>NW_024100527.1:590000-1859470 GCF_016545835.1 Crotalus tigris
TCCTGCCTGAGCAGGAGGTTGGACTAGATGACCTCCAAGGTCCCTTCCAACTTTACTACTACTACTACTACTACTACTACTACTACTACTATTATTATTATTATTATTATTATTATTATTATTATTATTATTATTATCTAAATTGTGAAAAGTGTACTGCACAGAAAATGACACAATCAAAAAAGGGTGGAGATCTTTAAATGGCTGTGTAAAATTGGAAATATGTTGTTGACTGAATTAGGTGAAGCAAGGAAACACCTCCTAGCAATTGGCTGAGTTTTCCATTCCTGTCCATGACACACATGGAGAAATATATATACAAAGAATTAAAGTAGAATCAATGAGAAACATAATTAATTACACATAGGAAAGCAGCTAATGAAACTAATCAAAGTACACAGCGTGTTAATGAAAGTTAGCAGCTGGGACCAAATTATTGCATTAGGCATAGCCAGAGAGCAACTGAAAATACATTCTATCCAGAGCTAATAGCTTATGGCATTGTTCTATATACAGTTACAAAGAAATCACTGAGGCAAAGCTCCCATAGTCCTGCCTGCAATAAGTATAGTTAACATGTTTAATTGCACTCATGCTATTTGGCTGCATTAACAACCAATGAATTTTTCCTCAATTATTTTTATATGGCATTGAATAATTTAATTTTAAAGCTAAATACAGAGGTAATTGTATGCATGCTTGAAATATTTGCTGCTTAAAAGTCAACATTTGCTAACAATTAGCACAACAGGCTACAGCTGTGTTTTCTTTATTTGGAAATGCTGAAATATTTGAATTTATGTATTATATTTAATCATCAGCTTCTTTTTTCTGAGTGCTGTCAAAATCAGCTTTAGAAAAAACATATACAAGGTTAGCTAGAAGTTGATTAATTTTCTTATCTGAAACATTTAAACTACACGTCAAAATTAGGTTTATGCTCATTTTCCATATTTTTCCTTACCTTCTTAGTTCTCATACTCTGCAATAGGCATAGTAATGCCTGAACTGCCAATAACTGGTAATGAATACAATAATTTTACACGAGGTTCCTTCACCACTTTAAGTTTTGCCTTAGATTGTTCAAATCTCTCCCTTGCCATTACATGCGTCACATATTTCCTAAATATTTTCTCTTCAACATTTTGTTTTTGTAACATCTGTTGCCTGGGTGGGGGGGGGAGAAATGGAAAAGAATTCATAATTATTACCAGTTCTAACTCAGATATTGAAAACTCTCTTTTCTATTGTTGTTGTTATTGAGCTTAGAGTGGTGCGGTGGCCTAGAGGTGAAGATGCTTGCCTCCCACTCGAAAAGTTGAGAGAGTTCAATCCTAGGCAGCAGCAGATGTTTCCCTATTAGGGCACAAAGAATAAATATCTGCTGTGAACTCTGCATAGGTATCAGGAAGGGCATCTGACCAGTAAACGCTCAGCTCCATCCAGTCACTCCGACTCCACCCCGATAAAAGGGATTATAGGCTCGTAAAAAGAAAAAAAACTGGACTTGGTATGTTCTTTTTTTACTTTCCATTTAATAAATCAATTAAGCAATGATTTTTATGTCACATAAAAGAAGCCGTAAGACCCCCGACTTTATTTTGCTCATTATAGAATAGCTCTAAAACATAGGTAACTACAAACAGGCAAAGATTATTCATCAGGATACTAATAAAATAATGAATAACGTATACTATGATATTCAATATCCCCAATCAAAAACAACAGATACCATACCTTAATGTATTATTAACATTATCTAATATATATAATTATAGAATATAATGAATGGGCACTGTAGTATTAACTATAGTTTTCTAAGAATTTTTTAGAAATGCAATTTTCCTACTTACACTTTTTTTAAAATGTAGGATACTTTATTATTAACAGCGATTTGTTCTACTATATCCCATATATAGCAAATCAGACAGCAATAAGTTGGTTAAAAATAACTCGGGTCTGTTTTAGCAGGGTAGGGCATGCATCCTGGGCAAGGGCACAATTACCCTGTCACCCAGTGCTTCTGAGTATCTGCTGCATTCAGGCATTTTTTTCTCCGGCTGTTGAGAAGCTAACACGGCCTATCCAAAGCTTCAGAAGACTTCCAAAGTCCTGCTAGTTCAAGCTCCAAGGTGGCTTTGGGAAAGAAAGCCAGGTCCTGCATTGGATAGACTGCACATATGTGATGGTACAGGAAGTGGTGCGTGGCAGATGCTTGAGAACACTGGGCAACAAAGACAATTGTGCCATTACCCAAAACTTGTGTGCCTTTGGAGAACAGCACTCCTCAATGATAGCAATGGCACAAGAATTAAACTTAAGGCCTGGGCCAGGGGTAGGCAACCTTGGCTCTTTTATGACTCGTGGACTTCAACTCCCAGAATTCCTGAGCCAGCATGACTCTACTTCTGCTTGGCCTAATGCTACGACTGAGTGCTGCTATACAGGGTGGCCTAGATGTGGGAGGAGAGATGGGCAGAGAGGAGGAGCTGCAATGCCGCTACAGAGCTAAGTGTGGGCATGCTGCCAAACACCCTAACTTTTACCTCATGACTGTAAGGGTGCTGCAACATTCATAATTATGAGCATGGGTTGTAATTCCCTGTCATAATATCAAGCAGTCAGAGAACTAATGCTCAGGGTCCACCTGTACTGTAGATTCCATTTCTGGTTCTGCTAAAAAGTGCTTATATATTTGTCTACTATTTCTTTTTTGTTACAGTCTCTGCCCTATAAATACCTTTCCCCTGAGTTACGACAAGCCTCTACCCTTGTATCCCCTTGGAGAGCACTTAAAAACTGACTCTTTCTCCAGGCATTGGGATAGGGTGATGCCAGGGTAGGATGAGAATTCATGAATTCGTGAATTCATTAAAGAAATGTGGCTACACACGAGGGCTTTTGGGGGGATTTTATTGCCATTGGTTTTCTATTGTTTTTCTATGATTTTATCAGTTGCATGTTATCCAGACTTGTTTTGAGATGGGAGGCTATAAAAATGTGGCAAATAAATAAATATCATTAGATTTATAGGTTGCCTTTATTTTATACTAACTCTAGGCAGTGTTAAACATATTTAATATTTTAGAATGTATGGCTGGGCTATTTTTGTTAGTATTTTATGTATTGTTTATACTTGCATTTGAAGTATTGAGAATGCTATTATAGAAACAATAAACAAATAATCAACTAGGGGATATATAATGGTATATTATTTTACGTGTGGAATATATTATATTTCATCCAAAAGGAAGTTGTTCTGGATTCCATTCTTCCACTTGATTTTTCCATAACATTTCCTCTTTCTACATGGGCCACAGTCCCCTCCATTCAGGCAGGTCAGCAGGAAGAATTTTCAAAGACTTCTGCAGACTAGTCAAGAAGGGAGATGATAATCTGAATCTTGAATGAGGGAATATAACAGTCAGAATTGAAAATTAATGTCTCATTCCTCTCATTCCAATTCCTTTCCCTTTTTAAAAACAAACTGTAATTAACTATGTAAAAAAATAATAATTTTCAGTTAATTAAATTCACTTTTACAGTCTTTGCTAGATTTTTTATGCATCAAGTGTTTCATTAACTTCTTTCTGTAAAGACAACAATAAATGTTGGCAACAATAGACATTAATTTAATTAATTTCCTACAAAACACAACTAACAAATAAAGATTTTTTAACCAACATACATTTTTTCTGCTGTATCGAATAAGCCCATGCAGAGGATAATAGAGGAAAAAAGAATGACAGTTCATATTACATTTTAGCAAAAGATTATTCGCTGACTTAATGAAGCAAAAGAAAATCTGCTCAAAAACAACAGAGTTGCCCACATGTCTCTAATGTCATAATTTTGAAACAGTAACATTGTTCAGGTGTAAATGGGCTTAAATCTGTTTGTTATTGTTTTTTTTTTTGACAAACTGAAATGTAACTAATTCTGAGGCCAGAATTTCAGTTTGTGGCTGGGTAGGGGGAAGACTTCGACACCTATAAACCAATCAAGGAACTAAGAGAAAATAGTAAAAAAAAATGAAATATGACTCATAAAAATAAACTGCTCCCATAAAAGTTGGTTTTTTTTGGTTTTATTTATAGTTGCCCTAGGTATCTTTGGATAATCTGGCTAAAATACATGATTTACCAAGCCCTAACGTTGTTATATTTTGGGCTTGTCTTATCTTACATAAAGAATGTATTTTTATACATTTTTTTTAAAATAAATGTACCATTCATAAAAAGAAAACATCTCTCTCTCTCTCTCTCTCCACATACAAATATACACAAAGACAAAGAAATAACCAGCTGAATTACAGACACAGATTCCTATAGCAGCTTAAATTTTAATATTTTATTAATCCTGCTTAAGATCTAATTTTTTAATAATCTAAATAGTCCTCCACAAATATTTCATTCAATAAGGATAATCCACTGTCTTACCTAGCTTTTGAAGCAAACATAATTAGAGTTTCCTGATAAAAGTAGCAATAAGCAATATTTTGCATCAGTGACTTTAGTTTCATAAGAAAGCATATCAAACCCATAAAATATACCAATAAGATACAATGCTGGGTGAATAGTTAACTCCTATATTTAGCATCATTGTTTAAATAATTTAATTATCTCATTATTAATTAGTCAGCTGTACTAGCAAAATAATACAATAAGCATGTACAAGGAAATTAAAAACAGAACAACAGTTTCCTCAGTCTCCAAGTCCAAAAGCATGTTAAGTTTAACAATGGGCCTTTGTACACACCCTTGCTTTCCTACATAAAACTAAAGATTGTTTATTGAATTAAATAGGAAACAATAACAATGGTGTACATAAAAATGCTATTGCCAAGGATATAAATTCTTCTGTCCTAAGATATTGCCTGGGAGGATAAAAAATTGTCAAAAAACATTTTAAGTATAAGCTCTATGGATATCTTAGGGCCTTTCCAAAGTTGCAGTGCTAACTACCCAGCCTTACTATTCCGATCAGCGCTCTCCAACTTGCCTTTGTTGCCAATCACTGCCAATCACTTAACCTTTCTCCATCAAAATAAGCCTAGCATATTTACACATGGTCATGTTTGTGCTGTGCATACTTGTCCATGACAGTAAGGAAAAGAGGGAAAAAGCAACAAAACGTGCCTTGGGATGCAAACTGGCCTTTAGCTACATACATGAGATGTCCCAATGCATATGTAAAAATGTAGAGAGCTTTTATGGTGAGGTTGAAAGTTCATTCTCACAAACCCGCAGTCACACTCTGCCAGGAATTATCGAGAACCAAAGACAAGGTACAGAAGGATGAAAGAAACAATGAATATACAAAATCAACTATAACCATTGCAACCAATTCTTCGTGGACAGACATCACGTCAATTAAAAAACAGGATCCATGAACACCGGCTGGCAGTCAAACACCATGATCCCAAATCCTTAATCTGTATTCACACTGACACCAAACAGCACCAGTTTGATTGGAACAACACAAAAAATCATTGGCCACACTACCACCCACCACGCTCTTGAGTTCATCAAAGCCTGGCACTTCACAAGCAATACCATCAACAGACACATCGACCTACAACCAGCCTACGATCCCCTCAGAATCCAAATCAACCACACAGCCAACCAGAGACAGCACCGACCCTCAACCAACCCACAGAAGCACCCCCAACAAGCACTTCACCTCCCAATGACTCTGACCTGATGTAACCTCTTCATAACAAGACCCATTGTAAGACTCCCACTGATGACTCACACCTATCACAAGACCCATCACAAGACTGTCACTTGACACACCCACACCTGAAGCCCTTATATACACTGACATCCCCTAAACTCTGCTGAAGATGTTACCTAGCCTGGTAACAAAATAACCGTAAATCAACCCATAAGCTTGAAGAACGAACTGTTACCCCCTTCCTAAACCTGAACTACAGATATTCGCCAATATTGCAAGCTTTTCTGACATCTTGACATACATTTCCTGCAGGGCCACTGTTGGGTGAAAGTGGGGACATTTCATTTTTCTTTATGATTTCAGAGAGAAAGCTGTTCACCCATGCGAAAAAAGCAAATAAAGCCAATACCAACAGTATGAATTACAAAAACATTTCCTATGAATGACATATACTGTATTATTTCCATCTATTTTATTTATTATTATTTCCCCAAAGCTCAGTGACACAGGAAATGTTTTGCATTCACAAAACTGGTTCAGCTCCTAGCCTGTGAATCCTTTTTCCTTTCCTTTCCTTCATCCTATTTCGTTTTTTGGAATTATATGATTGCTTCTTAGGTATTACTCTTTCAGGAGTAATTTAAGTATGGACATTTCTATTTTCATATATATAATTCATATTTATTTGAATCATCCTTAAAAATAACTCTTAGATCAGACATGCCAAACTCAATGGCTGTTGGCCAAATCGGGCCTCCAGTGGGTTTAGATATGGCCTGCGGGGCCACCCTGGAGATGACAAGGGGCCGGCCCCTGCCAACCCTGGCCCACCCCAGCCTAGCCAGGCGCATGCATAAGAGGCGGTGAGCATGAGGGGGCTGGCAGTGCCTGGCAGCAGCTGCAGCTCATTGGCCCCTCAGCCGCTCATTGGCCAGCAGCAACGGCCAGCTGGAGGTGAGCCAGTGCATCCATTAACCTGTGTTCGGCTTCATCCCATATACCCTGTACTTGCAAACCTTGTAGCACTGCAGCCATCAGTCCAGCCTTTAAATGGCAGGCAGAGGCAGAAGTGCGGGGGAGGCACACAATCTAGCTCTTCAGATGTGCTGGGCAGACACCCTGACATCGTCCCATCCCAGCCATAGCAACCGTGGGCAAGTAAAGACAGATGGTGGGGGCATGGAGAGGCAGACTAGCTGGTCGCTGTAACTGCCACACTGCAACCACTGCCCACTCAGCCTCTGCCATCCAACCTCATCCTCTAGCTCTTTGAGGCTCACCTCATCCTCTAGCCATTTGAAGCTCACCCTCCAATCCCGCCTTCCACCCTTCACTCCCACTCAGTCACACCCTACATGCACCACACTTAAGCACCTTGGGATCCTGCAGCCAGGTCACTTCCACCCCACCACCTGCCTTGCCTCACCTTGCTTCACGCCATGGCGGCAGCAAAGGCTAAGCAGCAGCCACCCCACCCAGCAGGAATCATGCTGCCCCTCCACTCTCCTCCAGCCCAGGAAGCCCAGCCTGGCCAAGGAGAGCAAGCACAGCAGCAGCAGTCTTGAGGAGTATGTAAGTTTGGGGGGTGCCTCCCCAGGGAAGTGGAGCTGGGCTGGGCAGGACCACAGCTATGCATCCAGCATGAGTGTTATATTCCCCTCTCTGGCCCTGCCATACAGTGGAGAGGGTGACCCAGAGCCGGCCCCGTACTAACACTCAGCTTGTACTGCCCCATGCTCCCATCTCCCCACCTTTTGTCCCGTGGGCTAGGTCCTGTCCGCTGCCTGGCTGATGGGATGAAAGAGACAAGAGCGTGGGGTGGCATGAGCCAAGCATGCCATATGGCATGGCCCTCACCACCATGTGGCAGAGCTGGAGAGAAGGATGTGGCACTCATGCCTGGATTGGCCAGGCACCCATGACATGTGATCCACCCTATGGAGGATGACTGCACCCTGAGCCTTGGAGCATAGCACCCAGTTAGTCTTGATCCCCCAGGCTGCCTGGACCCTGGGCAGCAGAGGGCAAGCACCGAGCTCCCAGGGCACCAGGATCTGCAGCCCAGACTTGCTTCCCCGAGGGGTGCCTGGCCATACTTACCTCCTCCTCAAGGCTGCTTCTCAAGTGCTCACTCTCCTTTGGGGACAGTGAGGCTTCTCTGGTGGACGATGCTTTGGTGCTCATCCAGGTCTCACCTTCCTCTGATGGAGACCTCTGGATCCCCCTCTCCCAGCCTTGCCTGGCCTCCCACATGCATTCCTCAATGTGAGTGACATTGAGTTGGCCACGTTGAGCTGGCAACACCCCCCATCCACGCCCACCCATCCGTGCCCATCTGGCCCTTTGAGGGCAACCATAATGTTGATGTTTCCCTCAATGAAACTGAATTTTGATATCAGATAAATATTTTTAAAACTTTATATACATATATATATACATACATATACACATACATACATACATATACATATACATATACATACATACACACACACACACACATACATATATCAAAGCTTATTAAAAAAAACAGACATACCTTTCTTCCTGAAAATGTCCATACACCTCTTTTCGTTCTTTTTGTTCTTGTCTAATTCGTTCTAGAACTTTTTTTCTTTCATTTTGGATTTCCACGTTTTTTCTCCACCCATCAAGTTTTAATAAACCTCTAGTCAAAGAAGTATGTTGAGTGCTAAAGCGCTGAATGAATGAGTTTTCTATTAGCTTTCCTTCTTTCTTTTCTAAAAAATTATTATATTTTTTTCTCATCCTAATAATCAACTTGGATTTTCCCTCTTCAGACTTTTTAAAATGAACTGTATCCATCATCTTTCCCTTTTCATAATTCCTTTGAACATTATCTATTTTTTCTTCTTGTAAATGATGAATGTATTCTTTAGCTTCGCTTTTATCAATCAACAGCCGCATAACATCTCGCTCCTTCTTTGCTTGCAGGTCCAACTTCTGACTTTCCCAATATGCTTTTTCAATGGCATATAAAGGGTGAAGTCTTACAGATCCATATGCTTTTGCAAAGACTCTCTTTTCAATACTGCCAAGTTCATTCATTGGCAAAGTTTGTGGTGCAGGACGTGTGATGTTACGCATATCATGCGCAGTATCAAAAAATTCTCTCTCTCTCTCTTTGTACATTTTCCGATGTTCATTCAGAGAATAAAAAGGCATTTTAGATCCTGAAAGTCTACACATAGTTGCCATCTTCATTTCATTTTTTTCTCTCTCTATGAAATCTAATATGAAACAATTCAATTGTTATATTGTTATATCACAAAATGATATTAAATAGTGACAAAATGATTGTTAAAATTGCCAATATGCTATTTATTACCCTGATTACAACTACATCCAATTGGAAAAGCAATGTTATTCTTCCAATTGATTTTAGGGTTGCATGAATGAGACCGGAAAGAATTATATTACTGGTGAAATTCAGTCCTGCAAGTTAAAGCTACCTGTAGCCCAATGAGAAAATTCAGAATTGCTTATTTGTTTGTACTCTCAGTCACGTAATGAAAATCTGGACCTGTTAAAGGTCTTGTGATAAACTCCCACGGAAACCAATGGAGCAAATTAATCAAACATATACTTCATTGTTTAAAGTTGGGTACAACTGCAACCATCTGTAATCATTTTTAAAGGTGTGTGACTCTAATTTATTTTCTTAGCTTCTAATTGATTGAAAAGCTTCATGCTAATTACTTCTTTGTTCCTGAGCATCAACATTCATTCACAAATTGCAATGGCTAAGTCTCAAAAGTGAGAAACATTTGAGTAAAGGCACTCCAAATTTATACCGGAAATGTGAATAATAAAAAAAGATATTTTATTGGGCTTGATAGAAGTGTAAAAAAACTAGAAATTTCTGGATTCAAATACCTATTCTGATTCATAGGCTTTTAAAGATTACTACACAATCCAAACTAGATTTGTTTTCTTTTGATATCGATGGACAAACAGTTGGAAAAATGTTATGGAACTGCGCTTTTGTACCTGATAATTGTAGCCAAATTTATGGTATGCAGAAAGATAGAAAAATTCAGCACTATCCAGAAAGGAAGAATGATTGCTGAAGATGATGGAACTTGCTGAGAAGGCTAAATTGATTATTTTGGTCAGAAAAAAAGATAATATCCAAATTTATTGCTGGCTGAAAATACCTGATAGATTATTTGCATGAAAAATAAAAAATGAATGTATGCTTTATGGTTTTGGTGATTAGACAGGACAGTTTATAAAAAGAACAACGCTCCCTTGTTACCAGAGTAAGAAGTAAATTTAAATTGAATTAATAACTGCTGGAAAGAAGATTGGAAGCTACTTCTTTGTATCTTTTTTCTTTCTTTTCTATTTTTTCTTTTCTTTTCTCTTTCTTGCAAACACACACGTGCACACACATACATGTATATTATATATCTATAAAAAAGAAACATTTAATCTGTTCTCAGGGGCCTTTCTAGAATCACCCACAAAAAAGAACCCACTATATAATTTTGTCCACAATTTAAGAATGTAATTCTGTTCTAGATGTACATTGTAAACTTTATCCTTGAATTCTCAATTTTATTTGCCTATTTCCAGACTTGCATCTCCTACTATAGGGCTTTTCGGCAGTGGTACGGGTACCACCTGTGGTACATTGGCACCCAGCAGGTGGTACGCGGCTATCCTAGAAAAGTGGAAGCAGAGGAGGGGAATAAGCTGAATCGGTGGCAGCACTGCCCAAGCCTGAGTGAGAGATGGCTGGAGCTGCAGGGCTGTCAGGGCTCAGTGGAAGCACCAGGATCAGCGCCAGACTCCAGCTGGAGCTCGGTGCTGATCCTGGTGCTTCTGCTGAGCCCAGAAGAAGCACTGATCAGCTGGAATGTTGCAGCATCTCCAGGGTCTTGTGATTTACATTCAGATGCTTGGCAACTGATTCATATTTATGATGGTCACAGTCCCAGGGTCATGTGAAGTGATCAAAACCTGCTGCAACCACACAGCAGATGGGGGGAATAAAAACCAAACACCCCCACCCCATTCCCACTGCCAATCCTCAACAGAAATGCTCACAATAATGAAAACTTCGGACAGGAGGAAGAGCGCGGCTGGGCAGGCAGGCAGGTGTCTTGCTCAGCTGTGCCTTGGGGGGGCACTTTTTTCAACACCATTGTAACTTTGAACAGTCACTAAGTGAACTGTTGTAAGTCGAAACTACCTGTACTTTATCACTTTTTTCCTTTTTTTTGTCATCAAGTTTTTGACACCTTGCTAGGTGACTGGTGGTACTCGGATGTTGCCACATCCTAAAAGTGGTACAATGGCTGAAAAGGCTGAAAAATCCTGTCCTACTAGATTAACAGTGCTCAAAAGTTGGATGGTATCTTGATATAATTTCCTCTTTCTCTATTAGTAATTTTGGCAAGCTACTTTGAGGATAAATGGAAGCAAGGAAAAATATTTGTCTCTAATCCTGGCACCTTTTCCACTCTTATCAGAAATAATCAGAACAAATCCCATGTGACCTTTGGGACAAAACTTTGTATATATTTTTATTAAAACTTTTTAAAAAGATTAAAAACATAAACTAAGAGAAAGGAAGGGAAAAAAAAGAAAAAATCAACAAAAAAACAAAAAGTGCAAGAAAAGAAAGTCAAAGAAAAGCAGAGAAGATAATATAGCTTTTATTTTTTTATTTAAACATTTCAATAAAAATTATAGGCAAAAAAAGACTTTGCATAAAAATAAAAAATGTACTTGTGACTTAAGATTGTGATGATTATATAGAACAGATTATAGAAAGAAAAGCAGTAAAACACTTCAAGATCACATGATGTGTTAATACCACTTTTTAATGCCCTGGTAAGACCACACTTGGAATACTGCATCCAATTTTGATTGCCATGATGTAAAAAAGATATTGAGACTCTACAAAGAGTGCAGAGAAGAGCAACAAAGATGATTAGGGGACTGGAAGCTAAAACATATAAAGAACGGTTACAGGAATTGGGAAAATCTGGTTTAATGAAAAGAAGACCTAGTAGGGGTGACATGATAGCAGTGTTCCAATATCTCGGGCTGCCACAAAGAAGGGGTCAACATATTCTTCAAAGCAGCTGAAGAAACAATGGATGGAAACTAATCAAGGAGAGAAGCAACCCAGAACTAAGGAGAAATTTTGTGACAGTGAGAACAATTAACCAGTAAAACGACTGTCCTTCAGAAGTTGTGGGTGCTCTAACACTGGAGGTTTTTAAGAAGAGAGTGAACAACCATTTGTCTGAAATGGTATAGGGTTTCCTGCCTGAGCAGGGGTTGGACTAGAAGACTCCAAGGTTCCTTCCAATTGTGTGATTCTGTGATTCTATCTAAAGGTCAAAGTATATTTGTATTTATAACTACTGTGAAGAATAAATGAAGTGACTGGGGCAACATTTTGAAGTGACTCAAATAATAGTACCAGCATAGGCAGTTGCTCTTTGTGTTTAGCTTTTCTTCTTTTGACCTCTCTTTGATGGGTATTCTTTTTTCTAAACACATATTTATATTTCTTTACAAAAATATGTTGCAATTGTTCAAAGAAGCTAAAGCTGAATGACCTTGGGTCAGCACTCCATTGTCCTGGCCTAGAGTTGTAAAAGTGCAATAGATGTTATTGTGCCCAAGCCTGTCCTGATTCATCAAACTTATTTTAAATTTCAGACAGCATGTAATGGCTATCTATTCTCTGCATGCATTGAGGATTTTTTTTCCCATTATTTTTACCAAGCTCTCATACCCTACATTAGGGGTGTCAAACTTGCAACGTCATGTGTTGTGTCGCGACATATCATGACTTTTTTGCCATTGCCAGCAATGGGGTGGGCATGGTTTCACTATGATGCATCCGGCCCAAAGGCCAGCAGTGTGACACCTCTGCCCTACATACTTTATTTTTAATTTATGCATAGGTCCAGGTGATAAATAGAAAATAAATAGAACTTGGTGAGACAAAGAAAACAGCAATTACTTTCTGGTCCCCTCTAATAAATAAGTTTTCCCCTTAATGTTAATTAACAATTATATTCAAGACACAGTATAAAAAAAAACCCCACATGGAATTACAAACTAATTAAGACATGTGGAAAAAAATGGAAGAAAAATAAAACAGAAATGTTGTGCAATGGCATCAACATGGGTAAGGAAAAGGTGCCTAGCAACAGATGGTGCCAAATATAACCTGGGAAGCTGTCCCATTTGGTGGCAAGCCAAGTCTAATTTTTTTTACATCATTGCTGCAAAAACAAACCAGAAAATGAATATATAAATAACTAAAATTACACACTGCATTTCATTTCTTCTATATAAAAAGTAAATTAACATTTTTTTTGTTTGTCCTATGGTAAGAAGGCATTTTAAACAATAGAAGAAGCATTTGTTCTATCAAATCTACATCTAAAAATAATTTAAATATAAAATATATGAGGGAGAATACAAAACTTTTTATGCAAGATATGTGACACATTTTTGTCTGCTATTGTCCATCATGATACATCTTATAGCAAGGTTTCCTATCAGAAATAATTCAGCATTTTTTTTTCTTAAAATTATTTATGTAGATAAAGAAGCTGCCACATACTCCCAGTCTATTGCCAATATTAACAGAACTGAGTAACAGACTGAAAGACATGGGCTCTTTTCTCCTCTTTTCCTCCAAATCTCCAAATATATGCAGATAAATACACATTGGAAAATATATGTACACCGATTGATATATTTCCAAATCAAGGGAATCTCTCGGGTGTAGTAATTAAAGATGCTGGGTTTGAAGATGCCATCCTCAGACAGGTGCAAAACTAGCTGGGTGATTTAGGTCCAGCAGGACACTTCTGAAAATCTTGCCATAAAAACTGCAGGCATCTGTCCATGTAGTCACCAGGAATTAGGACTGACTCAAAATATGCATATTCTTATACTATTAAAAAACGTACTAGGTCAAGGGACCTGCAGGAAGTGATTATGAAAATTCAGCCCAATATCTCTGACATGTTCCTAAGTACCAGAACTGAATAGAAGTTTACAATTCATATCATTCTTGAAATGAATCATGTTATCACTGTTTCGTGTGTTAGTGGATTTATCATGTGTGACACAAAAACAGAGGAAAATATCTTCACGGATTTTCAAAATAGCAAAAGGTGGCATGAGCTACCCATAGTAATGCATTTATTTTCTGTAAGCAGCCAAAGTTGTAAGGAACAGGTGTAAAGGGATACTAATTCTTGTTTCTGTTTTCCACAAATAAATCAGGAGTTGCTCAGAATTATAATTACGCATATTACCTTAGATTTGAATTCATTTATTTATGAGATAAAAATGGCCTTTACAGCACACATTTTTCATTTCATAATTGTCTGTTTTACACCCAAGGAACATTTTTTTCTCCTTATTTCTACTGGTAATGGGAGGGCCACAACATAATGGATGCTGTCCAAAGTACACAGAAATGTTTTTGACTTGGGTTTGAAATATGTCACTCATTATAAAGGCATCTATGATGTTCTTCATAAAGACATAGCAATAGCACTTATATACTACTCCATATTGCTTTACTGTACTTTTGGACAATTTACAATATTGCCTTCAAAATCATGGTCCTCATTTTGCTGACCTCTGAAAGATGGAAGGCTAAATCAATCTTGAAGCCTGTCAGGATCAAACTCCCAACTGTGAGCAGAGTTTGTCTGCAATATTGCATTTTAACAACTGTGCCATCAGGACTCCTACACATAAAGTGTAATTTCACATAAAAATATTTAAATTATGTCCACCAATTTATTCCCTACTCTGAGTATATGTCCCAACTAATTTTATAATTTTTATAACTTTATAAGCAAAATGTATTAACGATCCCCTTCCTGAAACACTACACATTAAAAATGCTGGTTATGTTGATATATCTAGTCTTTTTATCCTACACTTCCATGATAATATTTGTATGTAACATTAAAGCTTAAACACAGCAATCTTAAATGGATAAAAATTGGATTAATAAGTGAATATAACTATCAGACATCAAAGTGAAAGAATATTCAGAAGTCTGTACATACTATAGAAAAGACACTTGTTATAGAAGTTAGGTAACTAACCCTTCTTTGTTGACTTTGATTCCTTCTGTTTAATCTTTTTCTTTTCTTCCAGTCTGATAACAGGATATTTTAATCTTCTTAAAGTTAAACGAAATTCTTTAAGATTGTTCATGTCTATAATCTGTTAAAATCAACATTTCATTCATTAAAGATCTGGGGGAGAAAAATGCCAGAATTTTTCAAACAGCAACAGATTTTTTTTATTAACTTTATTACTGTACATGTAATAGTGCAGCAAAATTATGCATTGTGAATTATGCTATTCTTTTTCTTCATTTTTAGTCCTTTTTTTGAAAAATTGTTTGTCTCTCTAGGCAGCATCATGGTTTGCATGGATGAATGATTGCTTGTTCCAACCTCACACCTCTCTGCTCCTTGAATAAATTCCAGCTTTTAGACTAAACAACCCTTTCACTCATCATCTGTTACACCAAGATGCATTTCTTTGCAGCGAGTACATGACAAGGGCACCTTAGCTTTATCTGTGCAAATAAACAAGAAAAGCTCTTAGTCTGAGCAGAAGCATATGCTACTCCTAGGGCATTTTAAAATAACTTCAGAGCTGCTTGAGTTGAAAACCTCTGTTTACACATATCTACAAGTAGAAGCTATAGTTAAGTGCAGATTTCAGCCTTTATAGTCGTTTATCAGTGGAAGACATGGAAGGGAAGAGTATCATTTAACCAACTTAATTAACATAAATGTTTATAACCAATAAAGAAAGTAATTTTTAGTTGCCATATTGAAAAAAAAAAGATAAGAGTTTCTGAGGTCAGCAAAGCCCAACTGCATGCTTGGGGGCAGAATGAATCAAGTGAAGAAGAAATGGGTTGTGTTCCCATTCCTCTCACCCTAGTTATTTATTCTTAAAAGGAATTTCCTGACACTGAAACCAATGGAATGAGTCAACCTAAATTACATACCCATTGAAAAGGGAAAGACTTTGGATATAATGGGTCTACGTTATCTCCCCTACCAGGTAAGTATGGTATTCCCTTAGCACATTTTGGTTTCTTTCCAATAACTGAACGCTCAATGAAAAAAAAAATAGTGGGATGGGATAGCCTTACAGCAAATAGTGAATCGATTTCCTCCATTAGCTTTATCTCCTTGAACATGGGAGGATGAAACCTAAAAATCATATGGAGCTTAGGTACTCTCTCAGAGAACAGAGGTTTGGGTTAATTTTTTGTCTGAACCAATACAGGTGAATTGGTAAACAATACCGGATATTTCGGGCGTCCGTTGTTCTTTTGTTTAAAAGGAGCACTCAAGAGATCTTACTATTTTAAATGTTCAGGAAAGTAAAAAAAAAAAAAAGGAAAATCAAACATAAATAAGAGAAGTATTTTCGTGCCATTCAAAGTAAGGCAAAAGAAAAACATGAATAGAGATTTTCCAAAGACAAAGAAATTAGGAGCTAAAAGTCAGCTCTCAAAGCTATGCACCAACAGGAACAGCCTTAAAATCAAAATAGTTTTTAACTGATAAGGAAACCCCCTAAGACCCAACTTAGAGTTTCTTTCTATACAAAGTTATGGCATGGTGTCAGCTGTACAGTATTTCTTACATTATCCTGTGTCGTTTGCTATCCCTAAACCATTGTAACAATTTAGTTATTGTAAAAGAATCATGTGCAGAAGCAAGTTTGTAGTTTCAGAACATTCCACAGAATGGAAATGTTGAGGAAAATCACAAAATACAAGGGAAATTTAAGAATTTAAACAGGTAATTTTGTGGAGTTCATTAGTGAGTTTGTTAAAGCAGTTACTGTTACTAATGACACTATAAACCAGAAGACTTCCCATAACACTTTATTTTTTTCTATCATTCCTTGAACGTTAAGACAATCAGCCTGTAGGCAGGGAATATAAATATTCATATATTTATTGGCAGTATTTAAAAATTTAGTTGTCTTATTAATAAGAGTGCAATGATTCCAAATGCTATGTGTATGTTTGATAGTTCAGCTTATGCCAAGTTACAAAAAAAGAGGAGTTATTCTGAAGATAACGGAGGAGAAACTACGTTTGATAGCTAAGTGCATCAAGATGCTGTAGAAAAAAGAACATATCATTTCTAAAAGAGTTTTATAGAGATGTATTACTGAAATATATATTCAGGCTTTGATGATACTTACATGGCAAAGCCATAGGCCATCATCATAGGAAGCAGTAGCAGATGTTGCTCCCCACAACCGAAGTAATTGCATGTCAATTTAAAATATATCATTGCAATTCCTAGTAATGAACAAGCCTTTTTTATTTCAAGCCATTCAATCTGACACAGATTGCAGCTAGTTTGATTTAATATTATTTTCTCTTACTTTTGAATGTAATTTAGACACATCAGTGCTGAAATTCGTTCCAATAGTTTATCCAAACAGACTGCCAGGATTATTTCATTTCAATAAAGAATATCAATTAAGACATAAAATAATGCTAGTGTGCTTAACTATGCTTTTCAGAATTCCACATTATATGTTTACATCTGTTAGTTCAAAGTAACATTTTCTCAATTTTCTCAATTTTTTTCCCCCCAGGATGCTATACTGGCTAATTAAAAAAATGCAATCCAGATATCAGCAGATTTAAACTAGGTGCAATTATTCAACTTCTAAACATTCCCAATTCCTTCAAGCTATCTACATATGGCTTAGTTTTTATCTCCTTGATCATGCTTTTCTGAGCCTGACCCATTTTGTCCAAACCCTTCTTAATTTGAGGTGACCAGGATAGCACATAAAATTAAAGATAAATTCTAATCAAAGCAGAATAAAATATAATTGTTACTTTGTTGTTGCCTATGAACTATACTTCTATTGATGCAACAGTTTTTCCCTTTTTTGTCACCATAACACATTACTGATGTATATTTACTTTGTAATTAGCTACTATTCTAATACAAATCAGTGATTTGTTATTCTATATCTGTGCATTCAAGTTATTTAATTACCTTATTTTGTATTTCTGTTTAGTAAGTTTTCAGATCAATTACTCTATTTCTTTAACCTAGCAAGATGATTTTGCATCTTATTCCTCTTTTCTACTGCATTAACTATTCCATATAGGTTTTTTCATTCAAAAACCTATCCAAGTCATTAATAAAATAGTAAGTATATGGGCCAAGAATTAACTCTCTGGCATGTCACTTAAAGTTTGCACTAGTTTGATGAAAAAACATAGTTGAGTATCCTTAGAATATAACATCTGAACTATCTATGTTTTCTCTTAATTACCATAATACAGAACCCACATTCATCTATGTTCTTAATCAGAATGTCTTGAGTACTTTATTAAATACTTGGCTGAAATCAAGCTTCATCATATCTAACAGCAACACCACAATCTACTCCAGAAATTACCGATGAAAAGGATATACTTCTAAGTCATCAAGCAGTAAACAAAAGAAAAACTATTATATAGAAAAGCAATATTATACAATTAAAAATAATCACTATGCAATAATCAAGGCACTAAACAATCAACTTAACAGCACAAAAAGTTACATATTAGACTTCACCAGCATCTGGGGGATGCCTAACACCTGGGGGAAAAGCCAGATATTTCACTAAATATTTGGCCAGCCTATATAATTTACCTTCTATTGTCTATCCACAGATATTTTATCTAAAAAACCAAATAGACTGAAACTCTATTTACCTCCATACTGTCATACTCCAGGTAATTAGTTTTATTGGAGCAGAACACTCCACTAGAAAAGAACTCTGATCAGTACTGTGCATTGCTTTGCTACATTTTTAATGCTTTTCCCTGGATCTACCAACTTTTTGGGAACAATATGCAAATTGCAGATTACTATAGTTTCTAAATTAAAGCATAAATAGCATACTTACTTGGATTGCAGGTGTACCTCTCTTAAAACTTGTAGGCTGTTCTTGCTTAACAGTTTCAGAGACAGGGCTTTTATTAGTGTCCACAGAAGTTGTATGCTCCTTCTTTCTACCTCTGATGTAACGGCTGTACCACAGAACTTCAGATATAGGACTCAGGCTATTAAAAAGTAGTTTGACAATTTTATTTCAAGGAGTTAAAACAGGATTAATATTACGTACATTCAAAACAATATAAGTAATATGTATTTCATTTTTATACATTTTCCTTGCAGATTGTTGCATATATTTTCTAAAGCAAACAACCAGAAAATTACCTGTCAAAACATTATCACATTATTGAATGCACAAAATCAAAAACTGCATCAAACTGCTACTGACAAAAGTACCATGATAAAATTTTATTCTATAAAATTCAGTTGGATACAATTGCTTTCAACCTCATAATATTACCGTATTTTCCGGCATATAGGACGATTCAGCATATAAGATGACCCCTGACTTTGGTGCTGAGTTGCATGCCTAGAAAGTCGTCTTATATGCCGGAAACTACCATAATTTCCGGTGTATAAGACGACTCGGCATATAAGACGACCCCTGACTTCGGCGCTGATTTACGTGCTTTAGAAAGTCGTCTTATACGCCGGAAAATACGGTAGTTTAATGTAATTCTATGCAAGTTTATTCAATGTCCAAATATAGACCATAGGGTACTGCACCTCTGTCATTCTATGTATGACTTATTTGGCTTTAATTTATATATCATTGATATATATTAATATAATGCCCTCCATTAATCCATATACCAATAATTATATTTCTACCACAAATTTCATTCACTATGTCTCAACACAAGGAGAATGGTTATTTGGCCAAAATTAGCCGAAACAACCATTCAGGGCAAAAAGTACACAATTCATGTTTAACACGTGTGTGCTTTGTAAGAGAATGTCTTACAGGTAGTCCTTGACTTATGTCCAGTCACTTAGCAACTGTATGAAATTACAACAGATCTCCCAAAAGGTACTTATGACCTTCCTGATTTGGAAATGACGATGGCCACATTCCCTTCCTCCAGTCACATGATCAAATTTTGGGTGCTTGGC
Source organism: Crotalus tigris (assembly GCF_016545835.1). Lineage (NCBI taxonomy): Eukaryota > Metazoa > Chordata > Lepidosauria > Squamata > Viperidae > Crotalus > Crotalus tigris. The sequence continues at coordinate 609,764 of NW_024100527.1, forward strand.
CACCAGCTAACGTTTATGCCTGTTTGCAGCATACCGCAGTCACATGACTATGATTTTCAATGTTTTTTGCCAGTTTCCAGCATTTAGTTCCAGTTTCTGGCAAAAAAAACCCCACCCATTGGGTATAGTGGAGTTGCTTAACAACCATGGCATTCACTTAATGTTCACTGCATTTGCTTAACGACTGCTGGGTAAAAATGTCACAAACCTGGGTCCAGTCATGTAGTGACACACTTAACAACCGCAATGACTTACAACCGAAATTCCAAGCTCAATTGCAGACATAAGTCAAAGATAACCTGTCATCTTTGTGCCTGCACCCACATACACAAATATGTATGGACAAGCATGTACTACCTGTACCGTACATGCTTACCCAGATACTAATCTCAACAGTAGAGATAAAACCTGAGATAAGGAATTTTCCATCAAATCAGGAATGAATGACTGTACTTTGAAAATGGTAAAACAGGATATTGGAAAGCTATAGCAAGTCAGCCCTAGGTTTCTGGTGAAAATGATTGCCACATGCATCATAAAAGAAAGCTAAAGTTCATATGATTACCTTATTCCAGGGGATATTTAATTCCTGGTTAGGCATAGATATTTGAAAAAGTGTGCATTAACTGCCTTCCGGTTTCCAAATGTTATTTACAAATTCAGAAAGTATCTAAAGTTTCAAGCTACTTAAGTACTCTAAGTTCAAATACAATGTTTATTTCCCACCTTGTGCCTGCCACTCCAGGCAAAATTTAACAAAATGTAAATAAAAACTAGAATATACAAAGTTAAGCCTCAAAATACAATAAAGAGTAAAATAATTAGTAAAGCCATCTAACAATCATAACCCTGGCATAAATCATGCCTGTGTAGATGTCCAAAATACTGAGAGAGTGGAAGCCAAACATAATCCACAACGCCTTGTTTCTCCTGGCAGTAACATAGGAAAAGGACCTTCTCTTAGTGAAAGAAAGATGAGCCTCTGACAGTGGAGGCCTCTTCACTTACAAATGCTCTTTATGGGAAATGAGGGGGCTTGGCACTATTCTTCTCCAGACTGCCTCAAGGAGATTATTCACTGAACATTTCATTCACTAACCATGTCCTGTCATTATTCTTTAGGGAGGTTTATTTTCAGCTGAGGTCCTCAGCATTCAATAGCAAAAGCCCTTATTTGACCTTTTTTTAGCTTACTAATTTATGAACCGCTGCATAATTTGTAAGTCATCTGACTATACAAGAATCTTGTTTAAAAGCGGCCCCATCAAACTGAAAGCCATTTTATATATCTCATAATAACACATAGGAACTAAAAAAATGCCTCCTTAAAATAATGCTACCATACCATGCATTGTATATTCAAGAACTGGAGTATTTGGCAGTTCAACTGAATAGTATTTGCCTAATGTACAAAGACCTATAATTAGAAAGACATTTCAATTGTATGTTGAAATATCAAATATGAATATCAGCATAACTAAAACTTCCTCATGCAATAATCTTGCCAGCTTTCAAAGCTATTTATTTTATAAATTTACTCATAGCTCCCACTGAATATTACAGGCATTAGTTCAAATTTCATTTGTGTCTGATTTTTATTTATTTTAAAAATTTGTATAGCTGCCCAGCTTAGAAATGCAACTGAAGCGAGGCATCAAGGATAAGAGAAATAGAGGTCCAATGCAGAAGACAGGAGGCTTCTTACTGTCTCAAATGGTATTACAAGCAACAAAGAGAGACCTAGAGGCTGAAAGGGAAGCTCTGTTGTGGAAACCTTCTTGGCATTAAAAGAAGTCTAGAATAAGACTGAAAAGAGAAACTTAAAATTATATATACTGGATTTAAGGCATTTTAGAACTATGGATAGATTTAAGGACTAAGTTCTTGAGTTAGAAGTAAGAAAAATGGGTGCTTATTAGAATATATATATTAAACAATGTATTTTTTGGAATTATAGGTTTATTTGTATGAAAATTATTATGTAATGGAATGAAGAAAACTGAAGAGGTGTTTTAGATTGGGACTGAATTAATAATTAATTGAATGTTATTTTAATAGGATGATGTGTTTGTATGATAATATGGACGTTATTAGGTTTGAAATCAGAACCTTGTCTAATGGACTTAAATGATTTAAGGTTGATATTATTTTGTCAGTTTAAAGAAATTGATTGATGGATGGATTAGATATGTATAGGATAGATCAATATTTTATTTTAATTGGGAGATAGTAGTGGAAGAAGAAATAAACAAGATTTATGATAAAATTAAGGAATTAGGATGTATTTGGAAGGGATGCCTGAATTGATAATGTGGTTATTTAAAGTTAAATTTGATTATAGTATTGTAATTGTACAAAGCTCTAAAACAGGTTTAGGATTAATAGAAATGTAAGTTAGAAATAGATTATTTTAAATATATTAAGCTATTTGAAAGAAATAGAGAGGGAATATTTGATGTACTGATTGAGTTATTTGTATATGTTTTGTCTTTGGATTTTTGATTACCCCAGCACCACAGTATGTCTTGAGCACTTTGTCTTAAGAATTAAAAATCCAATAAAATTTGTTTTAAAAAAAGAAAGAAATGCAACTGAAGGCTAACAAGGGATTAAAAGCAAAACAAAGTAAATAATAAACATAAAAGAATCATAACAACAGAATGTAAAAAAATATATAAACAGCAGCCTAAGTTATAACATATTCAAAAGATTAAATTCTTTTTCCAGATGAACTCATCCAATGTCCTAACCTATGACTGCAGCGGGGGGGGGGGGAATCTAGTTTTTAAAGACTTAAAGAAGGCCAAAGGCTTCTGAAATTCACAGGAATGCTGTTCCAATGTCCAAGCACTTTTTTCAGAGAATGCACACTTCCTGCGTCTCATTAAATGGCAACTGTACCGATGGTTATTATAGAGTATAGGATAATATTGACTAGCTAGCCTTTGCCAGACCAGCATTTCAGTCTCCCTCTCTTCCCAATTTCAAAATATGGATAATAATATAATCCATTTTACAGAGCTGTTTTAAGAATGACCAAGCGAATTACACTTTTCAACTTAGATTTTAACTTGATACAGATTTGAGGGTGATGCCGGCACTTCCCTTGATCGATATCGCAGTGGCTAGGAAATCAATTTTAACTATCTTTATAATCATCTTACTTATCTAGCTTCAGCCCAAAGGTTCACAAGTGGTCACAGAAACGTTTACTTAAATAACCTTGTTTCCTAAAAGGGTCATAACAATTTAGCAGCTAAGTGTTCTCTTGTGAAATTATGCAGAGAGAGAAGGGACAATAATAATATGAATTTTTTAAACAAATTAGCACAGTGGACAAACATTCCATTATTATGTGTGTGAAAGCATGCTATTAAGATTATTATTTCCGTCTTAAAATATGTGTGCTTGTAAAATCACTGTTATGTTTCTGTTGTGCCAGAGCTGCAGAAAAAAGCAAATTGAAGGAGCTGCATTTCTATTTCAAGTTTTCAACATTGTCTGTAGATGCACAGCATGGTGCCAACGTGTAAAGACATGCATTTTGCATTATGTATCTTCTGTACTCTCTCCTCTTCTGTACATTGGACTCATGGAAAGAGCAACCTGAAGATATTAGTTAAAAACCAAGTAAATTGTCAGTTCCTTAAAGAAAATGTGACCTTCTGCCAAAACAATGCACTGTCTGTCACTCTTCATCAGAATAATAGCTTGACAAGTTTATTGTTGTATTTCATTTTCCTTGCCAAATAATGGAGTGTTATCAAACAAGATGGTTGTCAACATTCAACCTCACTTCAAGCAATACAAAATATAGACAGGCAGTTATAGTGTGATTACATGGCTCTCTGTTTAAATGTTCTGAATTTTCCAAGAAGCCTCTTCAGGAAAACGAATCTGGCTACTCCCCAGCTATGTTAGAACTACAATTTCTAACATTTGCAAACTGGCTAACAATTCTAAGGGGCTGAAGTTGTAATGCATCTCAAGTATGCTAGCTAAAGGAAGACTTTCCCACAAAAGTCAGCATCATTATGCAGTTACTTTTCACTGTTTATCACTGAACTTCAGTAACACCTCTGCTTCAACCTCTGCTGTGTTTGTTATTTCTTCTTTCTAATTCATTAAGCTCCCTTTCTCGGCCTCTGGTGCTTCTTCAGTCACTCCTGCAGACCATCCCTCAGACCTTATCACATTATTGCACAGTACTTTCCTATCCTCTTCCTGGTGTCTCAGCAGTTTCAACATATGTTTGAAAGTGGAGAGGATTCAGAAGTTATGTCCCTGTGGTCCAGCCTTATGGCAGGTTTAATGATTCCTTTTCTTGAACTGCCAAGAAGGTCTACCTGAACGCCACAAAGAAAAATATTTGCAGTTCCTGAGCTTGTTGGGCTGCCTGGGCCCTATACAAATGACCAGCCAATCTAGCACAGTATGAGATTCATTGATCTAAACTGACAACCTTTCTAATCTTACTCGGTATAAGATGCTGGAACTGATGGAGAGTATTTTGACAGATGTGGTGTGCTTGGTTTCTGAATGCTTCACAGAGCACCATCTGTGTACAAATAATACAAAGGCACAAGTCAGTGCTTTTCATCTTATAAATTATGATGCTGAGCATGAATTTACCATCATCTGCTGTGGGGTATAGTTCACCCAGTACATAAATCCAGAGTATCTTGAAGAATATACTTTCTTTCAGATATCACATTGAAAAGGCCCAGGCAACTTTAATATCGATAATAACACTTCAGTAAGTCATTCTCTTCACCTTGTCACACTTAAAATAAACCACTGTGCATGTTGCTCCATATTGTGTGGTGTCACTACACCCATTCCCGCTTTTTGGCAATACAATACCAATACAAAATTAAAAGTTTTATTTACAGGTATAGGAAACAATGCCAGGCACAAATAATAATGAAAATCAAACTTATATATTACAACATTGCGATCAAATCAACAATATTAATATTTTGCTCCTCTTCTGCGATCATATCAGAGAATTGGGCTCGTAGGAACTTGTAGATTCTATATTTCATATGGCATAAACCTCTTTGATGTCATGACTGAAAAGTTCACAACTATAAAGGTGTTCGTGTGGTTATGTGGTGATCAATGAAATAAAGTGCCTTAAATGTTCGTCCTAAAACATTTGAACAGTTTTAGTAACCCATAAAGGGTGGAAATGTCAAAAACAAATTTCAGATTTCCACCAAGAAAAATCAGATGATCTGAGACAGCCAGCTCCGTGCTGCACCAATTTAGATGACCATTATAAGTCAGCAAATAAGCACCTAATAAAACTCTGTTCTGCCCTGTAGTAGTCATCAGGATTATTACAGCCAAGATGTGGTAGCACTATTATAATTGATGTACTAAATAAGCCTTAGAAAAATTGAAAAGAGAATACTAAAATTCTTAATTTTATAAAGTTACTATTTGTTTTCATCCATTTTCAATAAGATTTATAGATTTAGAGACAAGCACACATTTATCACATCAAAAAAAGATGCATAAGAAGATGACTCTATTGAAAATGCTTAATTCAGAAAGTGGAGTTAATTGCAGGCAAAACTGCAGCAAAGGCCTTTTTTCTTTCCATTGGCTCATTCTGCTATCTTCTCTGTCCTTTACAGATGATTAGTTCTGTCTACTGCACCTGCTTTTAATCACTTAGAAACCTTTGCACAGCAATCCTAAATCCAGCCAAAGCTAGCTGAATGGCTGGTGCATCCATAAAGAACATGATTCTATTGAGAAAGTGGCGCATCTGGAGATCCTTTGAAGTGCTTATAGAAATTTCTGCAAGCATATTCTGCTACTGTTTCTACTGACATAGGGATTTTTGTGAATATGTCAAGACAGGCATGCTAACCAAAGGACCTTCATTTCCAAACACATCTATGAATCAGGCTTAAAGCATCAGCAATGACATATCCTTATTTTCCATCCCCAAAACAAATTGAATAATAACAATAATGGCAAGAGAAATGTTCCTCCCACCTGCTTAGCGAAACAAATCATTAAGCTTAGGAAATGGCAAGTCTTCCATTTTAGATATTCCTATATATCTTTCTTCACAATATTGGTAAAGGAGAAGCAGGAGAACAGAAATGTGAGGGAGCAGAGGGGAGCAGACAGTAGCTACTGTTTCTATCTATTTGAAAACAAGTCTCTTCAATCTTCTGCCTGACTCTAGAAAATTTTCAGAAATGTAAAGTTACAACCTCACTTAATAGTGGTATATTTGATATACTGAATATAAAAGAGAGCCAGGCCCTTCATTTTATATATATTTATTGGACAATGGGATTTTAAAGAATTCATTTGCTCATGTTTTAAGATAACATTTGAGAAAAATTCTCCAGAATGGAATGCCAATGCTGCCTGCTAGAAATTTGCTTGACTACTTTTGCTGAATATAATTTATATGACACTGCATTTATTAAATGTCTCCCTGTGTACTTTATAAAATTGTCTTCCATTAATCAAATGGCAAAAAAAAAATCAGATGGGTAACCTTGGGCCAGTCACTCTCTCTCAGCCCAAGCATAGGGTTGTTGTTGAGAGGGAAAAGAGGAGGAGAAAAATGGGCTGGATACGTTCATTGCCTTGAGTTATGAAAAAAAAAATAGTAAAAGCAGGATGTCTATAAATTGGAATAAATAAAAACATTAATACCAAGCATTAACTGCTGCATTAGAGAAACATGCAGCTGAGGCCTGCAGAGTGCATTTGCTCATAGCAGTGCTTTTTTTTCTTTAAAAAAAAAAAAAAAAGGTGCCAGAACTCACACACATCATACAACCCGCCTTGCCTACCCTACAAGGTTCCATCCAAAAAAGGTACCGGAACTCCGTTCTGGGTGTTCTATGAGAAAAAAAGCCCTGGCTCATACACTAACATAATTGGAGACCTATTTGTTGTAACTACAACTAGAAGGGCTGTCTCTTTTCTCATAATGCAATGGTTATTATTGAAATTTAATGCTAAAAGTTCTAAGAAATCACTGCTTACATATGTGGCCCATGTCTCTCCCCCATTCTTTGGTGTGGTTTTCAAATCATCCTCTTTAAAAAAAAAAAAAAAAACAAGGAGCAATTTGTACCAAAGTTTAGCATTTATCTTTCTTGAAAGTAACTGTCTACAACATTTAAAATTAGGTTAACATTTAGGGAAAAATATTCAGGATGGTATGAATTTGAGCATTACAGGAGATTGTAAAATTAAGGTTAACATGAAAAATATTATGGAACTGATTAATTCACATATTAAATTATATTTTTTTATCTGCTTAACTGTCCCATTTCATGAGAAAATGATAGGAGCCCTGGTGACGCAGTGGTTAGAAGGCTAACTCTGCCCACAGCCTGGAGTTCGATCCTATTAGGGCTCAAGGTTGACTCAGCCTTCCATCCTTCCGAGGTCGGTAAAATGAGGACCCAGACTGCTGGGGACAATGCGTTGGCTCTCTAAACCACTTAGAGAGGGCTATAAATCACTATGGGGCAGTACATAAGTCTAAATGCTATTGGTATTGCTAAAATTTATATTAGTTGATTCTGAATACTTTATCTCATAAATCATTTACTCTACATCTAGCTAAAACTAATCAGAAGAGTTGCATATGGATATTTCCTATATTTAGCTCTGGGTACAACTAAGGATCTTTTAATTTCAAATGTACTTAATTATAAACAAACCATGGATATATATTCTGCTAGTCACACCACTCAGGTGACACTTGAGGCTCCTATCTTAAGTAATTTTAGTTACCCGGGAATCAATATTACTGCACTCAGTGGAATTTCCTTCTGAGAAAGCACATAAAGGATTATATTGTTAACATATTTGTGGCAGAGACAATATTTTAATTAGGGAGTTTCTCACTCACAATTTAGACATTTTTATTAATATAGAATTTTTCCCACTTGTACCTAAACATAAAACAAACATATCCCCCCCCTTTTTTTGGCTGTGTCCACATGACATTACTTTCACTTTTATCTCCATTTCTTAAGTAAGACAAGCTTAAATTTTCCTTAGCTGTACTGATATTAAAATATTTATTTATTATGAATGTTTCTATTGTGCTTCAGCTTAGATTCTAAACTACTAACAAATTCTAAATTAATAACAAATACAGTATTAATAATAATAGACCAACTCACAGTAACAAAAAATAATAATCATTTGTTTTTGGTGAACAGAAATGTTATTATTTAGTTGTTATTTGAATTTTTTTTTACTAAATTTAAAAATCTGTAAATATCTAATGACACTACCTGTAACTTTCATATTTTTTATTGAGAAACAATGGCACATGTTACAATTGTTATAGGCATTAATCTATTCAGTTTGCAGCAACTTCACACATTGGTTTATAAACTAGTTTAGAAAAGTATACATTGCGCAAACCTCAAAAAATGAAAATAATAATTGTATGAATAATTTCAACTTATTTGCTCTGAGAACAAAAAAGGAAAACTTTAAAAATCCTTTTAAGTAGAAGTGGCAGAATTTTATAGTACCTATTATGTCTGGGACACCTACGTTGCATTTATGATAATTTAATTAACAATTCTATGTCAAATTTGTTTCAATTTTCACAATAAACTTAAAGATACAATCTTAAAATGAGGCCAAGTATGTTAGTTAAGTTTTAGAATATCTTTGTCATAGCAGCAGGTTTTTCAGCACAAACATTTCATAATATATAAGTTTATACAGCTGCAAAAATATTGGTGAAAGTATTCAGAATTTAAGTAAATCTAGAACCATTAAAATCAGTGCACTTTCCAAAATGGGAAATTCAAACTGTATTGTTACAGTACTGAAATAACCAACAGCAAAATGCTTAATCAATGAATCAGCAACTATATCTTTCAGTTCTAAAATATTCAATTAAAACCTCTTCAGGATTACTTCATAATTATTTGACATGGCAACTTTAATTAGATACATGAAAAACTCACCTGATTAAAACTACGTAAAAATAAACTTACCACAACTTTTTTCTACTTAAATATCCTCTGATCCACCTCTGAATAATCAAGATTGGTGAATGATGAACTAGAACATGATTAATCTTGGAAATTATATTTCTTACTGTTTTCATTTCTTCCTGAAATGTAGTATTCTAAAAATAAAACAAAGCAATATAGCAATGTTCATCAAACTGTATTAAAACCAACTATGCTTTTAAATATGTTATTTTTAAATGATATTTCTGAAAGCAATTATTTTGGATAAAGCATCCTAGCTATTTTGTTTTGGCTTATAAATAATTTTTATGTATTCTGGTAATAGATTGCTTTTATGTAAACCTTTTTAACTGAACTCATAAGAGATCATAAATTTCTCCTATTCTCTGGTTATAGTTCCATTTATCATAGGAAGAGACATTTACATTGTTCTTCTTCTTTTTTTTTTTTTTTTGCAAGAAGCATTTCATATATTTTTGCTGTTCCGAGCAGCATTTTTTTCCATTTTAGTTTAGCTGGCTTTAGTCAATAGTTGTCAAAACTAGAACTGGGGATACTCACAAATTATAAGTTGATGCTAAATTTAAGGCTGAGAAATCCTAAGCAAAAGTAACAATTTCAATAGAAATGGTACTTTCAGAATCTTACTGCTCTTTCTTGGCAGGATGGATATAATGAATTATAATTCATCACTGACTAGATTTTGACTGATTCACGTAGGGTCCCAACTACTCTTATCTTATTCAGCATGTACAGCTTAAGGGACAACGTAAAGATATTTGTCAGATCCCATTTGTACAAATCTGCTCCTACTTGATGTCTAATTGGGATTCATAGCACAATGTTCAAGAATAATGCTCTACCTTGAACACCATCTGGGGACATAGAACCAATAATTCCTAAATTATTTAATATTATACATTTAATAAATGTGTGTGCACTTATGTGTGTATCAGCATGAATGATGTTCTTGCATGAATGTTATCAATAAGCTATTTTGAAGAATGTATTATATTTTGACAAGAATTTCATGAATAAAGATTCAACAGGGATTTTTATGAACAACACTTTTTTCTCAGTATAGAATTCATTATTTCAGAATTCAAACAAAATCAATTAAAAGACTGTTGTCTTTCTGTATTATTTAATGATTCTAATAAGCAAGTGTTTCTTATCAGCATATGTGATCAGAAATATGACCCAGTTTTACTGGTAGAAAACTTTAGAACAATAAAATCTTATATAGTATTCATTGAGATTGAGCTGAGAAATTTTTCCTAATTGTGAATTAAGATACATCAGGATTCATCTTTTCACAGGAAATGAAATTATAATTTTTGTCTGCAAATCCTTTTCACCATTTACCATTTACTAAAAATTAGATTTGTAGCAGTCATGTAATTCTCTGAACATGAGATTGTACTATAATTACCTGGAACTAATATGTTTCTACAGGGAATAAAAATATCAGATTAATGTAGTCTGGACACAGCAATCCAATTCTTTCTCATACTTGCTCACCAAACAGGAGGAAAAGTTTAGGTCTCAACTATACAGTTTAAAAGTTTGTGAAACGCTCCTGAATTTTTATATTTCTGTACAGATACAACATACAATTTGATCTGTTCTCCATCTTAAAATTAAATAAAGAGAACTCAATTGAACAAATGGGTCAAAAACATTTTACTGGTTTATTTATTTGTAAAAATTGATCCAAAGCTACATATTTGTGTTTGTATTTTTTAATAACAGGTGTGCCCTTGTACAGCAATCACTGAAGCTAAACATTAACGAGAATTGTTGATCAATCCTATGTATCAGCTTTGAGGAATATTAGCTCATTCATCCTTGCAGAACAGCTTCAACTCGGGGAACTTGGTTGGCTATTGAATGAACTGTCTGCTTCAGGTCCTTCCACAACTTTTCTCCAAGATTAAAGTCAAAATTTTGATTTGATCATTTCCTTCTGCTTTTATCATTCTTCAGTCATACACCTGTGTTTGGGCTATCGATTTGCTGCATGATAAATTTTGTCTTGAAATCAGTTCATTGACAGATACCCTGACATTTTCCAGTAGAATTTGCTAATACAATTCAAAATTCATAGTTCCATCAACGACAGCAAGCTGTTCTGCTCCAGAATGGCAAAGCAACCCCAAATTATGACATTGCCACCACCAGGTTTCAGCAATGGGATAGGTTTCTTATGCTATAATGCACTGTTTGCCTTTCACCAAACCTAATTCTTTTCACTCAAGACAAAAGTTCTGTTTTGATTTCATCCATCCATAGAAAATTCTTCCGATAGCCATCGGGCTTATCCACGTGGTCTTTTGCAAGCTGTAAAAGGACAGCAATATTTGTTGGGACAGCAGTGGCTTTCTCCTTGCAAACCTTCCATGCATTCCGTTGTTCTTCAGTGGTCACAAAAATTGACATTCACCAATGCAAGAGATGCCTTTAATTCTATCTGTTACCCTACAGTTTTGGAGACCCCCTAGAGTATTACATATTTTGCTCTTTGTGTGATCTTGCTTGGTCAACCACTTCTAGAGAGGGTAACAGTGGTGCCGAACTGCCTCCATGTGTACACAATCTGCCAGACAGTGCACTGGTAGAGTTAAAACTCTTTGGAAATAGTTTTGCAAACTTTTCCAGCCTGGTAAGTATCAACTAGGAGCGGAATTTTTTAGGTCTTCAGTAATTTCTCTTGTTCAAGCCATAACAAACTTCCACATGCCTGTGTTGTAAAGATCAGATTTTGATAGTGAATACTCAGAATCTCCAACATTCACATCTGATTATCATCCCATTAATTCAACCATCTGATTCTAATTACCCCTTCAAATGAATCATTAATCCTAGAGGTTTATCTACTGTTATTATCTAGAAATCAGCCTGATTTTTTTTAATCCAGATATGGTAACCCTAAGTATGGGTATACCTCAGTTAAGGAAGAAGACTTCCATTGATGGGAGTTGAACACTTTTAATACAGAAGTCTGTTATTTAATGTTTGAGTTCCACAAGTGGAAATTCCAGGGCAAATAAATGGCTGGATTGGAGACAATTGTGAATTCTCTAAAGCCAAAACTTCTTCATTTGCAGAAAATATCACAAGATCACCCATCTCTTTGGGCAAACCTGGAATTTGTATTAATAATTTGCCACTTATATTAGATGAACAGAAAACAGAACAAAAATACTTTCCCTACTATTCTCATCCTGAATGGCACAAGCCAAAGGGACTTTATTTTTTTAAAAAAATAATATTATTAATGTTTACAAATACAAAGAAATATAGAGTAAGATAAATATAAACAGTAAACAAAAGAACAAAAGTGAAAAAAATAAAAAGGTATATAAAAGATTGTTTGCCCTCCCCCCCCCCGACAAGTATAAATAATTTGGCTAACTTAAGACCTTCTCTAGCACTTCATTTAAAAAAAAACAAAAAAACAAAACTCTTCTTCCCATATGTAATCTATTATCAACAGTCAAATTACATAAAATGCATCATACAATCTCTCCCTATTTATGCTGAAATCTTTAAAGCTTTGTCATACAATCCTGGACAAAAAGAAATCCCATTAACAGCTACCAGAAACTGCAACACATGTATTTTAACCCTTATTAAACAGATTCACATTATATTTTTTTTCATTTTTAAAAAACTGGATTTTTAGTCCCATTAAGTAGTGTCCCATAAATTGATTTCTTCAGTTTCGCGTTTTCCTTCCTGGAACAGCTTGAGCAGTTTCTCTTTGTCTCTTCTCAGAAAGAATTTCCTTGTTTTATTTATTTGTACCCCATCTTCTATATATTGCTTTTTCAAGTCACTCTTATAATTTATTGTTTTATGCCCTTTTCATTATTAAAATTGTTTTCATTCATAAATCCATTGTGACATCATTTTGCACATAACTCTTATATTCTGGCATTTTAAAAATTAATTTTCAGACTTTTCTCTTTTACAATCCAGTATTTTTCAGACTCCAAATCCACCTTCAAATCAGTCTGTTTAATCCAACAAATTCTGTTGTTTTCTATATCCTGTGTTGTAAGTAAGTGCTGAATAAATTGGTCACAAAAAGCCTTAATTTCCTCTACAGTCTAATAGCGCAGTGCATTTGTTCTCTAATAGTCTGTTCTTTAAGAGTAATTCTTTGTACTTTCTGAAGCCAATCCCCCTCTTGCTATTTGTTTGCCATCCGTTTGTTTTCTTTTCAGCAAAATTTTCCCACAGAAGGATTTAACTTTAATTTCAAAAAGTTCATATACAATTTTATTAATTTTTGAACATCCCACAGGAAATGTTTTCTAGCTTATTAACGTTCCAAAATAAACATTCTAATCCCACTTTTGCTGTTTTTCAAAAAATCAAAGCTTCTCTTGTTAATTCTTAAACTTACTCAGAGCTTCTTTCATCCAGGAGGAAAGGAAACTCTCCCAGTATAGTAGAACTTAGGTTTTGAAAGATTCTTAATTCCAAAGAAATTAGTAGTAAGTAGTTTCCTAAAGCAATTGAGGAAGTATGCAAACACAACGTCTCTTTAAGGGGCACTGAGCATGGCTTAGGCAAGATGAATATTTGCCTGACCCTCAAACTCACTGGAGAGTGCCATTTTGCAATCTCTTCACAGGGAAAATATGGATGAAGCAATGGTGGGATTCAAATATCAGAACAACCGGTTCTCTGCATGGATGCAGGCCTGGGCTCTGAGACCTAGAACGGGCTTCCAGAAGTGGCATCCACGCACTTCTGGTGGGCCTTTTTAGGCCTGGGAGGCCTCCTCCAAGCCTTCAAAGCCTAGAATGGATTTCTGGAAACAGTGTGCATTCAGCCGGTTCTCCGAACTCAACAAAATTTAGCTACCGGTTCTGACAAACCGGTGCGAACTGGCTGAATCCCACCACTGGTATGAAGCCATAACCAGGTGTGCCTTATCTTCTCCTTAGTTTTCTGAGAAGCCGATCCTTTCACCAGCTCCTATTTTGACCAATTTGTAGACTCCACTAAAAGCAGAGTCATGTTCAGTCTGCCAAGCTGCCCTGGAGATCTGCAAGCCAAAATGGAAGACACTTTGGAAATGGCAGGAAACCAACACTCTGCACCTCTTCTCTCTAGTCTGGAAAAAATCCTATAATATTTACCAGAGCTGGTTTCCCAGCGAATTCAATACAATGCACTTCTGCATAATTATAGATATTGAGACTATGCTAAAAGTAACTCATAGAGAGTTATGACCACTTTCCACAATAGTCATATTGAGACTTATTTTTTTCTGAGAGAAGCAAATATTTCACAAATGTATTTGCAGGACTTGTCTCTTGAGAGGCAGAATCTTTCCCACACTGAACTCTAAATGAAAATGTTCTGGCTTGAACACAGATAAAGGCGACAGATTGTTAGAATATAAAGGTAAAGATAAAGGTTTCCTCTGCCCAATCGTGTCCTAGTGTAGGAGGCGGTGCTCATTTCCACTGCCTAGCTGAGGTAGTCAGTACTGTTGTTTCTATGGTCATGTGGACAGCATGACTATATGCCAGACTGCATGGAACATTGTTACCTTTCCACCAAAGTGGTACCTATTTATCTGATTGCATTTGCATGCTTTCAAACTGAGAATATATTTGAAACTTAGTGTTCCTAGGAAGGCGTACAGTACGTCGTAACATGTTAATAAATATTAGATTACTTTGTGTTTACCTTTCCAGAAAGAGGGTAATAGTCAACAAAAAAGTCCAGAGTAAATGGTCTGTATTTTTCAGTTAGTCTCCAACCTTCGGTTATTTCTTCATCAGAAATGACATAGTAGTCCAGTGCCTTGAGTGAAAAAATGCTGTTAACAACAATGTGCCTATAGGCAATTTTCAGGCACAGTGGAGTATTATATAAAGTGAGTGCAATAAGATTAGGGCAAAAAGATAATGAATGCACATCTTCCAGTGTTGAAATTCCATTATCATGTAGATATAATAATTGTAAATTCTTCATGTATCTCCAAAACATTGGACCAGGAAGTAATTCTAGCTGAAATAGGATTGAAAAACTATTTTAAAAGGGGATAAAAATGAAAAATGATTTAATAAGTATATTACTATCCTTGAAGAGTACAGGTAGCCCTTGACTTACCACAGTTCATTTAGTGACTGTTCAAAGTTACAAAGGCACTGAAAAAAGTAACTTATGACCCCTTTTCACAGTTACAACCTTTGTAGTAATCATAGTCCCCCATGATGATGTGATCATGGGATCAAAATTCAGATGCCTGGCAATTGGTTCATACTTATGACTATTGCTTTGTCCCAAGATTATATAATGACCTTTTGCAATCTTTTGGCAAGCAAAGTCAATGGGAAAGCCAGATTCATTTAACAACTGGGTTACTAACTTATCAACTGCAGTGATTCACTTTAACAACTGTGTCAAGAAAGGTCATAAACTGGGGCAAAACTCACTGAACAAATGTCTCACTTAACAGCAGAAATCTTAGGCTCAATTGTAGTCATAAGGCGAGGACTATCTGTATATAATTCTTCAAAAAGCACAATGATCAAATCTGGTCCACAATTACAATTTAGTGCTACCAAAGCTTGCCTTTTCAAGTAAAAAAGAGAAAAAGGCCAGTCAATGTCAACTAATATATTGTTTCCCAACATTGACAACATTATGATATATACTGGCTGGGGAATTCTGAGAGTTGAAATTCATGCAACTTAAAGTTGCCACGGTCAATGGGAAAAAAGGAAGAGGGGAAATCACCAAAATATCAGTGCAAAATCAGTGAGTTGATAATGCCTACAAAAATTGATAGTATGGTAACTAATGCATCAGTTAAAGGGAATGGAAGAATACGAGAAATGAGGTAATGAATTCTCAGGTACACTAGGAGGATCTCCAGATGCACCTGAATTTTAGAATCAGAATTATCTAAAAACCTTCCTAAAATTATATAGTTTTCCTCTAGCATTTTTAAGGAGCATTAAAAGGTTTAGTTATTAGAAATTATTAACTCCCCAGATTTAGAAAACTCAAAAACAAGGGGGTTGAATTAGTATAACCAGCTCTACCTAGAGACATTTTTATCTACAGAAACTTCTAAGATACTTTTAATATGGCAATTATTTTATAGAAGTTGTAGCATAAATAGTACATGGTCTATACAACAATTCTGTGTTGTACAAATTTTAGATTATGAATTTGTTTCTTTATAGACATAGTGTACATATTACAAAGTAAAGGAAATATCAACAAACAAAACGATGACAAAAATGCCACTATCTAAAATTTTAAAGGCAAAGGCCTGGACCAGTTACATACGTGTTCAAAGGCATGATTAGGATTCTCTATTCATATAACATAGAGGGACAGAACCTGATATCATCATCCTGAGTCTGTAAACTTGAGCATTTTTTAAAGTGAATGTTAAAAAAAAATAAGTCAGATTCCCACCTTCCCAAAAGTATGCAAGAAAAACAAGGGAAAACTATAACAAGACATGAAACAAGGCAGAAGAATCTTGATCAGCTATTTTTCAGGCTGCAAAGAGACTATTGCCATTTGGAGGAGGGCTAATACTCATCAAACATTTTGAGCCAAAATATCAATTTATGGTGCTTCGGCCCATTAATATTATCAGTATTAAGTCTAGAAATAAAAAATTAAATACTGAAAGGAATCTGACTGATTGCCCCCATCTTTGAATGCCCTCCCAATGAAATAAAACCTTGGTTTCCTATAACCCACGGCCACCATATAGAAAGGATCACTGAAATTTCAAAGGAGATATTATACATATTTTAGTTTTCATCCAAGAAATATATATGTTTCCAAAAGTGTTCATTAGGTTAGTTATTCAATAAACAGCTGGAACGACCAAAAGAATCCTAACTGATTAAAGAATCCATGTGCAGTTTCACTGGAAAACTCCATAATACTAAAACACACCTAGCTTGATGCAAATATTAGGAGCTCTTCTATTGGTATAGATTAGATTATTTCGAAAATTACATTTTTAAAGCCATTACTACTCACCTGATTATTATGGAGATCCAATTTAATTAAATTAGTGCAATATTCAAGTGCATCAATATTTGTAAGGAAATTACAAGACAGATCACATATTCTGAGTGAAACACAATATGGCATGCTTCGCAGATCATATAGATGCTGTGCATGCAGTCTAACCATAACAAGATTTCTCAGTTTCTTTGTATCTCTTTCATCAGCAGTTTGGCCATATTCAAGTAGTAGTTTTTCAGACACACAGACAAGATATTCTAAAAATTCCTCCTCCATAGTTATCTCCTTTACGGTTTATCCATGAGAGATCTAAAGGGAGAAAGGATTACACAGTATGTTATATTTATTCAACTTTCCTTTAAAAAAAACTTCAAATACATAAAGTAAATATCTAACTGCTCCATACAGTTCACCTTGCTTTATAAAAAGACCAGCCATAACAGCGAAGCTAGGAAGAAGAAAACATATTTAAGAGAACATTTAAGAACATGTAAGCATCTGGGGGGGGGGAATGCTATTTTACATTTATCAGATAAACAAAGCACTTCATACTTTACACACCACAATAGGGTATAAGAATATTCTCAATTGCAAATTATTGATTTGTTTTATTATATGATAGATTTCCTTCTTGGGTCAAGTCCACCAAAACAGTAATATAATATAATGATATTTTTAAAATTATATAATTCAGCCAATAAAAATTGTATTGCCAGAACTTTAGGATAATTTATGGATGATATAGATAGCCTTGTGATCAATAAAACACATGAATTAAAAGCCATTTTCAAAAGAATTCATTTTAAAGCTTTGTAAATCCTGAAAATGAACACATTTATAAATTATAAAATTTTACAAAATTGTTTTATAAAATTAAATGGCAGAGGGTTTCAAAGGATAGGGATTCGATTGATAAATGACCTAGAGCCTATAAAAGTGAGTCAACTGTTCATGACTTCAAAACATTTATTTAAAGAATTGTATTTTTTTTTAACTCATTCTATTTATTTTTGTGTTTGTTTTTAGTTATTCATTAACAAGGCTTATGTGTCACTTCAATCGCAACCAGCTGTAAATAGCATACACTCCAATTCAGTAAATAGATTTGACAATAGTAACCCACAATAATGTATTTTAAATCTTACTATGCCAAGGAATAAGATATTGAAGATACTGAAAAGAAATAAACTATCACTTACTGCAGAGGGGAATCCCACCTCTCAAATCAGTTCAAGAACTGCCAAAGTAGCTAGATGTAATGTCTTTTCTAAATGCCCAAAGGGTTGGTACTGAACTACAGTCTCTATTATTCCTGGATTTTGTAAATTTAAGCTATAAATCTTTACAAGAATAAAACTGAACCGGCACCAGGAAGACCTAAGTTTTAGTCCTCTATCAGCCTCAGAAGCTGACTGAGTAACTCTTGGTCAATCATTCCCATTACAGAAGAGAGCGTGTTTTGCCTACTATTTTGAGCTCTTGAAAAAAAGAGGGTATATAAATCTAATAAATAAATAAATTACCAGCATTAAGTATCATATATTTAAATTTTGAAAATCTGAGATTTTCAGGACGTCCTAGCTTTAAGAACAGCAATACTTAAAGTTGCAAATAAATGTCAGGCTTAACCTGAAGTCATAAATTCAGTCTAAATTTCATACATGCATAGGCAGACTCCTGAGCAGACAATGTTTAGAGTAGCAGCAAACAACAAAGAAAGAGAATCCAAAGTTGAATCATGTAAAATCCCAAGGACAAGTCTTTACAGCTAGGACCTCTAAGACAGGAATCATGGAAGCCTTCATGGATCAGCATTGTTCCAGCAAACTTCCTAAGTCCTGATTTTTCCCTATAAACCAATAGTCTCTGATTCTGTCAAACCACAACTGGTGTTGACCAGATCTAAGAAGCACTGAAACAATAGAGGCTTAGCTTATTTATATATTATTTAAAATGTAAGACTGCAGGAAGAAATTCCATAAACTACGGCTGACGCAGAGAAAGCCTGATCATATCTAGTCCACATTCCACAAATCTAATGGATTGGAAAGGGCTGAACATGAACTCTGTAGTCCATAGTTCATAAATCTCGTAGTTAGAAAGGACTATCTATAGATTCACAGTGGATCGGATCAAACAGGTAGATTCGATCCAGTCAGGGTATGGCTGCTATATTCTAATGCTGTGCCATATAAAGCTTTAAAAGTAATGTCCAACATTTTGAACTAATCTAGAAACCTACTGGCAATTACTGCAGTGATTGAAGCATGTGTTACTCTATACTGGAACTGTCTTGCTGCAACATTTTGTATAAGCTATAGCTTGAGTTGTTTCCAAAAGCAGCCCTACATAGAGCTCACTGTAATTGCCCAGCCAGATGGTAAATCAGGGTGTGATCTACTGTAATCAGGATGTCCTGGTTCAAGCACAGTTGTATCTGACGTAGGCAGAAGCTGGGTAAAGCCCATCTGTCTAAGATTTCCACCTACTTGGTCCCTGAGCAGGGCTGGTACTGGACAGATCCCCAAGTCATCAGCCAACAGCTGGCCAGAGTAACAACCAGAACCAATATTGCCAAGTAACAAGTAAAATTAGTAGAAGTTAATCTAGAATTCACAGCGTCCATGCATCAGTTGAGGATTGGTTAGCATTTGTTTGTTTCCAACAACACAACTGCATGAATTTTAGGGAACTGATAGAAGAATAGGAACAAGTGTGAATTGGGCTAGCAACATATCTTAATTCCTCAGCTGTAGCAGATTTCAAATGAGGATTTTGTGCAAGGTAAAATAGAATGGTTTCACACAGAGAGATTATAGTGAATAGAACTGTAACATGATTCTAAATGAAGTATCTCAAAACAATGATGGCTGGTTAAACAGAGTTAGATTAGGGTTGAAATTATGCATATTAAATTTCCTCTTCATTTCTCTTCTCTCAATAGCTAGTAACATTGGAAGCAACTTCTCTATAAAAAGTGTATTTCTATGGACATTTCTAAGTGAAAAGGTTTATTGGAAAAAACCATATGGAAGTGGAGAGTACTCTTTTGGTCCTACAGTCTATTCTAGTCCTAAACGGTAGTTTCAATGTAGCAATCAATCTTGCACAATTGTTAAAGAATATTTTAAAATGTAATATTTTATAACTTTGCAAAATTAAAATCTCACTTAGGTCACTGGAGATCACTACAGAAGTAATTTATGTAGTCTTAACTGAGTAAATCATAAAATTAAATGAGACTGTACTTCAATTTGTATAGATCCATTCACCTCATGTCAATATGCTTAGTCATGGTTTAAAGAGATGTCAATTTAATATTTACAGAATTAACAACAAACCTTCAAAATATATATTTCTATACACTATTTAAAGGCAAGGAAACCACTCTCTGTTTCCCATATACAACATTACTTTAAGGGGCACATAAAACAGTCATTTTGTTACCACCAAGATGAATTTCAGACAATTCCTTAAAGAGAATCCTGCCTTATTCGTAAGACTTCTTTTATTGCAAGATTTGTACATGGTAAAACCACATCAAAGGGCACCGCTGCTTCATTTTCTTTCATTTGCACTTTGCACCTTTATAATCTCTGGGAGACTAGGCATGAGCTCTTAAAATTAAAAAGAGAGTAAAGGTACCTGTCAAGAATCTTAAAATGGGCCATGATATAGGAAATAAAATTTTCACATATCAATAATTTTTCCTTAATTCTATTGAGACTTGCATACCTAGTCAAAATTACAATTGAGATCCACCAGTAGAGACAAAAAAACCTATACAACTGTAAAATTTATTCAACTGAAAATAACTGATACATTTGCTTTGCAACCCCAGTATTAAAATTAATGTAAGTATATAATAACAGATTACCCCATTTGAAGAACAAGAAGCCTAAGCAGAATGTACTTCTTGGTCATCTTTGACTCTTCAAAGAAGAGCATAAAAACTTATTTTGTTGGTAAATGATTATGTCTGTGGAAAAACTGATAAATCCGAGCCAAGGTGGCGCAGCAGTTAGAGTGCAGTACTGCAGGCCACTTTAGCTGACTGTGTTCAACAGGTCGGCGGTTCAAATCTCACCGGCTCAATGTTGACTCAGCCTTCCATCCTTCCGAGGTAGGTAAACTGAGGACCCAGATTGTTGGGGGCAATGTAAATATATACATACATTGCTTACTGGTGTACACCGCTTAGAGAGTGCTTGCACTTAAAGCGGTATATAAGTCTCATAAATAAATAAATAAAATCAGTTAGTGGCTTAAATGAGAGGTTTCAACTGACAATGACAAATGAAAAAATCTTTTTACCTTAAGCCACAAACACAGCAAATACTATATTTATTTTGTGAATTTAAATAAATAATGATAAATAAATGAATGCATTTGTGGACTACCATGATTTTGGCTGGAGGCTCAGAAAATATAATCACCTCTGCTGTATTTTAAACGAAGATCATTTGGTTGTTTTTAACACAAGGATTGTAAGAATTGAGGCCTATCTGGGTCATTCTCCTAAAAAGGCATTAGTTTCTGAGAAGGAAGCAAACTATTTTGTTTGGCATTATCAGAACTGTCCCCAAACATATTTGTATTACCTATTTCTATGATCAAACATAAAAATAATATAAGCTATTCAAATCTTACCTCTGTAAAGAAAGAATTTTTCTTTACACAACCACTCCCTTCAGCTCTGGAAAGAATTGGCATGATCAATTCAGAATTCAGTTAGCGTTTTATTTCCCTCTACAATCCTAGGATTAAACTAGACTTTTTTAAGTGAAATATATACCACTGATTGTGAACCTTTAAGAGTTACATATTTATACTTTTGTGCAGTTGTATCATCAGTACAATATGAGGAATATTTCATTTTTCTTTAACTTGGAGAATTTGCTTTGGCTCTATCTTGTGAATCTTATGCTCCTATAGCAGTGATGGCGAACCTTTTAGAGACCAAGTGCCCAAACTGCAACCCAAAACCCACTTATGCATCGTCAGGTGCCGGGTGGGTGTGGCCCATTGGGTGGGCGTGGCTGCAGTGGTAATGGCAGACTGGGTGGGACTAAAAAGTTCAATCAATTAATTCCAACTTTGCAAGATCTTTTTTTTTCCCACAAGAAGTTGAAATTGACTGATTGATTGAACCTTTTTTTTTTTTGCACATGGTGGCGGAGGCCTAAAGCGAAAAGGTTTTATAAAACCCAGCTGAAGGCCTAAGACTGGATGAAGGCGCGCATGCCCACAGAGAGGGCTCTGAGTGCCACCTCTGGCACCCGTGCCATAGGTTCGCCACCACTGTCCTATAGACTTCTTCTAAGAGAACTTTCAGCATATACAGTCAGCAAATACAGTATTCACTTTTGGTTTCCACTAGCAGACGGTAGCCTTATCATAGTAAACCCAAAGGTGTGTGTTTTTTCAACAGAAAACTGGATGTTCTTGGGTTTTTTTCCTTTGAAAACTTTTTGCTTCTCATTCAAGAAATTCTTGGATGAGAAGTTAAATGTTTTCAAAGGAAAAAAACCAAGAATGTCCTATTGCCTTAGGGGGGAAAAAACAGTTTTGAGACAACCACGTCCAGGATGATTAAGAATCTCCATAGACATAAACCCAATTAAATTAACTGGATTTATACTTCGGTGCATGTGGATACTAGGAGTAGGCTACAACAGCCTGCCAGCAGAACAAATGGACAAGCCATAGTTGCTGGTATCTTTGTTTGCACACAAATCCTCTACTCTTTGGCTGTACTACTCAGATATTAGCCTAAATTAATTCAGCCTCTATAATTAGTTCATGATTTGGGATAGAGCATTCTTAATTTTTTTCCTCTCAGAATCTCTTCCCACTTTTAAAACTTATGGAGGACCCCCGCAAAGAGTTTTTTTTATGGGTTATGTTTATCAATATCTACCAATTTAAAAATTAAAATTGACACATTCACTGCCCCTACAGTGTCTCAAGATTATCTGATGAGATTTCAACATAACTGCCAAATACAGTAATTTTGATTTCACTAATCCCTGGGGGGGACCCTCAGGGGTCCTAAGAATGCATTTTTAAGAAAAATCTGTTCCTTTTTCAAAAGAGCAGTTACCATTCTGAGGAGTAATTTTTGCTCCTACCCCAACTTTCCCAGGGCAAGGCAGCTAAGAGAATTAAGTTCGCTGGGTACTATGAGACTGGGAGAATCGCTCCTTAATGTCCACATTCTTCTCTGGGAGAGATCACCCCCCAAAAGGTAGCAACCTTCATTTCCGTTACAAAGGTAGCAACCTTCATTTCCGTTCTCTTAATAAAAGGTATTTAGGTTTAGGTAGAGACAGTTAGATTTCCGGATTAAAAACTTCCCTCCCTCTTGGTTCTTCCCAAGCTTTACAGGTCAGAAGCAACCAAAGGCTGTCTCTGAGCAACTCCGGACACGTAACTCATGCAGCTAGGACCCTCGACCTCGGGATTTCTCCTTCCTACCCTCCTTCCAGCTCTTTTCCTCACTGCTCCTCCTTCACTCACCGACTCCCTCCTATCCCAAGCCGTCCCGTCCGCTCGCCTTCCCGGGACAGAAAGCGGGAGCCAGATTCAAGAGACGCCTCTCGGTTGCCAAGCAACCGGCCTCTTCCGCGACACCAAGGCCTGTTCGGCCCGTCCCGTCTCCGCTAAGGAAGAGGCGGTGGCGTCGTCAGTCTCAGGGCGGAAGCACGAGAGAGCGAGGCGGCGTGCGACCCCGGGATGCCGCTGGCGGGCGAGGCCGAAGCGCGGCGTCGGCGAGCTACGCGGAAGAGGCTGGAGAAGTTCGCTGGGTTGAGAGGTGGCTGTCTGGGGGCTGCAGCAAGGGTTGTCGTGGTTTGGGGCCTGGGCAATACCTTCTTTGGATGGCTAGCCGGATGGGCGGCTCTGAGAATAGGGACGCCCTTGTAATTGCTCATGTAGAAAGCAGCTTTCAAAATCTATCTCCCCCTCTCACCCCCCATCAGTTCAGTGGGTGAGAATTTTTTAACACTGGCTTAAAATGCCTGTAGTAAGTTAGAAGGCCTTTGCTATCAGATTGCCTCTTAAGGATTTGCAGTCACACTAAACCAGGGGTCTTCAAACTTGGCCTTTTTATGACTTGTGGACTTCAACTCCCAGGATTCCTCAGCTAGGCATACTGGCTGAGGAATTCTGGGAGTTGAAGTCCACAAATCATAAAAGGGCCAAGTTTGAAGACCCCTGCACTAAACCATAGTTTACTTAACCATGGTCTCTTGAATAAAGTGCTGTTGGCTAGATGAACTCAACGTGCAGAGGCAAAATCAACCTCTGCTGCAATTTAGTATGATAACTGAGCCTGCGTCTGTTTCTGATGAGGCTTTGTGAGACTGCTTCTAGAGCACACACGCTGGTGCCTCAGGCGTGGCACCCTTTGGTTGCATGCTCTTGGTGGAGGATTTTAGTGCCCTGTGGAAAAATGGCACAAATTGTACATCTGGATTGTAAAGAATAGGAGAAGGGAAGCTACTGCTTGTTGTCCCAACCTTATAAATTATGTTGAAAAGGTTGGCAGGCACACTCCCACTCTTCCAGACAAATGGTTGCTATTTCCCCTGCCTTAGCCTTGGGTTTCAAAGAGCTCATACAAACCAAGTGTTCATGAGGCAACAGAAAATGTGTGACTTTTTTTATTTCATCTCCTTGCAACTGAGAGGGAGGATGTTGTTTGGTATCCCCAATAACGTTAGATCAGTGGTTCTCAACCTGTGGGTCGGGACCCCATTTGGGGTCGAATGACCATTTCACAGGGGTCGCCAAACAAGGCTGTCCGCCATTTTTTCCCCCTTTTCTTTGGCCACGCCCCTGGCACCCAGTAATGTATAAGTGGTTGGGGGTCACCACAACATGGGGAACTGTATTATGGGGTCGCGGCATTAGAAAGGTTGAGAACCACTGCGTTAGATCCTCTCATTTGGATAGAAAGTTTTCTTCAATTGATGCTGAAGAAGAATGTGCAATTGTTATTAATGGGAAGGACTGAAAATCTGATATGAGAGGAGGACTTATTGCTCATTTGAGAGGCAAATACATAGCATGTAATGAAATTTTATAACAACCATTGTAGATTATGCAGATACCCTTTTATTCAAACTTTTCATATAACTTCTATGGATTTGCAGTCACACTAAACCATAATTTACTTAACCATAGCCTCTTGAATAAAGTGCTGTTGGCTAGATTAGCTCAACATGCTAAGCCAAAATCAAACTATTACAATTTAGTATGATGTATGAACCTGCTCCTATTTCTAATGAGGCTTTATAATAAATGAATGTAATTTTTTTTCTTTATGTAGTGGCAAGTAGTTGACATAAAATTTATAGTTCCATTCATATATAAATTGTATTGGTTCTTAATAAAGGAATGAGCACATCAGTTTTCATTCACTATAGAAAATACAGTGTTCTCATCTTGATAAAGCTAAGCATATCTAACCAATAGGTAGACTGGAAAATTTGTACATGGAATAAAAGCATTTTAGTTCTCTGTGAAGTAGGGGACTGCAAAACTCGCAGAATTATTCCAGTGAACAGAGATATTTTTGTTTTCCTTCCAACCACATTCACTTCTGAAAACTGTCAAACCCTTGCTCCCCAAGCATAAGTATTGTACAGCATTGGAAAAGCATTTAAAGGACGTATTTTTCAATATGTTGGAGTGCATATAAAGCACTTTTTGAATGGCTAAGCACTTTTGCAGGGTCATATAACATAGACTTTCTTATGTCCAGTAAATGCAATTTTGTGAAAAGAGCAATCAGGAAAACAATGTTTGATAAAAAATAAGAAGGTTGAGATTAAGACTGCATGCTTTCAAAATGATTTAGAAGACTGCTTTGGAATGCACAGAAATGCAAACAGAACACCTTTTTAATAGAGCCTCAGCTACTTTAATAATTTAATCATTAAAGAAGTGCTACATTCATGTTCCCACACGTTCCAAAGTAGCTTTTCCAAATCATTTTCAATACATGCACATCTTTCATTGGCACTTTAGGCAGCCTGAAGGAAAGCAGTAATGGACCACTATACATTAGAATCAAGTGAATCTGAACCCAAGGAAGAAGAAAATGGCTGAACTTTAGTAGCTAAGTGCAGTGTAAATACGTTGTAGGTGGTATAACAGAAATATTAGTTGAGGCCGACTGAAGTAAGGAGTAGGAATCCCAATTCAAGATTTTATAGTCTTGTTTGAGGTAAGAACATTTTAAATCAGTTTGGTAATTATATCCCTTGTAATGACATTTCCTTTTTCCAATCAGGTAAAACTGTGCAGACTGGAGAGTTTTGGGATGTTGTTGTAATAACAGCAGTTGATAAAAAGCAAGAAATAGCTTATCAAAAACAATTATCAGAAAAGCTGAAAAGAAAAGAATTGCCCCTGGGTGTGGATTATCATGTTTTTGCTGATCCTCCTGGACCCAAAATTGGTAGGTTCTGCAATTTAGAGAGAGTTAATAATGTTATCAAAATAAAACAAAACATATATACCCATACATACAGTACATTCAAAACATTACACAGTCCTTCCAGCAATGGGGCCAGAACATCCACAGGAAAGATGAGCAAAAGAAACGATGGAACTTATGCCAGAAATTGGAATAGAAATCTAAAAGAGCAGAATTTGCACTGTGAGGTCATAATGTAATCTCAGTTTGCTGCAGACATCCATTCATGATGCTCTCTCGCACCATCATGACTGTGTTGAACTTCTACATATGGGAAACAGTAGGATTGGAAAGGCTGCCATCATTCAAACTGAATTAAGTACTTCTGTTTCTTTCATTAAAATCCATGGAATTTAAAAATATATTAGCTGGCTTCTGCCTAAAGTTTGTTAAGTTTAACTTTTCAATCATCTGATGAACAGAAACTGAAGACAGTTTGTGGTTAAATGTTCAGTACAATTTGATTAATTTTCAGACTGATAAAAAGGTTCTCCTTCTGGTGCATATTATGACAGCTGTATCTTTTACTGAAAGATTTCCAGAATGTCATTAGAAGCCAAATTATATTAATTAAACTTTCTAAAATATGTTCAATTACTATTATTATGCTTCTTTTGATTCAAATGTGAAATTCCGTTGCTATTAATGATCTGGATGTTCTTTTGGATAATATGTCAATTGAATAGACTCTTAAGGATTTTTCTAGTTTAGGTAGTATTTGTATTAAATTTTACAGTATCTCAGTTTATGAAAACTTTTTTCCTTTAAAAAGCATTCTAGGGAGAAAATAGAGATCTGGACATGAAGCCTATATTTGATATGAGCTTCATGATTTGTGTTGGATAATACTCAGCATTTTTAAAAATATATAATTAAATATAAATATATAAAACATTTCCATTTTATAGTTTTCAATCCAAACTTTTAAAATGTTATGAAAATTTCACAGTATGATCTAAACAGAAAAGACTACTTCTCATAAAACGGATTAATTCTAATCTTGAGAAAATAGTTTTTCATTTTATTTGCCTGATTTGGCAAATAAGTAACATTTCCATGGCTATTGTTTGATGTTAGAGTTACAGAGATTACTACTAAGAGTTGCGAATCATCTTTTCCATGACCATTGTAAAAATGATAATGATCCAAGTTGACTTAATAAATTTTGTGGTGTTGTGTGATTTAAAGTAACATGACTTTCAAAAAATAGATGTATCAGTTGGTTGCAAACTAATCTGTTAATTCTTCTTCCTAAATTTAAATATGTGTTAAAATGTTTTGTAGGAAATGGTGGATCAACACTTCACGCCCTTCGGTGTTTAGAAGAGTATTATGGAGATAAATGGGATACCTTCACTATCATATTAATTCATTCTGGTAATTTTTATCCATCAACTTACCTTACATTATGTAGGATGCACGTCTGTTTGTTTTTTCCCTGAAGAGAGTAGTGAAGATGAATTGGGTTTCTTTCCACTACAAAATTATACTCAAAGTCAGATAAGCATATTTGGGTTAAATTATAGCCTGGAATTATCTTTAAAATTCTGCTCAAAACTCTTTAGGGAAAGGAAAGACTGTAGAACAAATAATAATATTAATGACCCACAAAAATTCAGTTATTTATAATTTACATAAAGCTGGAAAGAATAAAGTATGACATTGATAAATAATATCGAATTTGGAAAGTCTTTATGATTTTTGGCAGAATGATTTTACAACTCACTAGAAAGCAGTCATTTCAGTGTCACTGCATTAGAATATGATGAATCATATATCCTTTGGTTTCTTACATTGATGTTTGGAAGTAGAAGAACTCAAATGCTCTGTAACTTCCTCCATACAATGTAAATGCTGAAGATAGAAGCACAGCCTTTTTAAATGAAGGTTTATAGCAAATAAGTGAATTGTACAAGTTGAGGGTTCTTCCAGAGTTTTCATAATGGAAATGCAGGGTGCAGGAGTTCATCACTTTAATATGTATGTTAGCTGTAACCTATCTGAAGAGTCTTGCCTTTGTGCTGGTTGTACATTTGGCTCTCTATGTGAGATAATCATTTAAAGAGAATTCAGCAACTACAGTTCATGCACAATGAAGCCATCCAGGTCTTTGTGCGAGTTGAACTGCACTACATACAAATGTGTTTCTGAGTTCAGTGTAAACCTCTAAAGCTTTGACTTCAGTTCTCTGACCATAACAAACTCCTCACATTTAAAGTCTGTCGCTGAAATATTTTGTAGAATCTTTGTCCAATTGAGGTGATTTTATTTAGAAACTTCTCTAGGTCAGTGCATCTCTGTGTATTTTCTTTGGTTTGGGCCTTATAATCTCCTCTAAAATGTTATGCGGATGTTACTCCTGATTATATTCTCCTCCTGCTGCCCCTTACCATCATTTCAAAGTCTGATGTAGAAGGTGTGGGGATTCATTCATTCGTGCATCATGTAAAATATATATATATATATATATATATATATATATATATATATATATATATATATATATATATATATATATATATACATACTTACATACATACACACAAGATATGAAAAAATCAACCTCAAGTGAAATTCTTTAGAATCTGGATGCATATGAATATAAACACATGCATGCTTTATTTATATTAAATATTCTTCATTTTTTGTGTTTTTATAAAGGTGGTTATAGTCAACGTTTACCGAATGCCAGTGCCCTGGGAAAAATTTTCACAGCTTTGCCCTGTGGGGATCCAATTTACCAAATGCTTGATTTGAAATTAGCCATGTACATTGATTTTCCTGCTTGTATGAATCCAGGTGTTTTGATTACATGCGCAGATGATATTGAATTTTATAATATTGATGCAACAGAACTCCTGAGGTTTAATCAGTCTGGATTTACTGCATTAGCTCATCCTTCCAGTTTGAGCATTGGTACATGTCATGGAGTTTTTGTATTGGAGCCTCCATTACCCCTGATAGAAAAAGAACTTGAGTACAGATCTTGTAATCTTTTTCTGCATAAGCCTAGCATTGAAAAAATGTATCAGTCTGGAGCAGTGTATAAAAGGAATAATTGTCAAACATTACCTCCTGGGGACCTGGGGGATTCATTTATGGAATCTGAGTTTGTATATACAGATAGCTTATTTTACATTGATTGCACCACTGCAAAACTGATGCTAACATTTTATAAACAGATAGGCAAACTTTGCTATGAAATAGATGCCTATGGTGACTTTCTGCAGGCATTAGGGTCTGGAGCAACAAAAGATTATGCAACAAAAGTTGAAAATGTCACAAAAGAATCAGGTCTAATAGAAATAAGAGAGAAGATGTTTAACATACTAAAAGGTTTGCCTCTCAATGTTATACTCCTAAATAATTCCAAATTCCATCATATTGGAACTACTCGTGAGTGTTTGTTTCATTACACTTCTGATAGAAAAATGAAATTGGAGTTGGGTCTGCTGCCAAATATTTTTAGCATCTGTTCAAACAAGGCAGAAGACTTGGATAAATCGGCATGTATCATTCACAGTATGCTTAGTTCAAAGTGTTTTGTTGCACCTGGTTCACTAATTGAATATTCTAGATTGGATTCCAAGGTTTCAGTAGGGACAAACAGTATCATCAGTGGCTGTTCCATTGACACAGAAGCAAATATACCACCAAATACTTTTATGACAACTCTGAGCATAAGAATTGATGGAGAATTAAAGTATGTGAGCATGGTGTTGGGCATAGAAGATAACTTGAAAAAGACTGTGGCAAATCTTGCAGATATAAACCTACTAAGTTTTTTTGGCATTGGTCTTAAACAATGCTTAGAGCTTTGGGGCTTGAGAATTTCAGATGAGCTCTTTTCAGGGGACAAAACATGTCTGAGTTTGTGGACTATTCGAATCTTCCCTGTATGCTCTTATTTAAGTGATTCGGCGAAAGTGTCATTAGGGATTTTAAACTCAGTGCAAAATAAGTCCCCGTTTAATTTAGATAGTTTTAAGCTGTTGTCTATTGAACAAATGCTTTGCTACAAAGATGTTGAAGATATGCTGAAATTCCGGCAGCAACTTTATGAAGAAATCAATCTGCAGAAACTGAAAGAAAAATCTATTATATAGAAGTGGCTGAAAAATGGTACTTTTCCCCATATTTTAATTCAATGAGGGCTAATTGCTTTCAAGGTTTCCAAATCCCAGAAGCAAGCACTATGCATATTTTTGTGTTTCATTGAAGTAGAAATAATGAAACTGCATTAAGACTGTTATTGTAGCATAACATTAATAATGCAAAAAATGCAGATAAACTATTCTTTTGATGAAAACATTAATGAAATATTTTGAAATCTATAAAAACACAAAGGAGGAAATTTTCTTTGCTTCATATTATTACGTTTTCAGGTTTTTTATTCAAGTGGGAAATAAAAGTTATTAATTAGGTATTTGATTGAAAATTACTTAAAACTTTTTACATAGAAAAAGTTGTTTCTGACAACATTCTTATTTTTCAGGTTTGTTCATTACAAACAAGCAATAAAGTTATGTTATTTCTTAAATGTATGTTCATAACACTATTCTGTGTTTCATGTGTAAATCTGATATCTGTTTACAAGGCTGAGGTCAAATGAAGCAAAATAAATTGAAATGTGCAAATTAGGTAATCAGGATTTTGTTTAAATATGTTTCATTCTGAACATGAATGGTACTGAGAAAACTGTCATATTTTGATATAGTTATAAGATAAAGATTATTAATAATTCTAGGCATATCCTGGCATTATCATTACCACATAATTATGGATTGCTTTCTTCAAAGGTTATATCTAAACTTTAACCTAATTTTGTATAATGATCGTGTCAAAATAATAAAAAGATTATTTTAAAATGCCTATTTATTAATGAATTTATATGCCTGCCCATCTCACATATGTACTGGGTGGCTTACAATTAAATAGATAAAACATATCAATACAAATGGTAAAAATCACTATTAACATGACTAGGAGATAGGCTCCATCACATATTTAGAACCCCAGGTTCAAACACAAAACAATATATAAAAAAAAACAAGTTTTCAAGACCTGACAAAAGATCAGCTGATATAACCTGCCAGCTGATATTGCTTAGCCAACAATACTCAGAAAATGTCCTTCCTACCAGATCTGGAAGGACAGAAAATGGGAAAGATTATCAATATCCTGATTCCAAGTCATGAATTGTACCCAGAAACACACTGGAAATCAGTTTAGCTTGCAGAACAGTGGTATCATGGCAGATAACCAATTCCATTAACTGCCTGCACAGCCACAATCTGCATTATAGAATACTCTTCAAGGGCAGCCCTATATACAGCATGTTGCAATACTCCAGTCTGGACGTTGCTCTCTGTAAGTTCTTTGACATCCATCTGACAAAATATATATTAAATAAAATAATATTATAATAAAATATATATTATTTTTAACTAGCAAGTTCTTAAAATTATGATATTTACATATGCCATTTTCTTCTATTAACCTTTTTTGGAAATAGATTCTGGGGATAGTCTAATCTAAAAACAAATTGTAATTCAGAATCTAGCTAAAGTCTGAACAAATAAGAACATTATTGTGTGAGTTTCAGGCATGAATCCAAAGCACAGAATTTTCAAAATATCAAATTGTCTCTCAAGGATCTTAAAATCTGAAGTGATGCAAGCAAGAGCAATTTTCTCACAAAACATCAGACCCACTTTGGAGATACTTCTTGTTTATGAAATTAACCCCATACATCTTTTAAGCTGAGTGGAGCTTTCCTAGTTATGCATAAAAGTGAAAACATAAAGAAGGATAAAGGGAGGGGAAAAAGACCAGGGGGTGAGGACAGCCTGGCCAACAGTGACAGTGAGTGGTGTGTGTGATTTTTGAGAATATTGTGAGTGTCTCCTAGAAGTCAATGTTCTTTGTTTGGTAGTTATTTTTTTTTTTCCTTTTCTTTTTTAGTTTCTCTCTTCATTGTTTGGCTTTGTAATTGAGATTAAAAGGAGGGGGTGAGGACTTGCACTTCTTGCATAATGGGATATATCTTAGTAGCATTTGGATGAGTCGAACAGGGAAGAGGAAAGAGGCAATTTCACAATCTTACGTTGATTAAATATAAACCTCCTGATACAATTGAAAGAAGAGCTCTAAGAAAATCTGCAACTTTTAAAAAGACAAGTGAATTTTGTTAATATAAATGGTGATAATTTATAAAGATTATTAATTGGAAATAGAAATACATATTATTTCTACAGCAAGGAAAATAAAGCAAAAATAGTTAAATTGATTGTTTTATTCAAAGAGGAGAATATATTTAATTATTTGTTTTATTTGGATATCACTTCTGGATTTTGTGCTTGTGAAAAATGAAATTTTGACTTTGGTTTTGCCAATTAGATTTGTTATTATAGAAATGGTTAGTTATATACTAATGTGTAAAAATAAAAAGTTGAGACTGGAATGTTGTTATCTTGAACTATGCTAAATAGAATGGAAGTCGACCCTTTTTTTCTTTCTTCCCTTATACCTCATATTTTCTTTTCCCCTCTCTTCTTCCTTCCCTTAATTCCTTATTTTTATTTTTATTTGTATTTTATATATTGATAAAACAATAAAAGTCATTAAATGCAGTGGCTAAAAAAGATTAAGACCCAAATATTCCAGATGATCTTTGTAAAGCTTAGCAGTTAATAGGTTGCATAGTAGCTCTCTTATTAGTAAACTGGATGATATTCTTTTTTGCTTCCAATTTTGCAGAGCTCATATGGTTACCCTCTCTTTTCTTCAGAACAATTCAGTTAAGATCATAATGTAAGTCTGTCGGTTTCTTTGTTTGAATTTAGTTACTGCTCTTTGTCAGATTTAGTTACCATTTTTTGATTTTTCAGGACTTCTCAGCTGCATTGTAACCTCTTCTACAAGATTAAATCCTCGTGTTTCTGTGCACTGCGGCACCAAGTACCAATTCAATAAATAGCCTACAGTTCTTTCTCTTACACAAAACATGAAATCTTCCAATAACTTAGAGCAATGCTACCTATCCCTTACTGACCTTGGAACAGATTTTAGAAACTTATTTTTTTAAAAAAAATTGATTGGTATGCTCACTCTTGTCTGTTTTCTGTCTCTGAGTAACTGCCACATTTATCATTGGTCACTTTCTAATTTTATTGCTGGATTTCATTTCCTCCTCTTGCTCGTTTTGTCTGTAAGCTTAATAAAAGCATAAGATATGGAAGAACTCTTTTGGACCACAACACGGCATTTTTCTATTGTACACTAATCCAAATATTTTTTTCATATTTCTATGAAAGTCTAAAAGAATTTGTTTTTTAAGGGTTGCAGTAACTAATGAGTCAAAACTATTCATTATTTTAATGAAAGCACAATCTTGTTAAACACTGATTAATTGCTTATTTAAACTTTTATTTTATTCTCTATCAGTCCATTTTGGGGGCAATTATAGGATATAAATAAAGAGAACTTGTTACATTTTCAATTACCTCTGATTAGTTCCTAATTCATATCAATTAAATTATTTACTGATAAATGTATAGATTTATTTTTGTTTCTCTGGGTTACATATTTATTAATTTGATACTGCAGCCTATTTGCAGTAATTATCGGATAAATTCATTGCTTACCCAACAATTACAATCACTGGCCCCATATTCTCTGATGTGGTCCACTCCTGCCACATCTCTATGCATGTCACCACCTAATGCTATGATCTGCCTTTTCCTCCCTAAGGCTGCATCTTCCTCCATCCACCCCTCTCAATTTCCAAGGCCCAGAACGTCCCATAGTGGTGAGTTCATCCATCCCAGACAAGGGAAGCTAAGCTCCCTAGAGTTCTTCAACTCCACTGCCCCCAAAGACTTGCTGATCTATCTAGATGGAAAGTAGAGTCTGCAGGATAAAGGATGCTGGTAGTAAAAAGAAGAAAATGTAGTGAAAAGTTAGAAATACAGCAGACACAAGACACACACTCCAACTGCTTTTCCATCCAACGCCAGGCCCACAGCATAATAGAGGTGACACACAGCCGGTCTGAAAAGCGACTCACATCTTTTCCCCTGGCCCATTTCTCTGGCATGGCTTTCAGTCAGCTCCTTCAGCAACAAGCATCCCAGCATGGCCAGATCACAGTCCATTCCTAATGTGGTTCATGCTTGGCTTGTAAAAACACAGTAGCACTTGCTCACTCTAACTACTCTGACCCATTCTGTCAAGGATGAAACGTTGGCAGCTACATGCCTCTGCGTTTCAACGTCCCTTTAGATTAAGGGGGGGGGGAGATGTTACTTTCAAGTGGGTTAAATGGAGAAGCAAAACTTCCTCAATTCAGCTGAAGACAGTAAAAGCTTGAGGCCTTGTCAAGGACACCAGAACAGATGTGGATTTGAAGCAAATAGTTCCCATAACTAAGTGAATTTGTTGATATGGATTACGTAAGATGTTGGTGGTTTGGCTGGGAAAATTATTAAGTCTATGAATTGGTGTTGGAACCTCAGAATTAGTTTTACTTCAACAAAACCATGCAGTGTATTTAATAAGCAGTATGCTTTTCGGAAATGGAATGAACCTGGAATTTTATTTGGATTCTCAAGCTGAATGTTGATCATCCCAAAGTACAAAGTTGTTCCTTTAAGGTAAATGCAGACCTTCCAGGACAGGCGGAACACCATTCATCCAGTTTATTGGCTCTTACCCAATCTATCACCCTGCCCAAGCACAAGTTTGGAAGACCAGTGACTATAATTGTATTATATGAAAAGGAGAAGTAAAGGTAGGTATCATCAGCATATTGATGGCACCTCAGCTGACATCCATGGATGACCACTCCCAGCAGCTTCATGGAGATGTTAAAAAGCATAAGGGATAAAAAGGAGCTTTGAGGGACTCCATAACTCAGGGGTCTCCAAACTTGGCCCTTTTGTGACTTGTGGACTTCAACTCCCAGAATTCCTCAGCTGAGGCATTCTGGGAGTTGAAGTCCACAAGTCATAAAAAGGCCAAGTTTGAAGACCCCTGCCATAACTCAAGTGCCAATTATTAACTGTACATCATAAATAACCAAACTGAAACAACATACTAGGTCAGAATGTTATTTTTGTTGTTGTTATGGTTTACTCTGAATGCAGCCATTAAGCTTTATGCATTTGTGAACCAAGCCATTAAAGCATGTCTTAGAACAGTGGAAGAACTTTTAGTACACATTTATTATAATGTGTACTAATATTGAGGATGGTGAACAAATACTTCCCGGTATAAATCTATGACTGAATGTGACATGCCTAGATAATAAATTCTTACAGTTTATTATTTTTTTTCTAAATATCTTCCTGATACTCTTTGGTGCCATATGATGTAATGTCTCACCAACAATATTTATTGCCCAAAATGTCCTTATCTTTTTATCATGTGTCGTTCAAAGGTTTAAACCTTTCTTCCTTCATCATGTCCCATGTTTTTATCCTTTGGATATTTCTATCTGACTAACATTCAGATAATTACATAAACCAGGAAAAGAAAGCACAAAGGAAAGGAGGAGTTACAGTGCTTTTTATACAGAATTTAAAAACTGAAATCAAACACATCATTCCATGCACACTCATGTACACTTGCTATTACATAAAATGTTGAGATAGGTTGAGAAAACCTGGAAAGACAGCTGATAATGAATGCTGATACTAAAAATTAATATTGTTTCATGGTCCAACTTCCATGAGCAGCACAAAATGAGGAAGGCAGGGAGTAGCATCTACCTGTTTCATTTGAAATAAAAGATTACAGAATCCCTAAAACATTTTTAGACTACATGTGTTCTTTCCAAATATTCAGGCTGGGAATAGACAAACTCAAACAGCACGTCAGTTCTATCAGATTAATCTATTTTTCCTGGTTGACTTTTTAATTGACAAAATGGCTTATTTTTTTCACTCTTTATACCTAGCAGCAACTTTCATTTAAATATTTGTTTTCAATAGCATTTCAAAACAATCAAGGGAGTGTCTCAGACATATTCAGAATTAATCCAACCATTCTCCTTCTGCCCCAACAATCAGGTCACCATTTTACAATGAATTGATTCATAAAAACTCTAACTGAATTTGTAGAACGATGCAAGAGATTTTATTCATGAATGTTTTGATACTAATTATCTAATTCCATACTACTTATCTAATTCCATATCCACTAGGATATATTTGGACTATTTCTGTGGTAGCAACAGCTGCTGTAGATACATCTATGGTCCCTCACTGTTGTTTTGGGCTATGCATGAAGTTATGGAATGAATTAAAAGTGTTTGCAAGTACTTTTGCTGTGTTCAGCATTATTTCCACTCTGAGCATTTAACATGCTTCTCTGCAATACAGACATTTTGTAAACACAGCAGCTTTATATAGCCAGAGGATGTTTCTTAAATCACACATCAGGGTTAAAGGCTCATCCCACCTTTGAATTTCCTTTATGCCTCTTTAATTCACACAGTTGTTCTGCCCCCACTAGTTAATTTTACAAGGAAAATATTGATGTCTATAAAAAATACAAATATTTAGGGCAAGAGGGAGGAGGGTTTTGTTGATATATTTTGTATGTAAAAGTGTTGAGGCAAGCCCTTTGTTAGGATTCGGCTGCAAAATAGCACAGCATCTGTAACATCTTCTAAAGGTACCACTTCTAAAGATGCCACCCCATTGGTCCATCCTTTGGACTCTCTGTTAGTTGTTGCTAGCAATGGCAGGTTGTTTCTGCCTTAGCACTTACTTTTGTCAACAAGACTGAATTAATCTTTTCCAGTGCTGAGTTAACAAATTCACTGCTGCCTAATACTATGCAGATGTGGTAAAGTAAATTGAATTGATCCCACCTCTTGGTGACCACATGAACATATTCATGCAGTTTTTTTGCCCAAAGTACCTAAGTGATTTATCACTAATGATTTCTGAGATCTTTAAGTAAGGTTAGCCTAGAACCCTGGAATTCCCTCATGATCTCCTGTTCAATTACTAACCAGGTCCAAATCCTACTTACTTTTTTTTTTTTTTTTGAATACAGACAATGTTGAACAGGTGCTGCTAGCCACTAAAGCAACAGAAAGCTCTTGTAAAACAATTTGAGCTTGTGTATGATACATTTTTTTCAGAAAAATCTGTTCATACCACTCTCCAATTAATGAAGAAACTATGGCTTATATGAACCAGGCATCACTTTGTTCCATTATTAGTATAAAATCAGATTATGCAGTCAAACTAACAATAACATTAGAAAATATATTTTGTCATCATTGCCTTCCTCAAAAAGTAATGATTTGATTCCTTGAGTATTTACATTTACATTCAGAAGAGACATATAGAAGATTGGTCATATATTTTATGAAGCATTATTCATTATTATATAGATAATTTCAGATTTACATACAGTCAAACTGAATGTTGTAGTCATCCCAGATTCCTTTATTTAATAATGTTAGATGTGTCGTGAAATAAAAATGGATTTTCTTGAATGGTTTTTAGAACATGCTCTAAGAAACTGACATTTTGGCATGCTGGAATTTAATTGTACATAGTTAGAGAAAAGATTTAACTTGTTCTAGTAAACTCTTTAAGAAGAAATTGGGAATTATGAAGGTGTATTAGAAGAAGAGAAAAATAGACTATAAGTAGAACTATTGTGGAAGCTGAGGAGAACTTAAGCTGCTTATTGGAAAACGGTAAAAATAATTTGAATATTATAAAAATTAGTTGATTTGAATAGTTAAATATAACAACAAAATAGCTTCTTGTTCCAATCTCCTTTTTTCAACATCAGTAGAATTTTTCTATTAGCTTGGTGAATGCCATGTGGAAGACAAATCTCTTGCAAATGCCATTCTTATAGAGTAGTAACACAAATAACAGGAGGGGATTTTGCATATTTATTTTTATCTTCCATCACCTTGACAAGGCAAACACCTGTTTAGTTATACAATGTCTTGATCTCTTGTATTTAAAATATATTTCAGTATTATGATCCTTGATATATTAGATTGTAATGAGGATAACCTGAAAATAAAGGAAAATGTCATATCCTTTACATACAACTGATAAAGTCAGTGTCAATGCTAAAAAGCCCAATTATCTCCCAATTTTGGCTAAAGCTGTGTTAAGCATTACTTACCCAGAATGAAAATTGAAAAGAGATTTTAAATTTGGCTTGTTTATAAAATTAGATCTCCCAGCTATATATTTTCAGCAACCAGTGAAACTTTTAAAAATTTATCAAAGAAGTGTATCTGAGCTCCTTTTTGAAGATACAATCATACCAAATAATACTTTTTAATATTTGTTAGAAAATTGCCTATTTTTAATTAAAGTGCATTAAATGATTATTGAGAAGATTTTCAACAATAGGCAAAAGGACCACTTGCAAATCTCCTGTGAATATATCCCAAATAATTATGTCACTTTCATTGTCAAAGTAGACCAAACCCCTCTGGTTTATCAGTCATTATCCAGCTGTGACTAATGAGAAGCTGGGAAAAACATGTGATGAAAGATGCAGATATGGGGGCAGAATAAAAAATGTTCTGATTTTAGATTTGATTTTCCTTATTGTGGATAAATTCTATCCTTGATAAATATAAATAATCCTTAAAACAAAGCAAAAGAAAAAAGGTGGTTGCCATGCTCACATCTTTATCCGGTTACCATAATCACAACTTAATAACAGAGTATTACATTAAATGTTAAATTAACAGTGTATTGCTTGTACAAATATTTATATTAGGCCTGCACTGAGCTGTGGTGGCGCAGTGGTTAGAATGCAGTACTGAAGGCTAACTGACTGCTCACTCTAGGAGTTCAATTCTCAACAGCTCAAGGTTGACTCAGACTTCCATCTTACCCAGGTCGATAAAGTGAGGATCCAGATTGTTGGGGGCAATATGCTGACTCTGTAAACCACTTAGAGAGGGCTGTAAAGCACTATGAAGCGGTATATAAGTCTAAGTGCTATTGCTATTTCATTTGATGATCCCAGACCTAGAACTTGGATATCATTGGGGTGGGGTGGGGTGGGGGTTGGATATCATAGAAAAGTAGTTGTTTGGTGTTAATATTCATCCAGGAAAATTGAAGATTTTTACTATAGTCAATAGTTATTGTTCTCTAGCTGATTGGAAGCTTGATAGCATATTCAACAAGTGGTACTTCAGAGTGTTGTACTTATTTCAGTAATAATAATTAGCAGTGAGACCAGAAAGATATGCTGTGGATCTTGCTATAAAGTTATGCTGAGCTGAATAAAGGAATACCTGTTGAAAGATAATGCAAATGAATGGTATAAAAAGCTCTGGATCAAAGCCTGAAAGCCTCTGAATAACTGAATATAGACAATACATATTTGACTTGTCAATAAATACCCTGTTGGAAAAAAAATCCACCATAAATGTTTAATGACTAGTGATCTTCTCAGGGGTCTGAACTGCAAAATGGAACAGTTGCCAGGGGCAACGGTCTTAGCCTTAACAACAGTTGTATCAATGCAAATACACTTTAATCTGTTGATTAAGCTAATACAATCAGTGAGAATAGACCAGCATTGGATGCTAAATTCAAAGTTCTTCGAGTTGCCTAGCAACATAGACCAGTGTTGAGTATATGTTACATTTCTTCTCCCATTCTATCACCCTCTCAAATGTTTAGAAAGCAACTACTATACAAGGATAATAAAAATACATGTTATTCTTGGTTTATGGGCAGTGATTGACTAAAATGCTGGTTTACTTATTTTGTGAAACGTGCTATTAAAGAGTGCAGGCCTTTTTCAATTGGCAGTGGTATAATGTTTTAAACTAATGTTATCATGGTTGGTGTTTCTGAGGTGAACATTTTTATGCCAAGGTACTATCAAGGTTAATGCTTTCTAACCCTGTCATTCTAAATATTTAATCTATATATATATTCTAGCATGAAATAAGTAATAGCTATAGGAAAAATTCATAAATGAGTGAATAAAATATTAGAATAAAAAATGGCTAAACACACATATAGGAAGAGAAGATTAAAGATTGACAGGATATCCACACACATGAAAAAATAATATATCCTTAACTTTTAAAATCTTCCTTATAATTCATTCTTTTTCCTAGCATTTAGAGGTAGCCAAAGTATTGCTCATGTTATATGGCACACAAAATTCATTACATCATCTTTACTACCAAACTTAACTACATTAACCTAATTTAGAACCATGGCTGCATAGGGTGGGCTTGTAGTAAATTTTTATGAAAACAAAGCAAAAATAATGACTATGTACTGACTTCATGTTTCTTTTTTATTAAAATCATCTAAAGGTAACATAGAATGAGCTGGTAGGTCTCTATATTATCTGCTATATTTTGACAAAGATTTAAAAAATTACAATACTTCCATGATTTGGATAATCATAAAATAGCAATAAGATTGTGTTGGTTTTCAAGATTGCCCTTTTAACAATTTTTTATCCTGTGTTTTTAATTGATTATTCTGTTCTTGATAATAAATACCACCTGAATCATGTGCCAAGTAGTGTAGCTATAGAAATCGATTAAATATATAAAGTAATTTCCCAATTTCTTTTTCCCCCTTTTTTGGGGTATCTTGAATTACATCATATGAAGTTTTGCAAATAGTCGAAGTAATATACAAAATTAAGAAATGGGAAGGGATAAGAAGTGTGACCAAGGGGTATTTCATATTAGAATAGATTGAGGAAAAATGAGAAAGAACAGTTCTTTACAAAGAAGATATTCATTATAAAATAATCCAATAGGATGAATGATTCTAATCTGGGCAATCTGTTTAATTGATTACCTACATAATTATAGTCATGTAAAGCCATAGCAAAGATTAATTCTCAATTGAGAACTCTTCTCTTCTCTTCTCTTCTCTTCTCTCCTTTCCTTCCTCTCCTCTCCTCTCTTCTCTTTATGTTATTCAAAACTTATTTTTTAAAACTTTGGATAACAAAAGAAAAAATGAATTGTTCTTCTTACAGTACTTATCCCTTGAATTACAGGGGAGGAGGGGCAGGTTGTAGCTTCTATTTTGATATTTAAACAAATGTTAGAAGGCTAAATATTTGTCAGAGTGCATCTTGGGTTTTTATCCCAGGGAGACTACAGCAAGACAAATGCTAGCCACAAGCAAGAATAAGCTAGCATTTATCCTTCCTTTCCTCTCAGAAATGTGTTATTGGGGATTGTACTACCTTTTTTAAACACAAGAGGTTTGTTTAACCTTTAAAAGGCTTCTTTCCTGAGAGACACATGCTTGATCATACAACGTGTTTTTTTTTTTTTTTTTACTTTCATGTAAGAATTCTATTGTACTTAAGACTGGAAAGCAGGACTAGTCTTTGTCTGACTAACAGCGGAAATGAGGAAAAGGGACTTGAAATTGTCTTGCCTGCCTATTGGAAGAGCAATATTGCAAAAAACGGAACAGAATTTACTGTATGTGCATTTCGGGTGGGGCAATGCAAGCAAGCTGGCAAAAAAAAAAAAAAACAACCCATGGAATTTGAATATGGGCTGGATTCTCAGGCTCTGCAGAGAAAAGAATTTCAGAAAAAAAATCACACAACATCCTATGGAGCAATTACCAATGTTTTTCAGTCTTAGCAACTTTGCAAACATGTCCCAAAAGTGCTGTTTCAAAGGCAACTGGACTTCATTTTTCCTTGAGGACATTTCACTCCTCATCCAAGAAGCTTTTCACCTCTGACCTCTTAATCACAGCCATCTGCATTATTCAGGTGATCCTGAGGGCACAGATAAACCTTCATGTGGCCTCAATGACTCTCCGAAAAAATGCTAACGAGCAGACGATTACAAGGATTATAAATCCTTCCATCCTCATCATTCAATCATGTCCTCAAGGAAAAACAAATCCAGTTGCCTTTTGAAAAAAGCACTTTGGGAACAACCATGACTTGGATGACTGAGAATCCCCATAGACATTTGCAAACATGCTGGCTAGAAATTCTGGGAGTTGAAGTCCATGCATCTTAAAATTGCCAAGTTTGAGAAACAGTGAGTTAGGCAGGGGTTCTGAATGTTGCTAATTTCTCTCTTATAAGTCTGTCCCTTTTCTCCATCATATGACCTAGAGTGGCAGTAATATTCAGAATATCCTTTCCATACCTTGACATTCTTCCTAGCTGGACATCTTGTTGGAAGGTAATTAGGTAACAGGACTCTCTCTGTTTCTCAGTAAAAACATAATGCAATGCCTGAAAAAATTAGCTTCAAAGTTAGTAAAATTTATTTTTTTCTCTTCTAAATTCCATCACAGTCTACCACAGGGGTGTCAAACTCAATTTCATTGAGGGCCGCATCAGCGTTGCTGTTGCCCTCGGGGGGCTGGGTGGGTGCGGCCTACTGGGTGGGCGTGGATGGAGTGGGTGTGGTCTACTGGATGGGCATGGCCAGCTCTACATCGTTCGTGTCAAGGGTGCCTGGGCAGGAGTGGGACAGATCTGAGGGTCTTTGGCAGAAGGGGATCGGAGTGGGGCAAGTGCCAAGACATGGTCCATTTCTTCATTCCTCACAAAGGGTGACACCTCTCCAGCATGCACCCAGGGGGCAGGGCTGACACAGCAGGAGCTGGTTCCTCGCTGTTTCTAGACAGCCTTGTGGAGCTAAGACTGAATGTGTTTCAGCATAGATGGCCACCACAAAATTGTACATTGGCTCCCGGCCAGCCTGGGCCAGGGCCAAGGCAGTGGGGGCCGTTCCCTCACTGTTTCCAGGATGGCTTCATGGGCCACATGAAACCACTTCGCAGGCCGCATCCAGCCCCCGGGCCTTGTGTTTGACATGTCTGGTCTACCACATCTAGTCTACTTTGAACCTGGCCAGGCAACCTATAAGGTCTTATATTCACAAGATGCATCAAGTCTGATCAAGATTTGCTAAATCTTTTTACCAGACAGAGGAAGTTGAAGGTTAGTTTTCTTTTAGAAATGTGATGTTTAGAAGACTGGAGGAATATGCTCACATTTGATGATTTCATGAAAGCATCCTTATTCAGGTGTGGTTAAAAAAAAAAAAGTGAAGATGGTGCCCAAGACACTATCTGTGTGATCAACACCAAGGACACAATCTGTATGATCAACACAGATTTTTTTTTCTAAAAAAAAAGTTGGAGTTTTGATCTCACTATTATGGCTGTCATCTTCATTTTTTTAAAACACTCCCTGCAAACACCCTTGTCCACATTTATAATGTTACCTCAAGAGTGTTTACATCAGGTTAAGGAGAAATTAGCTTTACTATATTGATACATCTGGAAATTCTCAGTAGAATAAGGTTTTCTGTCTCCAAGCAACGTGAGGATAGAAGCAATTAAAACTTTTGTCCTTGAAATTAGGTGGCTGAAAAACAATGGTAGGAGAAAACCCAAGCATGGATTAGTTATAATCGTTATTACATTATTTCATAAGATAATGCTGAGCAAATACTTTATTGTTCAAAGATTAGTGTATGTTTCTCTCCACTGAAGCCTTTGCTTTGCACTTGACTTCCTTTGCTAAATTTTAGAAAACTCATTAAAAAAAAAAGTTAGAATCATCAAGCCTGAAATTTATCTCCCCCTGGCTTACCTTATGTACTGAGTTTGTGAAAGCTGTTTCGCCATACATTTCCATTTCTGATTAGAAGCTGATTCATATTGGCAGATGTATGCATTTAATAGAGACATAAAGATAGTAGTTTCAGCTGGAGCAGTTTATTTTATCAGCACATATGAATATCTTTTTATTGTTTTGT
Organism: Crotalus tigris; assembly: GCF_016545835.1. Lineage (NCBI taxonomy): Eukaryota > Metazoa > Chordata > Lepidosauria > Squamata > Viperidae > Crotalus > Crotalus tigris. The sequence continues at coordinate 654,060 of NW_024100527.1, forward strand.
TTGAAACTTGATAGCGTATTCTCTCCTTTCCTCTGGGCCATTGTAGCATGACATTGTGTTTGGCACTCGGTTTATTTTTAGGCACAAGACTATCAAAGTGCTTTCTTTTTTTTTTTTTTTTTGCCCTTAGTGGGATTGTCAGTGATCTTGAAAAGGAGTCACATTACTTAGCACAAGAACTTTCTTGAAACAAAGAAGAGACATTGGATAAATGGGAAATTATAAATCTAGACCAACGCAAACTTGTACTGGTAATTTCTTTTGCTTTTTTTAAAAAGACAAAAAAAGATTGTATTATCAATCATTCCATTTAATTTGCTCCTTGGTTCAAATGCCAGATATTTATTGTTGATAGTCTAAGTGAAGAATGTCATGACTCAGAAAGAAGGCTTTCCTTTCAGCTGAAAAGATAGCAGAGTCAGGATGATACTGATTTAGCTGAGATTTTATAAATGTCAAGCAGTACGAAACAGTACAATTTTTTAAAAATCTATGCTTTGGGCTTTCAGTATTTGTATAAACTTATAACGAGCTATTATTACATAATTAAATGATTTGTTTCTCAAATACAATTATTTGAGTAAATAAATATTGATACATATTTCTTGACCTGGAGGAGAAAACTGTGATATATTTAAAGGTGATCAATCAGGGATTTTTGACATAAAATTGTGATTTCAGATAACCGAAGGTATTTCAGTCAAGATTTATATACCTTTCTCTTTTTAACTATAGATGAGTGGAAGAAAAAAATTAGTGAAGCATATGCTATAATCATTGAAAGATTAGAAGATGACTTGTTAATCAAAGAAAAGGAGCTTACAGAGCTGAGGCATGTTTTCAGGTAAACAATTCTTTGAAAGTTGCTTATTAAATCATATAAGGACAACAGTGAATCAGATTTGTTTTTAACTTCCATAGTCATGTATTGTTTGGTTTAAGGCGGGTATTAAATTACTCTTAGAAAGCTAAACTAGATAAAGAAAATAGGATCTGATGCTTGTTTTGTTTAATTATACCTCATACTACATAATACCATACCATAGTCCTCAACCAGTGGTGCGATTCAAATATGTGAACCAGTTCCCTGTGTGGATGCCACTTCCGGAAGTTGGTTCTGGGCTTGGGCAACAAAAAATTAGCTACCGGTTCTGCTGAACTGATGCGAACTGGCTGAATCCCACCACTGTCATCAACTAATCACTGTAATTGATCCCAGAATTATGGTTATAAATTGTGCCGGTCATTAAGCAATTCACCATGTAACCACAACAAATTGGAACTTTGAATCTTTGTTGTAAGTAGCCCTGGTCAAGTCTGTTGTAATTTCAAATTGTCATTTAAATGGTCATAAGTCGAGGACCTTCTATAATGAGCAAGAATTGATGTGTACTCACCAAATAGACTTTCTCTCCTTCTTCACACAGATATTTCTCTCACAAACATTTGTTTTTTTATTTTATTTATTTATTAATTTTGTTTGCCGTCCTTATTGAGGCTTACAACATTCATATGTAATTCTTGGCTTTTTGTCCTTTGCATGGTGATATATATACAGATTTGAGATCTGGGATTGCACAGGATTATTACTGTATTAATCAATTTACTGTAATTTCTTTGGCTTTTAGAAATTCCATAGATGTCATAGTAGATGGTGGGAAGCCATCCCATTAGTTTTGTTTCCAAAGAGCTTATCCACCTAGATCAGGGGTCTTCAAATTTGGCCCTTTTATCATTTGTGGACTTCAACTCCCAGAATTCCTCAGCCAGGCACGCTGGCTGAGGAATTCGGGAGTTGAAGTTAAAATGGCCAAGTCATAAAATGGCCAATTTTGAAGACTCCTGGCCTAGATTGATGTGGCTCATCTAAAGTTAAGGGGTTAAAAGTTCTGGGCAGAATAATAATTTTAGCTGGTTCCTCTTCAGATCATATAAGTCTCCATCCAGTTATAACTACAAGGCATCTTGAGTTTTCTCTTTTCTATTTTCCTCAAAATAGGAAACCCGCTTTTCATATTGTTTGCCATTTATGTTTTATTCAAGTTTTGGTTGATGATTTATTTGTGGATCTGAGCAGTTTTTTTAAAAAAATGCAGTGTATTTACATGCAAGTCCATGGAACACGAGGCTTCGCTATATAGCTAAATGCTGCATATTGAAAAGGAAGGGACCTCAGAGAGAAAATTAATTAGTTTGACTTTTGCTATGACCTGAGCTGTCTTCATTGTGTGTATTTGTGGATTATTTTTGGCAGGAAATCTATGCTACTCATCAGCAGGAAATCATTGGATGTGCTGGGTAGTAGCAGTAACTTCCAGTGTAGTCTTTCAAAACATTGTTTAATCATTGTGAAGCTTAACTTATATGTTCATCTGCCTTTCAACCTGGGCCCACAATATTTTGGGGAGCAGAATTGTTGTGCAGTTGAGTCTCACGCCCCCCCTCTCATTTTCTTTTGCTATTCCTGAAATTGTACAGGTAGTCCTTGACTTATGACCACAGTTGAGCCCAAAATTTCTGCTGCTAAGTGAGACATTTGTTAAGTGAATTTTGGCCCATTTTATGACATTTCTTGCCCCAGTTGTTAAGTGTATTTATCTTCTCCATTGAAAGTCACAAAATGAGATCACATGATCTCAGGACACTGCAACGGTCATAAATATGAGTCAGTTGCCAGGTATCTGAATTTTGATCATGTGACCATAGGGGTGCTGCAACGGTCATAAGTGTGAAAAATGGTCATAAGTCACTTTTTCAGTGTCATCATATGTTTTAACTGTTACTAAACAAACTGTTGTAAGTTGAGGACTATCTGTATTATGTGCATAAGGGCAATTGGACTGAAGCAATAAGAGGCATTAAAAAGACTGAATGTTTGTCTTAATTTCATTGCTTTACAGTAAATATGCTACTTGGATGTCAGAAAACTGACTGCTAAAAGTGGACATTCTTGTTTGTAATTCTATACAAAGGATCAACATGTTTCTATAAAATGACAGTGTTTTGCAGGAAAGAAGACAGAATGGAGCATAGTTTAGCTTTCTTTTGTGCATGAAAGGAATGGTTGAGCTCAGGAAGACAAATATTGGACTCCGTTTACAGTCAGTCTCTGAGTAGCATCTTCCATCTTTGCAATGTGTTTGTGCATTTGGAAGTACATTATTGGAATGAATTTAAATGATAGTATGACATCATTTATATATCATATATAATATATTGTATGTGACATAATCATAGGTGACATGATAGCAGTGTTCCAATATCTAAGGAGCTGCCACAAAGAAGAGGGGGTCAGTGTATTCTCCAAGGTACCTGATTGCAAAACAAGAAACAATGGATAGACTCTAATCAAGGAAAGAACCAATCTAGAACTAAAAAGAAATTTCCCGACAGTTAGAACAATTAATCAATGGAACGACTTGCTTCCAGAAGTTGTGGATGCTCCAACACTGGAGGTTTTTAAGAAGAGATTGGACAATCATTTGTCTGAAACGGTATAGGGTTTCCTCCTTGAGTAGGGGGTTGGAGTAGAAGACTTCCAAAGTCCTTTCCAACTCTGTTATTCTTTTAAAGAGCTGCATAGTGCTAAATGGAATTTATATGCACTCACTTCGATTAAGTTTTGTTGAACTCAGGGGGCTTAGTGTTGACACATCTAAGTTTGTGCTGTGATCTCATTGTGGCCAGTGGCAGGATCTCAATTATTTGAAATATGTTCAATTAAGTCCAGAGATTAGGGAGTTAGACTTTGTTGAAAGATGCATGCTTCAAGGGTAGAGAGGGAACATGTGTAAAGTAACCAATCTTAATCCTGAAAGCAGAAGGGAAAAAGAATCTTGAACGAGCAAATGTGTGTTTATGAAAGAAAAACTTTGTACAAAATGGCAGCAACTGTGATGAGGCCAAAATGATAAATGTGCATCATGATCCCATATTGTGGAGATTTTATGCTTAGGTATTTCCATTCTATGTCTGACACAAGACAGAAATTGCATGGTGATGTCATTGTGCATATTCAATCATTTTCCACCACTATACCTTGCAGATAGCCATATAATTTACACAATGTATGCACATACCTCCATCCAACATACAGCTTGATTTTTTTTCTGAATCCTAAAAAGAAGATAATTCAGCCATCAAAGAAAACATTTGTAACTGAATCTGAAACCAGGTTTGACATCTCAGAGCAATTTTCCCTAAATCCAGATTGAGAAATATATTTAAAGAATGAAAGCTGACTGAAGATGCTTTATTATAACTAGCTAACTTATATGTTACAAAATAAAAGAAAATATGCCACTTTCATTACAAAGAGAAATCAGGGCCAAATCATTCATTTGTATTTATTATTTATTACTAAGACTTCTGTGCTACTCCCTTGAGACTGAGACCCCTGAGAATTTGAATAGTAATTCTAATTTTGAGAATCTGAGGATCAATGCAAAGATGCGATATGATGATAGTGATGGTGATGGTGATTAAAACAGAAACATAACTATTATCTTTTGACAATATCAATTCACTCCATCTAGTCCATTTGCCAATGACTTTACTGGTAACAGTGGGAATCATTTAAATCATTTAAATACACCTTCAACCTTCAATGCTGTTGTTTATTTTAAGAAAACTCAAGTAATAGCTAGAGGGGTAAATATTTAATCAAGTCTTAATCAAGATGAGCCTGAAAAAAATAAATTATACATAAAAATGAAAAATGAAATTTTCTATGCAAGTTGAACAATATTTTTGTAGAAAAAAAGACAGCAGAGAATAAAATCTATAAATTTTTTTAAGTGACTATAATATATGGGTTTATAGCACAATAATGTACAAGAAAAGTTTCCTTTTAGCAAATGCAGCCAAACTAATCATTTTAGCATGTTAGTCATAGTGACACTGGCTCCAGAACTGTCACGCTAAACAATCTCATTTGTTTCCAACCCATTTTTATATGCTTAGCTTTTCTTAAGATATAAAAGCAGGGTCCAACAGAGGCAAGAGCAAATGCTAGTCTTTAGTTTGAATAAAAATCTGAATGTTTCACAACCTCATCATTTCTCATTGTGTTTTCCTAGTTGCTACAAGTTTATTGTGCACACAGTGGGAGTGAGGGTGAAGAAATGAGGTAGCCATCACAACAGAACTGGATGAGTACAGTAATATAGGCTATAACTTTAGTAATAAAGGATGACATCTGAGGGCAAGGGCACAGACCTTTTCTTGTCAAGGAGGAAGTGCTGAGTAGACATTATCCCGAATTTCACTTTATTTATTAGTGAACTCTAAGTCACCTTTTGGAATAAAAAGCCTTCACAGAGCAATTCTATAATTATTTATATTAAATGGTCTGTAAATGCATAGATTCCATTGTCATCCCATACCATCATGAGGGAGAGACAAAGGAAGGAAGGAACATAGATACTTCTAGGTGCTCTTTCTAGTGAGGCTACTGCAGATTTATTTTGCTTAGCTAAGGGCTATTAAAATTAATGTGGTATAAAGCTGGGATTCATGCTTTATTGATTTTCAAATTCTCCTCCTTTCAGTTAAAGTTGTAGGAAAATATATGAAACTGGATAGTCACTCTGTATAGTACAGGGGTAGGCAACCTTGGCTTTTTTATGACTTGTGGACTTCAACTCCCAGAATTCCGGAGTCAGCCATGCTGACTCAGGAATTCTATGAATTGAAGTCCACAAGTCATAAAAGAGCCAAGGTTGCCTACCCCTATATAGTAGCACAGAATAGTTTGACAGGGCTGCCAGTTCTTAGAATTTGACCTTGAACCCAGTATGAAGCACAGCATATGTTGCTTGTGATTATTTTTTAGGACAGTAGCACTGTCCCTTAAGTAATGTTTTTTATTTATATTTCACACTTCTTAACCATCTATCTCCCTCAGAGAGGGTTTCTGAGTGCTGGTTCCATGCTGACTCAGGAATTCTGGGAATTGATGTTTATAGATCGTAAAGTTGCCATAGTTTCCGACAGTGCTTTTTTTGTAAAAAAAAAAGTGCCAGAACTCACACATATCATACAACCCCCCTTGCCTACCCTACAAGGTTCCATCCAAAAAAGGTGCCGGAACTCCGTTCTGGGCGTTCTATGACAAAAAAAAAAGCCCTGGCGACCCCTGCTATAATAAATTGCCAATATTGCTTGCGCACCTTGAGGAACAGCACAAGGTAGCTTTTCTGATGATAGCAGTGAGGCTATGGCTGAACTCGAGGCCTTCTCTTTTTTTTAGTGGTGACGCAGTGGTTAGAATGCAGTATTACAGCCTAATTCTGCCAACTGCCAGCAGTTAGATTCTAACCACCTCAAGGTTGACTCTGCCTTCTCTCCTTCTGAGGTTGGTAAAATGATGACCCAGATTGTTGGGGGCAATATGCTGACTCTGTAAATTGCTTAGAGAGGGGCTGTAAAGCACTATGAAGAGGTATATAAGACCAAGTGCTGTTGCTATTGCTGTTCAGTCCCATCCTAGTTGCTTCACGGATTAACACTGTTCAGAGTGGCCTGAAGGTGGTGGTGGTGGGGAGATAGAGAATTGCTTCCCTTTTGTTCGGAGATTGGCAGTGTGACATGCCAGCACAATCAGGTTCTGAATTTCTGAATTTTTGACATGCCAAACCCAGAAAATTTGCCATCACTGCGCTTCTATAGTGGTTTTGGCTTACTCAAATAGGCCTGGTAGGCCTTCAAACCGGCCCTGGGAAAAAGCTCTCAAATAAAAATCATTCATCACAAAATTTCTATCTTTCTAATTATAATGCAGTTTTAAGATTACACCCTTGAATAGTCAGAAAAGTCCTCATATGCTTAAGGAAAAAATATTTAAAACTGATACACACACAAATGTATTGCTGAATTGATTGTGTTTTTCTTTCTGATGTAAGGTTCAAAACTTTTCCACAACTTATTTGTCAACCACAAAACAATTTGGGACATGTTGCAAACCAGGCCCCTTTTATAATCCAGTTTTAGAACACATTTTCATACTTAGCCTTCTAATAAATGCTCATTATTATTTTAATTATTGTTTATTTTTCTAAAAGAACCCACTCTTAAATCAATGGAGAATATGGAGGAGAGGGAATGTCCAGTGAAAGTAGCTCTAAATAAAAAGTGCTACTTGCATGTATTTACCAATTAAAGATCTTCGTGAAGTTTGGTTTATATATTTAGTTTGTTGCTAATTTTTCTAACTATATTTTCATTAATGAATGCTGTTTTGTTTCTCTAACACGCAATTGTAATAGGAGATAAATGACTATAGTTAATGAATCATAAAACTGCTGATTCTGTAACATTTTAGCTATTCTGCATTTTTACTAAAACCTGTGTGTAACAGGTACTACTGCTGCATATCAGTTTTTAATAAGATTGCATATCTACATATCCTATGTGAAGATCATAATATTAGAAGCACATTATTAATAATACTTTCCTTTTAATTATTCACTTCATACATATACTTATTTAGGAATCACCATGGAATCCTTAGGCTGTATAAAAATGTACTAGTTCAATAGCAGTAGAAGAAAATTAAAAAAATAAATTGGGCTTAGAATTTTTTAATGCATACCTAATATTCAGTGGCTGTAGAAATTGCCAGCATACCGGTAGTTGTGTAGCGGAATTGTACAGAAAGTGAGGGGGGAAATGGAGAAAATAGCATTTCTTTCTTAAGGATAGGTATTGTTTAAAATGATTTTTTTTTAAATTATGCCTATATAATGGAATCATTATGCTTCAGATTAATAGAAAATCACAGAAATGTCTACAGATGTTTCTAGATAACATTTTTTAGAAACGGATCATCCTTTTCACAAGCAAGATGCAAAATAATGTTATGATTTTTAAAAAGCATTCTTTGTTCCCTGTTTCCCTTGAAAATTTTATTAACCTTTATTAAGATTTTAAGGCAGTCAAGCAGTAAAATGGGTTAGCCTCACAGAAGGAAGAAAAGAAGTACTTCACAATGTAAAAAGGAAGGAAGCCCATCCATGGGGAAAAATTTCAGATTGGGCAAAGGTGTCTCTCAGGATCTAGTATTTCATCTGATCATTGCTTTTCTTCCCTGGGAAAAGTGTGGGTCAGGGTTCCTGGCACCAGGAATTGAAGGCAAACCCCACAACAAAAGAATGGAAGTTTAAAACAAAGAAGCATATTTTACAAATCACTGGAAGAAACTTGCTATTTATTCTGTTTTGGACTGTCCCCACCTCAAGTACTATGTCCTGTTCTGGGCACAACATTTAAAGAAGGATTCAGAAAAACTGGGATAAGCTCAGAGAAGGCCAACAGGGATAATTGGGTAACTAGAAAATAAGTCCTATGAAGAGAGAGTGAAGGAAGTAAATATGTTTTAACTTAAAAAAAAATGATGCAGGGAGAACAGGATATGATAGGAGTCTTCAAATACCTGAAAGGATGTTGGTCAAGACCTGGTCTCTCTATTTCCAGAGCCTGGGAGAAAGAATAATGATTTTACAAGAAGGGAGTGTTGTATTAAATGTTAAAAGAAAAAGGCTTCCTGACAATAACAGCCATTGACAGTGAAACCAATTATTGAGAGAGGTGGTGGATTCCCCTACATTCAATGTTTTTCAGATAAAGGCTAGGTTTACTTTAAATCGGATTCTTGTGATGAGCAAGGGATAGGACCTAGTGGCCTATAGTAGCGTTCTCTGCTTCTATGATTTTAAACAATAGTTAGCAAACAGAAGTTCCACATGAATAAGCCTTGGGTCACATCCTCCATCTGTCCTCTAGCCTTCCCTAAGAGGAATGTGGAAACTCTTGCTATCATTTTTCTTGTTAAACTCTGTCTGGTTAGAGGTCATGCTAAACTCGTGTGGCCATCTCTTTCTGCTTTTCTTTCTTTAGGCATACTGTCTACTAAGCAAAGGTAGCCAATACCAGCTATGGTTTCTAGGAATCCAGCTCCAGAAAGTACAAAAACTTTTCACGAAGCATGATCTTGATCAGTTTGTTTATTGAAATGACACGGCAAACAGTTATGTAACAGTGAAAAGCAATGCTTGCTAATTTCTCCTCCCAAAGTGCAGAAGGAAGACTGGCCGGGGAAAGTGTAAAGAGCTCACTTTAAACTAGGGGCAGACAGAAAAAACATTATCTATGTTTTAGCCTCTTGTGTAAAAATTAAAAAAGAACTTTAATTTATAGTTTAATTTATAGTTTTGATGATTAGACAGAATACTGTAGATCAGTGTTTCTCAACCTCAGCAGGTTTAAATTTGTGGATTTCAACTCCACTCCAATTCTGGGAGTTCAAGTTCACACAGCTTAAATTTGCTGAGGATGAGAAACTCTGGGATAGATTATAGAAAGAAGAGTAATATGATGTAGCTTTGTAGAGAGAGGTTAAAATATATTTGTACTTTTAACTGCTGTGAAGAATATCAGAAGCCATTCCTTTATATCCTTTTTCTTTCATTTCTTTTTTTCTTCAACTTTTTTCTTCAGCTTGTTACACTTTTTTCCTTTTTCTTTGATTATTTTTTTTCTCCCTTATCTTATATTATATATTAGCTTTTTCATTTTTATCTTTTTTTTAAATTGATATAAACATTATATACCAAAATTTGGTATTTTGGGTAGATCAAAAAATTATATACAAAAAATAAACTAGGGGAAGACAATTTGTGTCCCTTCAAATGTTGATTTTACACCTAGTATTCCATTACTATTGCCTATCTGGATGGATCTGCATGGAGCTCTATCTTACAATGTGTAAACTGAGCCATGGTCTTTCTTGATGCTTCCCCAGATTCAGGAGTGTTGGCATTAGCCCAACTTTTCCTCCTGACCATACCAGCTTTCTACACAAAGATTTTGTTTTCCTGTAAAAAAGCAGTCTTTTTCTGACAAGAAGAGAGTGACAGGATATATAAACAATTTTCAGAATTTATCAGTCTTTTATTCTATTGCTTGAAAGGTTTGAACAGAAAGTTGGGGAAAATGGAATGTGATGGATTTCTAGAATTTTCAGAATGAGGTTTGTGTAATAGCCAGTAGAAGTGAGCAAACTGAATTTAGTACACGTTACTTTGACGGTGTCATAATCGGTGGCAGCTTAAGCTTGTTTGATCTTGAAAAGATTACCTAGGATTGAACCCATTTAGTACTTAAATAGGAAACTATCCCAAAATCCTAATGTTATGCACTGCTAGGGTACACTAAACTAGGGTGCAAAAATCATAAATAATCAAAATGTTGTTTCCATATCTTAAGAAATTATGACATATTTTCTCCTCTTTTAGAAATTTCCCAATACATGAAAACATAACAAAATATGATAACTAGAGTTGATGACCTATGATTTTTTTTTACTTTCAGTTCTGATGAAGCTTTCAGCAAAGTGAATTTAAATTACCGCACAGAAAATGGGCTATCTCTTTTGCATCTGTGTTGTATTTGCAGTGGTAAGTACAGTATTTCAGCCAGTATCATCCTTGTTGCCATGCTTAAGTATTTTACTTGTTCTTAACAAATCACAGCAAAACTATTACTATTTGTTAATTTTCAGCACTAATCTGATCTAATCATGCACAGTGATCAGGTGACAATAACAAAATAGAGAGCATTACTGGTAGATGATGATGATGATGATGATGATGATGATGATGATGATGATGATGATATTTAGAAAGGCCAATTTTGGGGCCAGATGCATTAAACTCAGTAACAAATTGAATAGGAACAAAATTAACAGAACCATGGAGAAGAAGCAACCATAGTTTTCTACTAATATAAAAATGGGTTGATACTGTATTAATTTTAATAAAGAAATAATAGGTTACAGATTTTATAATATCAGTAGTGAAGAACTGATCCAATGATGTATAACAGAATGTCTCATAAATGTTGTGATCTTTTTCATCATCCTTGGTCTTCCACACAAGAGTGTTGTATATGTTTCAGAATTTATTCTGAATCATTTAATCCTCCAGAACATATCAGAAGAGCTACAAGGGATATAGACAATCTATTGTATGGGAATATATCATTTTATTAGTCAAAAGGCACAATGAAGTTCATCCCAAGTATTATTTAATTGATATAGCTTATTTTCCAATATAGCATTTAAGGGAAGTATCCAAGTAATTTCATTAGACTTCTAAATTTAAATATATTACCAGTACTAATCTGAAGGATAGGCACTTTTATCTGCTTGTATCTGATATATTTAAGTTACTTCTGTGGCCAATATTTATTTCACAGGACATAAAACACATATTCGGACCCTAATGCTAAAAGGGCTGCGTCCATCTAGGCTGACAAGAAATGGATTTACAGCTCTGCATTTTGCAGCTTACAAGGTAAACAGGATTACATTAATTAACTGTATCTGATTTCAAATGAACTTGATTCTCATGTTTCCTGGAGGATATTTTTTTCAGTTATCATTCCATGATAAACTTTAATCAAGGGCAATTTCCATTAGTGTGATAACATAAATACGGCACCTAAGACAATATCACATTATTGATCCATCTAGCTCAGCATAATCTTTACTAGCCTTTGCCAATCTGTTCTCTGGATGTTTGTGACTTCAGCTCTCGTGATCTTCAGCCAGTGTAGAAAATTCTAGTATCAATATGCTTGTTTGGAAAATAGCAATCTCTAATCAATAGCTGTAGTTTTCCAGGTTCTCTTAGGAGTCCCTTTTTAAGACCTACTGTACTGGAAATGCTTGGAACTTTCTGCAAACAAAACATGTGCTCTACCACTAAACTTCCCATAAGATTTTTCTAAATAATTATGTACTTTTCCAAATTTCAGGACAATGCAGAACTTTTAACAGCTTTACTGCACAGTGGAGCTGATGTCCAACAAGTTGGTTATGGAGCGCTTACTGCTCTTCATATTGCTACAATAGCTGGTCACCATGAGGTATGCTTCCTTATATGCATATATTTTGTAATAATAATTAGAATTAAAAACATGATAGATATAAAATGAATTGTCCACAGTGATGGTCAACATCAAAATGATAGTGTGATTGAGTGCTGGAAGCCCTATCCCCTTTAAACACGTATCACACATTAAAAGGAGTGGGGCTTCAATTATCCGATAATATCTGCCATTTTGATGTTGATCTAAAAGTGCTCCTTTGCATTTATGCAGACTTCCTATTGATTAAGTAGACTTACCTTTCATTTAGGGATAGTTCTGTGCTGCTAAATATTATGAGAGTTTGTTTCAAGAAAAGAATTCAGAAATGTTTTTAAATTTCTAAAAGATAAATTTAGAAACATAAAGATCTAAACCACCTTAAAAATAATTGCTGTTTTCTAAACAGAAATGCCTTCTACAAATGTCTAATGTATAAATGTTTTTATATAATTTTCTGCTGCAAAATTAAGATATATATTACGTAAAATATCTAGAGTGCCTGGAGACTGTATAGTCTTGGAGAAAAAGCTGTCTCTGACTCAGTCTTACCATGATCAAGTGGCCAAGAGTGTTTCAGCCAATCAGATCAGGGCATATCTGAAGTGTATGAAACACTGACTGAATGGCCCTTTTTAGCACAATGTGATTGGCCTGTTAGAGAGAATGCTCTGTTATATTCTCAGAATGCCAAGCTGCACGTCAACTTCAAGCAGAGAGTGGAAACAACAGTGTGGATGGGCCATTAATTACACATTGGACCAATTCAGATGATATGCTCACTATGGTTTATGAGCATATCATGGATGCAGTTGACTGCACATGCAGCTCCTTTTTCTGGCTTTGTCAGGCCTGCACAGCTTGCCAACTACCATTTTTGGATTCTTGTCTCATCTGCCAACATCTCTGGTCTAACTAGAAGGTCTCTAACAGAGGGTAGAAGTTACAAGCAGATGACATCACAACCACAAAACAAATCCAAAACCAGCCAGCAATGGCCATTGGGAAGCTCTGCCTGGCTGCAGGAAGGTGCCAGCTCATACAACTACTTGTCTTCACAACAATCTATAAACTATGGCGAGCATATATTCCCAACACAGTTATCCTATTACTCTGTTACATTTATCAGTAAAACTTCAGTTTTCAGTTAGAAAATATACTGTGGAAATTGTTAATTTATCTGTGATCCAAGTACAGCGCAGGTGAAACAGATAACAGACAGATGATGGATGAGAACTTGCTGCAGGCCTCTAAAATCATAAGCAAAATGTTTCCACAAGTTCAGTTTGTAGCACAGATGGTAATATATAAATGGATTTGTAACACTCTTTCTTCTTTCTCAGCTTGATCTAAAGCCTGATCAGTCAGAAGAGATAAACATTTCTGCCAAAACAATCTATTGCTCAGCTTCACATATTGTATTTTTGTTTACAGCTGTAAACAAGTGGTGTTGTGAAAGTGCTGTAGTCTTTCTCTTATGATTACACACTGAGTTATAACCTTTGAGGATAAATCAAAGGCTGCTGTAGTTACTAGAAAGTTATTATCTTTTGAAAATGTATTTTACAACTAATTCTGAACTCTCCTGAACTCCTTCCTGGAGTAATCCAGATGGACCTACGTTCTCCTGGAGGACTCTTGTGATCCTCCTAATATTTTTTTCTGTGAACCAATCCAAAATCTTATAGCAATACAAACTTTATAGTGCCACACATACCACTTACTGTGTATGTCTTTAATCATTGCCTTGTAAATGTTCCAATATATTATTTTTAGTACAGATAGTCTTCAATGTACAACAGTTCATTTAGTGACCATTCAATGTTACAATGGCACTAAAAAAAGTGACTAATGATCATTTTCCACACTAATGACTGTTGTAGCATCCGGTCAGGTGATTCGTATGCTTGACAACTGACTCACATTTATGATGGTTGCAGTGTCCCAGGGTCATATGATCAACTTTTTGTGATCTTCTGACAAGCAAAGTCAATAGGGAAGCCTGATTCACTTAACAACCATGTGACTAATTTAACAACTGCAGAGATTCACTTAACAAATGTAGCAAGAAAAGTCATAAAACGGGGCAAAGTCACTTAACAAATTTCTCACTTAGGATCATAAATTTTGGGCTCAATTGTGGTCACAGGTTGAGGACTACCTGGACTTCTGAACATGTCATAAACAAAATAATTTTTGTAGTAAAAAATTAACACATATACCTCAACCGGTACTCATAGAAACCTTTTCATGAAATCAGAAGGAAGAATAAAAACTTAGGGCATACGCAAATGAAATTTCATTGGTAAAAACAATGGTGTCCAGAGGAAGTCAAAAAAAAATCAAGACAGTGACTGCTGCAGTGTGACTGAAGCCTCACCCTTTGGTATGTGACAATGTCACACCCACAGAAAGGTTAAGATCAGGGTTAGGCTTTGATTGTGGTGTTACCATTTCCATCTTGACATTTTTTACACACACACACACACACACATATCTCCTTTGACATTGCTTGATAAAAAGAAGAAATACTGTATCACTAAGATGGCAGTACTTTTCTTATGCCAGCTGTAGTTGTATGATAATAGAAAGTCCCAAAGGTGCTTTTTCATGAGGCAACTGGACTTTCCTGTTTTTCTTTGAAGATGTTTCACTTGTCATCTAGAAAGCTTCTTCAGCTCTAAGCTGAAGAAGCTTCTTGGATGAGAAGCATAATGTCTTCAATCAAAAACAAGAAAGTCCACTTGCCTTGTGAAAAAGCACCTTTGGGATAACTATGACCTGGATGACTGAGAATCTCCATAGAGAGATAATTGAAAGTATTTCATTTTCCTAAAACTCTTCAGCAGATAGAATAGTTCAAAATCAAAAGATACATTCACTTATCATCTGGTACCAAATCCCATACCAGTAGATGGCCTCTGCCAGTAGTTTCATATAGATGTTGAAAAGAAGGGGCAGGGGAGCAGTCTCTCTCCATTGCAAAAGGAGGTTCCCGATATAGAAAAATTAAAAACCATTACATGAGGAAAATGTTTATAAATATACCTACCATGATCCATTTGTCCACGTCTTCCCAAAACAGGGATCACACAAAACAATCCCTATTATAAAATTCCTGGTGGGAATATTTAATAACACAAATCAGCCAAATGTTCTGATTATATTATTTGCAAACTTAGATTAATCAATAATGTCTTCAATGGAACATCCTAGTTTTGCTTTGAAATATATGAATATATATATATATATATATATATATATATATATATATATATATATATATATATATATATATATATATGTTTCTGAGGTTTTCGCGGGTATTTGTATGTAGGTCTTTGGTTGTTCGGGTTTTCTCCCGCGTAAAATTGGAAGTGTCTTGGCGACGTTTCGACGAAGTCCCATTCGTCATCTTCAGGCTGGTGTTTTCAGCTTCGTGCTTTGAGCAGCAGTGTGTGGTCTTAGCTGTTTCTTCCTTCCTTCCTTCCAATGTTGCTGCTCAAAGCACGAAGCTGAAAACACCAGCCTGAAGATGACGAATGGGACTTCGTCGAAACGTCGCCAAGACACTTCCAATTTTACGCGGGAGAAAACCCGAACAACCAAAGACCTACATATATATATTGTTTCTAGGCAATGATGTATTTTAGGATGTATTTTAAACACAATCTAATTGTCACTTCCTGTCATTTCCTTTTGCAAGGAAGAGAGGAAAAAAATGTTTATCTAAAGAGTTGTCCTTGTCAGTCTCACAAAAGCGAGCACCTTGTCACTATCTTTCAAGCTTATGTGTATATTTACATATACATATGTGTGTGTGTCAGTATGTATGTATGAATGCTCTTTTCTTTTTTTTTTCTGTCCAAGTTTTTTTATTAATTTTCCAATATTGCATTTACATATTTGAAAAGTAGCGTGGCGGTTGAGCATCATAATTCCATTACAGTTAAATATCATAAGTACAAATCTCAAAGTATTACAACAACAAATTCCCTCTCTTTCCCCCATAAGATCTACTATCATATTCAGATCAATACAGTTCTTATTCTATCAATCAAACAAAAAATTCCTTTCTAATATTCATCAATAATCTTCAGTCTATACATATCTTAATTAATTTGACATTCCATCTTTTAGACAGTAACCTAATAAGTTTTTCTTAACTTTAATTTTGCATTAATATTTAAATTTAACGTTTAATCTTTATCATTTCCAGATTTTAAATGATCCTAATTTCTCAGTCTCCTATCTCATATTTAGGGCTAATATTTTTTCTTTTCTTTTCCTTTTTCTACGTCTTTCCTTTCTTCTTTTCCAGAAAAAGAGAAAAATAAATAAATAAACCATCAGCATTTATACCACAAGCTAATATACAAATTTAATTATTAGTATTTATACTTCTAAGTTTTATTTAACCTGTGTCTCAACTCATGACAATATCTTAAATTCAAGTCTTAGTTATCTATAAACATTCAAACTTTTAGCAAATCAGTAACCTAGTAATTGATTTTCCCTTAATATTTTAATTTAACATTTAATATTTATCTTTTTTCCAAATTTTAATTAAACATGATTCCTTTATCACAATTCCTCATATGATTTAATATTTAAAATACAAACCTTATATGTAAAATTTATCATATATCTTAACAAACTAATAAGACAATATAATATTCTTATTTTGATATTTATAGTTCTAGATTTTATAAAACCAATTTTTTTTATCTCAAATCATTACAATATCTTATATTCAAAATACATATTCTATCCATTTAAATATATTCTATTTTAGATCTCATATATAGATCAAAACCCCAATCCCTTTCAGTCTAATTCTAGCTTTTTTCCTCTGCCAAATCGTCTTTCGTATATTCGCTTTTAAATCATCAAAAAGATCTCCTTGTATTGTTGTAACTATTGTTTGATATTGATAAAGGTGTTCAGTTGCTGTTTTCTTAAGAGGACTAGCTGGTTTAACAGGTCGTCTCTTTATTTTTCCAGTTCGATGCAGTTGTCCCAAAGTATTTATCTTGTCTTTCATCTGTTTTTCTTTTTTTGTCTTCAAATTCCTTCTGGTTTATAAGAAAAGTCCTTTCCTTGTTCTCTATTATCAGTTTCCTTCCCGTGTTTTCCACAGTTTGTATTTGTTGAATATCTAAGTCTTCTGTCATAACATTTGGTTGTTTCCCCTTCTCTATAGAATTCTGTATAGAAGATGATTCTTTAGTTGAAGTCATAGTTTGGGCTTGCATACGGAGAGTTTGGGTAATCGCTTTTCACATATAAAGAATTTGTTCCTGTACTTCCCCTCTGGGAGAAATCCATTCCTGTTCTTCTTCCATTGTCGTATATTAAACTAAATAAAAAACTTATAATCAGAAAGCCCACCAAGTAAAAAGCTGAGCTGAGTTTCTTGCAGATGGTGCTTCAAGGTTACTTTGTATCTTATCTGTTTTTAAGGCAATCAACAAGTCTCTCTTAAAGAATAGCAGGTTACAGTCTCAAATTTAGCCAGCAAATGTCATCTCAGAGTTAGTTAGATCTTTTCAGTTTTCTTTTCCCCCTCTATTTTAAGGGGGGGGGCAAATCTTCAATAATAGTTAGAGTAAAAATCAGAGAAGAAGAAAAAATAGAGAACATAAAGTTACAAGTCTTATAATCCACCAGTTTTAAAAAATAGAATTCCAATTAGGATCCTAGTATTTTTCTCAACTTTTTAGACTCCCAAGTGGTTTTTCTGGAGGGAGGGCTAAATCCCCCTTCCCTCACCACAGGGGGGAAAGTACTTTAGCATGAATGCTCTTTTCTTATTAACAGTAAATGTGACTTCCAGAAATTGGGGGGAATAGATAACTTTATAGACTGCTGTAAATTATTGTTATTGATGTGCAGTGTTACCTATTTCATACCTAGGTGGAATTGAACTGGATAGATCAGGGTCTAAAATGATGTCAGTGTGATAAACTGTTCTACCATTTGACAATGATTAGAAATGCATTTAAGAACTGGAAACATGTAGTTTCCCTTTCTTTGCTACCTTTATGTTGTTATATGTGGATTAACTAATCAAATTACCCAACTTTAAGATCATTTATATTAAAGGCATCAAATCCAAAAATTCTTGGTTCTGTATTAAAATGTCCATATGTTATGTTTTTGTTCATAGATTATAACATATATTGCATATTATTTCTTATTCTCAAGATTTAATTATATAGTAAGGAAAAACAAATTCAGGTCAGCACTGAAAACACATGAGGTCACTGTGTATGCTGTACCTCAAGTATCTGAAATAATCTTTTTTTTTTTTTTTTTTTTTTGGGTCTGAGAAATATATCCTTTCTTCATCTGAATGTCAGCCTGACATTCAGAGGACAATCCTATGCATATTTACTCAGAATGCAGCCTCATTAAGTTTAATGGAACTTAGATCCAGATAAATGAGTTTAGGACCACAGATTTAGTAGTCTTTCTTAGTAAAAGATGGTTGTTTTTTCTATCTTTATAGTAATACATAGACAGAAGGCACATACAACATCTAAGCATAATATATTCATGTATGTTATATCAAGTATGAAGGTTGCACACACATAAAATTTGGCATGCGTTCTTTCTGAATTAAGAAATGCAAGAAGCAATTTATTCAGTTGCTAGCTAGAGCCAAGGTTGACTAGGAGGATATCATTCATATTTAGTATTCATATATCAACAAAGATGTAATGTCACAGCATAACTTACATTTCTGTTTATATATGATATTCTCACAGTTAAGATAAAGTGCTTCCTAAGCCACAGTGGCACTTTTATTATTAACAGGGAAATTTTACTGAAACATTCCATTAATTTAAAATACTTTTCGTTTCATTGTGACTATCTCTTAATCTCAAATCCTAGCCTACTACATGTTCATTAAACTCTAGTTAATTTTTGGGATTATTTAATTTTCCTCATCTCTTGTAGTCAGTGGTGTGCTACCTGGGAATGAAATCATTCACTGTGTAAGAACCTTATGCTATCATAAATTTAGTAACAGCTGCAGCTCTGGCGTGTTGGCAGGTTTGGATGAAATAATGAGATGAAATCCATCTAGTGCATAATTAATATGCTTAGTATTTCTGCTTATATTTTATACAAAAAACCAAGCCCAACCAAATGGAACTACATTTAACCCAGAATTAATTATTCTTTCCACATTCACATCTTATTACAAAGAGAAATCAAATCTGCACGCTGATAAATATGTTTATATGTGTTCATTAAAATACTGGGATATTGCATATGGGCGTTTTCTACAATTTACACCCATATTAAATGAATGGGATGATTCAGGATGAAAAGAGGGATACAACATTATAGTGTAGCAGAATATTCATTACGTATAGATAGGAGTGTCACAGGAAGTTTGCAAGGAAGCAATTAATGACATGAGTCTGATGACATCATCACACAAATGCTACAACTTGTATAATTGTGTCAAACATCATTTTATACACACACACACACACACATACACACATACAAATGCAGAATTTGTGTGATTACAATATCATTTCTATGTCATCATTTTGATATTACCATGGTTACTTACAGATGCTGCAGAGAGCAAATAGTTCTCAGCCATGTGATGCCTATTGGCCTATAAGTAGAGCATGAACCTCTTCTGCTTTGTTAAAAAAAATCAAACTGAAATTGAAATTTGTATCACATTGCCATCCGCCACCCTTTTTCCAACTCAATTTAGTTTAATCGCAACAATGTCAAGAAGCATTTTGTATAGAACTACATAACACATTTGATACTCTGTGATCAAATGAAGGCGACGACAATATGGAAGAGCAGTTGGGTGAAATCAGAGGCACCGTCAGTATCTTGAGAAAAATTATCTGTCTTCTGATGAAGAAAAAAAAAAAGCACCAGAAATCCAGTTTGGTCTACTAGTTAAGGTTATCAGTCTAGAAAATGGAAGACTGTGAGTTCTAGTCCTATCTTAGGTATGAAAGCCAGCTGGGTGACTTTAAGCCAGTCACTTTTTCTCAGCAAACCCACTTCTCAGAATTGTTGTAAAAGCAGGAGGAGGAAGGAGTAATAGGTATGTTCACAGCCTTGAGTTATCTGTAAGAATAATTCTAAACACCATAATATACAGTAATGATACAGTTCTTTTCACAGCATTAAAATTAGTACTGCTGGAAAGGCATATAGAGAAAATAAAGTGAATATCACAACATGTATACAAATGCATAAACAATGTAGTGTGCAAATATTATTGCAACCTCCCTGGAATAATGTCTGGTTTTAGTGTTTTCTTCAGTCACTTTCATGGTGCTACAGCCTCTGCCTAATGGGCGATACTCAAAGTTATCCAAAATCTGTTCAAATGAATATTGACTTTTACATAAAACCATTGTTGCTATTACTTACTTACTTATTTAATTAAACAAACAAACAAACAAATAAAATTCAGGAAAAAAGTATCAATAAAGTAAAACAAAACTCAGCATACACCTTAAAAAGGCAAAATTTATATTCAAGGGAATCAGACAGCATCATTAAATGTAAGTAAAATTTCCACAGAGCAATATAAACTTTGTTGCTTATCTAAACCATAAGAGATACTATACTCTAGTTTGTCCTATAATTCCTTAGTACAGGTAGTCTTTGACTTATAATCACCACTGGGCCAGAATTTCTGTTGCTAAGTCAGTAGTTAAATGAATGATACCTGATATTATGACTTTTTTGCCATGGATGTTAAGTGAATCACTGCAGTTGTTGAGTGAATCACATGGTCATTAACTGAATCTGGCTTTCCCCCATTCACTTTGCTTGGTGGAAACTGGCTGGGAAAGTCGTACATGGTGATTACATGACCTTGGGAGACTGCAGCCATTGTAAATGCATGCCTGGTTGCCAAATGCCCATATGACCAAGAGGATACTGTGATATTCATAATTGCAAGGACAAGTCATAAGTCACCTTCTTCAGCAACATTGTAAATTTGAACAGTTGCCAGATCAATGGCTATAAGTCCAGCACTACCTGTATAAGTGCTGTTAAAAAGCTCTGATGCAGGTGATCCTATCCCGATGTTATATGGATGATCTAGATTCAGGTCATCTTCATTGTCTTTAATTTTCCAAAATACACTTGAAGTAGCTCGATTCGAGGACATTGTGGGAAAATCTGATGACCTGTTTCAGCTCCAAGTGCACCCAACTGCTCTTATGCAGATAATTGTCCACCAAACAGTCTATTCCTGTAAACATATTACTATGGAGACACATTATTTGGATTAATAATTTCTTCTTCAGCCCCAAACAAGAAAGAATTAGAACTTTAACATTTTTAAAAAATAGTTTAGCTTTGTAAAACTTTCTTCCAAGGAACTGCTGCAATTTTAAATGAAATTAATATGATCTGTGTTTCAAAGGACATGTAAGGAGGAGGAGGAGTATCTTATCACTCAAGAAAGCTCATATTCATTCTACTATGAATTCATTCTATGCAAGTACAGCAATTTTTTTTTCTATTTTACCTCCAAGCATTTAGTTGTGCTTCAGAATATATTCCAGTATAGCAATTGCCACTTCACGTAGACTGGATTTTGCCTAACAATATAGAAATGCTTGACCACCTATGCTTAATTTTGAAAATAGAGTGAACTACACTCTTTCAGCAGCAACATCATGTGGTAAATAAGGAGCTGCCAACTGGAATTACAAGAAGAACAATAAGCATTATGAACCTGATATAAAGGATCTACATCTGTCAGACTGTTATAAGAATTAACTAAGCCAAGTGATTTTTCTCCCCCGTTTCTAATTTGAGCTTTGGCTGCATACAAAGTAATTGAAAAGCTGGAGAGAAGAGCTCCATAGTTGTACAAAAGGAACGTACAGTAAAACAGTGCTTTAGGGGGAAAAAAGGAAAAAAAAAACCATCAGGAAATGTTGGTAGAGCTCACGGGTTAAGTATTCAATTTTTTAAAATAGGTATGCGCTAATTTTTATATGTATATTTTAGGTTTATTGCATTCTGTAAAATTTTGCTGACGAATAAAAATGGGAGAAAGGAGAAGGAAATGGTGAATGAGATTTCTGTGGTTCTGGAAGTAAGAAGGAAACAGGCCACTAATTTATTTATTACAGGCCACTAATAAAAAGAATGTAAAGCCCAAGCAGTAGAATGTGAAGAAATACAGATCAACAGCCAGGTTTCCCATCTATGCATTACTATGACCATGGATGGTTACACATTTTGAATCCAAGTTGAATATTGTGGCTCTACCTGTTTAAAATCATGAGTTAAAAATTAGGGTGATGCCAACTGAAGTCTGGCCTGTTTTCTTCATAGGTGCTCAAACAAAATAGTTAACTTGAAATGTGTAAAGTCCTAGACTAGAGCTAGCTTATTCTTAGACAACAAGGATATTTATCTAACAAATTGCATCAGCTTGATTTCACTAGCAGAAGCAGCTCTGGTATTAGCAATATACTAGCATAAAAAGGTTAGTCTTAGGGATGTTGGCACCTTCAGACTTCTCCTTTAGAAATAAAGGCCAGGAGTGAACATTCTCTTCTTTTATTTGAATCCAGCCCATCATGAATTTTATTTATTCATTTCCCATTTTTATTATTTTTATAAATAACATAGGCAGAAAACATACCCAATATTCCCCTTTCCTTCTATTTTCCCCACAACAGCTACTCTGTGAGGTGGGCTGGACTGATAGAGAATGACTGGCCCAAAGTCATCCAGCTGGCTTCTTTCATGCCTAAGGTAGGATTAGAACTCACAATCTCCTGGTTTCTAGCCTGGTACTTTTCACTCAATCAAACTGGTCTCAGTGCAGTCTCACTGATGCCCAGTTTGCTTGCTGCACTTTGTTCTAGGCAGACTCCTATAGTTTATTGGCTACTGGACAAATAAAAAAAAAACCTGCTTCAGGTGTTTCTCAGCAGCTCAGTGCTTGTAACTATTTTTTTATGTATGTCTGTATATGAAGTATGTATGTATGTACATATGTATGTACAGCATGTATTTATATAGCCAGCCATCTCACAGTCATGACTCTGTACAGCTTCCAATTAAAACAAAACAAAAACAAATAACAAAACAATCCTAGAAACAATACAAATGTTTAAAATGCTTAAAAACCACAGTATTTTTGTCTGATGTGCAACATTTCTCCATTTCAAACTTGAAGTGGAATCTTTTCGCTTTGCCTGAGCTACCTACTCTTCTTCCGGATTTTTTTTTTCTTTAGTTAAGTCTACTGGTATCCCAGTTCATCATTTTTCTGGGTACTAGAAATTTTGGAGAATCTCTGAAGTGACTGAAAAAAACAATACAATAGAGCACTGGTAGATTTATTAAAGAAAAAAAAGCTGAGTGAAACAAAGGGAATCTTAAGGAAGAAAAATAATAACTTCACAACATGCTTAGAGCTTCATAGCAGTGTTCAAGCTTTTAGAAATAATATAGTCAGTCATTCACAATGAATTAAGGACATAGTGGATAATTATTGTCTCTATGACATTTGTAAACTCCTTGTTTAATCATTTGTACTTTATTCTTTTATCCTTTTTTTAGCCCTTTTCTTCTCCTATTTCTTTTTTCCTAAATTGCCTAATAAAAATATACTAAAAAGAAGCAGAGAAATTATCAAAAAGGCCACAGTAATGATCTTTGGCAAGAGACCTAAGTTACAATACTGGACTTTCAATTAGTATATATTTTGATTATTTTAAAGCCCTAACTCACTTCTCAGAATGTGTGAAAGTTCAAACTGATTTTGCAAGACTAATAATTCTGAGGATGTTAGTAGCCAGTTTGATTTTTTTTTTCTGTAGTCAAAGGATTGGGTTGTTACTGGGGGTTATGTATAGCAGTCACTAATTATTGCCAAAAGGAAAAACAAAATTCCAAAAGTCTTACTTCCACATATATTTTGTAATAATGTTCAATTCAGGTAAAAAAAAAACAGACCTTACCTTTAAAATTGCCTTCCCTTGGTCTTTCTCTCTGAATATTTATTTTTGCAAAGGTTATGAGAAAGCTGTAGGAGCAATGGATTGAGGTTACCGATCACTAACAAGCAGCAGGAAATTAGAGAAAGGTTTATCCATTTCAGAGGAAAATCTGGTTTTCATTTGTTCCTGCTTCCAAAATAAGGTAGAGGAAAAGCTTTATTTGATATCTTCCTATGGACAAGTGTTATGGGGACACGTAGGAATATTCTAAACAAGAGTATATCTGACCTTGTGAATTAGGACTGATAGAAAATATTGTGCATGTTTTATTATCCTGTACCACTACAGAGAATGCGGCATCAAGTACATCATACCTCTTTTGCTGCAATTTCCACACCATTCAGAGAAATTTTACACTTCTTTACTTCTTTGAAACAAAAATAATTCTGTCACACAAACTGTGGCAAAATTTGGCATGTAGAGTCCAAGGGAAACAACACTGAGATTAGTTTTCATGTCAACTGGTGACTGACAGTTGAGCATAATTTAATTCCTACCTTGTTTGTACTGTGTGACCTGTAATTCTGTTGTATGAAAGAATGCAAGATGTAGAATATCTGAAGCCATTGTATTTTCTTGAAGTTTTACTGATTCTATGAAACCCCAGTAACTTTGCCATAAAATGTATTAAGAGATTATCAGTTTATGGTGCAGTATTTTAAATAGGATTCTAATATTTTTAATCTTTTGGCATTTCAGTAAGTATATTTTAATAGCAGCTCAGTACTGCTATTATTTTTTTCCTAATATACTGTCTGTACTCACTTTATTTTTAGCCTATTTATTTGCATTTTTATGTACTCATCTACATATTTGTATTTCTCTTTTCTTGTCTCAGTTTCTATTTGTATCTTATGATTTTAATCGGTGGGGGAGAAAGGATGGTCAATTACTGTAATAAAAGATTGGATTGGACTAGATTGGATTAGATTGGAGATTTCTTCATGTCATGGTGATAGCCTGTTTTAGTGAAGATATTTCTCCATGAAAGTGTCCCATACTTGCAAAAATATCCAGTTCATTTTCTGTCTTTTTTTTTAAAGATTAAAGAAAAGTTATTCATGAAATGTAAGCCTCTAGAGAACTGTTAAACAGTCCTAACAATTCAAAACTTTAAAATGTCCTTATTATGATAAGATCTATTGCAATTAATTTAATTTATAGAAATTATATCTAGATTAACCTCTACAGATTTTATAATAGATATGAGGTCCTTGTTACTTTTGTTAAGATGATTCGTACCTGAAACAAGACTGAAATGAGGGTTACCAGATTGGGATTGCAAAAATCTGGCAAAAATATAGATGGGAGCAAAGAATTGAGATTTTGACCTTTTTACTGTCATCTACTGGAAATCTGAAATTTTTGTAAACCTTGTCTAGTAGTTTAGCAGAGACTATATGTAATATTCATTTTTAAGTGCTAGAATGTAACAAGCTTCTGGATTTCTGCACTGACATTGTTATATTTTATACATAGGAAAAAATTATAATTCTCTGAATGCACAAGAATCTATGGAGAAAAGCAGTTTCAGAAGGTTGATCAGGAGCAGAATAGTTTAAAGTTATGTTATCATTTTTTTAAAAAAACCAATCTTTTTAATTACAAAAAAAGCAAAATAAAATTATTTTTAAAAAGGTAATGGAAAAAGGATTACTTACAGCAGCTGCCACTTTATAAGAATAGCAAAGGAAATATAAGAAAACATGGATCATTTTGTGGAATTTACAAAATTAATTTTTAATTATTTGAAATTATTTTGTTTTAATCTTTTTTATATGCCACATGGAGAATGTCATTGCTAATACAGTATAATTTATTCATATTTGAAAATCGCACGTGCTTCTACTTATTTAGAGATGCATAAGCACCACTTTTGATAACATTTAAAATTGTTAGAATTGTAGAAGTCAGTTTGGAGGAATGGTTGGCAAAGATGATAGCTACATTGACTTTTTTAAAGAGAAAAAAACAACATCAATATTTATGGAAACTCCTTATAGATTTTACGCCTGAAATGGGAAAAAAATGCAGTCATGATTTGTGGTTTTAAGGGTTACAAAACCATAGATAATACAAAGAGTGAGCTTTTTTTGTAATCAGAATAGGAAATAATTTTGTATTTGTATTTCTATCTGCAGCAAAGGACATTGTAAACTTCTATTTCCTTTAATTCTTTCTTTCTGCAGACTAACTTTCTTCTCTCTTTTTTACTGCTTTTATTCTTTATTAGTTTTGTTTTAGTTTTTATGTTACTTGTAAAACTTTTTTAAAAAAATATTTTAATCCATTGTAGAAATCGATTTCATGTATTCAGCCCTGTATATCAGAAGGGTCCTACACTGTCCATCATCTTCATACACACACGGCCTAACTAGCCTCCTCTGGGAAGTGAGATAATTCCTGAAGTAATTCACAAGATGAGCAACCAATTGTACTAAATAAAGTGTAAACTAGTAGCTTTAATTTACAGATTTATATTACTTTAGATTCAGATTGATATTTGCATCTTGCCATCAAATCTACTCCAAAAACTATAGCCCATTTCCATAATATCACTTTTCCTAAATGATAATTTGTGAATGTATGTGAGTTTTGCTAATGATTTTTGAGAAAATTCATTGGTAATTTCCAGATTCTGAAAAGAATATACAAGTTTCAGCTTTAATTTTTAATTGCAAAATGAGGACTTGCAGGGGGAAAATGACCCAATTAAACCTCATGTTTCATTAAAAATATAACAAGTTGAAATCTAATATATCTTTTTGCTTCTAGGCTTCTTAATGAAAGCAATTAAATTGCAGTATGTTCTTAACATGTTTTAGAAAGAAAAAAAATCATTTTACAATTTTGCCCTTCTGGCATTCCTTTCTTTCCCTCCCTTCTCTTGCCTTAAAAAAAAAAATCTTATTTCAGCTGTCTGCACAAGGAGTATAATCTTCAGGTATAGACCCTGCATATTAAAAAAAAAAAACACAAAAAACCATCATCATTTACCTTCTGCTCAACCAACTGTTATGAAAATTCTAATATTGGTGATTATGTAGGGTAAGTTGCTATAATGCCTGTGGTTTGAAAATCACTTTTCCTGAGAACTAAGTGGATTGGGCAAATTGTTCTCAGTACAGGATAACAATCATTATTATTTATTAGATTTTTATCTTCCCCCTTAATTACTAAGGTGACCAACTTTTTTACAATGAAAAGGAGGACACAAATAAATAGAAGAAAAAATATTGTAAAGCTGGCTCAGCCCATGGAAGGTCAACTGCCTGCCATGCCCCTGCCCGCAGCCGCCCCGCCAGCACCACTGCCCTGCTGTGTAGAGCGGGCCCCGCAGCTCCCAAAGCACCAGCTGCGGTGGCTCCAGCCCCGGGGGGACAGCCCACTATCGACACACCCCGCCTGCAGCCGCCCTGCCAGGACCATCGCCCACCCTGCACAGCCCCGTGTAGAGAGGCCCCATGGCTCTCACAGCACAGGGGCAGCCGGCTGCTGCTGCCCCTCACACCCCTGCCCGCAGCACCCCCACTGCCCCTGCACCTGCAGCCATTATTGCCCTAGCAGAGCTGAAGATCAAGAGAAACTTATCGCTCTAGGTATCTTCGGAACTAACTAGGAGATGGTGTAGTTGAGTAGCAGGAGGGGTGCTAAGTTCCTGCCAATTCGCCTTCGCTGCAGACAACTTGCATGTGCAAAGTTTGCCGGCCAGGTGTTTTGGTGTGCTCAGCAGCAATTCCTATTGGCTTTCGAAAGCCAATAGGGGGAGTAGCACAGCTCATGTAAAAGTTGAAAAAAAACTATCAAAAAAAGGTGCCAGAACACCGTTCTGAGCATTCTATGAGGAAAAAAAAGCCCTGCAGGTTAATCTTCAAATATCAAAAAGGAGGACATGTAGAAGGACACTTTTCAAGGGAGGACAGAACTTACAAAAGGAGGACTGTCCTCCCTAAAGGAGGACTGTCCTCCCTAAAGGAGGACGTTTGGTCACCTTATAATTACTTCATGAGTAACTCAAGGCAGCAACAAATGTAATACTCTCCCTCCTCTTATTTGCCCCATAGCAACAACCTTGCAAAATGGGTTGAGCTGAGGGACAGTGACTGGCCCAAAGTTACGCAGCTGGCTTTCATGACTAAGGTAGGACTAGAACTCACAGTCTCCTGGTTTCTAGGCAAGTACCTTAAAAACTAGGCTAAACTGACTCAATCACAGTGGCTTACAACTTATGGTAAAACCCCCAACTCTACGAATCCCACCAAGAAGGGATGATTTGCACAGATAATGCTAGACTTGAGAACCAGTCTGATAGTATGAGATAGCTTTTTGTTTTTAAAATTGTCCTAAATGAAAGCATTTATTTGCAGCTTGACTAAGATGGAATCTAAAAGCTTATGAAGAAATAGAAGGGCCTAGAGAAGGGAAAGGAAATATATCAATCTCAAATTGGAGCTGACTGGCAGAATACCTCATGTCATATCACCTGTGTCTTCTGAAAAAAAAAAATCAATGAAGATACTTATTTCTATTAGACAACAGAGGTTAAAAGCCTGCACAAAATTACACAGCATAATTCCTTTTGTAGTTGCACTGAAAATACTCTCTTTGCACAAGCATTCTATTAGTTCAAGGAAATAAAATAGACACCTCTCTTCATTCGCTAATAAGGAACCTATTTAAAGCCCATTACTAAAAATCCATAGCATAACATGTCTGGTGTTGCTGGTGCTTATTACTTGCATCAAAATTGCCCACTTTTGTAAAAATCACTATCATAAAGCTTTGGAGATCCTTCATATGCACTGAAGGGCTTTGGGCCCTCCAATTTGAGCTGTGGGATTTTCCATAGCATATATCTAGCCTGGGAGACACTTTAGTCCTTATACAAATTTACATTAACTGATATATAAGACAGGTATATAGAGGATATCATAGATTTTAAGATGTGAACATTTTCTGGTTTTCTATTCTTCCCTCCAAAACAAAAACAAAAAAAACCAGTCACTTTTCCTAGGTTTATTTTTTATTTTACTTGTTATGGATATAATTATCCATAATATTTATATTTATCCATATAAATTATGGATAAATTATTCTAATAGCAAGCTGAGGTAGCAAGTGCTATAGAACTGGGCCTAGCAAAAAGGGAGATATCAGTATGGTTAAGCAAAAGTACAACTCTCAGAGAGGGAGGAAAACAACAACAACATATAGCAATAACAACCTAACAAAGACTGAACAAGTTTAATAGCCACTCAATATAATATAGTTATGGTAACAATAAAAAAGAGAAATAGAAAAATTCTTCTCTTTCATCTCATTTGTTAAGGAAAGCTGCAAAATTGACAAGGAGCAACCTTAAACAGCTTGAGGTCCAAATTTCAAGCAAACTTAGCTGAACATTTTTATATTGTCATGATGATAACACAGTATTTCATAAACAAGTTATATTAACATTATCATAAGGACATTCTCAACAAAGTGAAAAAGTGAAAAATTGATGGTTTGGGAGGGGAAGTTTGTTTGTTTGCTCTTTTTTCACCGAACCTTAGAATGAAAGTATTGAAAGAGACCTTGGAAAGTATCTGATTCACTCCAACTCAGAACGGGAAATCATTTCACAATATCCCTGACACATGCTTTTTTTTAAACACTCCAGTCCACCTCTAGAAGCAGTCTGTTCCATCATTTAATGCAGATCTTAGAAAAATGTTCCTGATGTCCAGGCAAACTCTACTTCCTCAAGGCTAGCTGAGGAAGATGACTTTAAGAAAGTCCACGTTTCTTAAAATTGTGAACGTTTGAGAAACACTGCTCTAGCCTGGTGAAATTTTACCCTGAGATCCTGCTTAGTAGTTCTATAAGCCTATGATCCAATTATTCTTTCTCCAATATCATGGATCCTAAGATGATATAGATAGTCCCTCCTCTCAAAAGTTCTCAGTGGTTACATATTGTGAGAGATCAGATCTAGGATAGTCAACCCCTTTCTGTCTTCTTCAGTTTTCTGCAATATGAAAAAGACAGGAAGATCACTGACAAATATTTGGAACCTTTCAGACTTAGTCAAGTTACTTTTCCAATGGATGTCTGGGAAGTTAAAATATCTCATTATGAACATGTCTCTTTCCTGAAAAATGTTATAATCAGATCCAGGAGGTCATTATCCAGATTGTCTGGCTGCTTTGGCAGCCTATAATCATACCCCAACACAATATCATTGTTATCTTCCCTTTTTTGCATATTTTCCAAATACTTTCAGCTGGATTCCAGTATTCTTTTTGGTTTAGAAAATTAGAGCATTATCTAACACCAGGTGTCCAACTGAGCTTAAGTTAAATTGAATGCCCTGGTTGGAATAACTGGAACACCAGCATGAAAACAAGATACAGAGATAATATTATGCACAAATTACCATTGTGACTAAACCCATAATTCAGCAATGCACTAACAAGCAAAATTAAAAAGTCTATTGGACATAATAAACTGTTCATGTATATGACAGAAATGTTATGGAAATCAAGAGAGCTGAAAGATACATTAGATATATAGTGGTATTTTCTCCATTAAGCAAATTGTAATTAGATATTACAAGGATTAATTATATTAGCAAACTCATTCAGATGCACAAATTGGGAAAACATTATATTTTGGAATATTTAAAATGTTTACATGTTTTAATATTGAACGTGCCCATTATCTAATTGTATATATTAACAGCACTTGTAACTATGTGTATTTATAGCACTATATCTGGGACTTTGTATATTTAAGAAAAAATATATATAATATTTTATCAGAATTCCAAAAGTATGATCTTTTGATATATCTTGTATTTGTTAGCTAGCTAGTTACAAAGCAACTTAGAGTTGAATAAATTGTGCTTAGAGGACATGACTGCTTGTATTAGGGTATATTAAATTGGAAATAATTAGGGCAGTATTCAAAATTCATTATATTTTGGTTTGGATGGCTTAATTAAAAGAAAATGATAATATTCAGGAAAAAAAAATCCCATATTTTTCAATGTTGTAATACAGAGACATGCAGAAGTTTTAAGGCCTTAATTATCTTTCTCTTTTTAATTTTGCTTTAAAAAAAGACAATAATAATTGATCAGATTGTGTTAGAAAGCTTTCTGTTACCCTTGTCCAAGAAAGAAAAAGTGTAGTTTATCTTATGTAGTAGCATTTATGGCAAGACCCTCTAACCCTTAAATAAAACCTTAATTGATGATCTTTTGTGGAACTGGACTTAATTTGGGTCAAAGACTTTTGATATCATTTTCTGTGGAGTCAGTTAACAAAGCAGGAATGAGAAAGGGACAAAGGTTATATTGCTAATAAAATTAATTGGTTAGGTGAAGAGAAACTGAAATATAGCTAGTTTCTGAGCTAGTTTCTAATTAATGTGATAGTCCCATTATGTACAACCTTTTCTTTTCGGAGCCATTACTTTGCCTTAACTTTACTTAAACTGTGCTTAAGGACTAATCTAAATAAATAAACAGAAATGAGAGTGTTAATGTGTTGAAGACAGGTTTTCTGAATATGATCTAGCCAAAAAGGAACATTTTAGAGTCACACTAATTGCAGGGAGGCAAGTGAAACTCAATTTTAAATTTCTACCTTTGGTAGATCAAGCTGATATTTATTTTTTTTTCAAATACATAATAGGCTTTTGATTAAAATAGGTTTAATGCAGGGGTGGGGAACCTTGGCTCTTTTATGACTTGTGGACTTCAACTCCCAGAATTCCTGAGTCAGCTGGGTCAGGAATTCTGGGAGTTGAAGTCCACAAGTCATAAAAGAGCCAAGGTTCCCCACCCCTGGTCTAGGCCTGAAACTTCCTAGGCCTGAAACCAGGAAATTGTAAACTAGTGCTACCAGTACCTTAGGCACAAAGCCAACTGAGTGATATTGGGCCAGTCACTTTCTCTCAGCCTCAGGAAGCCAGCAATGGCAAACCCACTTCCAAAACCTTGCCTAGAAAACTGTAGGGACTTGTCCAGGCAGTCACCCGGAGTCAACACTGATTCAAAGGCAAAGGAAGGGGGGGGGAGGCTTTGCTAAGTCACAGTCTTTATGCTTAACTACCAGTTTAAATAAATAAATAGAATTAAGACTGTTAATAACTTGGCTAGAGTATGCTATCACATATTTAGATTATTTTCTAAATGAAAATAATAGTCTTTGTCAGCCCTTCAGTGTAGGACAGGTTAGGAAAGAGATAGCACAAGAATTTCAGTAATGCTATTTATTTCTGCAGAATATTAATTTATATTTTGTTTATCATATTAGTGCAACCACTCATCTAACATAGTGACTCTGGTCAATAGATTTATGGGAGAAAAGCAATATCAGAAGGATTTTTAACTCTTATATATACTTTTATCTTTTAGATATTCTGAAAATACATATCTGTCATTTTGAATATATCGGTGGCCCAGGGTTTTTAGGAATCTGATTTTACAATTTAATGTTAGTTAATTCTCATATCACGTTCTTGTTGTGTACAAACACTATCATTTTATTCCAAAAAAAAGAGGCAGGTTAACACTTAAAAATGGCTATATTCGGATGTCATTACTTAACAAATATATTCTGCTTAATCCATCCAGCCAATAAAAGCTTTTTCTCTATTTTGTAGAGAAAAACATCTGAACTGTATCTTCTGAATCCTGATCCCTTAACTGCATTCCAAATATCTTTATTACATTCTCAATTGCATGCTTACCCTTGTTTTGTCTACATATTATAATTTGAATTTGGCTGTGTTGCTTTATTTCTTCAGTAATTGTTGAAAGGAATTTTGAGCTGGGGAAGTTCACTTCAGGTTGTTTCACTAAGAAAGATTTGCAAATGCCCATGCTCTTTTGCCTCATCCATTTAAATTATTACCATATTTATGGATGTATCAACCAGAACTTCCAAGAAGTTTTCTTCTTTGTAGATGAGACTTACAATATTATCCTGCAATGGGAAAAGCCATACAAATCCTGATTAAATACAAGCAAATTGCTTAATCCCTTGGCACAGCATACCCTGATATTTTGAAATGCACAAACCAAGTAGTACAGTCAAGCTCATCCTAAACCTACTGCCTCCTCCAATAATTCTTTTAAGACTGTGTCTAGAAGGTGGCTTTTTTTTTTACCACTTCATGACTGTGATAAGATCAGCTTCAGAAATACTGTAATTTCTCAGCTGAACTACACAACTTAAACTAATATTATAAAGAAAAGCATATGCATAAAATTGCAACATGAAACAAACTGAATTTGTTGGAAAGGCAAGTCTTGTTCAGGCTATACATGTCTGTAGAACCTAACATTTAAGGATGATTGAATGGCTTCCTCTTTCTCCAGGTCTTTCTGGTGATGTTGCTGAAGAGTTGTTCATAAGCACAGTAAGATTGCCTGCAGTAGAAAGTGTTAATATATATAAGAAAGGTTCCACATGAGTTGAAAATCTGAAAGTATCAAGTTTCAGCTCAAGTAGTTCTAGCTCAAGTATATGAGAAGGCATCTTTCTGAAGTTAAATGTGCAGTTCTGGTAAATGATACTTGTTCATTGATGTGACATTGAAACATATCCTGGAAAGGATATAAAATAGCTTCCAACCTCTCTATGTTCAGCTCTGCATAATCAGATAATAATAATAATAATAATAATAATAATAACAACAACAACAACAACAACAACAACAATAATAATAATACAACCTTGGAGGTCATCTAGTCCAACCCCCTGCTCAGGCAGGAAACCCTATACCATTTCAGACAAATGGCTGTCCAATCTCTTCTTAAAAACTTCCAGTGGCATTTGGATCCCAAAAAATTGGCTTGTATGTATCCTAACTTACAGCCCAAATGTTGGAGGTGTGGTAGTACTGATGCAACTTACTTTCACATTTGGTGGACCTGTAAGAAGGTTAAAGCTTTTTGGATAATGATTTGGTGGAACATTCAAAAGATTTTTAAAAAGAAGATAAAGTTTACTCCTCAACTATTTTTATTGGGTATTTTTATGGATTTAAATGTTAATGAAACTATGTTAATGTTGAATTTAATAACTGCAGCAAGATTACTTGTAGGTTTATACTGGAAGAAGGATTCGCTGCCTACTTTAGAAGAATGGATACTTAAGGTTTCTACTTTAGCAGAAATGGCAAAAATTTCTGCTTATTTAAAGGACCATACACAAGAAAAATTTATTATAGTGTGGAGAAGGTGGATAGATTATATTCAGAATAAATATGGAACTTTAAAGTTCCATTTATGTTATGATTATTTTTTTCTTGAGGTTATAATTACTATTTATAGATTCTTATAATATTTGATTTATAATAGATTTGTTTATATTATTATTTTTTTAAAAGTTTAGAGAGAGTTAAGAGTAATGTATGAATTTGTTTATTGTATAGATTTTTTTTGTTTTGTTTTAAAAGCTATATATTGTGTTAGTTTTGTTTAAATAACCCTGTATTTTGCTCTGGGAAATGGGAGGGGGTAGGGGGTAGGGGAGGGGGGGATTTATATATAGAAATATTAAAGTATGAAATAGATGGAGTAATTTAGAGGGAGGTGCCGCTCGGGTGTTTCCCCTGAACTGTATCCGAAGAGGGGTAAGAGGGGAGGAGGAGGGAAGGAAGGAAGTTAGATGGGAGGAAGGGATGAGGGGAGAGAGGAGAGGAGAGGAGAGAGGGAGTAGGGAAGGAAGGAAGGAAGGTGAGAGGGCGGAGGCAGTCGGGGGGAGATAGACGAGCGACACCTAAGGTCTTATTTTAAAGGTATTTTTCTTTTTTTTTAGTTTTATATATAATGTAGAAAGTATTATATGTATTGAAAATTTAAATAAAATTTATATATATATATAAAAAAACTTCCAGTGTTGGAGCATTCAGAGCTTCTGGAGGCAGGTTGTTCCACTGATTAATCGTTCTAACTAACTGTCAGGAAATTTCTCCTTAGTTCTAGGTTGCTTCTCTCTTTGGTTAGTTTCCATCCAATTGCTTCTTGTTTTGCCTTCAGGTGCTTTGGAGAATAGCTTGACTCCCTCTTCTTTGTGGCAACCCCTGAGATATTGGAACACTGCTATCATGTCCCCTCTCGTCCTTCTCTTCATTAAACTAGACATGCCCAGTTCCAGCAACCGTTCCTTATATGTTTTATCCTCCAGTCCCCTAATCATTGTTGCTTTTTTCTGTACTCTTTCTAGAGTCTCAACATCTTTTTTATGTTGTGGTGACCAAAACTGGATGCAGTATTCCAAGTATGGCCTTACCAAGGCATTGTAAAGTGGTATTAACTCTTCACATGATCTTGATTCTATCCCTCTGTTAATGCAGCCTAGTACTGTGTTGGCTTTTTTGGCAGTTGCAGCACACTGCTGGCTCATATTTAAGTGACTGTCAACTAGGACTCCAAGATCCCTCTCATAGTTACTGCTATTGAGCAACTGTGAGAAGGATCTCAGAGTCATAGCTGACAATCACTTAAATATGAGCCTATTGGGACAAAGGAACCTCTGAAACCTGCTTGGTGAAATAACACAATCTCCTCTGAAAGTGAAACAAAGAGAGGCAACCAAATGCTTCACTTTGTTCTGCTTCTGAATTTTGTCTTATGTTCTTGCTATGGGAGAAGGCTGAGAAGAACCCTCATCTCCAGGAGCTGAATGGGGACCTCCTTGGGTGGATGCCAGAGGATTTCTAGACTGGGAGGATTTTGTGAATATTGAAAGCAATCTGCTATTGAACTTATTTCAACTAAACTTACTTAACTGTGGTTCACTATTTTATTATGGTAAGTTTGATCATAAATAGGGAGTTTTATTTATAGTGTGTTTCAAAAAGATGTGGGATCAAACAATTTGTCTTGGCATACAGGAATGAAAGTTCCTGAAGCCCATATTATAGTCTATTTTATGTACAGTCCAGTGAATGTTCTGAACATTTAACTTGATGTGAAATTAATGGACCTATAAAAAACTAGTGTTTTATACATTGCTTTGACAGTTGGTGATTATAAAATATTATTCATCTCCCAGTATCAGAGATATGATACAATTTGGCAAATATTCCAGTGCTCTCTCTTTACTCCTTGTTTTTTATCATTTTTAACAAGCAAATTATGCATAGTTTAAAGATACCTTGACTGAATATTGGTCTTCTAATCTCAACAAATGGAAGAATAGAAGATAAAGATTAAAAAAAAATTCTTTCGACTAAAAATGTATTTATGGTGCAATGCAGAATATTCATTTAATACAAATATAGCATTCAAAAAAATAACATTCCACAAATGCAATTATTTAGGTTTTCTAACTAAAATATTTATTTTTCCTCCTAGGCTGTTGATATACTTTTACAACATGGTGCTTATGTTAATGTTCAAGATGCAGTCTTTTTTACTCCTTTACATATTGCAGCATATTATGGTCACGAACAGGTATGGGAAAGATTGTCACCCTTGCTCATGGATGGGAAATTTTATGTACAGTAGGCTTAATAAACAAGAGAAAGTGATGTGGCCATGTGGTTTTTTCCCACACATGCATTCCAAAAAGTTTCATTTCTTGCAATAGTTCAAGAGATGCTGGGACTTATCTCCTGGAGTTCTAAGATTGGATTCCACTGATAATTCCTAAAATATTGTCATAAAAAGCTGCTCTCAGTTAATAGGAGGTGGTACCCCATAATAATGGAAATAAGAGATAGTGTTCTCTTCTACAAAAGAGCATAGATAGTAAGTGACAGCCACTGCTCATTGCTCTTGCTGATGATGATGTTTGACTCTCTATGATCTGTGTTTATGCTAGAAAAAGAATATGGTACCCCAAAACCTTGTTTGCCTATTCAAGCCTGTTCTTTAGGCACAGTATATTTCCGGTGGTGCTACAATACTGCCTAGATTAAAAAACAACAACAGAGAAGCACTTCCAGAAGTAATTTGAAAAGTGAAACCAACAAAGAATCTAATTATATATTCAGTTACAGTGACGGTATGTGCAATATTGGCTTTTCTGGAATGCTTCTCTTTGAGATTTTTATAATTCAACTCATCCAGTTACAGTAGAAAGATCTTTATGTGTAGGACTTTGAGGTTGATTGACTTTGTTTGGGTATAACTTGCTTTGGAACAAATAGTCACAGGATAAAATTATGCTAAAATGCATATGGTGCTTTCATGATAAGAATTTTGGCTTTGCAATGTAAACTATAGCTAAGTTCTGGGCAGTTTATTTTATTTTGCTATTTATATCAGTAAGCAAACTAATAAGCTGTTGACAGCTCTTACTAACTTTGTCACTTTTTAAAAGGAATGAGAACTCCACCTAAAAGTCTGCCAACATGCAATTTCAGGTATAACTCAAGACTACCAATCTTGATTCTCACCATAATGGTTAAATACATTATAACAGTGGTGGCGAATCTATGGCACGGGTGCCAGAGGCGGCACTCAGAGCCCTCTCTGTGGGCATGCGCGCCGTTGCCCCAGTCCTAGGCCTTCAGTTGGGTTTTATAAAATCTTTTCGCTTTAGGTTTCCGCCGCCATGTACAAAAAAAAGAAAAGATTCAATCAATCAGTCAATTTCAACTTTTCGTGGGAAAAAAAAGATTTTGCAAAGTTGGAATTGATTGATTGAACTTTTTAGTCCCACCCAATCTGCTGTTACCACCATAGCCACACCCACCCAATGGGCCACACCCACCCAGCACCCGACGATGCATAAGTGGGTTTGGGGTTGCAATTTGGGCACTTGGTCTCTAAAAGGTTCGCCATCACTGCACTATAACCTCATTTTGATGTTATGGAAAAGAACGATCCCTAATAGGAGGGCTTGACATAATATATTTACCTTTGATTTCATAGAACAGGAAAATGTAGCTTAAAATGTAGCTTTAAAATGTCATGCTGATTAATAAAATTTTATCAGGTAACCCGACTCTTGTTAAAATGCGGTGCTGATGTGAACGTGAGTGGAGAAGTTGGAGATAGACCTCTTCATTTAGCTTCCGCCAAAGGTTTCCTCAATATTGCAAAGCTTTTGATGGAGGAGGGCACCAAAGCAGATGGTAAGTTATTAGAAATATAACCCTGATGTTGTCCTTTAGAGATCTTCAATTCATAATGTATCTGATTACTTAAACCTATATGTGAATTGCAATATTTCCGTTCACTAACAAAAGGACCACAGAAAAGAAGTATATGGCCAGGACCTTGGCCATATACTTCTTTTCTGTGGTCCTTTTGTTTCCAGAGTTTCTTGACTTTCTTCTATTCTTCTTTTTTTTACATTCTGCTGATGGGATTATTGCATTAAGTTCTATTTGTCTTGTTCTTTCTGGAAACTGAATCACAAGGTAACAGTCAAAAAGTTTAGATCAGACCAGGGTCATTGTACCTGAGCTTCAGAGATTAAGAGAAGCATAATATGCCACTGCATTGGATTTATCTGTTCCTCTTTGCTGCCATCTAGTGCTTTTCTGGATTTTGGCAAGTGCTAAATCAAACTAACTCAACCAATGCCAGTCCTCAGTGAGACCCTGGAATACTGTATCACCATCACCAAACCTCAGTGACCACCAGGACAACTATATCACCATCACCAAACCTTCTTGGGATATTAAATATTTGGGATTGAATTATTCTGCTTTATTATTTTGCCCAATAATGGTATACTATAAAATAACCAGGGAGAGACGGGGAAACAGTTTCTCAATTGCAATCAAAATGTCATTAATGGTAGCTAAAGTAGTAGTAGATAAAGTATGTCATCAATGGTAGATAAAGAAGAATGATAAGCAATATAAATGGAGCCAAGTATATTTTGCTTTTAAAAACAGTTGTTTTTAATACCAATTCTTATATTTTTACAGTTGTTCTCTCTATATATCTGATTATTGTATGCTGGCCAGAATCACTTTCCATGAGATGGGAAGAGATGCACATTAGATTGACTAATAAATAAATTCAAAAAATTTATTTCAATTCAATTCTTCTAAATAACTTATTTAGAAGATATTTAGGGCTACCAGATCTGGGCTGCAAAAATGAAAGCAACACAAAAAATACTAACTGATCCTAGATATGACAGCCCAAATATAATATCAGATCAGGCCATTGGTCCATCAGCCCAGTGTTATTTATTTTGGTTGGTTCTGCAGCTTCAGAGTAGGGTTTACATCGTAAGTTTAAGATCCTTTTAAACTGGATTGACCAGGAATCCTCGGTAAA
The DNA here is from genome assembly GCF_016545835.1 of Crotalus tigris. NCBI lineage: Eukaryota > Metazoa > Chordata > Lepidosauria > Squamata > Viperidae > Crotalus > Crotalus tigris. The sequence continues at coordinate 693,261 of NW_024100527.1, forward strand.
AAAAAACATAAACTGTATCCCTGAGCTATGCTATAATCTCCTCTCTGGAGGGGCCAAAAGTCAGGAGGAGTCTGGTAGCACCTTTTTCAGACTGATCTATTTTATTAAAAGGCATACATTTTGGTGTATTACAGCAGACTTTGTCAGATGCTTGGAGTGGCTCAACTGATGTTGGATTTAATTTGGGGTGAAGAGGGGAAAATGGGGGTAAGAGAGCTTTAATTGTGTCCCTTGGGGGAGTGCATTAAAGATGGTTTAACCAAAGGCTTCATAGAAAAGTTGGCTTTTCAGAGACGTTGTGCAGGACAAGAGAAAAGTGATCACAAATAGGTTTCTTGGGATGTAATAGCTCTGGACACAAAAGGATCACTGGAGAATTGGCAGCAATCTTTAACAAGGAATACAGTGGGCTAATGATCTCTAGGACTATCCTTCTGCTATTGTGATATGTTTTTTTTGCAGAAATAAAGAGTAAGATGTAAATTTACACTTGAGACATTGATCAGATGCAGTTGCCTCTGGAATGGGGATGCAGCCTCAGTTTCTGCTCCTTGAAGCTTTTTGCAGCAGTTGAAAAAGCAGCAGCTGTACAACTAAAAAAACAACATTTCAACCACTTGCTCAATAGATAATTTTATAACAACTCATAGCTAGTTGTTAGTAAGTACCCTTTTTATATTGAATATGCCGACTCATATCTTATAAAGATAAAGATTCCTATAGAAATGACCTCCATGTAATTTTCATTGGTAACAATACAAAAAAATGGTTTCTTGTTGCTTTCTTCCAGCTGTTTTTAACTGAAAGGTGCTTTGGGGGGAGGGACTCTGTTGTTGTTGTTTTCTTGAGGAAGAAGAAGAAGAAGTTTTGCTTCTCACCCAAGAAGCTTCATCAGTCCTGGCAGGATGGGGGAGGAGGGTTATGGAAGGATTATTTCTGACAGGATGGGTATGTGTGTTTGTGTGGAAGGATCTTTGCAGTCATCTGGTCATTAACACTCTCCCTGAGAGTTCTTGAGGTCACTTGTGGGTTCATCTGTGCCCTCAGGGTCACCTGGACCAGAGTGGTGGAAGAGGGGTGGAATCTTCTAGGAACTGCATTGTAGACAGAAAGAAGGTGGTGTCTTATCCTTCTTCTTCTGTTGAAAGAGAACTGCTTGGTGTTAACATAAATGGCCTCTTTTACCTCTCTTTCAAACCAATGGTCCTCTCTATCCAGAATGTGGACTTTGCTGTCTTCAAAGATTGACCTCTTTCTTTTTCTTCAAGTCCAGCTGCCTTTTGAAAAAGGACCTTTGAGACAATTATGACCAAGTTGACTGAGAATGTCCACAGACATTCAGCCATTTTTAACTTTTCAGTACAGTCTGCAACCATAGAATTTTGTGAAGGTCTCCTATCCATGTACTAACCACACCTGGCCTTGCTTAGATGGTTCTTTAAATTTTCTTAAAATACTTTTCCAATTTTTCACAGATCACCCTGAGGCTTTGGTCTTCCCATTCTTCTTTCTCCTTGTTTCTGCTGTTAGATTGGAAGTCATTGTTATCCTCTCTTCCTACTCCATAGTATCACTGGTGTGAATTTAACATATTCTCTGTGAGTTATGAATACATTACATACCATCTACTCCTTCATTAAAAACGGTAGGAGCAGCATGGCTCAGATTTGTAAGTTATTCTTTTTTTCCCCACCAAGAGCACTTGATATTTAAAGCTTGATGTGTGTGCACTGAACCAGTATAATTATAATACCAGGAGATGGGCAAGGACTGGAAGAAGAGAAGTTATGGTATATACCATACCCGCTTTTTTTTAAAGTCTTGTTACCCAGTTTGTTAATGTATTCTTAAGGAGAAGAAATCAGAACATTTTTACAGATGATATATTTTAACAGAAAAAAGGAAGAATGAAGCTAGGAACCTAGAAGATGAAAATGTTGCATTCTCAAAGCATCACATCTGAAACTTCAGATCTCCATGGCAACTGAGGGCAAAATTGCAAGCCTTAAGTGAAGGAAAATAATTCATTATTTACAATTAGCCTTTGAAATTCACATACACATTGCTTCAATACTTTGACCTATCCAGTATAACAGCCATTTAAGACCAGGCTTTCAGATCCAGGAAGCTGAAGAATAGGACCAATTGCTATTGAGGCAGAACAAAAAAGTCCAAATGTTGCCATTCAGCCAGGGATAGACACTGACTGAATGAAAAGCAATGTCAAGGGTTTCATTCTCTTTTTCCTCTTGGGAAAGAATCCTAAGGATCCTTGGCCACCCATTTTCGTATGATATTTGGGAGTTTTAACTAAAAATTACTCTACCGAGACTGCTTCAAAGTCTGATCTTGAGAAAGAAGGAAGAAAGTTCAGGGGCAGATTTATTAAGAGCATTTAACTTCGATCTTCAACTGGTCCAGAATATAGTGGTGTGGGCAGAGATGGGAATGTGTCATTATGCCCATGTAACACCTCTGTTTTGCAAACTGCATGGAGTATGAGTTTGCTTCTGGCTAAATTCAAGATATCGGTCATTACCTACAAAACCTGACATGGCATAGAGCCTAGTTACTTGTGGATCTCCTATCTTCCATAGTATTTGCCCAGCTCATCTGATCTTGCAGGGTTTAATCTAACCTTCTTAAGAGGCCATTTTAAAAATATGGCATTTGCTAAGATTCTTATTGGTTAGATTTATACCTCACCTTCCAAGAATTCAAGGCAGGTTCTTTTTTGCCATAATGTTAATCCTATAAGAGTTGAGAAAGAATCAAGCCTGAAGTCACTCAGTGAGTTTCCAGGATTAAGGTTCAACTTGAACCTGGTCTTCCAAACTTAGTCCAACTCTTTAACCATTTTGGTTGCTTAATATGCTCTGTATGTTATCGAGTTTCCAGTTTATTGTGCTGAAATATTTATTTTTATATGAATGTAAAACATACTTGGCTTTTTCAGTTGATGTTTCAGTTACACTATTATGTACAGTCAGTTCTGATTTAAATATATTACTAGAATATGATGATTAGCAATATCAAGTCGATATAGCATTATATTAAGTATGAAATTCCTAAGTTCTAAGGAAAGATAGTCTAAATCAACAAACACTATTCTGAATTGGTTTTGTTTACCCTTAATATTATCAACACATACCCGAATTTGGCTACATTTTTTTTCAAAATTCCATGGGAATCAGATAGAACACAGCATAATAAAGATATCAAAGCAACATTATATTGAATAATAGTTGTTAAGTGAACAATTAAGTAAAGGAATTTTTCAATATATATTTCAATATTTCATATGTTATACTTAATCCTGCATGCAAACGTATAGGCATTCACAATATGAATACATCAATATTTGAAATACATAGAATGCATTTTCTTTCTATTCTTTTTAAAATCTTGAAAGCTTGTTCAGACTTCTGGTCACTTCTAATAAAGGTATTGTTCAGCTGTGAACTTTGGATCTTATTCCCATGAAATAGTGCCCCTATTTTGCCTCTTAAATTTGCAGTAGTGTTAAATTCAGCTTGCCTGTGGTGATCAGAAGAAGCAGTCCTTTATTAATTTTTATCTATGACACATTTGACTGTTCTTACTCGTTACAAGCAGCTGTTTCTTGTAACCCCATATGTTATAAGTGGAGTGCAGTATAATGTCACTGTTTAGTTCAATATTGGATTTTGTGAAATCCATTATACAACAGCAGGCTGTCTTATTCATACACAATAGGAACTCTCTCAAGTTAAGGTCAAATGCTGCCAGTGCTGTTTCATGTTTAAAATCTTTACCCATGTGGGGAGTAAATTGGAATGTTTCTGGAAAGATAGTTTTTCTGACATTTTGTGTTCTGCATATCCTTGGGCATATGAAACTTGAACATTGGCACCACTTTCCCAGAGGTGCTTGAGGTGATCCAGTCAGTGTCAGAAAAGAACTAAGTGAGTCAACATGTTTTCCTCTTGTCCTGAGGCTATACCTATCTACATAGCTGAGGTACAACAGTGGCAGGAAAATTCTTAGAGTTTTTCAATATTTCTGCATTGAATCCTCCACGTATTCTTATAAAAATGGGCTATTCAAAACTTTTAGCCCATGTTCTATTGTACTGTATGCAAACTTCATCCGCTGTAGAACGGGGGTCCCAAACCTCTAGGCTGCAGCCCACTACTGGGCCTTAAGCCCTTTGGAACCTGGGCTGTGGAAGTGGCAGGTGAGCATGCGCACGCGCATCCCCACTTGTGCAAACTTCAGGCAAGCGTGGGCCTGCCCACTCCATTTACATGAGCAGCGAGCAAGTGCAGGCATTCACGCTCCATTTGCATGAGTGATGGGTGCGCATGCCTGCCACTCATGGAAATGAAGAGGCATGGACATGTGTGCTTGCCTGCCGCTCACAAGGAACCATCCCCTCTTCCCCCCCCCCCGACCAGTCCACAAAGCCAAAAAGGTTGGAGAACTCTGCTGTAGAGGATGTATCTCCTTACTAAGCTCCTTCATTGATTGCCATACATTGGCTACACAATGTACAGGAAATCCTTGACATACGACCACAGTTGAGCCCAACATTTCTATTGCTAGGCCAGGCAGTTATTAAGTGAGTTTTGTCCCATTTTACAGCCTTATTTGCCATAGTTATTAAGTAAATCACTGCAGTTGTTAAGTTAATAACACAGCTGTTAAGTGAATCTGGCTTCCCCATTGACTTTCCACATCAGAAGTTCATGAAAGATAATCATGTGACCCCCCCAGGATACTGCAACTGTCTTAAATACATGACAGTTACGAAATGTCTGAATTTTGATCATGTGACCACAGGGATGCTGCAACGGTTGTATGAAAAATGGTCATAAGTCACTTTTTTGAGTGCCGTTGTAACTTAGATCATTCACTAATAAATGATTATAAGTTAAGGACTGCCTGGGTACATAAGCCCACACAGGAAGTATTTGAGGAAATGGAATATATTTCCAAGATTTTTTAAAATATCTTAACGTATAAAGTGTCTGTGCCTAAGTGTGAACAGAACCTGTCTCACTCTAATTTCAAATACTCTTTTCTACCCAATTATTTAAACCATGAAAGTCGTCTTTTGTATCAAACTCAGTATGTCCAACTGACCCGGTTTCTGTTGCTTAAATTTCTGACTGCAAGTTAGTTAACTGCAAGTTAAGCTGCCAGACATAGTTTGATTTTTTTCCCTTCAGCTAGCATTAAGATTATCCAATTATATTCACTTACTTGAAATATCTCATCAAACTCAGTGGAAATTACTTCTAAGAAAATACATATAAGAGTGTCTTGCATAGACTCTATAGAGCAACGGTTCCCAATCCCCAGTCCATGGACTGATACCAGGCGGCGGCATGCCAGCAACCGGTCCACACAAACAAGCAAAGCCCCATCCATGGGATGCAGGCAGCACACAAAACCACACACACTCTGTTCCATGGAAAAACCTTTCTCCCTGGTGCCGAAAATGTTGGGGACCTCTGCTGTGGAGATCTCTGTCGAAATGTTCCTGTATACAGGTTACTAGCAGTTCCAGCTTAATCCATGTTTTCCAGCTCTGATAATGCTGAATCTCTATATATTCTGCTATAATTGCAAAGCAAGCACCAAAACTGGATCTCTACATAAAACAATTATTTTAATTTAGGGATTGTTTATATTGTAATTTATATTCTACTATATATTCTAACACTAATACTATAAATTCTTATTTAGGGAATACAAGTAGCCCTCAACTTATGACCAGTTACAACCAACCTGAAAAAGAGGACTTATGACCAGGGTTCAAAGTTCCAATCTTGGGCCATCTCCATGGTCACATGACCAAACTTCAAGTGGTCAGCAACAGAGCCACAGTTTGCAACATCCCACAATCAAGTGATCCTATTTTACGATAGTTTGTCAAAAAACAGCATTTCTAGTTTTCAGCAAAACCATGCCCATAGAAAATCATGAGCTTGCTTACAATTGTGGCATTCACTTAACAACTGTGGTATTTGCTTTACAGCCATCAAATTTTCTCTAATGACTGCTACAAAAAAGGTTACAAAATTGATTGTCACAACATACAACCATAACGGGCAGGCTCCATTACGGTTATATGTTGAGGACTACCTGTACTACAGTGTTTCCCTAAAAATAAGACCGGATCTTATATTTATTATTGCTCCAAAAGATGCATTAGGGTTTATTTTCCGGGTAGGGCTTATATTCGAGGAAATACAGTACTAAATGCATCCATCTGGCTAACGATCTTAACTAGGGATTATTTAGGGGGGGAGGCTTATATTAAGAGCATCCTGAAAAATCATGCTAGCATTTATTTTCCAGTTAGGTCTCATTTTCGGGGAAACATAGTATGTATTCTGGAATCTCAATAGATTTCAAAGATAAATTAATAGGCCTGCTGTTTTCTACACCTGGACTCAATTCATAAAAGTTGTTGAAGGTTAAAAACCTGTACATCAAGTTTGATATAGAAGACTCTAAGAATTACCATCAAAGTCACAGAAATAATTTTGAATTATTTTGAAGATTCCTGAAAAAAACAGGACTAGTTAAGCACTGGAACAGCCTCCCATAGAATGTTTTCCTGTAATATAACTTTCAGGTTATGAAAGTCTGTGATGGTTTTTATCAGATTAAAAAAAAAAAAAAGATTGGAAGCATAGCTAGGAATGTATAAAATCTATCTTGTCATTGTCACAGAGTTTTGCATTTCCATTTTTATGTCATGAAAATCCATGCTCTATGGAATGTCAGGCAAATCTTTGCTTCTAAGTATTGTAGGCTTAAATTAAATGTGTATCAAAATTCAGATGCTATCAGCTTCTTTCGATAGGATATGCATTCAGGCATACATCACCATTTTAATTCCCCATTTAGCTTGCAAAAGTGCTTGCATATTTAGTTACCAATATATTTTAATAGAAAGTAAATATGATGGAATCAGGGAAATGTGGATTCAAGGTAATTATCCACATGCAGAGAATCACAGCATTCTTATTGGAAACCAATCTAATCAAACTGCCACAGCATCCTAACTGCCAGAGAGATACAGATCAACCTATATCTCATCAGTGTCAGAATACATGTATTCAATCATTGTATCAAATTAAGCATTTATATATACAACATAATGTACACACTGTGTTTCCTCATTTACACACTTTTAATGTAAATTTTTGCCAGATATTCATATAAGTCTACCCAATATTAAGTCAATAAATATTTTGAGAAACGTAAATCATTACGGAAGATAGATAATGCATTTAGTTTCCAGGAATGTGTACCCACAGCAAACAAATAAGGATGTGCAGGAGAGGTAGCAAGATAAATTGAATAGAAAATCTCTAACTAGTTTCTCCATCATAATAGGCAGCATGTTCTCCCTTTAATTTGAGATCCTGATATCAGAAGAATGTCTGTTCAATCTTTTCAATGGATGTTCTCTACAACAATGAAGGAAAGATGAATTAACATCACCCTGCAGTTAGGATCTCCCATGTATGTAGCATGTTTGTGTGCCTGCCTGAAAACAGTATGACATATTTGGCAACAACTGCAAGGGTCCGGTGATGTTTAAAGAAAATATAAAATGATTAGAGCAACAGCCACACATCAACTCCTAAGAAAGGAGAAAGACTGATTAAACCAAACAAGTATGGACGTATGAAGGAAATCATAAGGGAAGTGAATCTAAGGAACATCACAATAGACAAGAATGGCAACCAAAACAATGCACCACGGCAACTCAGAAACTACTCTGAGGCCTTTACAAAAGAAAGAGAAGGGGAAAAAACACACTGTTGAATAAGAAGATTGATCCCTAAAGAAAGAGAAGATGCACCTGTTCTGGAAAGAAGACAAAGGAATTTTACAGTAGTTGATGATTCACTATTAACAAGGGCATATGTCAACATGGCTCATGAAGAGTGTTGACTGCCAGGGTAAGGATTGGGATACCATAGAACAGATTCAGGGCCAATTATCAGGCCTAGTATCAATTAACCTTTCTGATAATACATATAGCAAAAAATGATATTGCCAGAAACACTTACAAGATGACTTTTTAACACTTAGGAAGGACACTTTAGCACTTGGGCAGCCAGATTCTTCTAATGCATAGAAAAAGACTAGAAGGAGAAAGAGCATTACAAGCAAATGATTAGCTTCATAAATAATGGGAGTGGTAAGACAGATTTCTAGAACCATGATCTCACTTTTCTAATTGATGAATTGCTAATAAAAAATTGACAGCACCTAACAAAAGCAGATTAAAATGGTACATGGTAAGCTTGATCAAAAAGGCTATGAACAAATTGGAGATGAAAATCTTTAAAGAAGAATCTCAAGTAAAAACTAAAAGGAAGTAGATGTGTTGCTATAACCAGGCATATTAAACACTCAGTTCAAAATTAAAAAAAAGCATTGGTTCATAAAATTAATCACATTAATTATTTATACACTAATGTTTATATTATTGGAAATACACAACTCGGGGCAGAATAATAAATTTAAGATACAGGAAGGTAATTTTCTGATTAAAGGTTAAAGGAAAAATCATAGCTGTAAGACAGATTGATGGTGGAAATAGTTATCTAAGACAGCGAGACAACTTCCCTTCACTGTATATGCTCATGAAAGGTCTTGATATCATGTGTTGGGAGAGCGTTAATAGCAATAGCAGTTAGGTTTTATATATCACTCCATAGTGCTTTACAGCATTCTCTCAGTGGGTTTACAGAGACAGCATATTGCCCCCAACAATTTGGGTCCTCATTTTACCAACCTTGGAAGAATGGAAGGCTGAGTCAACCTTGAACCTGTCAGGATTGAACTCCTGGCAGTGGGCAGAGTTAGCCTGCAATACTGCATTCTAATTACTGCATCACCCTGGTTCCTATGGTTAACTTGGGCTCAGTGGCCTAAAGGGCCTTCTCTAGTTGTGTTATGCTGTAACATGCGACTTTCCATCTTTTCACCAAATCACCAAGGTAGTAAAAAATAAAATCCAAAATTGTACAGTTAAAGTGCATCCTACTATTGATAGGAATCCCCTCTCCTCTTGGGTTTAGTTCATTGTTCTTGTTTCAGTTCTGTATCTATAGGCTTCAGCTGACTCATCCACACACAATCACTAAATATAGCCATGCATAATGTTCAGAAACTATAAGCCATTGTTTAGCGACAAGAAAGTTTGTTGCTGAATATTTTCAATTAATTAATCAATCTGAATAGTATACTGGTTATACATCACTTAATTATCTCTTTCAAATATAGTGATGACAAAAAATTATGATAGAGAGACTTCCGGTGGTCAAAGCGGTGGAGATGGCGGCTACTTTGTAGCCGTCCTCCTGAGAAGGTGTCAGATCCGCGGAGCACAGCGTTTATCAGCTGGCCCGCGGCTCGCAATCCCCTTCCCGGGCGAAGGGAAGGGGTAGAGATCGCATGAATAGAGGTAGAACCTCTTAACTCTCCCTGGATTTTTATTTTTAGGGGGAGAAAGAGGGTTCCCTCGGAGTTCATTGCCTTCTCCGCCTCTCAGCTGTCTTTGTTTCTTCGGAAACAAAGCGAGACGCCGCTACCATCTCCGTACTTAAAGAAACCGTGAGTAATCTTAAACCGGACAGAACTGTTTAAAGGATTTTATTTATAGTTTAGCTTTATTTTATTTTTTTTAGTTTATTTAGTTTATTTAGTATCTGCTGATTTTTTTTTTATTTTTTTGAGCTTTCTCTTTTTTTTTTGGGCGGAAAAGTGAGAGTGAAAGTAAAATGGCGTTTTGAAAGTTTTTTTTTCCTTTAAAAGACGGATCGGCTGAATTGTTGTTTAATATTGCTTTTTTTTTACTTTTTTTACTTTTTTATTCTTGGGGACTTTTAGATTGATCTTATCTTATTCTATTTTATCTTATTTTTAATTTTTTTTTGGATTACTTATTTTTATTGGTATTTTTAAGAAGAAAGGAAGATAAATTAAAATGGCTTCAAAACGACAACCAGCTACTGCAGCTTCTAAAGTAACTTCTTCTCCTGCTACTTCTACTGTGCAACAACAACTTAAAATAATACCCTCAGTGCAGCAACCTAAATCTACTCCACCTTCACCTCCCCCATCTGGCACATCAGCACAAGACATTAAAGAAATAATGGTAAGTGCTGTCTCACAGTTTAGGGAGGAAATGAAACAACTTTTGGATCAGAATAAATCTGAAACTAAGGAGGAAATGAAGAAAGAGATGAAGGAGCTTTTAGAACAGAATAATGCTATTTTGAGGGATGATATACTTCTAGCTCTATCTGGAATGGCCTCAGTGGTTGTGAAGCTGGACTCCAGAGTAGAGGAAATTGAAGAAACAGTTGAACTTTTGGATTATAAATTTCAAGATATGGAGAAAAAAGTGGAGACTTCACAAGATGATATTCTTATGTTCCAGTATAGACAGATGGAATATGCTTTGAGAATAAGGGGTCTGAAAGAAGATAAAACTCAAGATTTGATGGAAATGGTGATTAATGACTTGGCTGTTATTTTGAATATTGATAAAGAAGAGTTACGTGGGGATGTGGAAAGAATTTATAGAGTTAATTCTTGGATTGCAAAACAGAGGAATTTGCCTAGAGATGTGGTGATATATTTTGCTAAGAAGTCTTTGCGAAATCAGATTCTACAAACTTTTTATAATAAAAGATTTCAGATTGCTGCCCAAGATATTATTATTTTAAAGGAAATTCCACCTAAAATTTTAAGAAGCAGAAAAGATTTTGCTTTTTTAGTAAATGAACTTAAAGCAAGACAAATGCCATTTAGATGGGAGATTCCGATGGGCATTGTTTTGAGCCATGCGGGGACACGTTATAGACTTAATACAGTTGCTAAAGCTAAGGAATTTTATAAAACGGTCCTGGGAGCAGGCTCTCCTTTGCCCATGATGCATAAAGTCTTGAGTGACAAAGAGATGGAACAGAAATCTGAAGGTACAGGGATGATGACTGCTGGACAGGTGGTATGGATGTCTCAACCAGAGGTTAAAGAACAGAGAATGACCCGTGCAGCACATAAACGTAAAGAAAAAGAACAACAGAAAAAAGAAAAAGAAAAAGAAATTGAAGAATCTACTCAGCAAATTGCTTCAGTGCCGGTGGGAGGAGCAAGACCCAAAAGCTCTGCTACATATTCATCAGCAGCAGAATTTGAGCGGATCTTCTCCAGGCTGAAGGCCAAGGGAGATGGCAAAGCTCCTGTCCTGGAATGTTAATGGATTAAACATTCCTCAAAAGAGAAAAAAAATTTACCACTATTTGAAACAACACAACAATGATATTATTTGCTTGCAAGAAACTCATATTACAGCTAAAGATCAAAAATATTTAAATAATCCTCGCTTGGGATCTCATTTTGTATCTCCCGCCCCTGGGAAGAAAGGGGGTGTGGTAATCTATGTTAAACAGAATTTATCTGCTACCTTGTTAGAATCAGATCCTTATGGAAGATATGTTATGCTTGAACTTGGTTTATATGGCAAGAAAATTCTTATTGTGGGGTTGTATGCACCAAACCAGCAACAGGAGCAATTTTATAGGTTACTACATCAGAAAATAACTTTGTTGGACTATAGATCCGTGATTTTAATGGGAGACTGGAATGGTGTCTTAGATATACAAATGGACAAAAAAGGCTCTTCTACCTTTTTTAAACAGGCTAAATTACCTAAAGCCTTTTTTGACATGAAAGAAGATTGGGAATTGAGAGACTATTGGCGTGAACGTAATCAAGAAGAAAAGGATTTTACGTTTTTCTCAGATAGACACCAATCTTTCTCAAGAATTGATTTCTTTTTGATCACAACAGATTTATACAACAGGGTGAAGAATGTAAAAATTTTTCCTAGGACATTGTCCGATCATAGTCCAGTTTGGATGGAACTGTTTGTAGAGAAGGAAGATAGGAGATCCTGGAGGGTGAATGAGAATTTATTTAAACAAGAAAAAAATGTTCATAAATTAAAGGAATGTTTAAAGGAATATTTTACTTTAAATATGAACAAGGGAACATCAATGTCAATGGTCTGGGATGCAAGTAAAGCTTTTATGCGTGGTATTTTGATAAAAATGAATAATTTGCATAGACAGAAACAGATTCAGAAACGGAAAGACTTGGAAGAGGAGATTAAATTAAAAGAGAAACTTTTAATTTCAAATCCCTTAGATGAAAAGATTAAAGGAGCTTTAAAATTGTTAAAAACACAATTTAACATGCTGATGGCTGATCAAGCTGCAACTAATTTGCTATTTATGAAACAAAATACATTTTGTAATGCTAATAAACCAGGGAGATGGTTGGCTTATCAGTTAAGAAAAAAACAGAAACAGAGGAATATAGATAAAATAAATTATAATGGTAAATTGGTTTATCAGAAAGAATTGATTAAGAAATCTTTTTTAGAATACTATCAAAAATTATATAAGGGTACTAATATTCAAATTACAGATATAAATAATTATTTAGGCAAAGTTAACTTTCCTAAATTAACAGAAGATCAGGAAAAAAAGATTAACGGTTTAATTACTAAGGAAGAAATTGTTACAGCTATTAAACAATTGAAATTGGGCAAAGCGCCGGGTACGGATGGGTTGACATCTATTTATTATAAAGCTTTAGTAGAAGAGATGATCCAACCGTTGTGTGAACTGTTTAATAATTTATTACAGGGGTTAGAGATCCCTCCATCCTGGCGTAATGCATTTATATCATTGATTCCAAAAGATAGTCAAGATCTTACTTTGCCTAAAAATTATAGGCCTATATCTCTTTTAAATGTGGATTATAAAATTTTTGCAAAAATTTTAGCTAACAGGCTTATGGGGATCTTGCAGCAGTTTATACATAGGGATCAATCGGGTTTTATAACTGGAAGGTATATGAAGAATAACGTTAGACAAATTATTAATTTATTAGAGTATTTAGAAAAGAATAACCAAGTCTCTGCAGGCTTGATATTTTTGGATGCTGAAAAAGCCTTTGATCAAGTGAATTGGCAGTTTATGCTGTGTTTAATCAAGGAGATGAATTTTGGACAAAATATATTACAAGTATTATCCAATATATATCAAAAACAGACTGCTCAAATTATTGTAAATGGGGGTTTGTCAGAGGCTTTTGTAATAGAAAAAGGAACAAGACAGGGATGCCCGTTGTCTCCGTTATTGTTTGTTTTAACATTGGAAATTTTGTTGATTAAAATTCGGGAGTCTCAAGAAATAAAAGGAATAGAAATTAATAAAAAAGAATATAAATTAAGAGCCTTTGCAGATGACTTGGTTGTTACTTTGTCTCAACCTGTTTCTTCGGTGGTGAAATTATTACAATTGATTCAACAATATGGACGTGTTTCTGGCTTTAAAATTAATAATAATAAGACCAAAATATTAGCTAAAAACATGACTAATGGTGATAAACAGGCTCTAGTTAACTTAACAGACTTTGAAATTGTTGATAAGGTAAAATATTTGGGGGTTACATTATCTGCTTCTAATGTAAAATTGTATAAAAATAATTATGAAAAGCTGTGGATGGAGGTACAGAAGGATTTAAAAAACTGGAATAATTTACAGTTATCCCTTATGGGCAGAATTGCAGTTATTAAAATGAATGTCCTGCCAAAGTTTATTTTTTTGTTCCAAATGTTACCTATCTTAAAGAACGAACGTAATTTAGATGAATGGCAAAAAGGTATTAATAAATTTGTTTGGGCAGGGAAAAAACCAAGGGTGAAACTTAAAATAATGCAAGATTTTCGTGAGAGAGGTGGACTCAAGGTACCAAATATGAAATTGTATTATGATGCTGTAGTATTGACATTGATTAGCGATTGGGTGAATTTAACAAATACAGAAATACTTCATTTGGAAGGCTGGGACCTATTTTTTGGATGGCATGCCTATTTAATATTTAATAAAAAAGTGGATTGGGTTTTTAAGTCTCATATTATAAGAAACTCTTTGCTAAGAGTGTGGAGAAAGTATTATAAAAGTGACTTCAAAATACCATTATGGGCTATACCTCGGCATGCCATAGAAGGTATAAGGAAAGGGGTAAATATGGACAAGGTCTCTTACGTACAGTTACTAAGATGGGATGGCCAAGACTGGCAGTTAAAATCTTTGGAAGAATTAACACATGAAAACTTAACTTATTCATGGTTCCAATATAGACAAATAGTGGATAGATGGAAGATGGATTGTAAAATGGGCTGGCTTAGAGAAGATGGAATTTTTTTAAAACAAGTAAGAGATCAAAGGCCAACCCATATTAAGAGAGTTTATGGGGTTTTAGTGGAATTAGATTCAGAACTTGAACTAGTTAAAGATTGTATGATTAAATGGGCACAGAATATTGGTGAAACGATTTCAATGGATACTTGGGAACTTATTTGGATAAGAAATGTTAAATTCACACAAGCGCAAAATTTAAGAGAGAATTTTTATAAGATGTTTTATAGATGGCACCTTGACCCAAAGAAAATGTCCATTATGTACCCTAATCTACAGCCGAAATGCTGGAGATGTGGATATTTGGATGCTACCTATTACCATATTTGGTGGACGTGTAAGCATATAAAAGCTTTTTGGATTAAGATATGGTGGAATATTCAAAGAATTTTTAAAAGAAGGGTAAAATTTACTCCGCAATTATTTTTACTAGGTATTGTTATTGACTGTGATGCTAAGGAGGTTATATTGATGTTAAATTTGATTACAGCCGCTAGGTTGTTAATAGGACAATATTGGAAGAAGGAATCTTTGCCTACTTTACAAGAATGGTTTCATAAAGTTTCGTATTTGGCAGAAATGGCAAAGATTTCGGCTTTCTTAAAGGAGCAATCTCAAGAAAAATTTTTTGCGGTATGGGAAAAATGGATAAATTTTATACAACATAATTTGGATATGGAAAAATATTATTTAGCCTTTTTATAATTTGTAATGATTGTTTTTTCTTTCTTTCTTTCTTCTTTTTCTTTTTTATATATATACATTTTTAATGTATTATTATTCATATATTTTTTTTTTTTATATATATATATGCTTTATTTTTCGTCTACTTTCTTCTTTCTTCTTTCTCTCTCTCTCTTCTCTTTTTATTTTTTATTTTTTTTCTTTTTTAGTATATATTATTCATTTTAAAGTTTATGTTATGTATATTATTTCTATATATATTATTACTGTGATTTTTATTATTATTATTAATTATTTTATAAAATGCAAATGTTATTTTTAAAATATTTGTTAAATAATCCTATATTCAGTTCTGGGAAGTCGGGGGGGGGTGGGGTGGTTGGGGAGGGGGGGGTGGATTTTTATTTGTAAAACTTTTGAAAAATTTCAATAAAAAAAAAAAAAAAAAAAAATTATGATAGAGAGAATTTGGGGCAGAAATGTTCACAGCTTCCTATCACCTCTCAATCTGAAATTAAGTAATATAAATCTAGTATTTCTAGAGCTACACTGAAAAATCAAGGTCAGCAAAATATTAAGATTGTTCTATAGCTCTTCCTATCTAGTAGTGGTCCTCAAGAGTTTTGCAGCCCAAATTATGCAGTCCTAATAAATCAGTGCTGGGCTATTTTTCACTAAATCTCTTTGAACAAATGGACTATTCTCCAGGCTCTACACATCTCTTTATTCTTTCCTAGCTGGCCCATATTTTCAATTTTCACATTCATATTATGGACCTGAGTTACGATTTCCTTTAGGCAACCAGATAGCATGCAAGATGAGAATTTGTGTATCATATCCCTTGCTTGCTTTCTTCCAGATGACATTTACAGTAGGCATATTATCTAGAATATTCTGCTAAAATGGGGAGCCATTATAAATTATAATTTTTCATATAGCAAATATGTCAGAGATGGAAGGTATTCAAAACTGCACCTGGGTTTTTGACTGCCAACTAAAATACGGCATGAATCCAGCAAAGAACCATGGGCGAATTTCCAAATCCTTTGATGTACACTTATTGCCAGATGAACAGCACAGATGTTTATTTTTTTTATTGTGGTTGTTGTTTTCTTACCACTTCTTTTTAAGTGCTATAATTTGAACTGCACATTTTGTATGGATGGTTGTTTTTAAGAAATATTTTAGTTAAATTCAGTTTTATGATGCTTGTTCCTTTTGCATTATGTACTTGTATTATTTTTTAAAAACTGATTTTATGAGAATGTTTTTATTTAAAATGCTTTCTAAAACATTTTTGAAATTTATTCCATTATATAAGTAAAATATCATGTGAAGAAAGTATTGTATAGTTTTATGAGCTCTTAGCACGGCTAATAAGTAATACATCCATTTTAGTTTTGGCAAGATAACTGGATTCCATGCCAATATACTTTTCTTACCAATGTAAGTCGGAACGATAAAAGCAGCACTTTTCCCAAAATGTGGTTTGGATACTGTGTTATATTTCAGATAAAGTCCTGTCTACGTAATTATAAGCTTTCGAAATCTGATAAACTTTCACTGAATTAACTTTAGTGTCTCAAACAATTTGGGGTAGGGGGCAGAGATGTAAAATATTGATTGGAAATGAAATACATGTTCTAAGCACTATTGTTTAGCAGAAATAATGTCTTTCAGAAGCATTTCTGACCTCTGTACATCAATTTCATTGCATTTATGAGAAGTGAAAAACTCATCACTGCAAACCAAGAATTGGAGAATTTCTGCCAAAAAGAAGGGCATGCTGTTTCCTGAATATTCTTTATAAATACTTAACTAGATTAAATCCCCATAGGAGATGAATCTAATCTTTCTTATGAGGTGTCACACCAATGATATCTCTTGATAGAAATTGTGTAATTCTACTTCTTGCATGTCATCTGGAACAAACTATGAATTTACCAATTCCAGAGGCATTGAGGGTGATGGACATTTCTGTGATTCTCACATTTTTGCTCCCCTGATTCCATCTCAGTGCTTTTCTAGTAAATTGAGTATGCAAAATAACACCGAAGCCAGTTTTAAAATACAAACAGCTGTTTAACACATAGCTAAAACTGAGCAGCAGTGTTGTTTCTGAGGCACATCAGCTCAAATTAAAAATAATGTCCTGGTTTTAAAAAACAGCAAAAACATATAAGAACTCAGTAAACAGAATTATAATTTGCATGAAAGACAGATAAAAGCAACATGTCTACACCAAAGTCAACATTATTATGAATGATGTTTTGTTTGTTATTATAGATCACATAAGATAGAGTACTCTTCTTGGTAGGCAAAGACAAAAAATATATACTTATTTTGGACTTATAAAGTGATGATGGGAAAGGAGTAAACTGTAAATAACATCGGCTTCAAATTAATCATGAATGTTAATGTCTATTAAACAAGGCCATATATGTGCAAATAATCAACCTAGAAAATTTTCAGTTTCTCTACAGAACATTTTTAGAAGAACTTTTATTTCAACTCTTACTCTAACGTACTTATCATCATACATATGTTTACATTTACCTTTCCTGATTTGAATATATCTTTGACATAAGTTTCATTATTGCTGATTCGCAGCATGAGCATTAATGTATTTTAAATAAAATATGAATTTTCCAGGCCACAAAACATTGTTTCCTTATGCTGAATAATAATGTTGGTGTCTCATTCTTCTTGTAATAACTTGGGTGCTTGTTTCCTTTAATGCTTGCCTTTTGGGTCATAATTTTGCTCTGCATGCTTAATATGTAAGATAGCAGGATTTCTGTGAAAAGGTCATTAACTCAGTGAAGCCTTTTTATTTTCCTTGACTGAAAACCCCACAATAATACTCAGCAAATATAACTACAGCAATAATTGATTACGGTAGGGTCTCAGGTTTCTATGCAATTACAGGAAAAAGGCATAAAAGGTCAGCTGTAGGGTATAAATCCTTTATCAGTCAATCATGATATTTGAGAGAAAGTGTATGGCTAGGTAGGGTGTTTATAGTGTGTGGTTAAAAAAAAAAAAAGTCCAGATGGTGCCCCCAACAATGTGATTGAAGCTGTGTTTGGTTTTTATGTGTATCACACATACAACAAAAAATACAGGTAGATTTTTGATCACACTATTGTATCTGCCATTTTTAATTTTGAGATTATAATCTATGGACACTCCTGTTGTTGGGCTTGCAGGAAAGCTGAGTCTCCAATCTGTCTTCTATCTTCTTTTATGGCAGCTTAAGCAACGGATACTCCTTCCCAACATAAATAAGAGAGAGCAAAGTGCTGTTCATGCATTGTTCATGCAGGTTGGAATCATAATCTCCATAGGGAAAACATTACACAGGATCTGTTGCAGACCAAGCTGGAAGACACTGTTCTCCTTAAGGACCAATACAGGATAGTTTTTCTGGGTTTAAATTTAATTAAATTTAATGTATTAGATGTGTTATGGCCACCCACTCCAGAAGAATCTGAGTGGCTTACAAAAAAAATTAAAACAGTTTAAACCCACATAAATAGGCAGTGCAGACTAAAACAGCTGCAACCATAAATAATATAAAACTACAAAAGATATCCCACTGATACATTACAATCACAGTTAAACCCAAGCCTGGGAACAGAGAGCATTGCTTCTGTTCTATTTTTATATTTCAATCCCAAACCAACTGTATGAAAATGGCTAGAAACTGTCACAGAGCCCTTTTTATCTCATGAAGTATCATTATGGACACTAAATGAGGATAAACTGTTCCTACTAATGGAAAAGAAAATGGAAGAATAGAAAGAGAGTGTAGTCCCCTGAAATTCCAAACAACTTCACTAAGTTAATGGATGGATCTTTGAAGGACAGCTTCAGGTTTCAATGTGGTTCCTTAGTTGTAGCTCAATTGGGTTGAAGATTTCCCTCTTTCTTTTGGATCAGCAGCTAGAGAGAGGACTTTCTATCATGTTTTGGGTCAGATAATATTTCCTTTTTACCCAAAGAGGAAATTCTCTCTCAGATAAATTAGTTTTGCTTAACTGTTCTAAATCAACTGTCTTGATTTAGAACTCTTTCATTTAAATGCACAGATTGCTCATGATTTTAATTTGGTCATGTATGTGTTTGCTTTCCTTTGTACTTTTATGATTAATTCACTGGTCTTTTAACAGCGTTAAAGTTGTGTTCTTTTATTGCTGATCTTTGGGTAAGTTTTCATATGGATTGAACAAAAATATGTGAGGAATCAGTGGATGTGTATTTCTACCTTATGGGGTCAAATTGCGTAGAAGGCCACTTGAGTTTGTTAGATTCCAATGAAATTTCATAATCTATACATCACATCCATGATCCATGAGAAAGCTTGCTTTGATTATAGCTACCAATTTTTTCTTCCTCCTTTGATTGAATGATAGTGAATGCTCAAGACAATGAAGACCATGTTCCTCTCCACTTCTGCTCTCGATTTGGACATCAGGATATTGTCAGGTTCTTGCTCCAAAGTAATTTTGAAGTCCAATCCCATGTGGTTAACATTTATGGGGACACACCACTACATTTGTGAGTAACAAACCATCTGTAGCTTTTTTTCCCCTTTAGTGTGCACTAATTTCCACTTTTCTTTACTAAAACAGTATCTTGATATTTTTCTCTCTCTCTCTAGGGCTTGCTACAATGGAAAATTTGAAGTTGTAAAGGAGTTAATCCAACTTTCAGGAACAGAAAGTCTCACTAAGGAAAATATATTTAGTGAAACTGCCTTTCATAGGTATTCTGTTTTTTGTTTGATTCCCCCCCCCCCCCGCCACTTTCTCCAGGTCAAAAAAATTACTGAATCATTCTGTCTGAGATATTTGATTGGTTACTCAAAATGTTATTGAAAAGGTTGGGTAAACCCAATTTTATCTCCTTTTCCTGGGATACTCACCAGGTCTCATTCCCAAGCTTTCATTTCTGCAGTCTTATTTACTGCATCCATGCTGCAAAATGAATCTGCTACAAAACACATTTGATCAGTGTCATATTTGTAGCAGGTATCATTAGTGAGGAAAAATTCTAGGTGGCCAAAGCTGTAAAGCAATGAAATAACACAAAGACAACACCCAGAACTTCAAGACAAAAACCAGAAGTAATTTTTGCAAACCAGATGAAAAGCAACAGGATTTAACAATATTAGAATTGCATCCACAATATATGCAGATGCTCTGAAAATATTTGTATTTTTTTAAAACTTTATATGATTACCTTTTTTTAGAATTTACTGGTCTGTATTGAAATGCAATAGAAAACTATGGGTAAAACTATGCAAAAATCAGAAGTTAGTTTTTTCTTCAGAAAATTGTTTATTTCGGTCAATTTTTTTGTATACATGGCTCAACAGAGGCATTTGGGAGTAAGGATTCATTTCTTTAATGTAAATGTATATTTCTTATATATTTATATTCCTTATACATTACTGACTAAATATTCTCAATAGCTGATTTGATTTTGTTTTTTTTAAAAAATTATTCTAATTCATTCAGTGCATGTACCTATGGCAAGAACATAGAACTGGTGAAGTTTCTTCTTGATCAGAATGTAATGAGTCTCAATCATCAGGGCAGAGATGGACATACAGGTAAATTACTAAGAATCAGTTTTTGTTATGTCTGTGCAAAAACTAAGGAAAGAAAATGTATATCATCTAAAACAATGATTAGAAGAACTATTCTGTGCTAGACCAGCCAATAATTATGCCAGAAAATTAACATTCACAGAAGTATAAATGCAAAAGCTATGCAACTGTCTCTGAACAATAGATGCATACATTCCCTGACACGCAGTGATGCTGAAGTCTAATCCAGGCTTAAATCAATCTTCTCCAGGAGAGTAGACTAGGCTGGAAAGTTAAAAAGACACTGTGGTAGTAGCACCTATCTACATAATGAACTGAAATCAAGCTCAGCTAAAACAAGCCTATTCTTCTTTCTTATACCCTTTAAATCCATTTTATTATTCTGTAGCCCTTTATATTGTTATGAAAATCTTTCTTATAACAATGCTTTTTTCTCCTCCTCCTTCTCCTCTTCCAGGGTTACATTCTGCTTGCTATCATGGCCATATCCGCCTTGTCCAATTTTTACTGGACAATGGAGCTGATATGAATCTAGTAGCCTCTGATTCCAGCAGGTCCAGCGGTGAGAAAGATGAGCAAACCTGTTTGATGTGGGCCTATGAAAAAGGTAGTATTATTTGGGTACTCTTCTTTGTGCATTAAAAAGATGGCATTACAAATTAGAAAAGCAGAACAACTTAGGAATCTTTTGAAAAGAGCTGTCCATATGCATCTGCTTCTGACATTAAGAGAATGCACAACACCAAGTATTAGATTTATGCTCTCAGAAATGCTAACCCAGTAGCCAATTCCACACCAATTCAATCTTGACCTTTCTCAACACCTATAAAATAAAAATCCAAAAATCCATAATTGTATGCCTGAGTTCAGAAAAGGTACTATCTATCTGTAAAATATAGACAAGGCTTTTTAAGTCTTTTTTTTCTCTATTATCGCTGAACAAGGTTTCACAGATAGCATTACAGTACAGTTATCTATGAAGTTCATTACGAAGTCAAGGACTACTATTGATTTTATGTGGAAAGAAACTTCGGTTCTATTGCAAAGGACAGAAGCAGACACCTCTTTTAAAGACAGAGCTATCCTTGATTTCCTGCAGAAATCCTGCAAAAAAAGCTGCATATTACAGATTTTGCAAGTCTTGTCTGATAACACCTCATTTCTACTTCTCTTTTTCCTCCAAACTCATCTAAAAAATTGTCGAGTTCTGGAAGCTGTTTCCTTCATACTTATCCATCGCTGAGCCAAAATATATTTTGACATGAAAATGTGCCCAAATTCACATAAGCGACTATTCAGTTTGAAACCATCAACAACCATTCTTGAGTGTGACATTTTTAGAGGTTATAAATCTGAGATTGTAATCTCATGTCATTTGGAGTGAATTCTAGGTTGCTTATAAATGCAGTTCAGTCCATGATTATTTAGCTTCATATTACATTAGAAATAACCTTTTTATGATTTTTGCTATGAACTGCCAGTTCTTTATCACTTGACTATTTTACATATTCTCTGAGCAAGATTTCAGTCAGGTTAAACAAAATTATAATATTTAAAACATTTAAAATATAATATTTTTTGGGGGAAAAAAACAGTACTTTTTTTAAAAAAAAATCTTATAAAGAAGACATCCTAAAACAGGGGTGTCAAACTGCCGGCCCTTGGGCCAGACATGACACGATGAAACCGCACCCACTACATTGCTGGCAATAGGGAAAAAGCTCCAATATGTTGCGTGATGTCACGTGACACCGCGAGTTTGACATGTATGTCCTAAAAGAATGTAATGCCTTATAATATGAGAAGAGATTAAAGCTGGTTTTGAATGGGGGCACAAGTGTGTGTTTGTGTATGCATGTGTGTTTTCTCTCAGAGTTATAGGAAATCCTTGACTTATGACCACAATTGAGATTTCTGATGCTAAATGAGACATTTTTTAAGTGAATTTTGCCCCATTTTACGATCTTTCTTACCACAGTTGTTAAGTGAATCACTGCAGTTGTTAAGTTGGTAACACGGCTGTTAAGTGAATCTGGCTTCCCCATTGACTATGCTTGTTAGAAGGTGGCAAAACCTCACCCAGGGACACTGCAACCGTCATAAGTCAGTTGCCAAGCGTCTGAATTTTGATCACATGATCATGGAGAAGATGCAATGGTCATGTGAAAAACCGTCATAACTCACTTTTTTCAATGCTGTTGTAATTTTGAACGGTCACTAAATGAACTAAATGTAAGTCAAGGACCAGCTGTATGTGACTATGAATGAATTATATTACTGCAATGATATCTGTAATGTAACCAAGAATACAAGATGTTTTATGGTGCCTTTAAATTCTAAGATAACATTTTATTCAACAGCAATACTGTTTGATAGTTCATGATGTACTTTTGAACTGCCTTCTCAGATTCTTTGTTGGCAATGTGGTACTTCTGTCTTGTTCTTGTTTGCTTCTAATGGCAATTGCTATTTTTCAGGACACGATGCTATTGTCACCCTTTTGAAACATTACAAAAGACCCCAGGATGAATCTCCTTGTAATGAATACTCTCTACCTGGAGGAGGTGTGGTGTTGTTAAACTGTTCACTTTGCATGGCTAAAAATAACCTTAATAGCTGCTTTGTTTCCTTCCCCTTCCCCCAAAAAACCTAGATAGCTATGAGGCCAGTCTATGTGAACAGCCTCAAAACAGTGCAGCAAGAATTAATAGCATAAGCAGCCATCATTGCTGACTGCAGAACCTAATCAGTTTCTTAGGGGCCAGATGGAATAATAAGGTAGGAGAGAAGGATGCGATCAGGCCCTTAGCAGGAGACTATTTTAATACACCGGGAGAACAAGCAAGACAATGAGAAAGAGAGGAAAGGCTAGAGAAATATAAGATTAGAGCAAGGGAGAAGAGGAAATCCAGGGGCTTTACAGATGGCTGTAGTCTGAGGGGATAAGAGAAACTCAGGAAATGAGAGCCTAAGTGAATAAAACAGAATTGCCAATAGTTCATAAGGTAAGGAAATTATAGGAAAAACTAAGAAAACACCCTATAAAGGATGTAAAAAAAAATATACCAGAGTCAGGTACACTATGTAAGATTTGACTTCCCTCCTACAATGACTACACAGAAAATGAGCAATTATAGACTTAGGGTTTATCCACGCTTTAAATAAGCAAAGAAAGATTGCATTATGCCCTTATAGTAATTGTAGGTAAACTGTCAATTATATGTAGCAGAGGTTAGTCATTGATCGAGTACAGTGGTTCTCAACCTGTGGGTCGGGACCCCATTTGGAGTCGAACGACCATGTCACGGAGGTCGCCAAACAATGCAGTCTGCCATTTTTTCTCCTTTTCCTTAGCTGTGCTACTCCCTTTTATTCTATTGGCTTTTGAAAGCCAATAGGAATTGTCCAGGCTGTCTCTGCCCTGATGAGCCCGCCAAAAGTCCCATTCTGCAAATGGTGCTGCACCAGTTGAATAGTCCTTGACTTACGACCGGTTGAGTAGTCCTCAACTTACTACCGGTTGGGGGTCGCAGCATTAAAAATGTTGAGAACCACTGATCTAGTAGGTCTCACCATGTCCCATTGACATTATATATCATAGTCTATATAAAACAGACAACTTGAGTAACTTTAAATCAAGGTTAACTGTAAGAAAACCATTTTTTCATTCCAAAAGGGAATTCATTTTGTGACTGATTTTTTTTTTCTGTTATGCATTTCAAAATTCAAGGATATTGCATGTAATGACTGCTGGCTTCAGCCTATTATTTGAAGTTTGTTTAACAGCAACCAATGATAAATATATCATAAACAATGATATGATTTATTGATTGATTATATACCCTCGTCAATTTCAGCTCCTAACGACTACATAGATAGACTTCCTCCAGTGTTCCAATATCTCAGGGGCTGCCACAAAGAAGAGGGAGTCAAGCTATTTTCCAAAGTGCCTGAAGGCAAGACAAGAAGCAACAGGTAGAAACTAACCAAAGAGAGAAGCAATCTAGAACTAAGGAGAAACTTCCTGACAGTTAGAACAATTAACCAGTGGAACAACCTGCCTCCATAAGCGATGAATGCTCCAACACTGGAAATTTTTAAGAAGAAACTGGACAGCCATTTGTCTGAAACTGTATAGGGTTTCCTGCCTGAGCAGGGGGTTGGACTTGATGACTTCTAAGGTCCCTTCCAACTTTACTACTACTATTACTACTACTACTACTACTACTACTACTACTACTACTATTATTATTATTATTATTATTATTATTATTATTATATCTCCAACTTGTTCTTTCAAGTCTTTCAACTCATTGCCACTGTAACCGAGTTCATCCACTTGGCATCTGATCATATTCTTCTTCTCTTCTACCTTTCCCAGCATTAGAGCCTTTCAAATGTCCTACATTGGACATTTTATACAAAGACCCAGCTCTCTGGGTCTTTGTATAAAATGTCCAATGTAGGATAATTTGAGCCTGATCATGTGTGCCTCAAGTGAGAACTCTAGGCTGATTTGTTCAATGATCCATTGGTTTGTTTCTTGGCTGTCTGTGGTATTCTCAGGAGCCTTTCCAAGACCAAAGTTAAAAGGCTCTAATATTCTTAGAATATTAGAATAGAAATATTCTTCCTATCCTATCCTGCTTCTTTAAACTCCAACCTTCATTTCATAGTGTTCAATGGAATTCAGTGGCCTGCACAAAAAACAGGAATCCCAGAACATCTCATTGTCCTCATAGTAAATTTATATAGAGGTCAGGAAGCCATAGTATAGACAGAATTTCTGCAGTTTGTTCTGACATTCCAGTTTGCTTTCTTATCTTTCTTAATTTTTGGCAATCTCTTTTCACATTCATCCTTAGCAACTTGTTTAAGTTCATTCCACAATCCCTCTGTTTCTCTATCAATAAAGTTTAGAACTTCAAAGAAATCCCTGATGTTCTCTTTGAAATGGATGGATATATGTTCAAGATCATATTGTGGAACTTGACTGGTTGTATTTTTCTTCTTTAGCTTAACTAAGAGATTTCACATGAGCAGTTCATGGTCTGTTCCACAGTCAATACCTGCCCATGTCTTTGATGTTGTAATTGAACTCCTCCAGCTCCTTTTAGTACTAATATAGCCAATGTGATTTCTATACACTCTATGTGCTGATGTCCAGGTATAAAGGTGTCATTTTGGTTGTTTGAAGATAATGTTACTATTAAGAGATATTGGAGTGGCTGAAATTGATTAGTCAATTGCCTGCTCCATTTTGGATTCCTAAGCCATGCAATCCAGCTACATTTTACTCTTTCATGTTTCTAGCACTGGCATTCTAGTTTCCCATCACAAGCAGTGTAAGAGTGACTAGAATTCAGATGTAGACATTTTTCTTTGGTTTCAAATATCTATTTTTTTATTATTTCTTTCTGACCAAGCAGATTTCTGCACACACAGTATGAAGAAATTTAGTGGTTTCAGCTATATGAGAGACTTATCAAATTTCAGCACAAAGTATCAGCCAGGAAACCTTTGCTTAAAGCAAATTAATTTCCATTATACCAAGCTCAAATTATAAACTTTACTAAGAAAATATCTAATGCAGGAGCAATACCGAATCCATTCTTAATTCTGAAGTAATCAGTAGATTATTCTAAAATTGATTTTAACAGAGCCAGTTGTAGTATAGGGAAAATTAGCCAGTGAATGTCCTTCACAGACTCTGAATCTATTAGATAGATAATCCTGTCTTGTAAATAATGATTATAAGCAAGAAGTGTGGTTTATAAAATCCTACTTTAAATGAATGATTAATGAGACTCACCCACGTGGTCCATCATGTCTGGGAACAACCTTCATTACTAAATAATAACAGAATAATAAGAGTTAGAAGGGACCTTGGAGATCTTCTAATCCAACTCACTGTTCAGGCAGGAAGTTCTATACCATTTCAGACGAATGGTTGTCCAATGTCTTCTTAAAAACTTCCAGTTTTGGAGCATCCACAACTTCTGGAGACAAGTGGTTCCACTCATCAATTGTTCTACCTCACAGGAAATTTCTCCTTAGTTCTAGGCTGCTTCTTTTCTTGATTAGTTTCCATCCATTACTTCTTGTCCTGCCTTCAGATGCTTTGGAGAATAGCTTGACTCCCTCTTCTTTATGGCAACACCTGAGATATTGGAATACTGCTATCCTGTCAGATTTTTTTGCTGTAATGTCAGGTCCTTTCTTGTAAATCAGTTAATGAAAAAGCACCCAGTAAAATTACTATTTTTCCTCTCATTCGAGAGTGATTGTAACCTTGAAATCTCTCAAATTAGTGGGATGACATGAGATTTTCTTCTGCAGTAATCAGAGTGAGGGAGCTGTTTAGGGCCTTTTCTGCCACTGATACTGTCTAGGTCACAGTGTTTCTGCCACTGATACTGTCTAGGTCACAGTGTTTCTCAACCTTGGCAACTTTACAATGTGTGGACTTCAACTTCCACATTGTATTTTCCAACTAGCGTTGCCAGCTGGAGAATTTTGGGAGTTGAAGTCCACACATCGTAAAGTTGCTAAGGTTGAGAAACACTGGCACTCTAGAAGGTTTCCTTTCGCCGGTATAATTAATACATCAAGTAATTCAAGCAGATAGATTGAAATGCCTTTCTTCTTCAAACTACACATGAGTTTTTCTTGGGATCATCTGTACTTTTGATTACAATTAATATAAACGTACAATACTGTCAACTTTTTTTCAGTACCATACCTGTTTGTTGTATAAAATGGCTAAAACCAGCCCTTTGAATCTTGTTAATAGGTCATCTGTATTATCTAAATCTCATTAACACCCAGTCTTTATCATCTAAAATGTAAATTAGGGTTCATTTGGCGAATCTCAAAATATTTCTATGTAATATCAACATGAACATAGCACTAAAAATTTGTTTTAGTAAAACACTCTAAATCTTTGGGTTGCATATATCATTTGATTTTTTTGACTGACATCATGTCTTTTCAAAGCATGAGTAAATAATTACTGTATGGTTTAATTTGTTAAAGTAAAATTATGTAAATATTATATATGTTTTGTAAACACTTGTAACTTTTACTTTCTTTTTTAAATTTCAGACGGATCATATGTGTCAGTTCCTTCTCCTCTAGGGAAGATTAAAAGTATGACCAAAGGTATTTTGATTACTAAGAATTTTATTTTTAATATCTTACCAAAAATACTTCTATTGTAGGTAGGGTAAATTTTTGAGAAGCTGGCTTATTAATCTTTATAGCTTTTTTCATACTGAAGTTTTATTAAGGCTACAAGATTTGTCTTCTCAACATATCCACAGGCACATTTAAATCAGTGAAAGAATTACTGAGCATTTTTATCTTGGATGGGGTACTATCAACACAATCTGTTCTTCAAGTGAGGCTTGCCAGCTTTTTCATTCAAATCTTCCCTGTATTTGAGAGCTTGCAAAAAATTTAACAGGCAGAGTCTTGGCTACAGCTCCATAATAGGGGAAAAAATTCAGCTGCCATTTTTGTTTACAATTTTCCCCCCTGTAAGGAAGCTATTAAGATACAAAAATGCTATCAGAAATAAGCCAGGAAACCTAAGCACTAAAACTCAGCGATATTGAAAATTGGTAACACCAGAGATGAGGCCAAAATGGAAAACGTATTTTATTTCAAACCTATAGTAAAACATTACAATCCAAGAGTTTTGTTGAATTTGTGTTGGGCAAGGTTTGATGGTAAAAACTCAGATTTAGCTGTTCTGTGTTGTGTTGACACAAAACTCCAAATAATTTTAAGAAATAGTGAAGACTCAAAACCATCTTGGAAGGCAAAACTCTGGAGGCTTGCTGCATAGCAGCAAAGAGACCCCCAAAGTAGCAGCTCTTTGTTGCCACCATGTTTGTGGCTCAGATAGGGTAAATAGCCTGGTCTACCTTGAATTCAGAATACAGGCATTGTCAGGGAATTGTGCAGCAGTGTTCATAAGAAGTCAAAGATGCTGACATATACTTGTAGTTTTATATAAATAAATAAATTTTACATCTATATATACACCAAACAAGATAGTCATGCACATCACTACATCATGAGGTAAATCACCAGGTAAATCACAGAACAGCATATAGAGAACATAGAAGAAAAAGGCGGGGAAAAAGGAAACATCCCTTTTTATACCCAGCATCCAATCATAACATAGATTACCTCATGCAGTAACCAGCACTCCCCAACAAATCAAACTACACTAGTGTGTTCTGGTCCATTATCCACTTCACTGTTCCAGCTAGTAAATATTTTAACTGGCCGTCCTCGACTTATGACCACAATTGGGACTCGAAAATGTATGGTCTTAACTGAGGCATTACATGGCCATATCTGATTTTATGATCCTTTTTGTCAAGTCATTTAGATGACATCATGTGATCACAATTTGCAGCTTTCCCTGTCAACTTTCCCATTGCTTTGCTTGTTGGAACCAGCTGGGAAGATCACAAATAGTGATCATGTTCAGTCTGGGATTCTGCAACTATTGTAAATGTGAGATGGTTGCCAACACCCAGATCATGATCACATGACTGTGGGAATGCTATGACAGTTTTAAGTGTGAGGACCGGTCATAAGTCCCTTTTTTAAGCACCATGATAACTTTGAACGGTCATTAAATGAATGGTTGTAAGTTGAGGACTACCTGTAGCTTAATAATTTGCTTTGGGGTGTGGTATTAATTGAACTCTGTGGTTCTGATCTCTCATACAAAATACAACCCTTTCAGATCAAGAAACTGTTCCAGAGCTGATCCTGGCATAAAGTATGACATTCCAGTCAACTCATTAAGAGGTTATTTTACATAACATTCCAAAATAAAACTGACTCAGATATTCTGTGTTTTGTTGAAATCAAACACAGGACTGAATCTATACTTTCTGCTTGGCTCATCCCCAATGTAGCATTGCTACATTACTTCTATGAAGCTGAATTATCAATAAGGAATGAAAAAACAATCTGTTTCATGATTATGGCAGCATCACAGTATCACAAAGGGGAGGAAAAAATTAGAAAAAGGAAAGGGTTATGTTAGTATTAAAAGTGATAATATTGGAAAGCAGACTGCATCCATGTGTGTAAATACTTGGAAAGGAAAGGTAAAGCAAGGGGAATAGTGAGGAGGAACAATCTCTCAAGGGAAAAGGCAGTGTTGGTGCTCCAGTCTACACAGTTGATCAGGGAGACTTGCCTTCCTTGCATGGATGGGAAGGCGAGAAGCAAAGGAATCGCCAATATCAGCTCTTGGACTCTGTTGCCAACCGCCTCAATCCAGGCTGAGATTTCTGAAGTTGGCTTAAGAAACAGATGGAAGCAGCGTGGCAGAAAAGCAGCTTAGGCAGCAGTGCAGAATTGCCAAAAGTCCTTCATTTAGTTTTAAGGTTGGAACTGAAGCTAATTTTCAGAAAGAGTTTCAATTATGTCTTGTATGCAGCAGTTAGAACAACAGCATTCCAGGCACAATGGTCGATTTCTAGTTTGACCCTATTTCTTGCTTCAGCTTGTTACTCAGACAATATAATATGCATACACAACAATAGTCATTTTTCTGGCTACAATCAGTCCAATTCTCAAGACGGGTATACCCAAAACAATTGCTCTAAACAGCTTTTTATGACAATTAGCTTTGCACAGATGGAAAGGGCAAGAAGCCGGGGAACGATCAATCAGGACTTCTGGTGGGCATGCTTCAGACTAAGCGCAGCCAGAGGAGTGCTGTTTAAATAGACATTTGACCCTTGAGCCTCCTATGGAATACTTCTTTGGGGAGAGAAGATAACAAGACATATGTCATATTTTTGTTTTCTTTGTGACTTTTCAATATCCCACCCCAAGTCTTTCTTGATTGGGACAGGAAATAAATATTATTAAATGGATAGACAAGCTGGAGTAGAAGGCTAAGAGAGAAAGTCTTAAGGCAAATTTTAAAAAGAAAGCAGGAAAAGAAAGCTCTCTGTTAAATGTACGTGCATGAGTATCTAGCATTGTTAGCAGTACTACCACACAGACAAAAAATAATAATAACTGGAAGAATTGATTTCTTATTTTGCCAAATAAGAAAACAGGGCTTACTGAGGGGGGCAGTGGATTTTTAGGA
The DNA here is from genome assembly GCF_016545835.1 of Crotalus tigris. Classification (NCBI taxonomy): domain Eukaryota; kingdom Metazoa; phylum Chordata; class Lepidosauria; order Squamata; family Viperidae; genus Crotalus; species Crotalus tigris. The sequence goes on from NW_024100527.1 coordinate 723,982, forward strand.
GATGAGAATGCTCTTTTGCATTAGTAGGAGGCTTTGAAAAGCAAGACAGTGAAGAGATGGATAAAACATCTTTCATCCTCTCTCTGTCTAATTAAAACTATCACCCACTCCATATGCAAATATATGCAAATCAGTCATACTTTGGTCTCAACTCAAAAGAAAATGCCACCATCAAAACATCCCAAACACGTGTGTTTTGTTTTGTATATGACTCACTTGAAACAGCGGCATTCAAACCATTTTCCACACCTGTAGATAAGATTTTCTTGCCTAATTCCATCCTGGACTAATTTCAGTAAGAGAGAGGAAAGTATAGATGAGGCAAATCATAATAAGGTGTGGTAGGGAGTATATAAGAATGTTCCAGCAAATTGCAAAGTCTGCTTTATGATAGGCTATACTTAGTAGCTACTGTTTTTAAGAGTATTGTGTATTCAACTTGTGCTAACATTGGATGTTCCCACTTTGACAACTGATGAAAATGCAGCCTTTTTCTCTTCTCATTTTCTATGCTTTTTCCTGCTTTTAGGAATCAGGTGCAGCAGGGAGGGGGGTTGGAATGAAAGCTCAGCTAGTCATAACGATAACACTGCTGTGGGAACCCAAGGATAAGCTGATAATGTTTTGGCAGGCTGAGGAGCTGGGGAGGAAGCCCCTGCTTTTTTCTAATTGGGGAATGTGATTTATGACAGTTCATTGAGGGTGAGAATTGTACTTTGTTACTTTGTATCTGGGAAAAGGGAATTTAGTTTTTGGGTTCAACTATGGAGTGCTGATATTTTGTTTCCCGAATAAAATGTTTTTTTTAAGGAAGAATTTTGCCTTGAAGTTCTTTTAATGGGTTTCATCTATCGGAACCATGACATATCAGGGTTTAACATAGTTACTTAAGAGCCACTACTCATGTAACATGTCCACCACTTCCAAGTTAATTGTGAAGCTTCACGCTCACATGCCATTATCGATGCTGGACAGAAGAGAAGATTCACTGAAGTTTCTCCTGCTGAGCTAAAGGAATGAGAGTGGAGAGTGGAATTGAAATGAATAGAGGCTGTTCTCCATTGGCAGGAAATTCTGCCTTTCCCATCCCCTGACTTTTCATGCCGCCTTCCTATATTACAGTTCACATGTCTTGGTGCAACACCATCATCTTTAAAATGAGAATGGTTTCATTTTTGTTATATTGATGCAGTAGCAAAGAGAGGACCATGAGGATTGCACAAGCCTGTGACTCAAGCTGGTGTTTGATTTGTGGGTTTGTGCATTGTCAGGTGGAAGAAACAGTTGTCAGCTGAGCCATGAAATTCAAAATGACATGAACTATCTTTGTCATTGGGACATTCTCAGGTCTCTTTGTAGGGAAATTGGGGGAGAAGTGCTGTGTGGAAATACCTTAAAAAGGAGTGTCAGTGATTTGGAGGGCTGGAAGTTTGGCTTAAATTCAGTAAGAACTGAGAAAAGTAGTGCATAGAGCATGAAGTATTCACTGACATTATTGCAATACTTCCTATGTCACTGAGACATCATTCTTACTGAGATTTGTTTTTTATATATTTCAAAATTAGTGATGATAATAACATAAGTATGTTTCATTTAATTTAATGCACCTTAATTTTAAGAGAATCCTTATTATTATGTGTGTTTAAAGCTAAAACAAGTCAATCATTCTCTTGATTCATTTCCTTTCTTAATTTTCTTTCCGGATAAAAGCTCTGGGTTCTTTAAGAGTTTTACCCTGCTCATGTGATTAGAAGACATATTCAAATGCTTCTTTGAGAAATGTTTGGATAGACCTCTTATAGCAGAGTATGCGGATCAATAAGTTAGTCTGCAAATTAAGTTGTGTATCAAATCTAGTTCCAAGAGTCAGTAGATCGCAATGGCAACAGAAACAGCTTTATAACAGCTGCCAATAGAAACACCTTCTGTTAGACAGAAAAGGAACTAATTCCTTGTATAAAGGATTTTCTGCAGCCATTACATGATGCAAATAGAATATGCATATGAACTGAAGCACTGTTCTTTTAGTGATAAGCTTCTAAACCCCAAAAGCTCTAAGATGGATAGGATGCTGAAAATATATTTATTATGTGCACTCATTGTAAGGTACTAAAACAAAGAGGAGCTGAGATACTAGCCAACCAATGTATAATGATAAAAAAGATGGCAATTTATTTATTTGTTTCATAGCATGAAAATTTGTTTTATGGTATGTAATTTATTTATTTGCTGCTAAATTCAAGGCTTTTAGTACACATTCTTTTGCTTTACAGAAAAGGCAGATGTTCTCCTACTTCGTGCTGGCTTGCCATCCCATTTTCACCTTCAGCTTTCAGAAATAGAGTTCCATGAAATAATTGGTTCAGGTAAAGATAAGTGGAAAAATATGTTCATTTTAGCATATACACACATATACTTATCAGTGTGTTCTTAATTTGTTGCAGGATCATTTGGAAAGGTATACAAAGGAAGGTGCAGAAATAAAATAGTTGCAATCAAACGGTAACATTAATAGTATCTTCACTTATTTTATTAATTAATTACAATTTTGAAGTTGTATTATATATATAATATTCTTTTTTTCTTTATCAGTTACCGAGCCAATACCTATTGCTCTAAATCAGATGTCGATATGTTTTGCCGTGAAGTTTCCATTCTGTGCCGACTCAATCATCCTTGTGTTATTCAATTTGTTGGTGCTTGCTTGGACGACCCAAGTCAGTTTGCCATAGTCACTCAATATATATCTGGAGGTTCTCTCTTTTCACTGTTGCATGAACAAAAAAGGTAAATTGACCTACATCAAGTAAGTAGCTACTCCCAACCATGTTAAGGCAGAGGGGATTGGCCAGAGGTCAGCACTCAAGGAGAGCTTCTTGCATGGGTTCCATGAACTGGTCCAAAGCCCACAATGACGCTATCTATAGTTAGCTGGAAGAGAGAAGATGATCAAAGTAGAATGAACTCCTTAGTGATTCAGTCTAAAAGGAAAGATGAAGAAAGGGGATGAGGCAATGGAGGAAGAACTGCAGAAGGAGAGGGAAAAGGTGATAAGTGACACTGGTATGAAAGAAAGTGAGAAAAAAGTAAAATGTACAATGCAAAAATATAGGCAGAACTAGCAGCTTGGAAAGTAGAGTAAGTCAAGAGCATGAGTAGGTTGCATATTACAACAGATAGGTATAAAACAGGCTGAAGTTCCTTAGAGGCAGTGACATTGTCAAGCAGGGTTCATGGACCTATAGAAACAGCAAAAAATTTCTGCTTCAGATCTGAACTATAGTTTCAAGCTCCCAGTAAATGACTGCCACTACCTAATAATTCCTGGTGATAATATCTTTCTGATTCCAAGAATATTTATAGAAATTAATTATATACCTTACTTATATATTCTTCCAATATAAGACAAGGCACACAAAAGCAGTTGCTTGTTACTAAAAATCCAGTTAACCGATTTAATAAACTGTAGTGATCATTTGCCTGATGTAGAGCTTTTCTTTTTATTTTAGTCACAGATTATTTCATATACCTTTCCATGGGGAGGCTGTGGCAATTAGCTTTGGAAAAAATTATTGAACTTTTCTCAATTATATTGACACAAATTCATCAATAGAGATAACCAGTTGGAAAAATAATCCATGCCTAAATTTCATTCTGGCAGGTGTTGGTTCATCCTGACATAAGTCAAATCACTCTCTATAGACATGACTTTAAATCATAGATGCTGATACAGGCATCCTTTCCTTATCACATGGGTGTCAAACTCGATCATGTCACATGGCATATCATGACGTATCATGACATTTTTAGCCTTTACGGAGCTGGGGTTGGCGTGGCTTGCACATGACACATTGAGCCTGCAGGCTTACAGTTTGACACCCCTGCCTTATCGCAACGAAACTAATATGATGTCAAAATAACAGAGCTGGAAGAGACTTTGGAGGTCTTTCTAGTTCAATCTCCTGCTCAAGCAGGAAACCCTATCCCATTTCAGACAAATGGGTTATCCAATCTCTTCTTAAAAACCTCCAGTGTTGGAGCACCCACAACTTTTGGAAGCAAGTTGTTCCGCTAATTAATTGTTTTTCAGAAAATTCCTCCTTAATCTTGATGTCCATCTTGACATCATAAGACAAGCTCATTTTCTTTTATTTATGTTGCAACATTGCATGAAAGTGTTTTGTCCCTTGCTCTCTTATGGACTACTATGCATGCTGAAATTTCAATTAATGCCATTACCGTCATTATTATCCATAGGCCACATTCTCCATTGGAGTGCCGGGTTGAATTGATTTACTCATTATTATTCAAGGGATCATACTGGAGATTTTTAAAAAAATCCAAAAAAGAAAACACTAAATAAACAAATCAACAAATAAGCAAATATTTCCCTTCTTGATCTGATCAGTTTCTCCATTCCAGGGTTTAAATAGAGTTGGTTACAAGTACACCAATGGTATTTTGAAAATACGGCTGAAAGTAGTCAGCAAAAGTTATTTATGATTGTTATGTAGGAAACAGTAGCTGCATCATAAAGAATCTTAGGCAAATGTGTTTCTACATTTGCCCATCTATTCTCTCCATATTGATTTGCCATCTGATTTTGCTCTCTGTCTCGGAAACATTTGCAATACACTAATAAGTACAGGAAAGGATTATGCATAACGATTGGGTTTAGGCTTCCTCCATGAAAATAACAAATCTATTCCTTTTACACCTGCCTCAGGGGAACTTCCATTTACCATGAGATTAGTAAAGCATGAGCATAATTTCCAGGAACAACATGAATTGTTCTTGAGGAGCAAGGTGGGCAAATAATGAGATCATGATATCATTTCACAAATGATGATACTTCCATTCTTGCATCAGATATTGTGCCATGACTAGCACAAATTACATAATTGCATCCTTTTCACAATACACCTGTCATCATTTTGACATCTTAGTAATAATTAATGCTCATGCTCATTGTAAGGCACGTTCTACCTGATCTTTTACTCTATGTTTTTCTAAAGATTATTAGACTATCAAATCTATCACTGGAAGATATTAGAAGAGGAATTAGAATAGTAGGTAAATGAATAACTTATCTAAGTTCTAATTAAAAAGAAACCTATTTCAAATTAGAGATAATTTCTCATTTTAAATTGCTTAGAGAGACAAATTGATTTGCTTATGACAAATACTAGTTGTCAATTTACTTACTAATCATGAAGTCTGACAAATTCATTTCACCTGTCTCTAATTTGATGAAGGCAAGTCTTTTTTTTTTTATTCTTTTCATTGCAGAAACCTCGACTTGCAATCCAAATTAATCATTGCAGTAGATGTTGCTAAAGGTATGGAGTATCTTCACAATCTTACCCAGCCAATTATACATCGTGATTTAAACAGGTACATTGCGGTTGACGAAGCTCAAGTCATTAACCATAATTCTGAAATGTATGTATGTATGTATGATGGCGATATCATAATGCTTTCATAAACTGACCAAAATTGTGCTCAGAAAAAGGACAATGTGATAACAGTGGCCTGAACAGAGTTAAGGAGTACCTGAAAATGCATGTTCAGATGAAGTTTAAAAATGTCAGTCACCAGAGAAATCAGATTCGGGCAGTTCAAATGGGTATAAAGATTTACTGCAAACTTAAGATCTCTACAAAAATCTGAGATACTAACGGTCAAGGAAAATGAGCTGGAATAAGAAGGCATTCAAGGTGGGCTGGACTTAGATCTCTTATTGGCATGTAGGAACTCATGACACATTTGACCTCTCCCTTGGCCTGGCCATCTTCTACAAAAAAAATGAGGACTAACAACCTTCCATATTCCAATTTTTCCTTAAAATAAAATAAAGACCACAGCTCTGGCAATTTTTTTTTTGGTGACTATGTCAATTCTAAGAATTCCAAAACAAAGAACTGAACATTATATATATCTAATCCATAGTCCTATAGTCCCATGGACAACATCCATAGGATTATTTCTATTCCCTCTGATATTAAACTTTGGCTTAGCATCTTTACAGAAAAACCCAACATGGAATCCTCTTTTTCTTCCACCCTTTATGATTATTTGCATCAAAGATTGAAAGAAGTGACTTGGTAGCACTGAGAAGACCAAAAGACCAAACAAACTGGTCTTATTGTATTCTTTCACATTCTGCACAAAAGAAACTCTTTAGAACTGAATAAAGGTGAAAATATAGTTAAATATCTCTCCTCAATTCTGCCCTGTTGGCCTTCAGATCAGAGAAGTAGTTCTGCCTAATTATATTTTGTTTCATAGCCATGATCCTATACAAAAAGTATAGGATAAAACTACCAGGGAGAAAATGTGATATAAATAGTCTGTTGCCATTCTGACTGCATGTCTCTGAATGTATGTGACTAGGAACTGAAGGCAGGTAGCAATAGAAAGCCAACAACTTGTAGGAAGAATATATAAAGGCTGGAGGGGAAAAAATTAAATCTGTTTATCTCCTATTGAGATATAACTCGCTCAGCATTGGGAGATAACTGATCCACTGAAACTTCTTGAAGCAGACCAAGTCTGTCCCTTAGCTTTTGATGGAGAAGTCTTATGCTTGGCATTTAATAGTTTTATAAATACTTTTGATGTCTCTTATCCTTTCTTGATGCCAGGCTCTGCCAATTATTATCAGGGGAGATGAAGTAGCCCACTGACTTGGAAGTAATCTTTCCTAGCTCATTTCTTAAAACCGCCTGCAACTTTTGAGTTTCATTGTAATAATTAATTCCTGATTTGAAAGACATCAACTCATTCTCATGCCTGAGATAATTTTGGAAGTAATTAATTCATCCATCCTGATTTATTAACTCAGTGGGAGTGCAGGTGATTATTATTAGAACAGCCTCCCAACCTGCTCTGTTTTGTAGACATTTACTTGAATGTGATATGTAAGAAAAACCAAAATGTACACTTTGCAAAGAAACAAAAGTTTTGATTCTTATGTTTTACTGATACTCATTTTAAAATTTTTTAAAAATAGCATTTTCCACTTTCATTTTTCACATTTTTTCCAAAATTAAAAATACTTTCCCCCTTTCAGGCTACCTCATCTTGAATCAGTAAGGTCAAACAAACATAATTAAAAGAATAAAATGCTTTCCACAATCAAAGAATTACTCATACTTGCAGAAGTTCCCAGCAATATCAGAAAATACAGGTAGTCCTGGACTTACAACAGTTTGCTTAGTGACTGTTCAGAGTTACAAATGACACAGAAAATAGTGACATGATCATTTTTCACACTTACCACCATTTCGGCATTCCCCAGGGTTATGTGATTTACATTCGGATGCTTGACAACTAACTCCCATTTATGATGGTTGCAGTGTCTTGGAGTCATGTGATCACCTTCTGACAAGCAAAGTCAATGGGGAAATCAGATTCACTTAACAACTATGGTACTAATTTAACAACTGCAGTGATTCACTTACAAATGTAGCAAAACTCACTTAACAAATTTCTCACTTAGCAGTCTAATTTTGGGGTTTAATTGTCATAATTTGAGGACTACCTATGCTTTCTTGGAGGGGATGGGATGGGAGAAATTGGAGAGGAATCTGATTCATAATCTAATTCATTCAGGAAGATGTCCTCAACATCAGGCTAGATTTTTCTAAGCAAAGCACAGAGAAATCCACTTTTGTAGCCCTCTTCTCCTTATATCACTCTTAGGACTGCCATCATATATACTCTAAATAGATCGGTTGTGGCATGTATTTTGTATTATATACAAATGTGTATACATTTTGTCAGGCATGTACAGGATTATGAGAACTACACCTTTGCTGTGACATTAGAATAATTATTTTGTGCACATTTTTGTCTCATGTCTGGAGATGAACTTTCCATAGAAAAGCTCACAGTATTTTAAATTATGGCTGTATACATCTACTATTGATATTTGATATTAAACTCAAACTTATATCTGCTTGCCAAGTGGATATGAGAAAGAATATTGCTTCGAACAAATTCACTGGTTGAGATAAATAATAAACAAAATGGCATTATAGGACCTTTTTTCCCCCTTTCAACAGCCTGTCATCTTTGACTATTAATCTGTAGCAAGCTCAAAGCTTTGCAATACATTTAGCTGCAATGATAGATTCCAGGGCTAGTAGCTCTTTTGTCAGGGAATGAAATGGGATTTATCTCTTAAAGCTTTGTGCAGAAACAGAAATGTCTTGCATTTCTAGGCTGTGTAGTAGAGGCAGTGGCTGACAATAGCTGTTCAGATTTCTATATCCACAGAGTATTAAGAATGGTATAGTGTATTTCATTACATGTTAAGATCAATATGAGACTTCCATTCTGTTTTTAGCTTAAATCTGGTTCTATGCATGCCAGCACTTCTCGCAAGATAGGACAACAAAAATGGAAAGCCAGCTCTCTGTGGATGATAAAAATAATCACCATGTCTGTATAGCTGCATAGAAGACAGAATGCTGTCATGGTGTATGCAAGATTATTAACTTTTTTACTTACACATGTCTAATGGTTCCAAAATTTAGAACAAATTGCAAAATGAAGGCTTACTTGGCACACAATTGCTTTATTTTGCTATTTTGCCTGAATTAAATATCTTAATACTAGTTATTATTTATTATTTAGCATTGGATCAGAACATGACAAAGAGAAATAAACATATACACACAATCCACCTAATTGTATACAAAATCACCTACATCTGTAGCATCCCTTAAATTACCTGTGCTCCCTGGGTGTCAGCGATTAGATGCAGTCTTACTGCCCCCCTGGGCCTCACAGCCATGACAAACAAAAGAGTGTCTATAATTAATACTAATAAAAGATATACAGGGATGTGTCCTAACCTCACTTAATATGTCTCCATCTTCTCTGCATTAAATCAAGTGGTCCATCACAAGCTTCTATTGATGTTCATATAAACACTCAGATATGAGTTTATATGCAGGTAGAAGCTTTCTGCAGTAATAGAGTAAATTTCAATATATTGCAGGTATAGTAGTGAGCACAGTATCCATGCTTCTCCTATTCATGTTAGTGGGCTACACAGTATTATTGAGTCATATATTGATTCCAACTAGCTTATTTATATCCACCAAGAGAACACCTTAAATCTAGGCTTACTGGCTTCTTTGTTTATTTAAGAAAATTTATATGATTGCCAATTTTCATATGAAGTCTGGGAGGCTAACAAATGTTTATTAAAAACAATTTAATAAAACCTTTACAAATCAAGCCAAAAACCAGAATAAAGTATCCAAGGCACCATATAGCATACCCAGCTACACAAATATACCTGTTTTGGGCTTATTTAATATCCTTATCCAGGACCTGGATGAAAAGAAGTCTTCAAAATCTTCTGGAAGACCAGGAGGGCGAGGGTCTCAGGGAGGAAGCTATTCCACAGAAGCAGTCTAGTACCATGCAGAGAAGACATGACTCTATATTCCTCAAGATAACTTTGTTTAATGGAGGGACCTTGTGCACACCTGTATGTCAAATCTAATGGGACAGGCAGAGACCTTTGGAGATAGGTAACCTGGACTGCAGGGCTTTGAAGGCAATAACCAAACCCTTGAATTGTGTCCAGAAGCATATTGGAACCAAATGTCATTTGTGCAACAGCAGTGTAATCCAAATAAACTGGGTGAGTCTAAAGCTATAGATGTTATTGCATTCAGAGTTGTTGAAACTTTCAAATATTTTTGAGGACATCCCCATGTAGAGCACAATGCAGTAATCCTATTGGAGAGTGACAGTGATCATGGTCAAGTACTTAGGATTCGTGCCAAAGCCCCCACTAGCCAAAACTGTCACCTGCTTTTTGAAGACTCCAAAACTGTGCAGCACCTCTCTCTGGAGGAGTATTTTCCATTGAGAAAGATTAAACATCTATGCTAATGATCCCCAATCTTTCTGGCTCTGTGGACTGGTGGTGGTCGTGTCAGAGTGAGACAGGATGATTTTCAGTGTTCTGCTTGCACAAATGTATTTTGATGTGCTCATGCACTTGCCCCCCGCTTGCATGGTCCGGTACCAGCTATGGGCCAGGGGTTGGGGACCCCAATCTAGGGTACTCAAAGGACACTCAGTCTTGTTAAAACTGAGTTACAGCTTGTTGATCCCCATCCGGACCTTCATACTCTGCAGGAACTGAGTAAGCATTTGGATAGCATCACTTGTCCAGCCAAGGATGGATAGGTGTAACTGAATATCATCAGCATTCTAATATTTCACACTATACTGATAGATCACCTCACCCATTGGTTTCATGTTAAATGTTCTTTATATATTATAAAATATTTATGTAAAATAGGAGTGGTGTAGAGTTAAGCCCAAAGGCACCCTACAGAGAAGGAGCCTAGAACTAGACCTCTCCCCCACCATACCAGCACTGAATAATACTAGTCTAGGGGAATATTTAGAGGAATACTAATGGCAGTATTCTGAAAAATACAAGCCTGAACTTCAAATATAACTAATGATGGGCGCAGTAGAGGAGGATCAGTGTCAGGAGACCCAAATCTTCATTCCCAAGAACAGCCTTTTGTAACTAATTATAGTTCATTAATCAAATAAAGTGGAAAACCTGTCATTAAGCTTTTGAATAACCATTTTTCAACAATTCATAACTAGACTTCCTGCACCTGACAGGCAGCGAAAATTAGGAACTGTGTTAAGTATTTATTGTAGTATAAAAAAAATGCAGCAGATGCTACCTGCAAAGTCCTTACAAGACTTAAAAGAATGTGCCATTGCCTTTCAACTTGCCTGCCAGATCCTCAGATTTTCTTAACAAGAAACAGTAATAAGTCAGACAATAATGAAAGTGATGATTAGTTTCTTGCTTCAATACTGACTCCTTTAAACTGAAAAGTATATGTGTTTTTTTTTAAAAAAAAAAGTGATGTCCTTATTACATCTTCAACAAAGTGCTGCCCTGGACAGCCCTTGTTCATACAAAAATAGTACAGCCCAATAAATTCTAAATATTATTATTATTATTATTATTATTATTATTATTATTATTATTATTATTATTTGCCAGCAGTGCATATTATTTTTTGTTCTATAAGTCATTGCTCTTAATTCATATTCTGGCTATAGAAATTAAGACACTCTCCCGTTGTCTAGTCAACATAGGAACCTCAAATTCTTTAATCAAGTGATCTCTTAACATCTGCATATCAAATTGATTTATTGATCTATATACCACTAAAACTCTCATCGACATGACTTTTACGTAGGCAAAACAGTGCATCATAGGGCAATAGTTTTTGAACAAAGGTACTTCAGATAGGCTAACTTACAGAATGTGTCCAAAATCTGGGATCCATGATTCCCAAAGGAATGAAATTTGGGGAAGTTGTGGCTGCTGTAAGAATCAGTGCTCAGTCATTACAGGGTGCAAATATGGCTGACCGCCTTCGCAGCGTTTATTCTTTTATACAGTTTTCCAAGCAGCAAAAGCTTAACATGGCAATAGCATTTTATTGGTTAGACTCCTTACCAATCCTTAAGAATATACAAGCCAGGAGGCCCAAAACAGGGAGCAGTTTGCTGCAACATCCTGTTGGTGTAAGTTAGCTGATATCAGGCAGGTGAGGTCATTGTACCAGCCTGGGGTAGTTTCCCACATTGCCATGGTGATGTGAATGGATGAGATCATGTAGAGAGAAGAGGCACACAGGCTTTGGAAGGGCAGTTTGCTGCTCACGACCTCTACCTGGCCCCTATCTCTACAGGCTGCTCCAATGCTATTGGCTGCTGCTTCACTGCTGGGCATTTCTTTCTATGATGTGACTTCCTTTTCAATGTTCCATGACTGTTCCCGCCAGTCTTGTAGTCTCTGCTTCCTCCCCCACATCGTTGCAAGGAATTGACTCATCATGTGGCTCTTTTCTAGAAGCAATAATTTTAAAGTACATGAAGAAAGAGCTGGGTATTTTTATTGCTTTAAATGCCCCTTCCAAGGCAGAGGTCCCCACCTTTTGGCACCAGGGACTGGTTCCATGGAGAAAGATTTTTCTGCAGATTGGAGAGTGCGTGCTTTTGTGTGCTGCCTGCATCCAATGGATGGGGCTTTGCTTGTTTGTGCATACTGGTTGCTGGCATGCCACAGACCAGTACTGGTCCATGGACTGGGGGTTGGAGACTCCTGTTCTAAGGCACCATTCACATATTATATCCCATCTTTGATCAGAGAATAGTACTCTGTCCTCTATATTTCTTCACAACAATCTGTGAGGTAGGTTGGGTTGAAAGTCACCAATAGGGCTGCTATGGCCACAGATGCTAGAGAAACGGGATCTATCTGGTGTCAGTCAAATACATGAGCCATTATACTTTAGTCCTTGCCTATCCTGCTTCATTTATCAATCACATCCTACTCTGAAACTGAGTACAGACTGGATCCTCCTTTCACCACCAGAGATCAAGTAGACTGGTCCTGCCCTCAGGAGGTAACATCATTCTATTTTTATACTGTCTCTGATGGCTTCCTACAACTCAGTGGAAAAGCCAGCAGGGATTTCAAACTGTTCTGAGGCAAGAAAGGTAATATACAACATTGTGGTAAAAGTTAAAATAAAGTAAAAATATCATCAGTACTACAGACTATGAAAAGGGCTACACATCTCTGGAATTACAAGAAAAGATGGAGGAGGAAAGGGAAAATTAACCTGAGACTGTGACATAAATTTATTAAACATAAATTTATTAAACATAAATTACTGGGAAAGTTCTTCAACACAACAACATCTTCCTTCAACAACAAAACCTCAGCAGAGAAAGAGCAAGTCAAAATGCACAACTTGCATGATGTAATATTTCTGTTGAAGTTGGTGCCATGGCCTAAGTCTGCCCTCACTGTCATGTGTTCCTATTCCCTGGAGACACCACCAAATTCATTTCTGTGAAAGGACAATTCATGAGAGACAATTTTGCAACTTCTACCTAATAAACCTCTTAATTTATATAATAATAATGAACCTATTGCAAACAAATTCAGAAAGAACATCATACAATACAATTGCCTCTTCCAAGTAACATTCTTTGGTGCCAAAGAAGTCCTTTCAATGAATAACAGATTGGACATTTAATGCTAGACCCCAACCAGCAAACCAAACTTACTCAAATTTACTCCATGGTTCCTCAAGACACAGTAGAAGATTATGGGTATACTCCACAATGATAGAATTTAATGTTTTTTTTTAATTATTGGAGAAGTTACTACAACAGAATGAAACCCATACATTGTGTTCCTTTGACTTGCAAAAGAACAAATTTGAGACACGCCATATACATTTAATGCATATCAAATAATGCATTACAAGAATGAACTAAATAACCTTTTAAGGGGAGGGCATATTTTCCAACAATATGTAGTTGATGTGACGTCTAAGATTGAATGCAAGAGACTGAGTTTCAGCTGAATGACTCAAGCAATCTTTAGATCAACAACATGCAAAAGCCTAACTGATGCTTTGAATGAAACTGATGATTTTAGAAACATCAGATAGTGTTCCATCCTCTCTTTAACATTTGTTGGTGAACCAAGATATATAATAATAATAATAGTAGTAAAGTTGGAAGGGGCCTTGGAGGTCATCTAGTCCAACCCCCTGCTCAGGCAGGAAACCCTACACCATTTCGGACAAATGGCTGTCCAGTCTCTTCTTAAAAACTTCCAGTGTTGGAGCACTTACTGCTTCTGGAGGCAGGCTGTTCCACTGATTAATTGTTCTCACTGTCAGGAAGTTTCTCCTTAGTTCTAGGTTGCTTCTCTCCTTGATTAGTTTCCACCCGTTGCTTCTTGTCCTGCCTTCAGGTACTTTGGAAAATAGCTTGATTCCCTCTTCTTTATGGCAGTCCTTGAGATATTGGAATATGCTATCATGTCCCCCCTTGTCCTTCTCTTCGTTAAACTAGACCTACCCAATTCTAGCAACCGTTCCTTATATGTTTTAGCCTCCAGTCCCCTAATCATCTTTGTTGCTCTTCTCTGTACTCTTTCTAGAGTCTCAACATCTTTTTACATCGTGGTGACCAAAACTGGATGCAGTATTCCAAGTGTGGCCTTACCAAGGCATTGAAGAGTGGTATTAATACTTCATGTGATCTTGATTCTATCCCTCTGTTAATGCAGCCTAGCACTGTGTTGGCCTTTTTGGCAGCTGCCGCACACTGCTGGCTCATATTTAAGTGATTGTCTACTAGGACTCCGAGGTTCCTCTCACAGTTACTACTATTGAGCATGGTGCCACCTATGCTGTACTTGTGCATTTGGTTTTTCTTGCCTAAATGTAGAACCTTGCTTTTTTCACCATTGAATTTCATTTTGTTAGTTAGTGCCCAGTGTTCAAGTCTGTCCAGATCCTTCTGTATCTTAAGCCTGTCTCAATGAAAAAGAATATAATTATAGGCAATTATTATTCAGATTATTGGAAAAAACATTATTCGTTATATTATACTTGATGAAATTTACCAATCAGACAGTGTTTATGGACTGAATTAAATGGGCTTCTGCATGTATACGTTCATGTTTAAGAAACGACTCTAGTGTAATTTTGTGGTCTTGATATTATAAGAGTTGAAACTAACAAACGCTGTTGATCTGTATCAACTTTTGAGAAAATTCCTCCTTTGTCAAGAAAACATGAAGTAATGAAAGCACCATAATAAAAAAACACTGTAGCGTATCAATCTTAGTTTAAAGCATAACAGTTGAGTATGTCAAGACCTAGCTTTCTTCATGACTAAGCCTCATTTATGGGTCTAACGATTTGTAAAAGTTTGTAAGAACTGGCTTGGAGATTCAGATAAAAAGAGTCTGTGGCAACTTTGTAGTAATGGGTACAGGTGTCTGCAACTCTTTGTTACACATATAAAAAAAATCCTCTCATAAAATCTTAAAATAGCAGTTGCCTTTCATTAAAGCTTTAGTGTATTAAGGTTAGAAGGATCCTTCACTGACCCCATTTCTTTGGAGAAGAAAAGCACATTTAATAGGCATTGCCTGTCTCTTGCCCTGAAAGATGCAGTGTCTGGCAGATGGAAGAACTACTGGATTTTGTAAAGGACAAGATTGATTACATGCGTCTTCTAATTCTTTTTCTAATTCTTTTTTTCCCCTTTCTACTGTTTTCATAGAAATAATGGGAAAGGGTATTCTTGACCCATCTTCAGATGGGATGGCTTGAAGAACAAAACCATTTCGTATTGAATCTGATGAACTCTTTATTAACCCCTATCTGGGCTCTGCTGAATTTTTTTTTTCTCCCTTATCTTTCCTGAATGGAGAAGCTTCTTTCCTCTGCATTTTTTTCCAAAGCTTATAGTGTATTGAAGCTATAGTGGTATTAGAAAGGCTTCTTACTAGCTCTATTTCTATTGGTTTGGGTGGCTATTTTCTTCCTAGATATGAATGTGAGTGATAAAAAATGGAGAGATATGCAATACAGATTAAAGTAGCTGACCAAAATATATTTATGAGAAATAAATATGTCCTTGCAATAATTGATGAGGCTGGTCCTCAAACATATTGAGTCCAGAAAGATTCATGTGGCCATATTAAAGAAGACCAAAACAAAATAAACTTTTCACAGAGATTACTCCACAAACTAATAAGGTATCTAATAACAATATTTTTTATCACCATGTCATATCCTGCTCCAGATGAAGCAAAGAAATGTATATCCAGAGCAGGAATTGTGAGATATCTTTACCATCAAAAGGTAAAATATGTTTTAAAGATCTTACCAAAATAGTTAATATTCTCTTTTATCTCACAGCCTTTCATTTGGAACACAAGAGAACAAGTGAATTAGCACTTGGAACATCAGTGAAAAACCATAGTGTAGTACTCTGAATATTTTTAATTTTTAAAATGTTAATTAAAACCTAATATTCTCTCTTGACAAGTGAGTGTACGTGTGGGTCAAAATTATTCGACTTGTCATACTCAAATTGTCTAAACATTTTGATAAAAAATAGATAGGAAGCCTAAATTGGATTTATTGGAAACTGAAAGAATTATGTATTGCATGAAGCCACTAAAAGTTTTCACTGTTAGGTTTATCATATTCTGTGAGTTTGCTTAATATGATGGAGAAATCTTGAAAGTATTCATTTCTGGAACTCCTAATTTTAAGGAAAAAGAAAAAAGGAAAATGAATTCCCAAGCTGAACATTTTTCCTTGTAGTCTAAGTAGTATACAGGAAATGTGTGTTTTGAAAAAGGCTATTGATATATTTTGCATATCCCCTTCATCACAAATCCTCCTGCCAACCACTTCATTTCTTTCTTTTCAAATACTTTTCTCTCCTTTAAATCTTTTTGGGTTGGACAACATTTTTGACAAATGTATGAGAATTGCTGTGTATACATTCATGCTACTTTATTTTATAATGTGCTTTGCCTTCACAGTCCATATAACTTGAACCCACAATACAGTCAGGGGATACATAAGCCTTTTCATAACATAAATGTATGTTTCATAACTTAAAACTGTATTTTGATCCCTGTAGAGTCAAAAAGTTTAGGGCATCACTTTCTGAATTTTTTGTCACAAACCCGGGTCCCCAAATCCTTCTGGTTCTAGGGAAATATTGTTTGAAACTCTCAGCTATTTAAATGTGGGTGTGAGCACATGTTTGTGTGTGTGTGTGTGTGTGTGTGTGTGTGTGTGAGAGAGAGAGAGAGAGAGAGAGAGAGAGAGAGAGAGAGAGAGAGAGAGAGAGACTGATTTTGTGCAGATCATGAGTGCATATTATGAATTTCATATCTCTGTAAAACAAGATCCATTTTAAGGAAAGGAACTACAAAATGGATTCGCTCACAAATACACTGTTAGGACAGAATCCACACAAGAGAAAAGCCATGTTGGTTTAATGAATATGGAAAGCGCCTGAGGTTTTCTGCACTTCCAGGTAGAATGAATAGAAAATGATATAATCCAATCCTGCCATCCAAAAGTGATTCCTGCCCTATGCAAGAACCTGATACAGATCAGGAACCACTTCTGGAAGGGAGGACTGGATGACCTCATCTTCTATGCATTCCTCATCCCCATGACTTCCACATGGATTTTCCTGCTGTACTTTCAAAGTCCTGTTTTCCTGCTTCGTGTGCCTCAAAATATACCTGGGGCATATTTTTTTCTTCTTCTTGGTCAAGCCCTGCACTTTAATCAACCACATCAAAGGAAAAGGAACACTTCTCAGATGATTCAATGGTTGCTATGGTCTCCACTATCCTCCAGAGCTGGTCTTAACAATGGTGGTACAATAGCAAAGTTATTATAACACTTGTCTGACATATTGAACATGGCTGGTTCAAAACCTGACTTTTAAAAAAACAGCTGACAGATACAGCACTTCATCATTTCTCCTCTCACTGGACGTGTACATAAAGTCATTAAAGAAATGGTGAAATAGAGCACTGGTTGTGTTATTAAAAAGGAAGTATAGGAAAGTCCAGTGACAGGAGAGGTAGCCCAGGGGAAAAAATAATAATAAAAGTTTTCCTGTGTTTTGAACAGACAAAATTCTGTCTACAAAACAAATTTATAACCACTGTATGGGACTATTTCTGAAAGGCATTAGAGACCTACAGGGTGGAAGAGAGGAATTGTTATTTTAAAGCTGTTTTTTGTGCTTGTATAAAGTTGTCTTTTAATACTTGAATGGTATATATACTATATATATTATATATGTACTATACATATTATATATATTTGTGTGTGTGTGTGTGTGTGTGTGTGTGTGTGTGTAATTTTGGGTATACATTTGTGTGTGTGTATATGTATGCATGTGTATTTGCAATTTAGTTTGGATGCCCTTTTTTTTGTCTCTACCAAGGGGCACAGTGAGCAAAGATGTTTTTTAAACTGGGAGTATCATAGAGAGGACAAATAGTGAATAAAAGTATATTAAACATTACAGGGGCTTATTGCCCTTTCGTTTTACTAAAAGAGATTGAGGAAAATTTATATCACTGAAAATCAGTGATCTTGCCACCAAATTTCAGGAATGCTCTTTGGAATAGGAAAAATGAGGTATTGCTTGTTGCCAGATGTGCTCATTGTTTCATTTAATGTAATCCACACATTAGAATCCAACAATCTGTGGCTGGATTAGAACCAGATTTTCAAGTTGAGAGGGCTGCATAACATTCATATACAGTGATCCTACTACAGCTGAAGATAGTCATGATAGCATGCTTTTTTATTTTGGTTTAAGCAAGTGAAAACACTTCTCACTAAATCTCAGTGCAGCAAGAATGGATTTCAAAAGCTGCTGCCTGGATGACTTTGAAGTCAACCTTCACTGGAACAAAGAAGGCTCTTAGACGGTACCAAACTGTTGGATTCTTTGCTTTGTTCTACCAGATAAATAGAGAGCACTTGAAAAATGGAAAATTGAGATTACCTATGACAGTGAGGAGGTTCTTAGGCATAATATTTCATGTCTATATGAGAGGACTTTGTGTTATGTGCTAATGATCATTGCACCTCATATCTTGTCTAATCAAGTGCACACAATGAAGTAGACCAATGGATGCTGGCTGAACATTTTTCATTAATACATTTTACTGACAGCTATTTGAGAGCCATCACACAGCAATCTAAACTAAGGGTAGTTGCCTACCTTATCTTCCTGAACTGCTTTATTGACTACATTATGAAATATACCACCGAGACATTCAGAAAGGACAAGGATTTAGGTATTTAGTGTAACTAAGAGAAATTTTCCAGCTTTCCCATGAAAATTATTAAACAAAATTTAAATCGAAGGAAAAGTAAAACTTTTACCAATATAACTGAATTTAGAAAAAAAGGGTTTTCACTATTATTAGGGTTTTTTAAATTTAATTTAGTTTTTTAAATTTTAGTTTAGTCATACCATGAATTAACGAAACTTTAAATTTTTTAACAGTTCAACACACAAAAAATCTCTACCTTTGCTATTTTTTTAAACATACCTTTAAGGAATCTATTAAATATTAAATCATTTATAATGATTTGATTTGATTTTTAAATCATAAGAATTATATTTTACATTTTTTAATAGTTTGACTCATTGATTTTCTTAAATTGGGCACAGTATTACAATTCTTCATTCCACAATTCTGATGGGTAATTAATACTGTTTTTCATATTATTTTTTAGTTCCTTTGAAAATTCAGTTGGTGGTTTCTATGCAAATACTGTCTCTCTTAAGCATCCTAAAACTAGAATGTCTGGATCATATTGTTGATTTAGTATGTGCTTCAATTGTATATACTGTATTACCCTTTCAATCTATAATCTATCAAAGTATTTAAAAGAATTATTAGAAATCAAGTAATTTAATATATGGAGGCCTTGTTTAGCCCAAGAATCTTTTCCATTACTGCAAAATTTATAATTTGGAATCAAAACATAACTGCTTACCTATTTCTAGCTAGAGCTTTCAATGCTGAAAACAAAGACAATTATTTAATGCATCTGAACCTTAAAACTTGCCAAGAAACATAATATATTTTCCATATAGTTCTAAAAGGGGGAATATTTATAAAATGTCTTATTCCAAAGTAATATACTTGTACACATCAAAGTAAAAACTCAGTGATTTAGTTGAAAAACTGATAGGCTGAGGCCACTATTATCATACAGAAACCTTAATCTGGCCGAAGGTATTGTTTTAAACTATGATAAAAATTTTCTCATTAAATTATTCATCTCTGTAAAATAACTAATAGGGATTAACACTGGAATCCTGCTTAAAACATACATTAATCTCAATGTAAGATTCATTTTGATAATATTAATTTTGCCCCAAAGAGATAATGGAAGTTTTAACATTGATTTATAACTATTGAAATGGCAGTTATCTATATATAGCGATAATATTCTTAATAAAAATAACCATATCTTTGACATATAAGAAGTTATTCAGTATCATAAGACTCTCCAATAGAGGAAACTGATGGTTTGGAAACCAAATTGAAAATTAAAGGAGACAAGGGACACTTGTGATGGATGCTACAATATAAGTCAAGAGACAATTCTATTCATAATAACTCTAACCAGGTTTCACAATTACTAGTGAAGTTTGAAGTCCCTTTTGATTCATTCACGCAATGATGAAGAAAGATTGAGAGGAATATGTATTTTTTTCTTAAACCAGAATAAAATAGTGTATATAAAGTGTATATCAAAATTGAATCACAACATCCCAAGTGAAATAATGGTTCTTCATAATACCACAAAATGTTGTAGTAATGGTGCTGCTATGATGAACAAGTTCATCCCAAAACCATTTCCATTCACTGCTTCCTGTAACCAAGCTAATGAGTATTTATGATCAAATTTGCCTATTTGTTTCTTATCCAGTCAACCTCTATATTTTTTTAAAAAAAAATGTAGCTCCACAAAATCATTAATACCATTTCTATACC
This sequence comes from Crotalus tigris, assembly GCF_016545835.1. Lineage (NCBI taxonomy): Eukaryota > Metazoa > Chordata > Lepidosauria > Squamata > Viperidae > Crotalus > Crotalus tigris. The sequence continues at coordinate 744,437 of NW_024100527.1, forward strand.
CCAAAAGCAGAAGAGAAGAAAGCATTACCTTCCATGAAGGCATTTTTCAGATAATTTCCCCTTTTAACACTTTGATCTACCTTAAAGTATTTTAAAATGGGCCTGTCTCTGACTGAATAGATGACAAAGTGTGGCTCACAATGCAATTGCATTTCACTGGGCCTCAGACTGATGCACTGCCCAGGAGAGTTAAAATATGTTGCTGTTTGACTTTCATTCCATCTGTACAAACTCAGCATTAAATCACTGCCAACAATAGAGATGTTGCAGGGCAAACTGGCCCACCGGGATTCTATTTTCTCAGGCAGTAAATAATATTTAGACACCTATCTTTCACAAAAGGCCAATGAAATGAGGTATCCGAGGATCAGCTATAAACACATTCATTTCTGAGTACTTGCCAATAGAGCGCGTGATGAAAGAAATACAATTAATAGAGTGAAAGGGACTGAAAAAGAGCCAGAGAATGATACGGCAGTGTGGCAGCCGTGTTAATTAAGTGACCTAGTTTTTATGATAGGCAGTGCAGTGGTGGTGCTAAACTAGTACTTACAATGAGCAATGAGATGAAGACCATTCATGTGAAACTAAGATGGGTGCACTGTTGCAAATTGTCTCTTCTACCAATGGAGATGATGTTGAATTTATTTTCAGTGGTATAAGCTGTCACTCTGAGAATTGTCCTTTCTGTCGTAGGAAATTGTCCCTGTTGTATCAAAGCACTTAGAATTAGAATTAGAATTAGTATTAAAATGCTTTCTTTGGCCAAGTATGATTAGACACCTAAGGAATTTGTCACCGATGCAGAAGGTCTCAGTGTACATGCAAAGCAACAGATTAATAATAATCATACAGCCATACAACATGGATGAATGTACTTAGACATGACACTACTGTGTTCTGCAGAGTGATGGCATAAGGAAAAAAATTGTACCTGTGTCTAGACGTTTTGGCATGTAATGCTCTATAGCAGCATCCTGAAGTGAGGAGTTGAAACAGTTTATGTCCTGGATGTGAGGGGTCTGTAGTTGTTTTCTCAGCCCTCCTGATCCACACAATATACAGGTTTTCTGTGGAAGGCAGGCTGGTTGCAATTGTTTTTTTTTTCTGCAGTCCTAACTATCCATGGGAGTCTGTACCTGTCCTGTTTAGTTGATGTACTACACCAGACAGTTATAGAAGCACAAATGACAGACTCAATAATTCATCTGTAGAAATGTAACAACAGCTCCTGGGGCAGTCTGAACTTTTTGAGTTGATACAGGAAGAGTATTATTTGTTGTGCCTTTTTAATGATGGTTCTAATGTTAGGTGTCCATTTCAAATCCTGAAAGATTATAGAATCCAGAAACTTGAAGGATTCTACTGATGATACTGCTGATATGACTATTATTGATTTGACTATTTAGTTCCATCTTAATTTAAATCTTGGGCTAAGTTGCTACTTGGGGCTTCTGGTTGAATTTTATAGCCAAATCTGCAGATGCCAGAAACTGTATCTGTCAAGTTTCTGTATGCAAAACAAGTACTATAGCATTAAGTATGATTGCAATTTATAAATTAGATTTGACAAGATGGAAAATAATAGGAGATACTGAACAATTACAAATTTGCTATAGTCTTAGGACTAGTGTCATGGCTCCCTTGAATTTCATGGAGGATAAGGATGAAGAATGAAATTAACAGTAATGACAGCTCCTACAATGTAAGGACTGGGGGAATTTATTTTCTTTAGCTTTGAATGCAAATTCATCTAATTTTACATTATCAAACTAATTCATAAGCTGAAATTTAATTAAGGTTTGCATTTTCTCCAAATTTTAGAGGACAATGTACTACTAACACTGCATTGTATTGTCTTTGAAAAATGGATGAACTAGTAGCTACTAGGAAAATGAATTGGAAATCTGGACATTAGTCAAAGCTACCAACAAAAATGTGTATTATGGGGAGCAATGCCATTCTCAGAGTATCATCAGGCAAGCAGTTGTGTGTGTCACGGGGAATTCCTGGGAATATAGTTTTATGGTGTTAACATTGGAGCTTGGAGGCAGGCAGTTTCTCCCTGGTAGAAAGATTTATTTCATTCCATTCCCCACCACTTCCCTGCTGAGGTCAAAAAAATTGTATTCTGACACTACTGTTTCACACTGCTTTTAAATAAAGGAAAGTTTTGCACTGCCCTCACAGCAATACCTTTGTAAACAGACATAAAAACAAATACTGGCAGATCTAAGAACAAAGATGAAGATGGCAAACCAGGCTGGAAGGAGGATTGGTCAGCTTATGCAGGGAGTGTGTCATTTTGCAAACAACAGTAATGAAGACGCCCACAGATCAATGTGAATCAGTTGTTCGAATTTTGTGGAATGAAAAAAAAATGGTTATGTGAAAGTGCTCTAAATTTGTAGCTTCTTCTGCAAATGTAATATTCAGCTGAAGGCATTATTTTTAGTATTATTTCAATATCACTTATAAACATAGCCCAAAACAGCCTTTATCATTCTATCATACTCCCTAAACTGATACAAATGGCCATTTATAACTGGGAATTAGAATAATGACAGGCCAAGAAAGATCTTATAAAGGAGCTTAAATAGCAATAGCACTTAGACTTATATACCACTTTACAATGTTTAACAACCCTCTCTATGCAGTTCACAGAGTCAGCATATTGCCCCCCAACGATCTAGATCCTCATTTTACTGATCTCGGAAGAAGGCTGAGTCAACCTTGAACTGGTGAAGATTGAATCCCTGGCAGTCAGTAGAATTAGCTTGCAATTAACTGCATTCTAACCACTGTGCCACCAAATGGCTTAGAACAGGGTTGTGCAACTATGGCCCCTTTATGACCTGTGGAGTTCAACTCCCAGAATTCCTGAGTCAGTCATGCTGACTCAGGATTTTGGGGAGTTGAAGTCCACAGGTTGTAAAGGGGCCATAGTTGCACATATCTGCACTAGAAGAAGTAAAGGGAATAGATGAACAAGGTAGAAAGCAAATGCTCTACAGCAGACATGTCAAACTCGCGATGTCACATGACGTCGTGTGACATATCGGGATTGTTTTGCCATTGCTGGCAATGGGGTGGGCGCAGCTTCCATGTGACACGTCCGGCCCGTGGGCCAGCAGTTTAACACCCCTGCTCTACAGGTTGGAAGCAGTTTCACACACCAAACCTAGTTTCAATGAAAGGCTTTTCACTATAAGTGGTAGCCAGGGAAGGTAGAAAATATAGGCAAAGAGAACAACTGAGCTGTTTTCAAAACCTTTTGCAAGTGTATTGTTGCTCATAGGAGGTCCTTTTTTCTCTTCAATTGCCTGGCTGGCTTATCTGAGTCACCATGGAGACACTAAGCCTTTATGGGGGCCTTGCCAGACCTTTCTCTGGCTTCTCTATCATCTCTCCAGTGAGAGACAGCAAATGGTCTGGCTTTGTCCTTCTATATTAGGTTGTGTTGACCCAGCACTCCTTCTTTCAGGATGAGGGGCAATTTTATTGAAATTAAACTACCAATATTGAATACTATTCACAGAGTAGACAATTATTGAGGAAAAATAGTATTGGTTTTATTTCATGGGTGTTTATAACTCAGTTTAGTACAGGTTAATATAATGCAAAACAAATGTATATACAAAATAAACCAATATCACAATAAAACAGTATTACTTATCCCATTTCTACAACTTCTATCTTATCTACATGATTCTGAGCACTGTGACTCCCTGCAAATAAAAATGGCAAAAAGCGACACAGTTAAAAAGCAGAGTGTAAACGTTGAAAGTTAAGAATTACAAAGGTTAAAAAAAAGGTTAAATGCTTTTTTTATTTCTCTCAAGCTTAACAACTTCGTCTGGAATATAGGACAAGAAATTGGGAGAGGTAGATAGAAAATGTACTCTTCCTTGGGTGAAAGAGTTTGCTGAATGAATTATATGCATATTTTATGACTTTCTGTTAAAGAAAAGACTAGGTTAGCAACAGCTTGCATAACGGGATCCATGCTTTGAAATGGTACTCAGCTGTGTTAAATCTTCCCAGAGGCATGTCTCTTTAAACTCTATCTCCCCTCTGCAAATAACAAGAGAAGCTTTGGCAATCAGTAATATCTCTTTATTAGCTCATCCTTTCACCCAGAGCTAAGATGAGGATAACTTATCTACAGACATGTGAACAACAGCGTAGGCTCTATTAGAGTTCTCCCCATGGACATTTCAGCTGTTCATTCCTGTTTCCCTGTGCCTTGGCTCACATTTCCTAATAATGAATGGTTTCTCTGGCACCATTGCGTGGATTCAGCTCACAGAAGTGAAGTCCTTGGAACTGTGTCAACAGTCTTTCCATGAAACAATTAATCATCGAACTGGGCAATCATAAAATAACCAGTAGAACCTACACCATCCAAACAAAAAATGTGTGACAGCCCAGTGTAGTCGTTTCCCAGGGCCTTCCCAGCTTGGTTGCATTATGGGAAATAAAACATGCCAGATATCAGGTGGATAAATTCAGATGCTTTATGCAAGAAATATATTTATAATTTTGAACATTTAAAAATACCGATTGCTGTCTCCTATCATGTGGTGGTAAAATTCTGTGATATTGGAAAGCAAATCTATGCTGTAAAGCGACCACATTAGAGGATATAAGGTGCGAGGGGTTCTCTGGTAAGTCTCATAAAAATTATAAGTTGCTCAGTAAATTGAAAATAGCTTGGTAGTGGCCTGGAACTATTATATTATATTATATTATATTATATTATATTATATTATATTATATTATATTATATTATTATTTATTTATTTATTTTGCTACCCATCTTACTGCAAGATAAAATTGAATGGAAAGGAATGGAAGGGTTTACCTTTTTCAAGTATTCTGCCTTTCTGATCTTATCAAGACTGTCAGTTGGTTTCTCTTTTTTTAAAATATATTTTACTGATTTTTTACAATAACAATCTTTAGTGCTTAGTAAACAGCGTGTTGTCTGAGTTCATATATTTAAAAAACAATCAATAATAATTTCTATAAGTCCATAATCAATCTATTAATTAATGATATATTTCTTTGATTTTCTCTTCTTCCAATAATAATCTCCTTTTATCAACATTAAGCAAATATAGTTCTTAATACTTTCAATATATACAGAGTTGAATATAAATATTTTTCTTGTGTTTATACAAATAACAATAACATATTCAAACAAGTGTTTAATCATATAGTACTCCATCTGATAGTGTGAATCAAATCTCTTGAATCTAATTCTAGCTTCTTCTTTTGTATTCAGCTTGCCAGGAGATTCTTCCTGTATTGTTGTGAATGTTGACAAGGAATAGAAAAGACATTATGTAGAATGTGTGTTTTTTGACTCCCAAATTCTAATAATTCTCCTGGCTGCTCTATAATCCATTTTATTATATCTTCTTGCCTATTTTCAAATTTATTTTGAAGTTATGAAAAATAAAATATCTTTTCCATTTCCATTGTTGTGGGAAAATCTTGCAAGTTTTCTTTTGTTTGTATTACTGTAGTTCTCCTCATTTATAGCATCCCTCTTTGGGTCCCTGTCCTCTAATTTGTATTCTGTTATCTGGTTTGTTTGTTCATTCCTTGTCATCGTTTTCTGAGAGTTTTTTAATTGTAGGTTTGAGTTAAAGATGTGTTCATTTATGTTATCAAAGTTGTTTTTAATCTCATCATGATTTGAAACCATTGTCATTTGAATCTGTTGCAGCATTGCATATATTTCCTCCTGGAAAATATTTGCCTTGTCTTGAAGTATTGCTCCTACAGATCTTTGATGTTCTCCTCTTCAGAAGGAGATATTTGGTATGGTTTCCTGCTATTTTTTGGTAGGTATGTAACATCCATTTTGTCTCCCCCTTCCAGATAGTCTTTCACTGGTACCATAGTTTCTGTAATTAGCCTTGTCAAACCAGCCAATCTTAAAGTCCAAACAACCAAATCTTATATAGTTCTTGTCTTTATATATGGTTTTTATAATCCAATGCATTTCCAATTATCAAAGCATCATTAAAAGCAGTATTTTATAACAGTTCTTCTATTCAGGGGTCTTATAATTATCAGTCAGTCAGATTTAGGGCCCAGAATATTTAACCACCTAGGTGTTTTCCAGTAAATTCCTCCCTAGAAGATTAGCCAAAAGTTAAGGTTTTTCTTTTTCTGAAAACAATTCTTAAGCTTAGAAATCACAGCTCAGTAAGTATAATCCCAGAAGGTCAGCAGTTTTTAAAACAAATATAATTCTCACTTTGTAGTAGGTAGCCCAGTGTGTTTTCTTTCCTCTGTTGCCAGCTATTCTCTGTTTGGTGAGAAGCCACTGAGATTCAAAGGAACAAGTTGTTATTTATTTCTGGGCATCTTGCCAGTTTCTGAATCAATGCAGCTGTTGTTCTATGCTCTAATCCTCCACTAGATGTCAATAGCCACTCATTTCCCAACTTTTAAAGCAAAAAGTTATTTTCTTGTAATTTCATCAATACTCTTTCAAATGTAAAGTCTTAACAGTTTTCATGATTTTCAGATTTATCTAGATTGTAGTATTATTAAGTTCATTTCAATATATTTCTGTCCCCCATAAAAATTAAGTTGCCGCTTCCGTCTATGGAAGGGTGAGGTGTAGTCCCCTCCCTTCTCACTTTCGGAGGATTTTTTGCTTCTTGGGAAGCTTTTCCAAGAAATCAGTTACAAAATAGAAAACAGAAGATCAGTATTGTCAGTTCCAAGCGTACTGTTCACGGTTGTTCTAGTTCAGGGGTAGGCAACCTTGGCTCTTTTGTGACTCTGGGAATTGAAGTCCCCAAATCATAAAAGAGCCAAGGTTGCCTACCCCTGTTCTAGTTAGTGCTTTTGGACTTCAGCTACTGGTAGCTTGGGCTAGACACTGGTGTGCAGCTAGCCTTTCTCCTGTCGGTTTGGAGGGCTTCCCCTGAATCAAATGGATTGACTGCCATCTTTCCATGATCCACAGGGGGGCCCTCCTTCTTTGTCACCTCTCCGGGGCAACTTAGACCCATTTAGGGTCTCCTGGCAGAGTGAAACCAGCCGTGGGGTGTGGAGCTCCGCAGTCCCTTGGCCAAGCACTACACTGCAAAACTGGAAGTGCTCTGACTGTCAATTGGCTTCTCTTAAGTCAGTGCTTCAGCCAAATGAAATTGGGTCTTAGTCCAGCCATCACATTGTCCTTAAATCCATTCAAAAACCTTTGCTAGCATAACCAACATTCTCTATAACATCTTCTCACTGGCTGAAAATGACTTCTTCTTCAGAATTTATACATAAGAACAAATGGGAAATCCCTCAAATGGAGTAGCTAATGAAAGCACAACTCTTTCTCATTTTGATTGACTCTTGAACTCAACATTGTGCCTTGTTGCCAATTGAAACTGTGAATTTGGAGAAAAGATCTCATTGCAAAGGAGGCACAAACACCAGGAATGCCAGACAAACAGAAATATCCCATATAGCCTTGGAGGAACCACTTATTGCTGCTTCTTTCTTTATTGGCATTGCTGCTTCTCCAAAACTCAATAGTATTTTATTTCCTGTATGCAACTACTTGGACTCCAAAAGCAATTCTTTCTCCCGCGTCACTGAATTCACCATCAAGGGTTCCTGGGAGGTCCTAGCAAATTGCTCTGTTTTGCTTATCATGCATTTCTTCACTAAAGAAAAGCAGAAAGGGGCAGATTTACTGTCTGCCTTTTTTCAGACACCAAAACACTAGCTGGGCTTTATGAAAGTGCTAAATTCACTTCTGATCACTTTGAAAGGAACCTGGTTCTCTTTTGAGATGGATAAAATGTTTCCAAACATCCATATTTGCTTCAGTTTTTGACCAGATCTAATGCACATTTCTTCAATTCTTCTACATAGCAAGGATCAGAGTTTGCAGTATGATTTTGTGACTCTTTTTTTTGTGCTTCTACAGATGCGTCCGTGAAAAGCATCAGTATTAATTTCTTATTTAGTTTGGGATGTAGAGGAGATTATTTACCACATGGCTTGGAGGCTAAATCCTGCAAAAAGCAGTTAAAGGAACCTGGTGTATTTAGCTTAAAAGGAGAAGTCTAAGGGGAGACGTACTAGCAGTCTTCCAATACATGAAGGGGTATTTCACGGAGCAGAAAGTTTAGATTTATTCCCCAGAGAAAATAAGACAAAAGGGTAAGACACAACCGAAGGCTGAAAGCTTTACAGTGACAGATCTAAAGTTGAAATAAGGAGGAATTTCCTATCTGTGAGAGCCATTAAGCAATAGAACAGTTTGCCTCTTGGAGTTGTGGGTGCTCCTTCAGTGGACGTTTTCAAGAAAAGATTGGACAGCAATTTGTCTCTGATGGAATGAGCATTCCTACACTGGGTGAGACTAGGAGATTCTAAAGCCTTTTCCAATCCTGTGATGCTATAAATTTATTTTTGGAAACTTCTTAAAAAGATTGTTCTGCCCTCACACGCATAGCTCTGTAGGAAAGTCAATATTATACAGAATGTAATTCAAATATTGATAAAAACCAATAGGAACCTTTCTGATATACAGTGGTCTTCATAATGTAAAAAGCTATTAAGTCCAAGCTATTTGGGAAATGTAATCACTTACTATGTTGGCCATCAGCTATGATTATCTACTGCATTATTAAGTGCAAAGTATACTTCAACTGCAAACAGATTATAAATTAATGCTGAGCTGAATTGTGGCTCCAGCATTCATGGAAGTTGTTTTTTTTTTTTAATTGTCTCTGAGTTGGAAAAACTTATGCAGTGGGAAGGAGATGTTGTTGATGACCAATTATTGTTACTTTCTTGAAAATGTCTCCATCAATATTTCAAGAATGGGCAGGCTTAAGGTTTTTCTTTTCTTCCACAATGATCACACAACAGTAACTGATCATGTTGTCAGTAAAAACCTTTCACCAAACAGAGCAAGAAGAAGAAATGATCACAGAGAGGAGTAATTCTTTAACTACCTGTTTCATCATTTTCTTTATATATTTAATAAAATATTAGAAATGTTGCTGAACTTTAGATTAATGCTAAATATGAGTTAATTCTTTGGCAAATTAAATTCTTTTCTATAATTTATAAAAAATGAAACCATATCCTAGAAGCCAGCTCTACCAAGTCTAAGGCATCACATAGGTTAAACATTTCTTTTTATTTTGATGTCCTTTCTCTTTTGCAACAGGGCTTGTTTCAGCTTGCATGGATTTATACCTCTCCGACTCAACGGATGAAATTCAAGGAAAAGGGTATTTACAGGCAATGTCTCCCTATAGTACAAATACAGCTTTGATATCAAGGTAGAATAGTCCACTCTTCCTGCAAAATCTGTATACCTAAGTCTCCCTCTATTTCTTTTCATATAAACCTCCTCGTTCTATTTATCAGGTGTCTGCAAAAAGAGTATATAACGTTTTGAGATGAGACCTTTCTCTTTCCTATCCAAAAGGCACACACAATCGTTTTTAACAGGCTTTGTTGCCAACAAGAGATCTGTATCAACTGTGATGAAGTGAAACAAGGAGCCAGTTATGGCAAAAAGGAAAATGTTTTAACAGGGCATATCTAAGCATACATGCTCAGCCGAGATAAAGGAGATGTGAAATAGGATGAATTTTATGAATAAAAGGAAAGAAATATGTGATAACCTTCCAGTTTTGCAGTTATTCCAGTTATCCAGTTTGCAATACATTGCACTAGGCAAATGTAATGCTAAAAAAAAAGTGGGGGGGAAACCATCTTTGCGTCCCAATGGATATCTGAAATCTAGTATGCATTGTCATTCATTTCAGTCAAATGTTATTACAGAAAATTATGAAGTTACCAGTGAATAGGGAGAGTTATCTAAATGTGATTGCCTGTGTGTGTATAAAAATGTAAATTTGGATATTTATAACAGTTACGCAGAATTGTCAACTTTCCTGTATGAATATTGATATTGCCCTAGTTGTGGCTACAAACAGGTCTGTGAAAGATCTACTTCAGTCACTTCTAGCTTTCCCTGTCCCCAGTCATGAATGAATGAATGAATGATGACACATAAAAAGGCACTTAAAGAATTAACAAAATAACTTAGTTGGAAGGGACATTGGAGGTCTTCTAGTCCAACCTTCTGCTGGAGCAGGAAACCCTGGACCATTTCAGGCAAGGGGTTGTCCACAATTTCTGGAGGCAAGTCTTTCCACTGATTCATTGTTCTAACTGTCAGGAAATTTCTCCTGGTATTCTCCTTGACTAGTTTCCACTGCTTATTTCTTGTCCTGCCTTCAGGTACTTTGGATAATAGGTTGACCCCATCTTCTTTATGGTAGCCTCTTAGATATTGGAACACTGCTATCATGTCACACCCTAATCCTTCTTTTCATTAAACTAGACATACTCAATTCCTGCAACCATTCTTAATTTGTTTTAGCCTCCATTCCCCTAAATGTGATCTTTCTTTTCAATTTGAAGATCAAGTCAAAAGCCTCTCTCACCTTCCACTACCAACCCACAGATTGGCTCTGGTTTTTTGCCAGAAAATATGGGCAGCTTTATAATAAACAAAATAAACAATGATGGGATGATTCAGGAGCATTTATTTTATTGAACTAGGGGGACATGTTGCTTTTCATGATCCATTAGGATCCACCTGTATAAGAACCCTCGCAATCAGAGGTTTTTAGTTATTAAGAGATTCCTTTCTTAAATTTCTACACCACCCACTCATGTGACTCTGGGTAGTTTACAACAGCATAATTGGGTTAACTTTAATTATAATTGTCTTTAAGGAAATTCCTTATAAAAACAATTATAACAATATAAATTATTACTAAATCTTAAAAATGGTGATTATCCAGTACCATTTTAATTTCTGGGAAAAAAGCTTTATAAATTAAAGAGAACTCCTATTGAGTTCCTTCCAAATTTTCACCATCTATATAATTTATTTATAAGATTAATCCTTCACTTCCAAAATTTCTGAAATTAAATAAAATTGTCTTACATGTAGACCCCAATTACCCTCACTGCCAACAGCATTCTATCTTGTTCTGAGCAAAGGAACAAAATGTCTTAGACTGCACAGAGCAGAAACATGAAGCATGGAACACACCTACAGTATACACCATGAAGAAGTGTAATATTAAATAGTAAGCTATTATCAATGTTTTTTTAATATTCAAATAATGCATATGTATTAAACATTGAATAAGTGAGTGAGTGGAACTAAAGGTAAAGGTTTCCCCTATCAATCATCTCCGACTCTATGGCATCTCCATTTCTTAATCAAGGAGTCCATGTTGTCTGAAGATAATTTCCTGGCCAGCATGACTATATACCAAAGGCCCATGGAACACTCTTACCTTAACCTTCATCTATTTTTATGCTTTATGTTACATACAGTATATTAACTTGACAATCTCCTTTCTGGCATTATCTACAAATACAAGGTTGGGTAGAAGTCACAGGTTCCCATAGAAGTCATAATGTCAAAATGTTTTCTATACTGAGCCAATGTTCTCCCTTTTCTCTTCTTGATGCTCTTTTTCTCTCTCTGTCTCTCTCTGTTTTTCCTCATACAGCAAGGAACCTGCCAGAAAAAGGATAGGTTGCTTGCCCCACTCCATATTTCAAAGACCTTTTTGATATTAGTCAGAAGGCTGCATGTGGCCTAGGGCTAGAATTTGTTCATCACTGGTTTCTGTCTTCCACAAAGTAAATCTCAGCATTTTATATAGCAGTTTCTGTATAGTCCACTGTAAAATACAGATAGAATATAGCCATTTAGGTTCAGCCTCTTCATTTTCTTCTCCACATAAATGACAATATATAAATGGGACATTTCCCTTCTTCCCCCATCCTCTATAAGACATTCTGCTCCCTTGTAATATGCTGAATATCAGCAGGCTAATTTTAGAAGTAATATAAAAATGATATTACTACTAAAGGCTAGCTGCTAACCTTTATTCTCAGCCTATTGTCAGCTCAATTGACAGAAAATTGAATCTACTGCTGTGTCTTCTATTATTAATCTACAAGATTCTGAAGCTCCTGAAAGAAATTTAAAATGGAATGAACATGGTCATGTTCTGTAACCACTTTCTCTCTTTTTTTCTCCCCTGCAGTAAGAAAGCATCATGTTGAAGACAAATGATAGAAATAGTATAAGTTTCCTAGTACTTTTAAAGGACAGAATAGGGTTGTATTATAAGGCAAATCCAGATCTTATAAAGATTTTTTTTTCAGGTTCCTTAACCCCACTTAAGTATTGCATTGCTCTCAATATCTCTAAGTGATCGCAGTTTGTGTCTGTCTTTGAGAGACATAGTCAAGAGAGTCAAAGAGATTGATTTCACTCAAGGGTCACTAGCATCCACTGTGAGGATTAAGAAACTGTCAGACTAAAAGATTCTTACATTTTCTTCCTACATTTTGAAAATTAAAGGACTTTTTTATTTAAAAAAAAGAAATTGCAGTTATCCTACTGAGCATACACTGTCCAGTTAAGCTTGCAGTTCAGAAAGCTAATATCAGAAGTGTCTGCCAATATGTTCTCTTTTTAAAATGCTAAAGAAATAACAATGCTGTTTAAGATAAAATAAGGTATATAAAACGTAGTGTTATTATCTACCTGGGCAGTTCTCCAACTTGCTACTGTTTGTTCTTCTTAACCACCACATCTTAGTATTGTAGTATCTTTCTAGAATGAATGTGTTCAATTAAGCTCATAAATATAATTGAAAGGTATAGCTAATCTACATCCTTAAAATATAGCCAATCTATATCCCCAGTCTCTAACACAGTTAGCATATGAGTCACACAAAGTCCAACAATTAGGTCAATTGAATATATCATGGATAAGTAACTAAGGAGAAGTTTGCAATGAGAATATAAGTTGCTTATCTGCTATTAGTTAATAGCTATTGATAATCTCTATGCAGTGAGATTTTTTTAATTGTTTGATTTTGAGCAATTTTTCATACTATAAGAATGTAGGATTTGGATCTTAAGGTTAACATTTACACCTTGGGCTGTTATTTCTGTACTACAATTCATGTATGCTTTAATGAATAATTCCAAAGAAATTTCACTTATGCAGGCTTGCAAATTTTCTTAAGTTACTTAGCAACATTTTCTTTCTTTGTAGCTTCACTGCTGTAATTGTTTGCACAATTCTTTATCACATAATGGCAGAGAGGTCCACCTGTAATCTTTCCAAAAGAATATTGCTCTGACTAAATTTAAGTAATGTTATTTTTTAATTTACAAGTTTGTTGAGCTTGTAAATTTAGTGGGTACAAGGAGGAGCCCTGGTCCAATCTGATTAAACTATAAGGTCTTGGATAATAAGTTTGTGATTCAGCAATCTCAGAAAATCTATTAAAGGGATAAAGAGAATATTCATTTATTTGCAGCCTAATGTTACAAAGTAAAAGCAGCATTGTTCAAAATACTCCAGGTTTTCTATTCTGTTTGTATAATTTAACATGGAAATGCAGCAGCTGATTATGATATTTGTATAGAAATTTGAATTCTTGTGATATACTTGCTCTCCAATCAAGTGACTTTGTTGATCAACTACCAGGTGCTACAAAGGTGACTCTGTTTGCCTTATCTGAGATAAAAAGTCAACGTGGTTTGCTCAGCAAAACATTTTTCCTGGAGGAAAGGCTGGTAAAAACCATGGAACTTGCTGAGTTGGACAAAGTGACTGCTTTTATTAGCGAGAAGATGATATCTACATTTATTACTGACTGGAAATCCTTTATAGACTTTTTTGCATAAAATAGAAAAAATGAACTTGTGATGATTAGACAGAATGGGTTATAGAAAGAAGGGAAGTATGTTCTAACCATAGAGGTAAACTTATAATTGTACTTATAACTACTGTAAAGAAAGTTGGAAGCTGTTTCTTTGTGTCTTCTTTCTTTTTTTATTTTTCTTTTATTTTTTTTCTTTCTTGCACTTTTTATTATCTCTTTGATTTTTTTCCTTTTTTTTACTAGATATTAGTTTTTATTAGTTTTTTTATTTTAAAAAAAACTCTTTAGGCACTTTTCAATCCTCTTTATGGATGGAAAAGAATGAAACAAGATTTCATTTTACACTTAGAAGGGAGGGGAGAAGAATTGCTTTGCAGAGCAGCTTCACGTGGGCAGTTCTCTCAAATATTCATTGCAGTGATGCAGCACCCTTAAAATGACACAGCCAACAAATAGAGTCTTCCAAATGGATGTTGAAGCAAGTAAGAATTTTGGTAGTGGTAGTAGTGAGAATATGAATGAAAACAATTTTAAATCAAATTGTCTTATGAACTGAATCTTATAAATATATGCTGTATTTCCCATATTTTAACTCCTCTACATCTTTTGTAAATGCATAATACTGATAGTTGCAGACTAAGACTGAGCAAGTATGTATGTATGAATCCATAAGCACTTTGGCCTCTTTGATAATTTGTTAGAGCATAACAGCTATTCTATTCTATTCTATTCTATTCTATTCTATTCTATTCTATTCTATTCTATTCTATTCTCCTTAGCCATGGTGGCGCAAGTGGTTAGAATGCAGTAATTGCAGGCTAATTCTGCTGACTATCAGGGGTTCGATCCTCACCGGCTCAAGGCTGACTCAGTCTTCCATCCTTCTGAGGTCAGTAAAATGAGGACCCAGATTGTTGGGGGCAATAGGCTTAGAGAAGGCTGTAAAGCACTATGAAAAAGTATATAAGTGCTTATTGCTGTAATAGTCTCTTAGCTCAGGACAAGTTTGAGCTCATATTGTTGGAACACTTTTTAAAATTTTATGATTGCAGAAAGAAGATCCTGACTAAAATCCATGGGAGTGGGGAATCACATGGATGAGAAATAAATAATTTTGTCCTACATTTGAGAACTACATGAAAAAGGGAGACCGGAATAACATGAATTCCTTCAAAGTAGGCCTAAACCTTCCTAATCTATGTTGCAACAACACTGGAACATTAAAGTGTTCTTTTGGTGGTACTATTAGCTAGCTTCTCAAATGCAATTCATTTAATTTTTCTATATATGATCAGCTACATATTAATTATCTAAACTTGTATGTATTTCCTTGGGCTGTGCAGTACTTTGGAAGAAGGAGTTTCAGTTTTCCAGGATCCTGCTGCCATTCTCTAGAGCTGTAGGGCAAATGGAAAATATGTTAAAAGAACACACATGGATTCAACTTCTTTCATTCATTATTCATTCAGGTTATAAACCAATCCATTTCTGAACAGTTTACAGTTGAGTGATAATTCAGTGGCTTAAAATTAACAACTTAAAATTAAAATCAGGAAAATGAATAACAAAATCAAAGCAGTAGAACATAAAGAGATAGTCATCAGCCCGGACAATTTTGTTGGTTATTTCTCCGCATTCCTACTTGTCAACTCTTAAATATAATGCAACCAGAGACTCTTGTTCCTTTCCACATCCCTAATTTTATTTGTCCTTTGTGTAAAAGTCTGTGCTTCAGATTTCAAATAATAAAAAAATCAATTAGATCACCTGATCATAGTCCAGCTACAGTAGAATCCAGTAGCCTCTAACTGTGCTGGGATTCAAAATCTTAGAAATTCATATTACCTTTGTTGCCTAGAGATTTGGGGAATTGGAGTCTCAACACAGTTCAAGAACATGAGGTTTAAAAAGACTAGTAAAGTCAATGTACTATATTTAAATCTTCCTTATCAAGGAGAGAAAGAGTTTTTAAATACAATTCCCTAAGTATTCTAGACACAGTGCTACTCATGAGAGGGATATAAATAAACATCACTTCTGGGTTGATTATGATACTGCAGACCTTCTAAAATTTACATAAATGTGAAAGATGTAAAAGAATATGTACTGTATTATGGCTAATTCAGTTTTACCCTCTCTGCAAATATTTGAATTAAAGAACCTCTATATTTGGGGGGGAGACTATAATATATGAACAGTTATATGTGACTATGTTTTGCATTGATACTGCATTGCTTAAATTCTAGAAAAATGAGATTTGCCTAGTTATATTATCTAGATTAGTGAATTTCTGAACCAGGATTTGCCTTTTATGATATTTGTATTGTTAGCCTTAATCGATGGCAGTTGGCAAAATATTCAAGAAGAAATAGGGATATATTGTCTCTTCTTGATTGACATTGATAATTGTCTTTCTCTGTATTGTCTGTACTCATAATTTTGAATCTACAGACAGAGTCAGACCATATGGAGTAAACTCCGTGCAGTTTTCATAAGAAACAGCACCATTGAGAAAACACAGCTATGCTAGACAGATTTCCTCTGGCTGGTGTCTGTCATATTAAGGCACTAGACAAGATGTCAACCAAGGCTTTTTAATGCTTACACATTAACGCATTCATCTTTCAACTGAATAATTAATTACTCTATGGCCAAACTGAAAGACAAACCCAATCAGAACACAAAGGGAGGAGAGGCATATGCTCCTAGGGCCTACCGACAGAAGGGCCCACTGGGCTTCCTTTGCCTTGCCCCCCCCCCCACTTGTCTCATCTTCAATAAACCTGATTACATAGGGTAGAACTACTATAATTGCAGGAAAAAAAATCAGTCAACTAGCCATTGCAGCAAAGAAATGCAGCTTTTCTTACATATCAGTAAAACTGCCAACAATTCTTTTTCATATTGGATGGGGCCAATGGAAAAACAAGACAAAATTGTTTCACCAGCCTGATTTGATCTATGTCATATCTAATTAATTTTGAATGTTTATGTTCCAATTATACTTGAAACCAGAGTTTCTTTTTTCTGGGTAAGACATATTAATAGTTGAACCCATATGTAATACAGTCCATTTCGCAACACCTACTATTAATATTGAATTGCCCATTAACAACAGGAGGCACTTATAGTCTATGAAGCAATTTATATTCCATAAATTGTTTGACTGCTCGAACACTCATGAGGTGAACACAAAGGCAGGAATGGTGGTTAAAATGTCATTAAATTAATTGGAAACATGGCAGTTGTGTATTTTAGACCAGGTTATAAATTTAGCAATGGTTCAGTGGTCGCGTGTTTTCATACTCTCTTCCCTATCACAGCTCAAGAAGAAACCCATTTGGGAATGTGATTGCAATGCTGGAACTGCACATCAAGTACACCCTGACACGGTTTCATTGAAAGGAGATTAGATCAGGGAGAATTCTGAATTCAGAAGGTCAGGCAGAAGTTACCAGAAATGGTAGAATGTCTTGCTTCTTTCTAAGCTGATACCTAATAAACAGCAGTCAGCCAAATTTAGATGCTTTCCAAATGAGCCTACAGAGGTCTAACAAAAATCAGCTTTTGATGAATAGCATACAATATTATTTTTACAGATCAGAGATATTTCTTTTCAGGTTGGCTAATATTTATTTCGTTTCTTCTGTCATCTCACTACCGTAGTTTATAGCATAGGAAGGTGATGCTAGTAATTTGACTACCAATAATAAGACATTTCTCTATTCCTTATGGGAATTGTTGCTTTATAAATTTCTTGTTTAAATTTCTAATTCTATACAGAAGCATTGCAGGGAACATTACTGACATAATGTTATAATGTTACGCATTCACGTGCATGGAAAAGTCAGGATATGAAATTATTATTTAGGTGGAGTGCTCGTTTGTGGTTACAAATAAAAATATATGGAATGGAAAAGCTAGAAATGTTATTTGAAACTCAAGATTAGGTGTAATTATTTTGATGGTGACAATAATAAACTTTGAAATTACTTTAGAAAAAGGAGAAAAAGAAAATTCTCTCAAGATATTTTGTTGCACAAAGCAAATTTCTGTTGTAATACTAACTCCAACTCAACTTTTTCACTCTGGCCTCTTTCATTTTATCTGATAGCAAATTTTCTTCATACCTCCGTACTACAAGATAATTTCCCTTATGCTGTCTTCTCAACAGCAGAATTTAGATATATTGTATGGCTTCTACAGAACATGGGGATTCATCTTCACCCAATTTGGCATTCACTTTTACCATCCAAGAGCATTAGACATTGCCAGCTTATATCCTCAGTGTATTTTGAGCCAGAATAATTGGACACAGTGGGGCAGGAAGTACATTCTTGTTAGGCTTCAAGGCAAGCCTCTCATCTAAGTTGAAGAAACCCAAATATCCTTTAGATCAGTGATGGCGAACCTTTTAGAGACCGACTGCCCAAACTGCAACCCAAAACCCACTTATGCATCGTCGGGTGCCGGGTGGGTGTGGCCCATTGGCTGGGCGTGGCCCATTGGCTGAGCATGGCTGTGGTGGTAACAGCAAACTGGGTGGGACTAAAAAGTTCAATCAATCAATTCCAACTTTGCAAGATTTTTTTTTCCCGCGAGAAGTTGAAATTGACTGATTGATTGAACTTTTTTTTTTTTTACCCATGGCAGCAGAGGCCTAAAGCGAAAAGGTTTTATAAAACCCAGCTGAAGGCCTAGGACTGGGGCGACGGTGCATGTGCCCACAGAGAGGGCTCTGAGTGCTGCCTCTGGCACCTGTGCCATAGGTTCGCCACCACTGCTTTAGATGGTGGCCAAGAGCTAAAATGTTCTTTTGGTGTCCGCTTATTCCTCCCCCTGTTTCTCCTCTTATTTCTTTAAGATTGGGGGGGGAGGACGGGAAGAGGCAAAAAAGAGAAAGAGAAAGGTTAAGAGAGATGCTTCACTGGGGAAACTGCTGCTATTAAGGTGAGACTTCAATATAAATAAAAATAAAAACATGAAAAACCACAAGAAGCAGCCTAGAACTAAGGAGAAACTTCCTGACAGTTAGAACAATTAACCAGTGGAACAACCTGCCTCCAGAAGCGGTGAATGTTCCAACACTGGAAGTGTTTAAGAAGAAACTGGACAGCCATTTGTCCAAAATGGTATAGGGTTACCTGCCTGAGTAGGGGGTTGGACTTGATGACCTCCAAGGTCCCTTCCAACTTTATTATTATTATTATTATGGATCATCGCACAGTCAGCCAGATGTTCAGACTGGATTTGGCATTTTATCTACCTATCGAGTCCTTACCCAGGACCTGGGATAGGCAGATGTGGCTGTTTGATGGTATTACAGATATCGTCGCAGGATGGAAGCAGTTCCTAGTAAGGCCGCCTTTTGCAATTGACTAATGGCGAATTTGTCAATGCCGATGAAGGTGTTCAAGTGGTGCTCCAGTTGTTTTGGGATTGCACCCAAGGAGCCTATGACTATTGGTACTACCCTTGCTTGCTTTTGCCACAGTCTTTCTATTTCTATTTGTAGGTCTTTGTATTTTGTTATCTTCTCCAGTTCTGTCTCGTCTATTCTGCTGTCTCCAGGCACTGCCACGTCCACTATCCAGACTTTTTTGTCTTTCTTATCGACAATTTTTAAGTCTGGGGTGTTATGTTGCAGGTGCTTGTCTGTTTGAATTCTGAAGTCCCAGAGCAGTTTAATTTTATCATTTTCTATGACTTTCTCTATTTTATGATCCCACCAGTTTTTGCTTACAGGCAAATGATATTTTTTGCAGATCTTCCAATGCACCATTGTTGCTACTTTGTCATGCCGTTATTATCAATCATCGCAGTCAGCCAGATGTTCAGACTGGATTTGGCATTTTGTCTACCTATCGAGTCCTTACCCAGGACCTGGGATAGGCAGATGTGGATGTTTGATGGTATTACAGGTATCATCGCAGGGTGGAAGCAGTTCCTAATAAGGCTGCCTTTTGCAATTGACTAATAGCAAATTTGTCAATGCCAGTAGTGTTCAAGTGGTGCTCCAGTTGTTGTTGTTGTTGTTGTTGTTGTTGTTGTTGTTATTATTATTATTATTATTATTACTACTACTACTACTACTACTACTACTATTATTATTATTATTATTATTATTATTATTATTATTATGCACAGTTTCACTTAACCTGATTCAGGCACCTTGCAGGCTTGCCATGGGATCCACAAGGTTAATGGAGGAAGCATATTTTCAGGGCTTTCTAGAAAGCTAGCAGGGAAGGAACTAACCTTACCTCAGGGGAGTGATGCTCCAGAGAAGAGGGGCCACATCAGAAAAGACATGTCACCCTGGTCCTGGCAGATGGAACCCTGTAATTCCCATCTAATGGGACTTAGGCCCCTTAGACAAAACCCAGAACATACCTGATGGGAGGGTAGATGTAGCTGGGAAATTTGGCCCCTCATGGAATCTGATAACCTGATTCCATGTCACAGAGTGCTTTAAAGGTCAAAACCAGTATCTTGAATTGCACCCAGAAGCCAACTAGCAGTCAATGCAGCTCACCAAGTAGAGATGTAACATGTGCCATCTTAGGGGCACACATAACTGTCCAATCAATCCCATTCTGAACCAACTGAAGCTTCCAGATCCTCTCAAAGGCAGCCCCAAGTACATAGCATTACAGCCCCAAGTAGAGTGCATTCTGGAGGTGATCAGGTCATGAGTGACAGTGAGTAGAGCCTGATGATCCAAAAAGGGGCGCAAGTGGGACGTAACACAAAGCTGTACAAATGTTCTCCTAACCACAACTGCCACCTGAACCACTCAGTTTTCTGAGGGTTCTTCCTTACTGCCTAACATTTTTTGGGGGGGATCTTAAGTTTCTGGGAAAGCAAATACAGTCTGTATCCACTGCTAAGGAATTGAAATACATGTTTTTTGGGGGAAACAAGCCCAAGTACATACTTGTTTGGGCTCAGAAGGATCTGTGCAAATACTGCGTACATCATGAGTACTGCAAAGCAAAGCTTCATCAGAGCAGTGGTCCAGAAGATATATGCTATAATGAAACTATGTTTATTTAGTTTTTGATGTGGAAATACAATATTTCATTTCCTTTCATTCCAGTCTGAGCCTCTTTCAGGGCCAAACCATGTTGAGAATATTACAAATGTTTACTATACTGAAAGATTCACTTGCAGATAATAGCTGTAATGGCTAGACCTCTGTGAAAAAAGGGAATATTATACTGTTTCCCAGAACAAGGTTTGCATGTCATTTGGCATAGCATTTTGCAAAGTAAAACTATCACGTGATGCTTTTTTCCTCCTTTTTGCATTTTTTATATGAAAGTATGCATCATGCCCAAATGCATCCACAGAATCAATGGCCACAATGCAGATGAATCAGTCTTTTAGGCAAAGCTTGGTATCTAATTGCAATTAGCCTTTAAGGGAATCTTGTATTCTTCATGGATTAATGGAGCATTTCCTTTGCAATGAACAACATGATAGGGGCTGAAATACACTAAATGGCATAAGTTGATCCAATCATTTGACACAATTACCTCTAGAAAGCCTAGGAAGGGCTTTAAAGATCTGCTTGTTCTCCCTAACAACACGCAGCTCATTAATAACATCAAAGGAGATTCAGTTCTTCAAACAGAAAGTAATTCTTATAGGTTGCCTGCCGTCAGTTTTGATGCACATACTAGTCTATCCAGCTAAGGGGCTGTAAACCTTTCTATCAAGAATTATTCCTTTCAGTTCAATTCTTTGGAATTTCTTTTTGGAATTGCATTTGGAATCCAAATTTGGAATTTGGAACTGGATATGGCCAGTCTAGAGAAAAGAAGGGCTAGGGGTGACATGATAGCAGTGTTCCAGTATTTGAGGGGCTGCCACAAAGAAGAGGGGGTCAACTTGTTTTCCAAAGCACCAGAAGGCAAAGCAAGAAACAATGGATGGAAACTAAGCAAGGAGACAAGCAATCTGTAATTAAGGAGAAACTTCCAAACAGTGAGGACAATTAACCAGTGGAACAGCTTGCCTTCAGACATTCTAAGTGTTTCATCACTGGAGGTTTTTAAGAAAAGACTGGATAGCCACCTGTCTGAAATTGTATAGGATAGGGTCTCCTCCTTGAGCAGGGGGTTGGACTAAAAGACCTCCAAGGTCCCTTCCAGCTCTATTCTCATTCTGATTCCTTCCTACTCTGTGTCCATAATCCTAAAAGAAGAATCACAGAATCCTGCATATCACAACAAGTTTAATGAGAAATTTTTTCTGTAAACAATACAGCCCAATCCCTAGGTATAAAAATAGGACAATATAAGATGCTAAAGGAAATCAGTGATCCCACATAAAATTATAAGAAAAATCAGGCAAAGCAGTCTATATAAATAAGCTACATATTATTTGCAGAAGTATGTAGGATTTGGGCTCCAGAATACACACAGAATTGTGGATAGGATTATTTAAGATAGAATTCCCATTAGGTTAGGTGGAGGGTTTTTTCTTCTTCTTACATTTTTTTTCCCTCTCTTGGAAGTTACAGCAGTGGTGGGATTCAAATATGTGAACAACCAGGTCCATTCTGGGCCTGGGCAACAAAAAATTGGCTACCGGTTCTGCTGAAGTGGGGCAAACTGGCTGACTACCACCACTGAGTTACAGTCTATCTTAAAGAATGTTCAGGAAAGTGAAAGGTATCCTCTTAAGGAAGGTTGATTATTGTCCAATTAAGAGATACATTCCATATCTGATAATACATATCTAATCAGAAAACCCCAACATTACTTCATTACTGAACTCTTCTCAATGACCTCATAAAGCTACTAATCAGTTCAAGCTGGTAAAGGTTTTGTGTGAAGAACCATTTGTATCTGTTGTTCTGTCACTAAGTTGTGTCTGACTCCTTGTGATCCCATGGAACATTGCACCACAGGGCTCCCTGTTCTACATTGTTTCCTGGAGTTTGTCCAAATTCATATTCATTGCATCAGTGACATTATCTAATCATACCAAGAAACAATGTATACATACTGTGTTTTTTGCAGGCCTCCCACAATGGGTTTAATTTACCAGAAGTAAATTAGGGAGGATATTGAACATAAGCATAGTTTGCTACTAAAAAAAATAGTTCCATTTTTCCTCCATGTATGAATCACCATGTATGTTTTTTTTTTTAAAAAAAATCTATAGGTAAATTATTCAAGTTGACAACAAAGCAGGGTAAAGTGATGCTTTATACAGGCTTATGCATTCTATTTTATGGAAGGATAAGGAATCCCAGAAATAGTTCTCTCTACATTTGGCTTCCTCTGAAGAAGAGTGAATTGGAAATTCAAGCACAGAAAATTAAGTACATATAGTCTTGAGAATCAGCAAATCTGCCACTTCAGATCAGATTTCTAGAAAGAGGAATTCTAGCCTTCCATCCCTACCTTCAAGGAGATATATCTCTGCACCCATAAAATATATATCTCATTATAATTAGCTCTTCCTGAGTCATTAGGAAATTCTAAAATTATTAAAATCTTAGATACGAATAAGACAGTATGACAGGTGTAATCAGCTAGTAAACTCTTGGCTGAGAATAGGTATATATATACCTTCGTGCTTCAAGGAGCACGAAGCTGAAAACAGCAGCCTGAAGGTGACGAATGGGACTTTGTCGAAACATCGGCAAGACACTTCCAATTTTACGTGGGAGAAAACCCAAATAACCAAAGACCTACACACACACATACATACATACATACATACATACATACATACATACATATATACATACATACATATATATATTACCTGTTTCCCTATACTTGATATTTATTATCATCATTACAAAGCAAATCATTTTGCCTTATGATTTAGAAATTCAGAGATATTTGAGATGTATCTTAATATTCAAAGTAGAACCCACAGCAGTGTCATACAGTATTCAATATTTCTCCATGGAAAGATTACAATGATATACTGAGAATTTGCCCTATAGCATATTCTAAAGACAATATAAATATGCCTTTTACCATGAAATGATGCCCATTTAATACCAGAACTTATTTCACTCATCAGAAGTGGTAATTTTATATAATGCAGATAATTTTTCACTTTTAATATATTATTAAATAATTACTGATAATTACACTTCCCTGTATAAATCAATTGCATTTCTTTTCTTGTCATTCTTTTTTGGCTTTATCCAAGCCTGTAATATGTACATAGGAGTCTGTAATTCTTTAATAAATGTCATTGTAAATGAAAGTTCAAAAAGCTCTAAAATTTGAGGGTGAAAAGCTGCCTCTTATCCAGAGAACAAAGATGAAAACGCAAAGCATAAGGAGTTGCCTTTGAGCTGGGCAAATACATAACCCTTCAGCTCTTCATTAGCTACACCATCCTATAGTCAAGGAACACTGGAACTTTCCGGCGTGTCTTCAGCTCTGTTCATTACCTGAAATGTAAATAGAAAGTTAGTTCAATTGTTCCAAACTCAGCAGCAGGAGTTCATTTTGTGAGGGTGCTATGTATACATGAAAAGAGAGTATGCATTTCAGCCCATAAGGATGAGAGAAACAAATATCTCTAAGCTGCTGTGATTTCCTTTGAACTTTTTTCTTCTTCTTTTAAGCACCAGTTTTCAATGTATCCTCAGATACAAATCGGTTTAGACGGTTGGAGGCTCATGAGATGCATCCTTGAACCTTCTGTTTGGTAGAGATAGGGTGAGCCCAGTTTTGTGTTGCAAAGTTGCCAAAAGAAGAGGCTGATGTGATGAAATACATCAAGGCTTGTTCTGGGTAAATAAAAGCTTCTCATACAGCAACAGCTCTGCAGGTGGAACGTTCTTCTATTTGATGCTGAAGCTTCCTGACTCCCTTGTGTCTTTTCAACAGAAAAAGTCTGTATATCTGAATCCTCCTATTTCTATACTTTTAACCTCTCGAGACCTTTTGCCTTTGCTTTACTTACTCTCATTTCTCCCTTTTTGCCCAAACTCACTCTCTCTTGTCTGTCGCATCAGATATAAGTGATTGTTATGACATTCACAATGCTGGCCTTGGAAGTTTAAGTGGCATAAAATGGCCCAGATAAATAAGTAACTGGAAATGCAGTTTATTTTCTTCTTCTTAAGTTTTGCTGTTTTGTAAAGCTGAAAAACTAAGTAGATACCACAGCAAATAAATACTGGCACAGAATCAGAACCATTTAAAGTTTCAGTTCTGACCTGAAATGCCACATGAAACCTAAAAGCAAACTCACCAGACATTAATGATGCTTGATCAAATTTATGTAGTTTGAGTTAGACCTTTCAGTGCTACCTCTTGACATACATATACCCAGACGCAAATTACACAGCTAATAACTAGTGAGTAAATTGTGGCCAAAACAAAAAGCCAATTTATTTTAAAATGTATAGCATTCATTTACTGACCCTTACTGCCGAAGCTTGATATAACAACAGCAGATCCATAACTTAAACTGCTTGAAACTATATAACTATGGAAGAGGTAGGGGGATAAGTCAGCTTTTTAAATAGGTTTAATTAATGGGAATAGACAAAACTTGATCTCTGAACTCAGATAATGTGATAGTGATAGAATGGAAAGGAAAAAAATCATATGGAAGTGAATGAGGCATAAATATAAATAAGTCATTCTTTTCACTTTATCCTCTTTGCTGAATTCTTCTAGTTTCTTTTGGTTAAGGAGAAGTGTTTCACATCCTCAAAGTTGCTTTTTTATTATTTTTAGTATCAATAAATAAAACCAATAAATAGAAATGAGGGCTAAGAATTGGCCCATGGACAGGACTATAACCTTTGTAACAGTTGTGTGCCTTAGAGCATATAAATAAATGCAAATTCAGTTGTAATAATAAATGAGGGACATCTGAATCTTAATTAAGTAATTTTCATCTTACACACTGGAATTTGTCATTTCAGAAGATGCATTAACAATTTGCCACTTTCATGCTTGAAGGGTTTCATTGTGAGGTGAAGAGGGTTTCGGCACTTGTCTTTCTTTCAAAATGCCCGACATTATTTTTCAGAGCTGGCCTGGGTTAAGAAAAGCAGCAGCCTACAGAAAGTTTGCACAACTCTGAAATATTCACCTGAGGGAGAACAGGATTACTTCCAAATTTAGGTGTTATTTCAGGTAGTGTGTCTACCTTCCCCATTTTATTTTTGTAATAGCACACAGCACACACACAAAAAAAAACCCATTTGATATGTGAATCTGTATGTGTTGTGTATTTTCATTTATTGTCCTGGAAAGTAGATGGATACATCCAAGGATACTGGAGAGAATCCTTACATTTGTGATTTTACCTAGTGTTTGGGATTCTGGTGACATATTTAGCCATAAAGTGACCTCTTGGGTGATATATAGTGTGAACCAATTCTCAGAATTACTGAACATGGCTAATTCAGGAATTCTGGGAGTCGAAGTCCATAATTCATAAAATTGCCAGGGTTGCCCACCCCTAAGCTAGATCTATAAAGAGGCAGGACATTTGCCAGCAGAGTGAGAAGGGGGCCAAACCATGAAATATGTGCAAATGCAAGCAACTCATAAGTCATGCAAATGCCATGAATGATGTACTTGCATCAGACATTGGGATGCAAATTTGTGATAACTACATTTGCATAATACAACTGCTCATGTGTGTCCATTTTGGTACCATGATTTGCTGTGCATGTCAGTGTAAAGAGGCCTTTGCTCCTGCATCCAAAGGAAGTGAGGTACTTCAATTCTAGAAGGCTTGCTGAAAATCTTCATTCGACCACAATTGTTGGGGTTTTTGAAGATAGCTATGATTATTAAAATAGTACAAAATTTATGTTCATTGTATGAATACTCTTCTTAACTCAATATTCCAAGAACGTCCAAGACTGTTGTGAGAAGGCTTTCCATAGCTCATTTCCCAAGACTTATGAGTCTCTTTGGAGATATGCTATTATCTAGTAGAGTTGAAATTTATTTCTGGGCATTATAAATTCCTCTTTTGCATTCCCCAATGTTCAGTAAACTGAAAGCAAAGAGGAAAACATTTGTGTTCATATTACCCTCAATAAATAGCTTTAACCACAAAACAAATCTCATAATTCACCTCTTCAGTCCCAGTGGTTACAGGACAAATCCACTAGATTTAGCCATAAGCCTTAAATACACCTGCACTGACAGGTGTACAAAAGTTTGGGTTCTCTTATTCTTTATCTTTATAGGAACTTCTTGTTGCTATGGTTTTGGAGGTTTAATTGAAATCAATTTTGTTTTTACTCACTCTGTATGGTTAATGCATTTGCTTCTACTCATGCTATTTACAATATGTTTGGAGGTTTCAAGTGAAATTTTGATGGTGGGAAAGATGATAAACAAATAGGACAAGGTGACACGTACGTGTATTTTTTAAAAAATAAAATAAAAACCTGTGTAAGCACAATGAAGTCCTATGACTTTACTGTCAGAAAGGATGATCTCTAATAAAACCTCGCTAAATATAGATATATTGGAACATATACAGAAAAAAGCAATTGTATTAGAGATAGAAGCACTTTTTGAAATGAAAATGGAATAGGAGGTTAATGGATGGAATGAAAATGTTATGAAATTATAAACAGTATAAAGAATATTGCAAAAAGAAGTTAATTCTGTCTTTCCACTCTCTTGTTGGTTATCTAGCAATATAGGGTAGAAATGTGGCAAATCAAAACGGACAAAAGCAATTAATTTTCATGTAATGCTTTATTATAAGATTCATAGATTTGAAATATAGAGATGCTATTTAAGGTAGGATTAGTTGCTAATAATCAACAGCCTCATAGACAAGGAGGAAGGTGCAAGGTGGAAGACATGGCATCATGCTGGAACCCCACTCCTTTCTAGTGCAAGGGTGCTACCATCTTATTTATTTTGGCCCTCCTTGTAGATATCACTGAGAATAGCTCTTGCAAACATTATCAAAACATGTTCCGCATTGTCAGTCTCTAGCAGCAATAGGTAAATTCTTACCCACTCTCCACCCAAAGAAAGCCCTTTCCCAAATATTGCCCCTGAAAGCCCACATTTGCATGATGTCATTATACTATTGCCAAACCCAGCGTAGTGTTTCACATTCCTACAGGATGTGAAAAGTTGTCTGTCATATTCTCTAATACGCTCTAATTTAGCATTGGCATGCCCCAAAATTGTGTCTGGTGCTTCCATAATTTCCAGGCAGCATGGTCAATGATGAATATTGCAATAGAGTATAACTGGAGGCCAGAACCATTTGCAGTTTTTTTTCAAAACTGTACCCTCTCTCCCTTGCATAATTTCCATACAATTGGGTGAAAGAGCATTTATATATTGCTTCCTCCATGTGTTGACTGCCAACAATGAATTTCAAGTGGATGATAGATTTCCTAATGCTTGAGGTATTGCCAAATTCCTGACACAGCTTCTCCTGGATTTCAGTTGTTTTTGTATGAGCTCATGTTGGGCAAATGTGTTCATAACTCATGTTTTAATGATGTGATGAAATTAAAAATCAAATCTAATTATTAACCCATGGAGGTTTCCTAATAGGATAGAATAGAATATCTTTATTGTCACTGTGTAACTCATTAAGTGCTGTCCACAGTGCACACTACACACAAATAAAAACTACAAAGAAGAACATACAATATATACACACATCCTTCACATTCTGTTCACTAATATTGCACTTAAATGTTGTACTATACAGTAGTATCTATGGTTACAGTTCTGGGATAAAAACTATTTTTCAGCCTATTTGCCTTTGTTTTTATTATCCTGTACGGTCTGCCAGATGGTGATATTTCAAAAAAGAATGTCTGGGATGAGATGAGTCTTTAAGAATATTTTGAGCTTTCCTAAGACAGCGGGAACTATACAGTTCATCCAGGGGAGGAGAAGAGGGCAGCCAATAATCCTCTGGGCAATGGTAACAACCCTCTGGAGTGCTTTCCTATCTGCTACAAACAGTTTTGCAAACCACGCACAAATGCAATAGGTTAGAATGTTCTCTATGGAGCAATGGTAAAAAGTCATCAGCAGTTTTTCATTCAGTTGTTGTTTCCAGAGAAGTCTCAAGAAATATAATCTCTGCTGAGCCTTCTTAACCAGTGCTATAACATGAGCACTCCAGGTCAGGTCCTCCTTTATGATAACACCCAGAAATTTAAAGCTGGCCACCCGCTCCACACATTCTCCGCTGGTGATCAGAGGCTGAACGTCTGATCTATTCCTCCTATAATCTACTATAAACTCCTTGGTTTTAGTGGTATTGAGAACCAAATTATTGTCTCTGCACCACAAGGGCAACCGCTCCACTTCATCCTGGGAGGCAGATTCATCCCCCTTGGAGATAAGCCCCACTACTCTTGTATCGTCTGCAAATTTAACAATAATATTTCTGGGATGAGTGGGAGTGTAGAGGGTATAAAGAAAGGGGCTCAATACACAGCCCTGTGGGGAGCCAGTATTAAGAATAAGGGCTGAAGAAATATAGTTGCCTAATCTAACCCTCTGAGAGCAGCCAGACAAGAAGTTCATAATCCAAAGGCAGATTGAATGTGAAAGACCAAGGTTGACAAGTTTAGACACCAGTGTGTATGGAAGAATTATGTTAAATGCAGAGCTAAAATATATAAAGAGATGTGCCACGGGCTATGCCTCTTCACTCATATAGGTTATTCATTTTCAATAGTGCCTCATAAAGTGATCCAACTTCATCCGATAACTAATTTTCTCAATATGGCAGGGAGATCCTATATGTCTCTTGGGGACAATTCTTTTGGGGGAAAAAGAATTATGTAAAAGGAAGAGGCAGGAATCAATGACAAAACTTTACCTTTTAAAAAATAATCTTTGTAAAAAGGCTTAACGACAACGAATGTCCAATAGGCAACAGAGAATTGTTTATCCAAGAGAAAGAAAATTCCAAATTTAAAGCAGTTGTCCCTCAAAAGTATTGTACATATAGACACAGATCTTGGGTGCTGCCCAGTTTTCCAACCTTGTCAATTTGGGACTGTCAACACTAGATGAAACTAATGCTGCATATTCCTTCTGTTAGTTCTATGTATTTGTGTGGGAAAGATACTTGTATGTGTATGTATATGCACATCAGGCAAAAGCTACATATCCCCATCTGCATATAGCAACCATTTTGTCACAGAAGGCACTTTCACACCCAAGTACCCATGTACATATACTCACATTTTCCTTTCTTTTTAGAAAAGTTTTAAACAAAAACAACTCTCAAGAAGTGAAGCTCTACCAAGAAGGGAAAAGAAATAGGGAGTACAAGAAACTGGAAATGAGGGGAAGAATAACTTGGCAGGAAAAGAAAAAAACAAGCTTTGTTGAAGCATTAGAAAAATAGGCTAAATTTAATCAGGGAGAAGCCAGAATAAGCTGTGCCTCTCCTAAATTGGATTGTGATGATTAAGCTTATCTTTAAAAGCATCCATGTTGGCGAGATCTGCCATTGTTCGCATCTTCTGTTTATTTGCTTCATTTCAGTATCTTTTCAGCAATTGTGAAGTAGGGTTTTACAAGTAACTATTTGGGGCTTCCTGTCTCTACAATACTGCAGCTAACATATGCATTCAGTCGGAATGCAGTCTCCTTGGCTACCAAAGCCCTATCAAAACTAGAAGCTTGAATCTCAGCTAATATTAAGTGTCTGTGTTGTGTCAAGCTGGCCAATTAATAGGAAGGAGAGTAAACAGAATGTGTGATCAAGGACAAGGGAAGATCTGAAGTCAGAAACATTTGAGGGACAGCATTCAAAAACAGCCCTACATTTAAAATAGAAAAAGGGAGATTCGTATGCAGTAAACATAGCTAGGAGTTGAAAGTAATGAGGAAGGCAAAATTTGTCAAATATCTGAACCATCACATAGATGGTGGCAAAGATGCCATTTTAGGTTTCAGCAGGAAGAGGTGAGTAAAACAGACAGAGCAAGATTCAGAATATATTGGAAAAATTTGCTTTGGGATATGCTGAAGATAGAACTCAATATATAAAATTTATTTAACTGCCAAACTTTGTGCATCTCAGAATAATTATGGATAGACAAACATTCCTGAAAAATGTGATATGAAAATGAGTCCGCACCTTATTATATGGTAGTCTTGGGTTTGAAGAAAGTACACTATTGTGCAGTTCATCTATAGACATGGGGGTGGCTATACAGTCTCAGTCTGGAAGTATAGAGTCTAGCACAATGAGGACACTGAAAATTCATTGTTATAATAACTGTGGGTGTTATTCTGTGGTAGTGCCTGTCTTCAAAGCTGGTAGAGGCTTCATAGCACAGAACTCACCAGTGAGTTTTGTCAGCAGCTGCAGCTTCTAGTTCCCTTGGGTGGATGTCACAGTGTCATTGGGGTTTCTTCCCCAGGTTTTGTGGTGTTTGCTGGTTGACTCTGGGGTTCTGTTCCCAGACTCCAGCACACTATAGAGCAACTGGTGTGGCATATGGCAGTCATCCATTCTGATGATGTTTCCCACCCATCATCAGAATGGGTCCCTGATTATCACCATTGATAATCAGGGACCCAATGCTGGTCGTGCCAACCAATGCTGAAGATAGAACGGAGAGAACACATGTGAAATTTCTCCAGTTGTTCTATGTGTCTTTGGTACAGAGTCCAGGAGTCACATCCATACAGAAGAGAAGGGATAACCATGGCCCTGTAGACTTTCAGCTTTGTGGAGATAAGGATATTGTAGGGATTTATTCTTCTGTTCAACTAAGTAATTGTATCTTAATATATGAGAATAAAACATCTGAGAAGAAATAAATGCAAATAGACTGGTTCATTCCTTGAATTCCACTGATGTAGTTGCATTAATTCTGGGTAACCTTAGACTCTCACAGCTTATTCATCTTATGAATATGTTATGCTGCTGTTTGCATGTTTTGGTGGGGCTGCAGGTAACAGTCTACTAGCAAAAAACTGGTTTTTTCCCCTCATTTGCAAATGTTTCAAACATCCTGCCAGTTTGAATCTCACCCCCAATGACATACTGATGTATTGCAGATTTAGTTTTGACATGGATATTTCCTTTTCCCCCACACAATTGAGATTTTGATATTCTCTCACAATGGAGAACATTGTGCATAGTGAAAGAAATCTAGTAGGCAGGTGCGCAATACTCATTAAGCTCTCTTGCTAGCATCTGCCAATGCAATCAAACCATTCCAGAGCTAAAAAAATCTTTCTGCATGTATTAGAGAAGGTTCCATCATTACAAACCAGAGTCCTTCTGAAGGCCATTCTCCCCAGGGTGGCAGCTGTAATGATTTTAAAGATTATCTTGTCATGAAGAGGTAAGATCCATGTAAATCCTTCATAGTTCTTTATACAAAGAGGAGGTGTGTGTGTGTGTGTGTGTGTGTGTGTGTGTGTGTGTGTATATGTGTGTGGGAGGGGGGAAATATCAGGAATGTGTGAGAGTCTGTGAAATTAAGTCAAGTTTTCAAAGAGAATTTAGCCTTTTGAAAACAGCTCTAAATAGCCTTATCTCCTTAAGAAGCTTTTATAGGTGTTGGCAGTAGTCTGCTCACAGCTGGATTCTGCACTTTTTTTTTTTCTTGCACTCATTTATGCCATTGTAAATTAGGAGTGGCCCATTTCAGCTGAGTGGAGCTTAACCGAGAGGATAATCAGGTCTTCTGATTTTATTGAAATGTTATCACTGAGTTCAGTCCCCAAATGTCAGCATCTCCATTCCTTCTAGGTAATGCTGTCACATAATTAATAAGACTATTACAGATGATCTTCCACTAATTAGGCAATATACTTGTTCTACTTACTAATTAAAGAAGTACTCTGATATTTGGACTTACTAAGCTGTCAACCTTTCATGTACACATGTGTATGTGTGGGTGTATATACACAGATACAGAAACACACAATGTTTTATGTGTGTTTGTGTATGGGTATTTTCCAGTAATAACTATTAGCAAGACCCTAATGGCTACTTGATAAAAAAAAGAAAAAGAAGACACTGCTTAGACATAATACATGAGAGCATGACATAATCTCTTGCACAGATTATTACTATATTTCTCTATGTCTAATCAAACATATATATAAATATTTTTCTCTACAGTCACAATATTCTCTTGTATGAAGATGGCCATGCTGTTGTTGCTGATTTTGGAGGTAAAAAATTGGATATTTTTAAAAATCACAGTACATTTTTCCAGGCTCTAGAGAAAAAAAAAGTTGACATAATAATTTTGCACGGGTGGACACTTTTGAATTTTGAGTACATGTCACAGGTCACTTATAAATAATTGGCTTTGGTGAATCATTAAAAACCCATTTGCCTAATGTGAGTTTGGAGAGGAGTTTTTTTTACAGCAATCTCAGAACACTTCTTGCTATTCCTATATTATGTTTTTAGGCAGAAATAAACATAGGAATCTATTTAAAAAGAAATCAAGGTGACTGTGGCAAGTACCAAGAGGGACCCTTCATTATGGACCTCAGAACATGTTCCATTCATGAAACAAGAAAACGCTTTTCTATGCTGCATTTTGTGATTCAGTAGATTTCTTGGGGGATGCTGGAGATCATAAATGGGGTTCCAAGTAGCTCAATGAAACAAATAGCCTCCATTTTGCCAGCTGTATTATTCAAGTTATCTTTTTAAGAAAGTCTTAGTTAAAATTACCTATAGGAAAATGTTCTCAAGATACACTGTATTTCTGTATATTTTTTTAAATTTATGATGCACTTGCAAAATAATCTAGATCAAAAATAGAAAAGCATGTTCTCACAATTAATGGTAAGATATATATCAGTATTCACAGGAGCTTCATCTCTCTAGATAGATAGATAGATAGATAGATAGATAGATAGATAGATAGATAGATAGATAGATAGATAGATAGATAGATAGATAGATAGATATTAGTATTCAGACAGGGGGCTTCAACTCCCAGAAGACCACACATTTTTAAATTGCCGAGGTTGAGAAACACTGGTCTACATAATGTACTCATCCTTGGCTATTTCCAGCACCAATCAGCTGGAGAAGTGAGGGTGCTTGAGTTGGGAAGACTTATAAACCCCATGGAATAGCTTACATCAGGGGTTTCCAACCTCTGGGCCATGGGCCACTACTGGACCATGAGCTGTTCGGAACTGGGCTGCAGAAGTAGAAGGCGAGCATGCGGGCATCCCCACTTGCACAAGCAATGGGCAAGCACACACGCTCTATTTGTGCGAGTGATGGGTGACCATGTCTGCTGCTCGCACAAATGGAACTGTGCGCGCACACTTGCCCACTGCTTGTGCAGTACCATCTCCTCTCCCCCTCCCTGTCATTCCTCAAATCTGAAAAGGTGGGGGAACTCTGCCTTATATGATCCAGATACCCATTATAATTTGGATCTGACACAGATTCCATTTTCATCACGCAAAGTTTTATTATTTCTAGAAACATGCATAAAAACTTATTCGCAAGATATTTTTGTATTTGACAAGCCCGCCAGCAGCTTCAAGATGGTTTTTAGCTTTGGCATTTCCTAAATATGTGGGTTTCAGTCCCCAGAATTCTCACTGTGCAATTTGTATATGATTGTCAAAATTGTCATTCTCCTACCTCATCAAACCCATTGTTGCTCCATTCCTGGAAAAAAAACTTCCCACCCTCCAACAGTAATGTAGATGTGTAAAAGAGAGTGGCAGTAAGGAAGAGGAACTGCCCTGCTTTGGGTTCTATTGAAAAAGAAAAAGCACAATTCTTTCAGTAGAAAACTTGATAATGATTTTTATCCTTAATTTCTAATGTATTACATGACTCCATGCTGATTTCAAGATTATATGCACATATGTGAAAACTGCACAGAGAGCCATTTTTTTTTTGGCAAGCCTAGAGTTTTCAGTTATATTTTACCATTCCATACATATTCTTAGTATTGCAGGTCCAAGAAGACAGGTAGCTATTAATAACTATTCTGGGAGCTGAAATACACACATTAAAAAAGTACTCAGATACTCTGTTCTGGACTTTAATATCTTTTGATTGGAAACAGGGGGTTTAAGTAGCAGGACATATTTTGCAGAAGCACCCACCCCTATGTACCTCCAACCCTTGACATCCAGTCTGGTTACATGACAGATTGGAACAAATGATATTTCTGGAAAAGCCAGGTCTGCAAAATGTCACCACTTCTTTGTCCAGTGGTTGGCTCATGATTGCAAAGATACAATATTTTTATCTAAGCAACTCTTAATTGTAGGTGTTTGTGTAAAAGGGCACTGCGCTTAAAGTAAAAAGCCTTTAAAAATGCAAAAATAAGAAGAGCCTGTACAGGATTTTGTGCATTAGAAGTTACCATGTGCAGCACTGTTAAGGAATTTGGATTGAAACACCTATTTTTAGTTTTTCGCAGCATGCTGAACTCTTCATTGCTAAAATATCAAGTGAAAATTATTGTTATACTTCACAAAACCAATCCCTTGGATACTCAGCTATGATATTACTGCATTTCTGTTTTGTTTTCATATAGCTGCTTACTCTTTTTTCCACTTGCTTATCTGAACTAAGTGATGTTGACTTAAATACCCTCCTCCTTTTGTTTTTGTTTTAATTTTTAATCTTAGAATCAAGATTTTTGCAGTCTCTGGATGAAGACAATATGACAAAGCAACCTGGGGTTTGCCTTTTTTTCTCTTTAAGTGTGTGTGTGTGTGTGTGTGTGTGTGTGTGTGTATGTGTGTGTGTG
This sequence comes from Crotalus tigris, assembly GCF_016545835.1. Classification (NCBI taxonomy): domain Eukaryota; kingdom Metazoa; phylum Chordata; class Lepidosauria; order Squamata; family Viperidae; genus Crotalus; species Crotalus tigris. The sequence goes on from NW_024100527.1 coordinate 779,936, forward strand.
TGTTCTATATATAGCATACATATATCCAAGTTACAGTATATTGATAGTGTTTTCCATTGTTTCTTGTCCACATTAATTTTGGTAAATTTCTCAAGAGCAACAAAGATTATTGAGCAAAAAAAATGTTCTTTCTGCTTTGCATGCAGCAATGGGCTCTAGTCTGCTTCAGTAAGTAGCCTATTATTAGCAACTTTAGTTCAGAATCCAACTGTAACTCTTGGTGGACTAATTTCCCACCCACTCCTACTTACATCCTAATTGTTTTATCCTTTCCAAGCTTTCATGAAGAACTCTACTGAGTCAAAAGTTGAGTTATGTACTGAGAATTCTCACAGACAGCTTGCAAATTTGGTGCCATTCTGAGAAAGTCCCTTTTCTCAAATTGCCTTTGCAAAGCAGAGTGGGAAACAATTGTCCAAGAGAGGAAAGCTGAGTTATAGTTGGTAGAATCCCACAGATTAACCTTAGTGAAGATGTCCCTGATTGCCACTATGGGCATTACTTCCAAAATGTTCTAGCCCAATTCACTAAACCAGAACTCTCTAAACTTTCCTTATTTCTATCACTATATAAATATCTTAGTAGGGCTTCTTTCAAATCTGAAGAATTATAATCTTCGCCATTACAGGTGATCTTAATTGGACTCGAGTTTTGGTCACTAAGTGAAGCCTGTCATTAGGCAAAACATCACATGACATCACTGCTTATTGATAGCAGTTTCAGAAGTCCAGACTGTGATCATTTGGCCAGGACCATGCCATTGCTAGGTGATGACTTCATGCTTCTCCTGATCTGCCATGCTCACCTCCCCTTCACCCGTCTCTCTCAATCTCTGCTGTTTTGGCCACCATGCATTCTGCCACCCTCACCAACCCCAGCTCCCAGTTGCCTACAGCTGATATCTGCTATCCTTTTCTCCTACTGCTGCTGAGGGCTACCCAGCTGAGGCAGCCACTCGTCCTTCACAAGGCCTTTGCACAATCTCATAGAGGCCTCTGAATGTATCCCTAAACACCAATAGCTGCCTTGGCTGGGCACACCTCATCAGCATAGGAGAAAGAAGATGGCAAAGTCAGTTGGGCTGTGTGGCAGAGATGGTGGTGGAGTGCAAGGCATCCCCCCCCAAAAAAAAGCACAGATGAGCAGGAGATGGGGGGTGAGAGTTGAAGGCACGCTATAGAGTCATAAATGTGGAAGGCTACCAAGCACCCAAATTTTTATCCCATGACCAGGGGGACACTGCAACAGCTTAAATTAGTGTTTATTAGTACGCTACATTTGTCTTGGAATACATCTTGCTCCTCTTGTACACAGACATATTGCAAAACTGATTTCAGACAGTCTTCAGTAAAATTGTATTTCAGAGTGGAAATAGGTACAAGGAAAATTATTCTGGTGTTTTGCAGGCCATGAATCTCATAATGCAATCTATAATGCCTTTGCTGCATGAATTAGTTTTAATATGGAAACAACCCAATCGCTATTCTTTCATTCATGGAATAATTTTGTTAGCATAGTGCCAGAAAGCAAACAGAAATAAAATAGAGAAGAGATGGGCTCCCTTGTGAAGAAAGAAAGCATACAGTTATTGCATTATTGATGTTGTCTTGATATATAGAATCTGCGCTGGATGGCCCCTGAAATATTCACACAGTGTACACGATACACCATAAAAGCTGATGTTTTCAGCTATGCCTTGTGTCTCTGGGAACTGTTAACAGGAGAAATTCCATTTGCTCACCTGAAGCCAGGTAAGACTTTAAGCCAGTTTAAGATCAGGCTTGTTGCACAATAAAACAAAGTTCTGCATGTGAATAGTTTTAGAGGTTTTAGAGGAATGCTTGCTTATTTATTTGTTCTGTTTAATATTATGAGGTTTCAGGTTTTACATAAAAGTTGTAGAGCCAGGGTACTGCAATCAAGCCACAGTACTCATTGAAATCAGAACCTCATTTTTAAAAAAAAAAAAAGAATCATATGGGCAACTGAAGAGCTGATAATAACATTTAGCCCTTAGGTACTTCCTCCAAACTGTTCTTATCAGATCTTGGCTCAGGCTTACTAGAATTTTAATATTCTTTTGCTACAGGGATTGGTGCCTAAAAGATAATCATATGTTGATGAAAAGATACTACAAAACAGAAGCAGAAAAGTATCTGCATCACAGCCAGACACATGTGCTGGGGAATCTTGAAAGCTAAAACCGTGCATTAAATGAATTAATCCAGTGTCAATTATTGCATTTTAGTGTTGTGTAGTTTCAAAGGGACCTTGGAAATCATTCTAGCCGACTCCTCTTCACCTCAGGATTTATATCTGGATGCATAACGTTTGCCAATTCAAGAAGATATTTGAATTTTATTTTCAAGATTTGGGGGGCGGAAGGAGGATGTTCAGTGACCTCCTATGGATTTGGTGGAACCTAATTCTTTTTTAAAATAAAATAGAGATAAAAGGAAGCCATGTGCATTTCACTAACTTCATTTGGATCCAAATAGTGTCTGCTGCTACCAAACACAGCTTAAACTGAAGAGGTTTCTGAAGAAGTCAGTTTACTGTGGTAACCAAAGAAAATCTATACTGTAAATAGGTTATATAATTTAAGAAGTATAACAACAAAAAAAGGATGGGGCAGAAAAAGGTCCATCTCTGTGGAAAAACAGCAGTGTCTTCTCTTTCCTTCTTCCCGGAATGGGACAACTCACTGTAGCCAACTCGCCATGGCCAACTTGGTGCTGGATAATTTAACAATTCTATTTAATTATTTAAAATTTTTAAAAATATTAATTTTTGCCATTCACATTTTGTTCTGTACCTCCTTTTGCATCCTTTCTTTAAGATTTCTATTCCACTGTTTCTTAGATATTAGTGTAACTCTTGTCCTGCAGTGAGTTGGCTGTGGCAAGTTAGCCATGGTGAATTGTCATAGACAGGCCTCTTCCCACTGATTTTTTTTTCCAGGTTTCTCCTTATTGCTATTAACAGCCAAATGCTTTCATAGTGCAAATAGTCTTCTAAACACCAAGAAGAAGTCTGAAGAATTCCCCTGAATCTTCCTGTTTTAACGTGTGTGTGTGTTTTCTCACTAATTAGCTTCACTTGTCTTGTACGAAAGCTCTCCATCCCATTTCTCCATTGCTGAGCTTTTCAGCACCATTATTCCTCCAAAGCATTTAGAGTTACATATTTGTTGAACTTCTGTTCTTATATTTTGTTGGTGAAATCTGAACAAGATTCCTTTATTACCCTTCCTTCTGAGAGTTTATGAAGTCCAGATTTACATTTCTTCTGACTTTTATGGAATTATTATTGTTTCCTTAGTAGTCCATTCTTTATTTTTTTTTCTCTCCTTCTCTCTTTTCCTTTTTCAGCAAAACAAATTATTTTTTTAATTGATGGCTTTGCTGGTATTAATTTGTTAAATCTATTCAAGTAAAGGAATGAGGTTTTGATGTAGAGTATGGAGAGCCTTTGAAGTAGCTTTGCAACTAAGTTCACTTTTTTAAATGAAGTTTTATTAAAGAAATTGTTTAACAGAATAAAAACAATATGAATTTAAAGACAAGAGAATATAAAAGTAAGGTAAAAGAAAAGGAATAAACAAGAAATAAAAGAAAGAGGACAAGAAAGAAAGAAAAATATAAAGAAGTGGTTTCCAGTTTTCTTTACAGCATTCATAAATGTATTTATATTTTATTCTCTCTCTCTCAAGATACATCATGGCATTTTCTTTTCATATTTTACTCTTTCTAATAGTCAAATCCTTTTTCCTTTTTTTCCAATATTAAAACCAATTTTTTCCATCCATTATATTTGGTCTGCCATTTGCTACTTTTTTTTGGTTAACATTTTATCTTTTGACTATTAATTTTAAAACCAGCTAGCATACCAAAATATTTTATTTTTTCCATTAATATCTCTATTCAGAGAATTCTTTCAGAATTATCACCATACCAGCAGCATATGTCCTTTTCTTTCACTCTTCATTCAGGCAGTTCTCTCATCCTGCCTTATATCTCTACTCAATACTTCAAGAGCTGGAATGAATAAAAGCAGAGATAAAGGACATTCTTGCCTTGGTCCTTGTTGGATCTCACAAGGTTTTCTTAATTCTCCATGTAACTAACTTTGTGTGTTTCTTAAAATTAAGTTAGTACATATTATCATTCAGATTCTGCCACAAAATATAAATAAAATTCTTTTTTCCCCATTTTGATCTAATATATTTCCGAACATATTGGCTGGTTTCACACAACATATTTAACCTGCATCCTAATTCTTAGTTTACAATATGCTAAACCATAGGCTAACCCCAATCCCAACCTAGCGACATTAGTCTATGGTTTAGCATGTTATGAACCCAGAAAATGGATTAATTCAGGTTAAATATGTTGTGTGAAATATATATCATGGTAAAGAAGACCTAAACAATGTTAACACTAATCAGAATTGATCCTGCTGTTCAAATGCATTTGATAGGCATTTCTCTGCCTTAGTGACACATTCCTTACTAATTTTAGTAAGGAACTGTGAGGCTTTCAGTCCTCCCATCAAGGTATCTGGGGTTCCTGTCATAGAATGGTTATTTGAATAGTGTTGCCATATTGATATGTTATGCACTGTCAAACATTTCAATGAGAAAGGAAGTTCCCTTCAATGCTGTCTTATTTATAAAACATTTATTTATTAGATTTATAAGCTACCCATCTAATTATCCAGAGTGGCTCTTCAGTCATTATGACAGAACTGTGGTCAGAGTAAACTTCTATATTAATAAAGGCTGGTTCAATCCTATTAGCTCAGTTCGCTGCATTGGAACAAGTGCTTCAATGGATTTCCTAACTACCTAGGAATAATCTAGTTATAGTAAATGGAGAGTGCAAGAAACAAAACATTCAGATGAAGAAAAGAAAGCAGACAGTAGGTCTTTGTCCCAGCCCAAGATATTTTGAGACACATGCGTTACTGTGCCAAAGTCAGAATGACCGTCGACTAAGTCAAGCTCTGTAAATAGTAAGAATCAAGTGGATAACACTCAGAAAAGGAACTTTTATTTCATGTGACCATTAATATATAACTTTCCCTTCAGCTCTTTATTTCCATTTGGCTGTCTTCTTTGGAACTCTCTTTTTCTAAGAGGTATAATTCCAGTTAAAAGCTTGCAAGCTATTTCATATTCTCCTTTAGGGTCACGTCCCTTACAAAGATTTCTAGAAGCAAGGAAGAAATGTGTTTTCCTCTTTGTTAGGAAAAAAGAAAGAGATGAAAAAACATAAACACTGCTTACTGAACACCTTCTGACCCCAGTCTTTTAACTCTCTTTGGGAAAGCCAGGCAATTGGCTGACTATTAATCTACAATGAATTTTAAAATAAGGCTAAATAATACAGGGAATCATATAGAAAGGTGGGAGGCAAGCATTTTAAAAAGAATGAAAGATTGGCAGTGTGCGGAAAAACTGCTTCGGTTTTATAATACAAGCATAATAGAAATACAAGGTAACAATCCATTACATAGGCCACAACTGCCAACCAATTAAACCTACTACAATGGTGTTTATCAATTAGGCTGGCGTGTTGAACAAAAGATCTTTGTGAAGAAGAATTACACTGAATAAACTATTTAGGGCTGTTGTAGTAGCTTCCTTTTACTATGTGGGTATAAGAGGTCACACTGAGTTAAGTCCAGAGAAGCATAAACTATGCTGCTCTGGGTATGCAAATATGGAGATCTTTGTCTCATTCTGCTATATTGTCTGCAGTGGTTGCTTAGGAAAAGCCACTGGGGTATTAATGAGAGGAACAGGGATATGAAGATTAATAAAAATGGATTCCAACTGAAATTGAAGGTGGAGTTTAGTTTCAGGAGGCAAATCTGCTGCTCAGAATTATACACAATTAATGTTCAGGGTCTTTATTCAACCCCAGAAGGTAATTGTGAAATTTATTTCTAGGGAGTTGCAAATTTACCCATTAAGGCTGACTTGTTGCAATTCACTATGATTAATTAAGAAATGGCCAGAGACTAAACTACAGCCTATACTTCTATCATAACATGGAGGCAGAAGGCAGTTCTCCCACATTAAATATAGCACAAACCATGTAAATGGAATATATTATAATGGAAGGATGGTAAAAGAAAAAGACATAGTATAATGGTATCTCCTTCAATTTCTCAATTAGAATATAAATCGTATATTAGTTCGAACTACCTACATTTAACACCTCTCCCATTTTTGTATTATTTTTAAGAAAAGATGACAACCTACTTAATTTTAACAGTAAAGACTCTGGATTTTAAAAAAAAGGTAAAACTTAACAATTGTATTCATTACACATTACAGGATACATATAAAGCTTTGTTTCAGTTATTTACAATAACACACTTTTTAATAAGTCACGTCTTTAAAATCCAGCCCAGGAAAGGTTTGGGAATATGGCCTGCATGCATGACACTTTATATATCCTTATAACAACAGCAATAGCACTTAGACCTATATACCGCTTCACAGTGCTTTACAGCCCTTTCTAAGCAGTTTACAGAGTCAGCATATGGCCCCCAACAATCTGGGTCCTCATTTTACCGACCTCAGAAGGATGGAAGGCTGAATCAACCTTGAGCAGGTGAGATTCAAACTGCAGTCAGCAGAATTAGCCTGCAATACTGAATTCCAACCACTGCACTACCATTGCTCTTATCCTTTGAGTATCATATGTAAAAAAAAAGTATAGATTTCTAAACATATACAAGTTGATCCATCTAGAGTAAATGCAAGTCATGTAGCATCCAGTTGCATTATTTACACTTCCTGTGACAATCATCAGATTACAAACAGTTTTAATGGTGTTACAGCTTTTTATATTCAGAACTCTATTGTGTTAAATATCTATGGAGATTCTCAGTCATCCAGGTCATGGTTGTCCCAAAGGTGCTTTTTCAAAAGGCAACTGGATTTTCTTTGTTTTTCTTGAAGACGTATTGTGTTGAGTTGGAGATCCAATACAAAAATTGTTAGTGATCATCTCTAATTATTTCAATGATTCCCGAATGAGCAAAGATTACATTATAAAAGTCATGAATCATTAGAATAAATATCTCAGGATAGAAAACCATTCTATGAATATGCTCAGGGTATTATTTCATCATGTCATTCTCTCACCTCCTAATTAATTTGATTTGTGATTCTATCCTAGAAAAGACTTTTATTCTGAAATATTAAGAATTGTAAAAAGGAATATCCCTAATGAAAGGGAAACAGACTGTTCACTATTATATTCTATCCAAAGTCTCCTTTTCCTTGTTACAGAGGTAGACCCTGAACTAAACTAAACTAATTAGGTAGCCAGGCGCTTTCCCCAATGGGGAAAACTTTATGCCAGCAAGAATGATGGAGACAGATTTGATGACCTATTCACTGGATTGGCCAGCCTAGAAGATTTCCTTCTCTGAGGCATGGAATCTGAAATAAGGTTATTTTAAAATAGAGCAGTCCTGTTTTCCAACACTGGTTAGGTATGTTAAGCCTTTGGAAGGCTAAAATAATTTCAGCTCACTAACCTTTAAAAGTTGGCTTCACATCCTGAGTCTGCTTTTGGGGATGATCAATAATTCAGCCTCATCATGTTCTTATTTACAGCCGCTGCAGCAGCTGATATGGCCTATCATCACATCAGACCTCCAATCGGCTATTCAATTCCTAAGCCGATCTCCTCTTTGCTAATGAGGGGCTGGAATGTATGTCCTGAGGTAAGTAGGTCCCCTCCAAGTCTTGGCCATAGTTTCTCTCTGGAGGAGAAATGGCAGATCAATGAGTCTATTGCCTGTATTTCAGCATGCACCAATACTCTACATCAGGAATCTTCAAACTTAGCCCTTTTATGACTTGTGGACTTCAACTCCCAGAATTCCTCAGCCAGGCACGCTGGCTGAGGAATTCTGGGAATTGAAGTCCACAAGCCATAAAATGGCCAAATTTGAAGACCCGTGCTCTACATGTAGTTCCTGTTTGCTGGGATGCAGGCAACAGTTTTCTTAGTTTGTGATATATTCTCTAGACCCTAGATTAATTAAAACAGTATGAGCACATTGGGAGTCAAACTGGGTTTTGATGGTTCTTGTGACATAATATCCAAAATATGAAGTGGACATTATTTGCCTTACTGTTAACAGTGAATGCTGCATGTGGCATTGATGTGCTGGTAACCTTTTCTATCTTATTAAAATAGTTTTTAAACTATTGTGTGAAAGTCCCAACTGATCAAAGTCATGATTGATAGCAGAAGTAAATATTTGTTGGTCTGTCTGGTGATGATCATGGTGTAAGGAAGTTTAAAAATTGAAATGTAAAAGAAATGTATTGAAAGAAGATATGCTAATGAATGAAGTAAGAAATAATATAACAATCAATACAAAATAACAGAATAATAGAGTTGGAAGGTATTTTGGAGGTCTTCTATGAGCCGAGGTGGCACAGCAGTTAGAGTGCAGTACTGTAGGCCACTTTAGCTGACTGTGTTCAGCAGGTCAGCGGTTCAAATCTCACCGGCTCAAGGTTGACTCAGCCTTCCATCCTTCCGAGGTAGGTAAAATGAGGACCCAGACTGTTGGGGGCAATGTAAATATATATATACATTGCTTACTGGTGTACACCGCTTAGAGAGTGCTTGTACTTAAAGCGGTATATAAGTCTCATAAATAAATAAACCTCCTGCTCAAGCAGGAGACCCTATACCATTTCAAACATACGTTTTTTTTCCAATCTTTTCTTAAAATCCTCCACTGATAGAGCACCCACAACTTCTGAACACAAGCCATTCCACTGATTAATTGTTCTGTCAGGGAATTTCTTCTTGTTTCTTGGTTGGGTGTCTCCTTGATTAGTTTCCATCCATTGCTTCTTGTTCTGTCTTCAGCTGCTCTGAAGAATAGGTTGATCCCCTCTTCTTTTTGGCAGCCCATATCTATTGGAACACGGCTATAATGTCACCCCTAGTTCTCCTTTTCATTAAATTAGACATTCCTAATTCCTGCAACCATTCTTCATATGTTTTAGCCTCCAGTTCCTTAGTCATCTTTGTTGCTCTTCTCTTTCTAGAGTCTCAACATTTTTTATATATGTTGGAGACCAAAACTGGATACAATATTCCAAGTGTGGTCTTATCAAGGCATTATAAAGTGTATTAACACTACAAAAGTGAGAATGGTATAAAATGATGCAAAAATGAGAATGACAGAAAGATATTGTAGAATGTTTATGCAGAGAAAAAGAGTACATGCCAATTAGGATTAAAGGAAGCAGAGAAATTGCAGTGCAATTTTAATAGAAATAAAATATTGTTTTCAAACTGGAAGAAAAATTTGAATAAGGATCCTTTGACAGAATGGATTTTTAAAAAGAGTAACAAACTGTTTGGAGGAAACTGGCATAAAGGGATGGGAGACTGGAAAGAGAATTGTAAAGGTTCGCATGGGAATGAGAGAGATTGTCAAATAATGCAATTGAATAAACTCTATACTGAAAATGTTAATGTCTAAGAAAAAAAATGAATGGAAAGAAAATCATGAATGTTGTCAGAATATTGAAAAATGCTAAGGCTTGGAGGTATAGAGTACATAAGCTGAGAAATACTAAAAACATTAATATGTTTTCCTTGTACAATTGCTGTACATCTTGCTTAATTTGTGTGTGAAGACTGCATCTGCACCTGATAACTGGAAGAATGTTGTTACTCTTTCCTGCGTCAAGAAAAATGTAGGAAGTGCACTGGAATACTTAGAAAATGCATCTGGTACGTCAAGGAGCGATGGAGTCAAGCATGGATTATGGATGCTGAATGAATGTGAATTGAATGCAAAAGTGAGTGACTAGTAAAAAAAAGAATATCTGGAGTGGTTTCATCATGCACAGTGAGTGAATAAGACTTGAATAGCAAAACAAATACCGTATTTTCCAGTGTATAAGACAACTTTCTAACCATGCAAATCTTCTCCGAAGTCGGGGGTCGTCTTATATGCCGAGTCATCTTATACGCCGGAAAATATGGTATATGATAGAAGAACAAATGTATTCAGAGGCAGGAAGAGGGAGAAAATAATGGTTGGACAGAATGAATGAGTTCCTTCAAAAATCAAGGTGAGAAATTTAAATAAACAAAAGGAAATGTATAAAGTGGTTATTAGATGTAGTGGAAGCAAGGACTGTTGGCAAGAAGAAAAGCTAGGAAGAAGAATAGTGAATGGTATTAAAGCAGTGACAATTTCCTGATAGTCTCTCATCTATGTACTAAATGAGTCTGCCTGCTTACTTCTCTTGAGCTCAGCCTTTGTGTCAACCATATTGTACGATGTGAGGCTATAATCTGCAGCAGCAGATTTTTCCATCTCTTGATTAAAGTTGGAAAGCCAGCTTAGTGTAGTGGCTAAGACAGTAATGGCTCAGCGTTTCAAACATTTGAAAAATGCCTAACTTGAGTCCCCCACCCCACCATCCATCACCCCCCCTGAACAAAAAAGAAACAATTTTCTATCTCTAGGCCACCCTGAACAGTGGCAATCAGCAGCAGCCTGAGCCTTAAATTTATCCATAGTGCCACAGCTGCCATTCAAAAAGGCTGCCCCCACCATTCCCCAAGGAATGTAACCCTTACGAAGGGTCACAATTGCCCCTGTGGCCCAGCACTCTCCAGGATCTGCTGCACACCACTAACCTTCAACTGCTGTCCTCTCTCTGTTGCCAGACTCTGCGACCCACCAGAGGCTTCTCCAACTCATATAAGGTCTTCATTCTGAAGCCGTTTCAGAGAAAGCTCTTGTGCGGCCTCTGCAGCCTCGTGAAAGCATGCCCTGTTCTCCTGCAAATTTTGGAGTCTAAGGAGGCCACACAAGAGCATGGACCTCTTGCGCAACTTCCGAAGCAGCCACAGAAGAGCACACCCCATTCTCACACAGCCTCCACAACCTCCAAACATTGCATGAGAAAAGGGCATGCTTTCAATAATAGTTGTTGTTGAGTGTTGTTGGATGCTAGTGTGTCACTCAAAACATCATGGTGTGTCACCTTTGACACACATGAGCTAGGTTTATTATCACTGCATTAAGGCATGAGGAGAGAAAACCGAGGACTGAGTTCTAGTCCCGCTTTAGGCATAAAGCTAGCTGAGTGACCACTGCCCTAGGAAGGAGGCAATGGAGAATCACTTTTGATAAACCTCCCCAATGTAACTGCAGAGACTTGTCCAGACAGTCTCTGAGAAACATTGAATGGAAGAAAAAAAAATGTAGGGTTATAATCTGCAACAGATTTTTCCATATGCTGAAAGAAGTTAATTGGCATTTTTTCCCTACATAAAATACAGTCAAAAATCCTACTACTTCACTGGCCTGTAATAGCCTTGGGCTGCCATCCAACCTCACTCTGAATAACATGGTGTGAAGAAAAAGCTTTCAGGAATGAAAAAATGAGATAGCTGGAAATTGCCTCTTCATTTCCTTTAAGACATTAATAAGTGAATATATAACATGTTTCAAAGTTACGTACATTTTTAATTGCTTAGAACAATAAGTTAAGCATTATATTTCAGAATTGATATCTGAATACAAATAACAAATTCACCAAGAGTTTATCTTTTTACAGTAAAATCAGCTTCATTATACAAGAAGGAAGTAGTGGGCGGCTCAAGGAAACCCCAACTTTTAAAAAGAATTAAAACCTTAAGAAAAAAGTAGAGATTTTTTAAAAATCTGACAATTCATACTGATATTGTTTACTGAAAAAGACAATAGGAACCTGTTATTGTTTTGGGGCCTTTCTCCTTCTATGACTTCAAAAGCTGCATTTAAAACTAACTGGAGTTTTCTTTGTATGATACAAGAAAAAGCTTTATAGCTAAATTTTTGCATCTCTGTGTATAAAAATGCATAAGAAGTCACCATTCCTCATACCCCCTAACCTCCTTGAATGTTTAGCAGGAAATCAGGAAGATTAAGAAAATTGCCAATTTGATTTTCTTTTCTTTATATTCTGGAAATACTATAGTCATATCCCTTCTATTGCTTCATCTCAGGGCAGAGGAAGGAAGGAAGGAAGGAAGGAAGGAAGGAAGGAAGGAAGGAAGGAAGGAAGGAAGGAAGGAAGGAAGGAAGGAAGGAAGGAAGGAAGGAAGGAAGGAAGGCTAACCCCATGTTATTTCTGGTGTTGCTCAAGAGATTGATTCAATGTTGTTAAAGTGGTAGTATAATATTTATTTCTCAAAACCTTAAGTTAGTTTAAAGCCTTCGCTTGTCAGAAATTGATTATTTCAATACTTTGGTTAAATATTTTCAGATTATGAGGGACAAGAATAGATAGCTCCATCTACTGGTTAAATGTTTTACAGTTTCTCTACAAAACACTACATAATGAGGCATATTCTTCTCTGTTTCCTCCATCTTGCATTTTCATGCTTCCTTTATAACAATTTTAATAATAGAAATGATAAACTATCAATGAGAAGTCAGTCATCACGTCTAGAAAAAATATTCTCTTTTGGCTGCAGGCAACAGAATTAGTCCAAGATACTTTGCTGCTTCAGTTTGCCTTTTAATATATTCCACAAGCCAAATTTGAATCTTAGGGGCCTTTTCTCTCAGCCATGTTCTTGTACATTTTTCCAGCCCTTGAGTCAGCAGAAAAATATGGTAACAAAATTTGCAGCACTCCAATGGCCAAGCTATAATCTACCCTGCCCTAACAACAAAGCAGTTTGGTCTAAGGCACTAGGCTAGAAACCAGGAGATTGTGACTTCTAGTTCCACCTTAGGCATGAACGCCATGGCAGGGTTGTTGTTGTTGTGGGGCAAATAGGAGAAGGAAAGAATATACTTCAAGATGTTCGCCATCTTGAAGTATTTATCAAGTAAAGAAGGTAGGGCAAAAAAATCTAAAAACTAAATTTAAAAAAATAACTTATTGCATGACAATTTAAGGGCAGTGCTTATATTCCCATCCCACCTAATGTCAGCTGCCAGAAAAAAAAATAACTACAACCTTGTTTCCTTAAAATGTGATGGGCAGACTTGGGCAAGTGCGGTCAGATGCTGAGATTGGAGGCTTGAGCTACTTGTCAAATGGCCTGATCACCAAATGACTTGTCACTTGAGCTATCCTGGATATAGGTCTACTTCTCTTCTAGAAGACCAATAGACCTCTGTTCCAAAAAGCCCAGCTGGCTGGTCAGTGGACAGAGGAACAATGCAAGAGGAAACATAAAAAACTCTCAAGGTGCGTTCAATGGGCTCCTTCCAGCTTCATCTCAAGCCACCCTCCTATCTTATCCCGCCTATCCTAAGATATTTTTGCATAGAGATTTACTGGGATTGGTGCCAAGGTTGAGAGGTTTGTTGGTTTTCCTGTTGCTTGGGCTAGAAGAGGAAGCTGGATGAACACTTTTCAGTCTGCTCCCAACTCCCAAATATCCCAAACTAGATAAATTCTGATAATGAGTGTTTGCAGAGAGCAGTATCTACAAGTAATCCATACTATATGCAAAATGGCAATAGAGTGGACAAAATGATATTGCTTCCCTCATAAAGTAATAAAAACAATAGAAAGAGAAGCCATACAAAAATCTTTGTAGCAGAAGTAGCACAACATCTTTAATGCATTAATTTGGATTTAAGAACCAGCAATACATGAAATACATTTCTTTCCCCCTTTAAGTTGATTGGTAGTGCCCCATCACCACCATTATCCTCCCCTCCCTTTGCACATGGTTTACTTGTCTACTGAACAACATGTTGAATATTAGATCTCATGATCTTCCAGAATACTAGAATACCAGTGTATGTACAGTGTTTATCAGAAGTCTCGGCATTGCCTGAATTATGCCTTGTGAAGTGCAGTCAGGTGTTACATGGGCTGATGCATCCACACAAACAAGGTGTCCAATTTCTCCTTCAGCCATGAAAAGCAGTGGTGAGTGACTGGAGGAAAGGGGAGGAGAACTGCCATACAAGTTCAGCAGATAGCAGACCTCAACTTTATTGTCATCATCAGATTATGCATGAGGTGACATAGATTTTATGCAAGCCAACCCTTGTGTCAAGAAAGATGGAAATGTCTAATTTAAAACTGGAACAACTAATGGTGCATTAGACTCCCTCTCAAAATGATTCTGCTGGCTGGGAAATAACGGGGGGGGGAGTTTAAAATCTTCCCAACAGAAGAGTCTATTGGATTGAACTGAGGATGTATTTATTTTGAATAATGGAATGGGAAATGAGCAAGAAACATGTTCAGGTGCAAGGGAGAAATATATCTACGACAGTGCATGAGATTTTGGACTGTACAGATCTCTCTCTGTGTGTGTGTAGCAGTATATGTAGTTCCTGAAATTATAAGCTGCTCTTGTTTTTGCTCTTAATGAAGGAAAAAAAAGAAGTGAGATGTCTCTGATGTGCCCTAAAGACAGAGGCTCTGCAGTATCTCTATCTTCCTAAACTCAGCTAAGTTGGTTTCAGAAGCAGAGCTGACTTTTCACATCCACAATGGAAGGCAAGTTAAGAAACTATTCACTTTCTTCCCATCATCATTCCATACAACTGGAAAAGATACGGCTTCCCTTATTCCTATACTTATTCCACTTCTTCATGGTATTGACCAACCAGCCTACGTTCAAAATGGCAGATAGGCTTCCTTTTCTCCCTATTCTATCAGAGAAGAAGAAGGTTGAAGGTTGCTATTTGGCCAAGTCTCCACGTTCCCTTGAACCACAGTTAAATGCTTCCAAGATTGTAGCAGTACCCTGAGGTTCATCAGTGAAAATGTTCTAAGCATTTTATAATACCTTTTTCCCCCCTGAAAACTTGCCTCTTTGCGGCTTTCTTTAAAAGTTCAGCATAACATAGTTTGTTCTGTTAAAGAACAATACAATCACAACTGAGTTGGGGGGAAAAAGAACACCGCAGAAAACAACGCAATGATCCTCTAAATTCTGCAGATACCTGAGTTAACAGATGATAACCTTTTTCAAAGAAAAGGGAGAAAACAGCCAACCTCAATACAGACACTTTCATTATTGTATAGTGTACATAAAATCATATATATTATTAAGAGGAACCACGCAGGGTCCTTCATTTTGCAGAATATTTTTTTAATGTTTGGAATGTTTGATGGAGAAATATAGTATCCCAAAACAGGACATATAACAGTCTTCTTAACAGATTCTTTTACAGGGAATTTTTTGCTATGAATCTGTGAGTGGGTTGGTGAGGAGAAAAAGAGAATTTCTAACATTTTCTTCAGGTATAGCATTTGGAAACAATCTAAATTCTTCAACAGCAATGTTTCCTTGAAGAAAGCAGAGAATTTGAGTTCCCAAATCTGAATAGCTCTCCCTTTTTTGTATGAGTTGGACTAGACCAGGGGTAGGCAACCTTGGCTCTTTTATGACTCGTGGACTTCAACTCCCAGAATTCCTAAGCCAGCATGGCTGGCTCAGGAATTCTGGGAGTTGAAGTCCACGAGTCATAAAAGAGCCAAAGTTGCCTACCCCTGGACTAGACCTGCATTCGTTTTCAAGATCCTACTTTAAATAAAGATCAGTTAACATTCAGTTACCTCTGTCAGTCCTATATCTCTTATATGTAATTTGATTATATATTATTTGATGACATGAAAATTTAAAAATAAATATTTTGTATCTTATCATCCCTAATTTATGGCCACAGTTCTAAAACTTACTGCATATCACTTCATTTTCAATTCTGATCTGACTTTTACCAGCTCTTTGTTTTCCATAAAATATTACATTAACATTTGAAATTTCTGATCCAGTAAGTGTGGATGTTCATACTGAAAGGTGGTTTTGTCTTTGAAGAGGACTAAGGAAGAATGCAAGTGTTATGAAAGGTTTGCTTTGCTTTGTTCCACTTGCAAAGGAAATTCTTCTTTATAATCAATAGATGTGGGAGACGGTGTAGGCATGGGAACTGAGATTTCTGCTTTATTTATATTGCAAGAAAGTGAAGATGTCTCAGTTTGTTGCTCATAATTGACGTCTTTAAACTCTGCTAACAAAAGAGGCTCTTGATGTGTAGCTAGTGGCATTTTACCTTCTTTATGTTTTGTGCCGTCTTCATCAAATGGATTATCCAGATTTTTTTGCAAATTGTGGTCGTTATCCATATGCACATTATGGTTCTTTTGAGGATCCACATTTCTATTTAGATATAAGCTTCCATTTTCAGAAGAACTCGGAATGCTGAATGTATTAGAGATAATGGCCACCTTGACAATATTTTTATGTAGTGCATTGGATTTGTTATTATCCCATTCACCCCCAGATTGTGCTGCTTCTTCTTTCAGACCTGGTGAGTCCAATGGTACATTTGGAATCAACTCACTATTGCTTTCTGTTTTAAAATCTGGTCTCAGTTGTTCTGTTAAGGTTTCATCTTCCTCTCCGATGTTAATTTGTAGCTCTTCTTTCAGGGCTTGACAATCAGGCAACATACTACTCAAATGAACTGGCGAGATGAGTCTATCTGTTTCCTTTTTTGAGATAATTTTGTGTTCATTCGATGGTGGTATTTCCAGTATATTTTGAGACTCGGTACTGGATAGATTTTCTTGCACAAATTCAGATTCACTAACCTTTTCCTGCCCTTCCAATTCATCTTTCTTGGTGAAATTTCCATTCTGCCCTTTTAAAGGCTGGTCTCTGAATTGATCTATACTCACACTATGCGTTTTATTTTCCATTATTTGCTGAGAGTGCATATAATCTCCATTGCTGGGTTTCTGAAAGTCAAGGCCGTCTGCTTGGCTAAAAGGAGCTGAGGAAAGGCAATAGTGTTTTTCTTTTGATTTCTTTTGTGGAGTATTCTGATGAAAGGACAAGACTTCAGCATCTGAAGTGCCCCTCTTAAGCTTTTTAGAACTCGATGATGTAGAAATATTAGTTGTTATATTTGGTGCAATATTTGGTGAGTGGCTAGATGAAGGGGAGATAATGGGAACTGTCTTTCTTGAAGTTCTATTTGCTGAGAATGTAGGTGAAGTAGTTGGAGGTTTTAAATGCTTGGTTGATGAGGAAGCCTTGCCAATATTCAAGGCAGGTATATTGTGAAAAGAAGCAGAAGTGGCTATTTCTCCATCCTTGCCATTTTCTTCAGGCACTTCCTCCGCTCCTGCTTTATTATAAATACCATCTTTGCCATTTTCTAACCTCTCTTGAGCTGAATGTTCTGAACTCTTTTTTCTTTTCTTCTTCTTCTTCTCTTCCATCTGGGAAGTAGGTAGCAATCTCATAGGTTGAGAGGTTGAGGGTTGCTCCAAGCTTTTTTGATGAAGAAGTTCTTTCGGCTGGATTTTCCCTTTCCTGAAAAGATGTAAATTTAATTGTACAGTTAGTGAATTTGGGCTTTTCGTGTTTATTTTATACCTTTGAATCGGTTCATTCTCTTTTTCCCTAGGAGGACCCACAAGAGGAGAAGAAGATGGTTGCCTTACTTTAATTTCTGCTTCTGAATCACTAAGCAATTTTGCCCAAGTAGGAGATTGGTTTCCTTGAATCTGCTCATGCCGTTGTTTGTTCTGAGGAAATCTTTTTCCACTTAAGCCACTGGTTGTCACATTTGCTCTCTTTACAGTTGCGAGTTCAGGTATGTAAAAACTAACCTGCTTGGGCTTCTTAGTTTTCTTGATTGCTGGTGATAATGGTATATTTTCAGTATTCATACAGCAGCCAGCTGATCTTGTGCCCTTATCTTCACTCTGTTCTGCCTCCAATCTTAGGATTTTGCCATGGTTCTCTTCCGTTACTTTTGAGCAATCTTGATTTTTATCACAGTGTATGTATTTAGAGATAAGGAAGTGGTCTAGCTGGGGAGAAATGTTCCTGCTCTTTGCTAAGAATTCATATTGTGATGGATGGTGTTCTAATGCTGCTTGCACACAGTGTTCCTTGGACTCTTCTAGTGTATCTGTTGCTGACGACAAGGCTGTAATTAGATGCCTTTGTTTGTAAGGCTTGAAGCAGTCATCATACTCAGTTTGAGAAAGAGACTGACACAATTCATTTGCTAAATGTTCCCCAAGCTTCTCCTGTACCAAAGCACAGACAGGCCTTGAACGTCCTCCTTGCTGTTTGTCACTTCTGATTCCTGCTAAATAGCAAATGTTGAAACTTAACACACGTAGAGGGAGTTTTCATACACTAGTTAAGCAGATGTTTGGAACACCTTCACCAATGATGCCCGCCCCCACAAAAATATATTCTCTGGAACAACTGGCTCATTTCTCTCTTCCTCTGCAAAATGTAGTCATCTCAAAAAGTACTGTCTTACACATTCATTAGGGGGAACAGTTCTTTAACATCTGAAGTGAATGTTTAGAATTTTTTTAAAAAATGACCTTGACCAGAAGTAATTAACATGTATAGCAGGATTCCCCAAACCATCCCCTCTCCCCCTCCCACCTGTCCACAAAGCTGAAAAGGTTGGAGAACTCTGATGTATAGGTTATGTAAGATAACAATATGGTAACTTCTGGATATAAAAAGATGTACCCTGTTTGTTGTTATTCATTGAATATTATGATGGCCAGAGTCAAATAAGCATCTGAACTCTCTGTTCTCCACTCCAGTCTCCTGCCCGCCATATATTTTGCTTCTCTTGTATATATTTGAGCATTTCCCCTCCCTCTCTCTTTCTTACTTCAACCAACCATATCCAATTTTTCCTTGTTCCCTTTTTATAACAATTATTGCGAATGATTTATTGGGTTTTGTCCTTCCCATTCATTCATTCTTTCTTTATTTTATTAAATTTGTTTGCCACCCATTTCATCGCAAAGCAACTCAATTATCAGTCATCACCTTCATTGATGTGATTGAGAGCTATTACTCCAACTGAATGTGCCTTTCTTTCTTCCTCTGATCTCATCTCAAACTTTCTATGCCAGGAATCCTCCCTCTTCATCAAACTACCACTACCTTTGTGGTATTGTTATCAGAGATCCAAAATCAAAGAAAATGGCTGAATTGGTACATTATATGTATTTACTGTATTCCACATCTCTGTAGTAAACTTCATTTTATATCTGTGTAGCTACTAACAATGTGTTTAGTCCCACACATCAAAATCATTGTTCTGTTGCATGTAGGCTATATTGGCATAGGAGTTAATTACATTTCCGATTAACTTCTCTTGTTCTCTTGTTCAAATATTCTTGGATCCAAGACCCATAGACTCCACTTTCATTTCTATGTTACAATATGTTATGTCTAGGATATCAACTAGAACAATATTCAGCAAAGAGTTTTGTTTTGTTTTGTTTTGTTTCATTTTCTCCCTCTGGAAGACTACTTACCTTGATTGAAATTTGTGTCATCTTTTAATCTTGCATTTAATGAATCTTCCACAAATTGCCCAGAGTTTTCTGAATGTTGAGTTCTTCGGAAATATTTTTGGAGAGGTAACTCTGTTTTATTAGGTACTTCTATATTCTGGGAAGCTTTTTGAGGGAAAGACTGAAGCAGTTTACATTTATAGCATAAGAAATGCTTGTTTTTCATTGGTTCATTCTTACTTCGAATGTTTCCAAATGGGATTTTTAGGCCTGTGTACTTACACTCTGGCTTTATTGTTTCTTGATAACTATTTTCCGGTAAATATGGCATTTCCTCACCAGCACCCAACCTCGACATAACTTTTATTTCATTTTCCCAAGTTAAGTGGCAGTTACAGTGTCCCTCAGTGAGGTAATTTCTTGGCTCATGATCACATTGAGATCCATCTAGGACTCGGCAACAGCAATTTTCTGATGGGTGTCCATTTGCTTTGCCAGGCTGAAATTTCCTGTTAAAGAAGGCTAAAGCTAGGCAAGTGAGACCAGCACCTCCTGTAACAAATGGAAAGTTTATCAAGGTTTTACAGTAAGATAAGAAAAAATGTTCTCAATAGACACTGAAATACAGCTGTAATAAAACAACATAACTAATTTGATTATCCTGCAATATGAGATTATTGTTTGTAGCAAAAGAGGAGAGTTGCATAGGAAGCCAATTAAATCCCCTCATATTTTTACATCTATATATGTCAATGATTTTGCATAGAATATTTTTCAAGAATTAAATGAAATCTATAAATTACATGGCTAATTTTATACAACTTTTTTGAAGCATTCCAATTAGTTTGAACTCATGTATAGGTTCCAATAATGTACAAGTAAGATTGTGAAGCAAATAATATAAGCAAAAAAAGAGAAAACCCCAGGATGAATTTAAGTGTCTGTGGAACTTCAGCTTTTTTATGTATATGGATGGTTTGTTATTTCAAATAGAGCTACTAAACTAACAATTTTATTTGACTCCAGAAGGGAGAAAAATATCATTTATCAATTCATTCAGCATCCTCAGAGCTTTTTTTTTTTATATCTTGGCTGTCTTTCTTCCACACACAATGTGTGCTTAATATTTCTTAGTTTGTGAAATGAAATAAGATCAGAGCCTAAGATGGTATGGCTTCAGGCAATGATATAGCTTCAGGCAAGCATTTCAGTTCCAAAATATAGATATATTTTTAGAAGTTTTTTTAAGGACAGAGATTATTATATTGTCAGCTGAGCAGTGCTGAGGGTCATATCAAAGAAGCAACTAATCCACCATTCCAAAAGAATGAAATATATCCTATATCAGATACAGGAAAGGGCACTGCTCAATAAGCATATGAGAATCGGTTCTTGTAGCATGTTGGAAGCCAACAGTTGCAAATATCTTGTTCAGACAAGTAGACTACATGAATACTGTAACGTGAACAGTGTAACACAAGATCAGAGTATGAACTCTCCTGTTCAGCTTATGAAATGAGAAATTGTAACTCAGAAGAGCAGCAGAACAAATGCACTGTGTCGACTTCATTAAATAACTTGTTGTGAACACACTTACATATATTTACTGGGCTCCCAACAAAACTTTAACAATAATTAATTTGCATGTAGCTTTTTCAGTTGACATTTGGAAACCTCTTAAATTAAACTGCACTAGTAGGATATAAATACTCCTTACAAAGGGAACACAGAAATATTGGATGGGACAGAATCTACACAGAATAAACTGATACTGGCTGCAGATAACTTGTTGCCTCAGCAGCAGTGCCTAGGGGAAGGGGGAAGGTCTCCAAAAAGTCAAAATGGCAAGGCTGGCTTTGCAGCCAAAGGCAAAAGCTGACATGTTGCAAAATGGCAGACTCCAGGACCAGCTATCTCTCTATGGGCCAAAATGGGCCTCCTACATTTTCTTGGACAATACAATTATAGCCAGTTGCAGCAGAGTGCTTTTTTACAAGTATCTCTACACGTCCACAAAAAAAAAAAAAAAACATAATTTAGAACACTGTATGGGAAAAGGGAACTCTAGAAGTGGCAGCTAGTTTTCTAGCAAATTCATGTTATGAGATTAATTATTCCCTCCAATCTTGAAGCACCATTTTCAAAATGGGCAAATCCTCTCATCAAAATTCCCTAAATGGAAAAAGATTATGCAAAGGCTGCTTTGGCTCTTGGCAGTTGTGGTCACAACACATCTGGATGAAAATCAGATTAGGGATGATTGGTCATGATTATTGTTATGTCATACTGTGTGACTCAGATTCTATGTCTCGCTCTGTAATTTTTTTTTAATTTCAAAAACAGTGAGGAATGCCAATATAAACATAAAATAAACTAGGGACTGAGCAAGCAACACCTTATTAAGAGATTCATTACCTACAAAGGAGAAGAGCGCTACCAATACAATGTCTCGTCCATATTTCTTTCTTCCTTTTTTAAAAATTCTGGATGGTTGTTTCAGTGCAGACTTGCAGTTGATCTTTGTGAGCTGAAGCAGATTTGTTACTGATGGGTTTTCAGAAGCTGTGCAGTTCATGTTTTCAGGATTTCTGAGTATTTTTGATGAATTCACATATTGTCTTAGAAAAGAAGCTAAATCATAAAGTTTGCATGTGCAGTTCCACCAATTCTGGTCCAAGCTAAGAAGTTTTAATTGACCCAGTGGAGAAAATGTGTCAGGGATAAGAGCTAGCCTGTTTCTAGAAAGGTCTATTTCTGTCAGTTGAGGCAGGCCATGGAAGGCTCTCTTTGAGATAGAATTAATGAAATTGCTTGATAAATCCAGGATTCTGAGGTTGCCAAGATTTGCCATCTCAAAGCTGTCAGCATTGATGCTGGTAAGCTGATTTCCATTTAAATGAAGTCTAATAAGAGCCTTCGTGTTCTTGAACCAGGTGCCTTGAATGGTACTTAAAACGTTGTTGCTTAGCACCAGCACCTGAAGCTTCTGAAGTTCATGAAATGTGCTGTATGTGATAGAAAAGCTTGATATTCCATTCTGGTCCAGCAATAAAGTCTCCAGTGTTCTAAGTCCAAGGAAGGCATCATCATTAATTGCTTTAATCCCATTAGTACTGAGGCTTAGAAAAGTTGTGTTAAGTAGAAAGGAGAGGTTAAATCCTTCTACTGAAGTGATACTTCCATCAGTAATAATCAAAGCTTGGGTAGATACAGGAGCAGCTACGAAAAAAAGAAGAGAAGCATAATTATATTTCTATACATCTACACATTTGTAATTCACATCCTCTGCTTTAATACTAGTCATTTCTTGCAAGTTAAAGGAAGTTGAGGAAAACTGAGAAGTAAAAAAATATGGAATTTGAGATTTAAGTTACGTTTGGAATAACTTACGAGTAAATACCTACTTTACCATATACAAATGAGCAAAATGGTCAAATAAATTCCTATCAACATTCAATATGCTAGTATGCCATAATTATAAAAAGGCTGTGTGTTTTAGAACATGGTATTTCTAGGCCTTGTATCTTTTTGGAAATGCAATATAAAAATGTAAAAAATACTCAGAATTAAAGGATTAGTAAAATCAAGCCCAAAATATGTATTTGCTATGTAATCTGAACAGTTTATGGAGGCCAATAAAACACATTAAAATAGATTACATAAATAATCAATTTTTCAAATCAAATAACAATTTTACAGCCCCTTTTCACATTATTTTAAAAAGGGAAAATGCAAGGAAATTTATAGTTTTCCTCAACTCCTGGGTAGAAAAACTGACATTGAGACAACTATGGAAGCTGTTCAAATGATGAATGAAAGATTATTTATAATGTACCCAAATCAACAAGAAGGAACAATAGGTTTCAGTGAATATTTGAAAGGACCTTACTGAAATGAACAATACTGGTGCGGTAACATTAAAGAGGCGCTTTGGTCACAAAATAAGAGCCTTGCTAAATAATAAAATTGTATATTCAGTATGTTTGGAATTGCCATTTGAATTTCAACTATTTGCAGAAAAGCAGTGTTTTTAATCTGTGTTAAGGAGTGTTGGCATAGAACTAGTTGAAATTAGAATATATTTTCAGTTTTACAGCTTTATACCAAAAAATATTTACATCAGGAATGAGAGTTCTGATGTGTAGATGTTAGAAAAGTGGGATTTGTTTTCATAAATAACGTTTCCACTATCCAGTTATTGAGACAGATGTCTAAAATCAGGATATTGTACAGGCTTATTTCTTGTTAAAGATTTTGCTGTGCATCTAACATTACTGGCAGAGCATTTGAGAACATATTCTGGATGGATGTCCATTATGAGATCCCCATTTCCCCTTAAGGTGGGATTATAATTGACCTTACAGTATTTTATAGAAAGGGGAGAGTGATGACTTTTATTCTTTCTTGTATCTTTGGTTTATACAACCTATTACAAACAGAAAGGTATTATGGACATAACATCTAGAATGTCTTATGATCTTTCAGTTTGGCTGTGGAGCAAATTTGGCTAAGGCCTTTGTTGCCTTCATGAGTTGATTACACAGTTCTAGACTTTTCCATAAATAAATGGCAGGCCCCAAAAGAGCATAGCTATCAAAGTCTTCTGAGATAATAACGCCTTCATGCAGGAAGATATATTTCCATACCTGTGGGAAAATGTTGTAATAAAATAGCCCTCAACATTACCATAATACATCCAGGGCAGACAAATATGATGGCTAGAGTAGACCAATTTCTTAATCATGAGGCCTCACTCTTCTATACCAATGGCAACTCTTCATTTGACCTCTCTTGGCTGAATAACACAATCAATCTCCTTTCCTTTCAGGATTGAGCCACCACCAGTCCTCGTTCGGCTTCCTAGTTGTTCAGACCCTGCCTTAGATTCATCAAAGCCTTCATGCAACATTCATTCTTTAGCCATGTATTCATAATTTCTTTCACTGCGTTCTGACTTGACCTATTTGTTCAGAAAACAGAAAACATCTGTTCCACCAGGCATCGCAATTTAATTCATTGTTTATTACCATCATTTGGTGGAGGGGGTGACAGGCCACACTATTTTTTAAAAAAATCCCCCTTTTCTTGTGGCTGTGAGAAGCCATCAGTGCTTTCATTCAAGCAGAGGACAAGCAGGCACCATACAAGCTTCCCACATGCTGTTTGATGACCCCCATCTCGATCCTGACCTAAAGCTCTCAAGTATTCCCAGAAAGTCTCCTCTCCTGTGTAGAAATGGCATTTGAGCTCCCCCACCAATTCACTGCTGCTAATGTTTATCTGTGCTGGGAGGCCATGTGCTGTTTTCCCCTTTACAATGTGGATTTTATTTATCTCAGGTAAAAAGTAATAAACTTGACAGAGGGCGAGGCATGCTGTTTGCTTATTGATGCCTTGAAGGATTTCCCCTGGGTTTCTCATTAATGCATTAGAGAATGGTTACTTGCTGGGATGTGTATTGCTTTCAATCATGTCCTCTGGAGGATAGATTTAGCCGAGTTTTAGCCTGCGTATCACACAAGCGCAAGCATGATGGATGGATGACTAGAGTGCTACTGTTGAATGAGTAACCATTTTAGCAAGCCGAACAGTGGTTTTTACAGTGAGTTAACAGCACTGTTTTTTGTGATGTCCCTTTATCATATAACCAAGTTTGGACTCTAAAATCTACAGAAGCATGAAGGAAACTTGGAGTAAAACTAAGTCTCTCTTAGATCTGCCAATTGTTTCTTAGAACAGATAAGGTGATCCTCTTTTTCCACAATCCAAGTATTACAGGCTTTAAAGAAACAGAATTCTTTAATACTATAAAAGTATTAGCAGAATACATGGCCCACCTGAAAATGAAAATAATTTGATTGATTGCTGATGCAAGGCCTTGAATTCCAGCATGTTGATGAATTAGGCTGCTAGACTTGATTACAGTATTTGTTAGATGAATGGTGTTACCTAATATAATATACAGTCCAGCCCCAAAGTTTGAAGCAAAGCCTTTAGACAAAAGATTAATTAACTAACAGCTATTAGTTATTACTGTATTAGTTGGAAATATGCAGAAGAGGCCTTCATCCTGCAGTTGATAGACAATGGCTGAAATGATGGTGATGATGATGAGCTATTACTAGTTAACTATTATTTGTGACAAAAGCATTGTATAAGCAATTAGACTACATAAGAAACCAAGCTACGCAATGCAGCTGGTTGTTCATTTAAACAAGCCCTCCAAAATTATCCACAAATGTGACTAATACTGTCTCAGTACTATAGTCTGGCCTGAATCCTGATTAAAAAATGGTCCAGATAATCCATTTCATCCAAGGCCCTCTGTAGCTCACCACCCTCTTGATCTAGTGCATACATGTCAAACTCGCAATATCACATGACATTGCGCAACGTATCACAACTTTTTCCCCATTGCTGGCAATGGGGTGGGTGCAGTTTCCTCACGGCGCATCCAGCCCATGGGCAGGCAGTTTGACACCCCTGATCTAGTGGTTATCTGAATTCTTTTGCAGCCAAGTATAATACACCTACCCATCCAACAACTTGTGGAACAGAACTTGGAAGTAGTAAAAGGACATGCAAGAGCAAAGCCTCCAAGGAGATTGCATGCTGGTGAAATGAAACAATTCTAACAAGAAGCCAAAAGTCCTGAGTTAAAGATGGGATATTAAAATCCTGTATTAAAGATGGGATATTAGTGTGTGTGTGTGTGTGTGTGTGTGTGTGTTATTAAAGATGGGATAAAAAAACTAAGTTGGCAGGGTTGGGAGAGTAGAGTCTGTTTACATTTTGTGCATATACATCTATTTGTTATAATGTTGGTGGGTTTTTTTAAGTGGAATGAATCACTCCTCTTACAGCATATTCTTCTCCTTTTTGCCATGTCTTCCTTTCATATTATCTGTTTCATATTTTATTGTATCTATTCTATTTAATGTCTCACCTTTCATTCTGATCTAGCCTTGCTCTGTGATCTGAACAGCATTCTCCATCTTGCAATTGTTCTTAATCTTGAACCATATTTCTATATCTAATATTTTGTTCTGCACAGTTGTAAAAGATGCTGTTCACTTTTCCAGACATACACATGTTCTGCTGTGAAAGGTGCACACAATTGTTGGGGGCAGTTGGGGTGTCAATTCATGTTAATGTTGACTCCGGTAATAGCCTAGACATGTGCCTATAGTTTTCTTGACAATGTTTTTTGTGATGGTTTGCCATTGTCGGCTTCTTAGGGCAGAGAGAGAGAGAGGGAGGGAGGGAGGGAGAGAGAGAGAGAGAGAGAGAGAGAGAGAGAGAGAGAGAGAGAGAGGGAGACTGGCCCAAGGTCACTCAGCTGGTTTTTGTGCCTTTGATGGGACTAGAATTCATGGTCTTCCAGTTTCTAGCCGGGTGCTTTAACCATTAGAACAAATTGGCTGTACTATTTAGCTATCAAGTATAGTCTAGAAGTTATTTCCATCCATACTCAGAAAGTTTTCTAGCAATCTTTGATTTTATGTAGCAATCCTGCAGGGGGAAAAAAAGCAATAACAATTTTGCATGCTTCTTGGCATGACCAATCAAGATGATATAGAATACTTTTACCGTTGCTTTGAATTGCCTTTCAAGCACAATCTTGAATGAGAACTCACAAGTGTTAAGAGCAGGTACAGAAAATTTTACATCATTCCCTGGAAACCAGTGACTTTCACACAGCTTTCAATTACAGTGTGGTTTAATTAAATTGGTATCAATTCTTCCACGTACAACTTTCAAAGTCAGGGAATTCATCTTAGAAAGTAGAAATTTAATTTGTATTGATTTTGATTAGTGCTTAAAATCATTGGGTCCTTCCATCTTCACAGCCAAATTAGCTTTTCATTAAGACTAAAGCAAACACAATGGTGACCATGGGTAAGGCCTTGTCTCCTATAAGTGTTCCTTGAATGCTCAACATGCTTAAAGGAGATTTGTTTCTATTTCAAGAAATTAATATGCCAATGGCCCCCTAGACCATTGATTACTGCCATGCTAATTCTACAAATGTATAGAATGACTCAAGTAGAAAACGTGATCTTATATAGCAGGTAAATCCTTACAGACACAAGAACTCTTTGTGGCCCTAATATTAAAGATTTGTCATCATATATTAGATATAAAACAAATCAGTTGTATAAGAGATTTTTAATAAAAGAGGTTTGTTGTACAAGACTTCAGTTATTCTGATCAATTCACAGACTGGCTTGGAAACCTGCATATTTTTTCTCTTAGTGCTTTTCTAGTGAAATGATCCTTTTTAATGGATTCCATCTTAAAGGACACATATTGAATATATTTTGTACAAATTGTACACCTATGCGCTCTGCATGGAGGACCTAAAGAATGTAAATTATACCTGTCCAGCAATGTTGCCTTGGCTTATTGAATCATTTATAAGGATTGTTCATCTGTGCCCATTAACACAGAATGTTTTTATAATCGATATGCCCGATTCCTTCATCTTTCTGGCTCTCAGATGTCAACATGACCTGAATGCTATATATACCTTGAATTAATTATGTAAGTGTTACAGACAACTTAGATTCCTTCTGGACAACATTTGATTCTGATAGATCCCATACACAAAAACTTCAGTATTTGACTTTCTGCATCAATTCCCTTTCTACAATGAATTCAGTTTTGCTGTTGGAGATTTGTCATAACATCCTCATTGTTCCAATCTACAGAACATAAACAGCACTTCTCCTGTCCTCAGTTATGATTTTATTTTGATGTTTCTAGGACAGGATCTCCTCTTTTCCCTGTTTATCCTGAAAGCTTTGCCATTTCATTTTCATTTGAAAAGAGGACATTTTTCCTAAAAGCTAATCTTTACATGGCCGATGATCAATTTTCCTCTTCTTAGGAAAGAACCTAATCTCAAAGATGCTGTTGTTGTTGATGATCATGATGATGATGATGATGATCTAATGATATGCGGATCCTATTATTGCCATGTCCAGGATCTTGCTTATATTTTCTATGGCATATTTTATGAGGTGGTTATTTAAACTGTTAGTAGTGCAACAAAGAATTAATCTTCTGTGTATGCTTGCTGCAATCTAGTGGTCATCCAGATTTTTGCAGCCCACATCTGACATGCTTAATTTATAATCTATCTTTTTTTTCTTGCACACAAATTTATTGAGAAGCACTTTTGCATACAAAGATGCAGTGCTATCTTTTCAATATTTTTCTTTAAGATCACTTTACAGTGCTATTTCAATAATTGGATCTTGGGTCAAATACCTGATCTTTCTGAATGAAGTGGGAGCTCCAAAACACACACAGGAATAGACCTGTGAACAGAAAAACTAAGACAATATGGATATATGGTAACAGCAAACCCTAGGGAAAACAGCTGATCAAAATAAAAGCAAAAGTCAGGATGCTGAGGAGTAAATCTAATGGAATGTTTCTGTTTTGTCCCTTTGCCATGAATTGCTTGTTGGGATTTCATTGGCAACTTTATAATGAAAAGGAGAGACCAAATAGAGCATTTCAGAATTCTGGCTATTACTAAGTTTAATCAGTAATCAGCACTCAGATCAGCATAGATTAACTAGTCCACTTTCAAAGTTAACTTCAAGTAAGCAATACCCCAATCAAAAAACTGCCAAAGAGTCATTAGTAAACAGCCCAACCAAAGAATCCCTAAGACAGCCCCCACCCACCCAGACAGGCAGAACACCAGAATATAAACTGACAGCAAACAGCACTTAGTACTGGCACTGATGATGTTGTCTAGTTAGGGTAATGAAATGTCTGCAAGAAAACAAGCAATCTGAGAGAGCACCAAGGACCCCTCATTTCAACCCTGAGCTGTTTTCCCAAAAGTAAGATCTACCCCAAAAATAAGCCCTAGCTTGGTTTTGGGGGGGTTGGCCTAATATACGCCCTACCCCAAAAATAAGCCCTAGTTTGGGGGTGAGGCGCATGCCTAAAAATTAAGCTGGGGTAGGGGTGGGAAGGTGGAGCTGTCCCATGCGCCATGCACCTACTTACCAGGCCTCCCATGAATCAACACCTGCCTCTCCCCGCTGGCCCACTTCTTCTGCATCCCCCAGCCTGCCATTTCGCAGTCAGAGGCCTTTCCGGAAGGCCTCTGCATCTGAGAACCGAGCTATAGATTCAATCCATAGCATGGTTCTCGGTTGCAGAGGCCTTCCAGAAAGACCTCTGACTGCAAAATGCAGGCCGGGGCTCCATTCTCAGCTGCAGAATGAAGCTGCTCCTTCAGCCACAAAAGAAGTGGGCTGGCTGGGTGGGGCTGTCAGCGCTGCTGCCGCAAGGTGAATGGAAAAGACACCCCCCAAAAAATAAGACCTGGTGCCTCTTTTGGAGGCCAAAAAAAAAAAAAAGACTGGGTCTTATTTTTGGGGAAACATGGTACAAATATTCTCCTTCATTGGTATTACTAAGTTTATATTTAACATTATAGGCAAAAAGAAAGCTCTATGATCTCCCTGAATGCTTTGTGGGGAGAGAAGGAGAAATCTAAACCATAAAAATAAATACATAATGGCAAGCAATAAGAGACAGGCATTATTAATTAACTACTACTTTAGCCGTTATTAAGTGACATTTTTACTGCTATTTTTTTCCCCTAAGAATCAGTAGCAAACTAAACCCTACTTTAAATTTGCTAATCAGGTGTCTGATTAAATTGTTGACTTAGGCAAACAATAGTAATGAACACAGCCACTGTATCTTGTTAGCATTTCTACAGATCATTTAGCATCAAGAGGTGGGAGGAGAGGAGAAAGACATTCTTTCAGAATTATAATGCACTTTATGATGCTAATCTGTATCAGTGCTACATCACTTAATCTTGCTAATGCTGAAAGATTCCTTGGCGGGGTTATAAGGCAATTGATAGCTCATTCAGCCAGCGGACAGCTTGAACTTTGCACAAAATGTGGACAAAACTTATTAAAATGATCTATTTTGTTTTTCTTAAAGCGTTTGGCTGAGCGAAATGACTGTTCTCGGTAACAAAGGTTTTCAATTACCTCTGAAGGGCTTGGAATAGTTTGGATAAGGCCCCAAGGCAAAGAGAAATGAAACAATGCTATCACTCTTCAGTCAAAATGTGAAAGGCTAGCTCTCTGAAAATTTACCTCTCAGCAGCAGGCATAAGAAGCAGTCAATACAATTACAGCTGGGCTGGGTGAACTTACAGTACAGAATAAATATGAGTTCTCTTTAAAGTGTCTGACTTGGTTACCTAGTATATATGTTAACCCTTGGCATAGAGTAACTTCTTCAGAGCATACCATGCATGAAGAGGGGCACGGCGCTATTAAATGAATCAGCATAGCAAGTAGAATGAGCAGGGCACCTAGAAGGGAAACAGAAAGATCATATAAAAATATTGTGGTGCTGACATCTTCATTATTCTGATCATTATATCGATGCAGCTCTACTATGAAGAAAATTAATCACAACATTTTTTAAAAAGTCCCTTTAAAAAAGTAGATGTTAGTCAGTTCAGCAGTGTAACCATGACTATATGTTTCCATTTGGAATATTTTAAATGACAACCAGACTGAACAATAGAAAACGGAGTCAAATTCTAGACATGAATCTATCAGATTTCCATTTATGTGAGCTTTGAACTATGAATATGTGAAGCATTCTTTCTCTTATTGTTGGATATGCATCTATTTGGCATTAAGAAAAGCAATACGATAGCTAAAGTATAGTATCCTTTTTTTTACTTTATTGAAAGAAAGCTTCAGGAGCTGAAAAAAGCATTTAATAAAGCATATTTTATTTAAATTATTTTTATTTAATAAATTTCTATGCCGCTTATCATGTCTAAGTGATTCTAGGTGGTTTTAACATTCATTAGGGTGCTATCAAATTTTAGACAGAAAAATAATTTAAACAAGGAAAAAATCCTATTTATTCATAAAGGAGGAATATTATGCACAGATTCAAACCAGACCTTTGAAACTGAGCAAATAGCTAAGAACATAAGGAAAAAAACTGTTTGATAAGCCCATGGGTTTATTTAGTCCAACTTCTTTTTCTTAAATATAGCTGCTTCTTAAAAACTGAGACTAGTTTAGGATGAAGGCAAAACCTATAGCTACTGTAGGACTTCTACAATGTCGCATACTGAAAACTTCTCTATCTATTTTGCCAAATGGTACTTGTCTGTTTTGTTTTAAAATCAGTTAAGCCAACAATCATCATCATATGTTATGTTTATGAAATCCACATGCTAAAATATATAGAACTGTTTTATTTTGTCTTCACTGAATCTAATACCAGTCCATTTTATTAGACAATTCCCAATGTTAGTATTATAAAAGCAGGAACACAATTTCTCCATGCTTTTTTCATACAATACATAATTTTTAACCCTTTTTCCTATCCCTATCTCAAAAGTAATTGTTGACTCTTCAAACACAACACTTCAATCTTTCTTTATAGATAATCCCAACAAGTAGTCTCCAAATTATAATCAGAATCAGAATGGAGCTGGAAGAGAACTTGGAGGTCTTCCAATCCAGCCCCCTGCTCAAGCAGGAGACCCTATACCATTTCAGACAAGTGCCTATTCAGTTTCTTCTTAAAAATCTCCAGTAATGAAGTATCCACAATATCTAAAGGCAAGCTGTTCCACTGATTAATTGTTCTGGCTATTAGGAAAATTCTCCTTAATTCCAGGGTGCTACTCTCCTTGATTAGTTTCCATCCATTGTTTCTTCTGCCTACAGGTGCTTTGGTAAATAAGCTGACCCCCTCCTCTTTGTGGCGACCTCTCAATTATTGGAATACTGCTATCATGTCACCATAGTCCTTCTTTTCTCTAGACTAGCCAAACCCAAATCTTGCAACTGTTGTTCTTCATATGTTTTAGTCTCCAGGACTTTAATCATCTTAGGTGCTTTTCTCTGTACTTTTTCCAAAGTCTCAACATCTTTTTTGTAATGTGGTGGCCAAAACTGGATGCAGTATTCTAGGTGAGGTCTTACTAAGGCTTTATAAAGTGGTACTAATACTTCACATGATTTTGATTCTATTCCTCTGTTTATACAACCAAGAATTGTATTAACCTTTTTGGCGGCGGCTGCACACTGCTGACTCTTTTTAAGTGATTATCCACTAGGACTCCAAGATCCCTCTCACGGTTACTGTTTTTGAGCCAGATTTCTCCTAATCTGCACTTGTACCTTTGGTTTTTCCTGCCCAGATGTAAAACCTTGCTTTTCTCCATATCTGCTTGCAAAATGTGAAAGGCATTGTCACAACATTCATATTGTTATTGCCTTGCTGCATTTGTAGGGAAGACCCGAGTTTTCTGAAGTAGTGTCCAAATTAGAAGAATGTCTGTGCAACATAGAGGTAAGAACAAAATCTGTTTCTTACTAAATATGGATGGCTAATTTTGAACAATAAACAATGATTCCTTGATTACTTATTGAAAAAAATCAGCTATCTTTTGAAATATTCTATTCTGTTTTCTTTAGAACCTAAGCTATTTGTTTTCTTTGCAAACTAAGCAATTTGATGAAAAAAAGTATAATAAATGCTATAACAAAGGAAAAAATCTAGGCCATTATAATTGGAAATGCCTAAAACCCTCATTATTTTTCTTGGCTGAAAACAAGGAGTAACTCTGAAAATTGAGGGTGGTTTGGAAAAAAAAGCATTTTCTCTAATGTAAACAACAATCTTATTTTTTAAATCCCTTTGTCATTTTTGTATGAACATTTTTTTCAGGTTTCTGAAGCATGGTTAAAATCTATATAACTTTTTAACTGCAACGATTAGGAAAATGAGTGTATACACCCCAGGCATCTATATTGTATATTTTCCCTGCTGACTATAACAATATTGTTTTTAACCTGGAAAAAAAAACAGCCAACTAGAATGAACTCTTCTTGGTCAATATTGATTTCTCTGCTGATCTAGCCAATAAGTGATTAGCTACTGGCCAGCAGTGGAAATCCTTGTACTCTTCTACTTTTTAAAATAGTTTCTTTTTTTTCCCCACCAAAACAATGTTTTTTTAAAGCAAATTGGAGTCTTATTGATCCATTTTCCGCCATATCTCTATAAGACAAGACAATTCTCTATTTACAGAATGCTCTTCACTCAGTCTGTCACAGCCATCAAACTGGAAGACCAGGTGAAAGAAGCTGAATTTTTATCTCCATTGTATAATAGTCATATTATAATAGTTATAATAGTCATATTAGACAATGCCATCAGTCCTGTTGTGTCACTTGCTGCTGCAAATGAACATTCCCTGTTAGCAAAACATTCCCTAGTGACAACAACATAGGAAAAGAGAACCAACCATGGAAGACCAGATAGTAAGGATGTTCTCTATGAGGCTCAAAATGCTCAACAAATGGACAGAACCCCCTTTCTGGCTACATCCCAAGAAATCAACAGGCAGTCAGAGTAACAATAACTGTCACAAGACTGATGTAACAAAATCCAGCTAAAATCTACCATTACGTTTTCTCCAAAATAAGACCCAACCAGAAAATAAGCTCTAGCATGATTTTTTAGGACACTCATAATGTAAGCCCCACCCCAAAATTAGCCCCAGTTAAGCTCATCAGCCAGATGGATACATTTAGCACTGTATTTACCTGAAAATAAGACCTAACCGGAAAATAAGCCCTAATGTGTCTTTTAGAGCAAAAATTAATATAAAATCCGGTCTTATTTGTGGGGAAACACGGTAGGAAAAAAATCTAACTCATGCATTTTATACATATTTAAGTTTCTCCCCTCTCTTCAACAACAACTTTACAGGAGAAGCACATTAAAATAATTAGACCAAGTTAAGACCAAATTTGTCCTTTGACTGCAATTCTCTGTAGAAAATCATTCTATACTGAAGTTTCAAGAAACAGAATAGACAAATATATAATTTATGCTACAACATGATGACTAAACATTTACCTCAGTCTTCATCCTTATAACCACTAAAGTAATCCAAGAGATAGAAGTTTGGATTAATATTGTAACATGGACATGAATACATGAGCAAAAAGTTTATCCACACCAAAGCTCCTTGCTAAATAAGCTTAATTAAACAAATGTGATTAATGTAATTCAATTAGCACAGGCAAGGTATATTTACATCTCTTTAGAAGAGCTTACAGGCAATTTAATTCAAAGTATTTCAGTTTTTAAAATATTGTTTGCAGTATCTTAATGATGTTGCTTTCAGGATTATACTATGAAAGAATCCAAATATTAGAGTTAATGAACTAGAAATAATCAGCAATACCATCAAAGTGCCATGCCCTGTGATGCCACAGTCACTTCTTCCACACCACTGGAATATTATCAGAATTGCAGATCATAAAAGAGAATTCCTAAGCATGGAAGTCGCAAAAGCTACTTACTATATCATTTAATGATATAAGAAACACAGTAAGCTTTAAAAAACCTGCTGTATTTGAAAGTTCTGTATGTTTAATGTTCTATCTAGGGTGTGGTGGAATATAATCTGGATTCCCGGGACAGAGGGGCTACATTCCAGAGGAGCAAAAGACAGCAAAGTTTAGATAGTTTGGTTGGGAGAAAGAGGGTCAAGTTAGTTCCTCTCTAGAATTCTCAGAGTATATCTTTAACAATGCAAATTGTTGCTCTAGTTGGACAAGATTTCTGTCTATGGATGACGAACAATAAAGGAAATGGCTCAAAAGTAACTATGTGTATCTTTCTTGCTTTTTGGAGCCTGACATCAGCTCCTTAATTTCTTAGTTTCAGATATGTAGAACTGAGACCATATCTTCTTGCCTAAATCAAGACTAGAATTCATGACTTTTCCATTTATATCCTGGTGCCTTTAAGCACTACACCAAACTTGCTCCCTTCCAAGGCCTTACAATAGCTTTATGGTGGCATAGTGGTTAGAATGCAGTATTGTAGGTTAATTCTGCTGACTGCCAGCAGTTCAATTCTCACTGGCTCACGGTGGACTCAGCCTTCCCTCTTTCTAAGGTCGATAAAATAAGAACCCAGATTGTTGGGGACAATATGCTGACTCTCTAAACCATTTAGAGAGGGCTGTAAAGCACTGCGAAGTTGTATATAAGTCTAAGTGCTATAACTATTATTCTTGATTTTGAAAACAGGTTCTAGAGCTAAGCCTAGTTTGACCTGAGCTTTCATGTTTCATCAGGAAAAAGGATACCTTTCACCAGGGCAAAGGGAAGGGAAAAAAATGGATCAAGTATTTTCTAAAATAAATGGTTGAGCTGGCCAAGCTTAACTTCACTGTATGGGTGATAAATATTGGTACACTGCAAGTATGTTTGATTTTAGCAACCAGTTCCTAGAAATACGACCTATGTATGTGCCTTAGGAAAGTTTCCAAGGTATTTCATCACTCTTAAATGGAAGGGTCAGGGTGCTGGCTCCAATCATCCATTTTACTTTCCAGGTTCCAGCAGCAGCAGTTGATAATACAGGGGTAGACAATTAATTTTCTCAAAGAACCACATGAGCTACTAGGACTTTTGTGGAGGACTGAACTCATAGCTCCTTTGACCGAAGCAGTGGTGGGTGGCCAAGCTCAGGTCCCCTCACATGCTTTCATCTTCTCAGACTGCTCCAGGTGAGGAGCCAGCACAGCATGGGTTCAGAAAAGCACTTTCTCTCCTCAACCTCCTGTGGCCACCAGCCAACTGAAAGAGCAGCTAGCAACAGCACAAAACTAGACACAACTTGGCTTCTTCTCCTGCCCCTGCAGTGCATTAATATGATATTTGATATCTAATTTCCAATTGACCTCACATGGGCTGGACAGGGATAGCCAAAGGGCCAGATGTGGTCTTCATACTGTAAAACGCCCAGGTCATATTATGTGAGGTTGGAAATACTTTTCAGAGGACTCACTGTGCGTATTTCTTGGATGCAGCAAAGTGAAGCAATATTTCGCTTTTAACTGCCATTTCAAAAAGAGCTTACTATTCTAATACACTGACAACCGTTCATCTGAATTCCAGTCCAAGAGGGGAATTTGTATACATTTCAAAGCAATATAAGAGCAATATTTAGCTAGCCAGGCATTATGTTAACGAAAGAATGGAGTTCCAATGTCACATAAAGGGAGTGTTAAGTAGAATCTTAGTCAGTCATGTGAACTGAGGCAAGAAGATTCTTTGGATTTGTGCCTCCCTTTTCTTTTCAGAAAATGAAATGTGCTTTTTGATATTGCTTCTAAAAAGAAAAAAAGAAATGCTGTGTCATAGTGTAGCAGTTTTATGTTACTTCTTGGACATGTTTGTTGTCTGAAAAAGTTCCTTCTGGTATACAAGCATAAAAAATTAAATTATCCATTATTGCCACTTTACAGAATCTGTTTATTAATGTAAGGAAGAGGCTACATTCAATGATTTTCCTACTTAGGCAGTCTTGTCTTTCACATTAAGTAGAATAAAAAAAATAAACAGGTTTTCACTAAGAAATGATCCTTTTAATAAGAAAATGTACACATTCTCAACTCTGCCCAGTGGATGGGATAGTAAATGATATCAGTTCCAATGGAGAGAAAATTGCTCTACTCATGCTGTAGTATAATTATCTGGACATTTGTAGCCATGTATGTGTTATCTAGACTAAATAAATATACTACTAAAACTGTTGTGTCTAATTGTCTGTAACCTTCAATTAGGTGAAACAGTGCATCATAAGGCAACAATGTTTGAACCAAGATAGTTTAAATGAACTAATTTAGAGAATTCAGGGCTCCGTGTTACTCCCATAGTAATAACACTTAGGAAAGCTGTTCATTGTGACTATGCTGTTGCTACTTCAGCACTGCCATAGTCAGCCACAGTCGCATGATGGTCATTTCCAACACTCTGCCAGCTTCCCACAAGTCAGTGGGGAAACCAGCAGGATGTGTAAGTTTGACTATGATTGCTGATGCTCCCTGCCAACTTCCCACAAGCAAAATCTTTCCTTGTGGGAAGCTAGCAGAGTGTCAGCAAAGGGGAAGACATCAAAGAAACTATCAAGTTGATCAGGTAAGGCTCCCTCCACCTGTGCAATGTCCCCTCTGTGCTCGTGCCATACCAGCCACTTGCACACCCCTGCACACCATTCCTGACCAATGCCGTAAACCTCTAAGCCCTCACAACCGATGCCACCCCTCCACACATCCTCCCCAACCAGCACAGCACCTTTCATATGCCTAGGTACACTCATGCATTCTTCCTGACCTGTACATCCTCCCCAATCTTTCTGACAGCTCTTGCTCACATAGGCATACCCTGCCCACAGTGGCAGCATTCAAATATGTGAACAACCAGTTCTCTATGTGGATGCCGCTTCTGGAAGTCCCTTCTGGGCCTGGGCAACAAAAAATTAGCTACTGGTTCTGCCGAACTGGTGCAAACTGGCTGAATCCCACCACTGCCTGCCCACCTTCCCAACCCATGCTGCACCCCATGTGCCCTCCTTGAACCATGTGACATCTCTCATGCATTCTGTGCACCCTTCACAACTTGTACAGCACCCTCTCTACATCCTCCTCTTAGAGACATGCCAGGATGGGGAGTGGGGGTACTGTTTTATTTGCAGTCCCTGACTGTTCCCCCCCCCCCAGCAAAGTGGCAAGCAGTTCTGTGGCTCAGCCAAAAGAAGGATGGATTTCTGATACTTCCCCTCAACTTCTCACAAGCAACATAAGCTGGAAGTTAGAAGTCACCCACTCCCCCTTTTTTTCCCCATGGTCATTTGTTCCCCTTGTATTCACTTAAATATCTCCTTAAATCTCATCATTGGAAGGTGGAAACGACTGGTTTTGGAGTGACAGGGAAGCAAAATATTTATAGTTCCGGAACAAACAATGAACAGCTATCCCAAAATCTGCATGTGTTAGATGGGTAATCATGTCTTGTAAATAGTGATTGTAATCAAGAAGTATGGTTTTGGATCACATACACTTTGTATAATTAATATTATGACATCTTGCTTCCATGTATGAGCATGAGATTCCTTCAAGTGCTCTACAGAGGAGCATCTTGCCTAGGAACAACTCACATTCCAAAGTACTATAGGTCTTCAAACAATCAGCCAAATAACATCCAATAAATAGTACTTAGCTACATATACCGCCCCATAGTGCTTTCTGGTACTATGTGAGTGGTTTACAGCATATTGCCCCCAACCATCTGGGTCCTAATTTTACCAACCTTGAAAGGATAGAAGACCGAATCAATCTTGAACCTATTAGGATCAAACGCCAGGCTGTGAGCAGAGTTAGCCTGCAATACTGCATTCTAACCACTGCACCACTTTATTATTATAAATAAATAATAAAAATAAGAAATTCTTATTTATAATAGTTTATATAATAAATAATATATAATAAATAAAAAGTAATGAAAAAATAAGATCAATCAGTAAAATAACATCCAATGAAACTACTCTGATTCCTCTTATTTAACAGTGACTATAACCTTGGATCTCTTAAACTAGGCTGATGTGCAGCACAAAACCTTTCTAATCTCTCCTGTCTACTAAGTATGTGGCTGAAAGTGGGGAAACTATACAGGGCATATTCTATGCAATTAATTCCTTTCTCCTGTCAGACGATAACAAAGGAGAATTTGGAAACTAATGTTTATAATGTTTTAGTTCTTTCTTTCTTTCTACATTTTAAATAACAAAGAGTAGAGATTTTGGAACTCAACTCAGAGATACAATCCCTTTCACACATTGTTAAAATAATTTAATATACTTTGGGGGGTTTTGGTTAATTTCTCATCAATCATTACTGAGCTCTAACTATACAATCTCATTAATTTCTTAATCTACTTGTTGATATTGAATTTCTGTATCATGCTCTTTTTCCCTCTTATTCTTTAAGAAATGAGTAATAAGTAAATGTCATGCACACCCATATTCACACCTTCCTCGCTTTAGTACTATACTATCTAGAGAATTGCTTTTCTCAGGTGTAACGCACATGCCGAATGTTGTTTTATACATGAATAAAATTCCATTTGCTACTTTCTACATACAGGAAGCCATTTTATCCTTGTATAAAATCCCATTTCACACTTTACCATGCATTAACAGCATTTGCACATACAACTAATTCCTTTCCAATTTATCGTACATTTAGATTTAACAGACACCCATTCCATTATTCTGTTAAATTGAGAGTTTCTTTCATCTCTGATTAACTTTTTGATTGAGTTGGTAGATTGCAAAAAAAAAAAATTAATTACATTTTCTCATTCCTATAGAAAAAAAAACTTCACATGATATGCTATTATTAGCTTTAAGCATTAGAAAGTTGCAGCTCTATTATTTTACTTGTTTACCCACATTTGGTATTGCCTATTCTAATAATTTGCCTCACTTTTTCTGTGATGCAAACACCATACACTTTCCAGCTATACAACAAACTGAAGGCATTGTTTTTAAATATATTGCTGTAAGATGATATGGAAAATGATCTCATTGTAGTAATAAATATAACAATACTATTACATGCATCATAAAGAAACTATGCATTTTTAATAGCCAATCAAAGAAGACTGATTTATACTCTATATCTGTAATAAGAGACAGGACTTAAATCCTTGGACCAAAAAAAAAAAAAAAAAAACGCAGCAAAAAGTTTTTCACAGCCATAGATTACCAAGGCTCTCTTCCATAGGACAATCAAAAACTAGCACGACACCATAAGCGGAAATAGCTGAGGACATTATCAAAAGCATTTGTGACACATAGGAGGGATATCAGCCTTTCTAATAAGACTTTTGGGTTGTCATAAATAGATACTGATAATATCCTCTTTTTTATATCCAGCTGATGTCACCAGCCTCCAGCAACAGCAGTGGTTCCTTGTCACCATCCTCCTCATCAGACTGCCTAGCCCCTCGGGGATGCCCTGGACGCAGCCATGTTGCTGCTTTGCGTACTCGTTTTGAACTGGAATATGCCTTGAATTCAAGAACTCATGGGACAAGGTCCCAAAGGTAAGCACAAAGACCACATGGATACCTTCCTTAGCCTGTGGGATTCAAAGAACTGCCTGACCTATTCTTGACTATTCAAATTGCTCTTAGCACCTCATTAAGGAATAAAATGTTTGAAAGGATCACAGAATCAATACGCACAATAGTAGTTTTTCTTTGTAAAAAAGGTCAAAAACAATCTACCAACAAACCAGCTTAAATTTGGGGAACTTTTAAATGCCACCTTGCTTTCTCTGTTCAGATTTCCTTCCCAGGTCTTCTGCATAAGCAGTCAGAATGCTTTTTTGGCATTCCCGTAATTAATAAAGTAGCCTTTATTTACTTTTTTTTAAAGGAAAGCTGGCAAATTCTTTTACTTTTTGGCAGAACTGGAGAATTTGCTAATAACTGTTGCTTTACATCTTTGAAGAGACTGTTTCAGATAGATCAGTGCAGAGTTTTATATTTATTTATTTATTAGATTTTTATCCCGTGATTACTTTTTTATAAATAACTCTAATAGTGAACATGAATAATATTCCCTCCTCCTCGTATTTTCCCCACAACAATAGTCCTGTGAGGTAAGTTGTGCTAACAGCAAGTGACTGGCCTGAAGTCATCCAGTTGGTTTTTCAAGCCTAAAGCAGAACTAGAATTCACCATCTCCTGGTTTCTAGGTCAGCACCTTAACTACTACACCAAACTGGCTTTCATGTGATGTTAACCTTTATTTGTTGTTATAACTTGCTAAAGCTGTTTACTAAGCATTCTTGGTGTCATTCTAACAGAAAAGGTTGAAAGGCACAACCAGAATTAAGATGCTATACCTACCATTGACTCTGGGCATTTTCCCAATAGTGAATTAAAATCATCTTCATAGCATCGCCCTTCTCTTGCTG
This sequence comes from Crotalus tigris, assembly GCF_016545835.1. Classification (NCBI taxonomy): domain Eukaryota; kingdom Metazoa; phylum Chordata; class Lepidosauria; order Squamata; family Viperidae; genus Crotalus; species Crotalus tigris. The sequence continues at coordinate 821,143 of NW_024100527.1, forward strand.
AAATGATATAAAGCTTTTTCTCATTGCTCTTTTCTCTTGTTACTTTGAAGTCTCAATAGTTGAATGGCTCTAGAAAATGCTAAGTCTCAAGGAGGAAAATAATTTCTAGCTTCACTTGCCATTTATCATTCTGCTTTTGCCCCACCAATTCCAATGGCCTCAATCTATTCCTGAAAACAGTTCTTTAAAGTTCTTTTTTAAAAATGTAATTGTCCTTTTTGGTTTCCACAACAGCAGTGGAACTAATCTACTTTGTTCCATGTGAGATCTAGAAGGCCGGCTATGTAGTGGCCATCAACAGAAATGATTACAGAATTCTATATAAGATTTTCTTCATCCTGGTAACAGGCTCAATGCCATAACTTGCATTAGAAAAAGAACTGATGGGCTTTTGTGTCTCACCTCACTCTAGACCAGAGGTGGTGAAAGATGCCCCCTTTATGACTTGTGGACTTCTTCAACTCCCAGAATTCTGAGCCAGCAGTCCACAAATTATAAAAGGGCCATCGTTCCCCACTCCTGATCTAGACAAACCAATTTTTAGCTCAATCTGAATTGAGTAAGAGCAGGGAGCAATATCACTGTGCTTCAGAGATTCTAACTGCTGAAACATCTTGTTGCATAACACTGTGGACTTTGGGAGATGTTGATGCCATAATTTTCATTTCCTGGGCCAGAAGAAAGTGATTTAATTATAACTATGGCAACAAGGGAGCCTCTTTAGCCCATAAGTACTGCATTGATACTATTGGAGTACCTAGCAATGAAGATCCCAGGTAGACATATAATTACGGTAGTCTTCTTGAAGGAATCATCTCCCATCTTTTTTCTGGAGATGAGCCCAAACCATTTCATTCATTTAGTTCATGTGCTAGTACTACAGTGTCAAAATGAGCATGAGTCAGACATCAATATCTAAAAATATCATAGCATAATATTTGATTTGAAGCAAATCCAAAACCATATCCATATGTGAAGAAATGCAGGTTGGGGGGAGGATCTCCTTTAATAACATGCAAGGGGCTGGAACAACAATGAATTTGTGAGGAAAGCAACAAGATTCAGGATGTATTAGAGGATTTTATATTAGTTTCCCTTTCATGCTGCAGCATGTAATAGATTTGCATGAAAGAATAAGCAAGTGACACATTTAGGTTATACTACAGATGCCCAAGAGGGTGAAGAAAGTAGTTATCACAGCAGCTTCCCTGCTACTGTAATTTAATGTTCACAACAGTACACCACCCAAGCTTATTAGCTGGTTGAAATGGGTTCCTGCAGAACCCAAAGGGTTGCAGAAGACTTCCCCCTTCAAATTCTATGCAATACAAATTAACTAACTCCAGTCCTATAAATAAAACATTGAAAGAGTTACCCAGAGGCAAAATATAAACTAAAATGAAGATGGTTTCTGCAGATTCAGTGGGGGATTTTTTCCCAATTATATGACATACTGAGAAGATTAATGACCTAGCTTTCGAATGACAATGGTTTCTCGAGGCTTTAATTTTTTAAAAACATACAAATTGAGAGCAGGCATGACTCAGTGCTGTGTGCTCACAACTATTGCAGTACATTGTTACACCCTTTGTCTCTCCGAGCTCATCTGAGCTGCACAAACTACAAGGCTGCACACAATGACGAAGAATGTTTGCTGCGCTGTGTGCCTAAAACCCACATACAGAGTTAAGGAGGTGTGAAATTACTTACTTCATCCTTCTGTAAATATGGTCCGTTTTTATTAGCAAAGTTACAGTGGCCCAGTAGCACGTGAGCCTCTCCTTGGGATGTGGAGAGAGAGAAATTGACTGATAGACTGAGCATATGCAAAATGCAAATGCATCCCAGTTTGTCTCTTTCTGCCAAACGTACTAGCACACATGCCCCTATACACTTATCCACATATCCCAATTTTATGATGATGTTATTGATGCTACTCCAATCTTGAGAGTTGGACAGTGTGTGGATGAGGATATATGCCATGGGTGCAATCCAATGTGTTTCAAGGGCCACTGAGTTGGTGTAACAATAGGTGCTCCTTAGGGAGTGGGATCAGCCTGCCGTCTGTTGGTTGCTTTAGAGCAGTGCAGCCTTTTCCCTCTGTCCCCTTGGCTTCTTTTCTCTTCTGCTTCCAGGGTCAAGGCTCTTTCTTGTTCCAGCCAGATCTATAAGTTTATCCTTGGCTTGCAGACCTAGTCCAGTGCTGGTTTCAGGACATTGCACACTGTGCACAAGCTGGCTTTCTCTCTGTGGGTCAGGCTGTTTTTGAACATTAAGTTAGTGCTCTTCAGGAAAGCTCTAAACCAGTGATGGTGAACCTTTTAGAGACCAAGTGCTCAAAAACCATCCCGTCCCCGGCCCACCCCCACTCTGCCCCCCACTCCGCCCCTGCTCCACTTACCCACAGGGCCACTCACCACAGATCGCCCAGACAGCCTTGCAGCACCATGGCAGCCACGCCCTCCGCCCGCACCCCACAGCATCACCTGCACCCCACAGCATCATCTGCACGTGATGGGGCACAAGGGCAGAGTCTACGCTGCTCTGCATGAGCCGTGCCTGGGGGAGCTTCTCCTCCGGGCAGGCTGCTGGTGATGAAGCGGTTGCAGGGGAAGGCAGGGCTGGGATAACATGTACCATAGGTTCGCCACCACTGCTCTAAACTCTCGCTCAAGTTTGGTACAAATGCTTTTCATGGTTGAGTTAAAAAATCACCCAACAATCAGCTGATATCAGCTAATCATGAGACCTTTCTTGGACGTTATTCTGGAATGGTGTCATTCTGGAATACTACTATTAGTACTATTATAGTATACTACTACTAATAGTAGTAGTAATAGTATATTATTAGTACTAACAGTGATAATACTATTAGTACTATTACTGGAATAGTGCTGTTCTATTAGTACTATTATTAGTAGTAGTGTATTATTAGTACTACTAATAGTACTGTTACTGGAATAGCACTATTCCAGAGTAGCATTATTTTTTGAAGGCCCTTGGGTAAAACTATTTTAACTATCTAGCCTCTATTTTAAATTTTTTATTCATTTTTATGCTTTTAATAATTTAGTTGTACACCACCCAAAGTTGCTTTGTGAGGGAGATGTGTGGTTTCTAAATTTGATAAATAAAAATAAATAAAACGCTAGCCCCAAACCAGAGCAAGCCTGGACAGATTGTTAATACCTAGGGTCCTTGGTGCTCTTGAGCTTGGTAGTTTTCTTGCAGACCTTTCACTACCAAACTAGGTAACATCATCAGTGTCCTGGTTGTTATTTGCCTGTTAAGATGTCTGTCAAAATTTGCTTCCTCCCCCAGCTCAGGCCAGTTTAAGAGGGATGATTGTAGCTGTCTTCCTGGCAGTTGCAGACATTTGGTGGGAGGAGAGGGACAAAGGTGGAGAAACCCACCAGTCCCGGTCCTTATGCTTCTGAGAAAATCTCTTGTTGAGATCCTTGGCCTGTTCATTTGGTTAGAAGTAGATAGGAAGGATTTTCATTCCCAGAAGTAGGGTTGGTGGGAAGATCTCCAGATGATGCATTTAGACTTTTAGAGAGGCAATAATGACTGGGGCTTTTGTAGTGGATAAGACTATTTCTTTCAAGCCTCCAGAATAAAAGGCCAGAGAAGGGGGAAGAAGCTATCTGTTTAAAGTGAGGGCTGTCATGTAGGAATGGTAATGCTCCCTTACTTGGACTGGAATTCTAGGGGTGTTTATCTGAACCATAATTTGAACTTGGTGGGCCTTGATTTCCTTCTCCTGAGGAAGCTTGCCGACAATCTGGTTGCAAGCTTTCCTCTTTCTCTGCGTGTGACTTCAGAAGTCCTTTTCTTCCTGCTGTGCTGCCTCATCAGTACAGGTAGTCCTCACGACCAAAATTCTGTTGCAAAGTGAGACAGTTGTTAAGTGAATTTTGCCTCATTTTACGACCTTTCTTGAGTCAGTTGTTAAGTGAATCAGTGCAGCTGTGAAGTTAATAATACAGTTGTTAAGTGAATCTGGCTTGCCCGTTGGATTTGCTTGTCAGAAGGTCACAAAAGGTGATCACATGCCCCAGGGACACAGCAACTGTCATAAATACATGCCAGTTGCCATGTGTCCAAATCTTGATCATGTGACCAGGGAGGGGGGGTGCTGCAAAGTGCTTGTCGCTTTTTTCAGCGCTGTTGTAACTTTGAACAGTTTCTAAATGAGCTTTTGTAAATCAACAACTGTAAACAAGTGACAATTCCAGAATAAGAGACACAGGTGAAAAAGAGATCCCAGCACCAATCTGAAAGAATTTACAATTGGCCTCTCTTTTTTGAAAGGGGCAAGATAGAAGACACAAAGATTGTCTAGTCCAGTGCAACCATCCAGATTCCTCCAATTTCCCAGCCCCACAAGAACCCATCAGCAGAGAAAGTGGCACATCCGGCAACTTCCCTGCTTGGTTTAGCATATGGATGTGTTTAGAAGAGGGGGAAGATGAGCCTCCTGGCTTGTTGTCTTCAGGGGTACTCAGAAATGGTGGATTAATGTCATTGAAGAAAGCTTTATTGTAAATGCAAAGGTCTTCAAAAGAGAGCTTGTGGGTGCAGATTGGTGGAACTGGCCTCACCCAAGCAGAATGGGAGCGGAATGGGAAATTTGTTCATGTTGAGCATGATTGCTTTAAATGGAACCTTGTCAGGTTAGCACACATAAAAGAATCTTGGAATAATATTTAGACCCAGACTGGGGGGGGGACATGGTCCTTTGCACAGACAGTCTGTGTTCCACCCGGAAGAACTGGGCACAGTCTGAAATCATTGCTAAATGTATAACATTCTGTCTCGGAGATGACTGATTGACTTGGTCTTTTGCTTTCATGGTTTTATGTGTGAGCAGAGGTAGATGGATGAGCTCCACTACAGAAAAATATTTGAAAAGTAAGTGAAGCTGATGACGCGTTACTTTACAGTTTAGTGGAATTCAACAAATCTAATTCTATTATCCTGTCAAGTTCTACCCAAAAAGATCTTGAGAGTATTTTTCTAATTAAAAAAATCACCCTAGCAAGAGTAAAATGCATCTATAGGATTTACTGAATCTGTGTTGGTGAAAATCCATTGTTTTCTCCAGAGGAAATAGTAAATAGGAAGGAAATAATATACACAATAATTACTTAATTTTCCATAAAGTTATGTTCACTAATGCATCTTTTAAAAAAAGAGTATCAGTCGTTAGCTAATAATGAAAGGGGTTTTTTTTAATCTAACATTTCAGCGTTTATACAAAACAATTTACTGAAGGTAAACTAAATGGGAAAAAAATGTTTTCGGAGTTACAGAACTCAACTGAGATTTTTCTGGAACATTGAAAATCCAACTACCATTTTTTATCCTGTCCATTAAGTACCCACTTTGGTCTAATAAATGTAGCTTGGCATTCATGCTTTGAGGAGTTCAAGCACAAGAAGAAATATTCTGCCAGGTTTGTGAACTTACTGATATTTAAGGAAGAAAGTAAGTTGTGAGCTGTCACTTGACTTATAGGCAGGCTGTGAGTGAAGGGGGAAGGATATGCACATAAGCAATATACACAGAAACATGAATAATGTCAGTTCCTGTTTATAGTTTTATTTTCATGGAATAACTTATTAGGTGAAATTTTATATTATATGAAAGTACATTTTACATACTGCTAAGAATCAGAATAATCCACCAAAGATGGTTACAATACAAGCAACTTACTCACCATCTAAGCTTTACACAAAGAAGTAAAATCTGAACTCGCCTATTGAGAATTTAAAGTATGCCTGCTGTAATTTTGCCTACTGCAAAATTTATTTCCTTGTGCTTTGCAAAGGATTATTCCATTAATACAGACTAAAACTTCATTCACCTTTTTAGCAGCTGCATCTTATTCCTAACTCACATGGTCTATGCTCCAAAATGAACCCCATTGATTTCAATAGGGCTCAATTCCAGGAAACTGTAAGTTTGCAACTTAAGCGACTCAACACCAAAAACACTGACATTTGTCTTAATGGTTTGCCAAAGTTATTCAGATGTCAGAAATATGAAATGGGGCTACTGTACTTCTCTTCCCCCAAATAGAGGACGATAAGCCTTCCCTATAGGCCAGTGTTTCCCAAACTTGATAATTTTAAGGCATGAGGACTTCAACTCCCAGAATTCCACAGCCAGCGTTGCTGGCTGTGGAATTCTGGGAGTTGAAGTCCTCATGCCTTAAAATTGTCAAGTTTGGGAAACACTGCTATAGGCTGCAGCTCATGATTCATGCTTTCCTCTCCATTTTGATAGCCCATCCCTATTCCTTCTTGCCTGACCTCTTCACATGGCTGAATGGTCTCCAAGCTCATGATTCTTCGATTTGTTCTATGCTGTCATGTGTACAGACATCAATCTTTTTCATGAAACAAGCTTGTTGTACAAGAAATTTGATAAGTGTTTCCAGACTGTGGAATGATTATGGAGGGGGGGAAAAACCCCCAAGATACTTTCTTCAAACTGGATGTCTCTTCCAATTTTCAATTCTTGCAAAAGTATTAAACATTCAATAAGTGCATGATATATTGGGGGAGGGGGGTTGCATCTGCCGTGTCCTTCAAACAGCGATGCCTTAAACCAAAGAGTAGGGCTGAAAGATGCTCTCTGAAATTTGCACAGGTAGACGTTAGAAAAGCAAAGCAGGCCTCTGTCACCTGGCTTCCCCAGGGGAAAACATGACAAGCTCGCTAACCCTCTTTTTCCTTCAAATCTAGGAATCACAGCCAATGCCTCCATTCACATGAGAGTAATCTGGGAATGGTCACATCACTACGTTTCTGACTCCGAGCCCAGAAACCTTGCCAGGAAGCTACACTATTTAGAAAGGCAGCATTTCTGGGTTTTGCAGCAACCCTCCCATTCCTTCAAGTCAACCGAGGCACTTGCCTGTAGCTTTACAAGGACAAGAGGCAGGGAAGTATGTTTCTCAGCAGATGCTTTTTTATGTCGAGCCTTAAAAATGTTGCATGAAGGTTTGTAATGAACCATGAGAAGCCAGTAACCACTGAATGACAGTAGGCTCAGAGCACCAAGTAGTAGTTTAGCAGCAGGAGACAAGTTTCCAGCAGCCCCACTTCAGGGGATGCTGCCTGCACATTGAACAAGTCAGACTCCAAATGAGGCAGCTCTTCCAAGCAGATATAAATAAAAGATGCGATGTTCCTATGGGAACCCTTTGACATATTGGATTACCTGTTCCCCAGCTAAAGTTTCTTTTCAGTTATATTTCACCTACACTTCAGGGTGTGCTTTGAGAACACCGGAGACTGAATTGTATTTTTCCAACTATACCTATACCGTGGCTTTATTATTTCCTTTTTTATTTAATAACTTTATTAAAAATTATCATTAAAAGGATAAAAACTTAATATAAACTAAAAAAGGTTAAAAAGAAAAAAACAGAAAATTCAGAAAAGGAAAAAAATAGAAAGAAAAATAGGAAACAAAGAAGACATACAAAAAGGGGAGGAGGGTCAGTACTATGGAAGGAAATAAGGATAAAGGGGTGGTGGAGGAGATGAATGCCAGTAATGAGATAGTGGAAGGAATGATCCGGAAGAACCATAGAAGGAAGCGTAAGGAGAGTAATAAAGAAACATCTGGAACACTAATTAACCAGCCGGGACCGGTGACACGGTCCATGAGCCGGGTGCAGATGCCGGCAAAACCCATTTAAGTCATCATTGTTTACTGGCTCCTTAGCCCTGATGATGTTTGGAGTTTCCAAACGAAAGCTTGGCAGCTTTTAGTAAAGTATATTTTTATATTTATACTCTCCTGGTGTTCGTATTTTATTTGTACCATAGACATGCCCAGGAGTCGTATTTTTATGCAAATTTTCCAGCATATATATATATATATATATATATATATATATATATATATATATATATATGACTTCCCCCCCTCATCACAAGTATAAATTAAATTTTAGTAACTTATGACCCTCTCTTAAAATAAAACAAATGATCTGTTCTTCTCATCTATAAATAAATCCTCAAAGCTAATCAGTCCTGATCAACAAAAGTCCATTAAGGGGTAACACAGATAACAAATCTATTTTAATCTTGATCAAATAAATCTTTATTTTCCCTTTACTTTTAACAATCTTGATCTTTAATCCATCCATCTGGAATGTGATTTCTTTCTACTTTGTCTTTGTCTCTTCTCGTAGAAGTCTTCCAAGTTTTAACAAGTTTCTTTTGTAAGTCCAAACTAGGAAAGTTATCTAGTTAAGTCTTTTGACTTTATTTGCATATCCCAGAACTCACCTATTGCATTATTGAATTATAGAATAGGAAGGGGAACACTGTAGACTGTTTACCCCAATCTGTTATCAAATTCTCAATAGAGAATTAAAATATCAGCTGGTTTCCTTTGTATATCCAGTGCAGCATCTTTTGTGACCTTATGATTTCTTGTTTACAGACATGCCATAGACACAGTGTTTCTCAATCTGTGGTCCACGGACCCCTGGGGGGCTGAGATGTCATCACACAGGGCCCCGAAGTCTTGAAGAAATGTTGTGATTTAAAATTTGAGTTAGGTTTTGGTGGTCCATGACCACAAAAGGTATTTAAAGGGGGTCCATGGTAAAGAAAAGATTGAGAATCACTGAATTAGAGGTTCTGGAGACATTATGCTGATGCTCCCTTGCCAATGCTTCAGTCAAACAGCAGGACCTTCATGTAGGTCTATCAGGCATAGGCCTCAACATATGAAAAAAAAAAATAACATAGAGAACTAGGCAGTCTTCTAAGGATAAGACATAAAATATGCATGACCAATATCAGGAAGGACTTTTTAATCTGTTTATTGTGTTGGGAAGCTGTGTTCCTGTATTTCCAACAAAGCTCTTTCATATCACCTGCGATCTATTCCTTTTGAAGAAGCATAACAGGGATTGCATTTAGGTGCTTCCACAAGCAAATCCCCATTTCTCAATTCTAAGACTACCTTATCATCTAGGGTAGGAATGGGGAACTATGGCCCCTTTATGATTTGTGGATTTCAACTTCCAGAATTCCTGAGCCAGCAAGTCCACAAGTGATAAATAGTTCCCCATTCCTGGTCTAGGGAATGAATATACTTCCTAACCGTTTTGCAAGCTTTGGCTGAATAACAATTATGATAAAGTTGCATAAACTTTATATAAAGTGAATGTGGTCTGTCATTTTCAATCCCAGTGAATGGGGAAAAAAAGACTAGACTTTTAATGCTTGAGAGTAAAAAGATTGTAGAACCAGGTTTAGCCTTGAGTTGAGATCATTAATTAATTCCCCAAGATATGTGTCTCAGCATCTTTTCCACACAGATATGCAGGTGTCAACTTTTCCTGAAATGTTTTGAATTTGGGCCAGTTTTTTCGATGTTAAAGACAGTTTTACCATTCAGCAAGTACTGTATTTCTTTACTTTTTGCACAGCATGTAAAACAATGTGCACAAAAAGATAACTAGAATGTTCTAGTCCATTGTCTTTTCCAAATAAAACACAAAGAGGAACAACTGAGGGAGTTGCAGTAGCTCTAGAATAGAACTGGTAATGTAATAGCAGAAGTTTTTATCATAAATAAATGTTAGGTCACTATCTACATGCAGTGGTTTGAATTCCTTATATATTACTTCACATTAACTCATATCTTGAATGTTCACATGCTATTTGTGCATAGTATAGATGCAACACTAACATGTTTTTAATGTCCTACATACATTTAGTTTTCTTTCTCTCCTGAATAATCTTGAATTTCACTGTGTCTATGACTTTGTCCACTCAATTCATCCAGAGAAATTGGATGAATGGTTTATTTGGATTTCTCCAACAGAGGAAGAAAATCTTCTGCAATCTCCCTTGTTGGCAATAAATAGTAGCATGTACACATACATACCGTGCATACATACATACATACATGTCAATGGAAATTTTGTGTAGGGTATTTGGGAGGGTTAATGAAACATGGGAAAGCAGAGAGCTACATACTGGTGGAGAGATGGCAGTATGCTGAAAGTCAGAACATGTATTTTTACCTTTCGGTATTTCATAACTACCTCAAGGCCTGAACATCAGCTAGAACAACTTCATCAAAAACTTTTAAAGTTCTGTTCTTCTTTGAAATAATTTTGAGAAATTTCTTTTTCATAAAGATGTTTGGAAAAATGTTTTAGCAAAATGTATTTGGAAGAACAAATTTTGGCCATCTTGAGAATTTTGAGGCTTACTGTCTCATCTGGATGTACTTTTGGAGGATGCCAATTTGGGAAAAGCTGATCTACAGTGACCTTCTTTACTTTTTTTATAGGATTTATTAATTTTTAAAAATTACAATCTTTAAAGCTTGGTAAACAACATGTTGACTGGGTTCACATATTTAACGTTAACTTCTTCAATATAAATCTATTCAATACTGTACAATCCAGTATTTCTTCCTTGATCTTCCTTTCTTCCCCATATTTCTTCCCTTTTCCCCTCATTAAACAATTTCAATTCTTAACACTTTTGACATATACAAAATTAGGTATAAACATCTTCATCATATTTTACTAATATTATAGAAGTAACAATAACATGTTATGGTGTGCTAATTAAAGCTTTTCTTCTTCAGTTATCAGCAACTAATGGCCGGCCGCAGAGGTGTGGCCAGTCTTTCCTCTGCTGGTTTAGAGGGCTTTCCTTGGATTGAACAGAGAGACTGCTGTCTCTCCGTGATCAACCAGGCACCCCTCCTTCTTCATCGCTTCTTCGGAGCGACTTTAGGTCCTTTTCAGGGCCCCCAGCAGGGCAAAATTGGGCGCGGAAGCAGAGCTCTGCCTTCCTGCGTCCCATCTTACCATGATGCAAAACCAGAAGACCACAGTGACTTTCTGATGGTCTTTTCTATGAGCTACCACACAAATCTTCAGACAGTGTAGGAGGAGAAATAGCAAAGCCAGGGGGTGGACTAAAAAGAGGATTCAGTTTAGAATCTTTATGTCCAGCCCCTCTTGATCACCACTGACCCTTATCTAATTCTAACCAGGTACTGATCATTAGTTGAGAAAATTCCTGTGCATAGGCTTTTAGCAATGAATTAGTTAAATTGAACCTTCACACGTGGACTGCTATTTCAAATCTGACAGATGTTGATACATTGTCTTGCTTTCCAAAAGTGCAATTCTTACATGGGTTTCTTTAATTACTTTATGACTTGATAGAGAGAAGAAACATGAAAAATATTATATATGTAGTTAATTTCTTTGTAATTAAATGAATATCATATGAGTGTTAATATTTGTTCAAGAGAAATAATTATTTTAAAAGCCCAATCTCCAATATTCTTAGAGCAGTAACATCTGTCCTTCTTTATGTCATCCATCCACCATGATATGGAAGGTTTTTATAGCAGTTGTAATTTATAAGGCTTTTCATAGGAAAATGTGTTTGAAAGGCAACAGTCAGCATCTAGTAATATGTCTCTGTAGATATTTTCCAGTATGATTGACAATAAAATTTGATAACTTTTGAATGAAGAAGCCTAATTCTGATTGCAAATCTTAAAAGAAATATTTTTATAAAGCTATTTCAGTTATTGAAGCTTTGATGTGGTTTCATTGGTTTTGATAAAAAGATTGGTAATTAATCACATGGTTTTATGGCCTCTCTTATTGGAAACTAAGACACCATTTTTAATAATTCTGCAGCAACATATTTTAAAGGGGATAGAAGTAACCTAAGTGGGGGGGTCTACTTGATAAAGGAGAAATGCTTGACTTCCAGAATCTGGAGATGACAAATTCTGTTCAGATGTTTACCAACTGGAACCCACCTTTGATAAATAAAGTAAAAACACCAAAGCAAAGATGGTTTTATTTCATACTTGTTTTTTCCCACTTCTGAAATATTGTTACATAAAATTCTGACAATATCAGCAGGATCCCAAACCAATACATTCCAATTTATTTATTTAGCCTAATTAAATGGAATATATCCAGAAGTCTCATTTCAAAAGAAGCCAATATCAACCTCTTAATTCTGAACTCATTCCAATCTTCCACCTTCTGTTACTCAACATGTCCTGAACAAACTATTTGCATTTCCCTCAGTAACATTCCTAATACCCCATTTCCCCGAAAGTAAGGCCTATCCCGAAAATAAGCCCTAGCTTGATTTTTTGGGGGAGTGGGCCTAATATAAGCCCTACCCCCAAAATAAGTCCTAGTTTTGGGATGAGGCACAAACCTAAAAAACCAAGCTGGGGTGGGGGTGGCGGGTGGAGCTGCCCCACACACCCCGCACCCACTCACCTTGCAGCCAGGCCTCTCCTTGCTAGCCCACTTCTTCTGTAGCATCTTCTGCAGCCAGGCCTGTATTTCTCAGTCATAGGCCTTTCCAGAAGACCACTGCAGCTGAGAACCGAGCTATGGATAGCTCAGTACTCAGCTGCATAGGCCTTCCAGAAAGGCCTGACTGCAAAATGCAGGCTGGAATACAGCTGCAGAATGAAGCTGCTCCTTCAGTCAGAAGAAGTGGGCCGGCTGGGTGGGGCTGTCAATACCAGAGTTGAGTATAAAAGACACCCCATGAAAATAAGACCTGGTGCCTCTTTTGGGGGCAAAAAAAAAAAGACCCGGTCTTATTTTCAGGGAAACATGGGTATATTAACCAATCACGATGAAGTTGCATCACTCTAAGAATATATTTGCCTTCTTAAAGCTCAAATATCTGGCAGAGAGCAATTGCATTGGGATTATGACTTGTTCATAATGTATTTTAGAAATGCTAAGATACAAGCTTATTTATTGTCCGAATATATGTGCATTGTATGTTTGATTAGTAGTTTTGGTTACTATCTTTACCTATGTGATGATGTTACCTAGTTTGGTAATGAAAAAAAAAAAAACCCAACAACAACCAAGTTTAGAGAACACCAAAATGGTTTCCAGACTACCATACCATAGTACATCTATAACTGAGTAACTAACCTGGGCCATGAATTTGAACCATTTTTCTGAAGCTAAGTCTTAGCTTCTCTTTTGATAAAAATTCTAAGCTGATGACTCAAATTAGGCTACCAAATAATATCTCTCCTCTAAGAAATAGTCTTCTCTGAAAGTTGTGGAAAGTGTGTTGGTAGAGTCCAAGGCAATGTCAACTCTGTGAGAGCTATTTTGAATAATATTCGTGACTCTGAGTTTTGCATTTGACCTTGACACTCATTAGATTCTGTTGCCTGGGCACACTTTCGTAACTATACATTAGTTTCAATTTAGGTAAATGTGAAGTCAGATTAGTGACATAGACAAAGTATGGCTTCTCTAATAGCAAGAAAGAATAAATGGATTGAATTAAGTAAATAAATGATCAAAGCATTTCAATTCAGCAGAGACCTTGCAATGCTAATGACATGAATTCATTCTTCTACTACCCACAGAGTAGAGGTGCAGGACATTCAGTATATGGATGGGCTTCAGCTAATGAGTCATATTCCATTGTATGCATATTTGGTTTTAGCACAATAAAGATTGATATTGAAACAGTATAGCTAATTTGGGCAATGGTAGTATTAAGAAGAATTACTTCTTTCAGGATCGTCTTTACTTTGAAATGATTGAATATTTATTAGCAAATATTATTAAATTGGTTTTAATATTATATTAGAGATTCATGTGTTATTTGCATATTCAAGTATTAAAGGTGATTTAGCCTATATTTCATTCTAAAATACCGGATGGTAAACAAAAAAACATGTAAGTTCAAATATGCTCAATATAATAAATTTAAAATCCACCCGTATAACAGAAAAAAAAGTAGATCAGGCAAAGTTAAAAACTATGTGACCTACAGAGCTCAAGATAGCTTTATATTTTGGTTTCAAGAAGAAAAGAAAGAGCAGAGTCTCTTTTGCAAGGCAGCAAATAGTTTTTAATACTCTCAAGAACATTTACCAAAAGTTTTCAAATATTTCCACAGGATACATAAAATTCTTTATAAGCAACAAGTTTAGTCTTGACATCTCAGCCTAATTAAATATGGTATGAGAGTAAACAATTATTAATCCTTTATTTTTCAGCATTGGTATCATTATCAGAAAAGACAGATAGATGAACAATATGTCAGAGACAAATTATATAGAGACCAATAATTGGAAATACCCTAGGCAACACAAACTGAGTAGCAAAGAAGTCTGTTTTGATGAGACTTACATGGAACTTGTTATTAAGCAGAGATGTATTATTAAGCTTCCTTATATATTCTTTTAAATGGAAAGCAGGCATATTTTAGCAATAAGAAGAAGAGCAATATGAATCTTATAAAAATAGCCTTATAAAGTGTAAAGGTACCTACAGTTATCTATGGTTCATTTGTTATTAAGTCCCTTCTGTTTCAATGGGATTTATTTCCAGAAAAGTATCTTTAGAATAAACATTTAAGCAATGTATCCAATAGTGTGAAACTAGCCATTGAAGTTACATAATTCTTACCTGCCATCAGTTTGAAATTATGGTGATCAAAATCACCACGGATGAGGCTTTGCTGGAAATAATCTTGAATTTGTTCTTTCAGCCACAACTTCACAAGAGGTTCTTTGAAAACACTGTTATTTGAAATTACTTCAAATAATTCCTTACTTTGGGATAGCGCAGATGTGTTGTACAAATTACCTGACTATTAATGGTCAGTTGGGCAGCTTCTTTTTCATTCAGAGGGAATACTTGTTAATGATAGTTGCCCATCAGCTGAGAGCAGCTGGCAAAGGCTGGCTCTATTTGAACACTTCCAAGAATAAAGGAATGTATTTATGGGGAATAATATTGGGATTCGCTTCAAAAGAGTAATGCTCTGTTTAGCAAAGAAATTAGCATGCACAAACCTGATAGTACAGATGTAAATAAAATATTTATAGTGTGCTGGATCTGTCACCTCAGATTGCTAATAACACTGAAAGTAGTTCAGACTTTGAGGCTAAGCTCAAGATCAGAAACAAGCTATTCCAGAAATGTTTCTCTGTATATCCATGTCCTCCTCCTCCTCCTCCTCCTCCTCCTCCTCCTCCTCCTCCTCCTCCTCCTCCTCCTCCATTATTCCAGTGCAGTTCTTCCATTGTAAAAATTTCCATATTTTGAAGGAGAGTAGATTATTTTTAAATCATACTGGTTTGGAGCAAGTTCTGAAAGGTACTTTTGTTCACTATTTCTCTCTTCTACCATTTACAGCGCTGGACAGCACTCTTCTCAAGGCCTTTCTTTGGAAGAGATGAGAAGAAATTTTCAATGCCCACCTATTGACCAAAATGGTAAAATACAGATCCTCTTCAATAATAATAAACTGTATTAATGGACTGATAATATTTACTTTGTAATGAAATTGATCCTCCAAATTTATAGCACCCAGAAATAAGAAATCAGCAACCTTGGTAATAGGAGATACTGTAGCAATAATAGCACTTAAACTTATTTACTGCTTCACAGTACTTTACAGCCCTCTCTAAGCAGTTTACAAAGTCAGCACATTGCCCCTAAGAATCGGGGTCCTCATTTTATCGGCCTCGGGAAGATGGAAAGCTGAGTCAACCTTGAGCCACTGAGTATCAAACTCCTGGCAGTGAGCTGAATTAGCCTGCAATATTTCATTCTAACTACTGCGCCATCATGGCTCAGATGTTTCTCCTTGAGCTGTGCAAGACCTTCAGGTGGCTTAAGTTTAATTAAAGTCAAACTAAGTACAGGTAATCCTCATTTAGTGATTGAATTGGTTTCTGTGGAATGGTTGGTAAATGACACTGTCACTAAGTGAGCCCTGTAACACGGAAGGGCGCTGCAAAGACCACTGGTAACTGCCATCTCATTCAAATAAAGTTCTTTCGTACAGTGTCCTGTGCCTCATCTGGTTTTTTTTTTCCTCCTCTTTGCAGACCAGAGAGATTTCTTTAATAAGCGATCTCCTCCTGACCTGCTTTTCTCTGTAGTGCAGTGCTTATCTAAAAGGTGCTAACTGCAAGGTCAGCTCTGTGACCTTAATTAGTTGATTCGAACCTTCTGGCCAACAGGCAGTTGCTGCCTGCAACTGACCAGACCTTGATCAGTTTCAACTGAAGTTGTTATGCTAAATAAAGTTACTTTTTCACTAGTCATAATTGTGAATGGTCACTATCTGAGGCAGTCGCTAAACAAGTAGGCCTGTACACCTTTGAGGCCACTCTGCAGACTAATGCCCAGGACTTATCAGAGGCTTGACACAGCACTGCTAGTAGTCAAAGGCATCAGCTCCAAAGTAAGGCACTGTCCTCATGTGGCGCAGCACTTAGAGTGCAGTACTGCAGGCCACTTTAGCTGACTGTGTTCAGCAGGTCAGCGGTTCAAATCTCACCTGCTCAAGGTTGACTCAGCCTTCCATCCTTCCGGGGTAGGTAAAATGAGGACCCAGATTGTTGGGGGCAATGTAAATATATATATATATATATATATATATATATATATATATATATATATATATATATATATATATATATTGCTTACTGGTGTACACCGCTTAGAGAGTGCTCACACTTAAAGCAGTATATAAGTCTCATAAATAAATAAATAAATAAATAAATAAATAAAACTAGTGATTTTTCTGGTATTAAGGTTAAGCAAGAAAGAAATATAGCATTTTTAATAATTAACCACTACATTTGTTTAAATATTTCTTGAATATGGAGCTTGTGGAAAACTTACTTGATGGTCTTTGCATGCTGGGTCCATACATAAAAAAAGACACTTCCACCAGCATTTTAGATAAAGGGGCCAGAAAAAAATGGAGTGGCCTGTCTTGTTTGGCTAAAGTGAGAGGAATCCCTTACTTTATCAGATCAACAAGGCACACTTCATAGTGGATCCTTTTAGTGATCAGAGCCAAGTTGAATCTACCAAATGACACCACAGGCCCAGGTTCTACTACTGATCCTGTCTGGAAAGGTTATAGTAAGTTTCCAAAATTCAGGAAAATTGTATGAGATCCTTCCAGAATATTGCCAGGATTCTTATCACAACTTGAGAACTTAGACCTACAAGCACTTATTTCAGCATTTCTTTTTCATTCTTTGTTTTGAAAGATTACAGATATGGTCCTGAGAGTACAAGATTAAAACAAAAAGAAGGGGTTAAAATGTAAAGAAATAAAATGAAAATATCCATTGTAATAAACGATGCTTTTGTTTGTTTGTTTTTTGCTGGGTGTGATATTTAATGGTATATGATACTGAAGTGACTATTAATTCTACCCTGATGTGAGAATTGGGATCTTGCCTTCTGCCATTAGGGAGGGTTTTGGGTTTTGGGGGTTTCTGGGCTTCCTCTCCCCTCTTCCCTCCCTCCCTCCATCTCTCTCTCTCTCTCTCCCCCCCCCCCTCTCTCTCTCTCTCTCACACACACACACACACACACACACTTGTATTATAAGTGATTTTCACCCATGATGGTCTTAGTTCAGAGATTTGGTGACTAGGTTAAACTGGCATATATTCCACAAAAGGAATAATTGAAGTAATGACATTTAACCAATGGCCCAGATGATAAATACTCTGACAAGCAAACAGGTGCTTATAGAATAAGCTATTGTAAAAGTAATAATCCAGGATTAAGGACATAATTATTTCTGGCAGACAGTTTATTGTTAACCATTGAATTTTCCATTCAGAGTCAAGATATGTATACTTAAAAATCAAACAGAAGTGTGAGAGGATATTAACATTTCCCACTTTCCTATCGGCCATCATCTTAAATGGCTAAGGAGACTGTGAATATGAATTGCATCCCATCTGCCTGTTAGATCCCACCTCTGTCATTTTCCTGGAAAGAAATTACTTTGAATGTGGTTATTTCAGGTCGTAAAAGATGTGACCAAAGCAGCATCTTTTTATTTGGCAGCAAATCTGTGCATTTCTGCTACCAGGGAAGCCCTCTGTGCTTGCTTTCTGTACACAGAGGCATGGTGAACATAGGAAGAAGAGAGACAAGGTGCAGTAGCTAGGCTGAACGACATTTGCGACAAGCACCTGAGCTTCTTTTTGTTTTCCACAGGTTATGTGTCAGATCCCATGAGTACACTGAGATTTCCTTCCTGCAGCAACAGTGGCAGCTTTGAAGACAGTGGCTGACAGCAGGAACCATCTACCTGCAGTGAGAATCTCCACCAATTGGCAGCAACAATTCTTCCTCTGTCGCCACGGTTCCCAGGCATCATACATTACAGCAAAGAGCCTTATGCTGGCTTGTTTATTTACTGTTAGCTAATGCTTCCCCCATAAATTATTCCTTCACCATTTTTTTTCCTATTCCAGTAATTTAAAGAAAGCAAGGAAACATAAATCAGCTAAGTTGCAGAATTTAGGAGAGGGGCTGTTCACCCAGGAATGTACTGTATTCATGCCAGTAAAAGTAATTAGTGGGCCTGATATATATTTTCTCTAGTAAGCACGAAGAAAGGAGGGGAAAATAATTGTTACACTGTGAGAAATCGCCAACTTAGGACTCCCCACAGTGGAAAAATTACACTTTCTTTCTTTCATGGCAGGAGATAAATTTATTGCTCCACATTTCCTGTAGGATTGCTCGTTTTCTTTTTCACCTATTCATCCTTCAATCTCATCCATCAGCTGAGGTGGCTCCACAGAATCTCTTCCAAAGCTCTGAATCAGTGTTTCTCGACCTCAACAAATTTAAGAGTGTGGACTTCAACTCCCAGAATTCTGGGAATTGATGTCCACAAGTCTTAAAGGTTGTTGAGATCGAGAAACACTGCTGTCGGCAATCACCTGCCCTTCTAATTTAATGTTCTTTATATCTTCCCTGGGTCTCTTTTGCTTAATATGGAGAAACACCCAAAAACTCAGCCAGATCTTCTTTTAAAAAAGCTAATATGTTACAAACACTTTGAATTAGAACTACAGTGCAATGCAGCTTAATGTGGCACCATTCAAAATTCTTAACTGATTAATATCCAATGTCCAGGTTTATTTTCTTTTGCTCTGTTTGGTGTGGCTAGTTTATTCATTTATTTTAATGTTCTCTTGAATGATTAATAGAGTTTGTAGAGTGTAACTCCAAGAGGGATGCAATTCAGAGTATCGGATGTTTATAGCTTTTCTTGAATGTTGTCCAATCATATTATTGCAAGGCTACAGTGAGATGCAGTCAGATTTTAAATCAGTTTCTTTTACTATCAGCAAGCTAGTCATTTCCTAAAGCTGCCCACGTGTAGAACCTTTTTCTTTAACAAATTTTATTAAATGTACATATTAAAAACAAAAATGGACATGATTCAACTTCCCTGGCTTCAACAGTGCTATTAGTATTACCTTATGTTACAGAAGGAAAAACAGAAACTTAAAATACATTCTATAACAGGACAGAGTATAACAAACTGTGCGTCTGTAAATTTTTTGATAAACCATCTTTCAATCATCAACGTTGTATTTACATATCTTTCAGTTGTGTCCTAATATAGGTACTAATAAGAAGTCCTTATGATATCAACAAGTCAATTGATAATCATCTCAGCGATCCTCCTTATTTCTAACCTTCTAATGCCAATAGTCTTCTGTTCCTTAAGTGTATCCATCCTTTATCCATACCGATATTGCTGCTTGATAATATTTTTCCCAATTCAGGAGGCCGAGCCCTCCTCTTTCCTTTGCATCCTGTAATAATTTTAATTTAATTCTTGGTTTTCACGTGTAGAACCTTAATGTAGTTCAGAAGACAATAAGCAAAGCATCTCATACCCTTTGGGAATTTTATCCTCCTTCTCGTAAACAGCCCCCTACACATTTTGGAAACTGATCAATTTCTGTAAAGCTTATATTTGACATTAGACTGGCTTCTCATATTAAAAGAGGAAAATATGAAGAGGAAAATGTGTAAAAACACCAGAAATACATTCTGATGAAAAGTGTCCACATGTCTATGTATATATTTGGGTGTAGGAGTAGATGTTCACCTTAGTAGTGAAAAAGGCAGCCATAATGAAATGAAATGACCCAAGGTTACTAATTTTTTTTTTTAAAAAAAAAAAGCTACATGTAATCCTCGGTGACCACAACTGGGACCAGCAACTTGGTTGTAAAGTGAAGCAATCACTAAGTGAAACCATGGCTACGCTTATGATCTTACTTCAGCTTTCCTCTGCTTTTCAAACCTGCAAAGGTTGCAAATGCAAGAACTGATCGCAATTCATCACCATGGTATGATCATTAAACAAGGCAGTTGGTAAACGAGGATTACCTGTATTTATGGATTTGAATCAAATGCAAACTGCCTTCACCAGCAACCTAGCAAAGGAACAATCAGGTGTAAGCATCCCAACAGGTAATTTCGTGACAGAAGATTTTACAATAATGACATCAAATGAAAGAGGATGACTGTGCATGTATCTCTTCAGAATACAGTTGCAGAAAAGTGTGAAAGGCTGTCCAGCTGACACAAATACTGCTCCACAGTGTCACCTAGTGCTCCTAGGAGGAAAACCATTTTTGGTAATATTTTTGCTGTTCTAGGTGACAATGCTTATACATATGAATGCAAGCAGAGATGTGACAAGACTATGACCCAGGGAATTGTTGGTTTTGCAAATAAACAAGCTAAACATAAAAAAAAAACATTTTTGTTCCCTCCAAGTTTTATGTGCTGTGGAGATAAATATAGATATAAATGTTTAGATTCAGAAATCAAACAATTCATATCATTGTTTTATAAGCTAGACAAACTGCAGGCTAGCAGTTAAACTCATGAGCTGTAACAAATGCTTAAGTGTCTCAGAATCCAGAGGTTAATACAATGCAAAGTATTAAAACGTCTTCATAGTCAGACTTGAAAAATATGCTAAGCTGGGAATCCTGTCACATCAGTCACTCAGTGGACAGTTTACATGCTCCATTGAGGGGTTGCACCACAGTGAAAAATATAATGAAAACCATGAAACCCTCAAGATTAAAGCTTATTGTAGCAACAATGTATGTTGTGAACCATAAACCACTTGGCCAGATCTGCAACATTTTGTACTGAGAATGATCCGAAACAGAATATTCAGTACATATCTGTTCATATGATTAGAACTTTCAAAACAGTAGATACAAGCCAACAAGGCCACAAATCAGTGCCAAAAGATATTCTCATCCCTTTGTGAAATGATTCTTCAGCAAAATAATGGCTTAGAGCTGAAATATAATAATATCATGGATTACTTCAGACCTAGGTCAATGACTAGACAGTATCAATGACACCACCTGAAGTTATCTGTGGACTCCCTATATTAATATAGTTAATTAACTCTGATAACCAGAAAGATAGAAAGTTTTCCTACCTTTGTTAAACAGATTATGAATGTAAGATTGGCTTTGTTATGCCATAGGTCTGTTTGGCTATAAGCGACAATAGATGTCAGTTTCTAATCTTTATTCCACCCTTTTCTTCCCCCAACACTTTATTCTTAAGATTTATTCTTTAAGAGCTGTAAAAATGTGTTGTAATCAAATCTTTCTGCTGTTTTGCCCTAGCAGACTAATATAACTAACTGTTATATTAGAAACTTTTTTTTTTGATAGGAAAGGGATATCTTTTGGGGGATTTTTTTTATTGCAAGTTCATCCTTCTCACATTCTCCCTTTCTCTGAGCTTCTTTTTTGCCTGTTAAGCATCGCTGAGCACAAGAAGCACAATTAAGACACCCCTACACACAATACAGAAGGCTGAATGTGAACTCTGATCTTTCCTATTTCACTGTAATGAGCAAATTCTGCAGAAGGGAGCCAGGGAGCAGCCATGAATTCATTGACAGCTGCGGGTCGGGGAGAACCATCTGAGATGCCAAAATAATGGTGAGGAAGACACATCAATGGAAAACAAAATGAGGGTGCGTAGGGAGTGTTGACAACTCTCTACAGTACGGGTGAGAAACCTGGTCCTATATTACACAGAGGGAAAACAAGGAGAATCCATCAAACTAAGAGAGTTCTCTACATACATTTTAAGCAGAATGGGTCTGATCAAAACAGGACAAGGGTGGATTGGAGCTGACTGGACAGGCACTTAAATCTGTTTTTGACATTAGCTATGAAAAACTGTTCTCCAGGCTAGTCAGGGCACTTCGTTGACGTTCTGCTTTCAAACACCTGCTCTCTGCTCATCTCAGCTGCCTACAACAGCCTTCATTGGCCACTTAATGGCAGAGTCTGCTACTGATCAGATTTGGTGCAAATCAGTATGTGAATGCAACATGCCAGTGAAACGGGGCTACAGAGTATAATTAGAGCCAGTGCTGTACAAGCATCTCCATCCTAAGGTTTTATTACTGGAAGAAATGCACCAGAAGGTTTTGGGCTTGAAGAAAAAGGCCCATTTCCTTATTAAAGAGGGAAATAAAGATCTTATTAAAGTCCGTTTCTCTTTTCTGTTTATATATCAGCTTTCCTCCACAACAAACTGCATCAGGCACAAAACGTTTCTGGCTAGATGTTGAAGGTGACTGGTAGGTAGTTTAAAAGATGCAATTTTCCATGCTATAGTTCTCCCCAGGATAATTTCTCAATGATTGCTACTGTTAAAAATATAGACCATCTCTGAGTGAAGAAAGATACTAATTGCAGCCCAGTTTATATTTGCTTGAGTAAATTCATGTTTTTCATATCTTGCTTAGATATAAAAAATGCAACAGATTCAGCTTTTCAGGACATAAAGTCATTGCAACAGGATTCACTTGTTGGGTTGGTGCCTATCAGCTAGCAAAGGTGTGGGAGCCAGAGAAAGGGGGGGAGGGAGGGAGGGAGGGGGGGGAAAGAAAGAAAAAAGAAAGAAAGAAAGAAAGAAAGAAAGAAAGAAAGAAGAAAGAAAGAAAGAAAGAAAGAAAGAAAGAAAGAAAGAAAGAAAGAAAGAAAGAAAGAAAGAAAGAAAGAAAGAAAATCTCTGTGCAATGCATCTCCATTAACAGGTCCACTCGAGTGTAAGAAATTAATGAGGACTAGAAATAGAACAAGGGAAACAGCAAGAGGAAAAAGCTATTTTAATTGCCTGATCCAGTGCCAGCATATGACCCTTTACATTCACAGGGGAATTTTGTTTTATTTGCTGATTCTAGATAGTTGTTATTGTAGACTTCCATAGTTTGAAATGCAAAGAACTTGACAAAGCCAACTGGTTGGATTCAAGCAAAGCAAACACATTGTTTTATTGGTAATTAATATAATTGGCTATTAGAGGAAAACACTGCCTCAGTTAATTGGTCTCTATAGAAGGAATATCAAGTCTTCCAGGGAAAACAGGCTGCTAAGAAATGCTAAGTTATTAATTCAAATGGATTTTTTTTTAAGAATCAAAATGTAAAATCCACCCTAGCACAGTGTCCCCATGTTGCTGCTGATGTCATATTAGACTTGTCCCTTTCCCAGAAATAAAGTATATTTGAAATACACGAATACACACATACACAAACAAAGAGAGAGGGAGGGAGGGAGAGAAAGAGAGAGAGAGAGAACCACCCCCACCAAGGTATTTTTAAGTTCATTCAATTAGCTGTAGCATCATCTAATTGTTGGCAACCTTGAAAGTCGAAGCTGCGATTTATTATACAATATTTTTAAAAACAAACAGGCAGAATATTCACTCAGACGAGTACTCTACAAACATGCTTCAAATTAGTTTTTTAAAAAAGACTTTGAAATTTGGCAATTGATTAGACTATAGCTTGACAACTGTGGACCCTGCATGAGCAATTTCATCGTCCTAGTGGCTCTTATAGAGTGTTTTATTTTATTTCTTTATTTATTAAAATTTTGGGCTGCTCATCTCATTGATACAGTATCTTACAATATGATAAAAAGTAAAAAAAAAGGCCTACAAGACAATTAAAATTAGAGGAATTAAATAGAAAAGCTAAAAATCAAGTGTTGCCCTTTTCAGATTTAAAAACAATATTAACATGTAAATGCATTATCTGAAGGTTTAAACTCCATAACTGAGAAGTTCTTAAATTTAATTACTTTCAGATTTAAAATGCATTTGGCCACTCATCCATGGGTCTTTTGGGGGGGGGAACAATCATCTTTGATGTTAACCATCTGTAATATCTGCCAGTTCTGTGACTTACAGACAATCGTAGTTCCAAAGCTGATTTGATTCACAATGATTTTGTTATTAAAAAAGATTATGCTGAGTTTCTAAAGAGACAGACACACAACACTTTTTCATCAAGAACAGCACATCACAGTCTAGTATGTTTATTATTGCAAAGGATTGAGTGCATCATAGTCCACTCCCAATTAGTACTATTGTATGGACTCTGTTTACTTCTATCCATCTTTGTCTCGGCCTGGAATCCAAGTGTGGAGTGGGTCCATCAGAGGTGCCCAGGGAACAGACTTACCCAGTTATCTGGGAGCAATTTCACTCAGTTGGACCTGAGGAAGTGGACAGGGTCCTTTGGGCTGTTACTGCAACTACTTGTTTATTAGATCCTTGGCCCACCTGGTTGCTAAAACCACCAGGCGGTTGACTTGCAGGTAGGTCCAGACAGTAATTAATACATCACTGCAAGAGGGAATATTTCCAGGACCATTTTAGGAATCCTTGGTCTGTTCCTTCCTTAAGAAATTTTCACCGGATCCCACCTGCCTGGACCATTTCCATCCAGTTTCAGGTAAGGTGGAGGAAAAGTGGTTGTGCTGCAGTTTCAGAGAGCCCTGGATGAAACAGATTATCTGGACCCCTTTCAGTCAGGTTTTAGGCCCAGTTATGGGACACAGATGGCATTTGTCATACTTGTGGATGATCTGTTTGGTGGTAACAGGTTTGGGGTAGTGCATTCATCCTTGCTCTTTTTGACCTCTCGGCAACTTTAAAGCCCTTTATGGCATATCTGAGGAACCATCTCACTCCAATGGGGCTAACCTACTCCACTCATGCCAGCAGAAAGGGCCTGTTTTGAATCCCATATAGACCAAAGAATTTCAGCTGGTGGGGTCCAATAAAGAGCCTTTTCTGATGTGGCTGACCAGATAAAAATCTCCATTTTCAGGGGTCCATCATCTAGGTTTTTAGCTTTTCTATTTATTTTTTTTCTTTTCTAGTACTTTTTTTACTTGTAATTATATTATAAGCCACCCCGAATCACTATAGATGGGCAGCCTCTGTAGTGAGATGGGCAGCATAAAAGCATAATAAATAAAAAAATAAATGTATAAACAATTGTATGGTATACTATGGACATATCATATATTCCTCTGTATATAAACTTATAGTATAAAGAATTTCCCCCCATAAAAATATAGAAACAAAGATATTACCTTGAAAAGTGGGAAAAACAAAAAGGACTATATATTATGATGGATACACTGAAATATATTGTTTGAATGAAAAACAAAATATGCTTCAATTTGTCTTCCACAAAGAGAATTCTACCTTGATTAAAAAAAAGTATTGCATAAAACATGACAGAGAACATACATTATCTGAAATGCTACAATGATTATAATATTAAAATCTAATAAGAACTAAACTTAAAGAAAGAAAAGAAAATAGGCAGGAGTAAAAAATAAAGGAAAAAGAGAAAAAAAGAAGAAAAAGAAAGGTAAGAATATACTAAAGAAAAAGAAATATATAAAAAAGTGACTTGCAACCTTTATTTCAACAAGTATAAATTCTTCTCTCTCTCTAAAGTTACATTTATCTCTTCATCCCAAAGTCCATCTTATCTATAAATAAATCCATAAAGCATCATCCTTTCAGTCCTGGTCTCTCTCAAGGATAAAATAAAATATGTTGTTACTTCTAGCAACCTCTAGCAACCCTTTATAGACTCATAAAGGGTTGCTACAAATAACAACATATCTTATTTTATCCTTGCTCTATATACCAACTTTATATTCCTTCCTTTTATTTATAAGGGTTGCTAAAAGTAACAACATATTTTATCCGTGATCAGATGTACCAACTTTATATTGCTTCCTTTTATTTCTAATAGTCTTAATTTTTAGTTTATTCAAATATTGTTTTAAGATTGGACTTCTCTTCATTTCTTCTTTGTCCCATTGCATAGTCTTCTAAACAAGCCTCTTTTGAAAATCCAAAACCAATTTTTATTCTAGACCCTTTTTAAAATCATTATCTTGGCCTAAGAGGTATATATCTACTTTTGATATCATCTCTATATTGTCAGATAACTTTTGTTCTACATCTGACTTTTCTTCACTGATATATTTTAAATATAGCATATCCATGAAACAGACATCATTACTCTTTGTTGATATTACTCTTTGTTGATATTATTATGGTATTATTTTCTGATTCTTCAAAAGTCTCTTCTAGTAGTTTTATTGTCATTACAATTTGCACCATCTTGCATATCTTTCTTCTATCTAAAATCTTTAGTCTCCCTTAGTGTCCAGTTTTTCAAATCATAAAATTCTTTATCAATATGTTGTAAAAACCTAAACAGAATCAATTTCCCAGGAGAAACTGTTTGTATTTTGTAATTAATTCCATAATCTTATTCTAAAAGTTTCAATATTCTAATTTTATCTGGACCCTTAGTCTATGTATTGCTTTATCAGAACAAAATAGTTTCCTGTTTATTTCAGATTCTTTAAATTATTACACTTATAAAGCAGTTGCTCTGCTTTTGTGGAGCTCTCTTCAGTTCACCATATTCCCACATATGCAATATCACTGTTTTAAGTGAAAAAGATAAGATACTTTTCTGAGTATTTTATGTCTGCTGTTTTGAAAATCCCAAAATATCAGAAATGAAAATCAAATCAGGTATTAATGTTGGTTAAACAAAGATATCTCATGCATGCTTCAATTTATCAGTGGCATGGTTCTGTGAGGGAAATGATCTTTACAAAAATTATTTGACACACATATAACAATTAAGCATATAGGAACTATTTTTCCATTACATCTGTACTCATCATAGTACAAAACATAGATTACAACTCTCACCATGAAGTGAGAATGAACCTTGCATCACCCATTAGAACTTTCATAAATCAAATCTGATCACATCATTTGAGTCAAAGACAAATCAGCCTTAAATCTCAGTGTCAACTTTGAAAATGAGCATGGTTGTGGCCATTTTCCCTATTCATTTTCGGTTGACACATTGAAAGGGGGTGGGGGGATTGCCAAGTGCTTCACTAGTCAAAATAACCTTTTGTCCCATGGGAACCAAGGTCATTGGCTGCTCCCGAGACTGCTGGCTGGGCGTTTCATGAAAAGCGCAAGAAGATGTATTGGAGAACGTAGTTGCTTGATAGCTTTAGAGATGGGATTTCTTAACTTTGTATTGGGAAATTGTTACATGTGTCTTCAGACTTGGTTTTACTTTTGACGTGCTGATACTTTGTAACTAATAAACATTTTCTTTGAGGAATTTCCAAGCCTCAGAGTTCTGCTTTTTTTGTCTCTCTCTGTTGGAGCCATGACACTCAGACTGTGTGTAATCTCTCTAACCTTAAACATTTGTCCACAACTGTGAACGCTGGATTTCAACAATTTGATGAACCACTTTACAGCATAAAAATAAATATTATCACTTTGTACTAATTCAAACCAATGTCCTGTTAATAAAAATTCTGGATGAGCAAGCAAAACATTCCACTGGCCATGCAAATTTTCATGAAATTCAGTACTTTTTGTTACTTGGTGTGTATGTGTGTTCCTGTGTTATTATACTGTGGGTGTTAATAAAACTTACTCAATAGTGAGGTCAGCAGCATATAAATTTAGTAAGTAAGTAAATAAATAAAATACGTCGCCTTGCGGCCTTTAGCTGCCTAATCCTGCTTTCTAACATGCTAACAGAAATTTTGCTCAATGCTACCATAGTATAAAATCCTAGTGTAAAATCTATATAATAAGGCAATGGGAACCAATTCCCTAAACATGGCATGAAAGAGTATTCAATTAATGCTTTTGTTCTCAGACATTAAAGTGTGCTGCTTTGGCAACTGTAGGTTGGTAGGTTTTCAGAATAATTGCTGCCAGACAGATGGTTAAATGACACACAGCTTAATACTGTGCCTATTCACTCGGAACCAAATCCATCAGATTTGGTGAGACTTCTGCTGCAAGACAGTGTGTTCTGGAGAATGCAGAATATCGGCAGATTGAAAAGAGGGCATTTTGATCAACAGAATAATCTCCTTCTAGGTGGGTACTAATATCACTGCATGTAATAACAAATGTTTCCTAAATTCCTATTCCAGTTTCTCTGTTATTTTACAAACATATAAAAATTAATTTAGACAAAAATAAGAAACAGGAGTATGCAGCTAGAAGCCGAATACCTGTGAAACTCTGGTACTGGGATAATCCACTGGTTTTTTTTTCCTACTTACATTGGCTGGGTTGAGATGTTGCGTTAACACTGCCGCTGATTTAATCAGGCTTTATTGACTGGGTTCATAGAACTTACTAAAGCCATAAACCAGGGTTTACAAACTCACAGTAAGATTCATATATTACCTTAAGCCCAAATCAAGCAAAGCACTGTGACTTAGAACAATGTATGATTTAAGCCATTATAACCATAGGGCTCCATGGCAATGATGCCAAAATGGCAAAACTGGTGTCATGACATCAGTCTACAAGCTCTGCCCTTTTATGTCCCAATGTCCCAAAAGGTAAGTACCTAAGGAATGTAGTTTGCACTGTGATGTCATGTTCTGTCATTTTCCCCCTCCTGTATTTATAATGTTAAAAAAGAAGGGAAAAAATCCTTCCTAAAATTTCCAAAACAAACAGCATGCTATTTTCTGAGATAAAGGCTATACTCTTACAAAGAATAAATTTAAGAGCTTTAACCGATATAGTTGTTAGTGTTGAAAGACCAACTTCTAATACATTAAATTTTCAGGGTTCATAACAGCCAATGGGAAAATTATAAGAAAACTATGAAAGTAATGAAGAACACTGAAAGTCTGGCTCTAATGGATTTGGTAACATTATTGATTTTGTATTCTGGCATCACTCTTTCTCCTCAGCTTTTCAATTTAAAATGTAGGGATCGGTCAGAGTTCTTTTCTCTCACTTTCTCTCATTCTTTTTTTTGTGAATTTATTTGTGAGCAGATGTACGTGGTATTTCTGCGCAGTAACACAAAGCTTTGTAGAATCTAGAATCCATCATATGCAAGTACTTTTCAAGGTAGCTTTACTGATAAATGATGTCACCTATCTAGATAATGGCTGAATTCCCAGGAATCATGGGATAAAATCCATCGCAAAACCAGAGATTTTCAGTCCCCACACCTTTTGTTCAGGCAAATCTCAGTCTGAATCCAAGCCCATGGCAAAAAGTGGAAAGATATAAATCATATGACTGAATGAATTATCCTTGTTTATACCTACAGCAGCACACAGCATATAGCAGCAATCTGATTATAAGGTACTGTAGTCTTTGACTTATAACTGGTTACTTAGCGACCATTTGAAGTTCTGATGGCCCTATCTAAGGATACTTATGACCTGGATTCAAAGTTTGGATGGTCACCTCCCAGTTACGTGATCACATTTTGGGCACTCGGGAACTGGACTGATTTACAGCCATTTGCAACATTTTATTATGGTTTTGCCAAAAACCAGCATTTACTTCTGATTTTTGGAAAAAATGAGTCATAGAAAACCATAAGTTTGCTTAATGACTGTAGGGTTCATTTAATGACCACAGCAAAAAAAGTTCATAAAATCAGGTCAGTCACATAACTGATTTGCTTTATGACCATCATGAGTTACAACCATTAAGAGCAGGTTCCATTATGGTTGTAACTTGAGGATTGCTAATATCGGTCTTTATGGATGATGCAGCTCCCCTTTTAGCTGTGGTATCAATCAATTTGGCTATACTTTCTACATTATGCACAGAATTAAGTTCAAGACCAATGACAATCTTTCAAAAATCTAATCAGGAGTCATCCTGTACGACTCTTTGGAGAATGTGAGTGAACGTCAAGCACTTCCCTTCTGCTAAATTTAAAAAGAACACATAAGATACAAATGGAAGGGAAAAGGCCATAAAATACATACAAATGTTCAAATCTGTTTGCAGGTGTTTTATTGTTCTACATAAAGACTTCAAGTGACTCTTACTGTGCAGCAGAATTAGCTGGTTGATTCTGGGAAAGTTCCCGTTACATAATAATTCTGTTTTGTTTTTAAAAGAAATGTGTGGCAGCTGTTATACAGGCCTCATTATTGATATTTTTAGAATTATAAAGGAATGCTATTAATGAAATAAGTTAGATAGGATTTCGTTTGTCTGCAGCAGTCCTGGTGCATAGTGACAGAAGTGTGTGAAGGAATCAAAGAGGGCAGTTACCCCAGGTGGCACCAATCTAGAATTATTTTCTTGAAAAAAGTTACTAAATGATCATGGTAGTCAGGACAACAATGGAAAGATGGATGGCAAGCATCAAAAGAATATAAGAAGATGCTTGAATAAGTCTGTGTTTCCACCAAGTCTTGAGGCAGCAATGATGAGATGGGAAGTTCCAACCCCAAAGCATTCTGGGAAAACAAACAAATACAAGATTAGTTTACAGGATATACAGCAGTGTATCTCAACCTTGTCAACTTTAAGCTGGCTGGACTTCAACTCTCAGAATCCCCCCAGCCAGCAATGCTGGCTGAGGAATTCTGGGAGTTGACCTCCACACAGTTTAAAGTTGCCAAGATTGAGAAACACTGGTACAGGAGATAATTCTCTGGAAATTTAAAAGAGACAAGTACAGCCCCAGCATTTTTTAAAAAAATAGCTGTAGATTCTTGAGGCAGCACAAATGAGGATTTATTTTAATCAAGCCCATTAAAGAGGGACGTATTCTTTCTCAACTATGCCTAGTGGAGAGGACAGTGCTGTTTTTAAATCTAGGAAGGGTTCACATGCAAACAATAATTAGCGTAACATTTACCATTCAATATTTAGTTCCTGATTAGCATAACTTGTGATTCAGAATTTGAAGTCTGGAAACTATAGCACTTTTAACAGCAAAATACCTAAGCATTTCTTCTTTACCTTTATATCAGGAAGAAGCAATCTATGGTAATAATGAAACACTGCAGTGGCTTCCTTGGCTTTCAGTTGTTTGATATGCAGGGTAATTGCTCAACACACTTTTTCCAAGGCAAAATAAGAAGTGGCAAGTAGTCTTTACTGGCAACGGGGCAAGCAAAAAGTATAGCTCCGGCCTCAGTCTCAAGTTAATGGTATATGCAGAGGGTGAGCTTACAACTAGAAAATACTATAATGTGGTAGATTGCTTTTGTATCCCATTAACTGGACTGCTTTAGAAGAACAGAGATGTGATGATAACTAGACATGTGGTGGGGAAATGCAAAAGTTCCACATCTGGAGCATACCAGGTTGAAGAAAATAGTTATGGGTTCAATTTTAAGTTGAGGGTTTAGAAAAAGAGTTAATGGGGCCAAAAGGACATATTAAAGTGCCCTATTGATCAGCAGACCAAACTGCCAGTGTCAGGGAAATTGCACATAAGTGGCGGAGAATGACAAGGAAATAGCTCAGGACAACTTTAGCATTTGGGAAAATATATCTTTCTCTCCCTCTCTCTTCTCCA
Source organism: Crotalus tigris (assembly GCF_016545835.1). Taxonomy (NCBI): domain Eukaryota; kingdom Metazoa; phylum Chordata; class Lepidosauria; order Squamata; family Viperidae; genus Crotalus; species Crotalus tigris. The sequence goes on from NW_024100527.1 coordinate 852,756, forward strand.
CCAGATAGGAATGATTTAAGTAAGATTGGAATATGAACAGATGAGGAGGAAGAGGAAATCCAAGGTCTATCAGCTACTACAGACAAAGAGGTGCTTTCCTCTGGATAATTGATTGGGCAGTAATGAAATGCTTTTTGACATGCTTAAATTGTATGCTGAGCTTTATTTTCAAATAAACTCAAGCAGTACCAAGCCATCAATGATCTTCTGCATCAAAGAAAGCCAAACCCAGATCAGCACTGTCCACCCAAAACCTTCTCACCACTTGGGAGATCTAGTGTGCAACCTATTGCTAAGTCAGATAACTGGATTAGCTGTTCAGACAAAAACCCAATTTTAATTAAACACCAGATCTATAGCTCAAATAACAGTACTGAAAGCATTACTACAGTGGAATACAGTATTAAACCTTGTCCTATAAGCTGCTATAAACTCATCAGGAATCATGGTTTCAAGGTGATAAGTCAATTAGTAAATAACTTCTTTAAATAAGTCTAAACCGCAATCATTTCCTTCTCAAAGAACTAAATATATATCCCCAGTGAATTAGTAGGATTAAATATATATCCCCAGTTAATTCCTATAACGGTTGAGCATGGTTTATTGAAGAAATTTTCTTGGCTGAGTTTATATATAAATGTACACCATACCCCAGAGTTTACAGATCACAGTGGTTAGCTTCAGATAATATGCCAAATGAAAGCCACACCATATTATGGGGCAAGTGTGAAGCAAGCCTTAATCCATTTAATTAATCCATGACACACTGGGGCCAGAGCTCAGATAGTAGACATGATTTGACAAATATATAATAATTCAAAAATTCCCTTCTCAGCCCTATGAGTTGTTTGTATCTTCCTCAATCTCGGGTCCTCTACCAGAGGCTTGGGACTTTGAGAGTTCTGCACAGCATCTTAGCTGTTCTTAGCACTGCACTCTTCTGGACAAAGAACTCTGATGTTGTCCATGGAATCTGATGGAGCCACTCAGCCAGCTTAAGAGTCACAGCTCCGAGTGATCTTACCACCACTCTGGGACCACTTTGGTCTTTATTTACCACATCCTCTCTATTTTCTCCATCTTTTCCTTTTTCCTGATGTTGCTGTCACTTAATACCATTACATCTATCACCACTGCTGTTTTCTGGTCTGATATACAGTGTATTAGAACCCTGAAACTCCCAGATCTCTAGTAAAGTACCTGAAATTGAAGAAGTTACATATTACTCATAGAAGTGAGAAGGGAATTTATATATCAGCACATGCTCACCTTCAGTCTAGGTGTTTGTCTTCTCAGTCAGTTCCAGTAAGAACTTGGTGACACTCTCTTTCATACTCCTGGGAGCTCCAAAGAATGGTATTTGTCATTGTGATAGTTTCATCTGTAGTCTCCTCCAATCCTATTTCACAGTTCATATTTCCATCTTTTTCATCTGAAGGGGTTTCTTCTGAAGGCTCCCCTATTCCTTCTTCTGAAGGCTCCCCTATTCCTTCTTCTGAAGGCTCTCCTGTTTCTTCTTCCGAAGGTTCTCCTGTTCCTTCTTCCGAAGGCTCTCCTGTTCCTTCTGAATGCTCCCCAGTTCCTTCTTCCTCACTGTTACTGCTCTCAATTATCTCCCTTTCTTCATCTACTACAACAGCAAAAAAATCTTCACTCGTGGCACACTCCTGAGTTGATTCGTCTTCTGCTGATCTTTCCACCGAAGGTTCTTCTTTATCTTTATCATTTTCATTGATCTGTGATACTTCTGTTATCAGTTGCTGTATCCCTATTAAGAGAGCTTCTTCTACATCTGCAAGTGTTATCATTCCTTCTCTCATCTCATCACATGTGTCTGATTCGTCCTGTTCCTTCTCCTCTTCAGGAGCTATGACTTCCTCCTGTACTTCCATGTAAAGAAATGTTTCCCTTGTTCCAGTCTTGTCAGATACTCCAGTTTGGACACTAGGTTCTTTTTTCATTTCTCCTCCAACGAATGCTTCTTTTTGTGGGGCTGATTCAGAAGTATGTTTTATTTCTGCTATAATCTCTTCTCTCCTGGTGACTAACCCTTGCTCTCCAAAGGTAGTTTCATTCAGAGATCCTATGACGACAGAAAGCACTTCTCCATTTGCTTCTGAATCTTCTGTTTCTTCTTCCCCCCGGAGTTTTGGTACAACTTTAACTTCTGCTTTCTCTTCAAATGCTACCTCAGTCTCTGGCGTTACAATTTTTGCCTTCTGTTCCAAGGCTACCTTGCCTTCTGCCTTCTTTTTAAGGGTCCTCTCAACTTCTGCATCTTCAGCTTCTAAATCCTTTCCAGCTATCACTTCAGACTCTGTTTCTATAGTTTCTCCTTTCCGCTTAAGTGTCATCTCGGCTTCTGCTTCTTCCGCACCTAACTCCCCTTTAGGCACCACCTTAACTTTGGCCTGTCCGGGTTCTGCCTTCCTTTTAAGTGTCCACTCAGGTTCTGCCTCTTTGACTTCTAATTCCTCTTTAGGTATCACATCAGCCTCTTCCTCTATAATTACTGCCTTCTGTTTAAGTGCTTTCTCTATTGCCTTTCCTTTAAATGTCAACTCAGCTTCTGCTTCTTCAACTTCTAATTCCCCTTTAGATACCACATCAGCCTCTGCCTCTCCAGTTTCAGGCTTCCATTTCAAGGCAACGTGGCTTTCTGCCCTCTTCCCCTCAGCTTCTGACCCTTCAACTTCTAATTTTCTTTCAGGTATCTTATCAAATTCTGCCTCTATAATTTCTGCTTTTCCCTTAAGTCTCACCTCAGCTTCTGCTTCTTCAGCATCTAACCACCTTTCTGGTACCATCTTAGCTTTGACCAGTCCAGGTTCTACCTCTCTTTTAAGTATCATTTCAGCTTCTGCTTCTTCAGCATATAACTCCTCTTTAGGTGTGACTTTAGCTTTGACCTGTCTAGTTTCTGCTTTCCATGCAACTGTCAACTCAGCTTCTCTTTTTTCAGCATCTAACTCCCCTTTAGGTGCCACCCTAGCTTTAACCTGTCCAGTCTCTGCTTTCCATCCAATTGTCACCTCAGCTTCTGCTTCTCCAGGATATAACTCTCCTTTAGGTACCAACCTAGCTTTAATTAGTCCAGTTTCTGCCTCTCTTTCAAATGACACCTCAGCTTCTGCTTCTTCAGCATATAAGTCTTCTTTAGGTACAATCTTAGCTTTGACCTGTCCAGTTTCTGCTTCCCTTTTAAATGTCACCTCAGTTTCTGCTTCTTCAGCATATAAGTCTCCTTTAGGTACCACCTTAGCTTTAACATGTCCAGTTTCTGCCTCTCTTTCAAATGACACCTCAGCTTCTGCTTTTTCAGCATATAACTCCCCTTCAGGTACCATTCTAGGTTTGACACGTCCAGGTTCTGCCTCTCTTTCAAATATCATCTCGGCTTCTGGTTCTTCAAGATATAACTCCCCTTCAGGTCCCATCTTAACTTTGATATGTCCAGGTTCTGCCTCTCTTTCAAGTGTCATCTCAGCTTCTACTTCTTCCGCATATAAGTCTTCTTTAGGTACCATCTTAGCTTTAACATATGCAGTTTCTGCCTCTCTTTCAAATGTTACCTCAGCTTCTGCTTCTTCAGCATATAACTCCCCTTCAGGTCCCACCTTAGCTTTGACACGTCCAGGTTCTGCCTGTCTTTCAGGTGTCATCTCAGCTTTTGCTTCTTCTGCATATAAGTCTCCTTTAGGTTCCATTTTAGCTTTGACACGTCCAATTTCTGCCTCTCTTTCAAGTGTCATCTCAGCTTCTGCTTCTTCAGCATATAAATCTCCTTTAGGTTCCATTTTAGCTTTGACACGTCCAATTTCTGCCTCTCTTTCAAGTGTCACCTCAGCTTCTGCTTCTTCAGCATATAAATCTCCTTTAGGTTCCATTTTAGCTTTGACACGTCCAATTTCTGCCTCTCTTTCAAGTATCATCTTAGCTTCTGCTTCTTTAGGATATAACTCCCCTTCAGGTCCCACCTTAGCTTTGACACGTCCAAGTTCTGCCCCTCTTTCAAGTGTCACCTCAGCTTCTGCTTCTTCAGCATATAAATCTCCTTTAGGTTCCATTTTAGCTTTGACACGTCGAATTTCTGCCTGTCTTTCAGGTGTCATCTCAGCTTCTGCTTCTTCAGCATATAAGTCTCCTTTAGGTGCCACCTTAGCTTTGACACGTCCAATTTCTGCCTCTCTTTCAAGTGTCATCTCAGCTTCTGCTTCTTCAGCATATAAGTCTCCTTTAGGTCCCATCTTAGCTTTGACATATCCAATTTCTGCTTCTCTTTCAAGTGTCACCTCAGCTTCTGCTTCTTCAGCATATAAGTCTCCTTTAGGTACCACCTTAGCTTTGACACGTGCAATTTCTGCCTCTCTTTCAAGTGTCATCTCAGCTTCTGCTTCTTCAGCATATAAGTCTCCTTTAGGTACCACCTTAGCTTTGTCACGTGCAATTTCTGCCTCACTTTCAAGTGTCATCTCAGCTTCTGCTTCTTCAGCATATAACTCTAGTTTAGGTTCCACCTTAGCTTTGATACGTCCAATTTCTTCCTCTCTTTCAAATGTCATTTCAGCTTCTGCTTTTTCAGTGTGTAAGTCTCCTTTAGGTTCCACTTTAGCTTTGACATGTCCTCTTTCTGCCTCCCCTTTAAGTGTCATATCAGCTTCTGCCTCTGTGACTTCTAACTCCTCCTCAAGTCCCACATCGACTTTAGCCTCTCCAGTTTCTACCTCCCTTTTAAGTGCCATGTCTCCTTCTGCTTCCCATGGATATTCCATTTTCTTTCCTATCTCTTCTTTTTCTACTTTTCGTTTAGTTTTAACTTCTGTCTCATCAGTTTCTGCCTCTTCTTTAAGTGCCATCTCAGCACCTCTCTCTTCAGATTCTGCCTTTCTTCCGGGTGTTTTTTGTTGTTCAATCATTTTCTGTCTTGGAGATAATCCTTTTACTTGTCCCTCTGCCTCTTCAACCCACATTTCTCCTTTTGCTTTTTCTTTCTTTGCTAATTCTTCCATCAGCACTGCCATAGATTCTAAGCCGGGTTCAATATAAAGCCCTTCTTTCTCCAAGTCCAGTTTCTCTTCTGGAGCTGCCATTTTGAACTTTAGCCTTTCTTCTGCTCCTCTTTCTACAGGTTGTACTACAGTCTTTTCTCCTTGGGCTGTTTGATCAATTGCCAAAATATCTTTTGCTCTTGCTTGTCTCTCTTTCTCTCTTTCAGAATATGGTTTGCCTGCTAACTTGTCTTCCTCAGTTATTTCAATTTCATGGTCGAGGAAGGCCTCTCCCACCAAAGGCTCTATTTTCTTGAGGGATAAATCTTCTGTAGATATGGCTTTCATCCCAGTCACATCTGGATATTCTTGGTATAAATCTTCATCCCATCTGGATGAAATTCCTTGGATTGTTTCTTCCATCTCAGATGGAACCTCTCTTCCACTAGTGATTGCCTTTTCTGCAGCAGCTGCTTTTTCATCTCCATAGAGAACATCTTCCACTTTTAATTGTGATGGTCTAAGTCCTGCTTCCAAAGGGGAAATGGGCCTCAATTCATATTTTCTCTCCTCATCTTCCCTCAAAAATGCCTCATCCTTTCTTTTCTTTTCCATTATGTCAGCTTTTTTTCCGGCCTCTGCTTTATGTTTTTTCTCTTGAAAAATTTCTTTGGATTCAGCTTCTCCTACCTTTTCTGGTCCCTTTCCAATACTGATCTTTTCTGCAGATGTTGTCTCCCAATCTTCAGCTGTCTCATATTTTCCTTTCATCTTTTCTTTTGCTTCAAGCCTGTCCTCTGTCTTAATTTTTTCTAATTCTCTTGTCTTTAAAGCTTTTGGTGCCTCAGTCACTTCTGCACCTTCTTCTCCCTCAAGGATCTGCCATCGCACATGTTCTTCTCTCTTTGCTGCTCTTGACTTCTCACTAATTTTGGCATCTTCAGTTTCTTCCCCTTCTGATCTGAATCCCCCTAAAACCTCCTCTCCGTCAGCAGCTTTATGTTTTATTGCCATTTCACCTGTTTTTGTCACGCTCTCAATTTTTTCATCCTTGGGGGTTATTTCTTTTTCTATACTGGCCAGGTCTGATTCTATGGGTTCTCTCTCCCATTCTCTTTTTCCTGCCAGAAATTCAGGTTTTACTCCCTGGTCTCCTCTAAGACTTGCTCTTTTGGGGGCTAGCAATTCTTCTGTTAGAGCTGCTTCTTTGGGGCCTTTACCAGCTACAAGCTCCTCTTCCTCAAGTATTCCTTCCTTGTCCATCATCTCTCTCTCTCTCTTCATTTGCTTTGTAGCCCTTTGCGATTCAGTCCTTCTTGATGGTTTTGCCAAGGAAACTTCATCTGGTGCTATTAAAATAAGCACAGTATGAGTTGTAATTGTGATAACTTTATCAGTGTGGCATTTTTAAAAAATACATTGACATATGTTTCTCCTGTCCTTGTTGGCCCAGCCATTTTGAATGGATAGCCATCAGTCACTTTGCTTCTTAGATTAACCTGAGAGCAACTGATTTGTGAAGGATGGTACAATATAATGGAAAATTGGACAAGTTAATTTTCTGGTCCCACATTATTCTACATAAGTCAAGAGAGAAGAGTATTCTGAAAACTTGCTCTTGTATGGTTCATTATTAGTCTACCTTACAAACTACCTGGTATTCCTCCTATACTACTAATTTTGCTGCTTCTTTTTACACAAAACATTGCCAGCAAAGCCTTCCTTTTCCAAGCAAACTAACTATTATAAAATATTAAAGAGTGGCCATATCACTGAAGTTGGACTACAAAAATGATAAATCAATTAGAAGTTCTCCACTGCAGAAAAGGTCCATAAAAAGGAAATAGTTGCAGAAAATTAAAAGTATAGAAATATAAAGGTTTTGCCCCCAAGATGGTGACAGATAATCTCTTTTCTCTCATGGACAAACAGCTGATTATGCAGCCAAACCTGCTCCCTAGATCTGAATGGGAGCATTAGGAACAACCAAGGACAACCCTAAGAAGATCATATATCTTTGCAGAAGAGGGATCTTGATGACCACAATTCTCAGTAGGAACAATCGGAGAATCAGGTCTTTTATCTTCCCTTCACTTTCACTTTTGCTCTAAGAAGTTGGTGGCGAATAACTTACTCTCTGGTAGTGAAAGCTATTTGATTGATTTGCATGCTTTTCTCTAATTGTGTTTTGGGTTTTTTTGTAAAATTCCCTTTTTCCTTTTTGGGAGTTTATATAGTTTTATTTTTCAAAAAGTTAAAATACAAAGAAAAAAGGAATATAAAGGTTCTGAAATGCATTAAATCAAACATTAAAGGTCAATGTGTACACACATATACATAGGAATGATATATCTTGAAAACAAGTGTGACCTTACATCAAAATAACTGGGAATTTATTTTAAAATCAAATACTTTAGACATTATATTCTAGACACTACAAAATAAGCCTGGTCTTAGTTGCTGAACTGAAATTATTGCCCACCTCCTCATGGCTTTGTGTCTATACTAATATAAGGATAAGGGGGAAAATGAGTGGATTAAATATCTGGTGTAATAATTTCTTTCCAAATATCCTAATATTTTGAAAAGCTTTCTAAAAATTGTAATGTTCTATACCTCCTGGATCTATCATAAAACAATTCCTCACTTTAAAAAATATATATATGTATAAATGTACATTTAGGTTCATATGAATATGAATATGACTTTTCATGTAGTTAAAACAAGTGAATTAAAAATGCAGATTAGTAGGAAGTGAGAAATAGCTATCTGGGACCAAGAACAGAGTGTCTGGGGGGGGGGTGTTTAAAAAGTTAAGATGAGGAACGCACAATAAAGCCCTGCCCCTTTTTATGTTTGTTGTGTGACCCTTTTTATGATTGCTCCTCTCTGCTTGATTTTTTTCACCCCTATGTATAAATGCACCCAACTTAGAAGCCTTATAACTACTTTCTAGAAATATCAGCAGAACAACATATGATCCACTAAGGAGGAATTGTGAGGAACAATAAAATATTCTGGTCTGGATGGGAATAAATGCCTCATCAGAATATATACAGAAAAATAGTGTTAAACCTATTTGAGAATAATGAACCCCAATTGATTTGGGATTTACTTTTCCCACTGATTTCAGTGAGAATTATGCAACAGGTAGTATAGGACTACATATAAACATAATGTTCAATGAATTTTGATAGGATTTTATTTTTGCCCAATTGTTTACACTACAGTCTTTTTACTTTAATTGGAACTACTGTACAAACTCTCAGTGTACTCATTATTAATTATGTTCAATAAATTATCTTCTAAAACCTTAAAAGATTAAAGAAAATATTATAATGGCATATATAAGGACACAGATTCTTATAGACCTTTCCAACCTGTATGCTTGCATAATTTAAGTACTTGGCACTAAAAACTGTTGAAATTGAAGTGCTGATAGCATTCATCTAGACCTTTATATTGTAGGTGACTTTCAACAAATAATCCAATCAAATAAGATATATCTTGGAATCAAAACTTGTTTCTTAGGGAACAGAGCTAAAGAAAGTGCTTATAATTCAGCCAGGAAAATAAAGGGGAAAAAAACACAGTATTATTAAGAAAATCTCCATTTGCCTTCTGACAAAATGGTTTATTGGAGCTGTAAAATTTGCATGGTATTGTATGACATGGAAGAAGGTATCTAAACTCTTATTGGTCAGTCTCATGAAGAGGCTGCCAGTCTAACATGTATCCCAATGTTGGGGATTTGGGTACTGAAGGCCCAAACTATACATTACAGAAGATAAGTAACTGATATTGACTTTCATTTCCTTATATCAAATAAAACTCAACATCTGTATGTATTTATAGGTCTCTTGTTCTTCATGAACATTAATAACATGATTTGTTGAATAAATCCCAACTGAAGGTCATGCATAATGCTGAGCCATAAAGCACAGTTTAGAAACCAAAATTGCTGAGTTCCCACAACAGGCAATCAGAACTGTATATTGAAAATATGACTGCACCACCTGATGTGCATAAAATATTTCCCCTCTAGCAACAGTATGAAAACTTGTCAAGTATTTATATTTTTCTTCTTCTATACTTAGGGCTGGATTTTGCATGGCTAAGATTTTAATTCACTATGAAGGAGAATAAACAGCTGCTAAAATCTGACTTGGACTCTACCCATTCTTAAAATACTCTAGAATAGGAATGTGTCATTTTTTGTGGAATCCCAGAGAGTTACTTTTGAGGATTCCTCAGAGGTTTCAATAATTTAAGACAATTTCATTTCACTATTATATTTTTATTCCATGTAATATAGATCTACAGAAGATCCTAAAAAGTGACCTGAAGTTTACTTTGTGTTCATGTGATGGCAAAAATCCCCACTTGTTATGCTGTGTACAATTGTTGGATAAGACATAAACAAGCAAATTTTTTTTAAGTTGACTTCCAGGACATACAAGGAATATACAATCTTGTCAGCATTAATGACAAGATCAGCCATGTATGCTTATATGTTACTTGTAAGAACTCGGAGGGTTTGGCAAATTAAAGGATAAAACTGATGCATTCAACCTCAAACTGACTGCATTCATTTGAACTTTAACTGACCAGGAAAAAAGGCTGTAACTGTGGTGCCAAATATCAGCCATAATGCCAGCAAAGATAATCTAGGTCAGTTTTTCTCAGCCTTGGCCACTTTAAGATGTGTGGATTTCATATTGGCTGAGGAATTCTGGAAATTGAAGTCAACACATTTTAAAGTGGTCAAGGTTAAGAAACAATGATCTGAGCCAATGGTGTGAAACTGTCAGCCCACAGGCCGGATGCATCATGCCGAAACCGCGCCCACCCCATTGTCGGCAACGGAAAAAAGTCATGATATGTCGCGACATGTCACGTGACGTTGCAAGTTTGACACCCCTGATCTGAGCTATTCTGGAAAGCTCTAAGGATCATAAATAAGAGGCTGGGGAAGGTCTCAGGAAGTCTACAATTGTTGCTGCTGACCTAAATTATATCTGAGTTCCCTGCCTATATAAGAGTTTTGTAACACATAGGGTGATGTGCAAGGACTGGATTGAAGGTGAAGCGGCTTCAAAGATCACTATTTCCTGAGGAAGACAGTAGTGATTGAGAAACTTTTTCCCCCTAGGGAAGAGAGAAAAAGAAGAAAAATATGAAAATATAAAATATAAGGAGTGAAACACTGATTAGACCAGTGGTGGCGAACCTATGGCACGGGTGCCAGAGGCGGCACAGAGCCCTCTCTGTGGGCACGTGTGCCATCACCCCAGTCCTAGGCCTTCAGCTGGGTTTTATTAAAACCTTTTCGCTTTAGGCTCTGCCGCCATGTACAAAAAAAAAAGTTCAATCAATCAGTCAATTTCAATCTCTCGCAGGAAAAAAAAAGATCTTGCAAAGTTGGAATTGATTGATTGAACTTTTTAGTCACAGTCTGCTGTTACCACCGCAGCCACACCCACCCAATGGGTCACACCCAGCCAATGGGTCACACCCACCCGGCACTCGACGATGCATAAGTGGGTTTTGGGTTGCAGTTTGGGCATTCGGTCTCTAAAAGATTCGCCATCACTGGATTAGACACAGCATTTAACTAGAAAGAAATACTGAAGACAGGTTCCATGCAAACAGTAGAACTTACCTTCATGTTTGTCTTGAGCAGCTGTTATATGTTCATCCTCATCCTCTGTACTGTAATCGCTAGGTTCAGGTTCAGAACTCAAAAGCTGATCTTTTTCAATAGCCTCAGCTATTTTCTCTCTGACCGATTTGCGATCTTCAAAAAAATAGTTCCACAATCATAAAAGAAGAGAGCAAAAGAGAAAGCAAAAAAATAAAACAAAATAAAATAAAAACCAACCCATCCTTGAACATAAAATGAGCTTACAATTACTGTACAACTAGCTAAGGATGGCAATTAAGATCCAGCAAAATTCTTCACCATAAAGATGAATTATGTACACATATAAGCAAACATCATTCTTTCTTTAGGCAATGAAAATTTCATGCAATGCTGTCTCTCCCATGCAAAAATTACACAAAGCACTCACTACTTTCAAATATCACCAAGCTGTAAGGTCAGAAATGGTTTTAATTTGTGCACAAATTAAAATCAGAAAGGTATCCTGAAGGCAGGATACAAATAACAACAAGAACAGTAATAGCAACAATACAATTGAAAAGCTATTATTCCATCACAGATAAAATAAGGGCATCTTTGAATACTAAGCTTCCTGATACAATTCCAACAGTTTTGTTAACTCCTTAAGGAAGTAAAATAACTTGCAAGCTTTGTCTCATTTTGATGCATGGGAAAGGCTGAGTGTAAATCCCCAGATGCTCCAGTTTTGCTATGCCGTTCTACAATATTATTATTATTATTAGGGTCCATGACAGCTTAAGGGAGTACTAGTATTTTAACTGTAACTTTAGTGTGTTAATAATTAGGTTATTTATATTTCACTTGTTTATAACAAAATGTCCATTATTAATATCATATTCCTATCAGCTCAGAAACCATGATTTACTAAGAAACAGCACATTTTTTCTTTTGTCCAAAATGACATTAAAGGAGAAAGAAATTGCTCTGTAAAAATGCTCTTCAGCATTTATGTCTTGTCTTTTTAAAAAGGAAAATATTGAAGACTCTTCTTAAGTATGGACACCCTATTCATGCATGAGCAGTGGTTGTGCAGTGGTTAGAATGCAGTATTGCAAACTAACTCTGCCAACTGCCAGCAGTTCGATCCTGACCAGCTTAAGGTTGACTCAGCCTTCCATCTTTCCAAGGTTGGTAAAATAAGGATCCAGATTATTGGGGGCAATATGCTGACTCTGTAAACTCTTAGAGAGGCTGTAAAGCTCTATGATGCGATATATAAGTCTAAGTGCTTTTGTTATTTTATAGGAAAATTTTCAGTATTGCCACATCACCTGAAGGTTAATGTATGTATAATGTGGTAAATCCTGTTTGGTGCATGGAGATTCCTTTATTTTATCTCATCTGAAAAGTTTTTGCCTACCACAGACATAATCAATTATGTCTGATATCTTTGTTGTCATGGCTGTCATATGGCATGGCTATATATTTGAAGAAGTAACTATTGACCTTTGATCAAACCTAAAGCTAACCCAGTGTTTCTCAACTTGAAAACTTGAAAATGTGTGGACTTTAAATTTCTAAATTTCCTAACCAGCTTGCTAACTGGGCGATCTCTGGGAGCAGAAGACCACACATATTCAAGTTTTCAATGTTGAAAAATACTACTCCAACTCATTAAACCTAACCTAACCCATAGTTTTTTAAAAAATGCAAAACAGCCAAAATAATCAACTGATGCCTGAAACTCAGTGGGCTGCTAAAGGTTCTTCGCAGGCAAAAAAGGAGAGTTGATGCCTCTCACACTGAATCTGGGCAACATGCTAAGAAATAAGATTCATTCAATTTACAGACCTTTGAGAGGTACTACCTGTAATACATTTCCAAGGGAGAATGTCCTTTTGCATCATTTTCACATACATGCTTCTTTTATATGTCTCTTCTGGGAATTCCTGCTACTCTTTCCTCTGGCTATTGGCAAATGTTACAATCTGAGTCCCACTTTAAAACAGGGGAGTCATTCTGTATAGGGATGATTGTTCTGTGAATAAAGAGACCTGACCAGAACCGATCACAGTATTTGAGCTTCAGGCCATTTTTAGAGTCTGATCTCCTGCCACAACCTAATAGGTTAATTGAGCGTTATATGGTCTTAATGATTTACCAAGCTTGAATAGTTTGCTGTTCCCAAAACTATCATCAAAATCATCCATTAGAATGTTCACGTGTCCTCACATTCCTATTCAGAAACTATTAAGTAACAACTTTCTTTGTTTGCCAGGACATTCATCAAGGCATACTATATCATCTACTACTACCCTGTAAAACGTCTTTTAAAGAGGTGTTGGTAGCTGACATTTTTAAAACCTTCAATCACAGCAGCAGAATCTGAAGACACTGCTGAATGCTATACTGAAAGCTAAAACCGTTGCACAGTCATTTCATGATTATGGTCTAAACAAAATAGAAGTAATGATATTCTTTTATGCTAAAATCTGGGGCAGGCCACTGACTCAGCCTACATACTTTTTTCCACACTTGCATTTAATGTTAGAATATTTAATTCTATATGTATTCCTCTTAAGTGGTTAATTTCATTCCTCAAATATTCATCTCATCTAACAGTGTAATTGCAAAGTCGCTCATACTGAAAACCTAGCATATGGATGAAGGAAAATATCTCAAGCAACGAAACACCTATAAATAATTCAGCATAATTATCCCGAACTGTATTTTTTTCAATATTCCTCCATGTTTTATACATAAAAAATTGCAAGACAATGAAAAGCAATCCAGCACCAAGATGTTAGCAGACAATTACCATTTTATAATCGTCTGACCCTGCCAAACTAGTAAATCCAGCAACACAAAGTCATATGAAACAATCTATCAAAATATATTAAATCAAGCAAGAACATAATGTATCACCATCCAAAGAACATATTCCAAACCACAAATCAAAAATATTAGCATGACTTATGGCTTTCTTTCACGCCTGCATCACCACTGATAAAATGCTAATTAGTATGAATTGATTCACCCTTACAATATTTCCATCACGAGCTACATTAAAATGAAATAAAATATTTTTGTCTTTTTGCCAAAGGGATCTGAGGCAGGAAATGGGAATAATCATGTAAATAATATGTATTTTATGATTCACAGAAATAAGCATATGGGTTACAATTCTGGATATTGTAGCCTAATATGTTTAGTGGTCAACAGGTTTGGAAAGGTTGTATTGGACAATGGTAGCCGAGATGATCAAATAATCTAATACAGAATAAAGAAGGATAACCTAAATATGGCAATCCATATTCTTCATGATCATGAAAAAACTGAAAAAATATCATGTATTTGGGTCTCCCAATTCATTGTCTCAAGTGATAAAAAGACACAAAAACTATGTTTCTGAATCTTTACGAAATATACACAACTATTTTGATTTTGTTCTTTTTGTATGAATTGTACAACTAAGATTTCAATTATGGTCATTATCAATTCCAGGCATATTCACTGATCTAAGATTCATTTCATCTCTTTGCCCCTGGCTAACTAGAAATTAAATTAATTCAGTCACCAAATGTGATGCACAATAGTGATGGTGACAAAGAAAGACTCACGGAAGCCCTATATACGTAATATTATTCAATCCCGGCACTTGAAATAGTAAGACGGCAATTTCAAGACAAATCTCGACCAGTTATCTGGCCCATACAGCAAAGCAAAATCTTGACCCATTCAAGGATATTAATAGATTTAGGAAGATTCAAGCAAGGTTTTTATTCATATTCAGTATCAAAACATGGCACCAGAAAAATCAGCATTCACTTAAGAATCAACAAAGCAACACACTTGTATTCACCAACCCTAGTACAGATCTCTCTGCCAACCATACTTACCACCTTCCTTATCTTCAGAAATCCTCCTGCTCGGATAGCCTTCTAGGGCACTGCTTTTCAAATGCACTAACTTATCCTTCTCTTCCTCCTCCCCCATGTCTACCGACCCTATAAGCTTGGGTTTCTCATGGCCCGGACTCATGTCCTGAAGGGTCATCTCCACTTTTTCTTCATAGAAGATATCTGGCACATTCTTGGTGGACAAGCTTTCTGTTTCCCCCAAGTTTTCCTCTTCTTCCACATCAGTTCCCTGACGTCCCTCCCGTTGAGACTTGGTGGTTTCCGTTTCATATTCTGAATGAATGTCTGTAACGTCTTCCTCCTCATCACGCTTCCTGCCTTCGGACTCGGATTCGGTTGCGCTGCTGTATAATGTGCTGCTGCCGGAGACGGAAAGCACTTGTTTTCTACCTACAAAGAGTAAAGACAGTTACTGGCATCCTGCAACGCAATCCTTGGGATGTATTTTTTGTAAGGTCAAGTAGAGAAACTTACAATTAAGCCTGAAAAAGTGCCTCTCTTCACACACACACACACACACACACACACACACACACTGCACAATCACTTCATCCACTTGAAAAACACACTTGGAGCTTTATATTATCCCCTTTTTTATACAAAACATAAGTGATGCAAGTGGGAACTGAAGTTGGTGATGCTCGCTCTGCCATGGCTTATGAGGAATATGCAAATAGCATTAGGTTTAAATCTCCAAGAATGTAAAAAGAAACAGTACCTTTGAGTTATCCAGCTCATTAAAAATATTATCAGAATTTTAGAGAATATAAACAGACTAATAGCAAAATCGCTGTTTGCTACCCTCAGCAAAACATCATGAAATGTTTTCTCTAACTAATGAGTCTTGATTTATTCACAGCATTATGGCCTACCAGGATCTGAAAAATGTAAGTTCAGTCTCTCTGACCACCTCTTAACAAAACAATGGGAGGAAAAAATAAGAGTAAAGATTCCTTATCTATCTGGAGAGGTTATTAAAAACTTCCACATTGGGAGAAATTTTGCCTTCAATTAGACTTGCAGGTCTGCAGCTGTCAAGAATAAGAACAGATTTTGTGGATCATTGTATATAGAAAATAAGTCTACTGCTACAGTGTTTGAATTTTAATTTTCAGTCAAAATTAAATAAAAAATGCATAGTCCCTCCAAAATCTTTCTGTACTACTACCTGAGAATGAAGATAGATAGATAGATAGATAGATAGATAGATAGATAGATAGATAGATAGATAGATAGATGATACATACATACATACATACATACATACATACATACATACATACATACATACATACCAGACAGACAGATATGGAAAGAAGAAAAAGAACTCATCATATAATGCATCTGTTTTCTATGTCCGAACAGTCCAGCATCTTTTAAATAAGAAATCCATTGATACTATAAGCAAAGAAGCAAATCAACAAGGACCCTGACAAAATGACTTTGTTCCATTCCAACAAAATAAATTACACAATAACAAATCAAGGAGCTCGGATATATTTTTTTCAGATATAAAACAAATTCAATCATGGCTAACCATCCAGCGACCTGAAAGAAATGAAGGGGTGAGCTTTTAACAAACATCTAAATATTGTATTGACAGCAGAACCAAAGAGGAATGGAAATGAACAATTAAAGAATAGTCATTGGCCTTCTGATTATCATCTCTGTCTGGACAATCCTCTATTACAAAGTGAGACTCCCCACCCATCACTGTATGGTATCCATATCATATAGAGTCGGTACCCTACAGAAAAATACCTACACAAAAAAGAAAGGTCTGTATACATTCATTTGGAAGCAAAAACCCCACAAGCAAGTTGCCCACATTCATTTGGAAGCAAAAATTAGCTGCTAATTACTTTCCCGAACACGAAATATGATCATTGTTGAAATTCAAATCATATGATATAATTTGGCCACAAGCCTCAGAAGACACACCAACTTTTTAAAAAAGGAACAAAATGTGCAATTATGCTTATTAATGATTAGCAAAGCTGCAAGATGATTATTTGTCACAGTCAGTGACTATGTAAAAATTGGGTTTGTCTTGATCAGAACCAAGATTCTTTTCCATGCAAACCAACCCCAAACCTGGTTTGACAGCCTGAGTTTGCTGTTGACCTTTATGCTTCCTATAAAAAGCTTGGATCTTTCGGGCAGATGCATCCATTTCCAAGTCAGTTGCTTTACCTTTGCCTATATTTCACAGAGAAAACATGAAAGTAAAAGCAACATTAACATTTGGTTTGAATAAAACAATGTTCTTTCATGTACAGTAAGGCCCATCAAAATGGAAGAATTTTAGGGATAAGCAGTAAATATAGAAAAGTCTGGAATAGCTTCGGTGTCAAGAGGGGAATAAGTTACAGCCAAATCAGAAACAGTAAAATAGAAAAGAAGAAATCAGGTTTGCATCAAGAAGAAAGCCAAAAAGCTGGCTGCTTCCATAATTTTGCAAATGTGCTCTGCTTGAGACCTGCTTCCACACTTTTTGTATTAATGAATGGGAAATGAAATACATGCTTCCCACTAGATTATTTATGGGAGTGGGTGGCTGCAAATACATACAGGAAATAATTATCTCCATCAGTCATGGTGACTGGAAAAGAGAGAGGTTACCCAAAATCTTATTTATTCTCCTGAAACAAATCCTGTGACATTTTAATCTCCTTGTGCTAATAATTATTGAGGGTTCGCTACACTGAGCTTTCGTTCCCTGCCTCGAACCCATCTGGCCCATGAACACACATTTTTCACCTTGAGGTTGGGACATTTCATTGTAGGAACAAAGTGAGGGTGGGTCGAAATAGTGCACCGTAAAGTTCTGTGGTGCAAGATCACAAAGATAGGACAAGAGATCTCTACAACTGCTGACAGACAGACAGACAGAGATGCAAATGGAGAATACTCTTACAGCACTTGACACTTTACAATGCTAAAGTGACACCTACTGGCTACCCTGTAAGTGTAGAAAGTGAGAGAAAAATACCACCAACTCAGAAAAGACAATGCATAGCATAGACCATTGTTCGTACTATCCGACTTTGCAAACAAAGTCATCAACTCGCCTTTGTTTTCTCCAGTGTAAACCATGGATTACAAGCTATTTGAGTTTATAAGAATATAATCCCATCTTCTCAGTCTCTCCTGCAGGGAGCTTTTGTTAGCTAACTGGCATAGAAATTATTCAAAGATCTACTGGCAGGAGCCTCCTAAGAACCGAAGATCTGCTTCTGATTTGACAACAGTACATAGAACAGAGTACATAACATGGTTATGAGGGAAGTTTCAAAAAAGACAATAAGAAGCAAAGCTCTCCTTATGCCTTGTTTTGTACAGAATAGAATAGAGTCTATTTCATTCTACACAAAGGTAAGACCATTGTGGTTCAGGCTTCAAATGCAGACATAAGTCATAACAGATACTATAATATTTCATTCTATAACTGTCAACTTCATTCCTTCATTCGTACACTCCTCTTTGGCTGAACAGTCACAGAGGCAGATTCAAAAATAAGAACATGGGAAATGAATGAATGAATGAATGAATGAATGTAAATTCAACTTTAACTGGTACTTAACCATGACCCTGAAAATGAAGAGTCCTCTGAAATATTAAAAAGCTATTAGGATGGTGTACTTCAATTTAAGAAAAAAACAACTAACCATGTTTTCTCTCCTCTTCCTCTGTGTAGCTTTCCGTATATCCCTCACTTTCATCTCGCTCACTATCAGAAGTCCGTGAAGATTTCTGTGATGAGATTTTTTTCTTCCTTTCATCATCTGAACGATCTGTTTCCCCTTCGGAGAGCGGCTTCCCTTTTTCACTCATTTGATCATCAGCACGTGCTTCTTTCTCAACTTTCTCAACTTTCCCAACTGATTTCTTTTCATCAGCTTCAAAATCTTCCTCATATGCTGAAATACAATGATACATATATTGGGAGATAGGAAATTGACTGCATCTTATTACTGGCTCTCATTAACCCCCAAAAGGTTAAGTCCATTAGCTTTTGGTTCGCCTTTGTACTTGACCCTAAAAAATAGCAACAACATCAAAGTTAATAGTGGACTGAACCTGTACAATGTGTTTTTCTGTCAAATTTAATTGTCCACTCTGCTTTTATTCCTTTCATTCACCCTCCCCCCCCCCATGTTCTAGAATGCCAGGAAACAGGAAGAGATCTCACAGGAAACCATTTAAGGAAACAAATTATCAATAAAATGCGGCCAAAGCAGCATAGGACTGATTATGTTGATCTCTCTCTATTCTGCTTGTGAAACTCCATTAAAACAACTGGTATAGTACAGTGTTACATTTGCTTTATAAACTGTCAACACTTCCTAAATTATGTGCAGAAGAGAGGCTCTTCTTGTCCTTTTATCTGCTTTTAGACAAAACCAGTTTTATTCTCCTAGATGGTATTCAGTTCCTATTGTGCACAGGATTCTGCTTAACTACTTTGACTTTATTGAGTGATCCACGATAAGAATGAAATAATAACAACAAGCGCCTTAGAAGCTCAAATCTGGTACACCTGGACAATAGTAGATCCAGGATGGCTGTTTCAGATCAATTCAGTTTTAGGGATTCCTTCATGCAACTTACCCTGATAAAAGAGAATATTTGTAGCTCAGGGTTGAAATGAGGAGTCCTTGGTGTTCTTTGAGCTTGGTTGTTTTCTTGCAGACATTTCATTACCCAAATTTGTTACCTAGTTTGGGTAATGAAACATCTGCAAGAAAACAACCAAGCTCAGAAAGCACCAAGGACCCCTCACTGACTAACTTGCTTTCTCTTTTCAAACCATACCTTCATAAGCAGACGTTTTCTGGGTATCCTCAAATTCATCTCTCTCTTCTTCTCTTTTTTTGGTCTCCAATTGCTTTTCTTCAGCACGTTCTGCAGCCCGTTTCTTTACTGCAGAAGCTGAAGGAAAGTGGGGCGGTAATACTTTTTTTTCCTCTTTCAACTTGTGTGTCACGTCCTCTTTCTTCCAATCTTCCAGCTTTGCACTTTCTTCAAGGGTCTTCTTTTTTGGAGGTGTAGGCTTTTTGTCCAGGCCCAATGAAATTATACATCTGATAAAAATTTAATATAACATTATGAAAACATACTAGCAAAAGTGTCTGATTCTACGGATTACTCGAAAATAAAAGCAGAGAAATTTCCTGCATTTCTTTTTTTAAAAAAAAAAACAAGAATGGGTATACAACAATATACAACAAAAAGATTTATGTATACTGGAATTGTACAAGTATTACCAAAACAGCTGGAGAAAATCATTTCACCAGCTAATTGACCCTAATGAAAAACTGTAACGTGAGAGGAGACCTTTTTTGGGAGGGAGGTAATTTTCCATTTGTCAGTCGATTTTCAGATGAATGGATTCATAACGCATTAAGGGAAAATATGGCAGAGTTTTTAAAGTCTTTTAAAAAAAGGAACGTTGGATGAAGCTTAATGTAAGGGAAAATAAGGGCAATTGATTTTATAAAATCAATTTTTAGGGCGATAGCCACTCTTAAGTCTAAGGAAGTGTTGAAGTCAATAGGCTGTGTCATTCGTCTACATACTTTCAACTGAAAGAAATATTTAAATTACACACAAAATTATGGGACTGACCCTGTGAAAATGAATTTGAAATTATACTAGGCAGTAAGGACGAACTTGTTATTGCCAAGGTTTATAAATTGTTATTGAAACTGAATTTGAAAAACAAATATGTGAAGCATTGTATGATTCAAAGAATTTTGATTATAATGTAATGCTAGAACAATGGGAAAACATGTGGATGAAGGGTTTAAATTTTATGTTGAATTATAATTTAAAGGAAAATGTTTATAAAATGATGTACCGATGGTATTTAACCTGACAAATTGTTAAAGATATATAAGGATGCTTTAAATATATATTGGAAATGTAAATGTAAAGAAGGAACTTTTTATCACTTTTATTGACAAAGCAAAGAAATACTGGGATAAGATTCATATTTTAATACAGAAGATTCTCAAAATAAATATAAAAATCAAACCAGAGACTTTTCTTTTTAATGGATAAAGAACTTGGGGAAAAAAATCAAGAGCTTTGTTATTATAGAGGTTGATACAGCAAAAATGCTATATGTGCAAAAAAGGGAAAGAGACACTATTTCCCATAATGGAAGAACGGCTGAAAAAACTGTTGGAATTAGTAGAGATGATGAAGTTAATTGTTTTAATCAAACAAAAGAATATATCCAAATGAGCCGAGGTGGCGCAGCAGTTAGAGTGCAGTACTGCAGGCCACTTTAGCTGACTGTGTTCAGCAGGTCAGCGGTTCAAATCTCACCGGCTCAAGGTTGACTCAGCCTTCCATCCTTCCGATGTAGGTAAAATGAGGACCCAGATTGTTGGGGGCAATGTAAATATATATATACATTGCTTACTGGTGTACACCGCTTAGAGAGTGCTTGCACTTAAAGCGGTATATAAGTCTCATAAATAAATAAATAAATAAGCTTTGCTTGGAAACTGCTTCTAGATTTTGTGCTTGAGACAGAAAAAAATGACTTTGACTTTGGATTTTGCAAGATTAGAC
The DNA here is from genome assembly GCF_016545835.1 of Crotalus tigris. Lineage (NCBI taxonomy): Eukaryota > Metazoa > Chordata > Lepidosauria > Squamata > Viperidae > Crotalus > Crotalus tigris. Next base: position 873,869 of record NW_024100527.1, read on the forward strand.
AAGTTTGTTGTTATAGAAATGGCTAGTACATATTAGATAAAAAGTAAAAGTAAAATGTTGAGTCTGTAATATTATTTTTATTCTACTGGGCTGAAGAGTCAGAAGTTAATGTTTTTCTTCCTTTTCCCCCTTTATTCTATACTTCTTTCTCCCCATTTTCCCCTTCCCCATTTTTCCATTGTAAGCTTAATAAAATATTATATGTAAAAAAATTGAGGGCAATTTTTCAGGGAAAAAGCAAATGTACTGATTTGAGGAAATTAAAGTACCACTTCAAGATCAGAATTCACAAAATGAATGAACAAAATCATTGAGAAAAATATTTTTAGTAAAAACTTCTGTAAAATGAAATAGGTATAAGATTTCTTCCACAGTTCCCCAATTAAATTCCAAATTAAGAATTCAAAGATTTGTAGAAAGCAAATATTCCAGATTCAACTATACAACTGGATTGTATAGGCACAGTTTATAGAAGCATTATTTAATTAAACTGTGTTGTAATTTCTTTATAAATTGTAGAAATAAAAAGTTATTTCATGGGTTATTTTTTTATTTATTAAATTTATATGTCATCCATCTCACTGTTGAAGCAACTCTTGATAGCTTACAAAGTGATAAAAAGATAATATAAAACAATTAAGATGAAGAAAGATTGAATAAATATTTTAAATAAAGAGAATTTAAATAGGGACTAAACACCAAGAGGATGGGAATTTAAATAGGGACTAAACACCAAGAGGATGGGCAATACATAAAACAAAATCCAAGAAATCATTAAAGTATAGGAAGAAAGGACAATCGAGTAGAGGTATGGTACCTTTTAGAAATCACATTCAAAACACCTCATATATTATTTGTTTGTCTGACTGCCCATCTTACCTGTTATAATCTCATAATAATCTTATGAGAAGAAATCTGTGGGAAAATGGTGAGGCCACTGCTGTTTGATTTGTCTCTTGACTAACTAGCCGGCTGTGCTATTCCAACATTCTTTTAATTCTGTATTATCTAGACTATGTTATCTTTAATTTAGAACACCATAACTCCTCCCCCCCCCCAGAGATCACCTAGGCCAGGGGTAGGCAACCTTGGCTCAGGAATTCTGGGAGTTGAAATCTACGAGTCATAAAAGAGCCAAGGTTGGCCCTTTCTGCTGGCCTTTCAAAGGACCCTGGAAACATAGTTTTGCCATCAAGCATGGGCAGCAGAGAATGTGGCAAGCTGGCCCAGGGATAGAACTGAATGGTGTTATTGTGATTACCGTGGCTATACATTTTATGAATTTTGATATGATGGTTTATATATGTTTTTGGATTGTTCTTTTTTTTAATTGTTGCGTGGCTATATAAATTTGAATAATATATAAAGAAATTCAACCATCCATAAAGTGAAAGATAGTCTATATAAACAAAGTTTTAATTGACATTTAATATTTCAATGGCTTTGCTCTTGCGATGGGCAACAGTGGTTCTCAACCTTTTCTTCATCATGGACACCCTTTTAATACCTTTTGTGGCCACAGACCTCCATGACTTAACTCAAGATTTAAATCTTCAAGCCTTCATGAACCCCCTGTGATGACATCGTGGACCCATAGAGGTCCGCGGACCACAAGTTGAGAATCACTGGGCTACAATATAGTTGTATGATAACTGGGGTTCTTACTACTATCCCAATGGTTAGATAAGCTAGCAAATTAAGTGCCATCTGTTTGGAAAGGCGTGATCTAAATCAATCAATTAACAAAATAGCCTGCAGTCAGAATAAAAAACATTTTGCTTATAGAGAAGATTACAGGTGTTTTTACGCAAAGCAAAATCAATGAAAATGATTAAAATGCACAACAAAGCTATGTCTGTTCCCCAGAGTAATTATTCAAAGCATTTCACTATTCTCTTGCCTGATTTTTTGTCAAAATAAATTGGCATATAAGCAGACCTATATGGCTAGACTAGAAATGTAGTGAAAAAGTATCACCATGGCTTGAATTTGCATGCTTTCCAATCCTCAGAAAGCGCTTATCACATTAGTGATAGCATAACATTTACATTAATCATGCAAATCTGACTCTGAAGAGGAAGTGAAGTGTTTCTGGATGGTGCAGTATGCTTATCAGAAAAATCATTTGGCTCTCTGGGTATTTCTATTTCTTTCCTTTCCTTATTTTTTCACTGCTGTTTATACAATATTTTTCCCAGTGGGGAAATGTGCACCACTTTTTTGGCCTATCAATGCTTTGCACATCAAAGAAATGAAAATATTACAGAAGAAATGGAGGTGGTTGATGTTTTCATTTCTGGCAAAAGACGTAAAGAAGGTTCCTGGCCTAGACTAAAAATAAATGCCCTATTCTTTTATTTACACAATCAGCATAAATCAATACTTTTTTCAAACAGAGAATGCCCAGAAGAGCCCATCTTTTGAAACAATATAATATATGAACCTACTTTCTGAATTTATATCTTATGTTTCTCTGTATTATACTTTTGAAACATACTTTGAAAATGTAGGTTAAATAGTGTAATGCTCACAAATTGTAAATAAGTATTTTACTGAAAGGAATTTGGGCATAGAATTGAAAAGTAATCAACAACTATATAGCTACTGTTCTGTGATATAGAATTGAGCCAAAAATATCCCCCAAAATCAGCCTATAACAGGGGTATCAAACTGCTGGCCTGTGGGTTGGACGCGTCATGAGGAAACCATGCCCACCCCATTGCCGGCAATGTGGAAAAAGTTCTGATACATCGTGCGATGTCACATGATATCGTGAGTTTGACATGTCTGGCCTATAACATCCTAGGGTGTAGGATCTAGGGAAATAGAATTTGAAAATATATTACAAAAGGACTATGTACTATGAACAAGAGAACAAACTATTTTAAGCCAATCTAAGCCATTACATTATATTAATAGATGTCTTAAGTTTACCAAGCTGAAATCTACACTTCACTGTTTCTTTGAAATAATTGGCATTCTGACTGGTTATTTGCCACCAAACATGTAGAGGTCTTTATTGTCCACATCTTCACACTTTTGCTAACAGAACAAAGTGGGAATCTTCATAAATGCAGCTAAAATTATCCACACCACTGGAAAGCTGGAGTGAACTAGGTCCACAACCATGTAGATGATTCTAATGATGTTCAGCTGAATATGCAAAGTTGTTTCTTTCTAACTTTACAATCAAACCCCGAATCTTTGAGGCCACAGATTGTGAGGACAATCTGCTGGTAACAGTCTTACTGTGCCCCATCTCCCCTTCAAATATTCTGTGAACTCCCAAATAGTCTTAAGTATGTTTCAGTCTTCCTCTGCAACTTTCAGACAAAAGTGGATATAAAAATTAGATGGTTGGAAAAGATTTAATCAATCCTATTTTATAACATAAATTAATGGTTCAGTGGATGCTCTGTGTTATCAACATTAAAAAAAATAATCAAATTCTGATTTTATACAAAAAATCAAAACACAAGAGAGATCTGAGATAAATTTAAGGTTTTAAATAAACAGTTTTCCCAAATTTTCCGAGTAGAATAAATTGACAGAATTGTGCAATTGAAAAATTAATGGAAATGGTTGCTAATAATGTTTTGGAATCAAAATACATGTAGAAATGCCATAGAACAGTTACAAGTATACAGGTTCTACTCTGGCTTTGTGTTTGAATAAATATTATTCATGGCAATTTTCTTTCATAGGAGCGCTCCAGCAAGTGTTTAGTATGGATTTTTGATATGGTTGTTATTGGTGGTTATTTATCATATTTAGCCATTTCAGTCCAAAGCTCAAGATCAGGGACAGGAGTTGGTTGAGTCTTCTTGTGTTCCCAGAATTATTAATTCTAGCCCTGCATTTAGACTATTTTATCATGTATATTCACTACATGATGTGCTACAATTCAAATTACGATGCAACTACTTTAGATATCAGTTTACTGTAGTTAGGGAGAAAGGTGGATGCCATAAAATTGATGTGATAAACTTTTTGGGTAGGAGAGACTTCTGCTATATCATATATTATTCAAGCTGCTCTTTACTCTGATGCATTGTGTGGCTATCTGCAAATTGACCCCTAGATATGAGGAGTGACACATATACAAGACTCCATTTGACCAGCATTCCAAGTGGTACCAATGTTGTTATCCTATGCATTGAAAAGGTTTTCCTGTACACGGGTTTCTTGGGAACCAAATGAGCCTAACAAATAGACCCAGCTCTGAGGATAAGGTGAGGAGCACAATGCCAATCATGCTTTATGAGATCATTTTTCTCAACATAAATAGGTCACTGTCCCATGCCATGTAAAATGTATAAAGTTATTCATTCCCATGGAAAAATATATATAGAGAAAGATTTATTCATAAACTATCATTTATTTTTATATTAAGGATGCAAAGGGACTCTCTACTTTATAAGACTTAAATGATTTCTCCTTCAGAGCTGTGATCCAGACAATACCACTTGAAAGAAAAATTTGGTGGCAAATTAAAGACAATATTAATGCCTCAAAACAGACTGATCAATATAAACGCATACCTATAGCAAGGAGATGATCTTTCCACATTGATGAAACCAAAGTATCCATGCTTGCCTCCTAGCCGAGTACCTTTCCGATGCTTATATTCGCAGCAAGAACTTAATCGGTCAACCTGAATTCCATTGAGATAAAAGGTGAGACTGAAGGGGAAGCCATGATGCCTCCTGGAGATGAACTGAAATGTTTCTGTAATTGAAAAAAAGAAAAAAAAAGTATATATAACGGAGCTTTTTTATTATTTATTTATTTTTTATTTATATTTATTTTTTAAAAAAACAAAACAAAACCCAGAGCTTTTGATCATATTTAAGATAGACAAGGAACCAGTTCAATACAAGTATATCCCTGTTTCTTCCAAGACTGTACTACTTCAAGCTGTAAGTTAGAGGTGGCATGTTTCAAAGCTGTCCCAAATAAAGGGATCATGTATGCATAGGAAAGTAGTACTTCTAGGACAAATCCATGGTCAAATTGTCTTTGGTAAGCTTTCAAGATGCAGAAACATTTTATATGTTGTTGTGGGAAAGTAAGAGGAGAAAGGTGTATGGGATATGTTCACCTCCTTGGGTTGTTTGTAAAAATAATAAAGGTGGGACACATTAAATGAACAGAATTTAATAAAGGGGAATAAACTTAAAGTGGAGAGCTTTCTTAAATACAAAACAACTATAAAAACAATAAGCTAGTGTTAGTTTCAAGATTCATACATACACATACCATTACCTTACTATCTGACTAAACAGACTAATCTGATGAATACTAACAACAATAAAACTACTTCTAAGCACACATTTAAATCCAACTCTTTTTCTCTGCCTTATCAAGATCCATTCCCACCCAAACCTCCTTATGCTTATTTAGACCTTAATTGTTCTTTTATCAGATCTCATAGAGACTATTTTAATCTGTGCTTTACTTAACGCCAAACAAGATGTGACACTACTATCTGCAAAGCTGCTTTTTTCCTGATAGTACCACCACATCTTGTTTGGCTCTAAGTAAAGCACAGATTTGAATAGTCTAGATTAGAACTGACTAAATGAAGATGAGGATTCCAATGTAGAAGGGCAGAAGCTTTTACCTCAACATGGAATCATTGCAACAATATACCAGCTAGTTACACTACAGGAAAAAAAATACTTTTAAGCTACAGGAGGTATTTTTCCAATTGCAAATAGCAAAGGTGTGTGTGTGTGTAGGAAAACAAATATTCACTGGGATTACAGTAAAGAATAACCTAGTTTATATCCCACTTTAGGATTAAAGCCCTCAAATTTCCTATTTAGTGTTTTTAAAAAATGCCACTGCTAAATATACAGAACTGAGGGGTAAAACTAATTGCATAAAGGTATCTTTTCTGGTTTGACCCTTGCTTCTGTCTACTTTCCAACTGTTGCCCTGGTCCACTGCAGTCCGAAACCTCTGCATTCTCCTTAAACCTTATTAGTAATGCTTTAAAAAAAATAAAGTTACTCTTGAACATCATTTATTGCAAGTTTGCAATGCTTTTTTCTCTTTTCTAGAAACTTAAGTATCTGCTGTTTCATTCAGTATCAATCTCAGTTCCTTCTGCTCTTTACTTGCATATTTATGGATCAATCCTTCCTTTCACTAGGGAATGTTTTGTTTTGTTTTTTGCTGTTCCCCTTCATTTTTTTCTGTAACCTCCTTTCTCAAATACCATTCCAGCTTTATTTTACAGTTTCTTCATTAGCAGCTGATTTTTTATTTCATCGTTCCTTGACCTCTTCCCCTGTTGTTGTTAACCAGTCAGTCTAATACAGATTTAAGGCCTTTGGGCACAGACTACATTATTTCCACCTAGTGCCTAGCACTATGACAAATTAAATAAATGATAACTAACGATATAAAGGCTATCATTCCTTAGCAATAGCCCAGGACCATGGCATGAGATTAATTCTACCCAGTATGCTATTCTTCCCTTATTTCTGCTGGCAATTATACCTGGAACAGCTTTGCTTAAGTCAATATCATCACCATTGATTCACATTCAGAATCAAACCTCAAGCCTGCATTCATTTCCCTTCTGGAGCGATAAACAGTTCACACTGATATATTATAGCTTCTTGTATGTAGATAATTTGGTATTCATTTTACCCCTGCAAGTATTTTATTAAACATGCATCTCCATCCAAAAATTAATCTAGCCCACTGCATTTTGTTAAATCACCCCTGTACATCCCTCCTTCCACAATTTGCAAAAGTAATTGCAGCCTCATTTTCAATCATGAAATAGTAAATCTAAACTTGGTTTGAGGCAGCTGGAATATAAGTCCCTGGACACACATAAGCAGACTAAGCTTTGCAGAAATAATTCTGCTACCACTTCAACAGTTTATCCATATAAAAATAAGAGGTTGCCAGAATTCAGATGAATTCTTGGTGGTTTTTTTCAGTCTCACCTCCCTCCAGCAGTTTGCCTCTATACACACATAGGTTTTCTCCTCCACAATGCTGTTGGTAAATTTTTATTTCTTCTCGATAATCTAAAAGGTCATATGAAAGGTGCACAGTTTTTCCCAAATAGACCATGGTAACATATGCATTGCTTTGTATTTGAGGCCTGCAGAATTTTCCAGTGTCCTGCATAAAAAGGCAGAAAAGTGTACTGAAATATGTGGATTGTTAGACATATGTTCCCATGTTATCTCATTCTATTTTGAGATCACTTCAGTACTCACCCATGAACAAGTGCTAAAATTCAAAGGGATTTAAACCATTCCAAGTACTTCTTGCACATATCACAAAAAAGGCCCTCCAAAAGAAACATGTTGAATTAAAATCTGAGCTCAATCTGGCTGTATAAAAGTTTGTTGCATAAAGAAGAGCTACTTTAACGATATACAAAGCTGCTTTTGACTGCCTCTAGATAACCTGGTCTAGCATTACTGAATGATTGACATGGTTTCTTCAGAATTTCAGATAATTGCTTGAAGTTAACTGGAGATGCCAGAGATTAAACTAGGGTTAGAGTTAACCTAACATGAATAATGGCTCTCACCTTTGTGCTGATATAGCACAAAGGGAGAAAAAGATAAATTCTGGATAAATAAGGGGAACCTAAAATCTAATTTCACAATGGCTTTACTATCATAATGCCTTTCCACAAAACTTCTATGAAACCACTTTCAAATACAATACTGGTTACTGCAACTCCAAAAAGAATATTGTAGAACTAAAAAAAGGTACAAAAAATTGAATCTGTATGAAAAAAAAAAGTACTGGAACAATTGAAACTTTTTTGTGAGAAAAAAGTTAAGAGGAAATGTAATAGGAATTTGTAAAATTAGGTATGCTCTGAGGATGTAGAGAATACTGAAATTAAAAGTAATCCTATAATTCTGAAGGGTGAATAGTCAGGATAGTGGAACCAAAGTCATTCTCATAAAAGTAAATAACCACATTTGAAGCTAGATGATATGGTAACGGCACCCATACTAATCGTTTTAAAATAGGATTAGACACATTCGTTTAAATTAATATAGTAATTCAGAATCTCACTGTGGATAGCTCCCACACTGGAGCCTCGGGTAAATCTAAACACCTGCTGAAAAAGCCTAAAAGAAATGAAAAAAAGGGGAAAGGAACATCTAGGCCAGTTCCAGAGCCCAGATCAGCTATCTGTAAGGTCTATGGGCCCAAAGGCATAATACAGTGCTTAACTGAAATTCATGGGATTTCAGTTACTTGGTTATTTGTATTTTATAATGGCTTTATTTAAAGTCGTCATCCTTAATTTCAGATTTACATAACATAACGTTTGCTCATTGAGATCAATGAGCAGATATGAGTTCTTTAATATTATGAGCATCACATATAACACTTTTTCTAAAAGTGTTACTTGTATATTTAAATGCAGCTTCTCTAGCTACAAGGAACAGTCAGTCTTTTGCAAAAGGGCTTACCTTTCTTTTCCAAGTTATTTGCTATAAAGTATCACTCTATATCCACTTTCCTTATCCTGGTGCCTTCCCCCAGATACAGCAAAAGCTTTCTGATGGCAATTTCTAGAATTCACAGCTAACATTTTTGCACTGCTGTAGGTTGGGAAAATGTACTCTATATTTTGAAAAATACTTGAAGGAAAGCTTGGATGAAAAAGCAGTAGAACAGATTCAAAAGAATGGTTCAAAGTATTATATTTATCTATTCAAAAGACTGATATTAGAAACAAAACCAAGTTTTTACAGGAAACGAAAATGCAAACTTTCTTTATTTTAAAAGATGTATCTCTGTGTGCATTTTAAAAAGATGGAGAACGGTATTTCTTTAGCAAAAAAAGCCCATCAAGGAGTAATTCAGCACATCTTCATATGCTTAGTAGAGGCCATTACAAAATTACTTACACAAGAAAAAAATGCAATAGTGGGAAGAAGAAGAAGAATCACCTTCATTAGCAACTGCTCCAGGCCATTTGATGAAGTTGTAGGGCGAAACCGTCGACCTCTTCCCACAGGTTTCATGGGGATTATAGTTTTGTCACTTCTGGGTGGTTGTGGAATAGGTATCATATAATTGTTAATAATGGGAAGTCTGTATGGGGATACTTCAACTGAATAATCCATTGAATGCACAGGCCTTAATATCCCTTTGTCCCCCTGAAAAAATTGAACAATATTAATATTCATTAACACTTAGACTCACAGAGCAGTTGAAAGGTGCTTAGCTAGAATTTTCCACTTAGTAATTCTTTAGTATTTTGTTCATTTTTAAAAAAAAAAAAATCTAAATTTCATTGGTTTCAGCAGGGATTCTCAGCTGAAAGAGATTTCTCATTCCTGACTCCATGTATAAAATAGACTATTGCTTGACCACATTCTGTAATAAACCATTAAGGTTCTTGGCAAGTGTTAAAAAGGCAGCTCATAAGTACAAGATCAATTGTTACATCCAATCTATGAGTCAGATTCTGAACTAGAAGAGTAGGTTTGACATATTCTGAGCTTACAACTCAGGAGTCAGAGGGATCTCAGGTATCTGCTCAAAAAGAGCAGGACCTGTTGGAGGAAGAGCCTGCAGTTCTGAAGCAGTCAGGTAAGCTCTCACCTGACCTAAAGCCTGAGCTGAAAAAGTTCCATAACTCTTCTTCTACAAAAAGTATACTAGCTTGCTTGAATCGGGGCTACAGCAACACAGGCTTGGGAGTCAAATTTCTTCTAGCAAACCACTTTTTAACTTTGGATTTGACTTCCTGAAAGTATGGTGCTTCTGATTCCCTGACTGACTTCTGAAAGTACAAGACTCCACTCAGCTTTTATTCCTGCACCTTGGGTTTATCGGCACAGAATTTCCACTTCTAAAATAAAATTGTTTGTTTTTCCTCAGCTTTTTCATTCCTGCACTGCGGGTGAGATTTACAGCCACTATAAAGACCATTTTTTCTGACTTCTCGCAAATTGCTGGTTGAGAATCTAAACCGAATTACTACTTGCATGTAGAGATATATTATATTATATTATATATATGCTTTCTAAGGCCAGAAATGATATGAGGTATGTTTAAGCTGAATTTGAAGACTATCTTCCCATACTGATCATGTTATTTACAAGCTGAGTCCAATATAATGTATGGATAAAGTTATTGCTATTATAGAGTGGGTTCTCTCTCTAACCAAATACTCCATTTTGCATTAGCTGAGCACCTGTCACTTTGCAGTGTGTATGTGTATAAATGATTTAATAGTCTTAATAGCTTAATTATTAATAAAACATTACATGTTATTAATAAAGGCAGAGATCAACTCTAGGCTGGAGCCAATATGTACAGGTGGGCCTAGTCATGCTGTTTAGATGTCATTTTTACCACTAGTGTCCCACCAGAGCTCCTATGGCCTAGATTGCTCCATTTTGTAGCTGCTTTATCTCCTGTCACTATGTCCTCCTGAATATCTCCCAGGTTCAGTTAATATGATTAAGCCAACAGAACTATACATTTGGTTTCAATCACTCTGCTTTGCTCACAGTTCAACAGTTTTCCTTGCCCTAAGCTTAACATGGTGTGAAGTAAATCAGGTATCATTGAGATTATTGGCAGCTCCCTCCCTTCCATCCAGGACATAGCATATAAGCGTTGCTTGAACAGGGGCCGCAAGATTGTCTGGGACACTACATATCCACTTCACAACCTGTTTTCTTTGTTTCCTCCATAGGAGGAGGCTCCGTGGTATTCGAAGCAGAACATCCAGATTCAGTCACAGTTTTGTTCCATACTGTATTAACCTTGTGAACTCTAAAGCTTCCTCCTTCCGTTATGTATTAAAGATGGACAGCAATTAATATTTATGTTACTTATATGTAAGGGTGTAGGTCTATACATATGTTGTATATAGTATGTTTAAATATGTGTTGTGTATGTGTACACTTTGAGAACAAGCGACGAAATTTCATTTTTAATGTGTGCCATTGTGCCCACAGTAAAAAATGACAATAAAGGTTATCTATCTATAACCATAACACTGCTGCATAAAACAATATTTTAGGAAGTATTTTTATCTCACAAGCTTTCAGAAGCTATAAGCTGACGCCAACTTAATTCAGAAGAACAGTAGTACTAGGAATTAGACGTGTGTAGAGTTTCAAAGACGTGTGCCTCAAAGGTGCTTTTTTGAAAGATCTTCTTTCAAAGAGGTGTTTTTCCCTTTCCCCCCTTCTCCATTATATTTGTGTCTATATACATGCCATACGCTCTATGGGTCACTTTGGGTGAATCCTTCTCTCTCAACCCAACCCACCTTACAGGATGGTTATTGTGGGGAAAATAGGAGCAGGAAGGCGTATTAGTTATGTTCACTGCTTTGAAATATTTGTAAAAGTAATAAAGGCAAAATAAATAAATCTTTAAAAAAAACAAATGGTGAAAGAAAGGAAAGGAGAACAAGTTCCATTACAGAAACAGTGACTATTCAGGCAGTTTCCAAGCAACATCTAATCTTCAGAGGCATCCATGCCCTTTGCACCTTTTCCCCCCTTCCTTTATTTTCAGCAGCTGCTTCTCTTATTTCTTTCTTTCTTTCTTTCTTTATTTATTTATTTATTTATTTATTTATTATCTGTTAAAGTTATTTGCTGATAGCTAGTGCTATCTCACCATAGCACTAGCAGCTAGCAATAACACTCAGACTTATATACCCCCTCCCCAGTGCTTTGCAGTCCTTTCTGAGCGGTTTACAGAGTCAGCCTAGGGCCCCCAACAATCTGGGTCCTCATTTTACTGACCTCGGAAGGATGGAAGACTAAGTCAACCTTGAGCCAGCTGAGACTTCAACTGCTGAACTGCTGGCAGCCAGCAGTCAGCAGAAGTAGCCGGCAATACTGCATTCTAACCATTGCACCACCATCCTAGGCAGCTTACAGCAATAAAAAGGAAGAAATGAAAAAAGTGTAAAGAAAATAGAAGTAAAATAATAGAACAAAGTAAACAATGAAAATGAAAATGAGAACATCCGTATGATAACAAAAGATGGATAGGTGGAGAGCAGAGATCAAGGGGGAAGGTGGAGCCTGCCATCAATCCAGCAGCTACCTCCAGCATGGAATTCCCCCACTGGGTCTCCTTATCAGGAAGATGACCCACCCCCACCCCCCATTTGCAACCAATTGTAAGAAATAATTGCCCTTTGTGGTTATCAACATTCTGCATCATTCTGCATTACTTCACATTCTATTTTTTTAAAAAATGTACTAGATGGTTCCTTGTGTATAATTGAACAAAATGACGGTATATCCTCATTCTTCCTATTGTAGTGCATGTGTAAAGAAGTAAATGCTAACCTCACTAGCAAAATGATATTCTTTGTCAACAGTGAGAAACTTTGGTCTGCAGCTCAAACCAGTCTTTGATGAACCTTCAGTCACAACATTTCCGTAGAGGGGCTGAAGCCGGAGTGGCTGTTGTATGTTTCCTGGAGCAGTGCTTGGTCGAGGATAAGTAATCTGAACCATTAAAAGACACAGAGGTAAATACTTAAGTTAGGTTGAGTAAACTGGTACTCTGTAAGTTTTTAGTTACAACTCCAAATATCACCACTGGATTTGTAATCAAAAATACTGAGAGGACACCACACTGCCCCTCCCTAACTTAAGAACACGTACCTTATGCACATTTCTGAAAACGAAATTGTAATCTGTCTATATTTGGACTTTTTGTTTCAAAAGAGATAGATGGATAGATAAAGATTTTACAACTATATCAATTTATATCCCTTAAACTAAATTGTGCAAAAACTGAATTAAGTAAAATAAGCCAATACATATTTCATTCAAATAGGTACAGTAAATCCTTATGATCAGTGGCTTAATGACTATTCAAAGTTATGACAGATGTCCACGACAGCTACTTATGACCCTGTTTGAAAGTTATGACCTAGTTTGAAAGTTATGGCCGCTGCAAAGTTTCTGCAGTTGTTCACTCTTACAACAAACTGCAGGGATGCTGCAGTTTCCCCTCCACCCATTTGTCTCCCCCACCCATCCTGCTGGGTCCTCACAGGCCTCAGCCTGCTTTGCACCCAACCATTCAGACACCCAAGAGAGCCTAAAGCCAGGCAGCCAACACTACTGGTGAACAAGGGGCTCTGAGAGCTTGTAGGCCAAGGCCTGCTTCCCATTCAGCCCCTCCCCAGGGAGCCTAAAGCTTGGCAGTGAATGCTACTGGTGCATGTGAGGTTGTGAGAACTTATAAGCTAAGGCCTGCTTCGTAATCAGCCACCCAAGGGAGCCTAAAGCCAGGAGGCAGACATTCCCAGTGCAGGTGGGGTTATGAGAGTTTGTAGGCCGAGGCCATCTTCCCATTCGGCCACCCAGGCATTTGCAGGACTTGGCCTGCTCCTCAGCCAGCTCCAGGACCCAGTAGCACCAAGTTTACCTTTCTGCCTCTTGCAGAAACCTGCTTGGCCAATGCAAGACTCAGCATTCCTATAGAGCAGTGGTTCTCAACCTGTGGGTCGGGACCCCATTTGGGGTCAAACGACCATTTCACGGGGGTCTCCAAACAAGGCTGTCCACCATTTTTCCCCCTTTTCTTTGGCCACACCGTTGGCACCCGGTGATGTATAAGTGGTTGGGGGTCACCACAACATGGGGAACTGTATTATGGGGTCGCAGCATTAGAAAGGTTGAGAACCACTGCTATAGTGATTGCCTGCCTTGTGGCAACCTCATGCTATACTACAAGCAAATGTTATTCTCATGAGCCTGTAGGGGACTCTTGTTTTTTTTAAAGAGTCTTCATTTGTTTGTAGAGTTTGTGGATGGAGGGTAGGGATCATGAAGCAAGGCCATCTCACTTAACAACTGTCACCACTTGTGACCATAATGGCCATTATGGTTGTAAGTCAAGGACTACCTGTATTCAAAAATAGCTATATTCTAACAGATATATATTTAAAATGGTCACATTAAGTAGAAGATAACATTAGCATAAGACAGTGCTCATGAAATTAAGCAGGGATTTCCACAACAGAGTTTCTTTATATCCTAAAACGGGTCTTCAAACTTGGCCCTTTTATGACTTGTGGATTTCAACTCCCAGAATTCCTCAGCCAGGCATGCTGGCTGAGGAATTCTGGGAGTTGAAGTCCACAAGTCATAAAAGAGCAAAGTTTAAAGACCCCTGTCCTAAAAGATCAATTGGGTGTATACACTTGGAAACATGAAAAAGTTACATGAACTGTAAGCGAACTAGCATGATATAAAAACTTTTTTCTAAATGTTGGAACTGCTTCTTTTGGTCTAGGCAATCATGTTTTAAATGTGATTTTTTTTTATATAAAAAGGAATACCTCATACATATTTTAAGCCAACCAGTGCCATTCTAGAATTGGGTAGCCTAAACAAATTACATAAATAAAGAAGTAAAACCTGTAACATTGACTTTGAGTAGCCAAATCTCCATATTCGTGCATCGAAACACATAAAATGATTCTAAATACTTCAGTCTTTAAACAAGCCATAGCTTGCTAAGTTCTTACAAGGATAAAATAAGTACATATGGCCCAATTGTGCCACTAAATCTCCAGCACTTTTTTTTTACCAATTCAGTCTAATGAAAGAGAATTTGTTTTACAAAACCATTTCAAACTGGAAGAGAGAGTCAAAAAAATTCTCTTGATTAAATGGATGGCAGACTTGTTTAGTTTCCAGTTAGTTCAGGACTATTTGTGAATATCTTACCTCCACTGTTCAAATATTTTTTCAAAGGAACCACAGCCTTCTTGACTGGCCATACTTCATTAAAATCCCATCTCTCCATCTATAAATTTGGTGGAGATCTGCAAATGTCATTTACAACCACAGCCATGTATGGCACCTTGACATCCTTTGGATTAAAAGGGAATAAACATTTTAAGATAGTTCCCAGTGCTGCAAATTTGCATGATGTCACTTTGATTCCATTAAACCAGGGCTCCAGCTCCAGGAATCTATATATAAAAAAAATTGAAACAGGACTATTGTTTATCCTACAGAGAGTCACTAGAGACTCACCGTGTGACTTGATGGTCCTCTCTCACCCAACTTGCGCCGCCCAAAGCGATTTCTTGGTACAGTGGGTGGATGTGGGGAAAGCAAATGATGGGAACCATCTGCTGCCTTTCTCGTTCGGTCCGCCTAAATGAAGGAGAAATGACAGACTTGACATTACATATACAAGTATGTTACCTTATGGTGGGCAGCCTCCTTCTCCATGTCTTTCAGCCATCCCAGGTGAATCCAACCAGAAATATGCCTAGGTGAACTAATTATGCTTAACTAGTTCACTATCTTAAAAGAATCTTGCAAGTCTAAAAGTACAAATTTACCACCACCACTTTTAACTACTTGATCCATTAGGGTGAGTCCTCCCTAATTTTCTTTCTCCATCCATTAAGCCACTGACGACTCCTGCCTCTCATGGGATGGTTTCCTAGGCAGCATCTCTTCCCCTCATTCCCCAAGGTCATCCATACATTCCATTACAATGTCATGCTGGTGACATATGTGCAGAGATGGTTTCCATTTTTACAGCCTGTGGTTTCTAGCAAGGACTTAATTCTATATATAAGCGATCCCATGTGAGACAGTCAGGCTCCTGTAGACTCGTGTAAAGGCAATTCTCTGTGAAGTTAATGTGGCTACTGCAGAGAGCTGTACTGTAAGCATATGGCTAAGGAAGGGGAGGGCCTGCTTACTCCTCATGCAGCATCAGTTTGAACATGGAATAGTAATGCCTGAACATAGCTTGAGATACCTGAGTAAACAACATTGTTAGAAAATAATGCTCTTTGGCAAAGCTCTTTGTAAATAAGACTTCTACCCAGGAATTCAGCCAATATCTTCAAATCCCTGGAGAGAATCAAGGCCCACACCTGAACCTTCAAATATTAGTAAATTTGCTTTTGTTTTGTTTTGTTCTTCCTTTGAGTCAGTTATAACTCCTGGGGACTGCAGTCTGTGCAGTTTCCTTGGATATATTTGTGGTCTGTCATTGCCCTCTTTCTAGGGCCAAGAAAGTATGACCAGTCCAAAGTCACCCAGCTGGCCTCATGTCAAAGGGATGCCTAAAACTCACCATCTCCTGGTTCCTAGCCTGGTCTTCAACCATGTATCAAACAGGCTCTCAAATTGGCTTTTCTATTTATATAAAAGTAATTATGTCTCCCTGTGAGAAAATTATTAGGAAACAGTAGCAGAATGTAACCAAATACCCATCATGAATAGAATAAAAAACATTCTAATTGCTAGACATAGGAAAAAGGAATAGCTCATAAAATCAAGACAAAATCTAGGGCCACTAGATTTATGCTGCAAAAAACCAGGGTAGCCAGGGAATTCATAAACTCTCTTTTGATGCTGTCTAGCAATTATTGAGACTTTTGCAATCCAGAATTGATCACCCTAAGCAAACATGTATCTCTAAGTCTTATCAATGGCAATCAACTCTAGTGCTGGAAGAAATCAGGGATTCTTTTCAAAAAGAAAAAAATCATTACCTTGGTTCGCTGGATCCGCTCCCGCCTTGCCGAACTCTCAAGTTTTCTTTTTATGTCACCCTGGTGATGTCGCTAATAGGGCCATTTAAAAAAAATAAAAAGTAAAGGCAAAATCACATTTCAGATTTACCATATGGTTACATCATTCCTAGAGCACATAACACTACTCTGGGTTGTTACACCTTTTCTCTTTCCTCCCAATCTTAAGTTATGTTTTTTTTTCTTTCCTCTTCATAATCTCTTTTGGATAGTAGGATTGAGATTCTTTCTGGTTTTTATACATTGCTCAGCTGGCCTTTTGGGGGAATGAAGAGCATGACTTCTTAAAATATAAATAGAAAACAAAGTCTCCCATCCAAATGGTTGGTCAAATTTATTGTGTAAGCAAGGCTCATATCAAAGAGCAAGTGAGTGAATGTCAAGTGATTAAAGACATGAGTTTTATTCAAATAGCTATTAGTAAAACATGGCCAATAAGTGCTGCATAGGCTTCGAATCCTCCTACATCCAAGCAACCTGTTCCCTTTCTTTTTCTTCCTTCTGTCTTTTCAAACCACATCTCCCAGCAAGCAACACTCCCAGCCTAGTTGATAATGATGATTTATATCCCTTTTAAGAACACAAGTAGTACTTGAGAACAAAACAGAAGAGATGGGATGGGAAAATTATATAATGCTTTAGCTATCTATAGAATATTATAATTCTCAGCGCGCATGCAGAGGCAAAATAGGGTGTCTATTTTGATAACATTTTGTCCCATTTTCTGCAATGCATCACAATAATTAGGGATGGAATGGAAGGGAAAAGAAGCAGCAATTCCCAAGCACACCAAACATTTCACCGCCGCAATGCATAGTGGTCACGTCACGTAATTAAGCACTGCAGTTTTACCACTCAATAATGAAGTAATTTTCTATGATGAATACGGTGAACAAAGCTATCATCCATACCGCAGTAAGTGGAGAGGGCTGTTTAAGTATTGAAAATTTATCTGGACAGGTAAAAGCATTTTCCCGATGTTTCTTAAAGCTGCTCTTAAAAATGGAGCATGCCTGGTTTCCTTTGCAAGGAAGAATAACAAGACACTCTATACCTAATGAGCTCTTGTGAAAATGTCTTTTAAATGTAGACAGCAGGTGTTGGGTATGGAGTGTCATGTCTAACTTAATCCTGAGAGACAACCATTTTCGCCGTTTTTTTAGGTAATAGGCAATAAGCTCATATGTGTAAATCCCTTGGAGATTTGGATCTAGTAAGACTTCTGTGAATTTTATAACTGAAGACTGAGATCCTCAAAAATCTTTGGGAAAAAAGTACCCAGCAATTTGAAAATCATTATTTTAATATATGGCCAACTGTTCCTAGGGCTGAATCCTTTAACAAAAATGTTGGTATCTCCTACATTCAGCACATAATACTTGCATATTAATAATAATAACAACAACAACAATAATAATAACAACTATTATGGATCATCGCACAATCAGCCAGATGTCCAGACTGGATTTGGCATTTTGTCTACCTATCGAGTCCTTACCCAGGACCTGGGATAGGCAGATGTGGATGTTTGATGGTATTACAGATATCGTCGCAGGATGGAAGCAGTTCCTAGTAAGGCCGCCTTTTGCAATTGACTAATAGCGAATTTGTCAATGCCAATGGTGTTCAAGTGGTGCTCCAGTTGTTTTGGGATTGCACCCAAGGAGCCTATGACTATTGGTACTACCCTTGCTTGCTTTTGCCACAGTCTTTCTATTTCTATTTGTAGGTCTTTGTATTTTGTTATCTTCTCCAGTTCTTTCTCGTCTATTCTGCTGTCTCCAGGCACTGCCACGTCCACTATCCAGACTTTTTTGTCTTTCTTATCGACAATTGTTAAGTCTGGGGTGTTATGTTGCAGTGCTTGTCTGTTTGAATTCTGAAGTCACAGAGCAGTTTAATTTTATCATTTTCTATGACTTTCTCTATTTTATGATCCCACCAGTTTTTGCTTACAGGCAAATGATATTTTTTGCAGATCTTCCAATGCACCATTGTTGCTACTTTGTCATGCCGCTGCTTGTAGTCAGTCTGTGCAATTTTCTTGCAACAGCTTACCAGGTGGTCCACTGTTTCTTCAGCTTCTTTGCATAGGCGGCACTTACTGTCTGTTGCTGTCTTCTCAATTTTGACTTTATATGCATTTGTCCTTAAGGCTTGGTCTTGTGCAGTCAGAATTAGTCCCTTGGTCTCTTTCTTCAATTTTCCTGCTCTTAGCCATGGCAGGTCTTGTTATTATCTGCTTTCCCAGCTATTTTTTTAACGTATTGGCCATGTAGTGCTTTGTCTTCCTATGCCTCTATTCTGTTCTTCATTTGGTCTTTCTTGTAGGCCAATTTGGTCTCTCCAGTAGTCAGTAAGCCTTCCTGATATACTAATTTCAGTGTATCTTCATCATTGTTCTTCAGATATTCTTCAAAAGCCATTTTTTCTTCTTCAACCATCTGATGTATTATTATTATTATTATTATTATTATTATTAAAAGCTGGAAGGGACCTTGGAGGTCATCTATTCCAACCCCCTGCTCAGGCAGGAAATCCTATACCATTTCAGACAAATGGCTGTCCAGTCTCTTCTTAAAAGCTTCCAGTATTGGAGCATTCATAATAGGAGTATTAAAAACCTAGCTGCATTCAAATGAACTGCTAAGGGTGGGTTATTGTAATATGCACTTTTGCCCTATTGTGGCCTCACAGAATAGTGTCTTCAAAGAGAAGCAGGGGCAAGACAAGAATAAAAAGTCAGGGAGACCAGTCTTGAAGATTCAATTTCTAGCTCTGATGTCTTGAAAGAATTACTGTCTACCATTCTAGCAAAAATCCATACAACCACTAGATGGCAGCAAAGGCACAGATCCTCATAACATTTTGGTGCCATCTAGGGAGTTATCTAGATTTTTGCAGTTGTCAGAATTCTGACACAGTGCTTTTGAAATGTCTTAATTTTACTATATTTCTGAAATATTTTACCTTAATACTGAATAAGACGTTGCTTAGTCTCTTGTCTATCAAGGGATCTAAGTATTAGAGCTAGATTTTGTTCCAGGACTCTTTGCTACCTGGGATAGGACACTTGTCACTGCTGGCTCCTTCTCTCATTTCTAGCTAATTTAGGGCTTGTTTTGTTCCCTGCATGGTACTTTGAAGACTAACAAACTGAAAATAAAACATGGCTTCTCTCCTTTTACATGTTCCCATGAACACTTACAGAATATACAATAAGACCCAAACAAGCTGTACTGTTCAGGAGAAAAATGCAATAATCTTAAGTAGACCTGTTCAACTATATTTGTAAGCTTATTGTGTTGTGAAGCCACGTCCATCAAATCTAAATCTTGAATGTGAAATCACAAGCTGGCAATATGGATATATTGGCACATGGACTTTCCTAAACATGGAATCTTTCCTCTTTGCTTTATACCTACAAAGTAATTAGGTTTGAAAAGGTCTTCCATTTATGAATTATTTTTAGCTTATGTACTGTAATCACATAAAATGCCCCAGGCACAACAAGAAAATCCCATAGAAGTGTCTGCCTCATGAAAGAAGAAAGATCTGTCTGTAAGAAGGAATAGGCAAGTGTTGCCATATATTGTGTATGGTGTATGGATGGGTCCATAATATAGGTGTGTATTTTTGAACAAAGGATGGAAAGAACGTGAGCTGGTGGCCCTGATGCAGCCTAGTAACATCAGTTTTTTTCAACCACAGAAAGGAAAATTCATCAGTGGGACATTTGTTAAGGATTTTTAAAATAAATAAATGACTGTCATGGAAAAACAACAAAAAGGTACTGTGTATGCCCAACGTAGTTCATAAACAAGTAAAATTCTCTGATATATGAGATTATCAAAATCTTTATGTGGTAGCCATACATTTTCGCTACCACTTCTCATGTTGGAACAAGCTTAATTTACATTCAACATATATACTAGTATTTATTTAACAAATATCTCCAACTTGGTGCCCTCCAGATGTTATGGATTAAACTTCTATACTGGCTGGGCTGTAATGGAGATGTAATCTATTATATCTGAAGGTCCCAGACTATAATGAGCCACTATTTTTCATTCCAGCAGAAAATTCAGAAAGAAGAATCCTCATTAAAAGCCACATGAGATCTCTTATCTCCTTCCCAAAGGGCCATTGCCCCTTCATTTCCTTTTCACAGACCCTGTTTAGATTTTTCTTTTTACCCCAAAGCTTTCCTCACTATCCTTATCTATTCAATTTTCTTGTTATCACAGAAAGGAAATGGGAAGAAGGGAATATAAAATTTCTATTATACTCCAAACCAAGTCATAGGTTTCCGCTGCCATCTTTTGTCTTCCAATGCAGATTTCGGTGTGTTTATGTATAGGAGGAAGGGTAATGGAAGTCCACAACAAAACTCTCTTTGGGAATTCCATTGGCAAACTGTTGAGAGCTACTGGCTTAGATGATCCATAAGACTTCTTCAAAGATTTTGGCCGTGCAGGGTGTTTCTGATGTTACCAGATGTTTGATCAGCCGGGGAGGGGGAAGTGATAGTCACTACTAAATAATCTCCATGTTTGTGCAAGTATGTATGTATATGCACATCAGACTTAGGTGGTACCTCCTTAGAATTCTAAGGTTCTAAGACAGTTGGTCTCAACTGCTGTTTTCTGTTTGTCAGGCAAGTAGCACATAGGATTCTCAACTTTGCCAAGAACCTGTATAAAATGAATGCTGACTTCTTAGCAAGGCTCAGAGTCCTAAAGTTCTTTAGGGGGGCTACTCCTGAACCATATATCTGAGTTATAGGTGAAATCATGGGAAACAGTAGCATCACAAAGGAAGTCAGAAGGTAGAAACAACTGATAGCTGGAACCAAGCTAGGATGAGGCCTACCTCCAGCCACGTTTCCACTTTTTGTGTGAATGAAATAGCGTCTCCTCCTTCCTGTCCTTTCTCACTCTTTATATCTATGCTTTTGTTTGTTCTTGCCAATTTCCCATGACCTTTGGTGTTCACATGGGTAGAAGTAAGCATTTTTCTGATGGACTGTGACCAGTTCTTGAGTACACAGATGGGACATGACCTCCTGTTGTCTTTCCCACAGGAGATGACTGTGTGGAATCTAGTGACTAAGGGCTACTTACATTCTGAGGTCTGGCCAGTAAACTGGCCAATTACAAGTCTCTTTGCTTCTTTTGACAACTAATTTATCTCTCACCTAAAGCATTCTCTTAGAATTGATACTACATTAATAAATCTAGAATAAATGAAACTACTAATTTTCCATAATCATAATTACTAACACATGTTAGAACTACAGACATTCCTTAGGTTAGCGAATCAATACAGATTTTTTGGGAAACAAAAATTAAGCCTTATAAATGTTCTGGGAGTTAACATCAGGATTTGCACCAACTGAACATAATTTTCCAGATGCTCAATCCTTTACTCAGGAGTTGATTTATCTTGCAGAAGTATTTCTCGATTAGAAACTTGATTGCAGATAAGAATGAAGCCTCTACCCAAACAATTGATTGCCTAGAGCAGAACAAGGGATTCAAAGCTTGAAATATCTATGACCCAATGTTTAAAAGCCCAGCTTCATCACCAGCACCATCTTTCTAAACTAGGCTAGTCTCTTGATAGCCTTGGCTCCTGGGATATAGTTTCATAAGGGTTCTCTCTAGCTTAGGAATTGATGGTTTCTGCCTTGCTGGTTTCACCACGTACAAATAGGACAATTCTTCTGTTCTAATGTATGTTAGAGTTTTCTTGCAATTCAGCATCATTACTAACCCATAATAACTGTCAAACATGTGAAAATGGGTCATTATAATACACTGATGGTTACTAATCAGTGGTGTAGATCTTCCACCAGTCGAAGCATATTTAATGACATTTCCACCTATAGATATTGTCAGAAATCCTGAATATGACTATGACTTTTATGAAGAGTAGCCATAATATAACCATACTTCCATATCAAGAGCTTTGTGGAAAATAGCCTGAGCCAAGCATTCCCGTATATACTTCTGATGATCCTTCTTCATGGCATTTAACCGGTATTCCTTGTCTGATATTATTCTTCCACTTCTTGAGATCTGCCATGAAGAAAACAAAATATGCAGGCAGTGTGTGTTAGGGAAAGAGGATATAAGACTTGTACAGCTTCTCACCATAAACTAAAATATTTTCATCATAATCTTAATCTTCTCTGAGGACATGGAGATTAAGATAAGCACAGATTGCTCTATTCTCTCCAGCAAAAATGTGATGATCTACATAACCAAGATCTTGTTATATATGTACCAGAGAGACAGGCTAGGTTCTTCTGCCATAAAGTTTGTATTTTAATCAAACCAGAATTCAAAAGGGAAAAAAGACAATAGTATTTTTCTTCTCTTTTAGAAAAAAAAGTCATCAATGAGGAAAGGCTTTGCATATTAACTAAAAAAACAAATCTCATTGTGATCACTGGGGCTTACCTTCAGTGAATACGTATAGCAGTGGTGGCGAATTTATGGCACAAGTGCCAGAGGCGGCACTTGGAGCCCTCTCTGTGGGCACATGTGCCATTGCCCCAGCCCCGCCTCCCCCGCGGCCCCCTCCACACCAGCAGCCCCCCTGGAAGAGAGTCACCCCCAGGCACGGCCCGCCTGGAGCAGCGCAGCCAAAGACATGGCAGCTGGGCAGTGGGGACAAGATTGTGCCCTTGCGCCCCATCGCAAAAAGTTGATGCTGTGGGGCACAGGTGGAGAGCGTGGCCACCATGGCGCTGCTGGGCCACCTGGGCGATCTGCGGCGGGCTGTGGAGGTGGTGCATGGCCCTGCGGATGGGTGGAGGCGGTGCAGGGGTGGGGCGGTGCAGGGGTGGGGAAGTTTTTAGGTACTCGATCTCTAAAAGGTTTGCCATCACGGACATATAAGCTTGTAACTACCAAAGCTAATGAAGGGGTACAGAACTCACGTAGAAATCCACCTTTTTTCTGTGATTCTATTTTCTATCCATTACAGCAGGAGTTTCCAAAGTTAGCAACTTTAAGACTTGTAGACTTCAACTCCCAGAATTCCTCAGTTAGTTATGCTGGTTGGGAATTCTGGGAGTTAAAATCCACAAGTCTTAAAGTTGCCATGTTTGGAGAGCCCTGCATTACAGCAAGGATGGACATTTTTTTTCCCATCACAGGCCACATGTATACCCACAGGGATGAACTAATAGGTTGTTTAATGGCAATGCTGATGCATGTAGCGGCTATGAATTCCCTTCCTCTTTCCAATACCCTCCTTTTCTTTTCCCAGGTCCACAGTATAGGGAGTTGAACTGGCTTTCTGGATTTAATAGCAATAATACGTAGGCTTATATACCAGTTAACAATGCTTTACAGCCTTCTCTAAGCAGTTTATAGAGTCAGCATATTGCCCTTAACAATCTGGATCCTCATTTTACTTACCTTGGAAGGATGGAAGGGTGAGTCAACCTTGAGCCGGTCAGGATCGAACTACTGGCAATCAGCAGAATTAGTCTGCAATACGGCATTCTAACCACTGTGCCATCATGATTCAGTGGTTAACATGAGCCCATGAAGCCTTTGTGAACCACACACTTCTTATAACTATGTTATATTATAAGTAGAAGGATGATTTTGAAATCCAAATGCTGAATTGCTGGAGTTTAATTTTGGTATCCTTTTTAAAATACACATCCCTTCAAGCATTGAAGAGTAGCCTTCCAATTATCAACTGGAAACATGCCCTGACATAGCAGATTTATGAAGCCACTCAAGAACAAATCATGCCTGAAAAAAGTATGGAACAGCAGCCTGGTAAGAAATAGCTTAATATTAAGCTTTCTAGTTGGTGCCATTCATGGGTAGAAATGATTTAATATAACTATGCTAAAAGCCCAAGCTTTGTGCCAAGATAGCAAGTCTACATAGAACCTAATCAATCCATGTCACCAAAAGGTCTCCCATAGCATTAAAGTAGGTTGCTGCTGTATTATTGATAGTGAGCCAGGTTTATTAAGATGGAACAAAGCTTTAAATTCCATTAATACTTCTTCATCAGTCATTTTCAGTGTGTTAGACATCTTGAGCATAGAAGAGGCTTATTTAGCTTCAAATGTCACTTGAAAATGTGAAGTGGCTCATTTGGTGGGATGAGTCTCCTCTAAATGGCTTCTATTTGAATGCTTTTTGACCAAGCAGTCTACTGTTCTATATTACTGAGATTATCTATTGGATTCTCATGTTATCCTTTTTCCTGCTTCCTATACAACCAACACACACACAAAATTCCTTTGTTGTTTTAATACTAGAAAACTGCCCCCCTCCTTTGAAACTTAAGATTGCCCGCGTCTCTTATCTAAAGCACTTCAGTATGAAACATATAATCTGAGTATCTGCATGGAGATCCCACTAGATTAAATACAACCCCAGGCACATATACTAAATAGCAAATATCATTCAACTCTGCAGGATATGCTTCTAAGTAAATATCCATCTTAGATGTCTGTCAATACACCACACGATGCCTGAGTTGGTAGGATATAAGCAGCAGTATCTTGGCTTGCAGAGTACCTCTAGGTTTTAGATCCTAGCTTGTACAAAACAGAGTGAGCATACATGGAATAAACCTAGGCTTTGGTTACATTTTATACTAACCAATGCTGTAGAAGGCACAGGGCCAATTAAAACTGGTAACTTATAAAGAAAATTACTAAAAGCATTATGTGATATTTTAAATTGACCAAAACTATGAAGTGGAAGTCAATAATTATGAGCCTACTTGGTGACAAGAAGGCTGAAAGTTAGAATTTAAGAGAGTAAATGTTAATGAGCATGAATGAATGAATAAAATTAGAGAACAATCAGAATTCCTATATTGATGGCAGTTGCATACTACATTCCAGACAGCGGCATCTTCAGGGAAAACAAGGAGGGTCAGATTAAGGAAAGAAGCATTGTGGCACTTATAGTGCATGACCTAGTCTTTTTCTATATTCATCAAAATATTTGATGCCCAAAGGGGCAGAGTTTATAGCACAAGCTAAACTAATACAGATTTCACCTACTCCAGTAAATGGATTGAATAGAAGAGCCAAATATGAGCTTTTGGGAGAACACTATGCAACCTTTTGAATTAATGCAATCCAGAAAGAAAAAAAAATATTCTGCTAAGTGAAGTGAATGGATGATGGCAACTGGATAAGAGATTACAGAAGTGATTCAGTGACCAAGAATGAAGACTGTTTAGTGAGCATCTGCATTGGAAATTATACATTTCTTTCAAACAGCTGTTAGCAGACTCTGTTTGTGTATATACATGGCAAAAGAATTAATATATCTAAAACATGACTGATTTCCTTATTTATAATGAAAGCCTGAGAGAATTATTGAAGACTAGAAGGTGCTAGAAGGTTCTAAATGTGGGGCAAGCACTGTTTGCTAGTTTTAAAAGTAAAAGTAAACTGACTGCAGAAAGATTAAATCAATTAAATTGAATTGAAATTGAACATGGCCATAAAAGAAATAGTACTAGTGTATTAAATATACTGTATGTAGAATAGTTTTGATCATGTTAGAATGATGAGACTTGGTGACGCAGTGGTTCAAATGCAATGCTGCAGGCTAACTCACTGCTCACTCAAGGAGTTCAGCTCAAGGTTGACTCAGTCTTCTATCCTCTGAGGTTGGTAAAGTGAGGACCCAGATTGCTGGGGGCAATATGCTGACTCTGTAAACCATCTAGAGAGGGCTGGGAAGCACTGTGAAGTAGTATATAAGTCTAAGCCCTATTGCTATTGCTTGCGGACATGAATGTACATGGAAGACCAGAGTACAAATAGTCCTCAGCTTATGCTCAGTCACTAAGTCACTGTTCAAAGTTATGACGGACTCCACACACAAACACAAAAAAATACTTATGACCTGGTTCCAAAGTTCTGATAGCTGGGCCTCCCCTACAGCCATTTGAAGTGTCCCACAGTCACATGATCACAATTTACAATGAGTTTGCTAAAAAAAAACCCTTCAAGTTTTTGGCAACCGCACCACAAAGCAAACATTACTCACTTTATTGCTGTCATGACTTATGGCCATAATGGGCAGACTCCATTACGGTCATAAGTTGAGGACTACCTATATTTGTAATTCAGACAGTACATGAAGGAAATGATTGCAACTTTTAGCTAAATAAAAACAAAAAAGTGTAGCATAGTCGAACTAATGATGGAAAAATACACGGACAAATTTGAACAGGTCTCTATATGAAGAAATGGATGAAGAAATGTGATAAAATGAATAAGCTTTAGTGAAATGAAATGCTTTGCAAATAAAATTAGACGTTGAATTTGATAAAAAGCAGATACAATGTAAGTAGGGAAAACTTGAAAAAAAGTTAAATGCTTGCAAGTACTTCAACACTGAAAGAGAGTGAGACAAGTTCATTTGATTTTTTTAATGCACTAATCAATAAATTAAAAGGAATATAAGTAGTGATGATACAGGGAAATTGATCAGGGAAATACATGTGTATATACTTTTCTTTTTTAATAGTAATTTTATTAAATATTACAATTTTTTTAAAAAAGCTAATACAAAGTAAAATATAAAAGAAAGAAGAAAAAATGCAGAAAAGAAGAACAGGAAAAAAATAATACAGTAAATAAAAAGCTAAGAAATATATATGTTTCATCACAACAAGTATAATCCATTTAAGTAACTTATCCCCTCCTCTAAAACTACAACCAATGATCTCTTATTCCCATATCTCATCTCTTATCTATAAATGAATCCTTAAATTCCTGTTGTTCAGTCCTGGTCAGCAGAAACTCATTAAGGATTGTCAAAGATAACATCATATCTATTTTAACCTGAGAAGATGGACAGAAAAATCTGAAGATGTTTAATATTCTAGAAAGGCCGTGGGCAGTGAGGAAAGAATGTTAAAGGAAGTAAAAATAGATGTGCAAAAGAATGTGCTTGTGCCTGGTTTGTTATATGGTAGCTGGGAGTTGGATGATCAGAAAAAAGCATATTAAATATAAGTTGAATACAGTAGGAACATGAGTAATAAAACAAAAAGGCCACCAGCACTGACAGGGCAAACCACCTGTATACAAAGAGAAGAACAAATTCTCTTCTAGTCCTGATGATTTTACCTAGTATGGTAATGAAACGTCTGCAAGAAAACAATCACAATTTCAGAGAGCAGCAAGGACCCTAAGTTCAACCCTGAGCTACAAATATTCTCTTCTATTGGTAAACTAAAAAGAACATCAAAAAAAATGAGCACTGGCCAAATGTGGATCAAGTATACAAGTGAGTGACTACTACGAAACAATTTAGGTAGCTTAATTATAGACAGAGACTGAATGATCATCAAATTGCAAATAAATCTATTAAGAAAGAATGGGCCAAAAAGAAGACTAAAAAAGCCATGATTGGATCCCATTGGTGAGATCCTCAAAAAGAGACAGTGAGGCGTTTAAATAACAAAAGGCAAGATGTGAAGCAGAGCATGGATGTGCTGGAAGCAAGACATTGTGTACATTCAGAAAGATACGGGAAGCATAGTCAGATAGGTTGGCCTAAACTCGGTTTATTCCTTTTCTTATTTCATATCTTTTGTTTCCTTGGATTTCTAGTTTATACTTCTTTTTGTTCTTTGCCTACTGCTGTTTACCCCCAAACTAAATACTGTTACATGGCGGCTATGTATCTATGTATGTGCATAAACATGTACAAAAATCTATTGTTAAATGCTTCCTGCTCCCACTTTATAGGCTTTCCCAAATAAAATGGGAGGCAAAGAGTAAAACAATGGGCCTTCTTTTCTGATATTGGAAAGTATGATCTGCTCACAGTAAACACAACAGATGATTAAGGGAATGGAGGAGAAATACATTATTTCAAGAAACTAAGAAATTTAGTTCCCTATCTACAGACATGCACATTCTTTACTGAATGTTGCGTTACTGACACAGATGAGCATAGCACAATCCTTCAACTAAAATTCTAACTTGATTGTGATTTTGGCTTAAGGCTGTTTTTCTCAGAGAAGGTTAAGATCACTTAACTTTATGAACAAGCAGAAATGGCAATATAAAGCAAAAAAAAAAAAAAAACAAACACCCAAATCCTTCCACTAAGTAGAGGATTATAATATAAGGGCAAGACAGGACAAAAGAATGGATATTCCAGATGGATCTATTTTTGTACTTTTTCCTGCACTATTAGGCATGTAATGAAACACGGGCTTTCTAGGATGTGCACCAACACATTCATTAACCGTTTAAGGTCCACTGAGAGTCATGGTCTAAAGATCTAAAGGTATACAAAGAAGCAACTTTAGCCCTTTCAGACAAGCAACAGAGTGGATTAAGATGGTGTGAAAGTGCCCTCTACTGGTAAGAAGTACATTTGGCTGGTGGGGGAGGAATATCATAAAAACAGATGAAACCAAACAAAGATCTAACTAATCCAGCCACAAGCCGGACAGGAGTGCAAATAGCATCTTCTCATTTATGTTCCCCAGCATCCAGTGTTGACAGGCATCTTGTCACTGGTATTGAAAGGAATATAAACAGCGTCGTGATTGGATTAGCTTCCATGTATTTGTCCAATCTACCAATGTGGTAGTAATGGCTACAAAGTTGAACTGGGACTCAAATATGTAGGTCCAAGTCTCCACTCAATCCTGAAGCTCACTGGATGACACTGACCTTAACACACTCTCTGTCCAATCTACCTCCCAGCGTAGCTGTTTGGAGGATAAAAATGAGGGTGAGTTTCTTAAAGAAAAGGCAGGATATAAATGAAATAAATCATAAAGCCACCCAAGTTTGTGGCTACTATTTCATCATCCTGGAAAGTCAGACTTACACTATTGAAAGTTTAGGTGATTAGATTTTGGATCTGCTGAATTGAAAGCATAAGTCATTTCTCTATTCTTCTCAGACTGTTTTAGATATTTTTCCTCCCACAAATTTGAAGGAGAAAGACATTTGTAAAATAGCCCAATTGGTCAGAGAAAAAAAGGAAAATAGTCAAGCTATTTGGCTTTTATGTCTGCATGTCAAGGAGCATTCTATAAGAGATTGCAGGAGATTCTACTTTTCTGAGACATTCTCTAATTCATCTGTAATTCTGTAATAAATCTGTAATAAACCTGTAACAACCTGTAATAATTAATCGGTAATTCATCTCTAATTCATCTTTACTCAATATTAAATGCACAGACCTTAGTTCACTAATCCTACTCATTCAACAGGTCTAATATTGGAGTGTGAGTAAATTATCATGTTGTTAATTTACAAGCATTAATTTGTTTTTGAAATACAGTTTACTATTTTTGTATGTACGTGTTCTTTTGAACTACATATTTACAACATTGGAATTGACAGCTGGACAACAAAAATGCATTCTCCATGCCCTCATTAATGCCAAGATACTAGTTCTTCAACATTAGAAAGATAATTTATAGCCCCAATTATTCAATGAATTGAACCTGATGTTACATTCACCCTATGAATAAATTGCCTACAATCATAGATTATGTGTGAACAATTACAATGAATTGTAAAACGATTCTAGTGAAATGGTTACATATGTATGCATGAGAAACTCTTATATATACGGTACATATAAAATTTATCTTGCATTGTTTTTGCTTTTGTTTTATTGAATTTTTTCTCAGTCTTTTCTCTGTGTTTTAGTAAATAAATTAAGCAAAAGAAAATATATAATATTGGAGTAGTCATTATTTCTATTCATTGTTCCTCTTCCATGGTACATGGCTACCACAATAATTGAAATACTTGAATCTGACATCTCTGCTTTTTAATGGTAGATGTCCCACTTATCCTCCATTTTGGCACAAAAGACAGCACCTGTCAATGAAAGTATGTGGGTTTGGAAGATGGGCAGAGGCTGGTTAGATAACTGGTTTTGATCAAATGAGATTTCTAGGTGAAATTGTGAAAGTGTCATCAATGCTACAATGACATGATTACACGTTGTCATTTGATGCCACTGTGGCTTATAACAGACATCTACGGATACAAGATATTGTGTGAGAAATAGACTGTATCCCAAAATGAAATGTGACATCAGAGCCTAATATGACATCAGACTGTTTTCTCAGAGATGGGGACTGTTCTTAGGAACACTAAAATCAATGTAGTTGTATTATTCTAATAGAAATAACAGGTAATAGCAAGACCAGTGATAGAATCTCTAGGTTTCTATTCTGCTTCTAAAGTTACTCATAATTTAATTCTTATTAAAATAACCTTGCAAATAAACAGTTGAACCTCATTTCTTCCTTAGGCTTTTTCAGATTCCCACTGTTGAGTCCCTCGTGGAAAGCAAGACACGAGAAGCAGTTGTAGTTCTCAGTTTCCTTTATTCTGTGTTCAGCTCACAAGTAGATGGCTTCAGCAGCTCCCAAAACCTCCCAGCTTCTTATATAGACATTTCCCGGGTAAATGCGATACTTTTCCCGCACCAGCACCCGCGCATGCGCACGGCGCTGGCGACAGCCTGTCTGGTCCCGGGCAGCTTTGCACCTGCCCGGGACTGCCTGCAAACGCCCCGAGCCGTTTGCAAGGCTCGGGACATAACACCCCTTTCCCCCGGGCTAAAACTACTACCAACATATAATCATTTATTTTATGCAGTGTTCTGCTTCTCAGTGCTCCTATCGTTACCTGGCTTTTGTTTAGCCAGCAATGTTATGTAATCTTCTAAGTATTTAGGAGATTTCCTTGCTCTCTGTGACCTTCTCAGCTCTGAGTTTCTGACAGGTGTTCCCTGACTGAGGGGTGACAAGAGCCTGTTCCCTTTATCATGCCTTGGTGCCTTCCAAGGACTTTGTCCCAATGCCTGGCCTGCTCGCTCGCCCACCGGGCTCGTCAGGCCAGGGCTTCTGTCACCTTGTGACCTGGTTGGCCTGCCTAGCTGTAGGCCCTCGGGCCCCTTGAAGTGATAGCCACTGCTGGGCGTCTCTATAGAACCTCCTAGGTCCGTCCGAGACCTGTCAGGAGGCTGTCCCATCCCTAAGCCCCGTTCTGTGTCCGGGCTCGTGTGGGTCTCTGTACCTTCCCAAAACTCAGTTACTTCCTGATTTGGGCTAGAGGTGTTGCGGTCGGGACTTGGTTCCTCGACCACCTCCCTGTAAGTTTGACCCCCTGTAGGATTAGGGGTAAGGTCAGGCCAACTCTGGGATTGTGTGCCAGCTCTCTTGCAGGGAATGATTTGTTGGGATGCTCCCAGGTATCCTCCGTGACTGGAGTGTTGTGTGATGTGTGTGGAAAGTGAGTATGCCCCCGGGGCGACTCCCTGGCTGGAGTAGGCGTGAGTGCCTGTTGTGTGGGTAAGCTCCATGAATTCCTTTTCGGAGCACTTGCGGAAGCTTGAAATGGGCCGTCAGTGGCTCCATCAGTGGAGATGGGCAGCAACTCGTGCCCTTCCCTTTGCTCCAAAGGGTCCCCCTCCCCCCCTGGAAAAGACCCAGGAGTCTCATCTGAAAGGTCCCGCCTAGGGCGGAGTTGGTCGATGTGCCGACGCAGGACACGACCGTTGTCCAGGGCTACCTCGTAGGAGAGAGGACCTGTGACCCTGGAAATAGAAGCGGGGACCCATGTATGACCAGGCCCGTAATTGCGAGCCCAAACCGGGGCACCCACAAGTAGTTGTCTAGGTGCCCTAGGATGTGAGGTAGATGAAGGCAGTCTGTCCGGATGCAACCGGTCAAGTTTAGTAGTAAGTTGACGCCCCCAACGAAGTTCAGCTGGGCTTCTCCCTGTAGAAGTGGACGGTGTGGTGCGATAAGAAAGGAGAAAGTCAGCCAACCTGTGATGCCAGTCCCCGTAGGTGAGTCTTTTCAATGCGTCCTTCGTGATGCGCACCATACATTCAGCCATACCGTTGGTGGACGGGTGGAAGGGTGCAGACGTGGCATGACGAATCATGTTAGCCTGTAAGAAAGCTTGGAATTCGGAGGAAGTGAATTGAGGGCCGTTGTCAGACACAATGACATCTGGAAGCCCGTGTGCAGCAAAAATCCCCCTCAGTACCTGAATAGTCTTTGCAGTGGTGGTGGATGAGACAGGTACAACCTCAAGCCATTTTGAATGGCTGTCAACAAGGACCAAGAAGAACTGGCCCTGAAAGGGCCAGCGTAGTCAATGTGCACCCTAGACCATGGGGACTGTGTTTCCTCCCATCTATGCACGGGAGCTTGGGGCATCTCTGGGCGAGATCGTTGGCACAGGTGGCATGCATGCACCTTAGCCTCAATATCTTTATCTAAACCAGGCCACCACAAGTGGCTGCGCGCAAGAGCCTTCATACGAACAATGCCAGGATGACCCTCGTGGAGGGATTCTAAGACCCTAGTCCTCATTGAGGTGGGAATGACAACTCTGTTTCCCCAAGCAGACAACCCTGAGAAAGGGACAGCTCGTTCCTTTTGGACCAGAAACTCTGAAACTCAGGACTAGGGCAGTGCTCAGGCCAACCAGACAAAACCCAGGAACGGACACGTGAAAGTGTGTGATCCGTACCTGTTTCAGCGGCAACATCCCTGGCACTAAGAGGGAGCTCGGGCAAGGCTTGGATTGATAGAATGTTGACAGCTGACGCAGGGTCAGCTTCTACTACTGGCAGAGGCAATCTACTGAGGCCATCAGCATGGCCCATTTCTTTCCCAGGCTTGTGGAGTAAAGAAAAATCATATGCAGACAGAAAAATAGACCACCTAAGCATTCTAGGGGAAATGATTTGGGGAGTCTGCTTACGTGTGGTAAACAGTCCCAGCAGAGGCTTATGGTCAGTGAAGACCGTGAAGTGCCTGCCATATAGAAAGTCATGGAATTTTTTAATTCCAGCAACAACAGCCAGAGCCTCCCTGTCTATCTGAGCGTAGTTGCGCTCAGCAGAAGACAATGTTCTGGAGTAATATGCAACAGGAACCTGAGTTCCATCAGACCTGAGGTGGCTCAGGACAGCTCCTACCCCGTAAGGGGACGCATCACAAGCGATGCACACAGGAAGGGACTCGTTGAAATGTGCAATTACACTGTTAGAAGTGAGCAAGGCCTTGACTTTGTTAAAACAAGCCTCATGTGTTTGTGACCAGTGCCACACTGCTTGCTTGTCTAGTAGCCTGTGAAGAGGCTCAGCTACACTGGCTTTATGTGGAAGGAAGGAATTGTAGAAATTCAGGAGGCCCAGGAAGGCCTGAAGTTCGGCCTTAGACTTTGGCCTAGGTGCTTCTAAAATAGCAGGTAGTTTGGATTCAGCAGGGTGAATTCCAGCAGCGTCAATTTTGAACCCCAGAAATTCAGTAGAAGGCACCCCAATCTTGCATTTGTCTTTTTTGAGCTTGAGGCCTGTTTTCCTGAATCTTAACAGAACAGCCCTTAGCCTTTCAGCTAGAATGTGTGTGGAGTCTCCTGCAATTAAGACATCATCAAAGTAGGGGCAAACCCCCGGTATGCCCCGTAGTGTGTTTTCCATTACGCTTTGGAAAATCCCAGGAGCGACATTCACTCCAAACTGTAGCCTTTTTACCTTAAAGGCTCCCCTGTGGGTCACAATAGTCTGAGCTATAGCAGCAGCATCATCAACAGGCAGCTGTTGATACGCTTGAGCTAGGTCAAGCTTTGCAAAAACGCGCCCCCCCTTGAGGGAGGCCAGAATATGACTGACCACAGGAACAGGATAGGCATGTTGCTGCAATGCCTTATTAAGAGTGCATTTGTAGTCAGCACAAATGCGAATGTCCCCATTTGCCTTTAGAGGCGTGACAATGGGGGTCTCCCAAGGACTGGAATCAACAGGTCTAGAATTCCCTGTTGGATCAGTTTGTCCAACTCAGTGTCAATTTTACTCTTTAAAGCAAAAGGACCCTTCTTGCTTTAATTCTAATGGGAGTGACAGTGGCGTCTAACTTTAAGGACACAGGGGGTCCTTTGAATGTGCCCAGCTGGGGGCTGAAAACATCTGCAAATTCTTTGCAGACTTCCTGTAGGTCGAGTGTTTGTAAGCTGTTGAGTCCTGTGACGTGTATCCCCAGGGCCTCAAACCAATCGAGTCCTATGAGACTCGTTCGTTCACCCCCTACTACTAATAAGTCTAGTGGACCTTCAAAATTCTTGTATTGCACGTTAAGGGTGGCCTCCCCCTTAACACACACTCTTGAATTTTGAAAATCTGTTAACACAATGTCAGAAGGCCTTAACTTGGCCTGAGTTCCACTACCGGAACAAATCTTCCTAAATGTATGCAAGGAGATGATTGAAAAGGCAGACCCTGTGTCTAGTTCCATAGTTAATGGAACCCCTTGTAGCTTCACCTTGAGTGACAGCTTTTTCTTGATGGGCTTGTGTGTGCCTGTCCTGAAGATGCTTCTTCGCGAAGCGCAAAAACCTACCCTATTCTGGCTGGGAACCCTGGTACCTTTCAGGCGCAGTTCTTCCTGAGGTTGTACCTTTCGTCGGCCCAGACACACAGCTGCAATGTGTCCTTGTTTGCCGTATGCCTGGCAGGTAGCGGAGCGGAACTTGCAGTCGGTTCTCCTGTGGCGACCTCCACAGCCGATGCACTTGAGTGGAGCTGAAGAGCTTCCCTTCTAATTTCCTTCCTTCGTGGGGTGGAGACGGTCGACTTCCTCGTCCGGATCCTCCTCGGAGTTTCCTTGGACGTCTTCCTGGTGCACGGATGCAACTTCTGGACTGTTCCTGATCGGCCGCATGTTTTTGACGGCGCCGCCTGCTGCTTCTTCTGCGGTGACCTCTCTTAAGGCATCTTGGAAGGACAGTTCTTCTTTGGCGAAAAGCCTCTGTTGTTGATCTCGATGCCTTAAGCCGCACACGAATCGGTCCCTCAGTCATTCTTCGAGGTCTTTGAACTCGCAGTGCTTGGCGGCCTTCCTCAATGCGGCGATGTATTTTTTGGCCGACTCTCCGGATCGTTGATCCCTCTGCTCGAAGGTGTGGCGCCATGCGATGATGGACATCTTGGGCTGGAAGTGCTCCTTCAATAGCTTCTTTAGATCTGCGTAACTGACAGACTCTAATGGGACAGGTGCTGCAAGGTTCTCTGCGATTTCGAAGGCGTCTTGACCGCAGACACAAAGCAGGGTGGCAGCTTTCAAGCTCTCTTCCCTCACTTGGTTTGCCTTGAAGTAGTTCTCCACCCTGGCTACGTAGGACTCCCACCGCTCTGGATGTGAGACGTCGAACTCCGAAAGCCTTCCAACCTTTGCCATCTTCAGGAGATGGGTCTATCAGCCAGCCTACCCCCGAATGCGCACTGGATTGGCGAGTAGCTGCAGAGTCAACGCCGTTCCGCCGCTCAGGACTCACTTGAGTAAGCTTACACTTCTTCCTTTCCAGGTGATGTAAGGCATCCCACCTTCGTCGCCAGTGTTGAGTCCCTCGCGGAAAGCAAGACACGAGAAGCAGTTGTAGTTCTCAGTTTCCTTTATTCTGTGTTCAGCTCACAAGTAGATGGCTTCAGCAGCTCCCAAAACCTCCCAGCTTCTTATATAGACATTTCCCGGGTAAATGCGATACTTTTCCCGCGCCAGCACCCGCGCATGCGCACGGCGCTGGCAACAGCCTGTCTGGTCCCGGGCAGCTTTGCACCTGCCCGGGACTGCCTGCAAATGCCCCGAGCCATTTGCAAGGCTCGGGACATAACACCCACTATCTCAGATAACACTATGTGATGACTCACCTTACAGATCACATATATAGTATGCATACTGTACATATATACAAAAGTACATACTCTTACCTTTGTGAAAATATGTGAGAATTCCCATATAGCACGATCTTATGGAGGCTTACTCAGAAGTAAGTCCCACAAAATTTAGTTGGACACTCCTTAGAAAATGAACTTAGGGCTACAGCCTTTATGTATATTGGTTGCTATATTATGCTGTCACCTTAACTGGTAACTTTGGGTGTTGTCACAATGATTTATGACAACTGTAATAAAAGTGCATTGGCATGCATTTTTAATACAGGTAAGGCCTGAGGTTTTGGCTAGATTTGATTAAAATAACAAGTCTATTTTAATAAGTTTAAGAGAAGAGGCATGGAACAAGGAAACAGAAAAAAATCTTCAATCATTGCCTGATTACAGTTTTAGACAAAGGACTTTAGTTTAAATTATTATACAGCTAACCCTTTGGATAATGCAGACCCAGTCACTTTCTCTTAGTCTAACCAACTTCACAAGGTGTAAGAGTGGAGGAAATCATATCTGTCTTCTTAAACCCCTTAAGAGAAAGCTGGCGAGATAAATCTAGAGAAACTAAGAAATATTTGCACACCTACCAGTCCTGACCGCCGCAGATGACGTCTTATCCTGGTGTTGCTGAAATACCCTGTAAGATGCTTGTCTGTTAAGCTGTTGTAATTTGCAAGGTATCTGAAATGAACATACCAGCAGAGTATGAGAAAATAGTGTGTTTTTTTTTAAAAAAAATAGAAAATTAAAAGGATCCACAATAGCATAGATGTCAAGATTTTTTTTTTCAGAATTCTGAGTGGCTCTGCCCAAGCCTAGAATCCTGCTAAACTGAAGTATACTTTCAGTCATCTGCAACTTATTGATGTGCTGGATAGAAAATATGAGAGTCCAAATCTCTTCTGTCTAATAGGGGTCAGGCTAGGAAAGGTCCTCTATAATTTGATGAGGCTATTGTGTTTAATATAAATACTCCTCCATTGGCTATTAGCTATTCCCAGTTTAGCTTGTTAGCTGTAAATTGCAAAAAAATTACTAACAATAGTAGCAATAATTCATTGCTAACCTTTAAAACCGCTAAAATGACTGGGCGTAAGCTTTCTGATGTCTCTCTCTATATATATGGCATTTAAAACCATGTATCTATATTGCTATTTTCTATGCTCCACAAAGACAAGAGAGAGAGAGAGACACACACAGAGAGAGATAGATTAAAGCAGTACCTCTGTTAAATATCAAGCCAACCAAAAAGATAATAATATGATAAGCATCTCTATGGGCTGAGTCATCATTTTTTTCTGTTTTATTATTCTGCATTAATCCTATGCCTTTGAAACCAGATTACATCTTATCAGGATATTTAGCTTTAATAAACAAAATCACTCTGATGGTGAGAGGGAAAAGAAAAAAAAAGAATAAACTATTCCCTTTATAAAATCATTGACAAAGGCAAAAGAATTACAGGAAGTTTATTTTTGGTTTCACAATAATCCCACAGGTAGCCTACAGGAGATAAATTAAACTTTAAACACATAATTTAGTTTGCTGTGTTATGCCTGGTGATTAAACATGGGTGCTATAGCAACTGTTTTATGTTACTTTCTTTATCCTGTTGTTTGCATTTGCATCTGAAACTGCCAGATTACAGTAATTATACCAAATATTGATTTAGTGTGCTTTGCTGGCTCTGGTGTTCTGCATGAATTGGAGGTGGGAGGGATTGCTTTACCCAATATCCTTTTACTTACTTCCTTCTCAGTATTTCATGGCCTACCTCACAAGCTAAAATGCAGGAGATTAATCCACTGTGATTCAACATTAGCTACTCTAAATCAGGAAAGAATAAGTCAAACAAGCATTCAAGTCAAGGTTTCAGTCTTTATATTGAAAAGACTCATTACAAAAGACAAAAATTGCCTCTTCAGTGTATTAATGCCTGTAGTCTTAATTGTCCTAATTTAGAGTTAGAGAAAGAAGAAAATGGAGAGCTTTTTTTAAAAAAGACGATAGGTATCAGTTTAGGCACTGTGAAAATGGTTCTTATAATCCCCTCAGTTTCTTGTTTGACTGTTGCCATTGAACTCAAAGTCAGCAATTCACATGGAGGATGACAACCTGTATGGCAGTGGTTCTCAACCTTTCTAATGCAGTGACCCCATAACATAGTTCCCCATGTTGTGGTGACCCCCAACCACTTATACATCACCGGGTGCCAGGGGCGTGGCCAAAGAAAAGGGGGGTAAAAATGGCGGACAGCCTTGTTTGGCGACCCCCGTGAAATGGTCGTTCGACCCCAAATGGGGTCCCGACCCACAGGTTGAGAACCACTGCTGTATGGAGTTAAAAGGAGGAGAATCAGAGAGCCAACAGATGCATTATGAATTTATGGAAACAGATTTTGATAAAGGCTGCTTTGCCAAACTAAACTTGGGAATTCTGGGAGTTAAAAGTAGGCATTACAGCAGAGCAGAAATACTGTTCTGAAAGCATAATGAGGAATAGTCTTGGAAACTAAGTGAAAGGCTGATCTGGCTGCTGTCTAACCACAACCTTGTTCATATTTGATTCTTGGAAAGAAGCAAGGTCAGGCACTGGGTATTTATATTGGAAAGTAATAATGCACTTCAGAAAAATGAAGGCATGGGAGTCAGTGGCCTTATGGTTGGGTAAGACCATAAGTTATCTTTGAGCATGAAAGAAAACAAAAATAATCCTGGCTGTTGATATACCACAAGTATAAACTGAATGGACATATGGGGGGGGAAAGATTGTGAAGATGATACCCAGCTAATCTGAGGCTGCAGATTCTTCAGGATTATGAAAAACAAACTAGCCATTTACATTACTCCTGTCAGCCAGCTGGTCCATTTATTGTCACATTTTCACCTGTCCCCAGAAGCATTTCATTTTTAATTTAATCATGGGAAAGAGGGCACTGACAGTTTGGTTCTGGTTCTTTGAAGTCACCTGGAAGGTCCTTGGCTCACTTTTCGAGAATAACAAAATGTCAATAAAATCCAAGAGAAAAACTGGACATGTACAAAGGTCTACAGACGTAACTCATCTACAACACAAGACTTCTAGCTTTGGTGGATAACTTCTAATCAGACCTGGCATTCAGCCCCTTTATTTGAAAAATGAAGTAGTGAGAGATCACAGTTCATAGGAGAGCTTAACTACTCAAACCAAATTAGCTTTTCTGCTGCTTAGAAACTCTAATACAATGGCAGATAATATGACATCATTTGCTGCCTGCCTAGATGTAGTTTCCACTAACGTAATGAATTGTGTACCATTCACTCAAACATGCACAAATTACTGAAAACCTAGGCTAGGCTTTCTTTTACAGGTGCTAATAACAAACTATTGTACAGGTATAACGTTTACATTGCTGGAATGAACAGAAGGGAACAACCCTGTTCCTAGTTACCTGTTCCTGACCATTAATGGAACACTACTTGTTTACCACAACCTTATTGATCATACCTGAGGATAAAAGTGAATAAACACATCTTTAGGTGAGGTGAGGAAAAACATGAAGATATTCAGTAAGAAGGAACACGCTAGTCAAGATCAAAAGCCCATTTCAATTCAATCTGCCTACCAAAGACATCATATGGGAAATAGCTCTCTCCCAATGGTGTTCTTAATCATTATGGTTCAAGGCCATGCTGTTTGATTCTTAAGGCAGTATAACGTCATTATGATTGCATCATTACCTTTATCCTTCAATCAATCTTTTTACACAATTAAAGCTGTCCAATTAAAGATGGTGATGCCCATCTCCACATCATGTGGAAGTGAATTCCAGGGTTTATCTATGCTCTATGGGAAGAAATCCTGCCATTTTTCAGCTCTGAGCGTTCTACCATTCAGCTTGGTTAGATGATTCAGGTACATGTATTACGAACAAAGAGAAAGTGCGGCCTTTTACTTTGGGGCAGCTAACAAAAGAAATATTTATTCTAAAAATATAAACTCACCTTAGCTACTTGACATTATTTTGGTATAGCTAGAAGACACTCTCTTCTCTAGGATACGAACCAAGTGATTGTATGGACAACATGACTCAGTGGAAGCAAGAGAAAATTAATTAGTGATCTCTAGCATAGGAAGGCAATTTGGAAATAAACCTCCATTTGGTTATCAAT
This sequence comes from Crotalus tigris, assembly GCF_016545835.1. Classification (NCBI taxonomy): domain Eukaryota; kingdom Metazoa; phylum Chordata; class Lepidosauria; order Squamata; family Viperidae; genus Crotalus; species Crotalus tigris. Next base: position 914,329 of record NW_024100527.1, read on the forward strand.
AACAGACACTCACAGATACAGAACTTTTATTATACACATTAGGAAACTACATTACTTTTTGACATAATCGCCATTCAAATTGAGGCACTTGTCATAACGTCTTACAAGGTTTGAAATTCCTTAGTAGTAATCGCTCGGCATCAGATCTCGGCTATGGAGTAGTAGTTGCTTGGTGCCAAATCTGGGCTATAGGTGGGGTGATCAAAAACATTCCAACGGAACTGCTTCAAAAGTTCTTGGGTGAGTCTAGCGGTGTGTGGGCAAGCATTATCGTGAACCAACACCACACTGGAAGTCAGCATGCTCCGAAGCTTATTATGGATGGCTCATCTGAGTTTTCGTAATGTTTCACAGTAGACTTCTGAACTGAGGATCAAACCACACTCCATGAACTTTACTAGCAGTACTCCTTTGGCATCTTCACATTTGGCGGGATTTTCTATGGCACCACTTCCAGTGTGGTGTTGATTTACGATTATGCTCGCCCACACACACCACTAGATGCACTCAAGAACTTTTGAAGCAGTTCCGTCGGAACGTTTTTGATCACCCCACCTATAGCCCAGATTTGGCGCCAAGTGACTACTACTAAGGAATTTCAAACCTTGTAAGACATTATGACAAGTGCCTCAATTTGAATGGCGATTGTGTCGAAAAGTAATGTAATATTGTAGTTTTCTTTTTTAAAAAATATTTTATTGATTTTCTAATTTTACAATTAAACATTTAAAAAGCAACGTGGTGTCTGGGTAATGAATGATTCCATAACATACATAAATCTTTAGCAAAAATTTCAACTTACAACATCAGATATTTCCTCTCTTTATCCCTTAATATCTACTATCTCATATTGAATTAATATAATTATTATTATCAACTAAGTAAAACCATCTTTGTTACATTTATCAGTAATTTTGAACTTATACATATCTTAATTGTGTTTACATTCAATCTTATATACATCACTGTCCTGTTGTAGCTTTTTCCCCAGGCTTTAATTTCCCTTCAATATTCAACTTAACATTTGGTATATTATAGTTTCTAAGCTTGAGGTAACTAGAGTTTTCCTTATCTCAACTTCTACATTTTCCCCTTTTTATAACAAAATCTAATATTCTAAATATACATCTTATCTATTTGCATATAATCTTATTCTATTTTAAAAATTCTCTTTTTTTCACCATATTAAACCAAAAATCTATTAATCTTATTACACATCTTACCTATTCAGTTGTAATATTAATTTCTAAAAAATTTCTAAAAAAAATTTAATTTTTTTAAAAAAATCTACGGTATATTCGACCATCTTCAACCTTCTAATCAATAGTATAAAATCCCCCCTAATAAATCAAAACCCTAGTTTCTTTCAGCCTTACTCTGGCTTTTTTCCTTTGACAACTAACCATCCATGTCAGTACTTTTGATTCATCAAACAGCTCTCCCTCTATTATTGTGTGTATTATTTGAGTTACGAAAAACCATTTAATTACAATTTTTTGGAAGAACTAGCCCCATTATATTTCTTTGATCACCTCCCCATTATTCCAGTTTCCCACAGTTGTCCTAATAAGTTTATCTTCCATTCAGTCTGTTCTTCTTCCCTTTCCTCAAGTTTCTTCTGATTTATGAAAAAAATCTTTTCCATTTTCAATGTTGACACTTTTTTTTCTAATTTCCCCATTGGCTGGATCTGCTGGGTCAGTTGGGTCCTCTGTCTTAATGTTTAGTTGTTTCATTTCTCCTGTTGCTTTCTGCATTGTTGGATCTTTGGTTGTAGTCAAAATCTGGATCTGTGTATTTAAGCTGATATCTTGCTCTTTTTATGTTGCCTCTCATTTTGTTACAGGCTGAAAGAATGGTTTCATGTATTGATTTCAACATAGAAAGGATTTTTTCCTGATCTTCATCAGTATTCCCTTGATAATGTATTAAATTAAGGATTTTAAAATCAAATGTTAAAAATAGTTTTTGTAGTTAGATATGTGACATCTATTTCACATGTTGCAAATAGTCTTATGGTGAAAATTATTTGACAGATAAGAATTTATAGTCCAAAGTATTCCATCATCTCGTGTAGTAATAAAGACTTCTCATATAAAGAAATAGGAAAACAGTTTCCCACATATAATTCTGAAAGTCAATAAAGGTTTATTTTCATAGTTCAAACATGCCAGATAAACTGCCTTGCAGTTCTCTTACAGTTGTGTTTCTCACAGGTGGTATGTCAAGGTCTAGAGGGTTTTTTCTAATTTCTGGGCTTCCAGCCAAGTCTCTTTTAGTCAATAACAAATTGTAATAACATATTTCGCCACAAGATGTCACCAATGCCATTTAAAACTTCTTAAGTCCCGAGTTTTAATAATAGTTTTTCAAGGTTCTTCTTTCTTTTCTTTTTAAATAAAAGCCAATATCTCCAGTAAGAATAGGAAAACTTTTAGTTTCCAAATTTCAAAGGTATATGCATCCAATTAAATTAAAATTGTTCTTATAATTGCTCTTTTCTCCTAGGTAGTCAATTGCCACTGTTCTTAGAGGGTGGAGTAAGAATTCCTTTCCCTCTCTCCTCACATGGGGAGAAATACTTTGGGCAGCTTTTGCACGAAAAATATTTAAAGTCTTAAAGAGAAGATCAGATCTCACCCAGTTTCATCCACGTTGCTTTAAAGGTGCTTGGTTGCAGTTTTGACTTCGGCTTAATGACGAGCCATATTGCTATGACTGGTCTTTTCCCCGCCAGTTTGAAGAGCTGCCCTTCCACGATCAAGCGGGGGTCCTCTCCTTGCTTGCCGCCCCTACAGGGTGATTTTTGACCCTTTCCAGTGTCCCCCAGCGGGATAAAACCGGACGCTGAAGATGGAGTTCGCCTCTATGTGTCTGCCTGCGCCGTGATGGCAAGTCTAATGTTGTAGTTTTCTAATGTGTATAATAAAGGTTCTATATCTGCAAGTCTCTGTCACTGATAATCAAACGGAGGTTTATTTCTGAATTGCCCTCGTATTTCCTTTGGAAAAGAGTGGAGACTGAGACTAATTAATTTACATGGTCTTCAATTCTAAAAGTTTACATGAAGTGTTACCACCAGTATTTGAAAAGGGGTTTCAGAACTCTAGTCATGACAGAGTTCACTTGACAAAACTAAACATCCAAAGTACATGACACCAAAGCAGATGTATGTAGATCTCTAAAATTGCTTAGTGCCCATCAGTATATCCATGTTCTTGAGCAGCGTACTGATTCAGCTGCACTCCCAAAAGCTAATTTCTCTCAAGGATGGTAACTGTATTGACTTGTCTTCTGCTGCATGAGTTCCAACTCTCCCATATTTATTGCATCCATAGTCAATGTGGGAGGAGTTCTTTATTAATTACAAGTGGTCCTTTTCTACTCAACTTTTCACTTACAAAATTGAACACCTAAACAAATCTTTCAAGGACGTTTATCAGGGACACTTCTGACCCTGACTTTTTCCCATTTTAAGTAGCCAAATGTGCTTACATATATTAGGATTAAAAGGGAAAAATCAAAATCAAAAGTCACTATTGAAAGAGGCATTTTGAAATACCCCATGAGCTAGTAAGTGGCTGATCTTGGATGATAATACATTTTTATCTATTAATTTATCTTTTTTATCAACAAATCATTTTATCCCCAGTTGATTGGTATAAAAAAAAGAGGTCAAAGGCTTACAAAACTATGTTATTAGGTTAGGCCAGGGGTCTTCAAACTTGGCCCTTTTATGACTTGTGGACTTCAACTCCCAGAATTCCTCAACCAAGACATAAACCAAGGAAGCTGCTCAGAACCACTGACAATTGAAATGGCATGTAAGATCAATAAATAAAATATTTCATGTAGGGAAAAAAAAACCTGTCCAGAAATAACAATGGGTCAAAAACGAGATGGAAGCCACAAAAATTACATGGTATCAATTGCTTAATGGATACAATTTAAAGTGTTGCCATTGCATTCATTTTAAAAGGTTTAAAGGCAGCCTCTCTCATTACAACCATCTTAAGATCTACAGGACAGGTCTCTTTGGAGATGTCTCTGTTAGCAAAAGGCTGGTCTTTGTGACATGAATCAAAATGTCCTCCTTTGCGTTGTTTCTGGGTAATGGAATGTACTCAAAGCTGGGTGTGTTAGTTCTCACACAGTTAGTGAAAAACAAATATGACCACTGCAGAAATAAAGGACAGATGGAAACAGACCAACATATGCAAAATTATAGGGCAAGATGTACCCACTATAGGGCATAAAGAAAAATGAAATGAAAAGGGCCTCAAACTTTGTTTCTATAGGCTGGTTTTTGAATGACAGCTGAAAAGGTGCTGCCTTTTTGGGGGGTTATGTTTTCTAACTTCCATTTATCATAAGCTTTTGGAATTCTTATGATTTGGCTCGCATTGTTTCAGTTCTGCTTGATTCGGTGAAATCTGTTCGGCTCCCACGAAGTGATTAGAAAACCTATAAAGGCACTTCCTTTTAAAGCAGGATTTTAATTATTAAAGACTTTTAGAATGATGGTTAATTTGAACTGTTGTTTTTTTTAAGATCTTCTATTTGTGTTTTCTAAATCTGGTCCGCTTCCATGAATATTTATCAGAAGAAGAAGGTAGAGGAATCAATGGATACAACAGGTGATATAGAAGAAAAATATGCATTAGCAAATCATATGGCAATATTATGAGTAAGATACAATAGGATGATTTTTAATCCTATTTTATGACATAGAAGCTGCTCAGAATCGCTGACAATTGAAATGGCATGTAGACTGGCAAATAAAATATTTCATGTAGGGAAAAAAAACTGGGTTTTTTTCCCATAAACTGGAACTAAATGCCAGTTTCTGGGGGGGGAAAAACATTATAAAATGCAGTACCGTGATCATGGGGTGCTGGAAACGTAAATGCACACCAGAGCACTCAAACTGCAATCATGTAACTGCAGGGAAGACCTGGATGTTGTAACTTCAGAACTGGGTCATAAGAAGCTTTTGAGGGTCTGTTCTAACTTTGCCTGATCACTAAGCATAAATCAAGAGCTATCTGTACTCATAAGGCAGTTCACAAGTTTAGGCTCAGTTTTGTTTGCAGTCACTGTTGGTAAAAACATCAAAAATACCTTCACTCAACAACCTGAGGTCTTTATGTCTTATTGAAAAAAAAAATTGCTTTTGAAGGTTCTATGTTCCATTTGCAAATGAGTTTTTTCTTATCATTCTTTCGGACATGAAGTTTCTAACCTGGAGAAAGGGCACCAGGAGGTTTATGAATATATTATCTTCCAGAGACAAAACTGACAGGGTATTTGCAATGCAACCTCTGTGAAGCTATTACTCTGCCTAAAATAAAATAAAAAAAAAGTCACTATGACAGAGGTGCTAATTAGTTAATCTGAACTATCTTTCAAGGCAGGCTGGAAAAGATCCTGGAAGATGGAGAAGTTTAAAGGGCAAGAAGAACATAAACATTTAGTGATTAAAGAAAGTTGCCAATTATAAATAGAAGGGTAAGGTCTGGTAGAAAAGTGGTTGGAAGACAGGTGTGAAGGAAGAAGGAACAAGGAAAAGGAGGCATAGAGAAATTACTGAGAAGGTACTGAACAAATATCACTGTGGTTACAGTCAGGAGATCTTGCAGTGAGAAGGAAATTGAAATGCTAGAAGGATGATCTGAGAAGGGGAAAGGGCCAATAGGCGGAGTCAATAGCAAAGAAAGGTCTATCAGATGGGCATGAAAGCCACAGCAGCACTCCACTTCCCCTTCCCCGGCCTAGCCTATTGGGACTACAATTTCTATCATTCCCAGTCACTATGGCTTATGGCTATACTGATCGAGAACTATAATCCAGATTCATGGGGACATCCATCATATTAAGCAAGACTGATATATGCAACCTAAGGATTATTTACCTTTAATAATAATTACATAGAAAGGCAGTTTTGACCTATTGTGATTATTACTTCTTACTGCATCAGTATTGACAATTGCTTCTATGATGCATTATTTTTCTGCATGGATGGACTTCTTATATGAGGAAGTATTTTAAGTAAAAAAAAAAAAATCAGTCCTCTGCTGCAGTCTGAAAGAGATAAGACTTGTACAGAAAAATGACAGATCCTATCCTAATTTTTTCAGCTCATGAAAACACAAATGTTTTACTCTCCCTCTGTATATTTGTGTATACATGCACTGATGCATTGCGTGAGAAATGATAGTTTATGACTGATCCATATCTAGTGTTACAATATAAATGGTTTGAAAACTAGGGATTAATAAATCTAAATAAATGTAATTTTGATTTAGTGCAATATGTGGATCCCGCTATTATTTTTCAGTTGAATATTTGATATAACTGCTAGAACACAGAGGTGCTAATATACATATACACACATACACACTTTTTTTTCCATGATGAAATTCAGACTTTCTAGCCATCAGCATTTGGCCAGTTGCAAATTTACGGTATTAAAGTTGCTTCGTATTTCCTTAAAATTTGACTTCACAATCCCTCAAGAATTAATTAGAAAACTTTCAGTGTTACTATGAACATTCAACATCAAGGTTATTAACTTTCTAATGCATAAATCTTACAATGATTTAAGTTAGCTGCCTTTAGGTTTTGTATTAATTTAATTTTACTTGTTTTTCCCCTTCTGAAAGGTAATAAATAGAAGGGATTATATTAACTACAACAGGACAAGTTTTGCAATAGGACCAGCTCTTGAGCTGTTCACCTACTTTCTTAAAAAATGTATACTACGGTTCATTAAACAAACGAAAACTTCATCAGAGCAAGGGGGATTTAGATTAGATTTTTTCTCCTTGCTTGAAAGACTTCATTGATGAACTAGCAGGAGCTGCCAAATTTATATTCCAACAGGTTGTCCAAAATAAAGAATGTAACCATTTCATTCTGAGATGCAATTTCTGCAGATTAAAATTATTTCTCCATGCTCCCTGCCACTCCATCATGCCTGAAGAAGATGGATGAGCTTCAGCCTAGTCAAAACCCTATGCTGTCCCAAACGTCATACGCTAAACAGCATCTCCTTAACCTGGAATTTAGGGGAGGGAAGTGACCACAGCCTGTTCACTTTGCAAAGAAATGGCATTTCAATAACCAGGAAGAAAAGGCTTCCTCTCTGAGGCACAGACAGAAAAAAAAGGGTGGTTTTTTTTTTCTTCCAGAAAATGAATTCATAACCCAGCCGCTTAAGGAGATAAGATAAGCTGACAGCAACCTAAGAGATGACTCTGATCTCATCCCATCCACCCTCCCCCAAGTATTTGGAAGCTTCTCACTTACCCAAAATGGGGATGATTCATGCTTACAGAATAGCTCTTTTTGGTGTGGGGAGGATGCACTGGATACCCAAAGGGCAGCTTTGGGGCGCTAACAGGCTGGATGCTTTTTTTAAATGAGAACCTTCATTCTCAGCGCTTGGAGGCTGCGCTGGCTCGCTTCGCCTCGCCCCGCTCCAGAGCCCGGACCCAACTGATGCCCTGGAGGGGGGGGGGAACCGCACCTCACCTCGTCCCCGCCCCCCCTTCCAGCCTCCTGCATCAACGCAGGTCTTCGCGTTGCTAAGAGAGGACCACGTGGTGATGCTTTGAAGAAGGTGGGCGCAAAGGTCTCCCTTGACCCAATGAATTGGAAGGCTCCGCGGGCTCTCCGCGCTGATAGGGGAAGCCGAGCTGCCCGTTTCTACTCGGTTGGCGAGCCAGTTCCCCGGGCTCCTGTAACCCGACGCAGAGAAGTAGATGGGAGAGAGAGAAGCGAGCTGCTTGTACTTGTGCAATGAATGCTCCAACTTAACTTGGCATATGCAAAGAGGTATTATTCTCAAACGCGAATGCTGATGGTGTTAGGATTCTCCCTGGCGGGGTTTAAAGTAAAGGCCCGCCGGGCGGTCCCTGAATATGGAAATGATTAGGGTGGCCACGGAAGGATCAGACCCGACGTGTCATCAAGGGCTTGACTGTTCTAAACTCAGATCTCTGAAATCTGCGAGGAAGTGTCCACTCGCAGGGTGTAGCTTCCACAGTTACAGAGGAAGGTGCCTGCCTTTCAGGTATTTGCATCTTAAAAAGCTACAGAAGTGCAGTAAAGAGGCTGGAAAGGAAGGATAGAAACGAAAAACGCTGCACGCCCTTAAAATTCGGTTACCTTCAGGCGTAAGCAGGCTAGAGACGATCCCAAGCCCACCTTTATTCTGACTGCAGTGCAAAAGCTATTCTTTCCCCTGCTTTTAAAATACACTTTGTGGCCAATTTGAGCATCTCTCCTTCAAGATAAAGCTTCAGTGCTAAACCCTTTTAGCTTAGTTAAATTTTAAAAAAAAAAGCATTTGTAGAAAGGAGCATGGTTTATGGATAGAATCGCAACCATGGTAGAGGTTTTCCTTTCTGCTCATGATGGTAGAACCGGAAGTGGTTGATAAATCAAGAGAGAATGAAGGAATTGTTTCTTGTTACTGAATATGCTGGCTGAAAAATTAAACAGAGTTGCATTCAATTAATACTGGGATGGGACACTACTAGGAAATCTTAGATCTATAGCAGTGTTTCTCAACCTTGACAATTTTAAGGCATGTGGACTTCAACTCCCAGAATTCCACAGCCAGCAATGCTGGCTGTGGAATTCTGGGAATTGAAGTCCACATGCCTTAAAATTGTCAAGGTTGAGAAACACTGATCTATAGGCTGGACATAGAAGTTTTTTAAAAAATCCCATAAGTAAGGAGAAAAACTTGTTCTATAGTGTTCTCAAGAAAACAACTGGGATTTCCATCTGGAGGGTATAGTTAATCCTCGATTTACAATAGTTCATTTAGTGACCATTCAAAGTTACAATAGCACTGAAAAATGTGACTTATGACTGTTTTTCATAGTTACGACCTTTGCAGCATCCCCGTGATCATGTGTTCAAAATTCAGATGCTTGGCAGCAACTGGTTCATGTTTATGACCTTTGCTGTATCCCAAGGTCACATGATCCCCTTTGGCAATCTTCTGACAAGCAAAGCCAATGGGGAAGCCAGGTTCACTTAACGACCCAGGTTACTAAATTATCAACTGTAGTGATTCACTTAAAATGGGGCAAAACTCACTTAACAAATGTCTCACTGAATAACAGAAATTTTGGGCTCAATTGTGGTCATAAGTCGAGGACTACCTGTACCTTTAAAGGGGCTACTATTTAACATACATGTAGCAATGGCTACTTTGATGATTTTCAAAGCACTGAAACATGTTCCTGGTGAGACCTCTCTACCTATTATTACTTCCAATAATTAAACGAAATGTACTCAGACTGATTGCTATGAATGCCAAGGATTGAAGAGAGACTTTTTAAAATAGACTTTTTGAAGTGTCTTGTTAGCTCTAGTGTGATATGGTAATTAATTGTTGGACTACGAGGATACAGATTCAAGTCCAACCTCAGCCATTGAAATTCACTGAGTGATTTTGGACTGGCCACCTCTTGGCATAATTCAGCTGAGCAGACCCACGTATACAGGGAGTCCTTGTTTACTGACTGCCTCATGAAGCAATTGTTTAAACTTACAGTGGTGGTGGTGAGGGGGAAAACCACTACAGGTAGTCCTAGGCCAGGGGTAGGCAACCTTGGCTCTTTTATGACTCATGGACTTCAACTCCCAGAATTCCTGAGCCAGCCATTCTCAGGAATTCTGGGAGTTGAAGTCCACGAGTCATAAAAGAGCCAAGGTTGCCTAGGTATACAGCCAAAATTGAGCTCCAAATTGCCCCATTTTGTGACCTTTCGTGTCACAATTGTTAAGTGAATCTCTGAAATTATTACATTAGTAACCCAGTTGTGAAATGAATCTGGCTTCCCCTTTGCGTGTGACAAATGGCGATCACATGACTTGCAATCATCATAAATACCCACTAGTTACCAAATGTCCAAATTTTGATTAGGTACAGTAACCATGGCGATGCTGCAACAGTTGTAAGTGTGAAAAATGGTCATAAGTCACTTTTTTCTGTGCCATTGTAACTTCAGTCACTAAATGAACAGTTGTAAGTTGAGAATTACCTGCTACTTTGTTTGTTTGTTTCTTTGTTTAACTTTACTTTGTGACTAGTCTTCACATTTACAGCCACTGCACTGTCCCATGGTCATGATTGCCATTTGTGTGATTTTTCAACCAGCTTGTGTCAGCAGAGTTAATGGAGAAGGTGGAAGTAAAATTGTAAGTCTCAATTACAATTGCTACTTAATGATCCTGTCACTCCACTTAATGACTGAAGGGGAAATAAGGGCATAAGCCTATTGCAGTCATGTGGTTTTCCCATTTAGCAACTGCAGTGCTTAGCAATTGAGTTGCCAATCACAATTGTGGTCATCAAGCAAGGAGTACCTGTATAGACATTGATTCCTCTGTTTAGCAAAAAAGCAGATCTTTTCTACAGTTTCTTTCTTAACTAAAATAAAAAAGACCTCTAGCAAGATTAAGTCTGACAATTCTAGTTGTTACTTAACATAGGATGTAGAATAGACATTTTCTGTGGGATAAGGCATAATACATGCCTACTTGGAAACCAAGATCAAAGGCGTATGTAATTAAGAATATAATTCATAAAATGGAGACACTGCAATTTGTCACACTGATGAGTTGTGCAGCTGTATAAATTTGATAAACAGCTCCCCAAAGTGTCTGACACACTTGAAATGGAGCAAGATTTCAGCTGTGCTCCTAGTTCATCACAGGCAGGTCCTTTATGTAACTAAGCAAGCTGCATTTCCAATCTGATCCACAAACGCTGGAATGCCTGCTTGTTAATGTCTTATTGACAAAAACTTCCATAGAGACTTGGTTTCAATTGCCAGAGAAGCCTATGCACACTAAAATCCACCTTTGAAGGCTTCTCTAACTTAAATGCCTATATACCATTAGAATGGGAAGATGTGCAGGTAGTCCTCACTTTACAACCATTCATTTAGTGACCATTCAAAGTTACAACGGCACTGAAAAAAATGATTCATGACCATTGTTCACACTTAACAACCATTGCATCCTTCCCATGGTCACATGATCAAAACTCAGATAATTAGCAACTAGCATGAACTTATGACCGTTGCAGTGTCTTGGGGTCATGTGATCACCTTTTGTGACTTTCTGGCAAGCAAAGTCAATGGAGAAGACAGATTCATTTAACAACCATGTTAATTTGACAGCTGCAGTAATTCACTTAACAAATGTAGAAAGAAAGGTCGTAAAATGGGGAAAAACTTAACTGTCTCACTTAGCAACAGAAATGTTGAGCTCAATTATGGTCGTAAGTCAAGGACTACTTGTAAGGCTTAGAGGTGGAACTCACACAATAGCCCATTTTCTTTATTAGATATAAAAAATAATATTTTAATATCTAGATAAGTGGCCAGGGATGCTGTCCCAAATGGCAAGAAAGAAGGAGAATATAAATGTATCAAATGCCACATCATAATGAAAGAGAATAACTGAGGCTGGAGTACAGATAGTTCTTGACATACAACCATAACAGAGCCATTTTATGTCATAACAGTTGTGGTTCGAGTCACTCACACAATCCACCCAATTTTACAAGCTTTTTTGTGGCGGTTGTCAATTGTTTGCTATCTGAAAAGTAGAAGTGCTGGTTTTCAGCAAAACCACTGTAAAATGCAGTTGCATGACCACGGGATGTTGCAAAGAGCTGTAAGTGTGACTATGTTGTGAAGTGCACAAAATTCAGTCTCATAATTGCAGCGGGAGCCCAACCATCAGCATATCCAGCTTATGAATCCCCTTTTTCAAGTTGGTCATCATTTTGAATAGTTGCTAAGCGACCGGTCATAATTCAAGGGCTACCTGTAATATAGCTGGATCTTACCAGTTCTAGAAATGGCACTAAAAATCACATGTATTTATAAGGTCAAAGTGTCTATATAGCAAGAATGGGAAACTGGTCTGGCAGCCATTGCTACAAGCATATTGCTTCTCAACACGAGTATGCTTGTAGGACTCTTATGAATGTTAGCTCAGCAATCACTGAATGACAAAGAAAAAATATTGGAGGACCAAGAATAAAAATAGTTGTATTTTATGTACTTGGCAATATGGTTGAAAACAAAGAAATGGCATCCCTAAGAATAATGTTCCCCAATATCTGGTCAAAACAAATTATTTTTTTTATAAAAGACTTTTTTTCAAGTTCTATAAATTTTGCTCATGTGATGAAGAAAAAAATTAGCTGGAGAAAACACAGATTGTCGAACAAAACATGCTATTTATCTTTATGGAAAAGTATGAAGCTGGCTTTTTTTATGTCAGCATAAATTGGTCCTTCAGACCTTGACACTTTTACTAAACTATATTAATCAAATAGCTTGTATATCTCCAAATACATTTATAGTATTGGCTGTAGTTTATTGCCTTCATAAAGTTCACATCAGCTCACTGAATTTCAGATGGTTTGCTCATTCTTTGTGAAGGAAGTTTGTCATAGATCTTGCAAACAAAACATAACCTATTAAAAAGGAAGGTCTCCCATAATTTCCATCTTCCGTGAGAATCCCACATGCATTTCAAGTAGAGGGTGTAAAGTTATATTCTGGCAAATGATGTTACAATTATTTTCCCCCTTCAAAGTCAAAAGTGATAGAAATAAAATGTGTTTAAAATAATACTCGTATGACACCTTCTGGTGGGAAGTCAATAAACTCTCATAATTACTTCAAAACCAGTGAGAGGCCTCACCAACAGAAAATAGTCAGAATTTCTCCACAGTGGTTTGAAAAATTATACACATTTAAAATTATCTTTTTCAGATGCTTTGGATTAGAATTCCAGTAATCCAAGGAGTGGAATTTATAGAAACTTTAGTCCAGAATACTGTAAATTTCCTATCCCTGCCTTATATCATGCTTGCTTTCAACTAAAGTCCCATATAAACAAATTATATGTATATGTACATCCAAATTATAATAAAGGGCCAATCTTAACTTCTCCTTCAATCTTTTCCAACAAGAAATTGTTGGAAACTCTGTAATTTTTATTATCCTAGCCTAAATCTGAAGCTGAAATACTTTAGCCATCTAATGAGAGGACAAGACTCAGATGTTGGGAAAGATTGAAGGCAAAAGGACAAGAGTATGGCAGAGGATGAGATCGCTGGATAGTGTCATCAACACAATGAACATGAATTTGGGCAAACTCTAGGAGACAGTGGAGGACAGGGGACCTGACGTGCTATAGTCCATGGGGCTGCGAAGAGAAGGACACAATTTAGCGACTGAACAACAACAAATCTGCCCCAAGGTTAAGCATCTGCTCTGGAACTGCCAGACTATGGAGAATTTTGGATCTTCACACACAATGGAGGAATGGATGGTGAAGATAATGGAACTTGCTGGGATGACCAAATTGACTGATTTAATCAGGATTAAGACATTGTTTATGTTTAACGATGATTAGAAATTCCTTATTAATGTTTTCAGGGAACTGAAAAAATGAAGTTATAATAGTTTTGATTATTAGAGTAAAAATAATAGATTATAGAAAAATGTAAACTGTGCTCTAACCATAAAATAAGAGGTTGATTTATATTTATACTTATAACTGCTGTAAAAAAAAATCAGGTCACTTTTTGATTTTTTCTTCTTTTGATTTCTCACTTTTTTCCTTTTGCTCTTTTCTTCTTTCTTCTTTTTTTTCATTTTAAATACTAGTCTTGTTAATTTTTATTCTGTTTTCAAAATTCTTATAAATAAAAAAAAGAAAGACAGCTTTGGATCATCAAAATTCTCTACTTGTGAAGGGCTTTGAAGGGTTTTTCAATATTGGGGTAATTTTTGTATGTATAGGATCAGCAAATACTGTATATGTGGCTTTTTTTTGTTGTTGTTGTTAAAATATAGTCAATTTCACTTGGAATGCCAGTATTTACTATAGAAAGCCACAGGCTCTTTACAAAAAGAAAAAAAATGGGAACAGGAATTTCATTCCTAGTCTCCACCCAAGTCGATTACAATGTTTTCAGTGGCTTTTTTAAATTGCCTCCTTGCTTTTCATTTCTACTATCCATTTACTGAGAAACTGAACATCAATTTTCTTCTCTTTATTGGTTACAGTTACTGAGTTACTTATTGTACTTGTGGATTGCTCATTCTTGGAGTCTCTGGATGGCTAATAACATCAGGGTAAAATAAAATACCCCAAGTACATATTAAAAAATGACAAGTTCAGAAACATAGAAATGCCACACATCTGCCACACTTTACCTTCAGTTATATCACATCTTCCTCCTCCTCCTTCTGTGCAATATGGAACACGTAGGTCTTCCAAATTTTTTGGAGTCCAATAGGAACAAAACTGGCTACCTGTCAGGAGGGAGTTCCCAAGAATGAGATCAACTAGTCAAAGTCCATGGATTTGAGACCCCATGGGGGATGGGATTTGGAGAGAATTGACTTTACCTGATCTTGTTACACAAACAGATGAATATAGGAGAAGAAAGGTCCTCGGATTACTAGATCCAGAGCTACTTAGGGCTTTAAAGGGAAAACCGGTTCCTTGAAACATATCCAGAAATTAATTGGAGATCAATGTAGTTCCCAATGCAATGGGGTCACCCAAGTACATAGGGATGTATTTCTTATTGCTCAGGCTACTACAGTACATTGGGTAACTGCAATAGCTTCTGAATGCACTTCAAGGGTAGCTCTATGGAGAATGTTGCAGCTATTCAAACAGGAGGTGGCTATATAGCATGAGTGATGTGTGCAGGGCCTCTCAGTCCAGAATACTCACAACTGGCACACAAGATGTAGCTGTGCAAAGGCCTCCTAGCCACAGCTGTCACTATGTCATCAAGTAGCAGCTGTGACTTTATAAACCCCCCAAATTGTGACCCTACACCCCATTCAGAGTCAAAGATGGAATTTCCCAGGAATCATTGGATCCACAACACTTACAGAATTTAGGTTCTATTCAGCCACTGCTAGAGGCTTCCATCAATGTCAAATAGTTACTACCTGGCCTTCACACCTAACTGCTCTCCTTCAGTTATGCTTTGAACTGAGAACATCATAGATCATATCAATAGCCTGCAAGTTATAAATCTGTAAGTTTTCACCAGTCTGAGAAAAATTATCCTTCAGTACTAACACATGATTCCATATCTGTAATGCACTCAGGCGAAGCCAGCAATCCAGAGGTACTGTATATGTCAGATAGCATTTGGTAGGAATCAGATCAGTGATCATAGAGTTAAAATGCATTTCTAAGCCAAATTTAAGAAAGTATGAATTATACACTCAAAGCCTTACTTGGGTCGATACGCTTTTTACTAATTTTCAGTGCACCGGAATGGCATACAATACATTATGTCTTGAAGTTGACTTATTTGAGCTATGTAACTATGAGGATTAAGCAAAACTCAGATAATATACCAAGTAGTATAATTCTGAGCTCTATACAGTTGTAAAAAAATACATACAAGGCACAAGCCTAAGACTAGCTGTGGCTCATAGTGTCAGCTATTACATCTGTGAGGGCGCGGTGGTTACAATGTAGTATTGCAAGCTGCCCACTGCCAGGAATTCGATCCTGACAAGCCCAATTGTTGACTCAGCTTTCCATCCTTCTAAGATTGGTAAAATGAGGACCCAGATCATTGGGGGCAATATGCTGACTCTGTAAACGGCTTAGAGAGTGCTGTAAAGCACTATAAAGCGGTATATAAGTCTTAAGTGCCAATGCTACGTCCCCATAATGTTACTAGGTGCAGGAGGTTCACAAAAGATGACTGACTGCATGTTTGTGTCAGAATAGAAGAGCCCTGGAGGATTAGGCTAATGATACATCAGTTCCTGCATTCTGGATCCCAGAGTGGCCAGCAAGATACAGCCAGGAAACTCATCATCTTTGGCATGCCAATTGAAAGAAGGCCAATACAACCCTCAGCCTGTGGTTCAAGTCATTCTCCCTGCGATATTTATCAAAAGCCCAATTCTTGAATCCCATCAAGCTTATTTGAAAACCATCTCAACTGGTATCCATCACAACTGATGGAATCAAGTCATGCACCTCAGTTTGCCTTCCAAAACCTAGTGCTTTCTCTTACAGCTGCAATTTCCAGAATTCTTCAGCCAATACGGGCATTACCCCTATCTGCTGGGAACACCAGAAAGTTCAATTTCAAGCACACATGGAAATACAGGCAGTCCTCAACTTAACAACCACAACTGAGTCCAAAACTTATGTTGCTAAGTGAAACATTTGTTAAGTGAATTTTGCCCCATTTTACGACTTTTCTTGCCACTGTTGTTATGTGAATCATTGCAACTGTTAAGTTAGTAACACGGTTGTTAAGTAAATCTGGCTGTCCCATTGACTTTACTTGTCAGAAGGTCGCAAAAGGGGATCGCAGGACCCCGGGACAGTGTGACTGTCATAAATATGAGCCAGTTGCCAAGCATCTGAATTTTTAATCACCTGACCCTGGGGATGCTGCAACGGTTGTAAGCGTGAAAAATGATCATGTCCCTTTTTTCAGTGCTGTTGTAACTTTGAATGGTTACTAAATGAACTGTTGTAAATCGAGGACTGCCTGTACTCGCCTTAAGGAAAATTAGTGTCGTTTCCCCCCCCCCTCTTTTTCTGAGAGGAACGACTGCAAGTATTCAAGCCACATCTCTCCAGCTTGCACTAAAAATCAGAAATTGTATGAACTGGAATTTTGTTGTCATCAGTGCTAGACATACAGTACCCTAACAGACGATTCAACCGATGAATGCCACTCTGTAACATAATAAGACAAATAATTTAATAGCTTTACTTTGCTGCTTGTTGATTTCTAAAGGAATAGGGTTCTGTGATCTGTAAATCTCAGAAGGCATGCATAGGCCAAAATATGTGCTTCAGAAATTTCATGAAAACAAGACTAGCAAAGGATGATTCAGCAGTATGGCCCAAATATCTGTGACAAGGATCCATAAAGACTTTCAGAAGATAAATCATTTAATTGTGTGAAATCTGATACAAACATTTAAATTTTAAATTTGTTGTGCAAATTCATGCCAGTTGTGTGTGTTATATTTTACTTCAGCATCACATTTTTGTATATTTCAAATGCACTGGATAAAAGACTGCAATTCGTATTTATACAATTACTGTAGAGGAACTTAACATGTAAGAAGCACCATCTTCCCCAAAGCCCCTTGGCTGTGGATTATGTCTTTATGAGCCTCTGCCGCTTTCTCCAGTGGATATTCAAGGCCCACTGCTGGTTTCAGCCATCCAACTTCGATCCCTGCGAGAATTGCCATTGCACATTGGTGCATCTCTTCCTAAACAGAGAACATTTAAAATCAAGCATTTAAAAAGGACATTTCAGATATATCCTGACCTTGATGATTTGACACTGCTGCAAATGTCAGTAATGATCTTTGTCCCATTGAAGCCTTATAGAAGCCAAAATCTAGCCATTCCCTTCATTAGCCAGTCCAAGGCTCCTGAACAAGAAGTAAATGTAAAGCTTCCTCCAACTGGAAATGTTCATACTATGTGGCTAAATCAAGGTTCCCTTTCCTTGGCCATTTGAAGATATGTGGACTTCAACTCCCAGAATTCCTCAGTTAAGCTGTCTGGGGAATTCTGGGAGTTGAAATCCACATACCCTCAAGTGACCAAAGTTGGGAAACACTGGGCAAAATGAATTAACACAACAGAACAGAAGCTGGAGGTTAAAGAAACTTCCAGAATTCTCCACATGGAGGCAATCATCTGAGATTGTGTAACCGAAAAGATAAACAGTTCAGCTTAACCTATTATCATGTCACATCATTTTAGTTTTTACCTTAGAGGCAGAAAATAAAGTAATTCCTATGATGCTTGACTCATTCCCCATTGATTCCCTGGGGTTTATCTCAATTGAGCCACGACTTCCAACAATCTATCGCAGAGAGAGAGGAAAATTATAAAATAAGAATGCTTTATGGTAAAGCCACTAATTAAAAAGTGGAACTGCTTGCTCACCATCACTCTTCCTCCTCTTGACAGCAGTTGCAAGTCATTTGCAAGGTTGACACTGGCTAGCATCTCTATTATCACATCTATGCCTTGGGCACCAGCAATTTTCTACAAAACAAATAAATCAGTGCACTGTGAAAGCTTGGAAGATTGGCAGATTTAGTCTCTCCTGAATTGTTACTGTTCGTTTGTGGAGTCTTTGGTCCAATAGTGTCCCTCTCTTGGAATATATATGACTAAGTGGGGATGTTAAGCTCCAGGTTCACACAGGTTCACACAAATGGTCATTATAATTCACATCTTCCGTCGTGCATTGCTCAGGTGGCTGCCCTCTTTGGTTCATTCCTTCCACCACCCAACAGTAAAGCTGAGAGGATGATGGTTTCCCAAACCTTCTTTCTTTTTATGGAGGAGGTTAACTTTTGCCTAAAAAGAATCCCAAAAATTGTTCCATGCCTGCTGCTAAAAGTAGGGAATGATATAAACTAAAAAATGAATGAATCAAAGACTGAGAGAAAGTCAGCATCTAAAAATGTTGCCACCAACCATCCGAAGCAAACATTATATATTTATTTAAAGGAAATGAATGCGTACCTTTAAGGTTACGATTATAACTGTAACCTTAATTCAATGTAACTATGATTGAATTGGGTGACTTTGGGCCAATCATGCTTTCTCTCAGCTCAACCCACCTCACAGGGTAGTTGTTGTGGGGAAAACAGGAGAAGGAAGTAAGATTGGGTATGTTTGACATCTTGAGTTATTTACATAAATAATAAAGGTGGAATATAAACAAACAAATAAACAAACCGTGCATAATTCAATAACACACGGAAAGCAGAGAAAGACTGCAATCTAAACTGGCTTACCTATTAGCTGACTCCCCTGGAACTAAATGGAACTTACTTTGAAAGGTTACAGGTAGGATACTAGATAACGCTCTCAAATTACCTTAATCTCGGCCAAGTAATCACTCTTCCTGTGATTAAATACTCTGCAAGCACCATTTTTCAAAACTAGATTCATTCCTTTCTCTGTCCCAGCTGTGCCCCAAACCTTCAAACCATAAGCTCTTGCTAATTGGCATGCTGCTATTCCAACCTAAGAAATAGACAGGAAAAACAGCAAAGATAGTGATAAGAAGTGGTAACGTTTCCAGCACAACAGCATCATGACAATCATCCTATTGAATGAAGAGCCCTTCAACCACACAGCGCTAACCCCTTCATTATTACCACACTTGTTATAGTGTTCAGTGTGTTTATAGCTCACCCTCATTTAATACATCTGCATGAGACAATCTACTTTCTCTTAACAATAGTTCAAACATCATTTCTGAAACAAAAGCAGGCAAATGAATAATTAACTCAACCATCAGGGTATACGATTATACTTTTTCAGGTAGCGTGTAAAATCTATCTGCTCAATTATCACCATAATGCAACCATTCCCTCTTCAAATTTCCAAGGTATCAACTTGAAGCTACTCCTTATAATATTATTCAAAGCCAGGGCGTTCCCAGTCTGGGGTACCTATACCTCCCAGAGGGTTTAAGATGGAATTTCAGGGGGTGCGACAAAAGAGTGGCTTGTGTGCTTAGTGACAAGTCACGAATCACAATTACTTTTGTAGTGGGTGCTAACATTGATGAAACATTTCCTAGGAATGTGGGGCAGAGAAAAAATTGGGAACCATTACTCTAAGCAATGCAGAAACCCCATACTTTTCAACTAAGGGAGATGCATTTTCAAGCAACACATTTCCAAGCATCATAGACCTTTTTTTTAATGCTTAGGAAGTTTCAACCAGAGGACCACTTTGTTGCAACCCCTAATCCATTATGTGGGGTTCTACAGCAGGGGTCCCCAACCCCCGGTCCGTGGACCGGCACCGTTCTGCAGCATGCCAGAAACCGGTCTGCGCAAACAAGCAAAATCCCATCCACAGGATGCAGGCAGCACATGAACCACGTAACCTCCGGTCCACAGAGAAAACTCTCTCCACGGGACCGGTCCCTGGTACCCAAAAGGTGGGGGCCGCCATTGTATGGCATAAACATTAAGCGTACTGTAGGTGAAATGCACTAGGAGTAAAGGTAAAGATTTTCCCGTGCAGTTGTGTCTGACTCTAGAGGGCGGTGCTCATATCCATTTCTTAGCCTAAGGAGCCAGTGTTGACCACAAACACTTCTGCAGGCATCTGGCCAGCATGACTATATCCTGAGGCACATGGAATGTTGTTACCTTCCCACCAAAGTGGTACCTATTTACAGGTAGTCCTCGACTTACAATCACAATTGAGCCCCAAATTTATGTTGCAAAGTGAGAAATTTGTTAACCGAGTTTTGCCCCCGTTTTATGACTTTTCTTGCCACATTTGTTAAGTGAATTGCTGAGGTTGTTAAATTAGTAACACGGTTCTTAAGTGAATCTGGCTTCCCCACTGACTTTGCTTGTCAGAAGGTCGCAAAAGGGGATCACATGACCGTGGGACACTGCATCCGTCATAAATGTGAGTCAGCTGTCAAGCATCTAAAGGTAGACCATGTGACCATGGGGACGCTGCAACGGTCATGTGTGTGTAAGATGGTCATAAGCCACTTTTTCAGTGCCGTTGTAACTTTGGACGGACACTAAGACGTGGACTATCTGTATCTACTCACATTTACACGCTTTCAGACTGCTAGGTGAGCGGGAGCTGAGACAAGGACTGGCACTCACCCTGACAAGCTTGGCATCTTTAATCACTGAGCCATCACTTAATATTTTTTAGGCCTTTTGGGTAAGATTTTGCTTACCCGGAAAAGGGAATACCAACCTGCTTAAGAACAAGAAAGTAATTTTCCCTAGTACATATTGTATGTACCCACATACTATATTTATTTCTTTAAAGGATTTATACGGCCACCAGTTCACAAAAGTGCAAATCTGATTGGCATAGTTTCATTCCATACAGCATTAACCTTGTGAACTCTCAAGCTTCCTTCTTCCATTATATATTCAAGATGAACAGTATTTAATATTCATTTGTTATGTATATGTAGGGGTGTGGGTCAGTACATATGTTGTATATAGTACGTATGTCATGTATGTGTTTTACTTTGAGAGCGGGCAACTAAATTTCATTTTTGATGTGCGCCATTGTGCCCACAGTAAAAAAAATGACAATAAAAGTTATCTTAATCTTAATACAGCAATAAAAACAGAATCACTTACTCCTCCACTTGCTCCATGGACTAGCACAGTTTCTCCTGCTTTGGCAGAACCTCTGAAGAAAATATAATAAATATTTTGAGCATAACAATGTGACAGTTTCACATTATGCAGACTCAAAATCTAGTGTTTACATAGCCAGTGGGGAAAAATATCATCCATTCAAAATTATATTGAATGGAGTCTTGATAATTAAATTGGGATCAGTTCCAAATATTTTGAATTTCCTTTAAAAAAAAAATCCTTTGTTGTAATAAATACAGATATGCCTCATTTAGCAACTGCAAGTGGGACTTGGTTGGCAACTCGATTGTTAAGCAAAGCAGTCAATAAGTAAAAGTGTGTGAATGTGCTTGTGATCTTACTTCACTTTTCCTTTGCTTTATAGACCTGCAAAGTCATAAATGCACAGACCGGTCACAATTATTTACATAACTGTAAATGAAAGATAATATAGTCCATCCCCTTTGAAGGGCACTCATGTGGAAGATGCTGGAGTCTATGATAAATTGGTTAGATTTACAAAATATGTGCCCCCGTGTGTATCTATTTCTCTGATCACTTGATAATGCCAATGTTGGCTCTTGTCATACAACGAACCAACAACCAGAGATATGCTTGCTTAGAGGACTACTGACAAAATGATATTGAATGTCTCCAGCAATCTCCGTGAAGATTTATTTTTATGCCTCACAGAGGAAAAAGCACATCACGTCATTCAGCACTTACAATGTGAAATCCAGGAAGACTTAATAGGAGTACATTTGGAAAGTCAGAAAAGGGAAGGGGGCAGTATGACACAAGAGTTTAAAAATAGATTTGGGAAAGTGGCATCTTACTTTTGAAAGAGGGCTCGAAATGCAGTAAAATATGGAATTCCAATGGCCGCACCTTGCTTGAAGTCCAGTTTATCAGACAAAGGAAAAATGGTGTCAGTGGATGCGACAGTGTATTCAGCATAGCCACCAGAAATAGTGCCCAGGGTAAAAACCCGGTCACCTTTCTAACAGGAGCAAACAAAGGTAGAAAAATTAATGAAAGGTTTTGGGGTTTTGTCCCTGTTTTCTGCAATGTCTGTACAAAAAAAATAGAATGAAATCTGAGCAAAATATAGTTGAAAGAGAAACATGAGGTGAACAAACGCATAAAATACCAGCAAAATGACTACTGGGGAAGAAATGAAGAACTGAAACCAGGGCTGATGACCACAGTGGAGTGAAGAGTCGGCTCTATGTAATTCTTTTCTGGACAAATTAAAAGGGATTTAAACAAATCAAACGAATGACCTGGATAACTTTCCTACATTGGATTTAGACACTTATTGAAGTTTTGAAGAATTTAGTAAGAAAGGACAAAGAAAAAAAAATGAAAAGAAATCAAGTTCTAGGACACTATTTGAAGGGATTAGAGATCAAGTTTGTTAAAGGGAAGAAATAAAAACTTGATTTATTTGATCAAGGTTAAAATAAACATGTTATCTCCAATAAGTCTTAATGGACTTTTGCTGACCAAAACTGAACAACAAGGCTTTAAGGATTTGTTTACATATTAAGAGATGAGATATGGGAAGAAGAGATTTGTTGTATTTTAAAAGGTGATTAAGTTACTAAAATTGTTTGCGATGAAGGGGGAAATCATTTCTTTATGTATTTCTTTTCCTTTTCATTACTATATTACTTTTCTCTCTATTTTTCTTTTCTACACTTTCTATTTTTCTTTTTGTTATTGTATTTTTTAATTTTATATTTTTATTATGATGTTTAAATTACTATAAAAATGTCAGCAAAATGACAAATGTGAGATCCAATGAGGGATGGGAGCTTTATCAAGGCCAGAAAATCCAGATAAGCATTTATTTCCCGGGCCTAAAGATTAAGAGGAAGGAAGTGAGCAACTAGCAACCCACCTTGAAAGCAGTCACATGTTCTCCAACTTCTTCTACCACTCCAGCTACATCTGTACCTGGTGTATATGGTAAAGATGGTTTCCTTTTATAAGATCCAGAACGAATATAGGTGTCCACTGGGTTGATCCCACATGCATGAACTTTGATGAGAACCTTAAGGAGAAAAAAAAATATCTCAGAACTTAGTTCAAAAGGAAGGAGGATACTTTTTTAAATGTGCAACCTCACAATCTCAGGTCTCTCAGATCAGAGATAAGTTTGCAATCACCCGATTTGGGTCCCTCCAGAGGCATTAAATCATAACCTCCAGCATCCACATGGATGCTTCAATCATGAATGACTTGGAGAAATATCCTCTCTCCTACAGTTTCTCCTTCCCCCACCTCCCCAAAATCATTAATCAGCCCATTTCCTTGCTGCCTTCTTACGAACTGTGAATCTGCACATATATCCACCACAACTGTTGGTAGAATAGTTATGTTCCAAATTATTGATGTCAATTTCAATTATCCAAATGCAAATTCTGGGTTCCAATTAAGGTGCAACTGCAGTTATTTTCCCCATTTTATCTTCTGAAATGAAATTATTTGTATCAAGTTTTATTCAAGCTCATTTTGCATTATCTGAGCAGGACCTCATGTTTAGGAATAGTAGCAGTAGTAGCAAAAGCAGCAACATTGCATATTCTTTATTTTACCTGGTTCTCTTTTGGAACTGGCACTAATGTATCTAGCTGCAGTTTGAGCACTTCAGGCCCACCAAATTCAAACACTTTTATGGCTCTCATCACATTTCTTCCTGTTGTCATGACAACCTGAAAATGCACAGATATAAAAACCACAGTATCTGAATATCTGCTGCCTTTTCACTTCAAAGAGAATCAAAATCATTTGTTCTTCACCTGAAATTTAAACCAGTGGTCCTCTGTCTATTTCTTCCTGTTCTATTTTATGTCCCCATCTGACTTTTATCCCTAAAGGGATAAAATTCCAACCACAATGTGAAGAAAACTTGAATCAAACACAGCAAAATATGTATAAACAGATACATCACTTTGAACTGGCATCATTCATCACATTTTCTGAATGATTTACTGCATTGCAAAGTTAACAGGATTTTGCAAAGGAACAAGAGTCCTAAATTACAACTGGCCCGTCTCTACTGAACCATGGAACTCCCAAGGAGATTACTACACAGTCTGACCCTCCTTATAGAATTGTGAAAATAACCAGAAGGGGAATATAACATGTGTTACCTTGAGCTCCTGACCTCCTGGAAGGGGAGAATCAAAATACAACACAGATTCAAAGATCCTGGTGCCAATAAAAATCTCAGGGAAGGCAAAATCAACAAACGTTCAAATCAGGACACCAGTGTCTTTGATCTGATATGCAAATAATTGGCACCTTTTTTCCCTTTGGGGTCCAAAAGAAAACAAAGCCATACCTGCAGTCTAATAACACTTGTCATAACATAGCATGATTACTGTACAGTATGCTGAGTTCTGCTCAAATTCCATCCAAATGTTCCTTTATGGGGAGAAATCTTTTCTCCTCTTTAGGCAAAAAGCAAACAGTGCTTGATAAATGAACATGTAAATAGCAACAAAGGGCCTTGCAGTGTTTTAGATTAAATCTCTAAAAATTGACTCGAGGTACATGGGAATATGAACCTAGCACATGTATAAAACACCTTAAAGCAGCCTTACCTTGTCCTGACATTGTATGGCTGCAGATCAATAAGTGCAGAAAATCCTGGTTTGCACAACCTGAATGTTGCAAATTGAATTCACTTGCTCAATTTTTTTTTTACATCATTTCATCTATAAAAATGAAAAATCTCAAAGTTTCTTGGCTAAGTCTACATGGTGTCATTTCTTATGCCATTTTGGTTTGGCTTGTTTTATATGCCAAATGAAAAGTGTCTTCTGATTTAAAAAGCATACTGCAAAAACTCATCCTTTTGTAGTAATTAAACTATGTGTGAAACTAAAC
This sequence comes from Crotalus tigris, assembly GCF_016545835.1. Classification (NCBI taxonomy): domain Eukaryota; kingdom Metazoa; phylum Chordata; class Lepidosauria; order Squamata; family Viperidae; genus Crotalus; species Crotalus tigris. The sequence continues at coordinate 939,459 of NW_024100527.1, forward strand.
TATATGAAAATGTGCAGACAGACCAATAATATATTGCTGCAAATCATATCCATAGAGATGTCAGACATATAATATTTCTGAGAAAAGCTGAATCCAATTATCAGTGGCCAGAGTCAATAGATCACCAGTATTTGTAACAAATTGTTCACATGATCAATTGTTGTTTTAATCATTCAGTCTTTTCCGATTCTTGCCAACTTTATAGGCAAGTGCTCTCCATGCTACCCTGTTAAGCACAGCTTCTTTCAATTGTTGGATGTCCATCTTTGTATCAGTTTTGATTTTTTTTTTTTTGCTTGTCCCTTCTTCTTGTTCCATTAACTATTCCTAGCATCATTGATTAGTAAAAGAAGAATAGTAGAACAAGAAGAATGAACAGTAGGAGTTACCTATTACACTCCTAGAAAAAAAGAATTTTGTCCGTTAAAAAGCTATTCAATACATTTAATCAAAGCAAGTTACATTTTTGCCATTTCTAACACAATCAACAAATTTTAATAGATACTAGATATTTCTTTAAATAAATGCACAAGAATAAAAAATCTACTTCAAAATAGTTTTATAATATAAAAGAATAACTTAAATAATGTCACACTGTTGATAATTCATAGAATCTTCATGCTTCTGGCATGAAAAGGAAACAGATGGAAAATTTTGCAAGGACAGTAGTACTTAAAACACTAAGCATATAACATATTTCACCAGAGTGTCTGAATTCCTGTGTTGTCCTTCTTTATCTCTGAATTATTTGAACCACCAAGAAATTAGCAGGACCACAGAACTTTTGGGTCAAATCAGCAAACAAATATGCTTTTAAAGGTTGCACAGGAATGTGCAAACATGCTCTCATCTGTTTGGGAAGAGATCACACCTATATTGGCTAGTGCTAGCTTTCAATGCTAGTAAATAGTTTTAAAATTATTTTTCTACTGCACTGCATGAGCATTTGTCCAAAAATTGTTGTAATGGAACCTATTCCAAAATAAGCTTTCATGAATTGTATCCCTATTCTCTTTAGAGCTGCCAAATTCATACATATGATCAATCTGGACACCCACATGAAGGCAGCAAAGACTTACAGAGGGCACCTGCCTTTCTGCACAACAGATCTAGCAGTCCTTTTTTAATTTCAGAATTTAGCTAGGGTACCACTCTGTGCAGATTTCTTCTTACTTAAGCAACCACCATCAAACACTTCAATTTTTCTATATGACATTTATGAAGTTTTGTTCAGGTAGTCTTCCAAATTAGGTTTTTTTTTTAAAGGCTATGAGCCGCCTAGAGTCTTTCTGGACTTGGGTGGTCTGAAAATCCAATTTAAAAAAGGAAATATTATATTTCAATCCTGTTATAGTCCAACAACAAAATCGGACTTAGTTCTGATGTGAACATTCCCCCTGCTATTTATTGCTGTGGAATGTCTACCACAAAACCTCCCAGACTTATTGTTGTTACACAATATGAATGACTGCCCTTTGGCCAAGGACAGGTGGTCTCCTGATGTTTGCAGGACTGCAGCTCCAGTTAGCTCAACTGATACAATTTAAACAACTAAAAAAAAAAAACCACCCTGTTTTCCCAGCTATACTAAACAGCCATCTGGTCGAATCTTCTCTTGTCTAACAGGAGCTATAGACCCTCACGATGGAGAATGAGTAGAGCGAAGCCACCCTTGAATTGATTTCAGCTTCTGCTGACTTCATGGATATCTCCAGATACTTTTCTTGGGAGCAGTATAAAACTAGGCGGATGATGCCTTTTTTCAGTGTTTTGCTGTCTTCTCTCTCCAGCCCAAGACATGCTGGCGAAGAAGTCAGAGTGATGTAGTGGTTAAGGCAGTGTTTTTCCACCCTTAGTAACTTTTAAGATGCTTGGACTTCAACTCCCAGAATTCTACAGCAAGCCATACTGGCCGGAGAATTCTGGGAGTTGGAGTCCACACGTTTTAAAGTTGCAAGGATGAAAAACATATGTTTAAGGGCGTTAGAATGGCACCAGGAATACCCGGATTCTATTCCAACCTCAGCCCGACCTATTTCAAAGATTGGTCCGGGGAGAACCAGGAAGAGGAAGCAGTAAGTGACTCCATCAGACAGGCGGGGTACAAATCTAAGGAACATCAGACCTACAATCACAATCGAATCATGTCGCAAACCGTGGCTTTAGTTTTGTACCTCTCGACTCACCGTCGCCTAGGCTCCTTGAGCAAGGAAAGAAGCCTCCGCAGGGTCTTCGCTTCCAAGAAAATAAAGAGGGAGGGTGAAGCCCGAAAGCAATATATACTCTTATCTAATCAGAAAGGGTCATCGAACGTTTACTTCCGAGGATCCGGGACTTGGGGAACTAAGTTTGCCCCAAGCGAGACGCCGTCCGGCTAAGATGGCGCCTCCCACGGACGGGTCCCATGAAGGCCGCCATTGCCGCCGTCTAGGGGCGGGGAGGAAAAAAAGCCGCCGCCGCCGCTGCTATTGCTGATGGCCGATTTCAAGCACTGGAAAGAGCAGCGGCTGTCGCGCGCAGATGCGAGCCGGAAGGGCAGCGTAGACGAGCCTATCGAGGAGATCGTCCGGCTCTTGAATGCCCGCGAGACTTTCTGCACCACCAGCTCGTGCTCGGGGCGCGTGGTGGTTCTGGAACAGCCCCCGGCCGCCCCCCCGGCTGCGGTAAGCCCAGCGTCGGCCTGTGCTGCGCCCCGCAGATCTGAAGCCGACCTGAGGTTGGCTGGAACCGCTCCTTCCTCCTCCACCACCACCACCTCTTCTTTCTGCTCTGGAACCTCGTGGGGTTGTAACCTGACAAAATCCAATTCTTTGGGAGTTAAAGCGCTGCTTTAGGGCAACCCTCCGCTAGGTTAAGACTCTTGCAGCATCTGGGTTGCAAAGCTCCGCTCGACCATTCAGACCATGCGTGTAAAATGTGGGGAGTTGATGCTTCCCGGAACTTTGCAGCCCCAAATCTGTAATAAATTGGGTGCTGACACAACACACACACACGCACACCATCGAGAAAGCTCTTCTTGCTATTTCTGCTTCGCTATGAGAACTTCATTCCACTCTCAGATTGTTGGAATTGAACAAGCAGCTCAGTGAATTCAGATTCCCTTGAAAAATCCCTTTATGTGTAGGTCTCAGTTTTAGCATTGACACCTGGCGACTGCATGGTCTGGTTCCTGAATTTTCTTGGCAAAATTTTCAGAAGTGCCTCCTTTGCCATTGCCTCCTTTCTACGGCTGAGAGAGAGGGACTGGCCCAAGATCTTCCAGCTGGCTTTGTGCTACCTAAGGCAGGACTAGAAATCATGTATCTCTGTTTCTAGCCTGGTGCTTTAACTAAACTGGGCAGTTGTCCAGAATTATTCTCCAGCTTAAGTAAGATGATTTGGATAATAGCAATAGCACTTAGTCTTATAGACCGCTTCCCAGTGCTTTATAGCCCTCTTTAAGTGGTTTACAGAGTCAGCATATTTTCCCCAACAATCTGGGTCCTCATTTTACTGACCTCAGAAAGATGGAAAGCTAAGTCAACACTTCAGAATTCCTCTTAAAAGAAAATGAGACATCTGATACATGTATTTACTAGGAGGTGCTTCAGATTGCACCTGAGGTATTTGAAGTATGTATGTCCCAAATTTCTCCCCTTTTGAAAATATAATGTCAAGATATGCCTTATTCAGAGTAAGTGCCACTGCTTCAATGCCTTCAAGACTTGTTCTGTCAGAGATAAATGTGATATGATCTCCAGAAATATGTCTTCTTACTCTTTTTCATCTAACTACTAGTCAGATATGTAGCTTGAAACTGATTCATTCATACATTTTATTACCCCATCATCCTTAGCTTTTTTCCCCCCTTCTCTTTAGCATGCTGGGAAATTCTAATGTTTTAATGTTGGAAAATTGGGAATACAGCAAGTAGTTCTGAGTGTGTTTCTATGCCTAAAACATTTGTACTGTGTATGATTTTTTTTTCTTAATTAGGGTGCTGCTGGCTTTGAAATACAGAAGCAAAGCTGTACTTGGCTTATGGTGACCCACCAATTATGTAGTACAAAAGATGTGGTAGGATCAGTACATTGTTTATTTCACAAGCTTTCAAAATGTTGCTTATTTCTGCATACTAACAATATTGTAAGAATTGCCAAGCTTCTGTAATCAAATTTATATAACAAAATCAGTAGGAAAGGAGTCTGCTCTTCCATGTCATTGTCTTATGTTTGTGGCTGATGCAGTTTTTTATTGATCAAAGTAAATGGAATTATTGTGTTTTCTTTTTTGTAGAATTGTGAGTCATTCAATAGATGATAGACATAACTGGCTTTCTGATGCTTTTTCCATCATAGATATTTAACTCACATGTAATGACTACTGTTAACTGAAGTCTGAGGATATCCAAAAAGCTGACTATATCAGATGATCAAATCACCTTATTTATTTCAAAATTTTAAATGTCTTGGTGATGATTTCTAGTGATAGGAACAAACTTGTTTTAAAGCCCTTGTAAGATATATTTTTTGTAATAGAAAATTGCAGGCTTCTGAAAGAAAGGGACTATGTGAGAGCAGAAGTACATGTGAAAAGGAATTGGATGACTTGGTGGATCACAAGTTGAACATAAGTTAACAGCTGCAGAAAATTCAAATGTAGTTTTGAACTTCCCCAATGAAGTATAATATCATGATTAAAAGAAATAGTCCAGTTCATCAATCTTCCTTTTTCTGTTTTCCTTTCCTTTCTTTTTTTCCTTCTTTTATATTTACTATTTTTCTTTGAATGTACTACTTGTTATATATGTAAAATCTTTTAATAAAAACATTTTAAAAAGATTGGTGAACTGGACTACATCCAGAGAAAAGTAACAAAGATGACCAGTGACTTGGAGGGAAAAGGTACAAGAAATGGAGAAAGTGTTAGGTTGCTCAGCTTGGAGAAGACAAGATAGACAAGGGACAGCATAATAGATTGTTTTCTTCAAAATCTGAAGGGCTGAAATACAAAAAAAGAGACAGAATTCTTCAGAATTGTTCCAGAACATTGTTTATACTACAGAGAAATAGAATCTGATTAAATGTCAAGGGGGAAAAAGTCTTCACTACCAGACCTGGAAAATGCCTACCTCTGGAGGTGATGGCCTCTCGTCACTGGAAGTATTTAAACAGAAGTAGGAGAGCTCTGTATCAGGAACGCTGTAGAAGTGGATTCCAGCCCTTATTAGGGGGTTGGACTAGATGATCTCCAAACTCCCATTTTAACATTCTAGGGTATGGTGATCAAAGAGAAGATAAAACTTTATTGAGTGAAAGCATTCTAGGGAAACAGTGCTTTGTAGTGTTCATTTTCTTCCAAAAACCAGTTTTAAAAGGTTAAATAGGTCAATATGTGGATAAGATCTGTACAGAAAGTAATAAAATTTTTGGAGTCAGGAATGTTTTTGTAGTATTCTTTAAACATGTGCCTTATTACTGTAAATGTGCACTATTTTTTCCCCTATTGCAGATCTTCTAGCTAGATGGAGTTTATTATTTTTCAAAGTATTATTTGAATAACATCTGGAAACTGATAGGCCAGATTTGATCAGAAGCTTTTCTGAAAACTGGTGTGCAGACCTTAGAATTGTGGCTATATGATACAGCATCAAGATTTCTAAGCCTCTTTATCGTTAGCAGTCAATCTTTTGGAAAGTTAAATCTCAGCAAAATGTTACACCAAAGTGAATGAAACCAAGCAGAGCACATATTAGGCAGTGCGTATGAATATTATAACATGGGAGAAATGTATTTTAATTAGCACGTCAAGTCAGTTTCTGTCCTGCAGTGTTTTTAGATGCTTAATAAGCTACTTATATTTCATTGCTAACAGATGTCGCATCAATATTAACCTTTTGCTCTTTCTTAGCTTACCTCCTTGCAGAAAGCTGCAGCTGATGCCATCTTCAAATTTGAACCATTTGTTCTCCATGTGCAATGTCAAGACCTGGAAGATGCACAACTTCTGGTAAAGCATTATGCTTAAAACACTGTTGTTGTTACATAAGTAATGTTTGATTCCTCCCAGTTCTCACACATGAAAGCATTACAAGTAGTCCTCTACTTATGATCACAATTTCAGATCAGAAATTGTGTTGTTAAATGATGTTCTTGTTAAGTGAGCCATACCCAATTTTACAAACTTTTTGCCATGGCTGGTAATTGAATCACTGCAGTTATTAAGTGAATCACATGGTCATTAAGAGAATCTGACTTCCCCATTGACTTTGCTTGTTAGGACCCCAGCTGGCAAGGTTGCAGATGATGATCACATGATCCCAGGACATGGCAACTGTCCCCACAGAGTTCTAAGCACCTGAATTTTAATCCCATGACCATGAGGATGCTGCAATGGTTGTATGTATGAGGACCAGTCATACGTCACATTTTTCAGTGCCTTTGTAACTTTGGTCAATAAACAAATGGTTGTGAGTTCAGGGCTACCTGTATATGAAGCATTGTGTGTTAAATAAGTGGGCCTGTGAAAATGCTGATGGAGATATCATGCTCATAAGTGGAAGCTTGTTTTGTTGGGATTATGAGGTTGAATGAGAATTTCAGAAGTGCAAGTTTTAGATGGTTGGCAATAGTTGGTGGCTATCATCAAAGTATGTAATCGTGAATTCATGAATACTGGATTGTGGATGTGAACTTGTATCAGTAAGGAACTAGTGTAAGCTTTTAATTATTTTGATTCACATCAGCAAATGTAGGTCTTCTTACAGTTTTATGATGCTGTGGGTAATATAAACAGAGTTCAGAAAAAGGGAGAGATTAGATGCATGAACATTTTTAGGGATCAAAGTGTTTGAACCCTAGAGTAGCTCTTATCAACCTCACCAAAAGCAGTTTAAGCTGTTTCAATCTGACAGACAGTATTCCAGCCTTTAAACTGATTGCTCTGATTGGAAAATAGAAATCAGAATGGCCAATTGTGAGGTGAAAACACTTCCAGTAAGGTACTGTTCTACTACTTGCACTTCAAAATGCTTTGCACAACTCTTTAAAAAAAGATGTATTTTGTCTCTGATTGGTACTGTTGTCCATTCTAAGGCACCATGGTTCTTCACATTTAGTTGTAATTGTGTCCTAATGTTTACTTCTATTTTTTCTGCTTCATAATATGGATTCACGTTGCTGCGGGCCTGTTAAATACAAACATTTTACAATTATGTACTTTTTGAAGTACATCCTTCTGCTATACAGGTAGTCCTCTCTTAGATAATTGCTTTGTTAGTGCTCACTGCTACAGCAGTGATGAAGAAGTAACTTCCTGATCAAGCCTTGCATTTATGACTTTTGCAGGTCTACAAAGCAAAGGAAAACTGAAGTAAGATCATAACCATAGTTCTCATTTCCCTTAGTGACTTCACTTAACAGCCAAGTTACCAGTCGCAATTGTGATGGCTAAATGAGGACTTCCTGTAATACTGCGGGATAATGTATTTATTTATTTATTTATTTATTTATTTATTTAATTTTATTTATATGCTGCCCAATCCCAAAGGACTCAGGGCGGCGTACAAAATTAAAACAATCACCTAACAATAAAACAATAAAATAATACAATCATACAGCATGTCCGATCATATCCTGCCCCCCCCCCCGGGGACATCAGCCCCAGGCCTGCCGGAACAGGAGAGTTTTAACGGCTTTCTTAAAGGCCGGCAGGGTGGGAGTAGTTCGAACCTCGGGGGGAAGTTGATTCCACCAGATCGGAGCCACCACAGAAAAGGCCCTTCCCCGAGGGCCCGCCAGCCGACATTGTCTGGCCGACGGGACCTTAAGGAGGCCCAATCTATGGGACCTCACCGGTCTCTGGGAACTGTGCGGCAGTATGCGGTCCTGTAAGTAACCTGGCCCTATGCCATGAAGGGCTTTAAAGGTGATAACCAACACTTTGAATTGCGTCCGGAGACCCACAGGAAGCCAGTGCAGCTCGCGGAGGATAGGTGACACGTGGGCGTACCTTGGCGTGCCCACCATCGCTCTCGCGGCTGCATTCTGAACCAACTGCAGCCTCCAAACGCTCTTCAAGGGTAGCCCCATGTAGAGCGCATTACAGTAATCCAGTCTTGAGGTGACAAGGGCATGAGTGACCGTGAGTAAGCCTCCTGGTCCAAATAAGGCCGCAACTGGTGCACCAGGCGAACCTGGGCAAAGGTCCCCCTGGCCACAGCCGATAGATGTTGTTCCAAATTTAGCTGTGAGTCCAGGAGGACACCCAAGTTGCGTGCCTGCACCGAGGGAGGTAAATTTGCCCCCCCCCCAGGACTAATGATGGACCATCCAGTTGACCTTTGGGAGGCAAGACCCAGAGCCACTCGGTCTTGTCAGGGTTGAGTCTAAGCCTGTTCACCCCCATCCAGACCCTCACATCTTCCAGGCACCGGCACATCACGTCGACTGCTTCACTGAAAGGACACGGGGTGGAGATATATAATTGGGTATCATCCGCATACTGATGATACCTCACCCCGTGTCGCCGAATGATCTCACCCAGCGGTTTCATGTAGATGTTAAAAAGGAGGGGGGACAGGACCGAGCCCTGAGGCACCCCATGATCGAGGCGCCTAGGGGTCAATCTCTGTCCGCCCGCCAACACCGACTGCGACCTGTCAGAGAGGTAGGAGGAGAACCACCGCAATACGGTGCCGCCCACCCCCACCTCTCCGAGACGACGCAGAAGGATACCATGGTCGATGGTATCGAAAGCCGCTGAGAGGTCAAGAAGCACCAGGATAGAGGAATGACCCCTATCCCGGGCTCGCCAGAGGTCATCGGTCAGTGCGACCAAAGCAGTCTCAGTGCTGTAGCCGGGCCTGGAACCAGATTGAAAAGGGTCCAGATAATTAGTTTCATCCAAGGATCGCAAGAGTTGGGACGCCACCACCTTCTATACAACCTTCCCCACAAAGGGGAGGTTGGAGACAGGACGAAAGTTCTTCAAAACAGCTGGGTCCAGGGAAGACTTCTTGAGGAGGGGCCTCACCACCACTTCCTTTAAAGGTTGCGGGAAAGACCCCTCCCTCCAGGCGTTGATTATCGCCTGGAGCCAGCCTCGTGTCACCTCCCTACTGGCAGAAACCAGCCAGGAGGGGCACGGGTCCAATAAACAGGTGGCGGCATTCATTGCCCTCACGGCCTTGTCCACTTCATCAGGGGTCACAGGCTCAAACTCGCTCCAGATAACATGACTAAGACCAGCCCCCGGCAACTCGGCTGGCACGGCCCAGTCGGAGTCCAGGTCTCTCTGAATCTGAGCGATTTTGTCCGAAAGAAACTGAACAAACTCCTCAGCTCTCCCCTGCAAGGGTTCCTCCGCCTCCTCCACTTTAAGAAGGGAGTGGGTCACCCTAAACAAGGCGGCCGGGCGAGATTCTGCGGACGCAATAAGTGCAGAAAAGTGAACATGCTTTGCCGCCCTTATCGCCACTAAATAAGTCCTAAGATAGGCTCTTAATAGTGATCGGTCAGATTCAGAGTTACTGGCCCTCCAACGTCGCTCTAGACGTCTCTTGTGGCGCTTCATCTCCCGGAGCTCCTCAGTAAACCAAGGCGCCCTCCGGGGACCACCACCACAGAGAGGTCGCAAAGGCGCAATTCGATCCAGGGCCCCGGATGCCGCCTCATTCCAGGCCGCAACCAGGGACCCGGACGAGTTGTGGACAAGGGAGTCAGGTATTTCCCCAAGCTCCTCCTGGAACCGATCTGGGTCCATTAGGTGCCTGGGGCGGAACCACCTAGTCAGCTCCCTCTTCCTGCGATGGGGGAGTGATGCTCTGAAGTCCAGCCTCAATAGGAAATGATCTGTCCATGACAAGGGCGAGATCTCTATTCCCCTTAATTCCAGATCATGTCTCCATTGCCCCGAGAGAAACACAAGGTCGAGTGTGTGACCACCCCTATGAGTCGGATCCTGAATTACCTGGGTCAGGTCCATGGTTGCCATGGAAGCCATGAACTCTTGCGCCGCCTCTGAGCGATCGCCGAGTGATGGTAGGTTAAAGTCCCCCAGTACCATAAGTCTGGGGAACTCCACCGCCAACCCAGCTACTGACTCCAGCAATGCAGGCAGGGCTGTTGCAACGCAGCTGGGAGGTAGGTACGTCAGCAGCAAGCCCAACTGAACCCGTGAATCCAACTTCAATAGGAGGGACTCACACCCAACAACCTCCGGGGCAGGAATCCCACGAGGACTCAAGGACTTCCGAGTGATGACTGCCACTCCCCCACCCCTGCCCTGATGTCGAGGCTGATGAAGCACCACAAACCCATCCGGGCACATCACCGAGAGGGAAACACCCCCCCTCAGGGCCCAGCCAGGTTTCGGTTAATGTAAACCAAAAATCTACTTTTTGGATCTAAACATAAGAAATAATCTATATTCATGTAAATAGGAGAAAAATTGGTATTCAAAAATATACCTTGTTTCAGTGTGGTATATGTTTCTTGGGAAATTCTTAAATTGACATAGAACTTAGACACTTTGTTTATGCCAGCTGTTTGGTCTTATTTTTATAGCACACCGTGGCTATAGAAGCTGGGTTCAGAAATTCTGGTATAACCGTTAGCCGGAAAGGAAAAATTATGATGGTATGTTGTGTTCTTCTACTTTGACCAAATGGATATTTGCAGCTCCTTGAGAGAAAATTGCTAGGGTGTAACTGCATACAGGCCGCATTAAGGTGAACTAGCATCTCTACATGGAAAGTAAATGCATGAACATCACTGGCCCCCAGATGGCAGGGACGTTGCTTTGACCTGCTCTTGTCACAGCATAAGACGACAGTTAGAACAATTAACCGGTGGAACAACCTGCCTCCAGAAGCGGTGAATGCTCCAACACTGGAAGTTTTTAAGAAGAGATTGGACAGCCATTTATCTGAAATGGTAAAGGGTTTCCTGCCTGAGCAGGGGGTTGGACTAGATGACCTCCAAGGTCCCTTCCAACTTTATTATTATTATTTCTGAACCTGTCTAATAAGATGACTCTCACCATAGTACCCAATAATAAACCAAATACATGTGGCAAGCTGTGAAAATATATGTTTTAATCAGCAGGTTGGATCACATCTTAGCCATGTTAGGGTCTCCTTAAAAGCTTTAAGTCAAATCTTGAGTGCAGCCAAGAGCCTCAGCCACTTTCAAAGGCAGTCATATGTTAATCACCAAAATAGACAATTTCAGCTGGGTTGATGGAAGCAGTGTGAAATGTTTGGTAATTACTAAAAAATGAATTGTACCTTGCAAAAGAAATTTAGACACCTTCCTTTGTCACGTCAAGTATCTTTTCTATTAAAGGCCATACACATTTTCTTTAACAATCTTACTTATGCTGAGAACTGTTTTCATGTCAGCCTTTTTTTAAAAAAATATACTTTATTGCTTTAATATACAAGGAAAAAAACAGAAGAAAAAAACCCCAGAAGTAAAAGGGAGAGAAAGAAAAAAAGGCAGGAAAAAAGGGGAAAAATTAAACAACAAAATCAGTTTGTGTCAGATATAAGAAATCATTCAGCTTTATTTTTAAACGCCATTATGTCTTGACTACATTGACTTGTCTTTCCATTATACTGCTAGAGAGCTAGGCCATAAACAGAAAGCAAATCTATACTAATGTACCAAGGCTATAAATACAGGGTTCCTAACACTGAAAAATAATCTTTCTGTCTGCCGTCATCCTCAGTAGATCATAATCCTTCATTAGCATTAAGTTGCAAGTTTTTGACACAGTATTCAAAAATGTACGCATCTTTTATCAGATTTAATAAAAGTTGGTTAATATGTAAGTTTCTCCTTTTACATCATTACAGGCTGTCCGAAGTACCCATTGTTTAGAAGTTCCATTAACTCAGAAAGGAAGACTAATGGTCAGTGAAGAATATGCTGACTTTGTAGTTCAAGTTGCGAATCGGAAGATGAAAGAAAATTGGAAGAGAATTAACAGGTTTGTTAGCAATGCAGAAGTCAAGGCGCTGGCCTAGAAACCAGGAGACTGAGTTATAGTCCTGCCTTAGACATGAAGCCAACTGGCTGATCTTGGACCAGTCACTTTTTCTCAGCACAACCCACCTCACAGGGTTGTTATGAGGAAAACAGGAGGAAGAAGGAGTATTAGCTATTTTTGCCACCATGTGCTCTTTGTATAAAATAATAAGGGTAGAATAAAAAAGTTCATATCTATGCACCCAGTACAAAATGTGTGTGTGCACATATACATACATATTTACTATGCCGATCCATGCAGAGTGAGTTGGAAGGAATTCAGTGGGTTTTTCTCCTGAGTAAAGGCAGATAGGTGTAATGAGTAACCATTGTAAGAATCTATTTAATGAGGTTTCATCTTTGCTGGACTCCCAATTTTTAAGACAACAGCACAGGACAAACAGTCCCATTAAACAATTCTACTTTGCATTCATCATATAAGCACCATATTAAACTATGTTTTCTTGTATAGATATAATTAAGATGATTTCATCCTGTGATATTTTCTTCCTGCACATGGCTCCATTTGAAGGTCATATATTGGTTGCTTTTGATCATTAGCCTTCTATATTCTAGAACAGTGATGGCGAATCTTTTAGAGATCGAGTGCCCAAAAACTGGCGTGCTCCACCCCAGCCCCTGCCCTGCCTGCCCGCAGGGCCACTCACCGCCTCCAGGGCCCGCTGCAGATCGCCCAGGCAGCCCAGCAGTGCCATGGCGGCCACACCCTCTGCCCGCACCCCGCAGCATCAACTGTGCGGGATGGGGCATGAGGGCAAAGTCTTGTCTATGCTGCCTGGCTGCCATGTCCTTGGTTGCGCTGCTCCGTGTGGGCCACACTCGGGGGCGACCCTCCTCCAGGGGGTCTGCTGGTGAGGAAAAGGTCGTGAGGAGGAGGCAAGGCTGGGGCAATGGCACGTGTGCCCACAGAGAAGGCTCCGAGTGCCGCCTCTGGCATGCGTGCCATAGGTTCGCCACCACTGTTCTAGAAGCTTTATTTATTATAATGTAGATGTTTTACAGTTGACTTTGTGTCATTCCCAGACTCTTATGATTGTAGAAATTTAATAAATACAGTATATCAATACCATGCTATTTTAGCCTCTCACAAATCAGTTAAAAAAACTCTCTGATTCTTCTGTGGCATTGCATTAATTTATTTTGTTATTAGTGCAATCCAGTTGTTATTTATGCGATCCAATTAATGGAACTGCCAACCTGAAACATATTTAAAATCTCTCGCTAGATTTTACAGCTCTTTGAAATTTGCACTAGAAAACAAGGATCACTCCAGGAGTTCTTCCTCAGAAGAGAAAGAAAAAGGAAATGACGTGGATTCGTGTGGAAGAAAAAAATCTGAAGCAGCCAATAAGGATGGCGGAAGCTGTTTTTCAGAGCAAAATAAAAATTTAGAAAGTGAAGATGATAGTCAAAGTAATGCTAGTATTTTTCACTAAGTTGTACTATAGAATTGTGTGAAGTAGTCCTACATACCCATTACGTTTGTATAATGTAGTTTTTTTTTTCTTTGCTCTTTATAAGAGCTTAGTAGATTAGAACAGGGGTGGGCATTTATGGCCCTTTACAACTTGTGGCCTCCAACTTCCAGAATTCCTGAGTCAACATGGCTGGCTCAGGAATTCTGGGAGTTGAAGTCCACAGATTATAAAGGAGCCATAATTGCATATTTCTGCTCTAGAAACTAACATGTTGTTTATACGGTTTACTTAGGTTATTAGCAAGGTTTTAACTGCCATATAATATAAGTGAACTTCAAAATTGTTATGGACAGTTTTTGGACCTGGAGTGTGCCTTCCCTATTTTAGCTCATGAGATGTGTAGATACCCCTAGGAGAAAGTGATTTTTATTTTTTTACACATTAAAAATGTGCAATATCACAAACTTGTACCTAAGACGTGGCCACAATAAACACTGTTTTGCTCTGCGTGTGCTTTTCTGTGAAAATATTCCTTAAAGGGTTAACTACTGTTCTGAATATAATCAGAGAAACTTCTGCTATTAAAATTACTTTCCTCTTCCCATTTCATTTAGTATGGATAATTGAGACCATAAGGCCACGTCTGGGAGCAAACGTTCTTCAAGTGTTTGGGAAAAAAGCAGGAAGCAAATACATCCTTGATTAAGCTACTGAAATAAATAATTTTAGGAAGTATTAACCTTTGCCTTTCTTGATAAACATTTTGAGACATTGCATTGCTTCCTAATCTACACATGAATAGAACCTTATTCTTTTATGTATAGCTCCTTAACTTTATCTTTCTAAATTACTCTGTTTAGATGTGAATGTATTTCACCAAAATTACAGGTAGCTAATACTCGATCAGAATTGTAATAGGTTATGTCCGACCCTGTGCATTTTATTTGCACTCACCCACACTTAGATAACAGCCATTCTTTGCCGTACTTCCTAGAGAAAAACCCTTTTTCAGACAATTCTGCATTTCTCCAGGCTGGTGTACTGTACAAGTCATACAAATGAAGAATACATATAAATTAATGGAAGTAGCATTCACCAATAAAATGACATATTTAGATATAGCTCAGCTACTACTTTGAATCACTGATTAAAAGTGACAATCATCTTACTGGTACATTCTATTCAAAAACTAAGAACTTTTTAAGTACTATATTAATGTACATTCAAAAGGCACATTAATATTAAAGCGTAATTATTTTATGCTTTATTTCAGTCTTCCCTAATCTGGTGTCCTCCAGATCTTTCAGACTAAAGCATTGCTTTCGCCTCCCAGCATAGCATCGATGAGAGTTTTCAACTCACTGTCTATTTATAAATGGGACACATAAATGTTGTAAATTGATTTCTGAATCTAATAACTGATTTCCATATCTACAATAGTCTCTTATGAACCAATTGTTCATACCAATTGTATATTGGAAGCCAAATACTACCAATGTCAGCAAACGTCTGAAGTAGATAGTCTATCACTGTTAACGCTCAAAGACAAAAAATGCCTGTTAAATATAATAGTGCCTCCTACACTTAAAGATTAAAAATGTAAGCAATTGTGTTTTTCAGAAGTTTAGAACCTGAAACTAAATTTGGTTTGTGAAAAAGTTGCTAGCTGACAAACATATGTGGTCAATTACATTTCTAGCTCCTAGAAGATCATGGACAGTGAAGTTCCTGGAAATTCTGTATAGGACTGCAAATTGTTCAGAGGAATTCAAAACATTAAAATGAGTATATTGTAATCATCTAGGTTTGGCAAAAAGATACCTATCTTTGGAAGGGGATCAGTTCATTTCCCAGTTGGATGTAAAAACTAAATTTAATTGCATACTATGTATATGCAAATTTTCAAGACAGTATATGGCTATTACACAACTAATTATTTGGAATAATATGAACACACGTATACTAATATTAACAAAGTATATTTCTGATGCTGTTCATTGAGTCTATTCACTTACAGGTAATCCTCAACTTACGACCGCAATTGAGCCAAAACTTCTGTTGCTAAGCGAGGCAGTTAATTTTGCCCCATTTTACAACCTTAATTGCTGCAGTTGTTAATTGAATCAGTGCAATTGTTAAAGTACATAACACAATTGTTAAGTGAATCTGGTTTCCCCATTAACTTAGCTTTTCAGACGATCACAAATGGTGATCGTATGACCCTGGGACACTGCAACCGTCATAAATATGAGTTGCCAGTGGGAATGGTAGAACAGTTGCAAATGTGAAAAAAGGTCGTAAGTCACTTTTTTCAATGCCATTGTAGCTTTGAATGGTCACTAAATGAACCTTGTAATTTGAGGATTACCCGTACCATCCTAGATATGAATATTTTATGAATATTTCAATGTCTGTTTTATAGATGTGAACGTGGCTAGTTAATTACCTTTAGAAGGCCTTTCTAAAATGAACTGGCTCGCACAGACCCCTCAGAAGAAGACAATGGTAAACTGGTGCCTTCTCTGTCATAGCACCTGTCTTATGGAACAGTCTCCCTTCAAAATCTGGAGGGTCTTAAACCTGGACTTCTGGAAGACTATGAAAACTTTTCTAGATGCTGGACCAGGACATTAGTTGAATCTAATATAGGTGTAGTTGTGTCCTGACTTCTGGTGCCTCAGGTACTGTATTCTGGTTATGTATGTAAGATGGGCAGTCTTGTATAAATAAGTACATTCTCTAAATAAATATTGTTGCCAAGAAAAATAATTTGACAGAAAACTGATCCTGGCTGTGGTTTAGATGTACACACAGACGCACGTCTTGAATTACCAATTGCCCCTAGGTTGCGTTTCTTCCCTCAGCTTGAGTCAGTTGCCTCATGTTTATCCAAGTAAGACAACTTAGCCAAATAAGGAAAGCCTCACAGCAAATGTATATGAAAGCTAGTACACAACTAAACATTTTGTTCTGACATTGGCAAACTGAGCTTCCTTCTCATTATTATTTTTTTTCTTTTCCTTTGAGTATGTTGTCCATTTAGTAGGAAGGTCTGAGGCAATTCTCCTGTCACTGATGAGAGCTGAGACAATCTTTAACAAAAAGTGGAACAGTAGTAACTAAATTAGTATTACATCTGAATAAACTCTAACAATTTTGTACAGCTAATCTTCAAGTAACGACTACAACTGAGCCCAAAATTTATGTTGCTAAGTGAAACCTTTCTTAAGTGAGTTTATTCCATTTTACGACTTTTCTTTCCACAGTGGTTAAATGAATCATTGCTTTGTTGTTTAAGTGAATCTGGATTCCTCATTGACTTTGCTTATCAGAAAATTGCAAAAGCTGATCAAATGACCCCAGGACATTGCAACTGTCATAAAAATGACTCAGTTGCCAACCATCTGAATTTTGATCATGTGACCATGGGGATGTTGCAACAGTTGTAAGAGTGAAAAATCGTCGTAAGTCACTTTCTTCAGTGCTGTTGTAACTTTGAACAGTCACTCAATGAACTGTTGTACACAGAGGATTACCTGAATATATAAACTATAGTTTGCAAAGTGCAAAGATCATAACTATGATTATATCAGCTGCCTCCCATGGCTTAAATTAAGTAAAATTCTAATAAAGTAATTAATCATTTTTATTCTTAGCAGAAACTAGGGAAGCCTAACATTTCTCCAAGGATTCATTTGGAACATGGTCTTCTTCATCTTCTGCCCATAGACTAGTTGACTAATTTTGCTCCGCCTCTCCTCCTGGGACCTCCCTTTCCCAGTCTAGACAAGGTGAAAGCTGTTTGGCTATGTTTTCTTGTGTTGACTCCATCCTCTCCTCTCACAGGACCTGACTGGC
Source organism: Crotalus tigris (assembly GCF_016545835.1). NCBI lineage: Eukaryota > Metazoa > Chordata > Lepidosauria > Squamata > Viperidae > Crotalus > Crotalus tigris. The sequence goes on from NW_024100527.1 coordinate 956,764, forward strand.
CTCAAGGGTGGGAGTGGATTCTCCATCATCATGCTGAGAAAAGGCGTTCAGGTAAGACCAATGCCCCTTCTCCATCATGACGAGTGGAGAATCCACCAGTGGGACATACCAAAGCCTCACTCTCCTTGTGGGTGGGATGCCGTCTGGGCCTGTGTCCCACTCTCTGATACTATGCACTGGAGTACCCTTCTGCCAAAGGAGGCCTCCGCAGATGCGAATCTGTCTAATTTGTAGTGTCTTATAAAAGGGGAAGGCGACATCCACGTCGCCACTCTACATATTTCTTGAGTTGCCCATGCTGCTGAGGTTGCAGCACTGCGCATGGAATGTGCAGTGATTTGTCTGGGGACCATCAAGGACAGCCTCTGCTATACACCTTCTAATCCATCTACCGATTGTGGATGCAGTGACCTTCCAACCTCTTATGTGAGAACGGAAGGAGACAAACAGTGCTTCCGATTTACGGAAGGGTGCCGTTCGCTTGATGTACTGTTTTAAAACTCTGCGAACGTCTAACATGTGCCACTTGCGCTCCAGTTCATGGGACAGTTCGGGGCAAAAGTTTGGTAGAACCACCTCCTGTGCTCTGTGGAATAGGAAATTGGCCTTTGGAACGAAGGAGGAGTCCAAACATAACACCACCCTGTCCGTGTGGAAGGTACAAAGGTCTTCCCTCACTGACAGGGCTGCTAGTTCTGAGATGAGTCTTGCTGAGGTAACAGCGACTAAGAAGGTGACCTTAAGGGTCAGGTACTGTAGGTCACAGGTCCTGACAGGCTCAAATGGAGGTAAGGTTATGGCTTGCAGGACCTTAGGTAGATCCCAGGAGGGGTATCTGTGTACCACAAGTGGCCTGTGCCCTTTACAAAGGATCGCACCACTGGGTGTCTAGCTAGAGTTTCGGAGTTGCCATAGGTAAGAATGGTTGATAGGGCAGCCACCTGTCTATGAATTGTATTGGGTGCTAACCCCCTATCCAGACCTTCCACTAGGTAATCTAAGATATCTGGGATAGAGATGTTGCATAGGTCTAGTTGTTGCCTGTTGCACCAACTGCAATAATTCTTCCAAGTGGAATCATAGATCCTGTTAGTTGTAGGCCTTCTAGAGCCTTCTAATAGCCAGACGAAATAATAATCTGGGAATGTAATTTATTTTGGAACAGAATCATTGTTATACAATGAAACCATCTCTGGCTACTTATAGACTTTCAATACAGTATGTGGAAGTTATGCAATATTCCAATTCAAATGAAGATGCTTATGCTCTGAGAAAAATGGTGGCCATTCATTTCAAAGAACTGGAATAAAGTATTTGCTGGGCCTGACCTTTAATTAAAAACAGCATTTAAGAATTGTGGCGCAGTGGTTAGAATGCAGTATTGCAGGTTAACTCTGCCGACTGTCAGAAGTTCAATCCTGAATGGCTCAAGGTTGACTTAGCCTTCCATCGTTCCAAGGTCAGTAAAATGAGGACCCAGATTGTTGAGGGCAATATGTAAACCACTTAGAGAGGGTTGTAAGGCACTGTGAAGTGGTATATAAGTCGAAATGCTATTGCTACTTGCTAGCTGCTATAGGTAGTCCTCGATTTACAACTATTCATTAATTAACTGTTCAGAGTTACAACAGCACTGAAAAAAGTGATTCATGACTGGTCCTTGCTTTTACGACCATCAGAGCATTCCCATTGTCATGTGATCAAAATTTGGGTCCTGGGCAACAACTGACATGTGTTTACAATGGTTGCAGTGTCCCAGGATCACATGATCACCACATGAAACATCTTCAGCCATCATCCAACAAACAAGTTAATAGGGGAAGCTGGATTCACTTAATGATCGCATGATTCACTTAACTGCAGTGATTTGTTCAAACAATCATGGCAAAAATGGGCATAAAATTGGGTGTAATTCACTTAACAACCACCTTGCTTAGCAAGAAAAATTCTGGTTCCAAATGTGATCATAAGACCAGCTGTGTCAACGAGAGGAATTTTTTGCCGAAGGGCAAGATTATCAGCCCAAATTAATATTACACGTCTAAGCAAAGTATCCTTTCTACATGAGATTGAAACAATTTCTGAAATTGCAGTGATTATCAGAAACATTTGCCAGGTTAGCTATGATAAATGAAGAATGTAGACCAGGGCTCTTCAATCTTGGCCCTTTTATGACTTGTGGACTTCACCTCCCAGAATTCCTCTGCCAGGCAAGCTGGCTGAGGATGATGTAGACCAACCTTTACAAAATTATGCACTCTTGAATTCTGAATTTGGGTGGTTTCTATTTCCATTTTAAAGAGCGGCCACCAGGTGGTGCTATCCTACATAAAATTAGCTAAAGAAGCCTGTTCCAAATTTTATACCTAAAGATGTATAAACAAATAAATAAAGGGAAACTTAGATTTGGAAGGCTTTGTTGTTGTTTTGTTTTGTTGTAGGGAAACAGTTTCTCAAGCAATTCATTCAGAATGCCATGAAATTAAACTGACAGCAGAGATAAATAGAACATCTAAAACCGTCGATACTATGCAGTAATGAGCAACAAGAATGTTAAATATGAATATATGTGTGTTTGTGTGTGTTAAATGCACCTAACATGTTATAGTTTATGCAAACTGTAACCCGATTTAAATTTTCACCTTTCTCACAAAGCAGATATATTTAAGGTATAAAAGAAATCGATGGATTTTTGCTGACGGAATTGAAACCTAGCCTAGCAAGCCACTATGTGTCCAATTCAGAAGTAAATTCCATTTAAATTGTACAGGATGGCAATACAAAATTTTCTCTATTTGTAAAACTACACACCATAGAGCAGAGGTCTCCAACCTTTTGGGCACCAGGGACCAGTTCTGTGGAGAAAGGTTTTTCCACAGACCGGAGAGTGTGTGGTTTTGTGTGCTACCTGCATCCCACAGATGGGGCTTTGCTTGTTTGTGCGGCCCGGTTGTTGGCATGCTGTGGCCTGGTTCCGGTCCATGGACCGGGGGTTGGGGATCCCTGGCATAGAAGAAATCATTATCATTTTTATCTACAGATATCCCTGGAAATATAAATAGAAGGAAATGTCCACACACAAAAAATATATAGAATTTTAGTATGAATCTACAGTCCTATACTTGAGGTTCGATTGCCATTAAATATAGCCAGATGCAGAAAGGGAAATAATGTAGGCTACAGAGTTCACTCGTCAAAGCACTGTTAATAGTAATTTGTATTTATATTTTCAGATCTATAACAATGTGCATGAAGTGTGTCAAACTGTAGATTTTCTGCCCAAAGTAGATTACAAGGAAAAACTAACTTATGGAAAACAACCTACAAAATATAAGTAAGTAGAACATCAAAAATAACAAAATTCTGTCTCTCTCCATATATGAATTACACCTCCAGGCGTGTCTCACCAGTGACCACAATGGCTGAGGTTTTAAAACATGTGATGATGAAGTCTAGTAGAACTTAGAAGAAGCCATTGGTGCCAGAAACCACAGAAGTGACGGATTAAGCATGGATTAATTAACCACCATAGCTATCTTCTACAGGTAGTCCTTAACTTACGGCTGTTTATTTAATGACCACGTGGAATTACAATAGCACTGAAAAAAGTGACTTATGACCGTCTTCACATTTACAACTGTCACGGCGTCCCTGCAGTCTGGGTGCTTGGCAGCTAGTAGGCATTTAACAATGATTGCAGCATTCCTGCATCACAAGATTGCTATTTGTGACTTTTCCAGGGGGCCTCCCACAATCAAAGTTAATGAGGGAAGCTGGATTTGCTTAATGACTATGATCATTTGCTTAACTGCCACAGTAAGAAAGGTAAAATTGGCCACGATTCGCTTAGCGATTGCATTGCTTAGCGATGGAAGTTCCAATTCCAACTGGGGTTGTAAGCAGTGGTGGGATTCAAATATGTGAACAACTGGTACTCTGTGTGGATGCCGCTTCCGGAAGTCCATTCTGGGCCTGGGCAACAAAAATTTAGCTACTGGTTCTGCCGAACTGGTGCGAACTGGCTGAATCCCACCACTGATTGTAAGTCAAGAAGAACCTGTAGCAACATGTATCACCATCAAATTAGTTTCTGTCACACAAATTTCCTGTACCTGTCTCTGAATCCAAGTCATGAGGCTGTTTTCCAATGAGTTTTGTCTTTAATCTGCTTGATAACTTTCAAATACCTCTCCTCTATTCCAATTCTCCAATAAAAGTTCAACAGCCACACTACCTAAAGTCATTTTCAATGGGCACATTAAGGATAGAACTGAAAGTTTTATGCAGAGGCTTTGCTATTCATCCTGCTTATTTTCATACTTCTAAGAAAAATGAACCTGCTGCATACATTGGCTGGTGTCCAAATAAATACAACCATGCTCCATCATTCACATGAACACACATGATGCCTTTCCCCCTCAACCTGTAACACCCCTTTGCACCCCGTCTCTGACTATCAGGGAACCTCAAATGCAGCATAGCAATTGGCTTAAAGGATGCAACTGTAATATGCGTTTTGGTCTTTCAGAACTGCTTGGGCTTGTAAATGGATTGTGCAAATGCTACAATTCGCCCTTTTAAAATATTCTCTCAGCTCTCACAAACTTTTTAAAGGCATACTTTTACTGAATACACAATCATATTCTCTGAAAACATGCAGGATTTGAATATTGTCCATAGAGCAAATCAAGATAGATAACAGTGCCCATAATCTTAAATATAAGTACTGTAGCCCATGATTAAAATAAGGAGGTCAAGAAGAAATTTGAGATGTGTTTCAAAGCTTGGAGGAGGAAAAGTTAATTACATAATAAATACAATAGAGGAGTGCTATTTTAAAAAGTAGACACACTTGTTAGTCAAGCAACATATAATATTTTATCAGGGCAGTACAGCCCTTTTGAAAGTATACCAATTCTTTATTATTTCAATAATAATCTCTATTATTAATAATTCTCTATTATTCATTAAAGTAGCCATTTTTTTAATGACTTGGACATGAACCTGAAAAAAAGCTTATGAGGCTCTGAGGAAGCCATAGTCTGCAACTAAGGTGAATGACACAGTGATACTACCTGATATGATACATGCTTCAGGCATGTTTAAAAACCTGGAAAAGAATAGGCTCATGCATGAGCAAAATCTGAAGTACAACCTTGGGAGCAATTCCAAAGCAAAATCAAATAGATAGATAGATAGATAGATAGATAGATAGATAGATAGATAGATAGATAGATAGATAGATAGATAGATCGATAGATCGATAGATCGATAGATAGATAGATAGATAGATAGCCTTAAAAGATTGCAATTTGGATCAATTTGTAGTTTGAATCCCAGCATTCGCCCAAAGCTTTAATTCTCTCATGGAATCATTACAAAAGTAGTATACTCCTGATGCATAAATATAGGAACTCATTTATTCCTTAATTAGTGAAGAATATTCAACATTAATGAATATTCAGCAGCACCCAAGTATCTTGTACACATCTAGAATCTATGAGAAAAATAATAAAGCTTACATAGGATGAAAATTAAGACTTTAATCCAGATTCACTTGCTTGAACTGTAGCTGTGAAGTTCTGTTGTACTCTTAACATGGGTTTTTTTTTTAAAAAAAATGACCTAGTGAGCAATATATTTGTATTAATATTTTGGTTATATTTTGTGTTAATTTCCTGGCCAAGAAGAACAGAGATCCAGTCATCAGCATAAAAAAAAGCAAAGAAAAAGAAAGTTACAAATTAATAAATAATTGTACTGCTATCATCTAAGTCCCATGTATAAACACTACAGCTGCCTTTTAAAGGCCATACATTTATGACTAGAACTGTGGCCTAATTTTTTTGGACTATAAAAGTATTCCTATTTATTTTTCTGAGAAAAGAACAAAAATATAACCATTTATAAACATTAGATGCATGTATGCTGTTCACAGAATGGAATCCCCAGAGTGAAATGTGGTATACATTTGAAGCTTTGCAGAAGAAAATGAAAAATTAGACCACAGATAAGTATTATACTCCTCGTAAAATATTATGCTTTTAAAAACTTTAGCCCAGACAACTTGCTATATACATTATGTCATTTTGAACTTTTTATTATTATTTAAATAGTGTTTTTCTAGATGGTACAATATACCATAAAGCTGAAATCAGTGGTAAAAAAAAAATCAATTTGAAGTGACAAATAAATATAAGATTGTCCAAGTCAGAAGAAAATGTTTAAAAAAATCAATTTTGGAGGTAAATATTAGGCTTGCTGAGGACATACCTGAGATTTGTGAATGAATTTCAAATGTTTTGGCCATTAGCAATCGTTGCCTTTATTTAAAATGACAGTTTAAATAGAGAAAATTACTCCAATGGACATTTGAAGAAAACTACTAGTAGCAGTACTTTCTTATAGTCACTAATCAGAATTCAACAAATTAGCAACTAATTATTATTTTTTATTTCAGGAAACCTGGTCAGTTAACAATCTGTTTTAATTTGACTACAAATTCCTTCCTCTGACAGCAATCCCTTCAGCACGATGAAGCTGAATACAACCAAGTTGCACTGTACAATTACATAGCTAGATCTATTCAGTTACTAGGCAAAGTCCACACTGTTAAAGTTTAATAAGTTTACTAGTGGTTGTAGTAATAAATTCCAAATCAAGAGCTAGTGGACCAAGTAGAATCTTAATTAAGCTAGCTTATATTTAATTATCTTTCTAATTACATAATAGTTTCTAGTGATTTAAAAATTATAATTCAGCACCAGCTGATACTATTTTTCTTTCTTTTTTTTGAAAAATAAATGTCATTAAAATAGTTATATAATACAAATTTTTCAGTCCCCAGAACTGAAAAAATCACCATTTAAAAGGTAGAAATGTTTGAAATACATTTAATTTTTCCACTGGGAAGATACTCACAAAAACATTACCTTAGAGAATAATAAATATCAAATACACACTGAAAAATAGCACACACCGAAAAATTACATGCAAAAGTTAGTAAATGGGGGAAATGATATACAAAAGTGAGCAGAAATGTTTGAGCTAAACGTGTCTGCCTGAAGATGGGGTCAAACTATACGTACAATCTGCACAGGGATTGCAATTTGGAGAGAAAACGTCCATGGCTACACAACTTGACAAAGGTATCATTAAGACAATAATTGCACCCTGAAGAAAAGGAAAGTGACTGAATTGTGGATCCCTACCTTTTTTTCTTAAAAATGTTAGACTGACTTAGATACTTGTGCATTTGGTGGAACAATCTTTCTTGTTTTATTTATTTATGTATTTATTTTTGTTTATTGAAATTTTTCAAAAGTTTTACAAATAAAAATCCACCCCCCCCTCCCCAACCACCCCACTCCCCCCCCGACTTCCCAGAACTGAATATAGGATTATTTAACAAATATTTTAAAAATAACATTTGCAATTTATAAAATAATTAATAATAATAATAAAAATCACAGTAATAATATATATAGAAATAATATACATAACATAAACTTTAAAATGAATAATATATACTAAAAAAGAAAAAAAAAATAAAAAAATAAAAAGAGAAGAGAGAGAGAGAAAGAAGAAAAAAGAAAGTAGACGAAAAATAAAGCATATATATATATAAAAAAAAAAAAATTTATATGAATAATAATACATTAAAAATGTATATATATAAAAAAGAAAAAGAAGAAAGAAAGAAAGAAAAAACAATCATTACAAATTATAAAAAGGCTAAATAATATTTTTCCATATCCAAATTATGTTGTATAAAATTTATCCATTTTTCCCATACCGCAAAAAATTTTTCTTGAGATTGCTCCTTTAAGAAAGCCGAAATCTTTGCCATTTCTGCCAAATACGAAACTTTATGAAACCATTCTTGTAAAGTAGGCAAAGATTCCTTCTTCCAATATTGTCCTATTAACAACCTAGCGGCTGTAATCAAATTTAACATCAATATAACCTCCTTAGCATCACAGTCAATAACAATACCTAGTAAAAATAATTGCGGAGTAAATTTTACCCTTCTTTTAAAAATTCTTTGAATATTCCACCATATCTTAATCCAAAAAGCTTTTATATGCTTACACGTCCACCAAATATGGTAATAGGTAGCATCCAAATATCCACATCTCCAGCATTTCGGCTGTAGATTAGGGTACATAATGGACATTTTCTTTGGGTCAAGGTGCCATCTATAAAACATCTTATAAAAATTCTCTCTTAAATTTTGCGCTTGTGTGAATTTAACATTTCTTATCCAAATAAGTTCCCAAGTATCCATTGAAATCGTTTCACCAATATTCTGTGCCCATTTAATCATACAATCTTTAACTAGTTCAAGTTCTGAATCTAATTCCACTAAAACCCCATAAACTCTCTTAATATGGGTTGGCCTTTGATCTCTTACTTGTTTTAAAAAAATTCCATCTTCTCTAAGCCAGCCCATTTTACAATCCATCTTCCATCTATCCACTATTTGTCTATATTGGAACCATGAATAAGTTAAGTTTTCATGTGTTAATTCTTCCAAAGATTTTAACTGCCAGTCTTGGCCATCCCATCTTAATAACTGTACGTAAGAGACCTTGTCCATATTTACCCCTTTCCTTATACCTTCTATGGCATGCCGAGGTATAGCCCATAATGGTATTTTGAAGTCACTTTTATAATACTTTCTCCACACTCTTAGCAAAGAGTTTCTTATAATATGAGACTTAAAAACCCAATCCACTTTTTTATTAAATATTAAATAGGCATGCCATCCAAAAAATAGGTCCCAGCCTTCCAAATGAAGTATTTCTGTATTTGTTAAATTCACCCAATCGCTAATCAATGTCAATACTACAGCATCATAATACAATTTCATATTTGGTACCTTGAGTCCACCTCTCTCACGAAAATCTTGCATTATTTTAAGTTTCACCCTTGGTTTTTTCCCTGCCCAAACAAATTTATTAATACCTTTTTGCCATTCATCTAAATTACGTTCGTTCTTTAAGATAGGTAACATTTGGAACAAAAAAATAAACTTTGGCAGGACATTCATTTTAATAACTGCAATTCTGCCCATAAGGGATAACTGTAAATTATTCCAGTTTTTTAAATCCTTCTGTACCTCCATCCACAGCTTTTCATAATTATTTTTATACAATTTTACATTAGAAGCAGATAATGTAACCCCCAAATATTTTACCTTATCAACAATTTCAAAGTCTGTTAAGTTAACTAGAGCCTGTTTATCACCATTAGTCATGTTTTTAGCTAATATTTTGGTCTTATTATTATTAATTTTAAAGCCAGAAACACGTCCATATTGTTGAATCAATTGTAATAATTTCACCACCGAAGAAACAGGTTGAGACAAAGTAACAACCAAGTCATCTGCAAAGGCTCTTAATTTATATTCTTTTTTATTAATTTCTATTCCTTTTATTTCTTGAGACTCCCGAATTTTAATCAACAAAATTTCCAGTGTTAAAACAAACAATAACGGAGACAACGGGCATCCCTGTCTTGTTCCTTTTTCTATTACAAAAGCCTCTGACAAACCCCCATTTACAATAATTTGAGCAGTCTGTTTTTGATATATATTGGATAATACTTGTAATATATTTTGTCCAAAATTCATCTCCTTGATTAAACACAGCATAAACTGCCAATTCACTTGATCAAAGGCTTTTTCAGCATCCAAAAATATCAAGCCTGCAGAGACTTGGTTATTCTTTTCTAAATACTCTAATAAATTAATAATTTGTCTAACGTTATTCTTCATATACCTTCCAGTTATAAAACCCGATTGATCCCTATGTATAAACTGCTGCAAGATCCCCATAAGCCTGTTAGCTAAAATTTTTGCAAAAATTTTATAATCCACATTTAAAAGAGATATAGGCCTATAATTTTTAGGCAAAGTAAGATCTTGACTATCTTTTGGAATCAATGATATAAATGCATTACGCCAGGATGGAGGGATCTCTAACCCCTGTAATAAATTATTAAACAGTTCACACAACGGTTGGATCATCTCTTCTACTAAAGCTTTATAATAAATAGATGTCAACCCATCCGTACCCGGCGCTTTGCCCAATTTCAATTGTTTAATAGCTGTAACAATTTCTTCCTTAGTAATTAAACCGTTAATCTTTTTTTCCTGATCTTCTGTTAATTTAGGAAAGTTGACTTTGCCTAAATAATTATTTATATCTGTAATTTGAATATTGGTACCCTTATATAATTTTTGATAGTATTCTAAAAAAGATTTCTTAATCAATTCTTTCTGATAAACCAATTTACCATTATAATTTATTTTATCTATATTCCTCTGTTTCTGTTTTTTTCTTAACTGATAAGCCAACCATCTCCCTGGTTTATTAGCATTACAAAATGTATTTTGTTTCATAAATAGCAAATTAGTTGCAGCTTGATCAGCCATCAGCATGTTAAATTGTGTTTTTAACAATTTTAAAGCTCCTTTAATCTTTTCATCTAAGGGATTTGAAATTAAAAGTTTCTCTTTTAATTTAATCTCCTCTTCCAAGTCTTTCCGTTTCTGAATCTGTTTCTGTCTATGCAAATTATTCATTTTTATCAAAATACCACGCATAAAAGCTTTACTTGCATCCCAGACCATTGACATTGATGTTCCCTTGTTCATATTTAAAGTAAAATATTCCTTTAAACATTCCTTTAATTTATGAACATTTTTTTCTTGTTTAAATAAATTCTCATTCACCCTCCAGGATCTCCTATCTTCCTTCTCTACAAACAGTTCCATCCAAACTGGACTATGATCGGACAATGTCCTAGGAAAAATTTTTACATTCTTCACCCTGTTGTATAAATCTGTTGTGATCAAAAAGAAATCAATTCTTGAGAAAGATTGGTGTCTATCTGAGAAAAACGTAAAATCCTTTTCTTCTTGATTACGTTCACGCCAATAGTCTCTCAATTCCCAATCTTCTTTCATGTCAAAAAAGGCTTTAGGTAATTTAGCCTGTTTAAAAAAGGTAGAAGAGCCTTTTTTGTCCATTTGTATATCTAAGACACCATTCCAGTCTCCCATTAAAATCACAGATCTATAGTCCAACAAAGTTATTTTCTGATGTAGTAACCTATAAAATTGCTCCTGTTGCTGGTTTGGTGCATACAACCCCACAATAAGAATTTTCTTGCCATATAAACCAAGTTCAAGCATAACATATCTTCCATAAGGATCTGATTCTAACAAGGTAGCAGATAAATTCTGTTTAACATAGATTACCACACCCCCTTTCTTCCCAGGGGCGGGAGATACAAAATGAGATCCCAAGCGAGGATTATTTAAATATTTTTGATCTTTAGCTGTAATATGAGTTTCTTGCAAGCAAATAATATCATTGTTGTGTTGTTTCAAATAGTGGTAAATTTTTTTTCTCTTTTGAGGAATGTTTAATCCATTAACATTCCAGGACAGGAGCTTTGCCATCTCCCTTGGCCTTCAGCCTGGAGAAGATCCGCTCAAATTCTGCTGCTGATGAATATGTAGCAGAGCTTTTGGGTCTTGCTCCTCCCACCGGCACTGAAGCAATTTGCTGAGTAGATTCTTCAATTTCTTTTTCTTTTTCTTTTTTCTGTTGTTCTTTTTCTTTACGTTTATGTGCTGCACGGGTCATTCTCTGTTCTTTAACCTCTGGTTGAGACATCCATACCACCTGTCCAGCAGTCATCATCCCTGTACCTTCAGATTTCTGTTCCATCTCTTTGTCACTCAAGACTTTATGCATCATGGGCAAAGGAGAGCCTGCTCCCAGGACCGTTTTATAAAATTCCTTAGCTTTAGCAACTGTATTAAGTCTATAACGTGTCCCCGCATGGCTCAAAACAATGCCCATCGGAATCTCCCATCTAAATGGCATTTGTCTTGCTTTAAGTTCATTTACTAAAAAAGCAAAATCTTTTCTGCTTCTTAAAATTTTAGGTGGAATTTCCTTTAAAATAATAATATCTTGGGCAGCAATCTGAAATCTTTTATTATAAAAAGTTTGTAGAATCTGATTTCGCAAAGACTTCTTAGCAAAATATATCACCACATCTCTAGGCAAATTCCTCTGTTTTGCAATCCAAGAATTAACTCTATAAATTCTTTCCACATCCCCACGTAACTCTTCTTTATCAATATTCAAAATAACAGCCAAGTCATTAATCACCATTTCCATCAAATCTTGAGTTTTATCTTCTTTCAGACCCCTTATTCTCAAAGCATATTCCATCTGTCTATACTGGAACATAAGAATATCATCTTGTGAAGTCTCCACTTTTTTCTCCATATCTTGAAATTTATAATCCAAAAGTTCAACTGTTTCTTCAATTTCCTCTACTCTGGAGTCCAGCTTCACAACCACTGAGGCCATTCCAGATAGAGCTAGAAGTATATCATCCCTCAAAATAGCATTATTCTGTTCTAAAAGCTCCTTCATCTCTTTCTTCATTTCCTCCTTAGTTTCAGATTTATTCTGATCCAAAAGTTGTTTCATTTCCTCCCTAAACTGTGAGACAGCACTTACCATTATTTCTTTAATGTCTTGTGCTGATGTGCCAGATGGGGGAGGTGAAGGTGGAGTAGATTTAGGTTGCTGCACTGAGGGTATTATTTTAAGTTGTTGTTGCACAGTAGAAGTAGCAGGAGAAGAAGTTACTTTAGAAGCTGCAGTAGCTGGTTGTCGTTTTGAAGCCATTTTAATTTATCTTCCTTTCTTCTTAAAAATACCAATAAAAATAAGTAATCCAAAAAAAAATTAAAAATAAGATAAAATAGAATAAGATAAGATCAATCTAAAAGTCCCCAAGAATAAAAAAGTAAAAAAAGTAAAAAAAAAGCAATATAAAACAACAATTCAGCCGATCCGTCTTTTAAAGGAAAAAAAAACTTTCAAAACGCCATTTTACTTTCACTCTCACTTTTCCGCCCAAAAAAAAAAGAGAAAGCTCAAAAAAATAAAAAAAAAATCAGCAGATACTAAATAAACTAAATAAACTAAAAAAAATAAAATAAAGCTAAACTATAAATAAAATCCTTTAAACAGTTCTGTCCGGTTTAAGATTACTCACGGTTTCTTTAAGTACGGAGATGGTAGCGGCGTCTCGCTTTGTTTCCGAAGAAACAAAGACAGCTGAGAGGCGGAGAAGGCAATGAACTCCGAGGGAACCCTCTTTCTACCCCCCTAAAAATAAAAATCCAGGGAGAGTTAAGAGGTTCTACCTCTATTCATGCGATCTCTACCCCTTCCCTTCGCCCGGGAAGGGGATTGCGAGCCGCGGGCCAGCTGATAAACGCTGTGCTCCGCGGATCTGACACCTTCTCAGGAGGACGGCTACAAAGTAGCCGCCATCTCCACCGCTTTGACCACCGGAAGTTCTTGGTGGAACAATCTTTACATGTACCAAGGTAGGACTATGTAGTAATCCTGATATTCTTGGACTGTAAGACTCATCATACTGTTGTATCATGTTGACCTTGGTCTATAGGACTTCAAGTATCAGGGAGGCCTCAGATTTATTACTCCTGTTCTATGCAGTGAAAGGGGGAGATAGAGGGTAGCAATACTTCAAAAGATTGTGTCTTGCATCCACTTATGACTCTAGTGAGATCACATGTTGTATACATGTAGGAAATATAATATGCTACAATCACTGAAATAATTTTATGTCAAACACAATTTGTACTGTTTTCTAGATGCATTTAAGGAAAGATATATAAATGCACAGGAAGATGTCTGTCTTGACAAACTTGACAAACTGGCATTAAAAGTATTGGCAAATGACAGGTATTTTCCTGCAGCTGTAGGGCGCAGTGTTGACTAGGCTTATGGGGCTAGGGATATCAATCAAAGATGTAAATACCTTTGCTCCATAATTGTATTTGTGTATCTCCTGCTTATAATTCTTATTCATATAATTTTACCCTAACAATCTTTATAAAAACTTGAAAAGAACTAACCAAATTTAATAGCAATATAATCCCACAAATAATCACACTTTTAAAGGCTAATAAGGAAGAGTTAGCATCTAAGAAATTAAGTATTAACTAATTACACAGTGATTTATCATTAGGTTCTACAGATCTCAAAGACATTTTTTAAGCAGATAAGTCTTGGATTTTAGCACAAATGAGGTGAAAACAGTCTAGATGCTAAAACTAGATGCTATTATCAATAACTGACATATTATTGGTTTCTTCTCTAAAGAGAAACTGGCCAAGTATGCTATTAATCAACAGGAAATATTCACATATGTTTCTGACATATTTTGCTTCTTCATGATTTAACCATTTATTGAAACTATACAAAAAATAGGCAAATCATTACCTCATGGAAATAGCTTTCAACTTTTCACATTCCAGATCTTAAATTGGATTCTGTTCTGTTAAACTAATATTGATAAATATCATGTTGGCAAGTGGTTTTGGATCTTTTAACCTAGCATTCATTATTTTAATATAGTTTTATTTATTTACCCAGTCAAACCTTCAACTTACTTCCAGGCAATGTAAAGAATCTTGAGACAATGAGTAAAACATGTTTTAAAATTCATTCTAAAGGGTGAGTAAGGATACATTTTTCTAGTTTCTTTTTTGCATTGGTTCAAAAAAAAAAAAATTTCCCTGATTCCTAGCTCACTTTATGTAAAAGCAAAAACTTCAAGCATCTTGATATTTAAGCTCTAGTGAGAGGACAAATTATGCACTACTCGGAATATTTTCTTGTTTTTGTACCAAAACCAAGTAAAGCAATCATAGCAACCAGAATAAAATGATATGCTTATTTTCACCACAAATCTGTTTACCTATCTTAATTGTGGGTGGGATAAAAGAGGCAGAATTGATACCTACTACCTCTAATATTTTGTTTAATATTTTGCCTATACACTTAACATTTTTATTTCCATTTTCTTATGAAAATTATCTTTTCCTGAAAACCAATACTTTTGCTGACAAGAAAGTAGATGTTCACTTAATCAGAAAAGACAGCACCGTTAATTTTGAAACTTAAGACTCCACAGTCCAGGCAGTTGAATAAAATTCCCAAGGACTAAATGACTTGAAGATTTCAACTGTTCAACCATAATTTATGTTACCGGTAGAAGGTACCAGACCAGGCTTTCAGTCTATGTAATTTCTAAAGGAGAATTTTATGATGAATTCTTCACTTCAGCAGAGCTTCTTCTGCAAAAGTAGTTTGGTTAGAAATTCATTTTATGATGCATAGATAAAACCACAATATAAACTATAATTCTTTGTAAATGCTCTTATCTACAGAGAAGCAATTTTGTAAATATTCATGTACACATGCTTTCCTGGGAGATATAATGAAAATTACAGTGTGGATTGATTGAGAGTTCCTTCTTGAGCTAAAGAATCTTAAGGAAAACAGAGAGCATTTTAATGAATTCAATTTCTCAACATCTATACATCCCTTATTATAGTATAAAAAATAAAACTGCTGGATGAATGAACCTTCAGGGTGCTATGCATATTGCCTCATTAATGAAAACATTATTATATACCTGTGCAGTAAATCACATGTTTTGTATAGTTGAAACTTCAGCTTCAGTCTCTTGATGCAATCTAAAACTTCTTAATTTACTGACAGGACCAATAAAAACTTCTCCCTGAGAGCTGTTACTATCTTGAGCTAGATGGACTTTTAAGAATGCAAACCTACTGAAGGAAGACTAAGCCATTTCTACATGATCAACCCCCCCTTTTTTTTCTATATAGAAGAAATGATTATATATATTTCTGATTGATTGCGTGACAGATAATGTGAACATCAAGGGACAGAGAGAGTAGTCTATACATTTGGGTTATAAACTCACAAATGCCACAATTTCATAACTAAAAGGATTTCTTTGTCATGTGTTTATATTGTTGCTATAGTTATGATTACACACAAACACACACTATCTCATACATACATATGAAACCATTTTACGCTGCTTTTTGCATCTGAGAATTTAAATATTTCCAAACACAGACCTTAATACCGCACCAAAAAGCTTGTCTCTTTTCCTTCATGCTCCAATAAAGAAATCTGAAATGACCTACCTCTAGGACCTTTTTAGTTCTCCACTTCTAATTTATCGGCAAACAGCAGAAGGAAAGAAAGTCAGCTATACCATACAGTGTATCATGTATACTGAGTACTTTTGACCTACAAAGAATCCCTATTGTTATAATTCTTAATATAATAATTGCTAAAGTGCTTTTATATCCATCCGTTATGTGATCATGTTATGCAAAAACACGCACACAGGCACATACACATACACACACAAACACACCATATATGGTTTGAAGGGGGGGTATTTCAGATATTTGCATTTTTATGAAAAATGCTTTTCCTTCCAAGTTTTGGAGAAAAAAAATCTTTGCAATTTGATTTGATAAATCCCTTTTATGTACTCTTTCATTAATTAACCTTTTAAGGTATCAGTCAATTCACTGCAATAACTAGACAAAGATTTTACTTTATCAGGAAAGAATTTCCTAACAATTCAGCTTAGCGTTTAAGAAAACATTTCCAGTATCATTCAGTGTTCCATGTAAAAAAGTAATAATCATCATCACAGAAAAATTAAAGACAAAGAATAGCATGGCTATCAAACATCTTAGCCTTTAAAAATCAGCTTTTGCAATTAGGTGGGGAAAGCATATTTGTTCTTTAATTGAAATGAATAGGTGACTTTTTTTGTTGGATCTATTTGTATTAAATTACATTAGCATCGTCTAATATTCATCATTATTTATACCACTTTCAGCATGTAAAACATTGACAGCATGGTATTAAAAATTTTTCTATTTTGTTGACAATATTCAATTGTACCATTTCCCAAACAACAAAGCGTAAATAAATTGAATAGGGCAGCAGGACAAATAATCAGTTTTTCTTCATTTAACAGATTTTCTATCAATTTAAGGTGGCCATTTTATTTTTAGATCAGACCATAAATGTAGTTTAGATTATTAGCCCCCCTCTCTTTCTGCATTATTATCTTTGAATAGGGAAAAAAAATCAATGCTTGTAATTGTTTTAAGCGTGCTGCTTTTTGACACTAGGGGTCATTTAAGCTTGCACTCCCGCTGTGTACTACTAAACATTCAGAGAATACAAAATTTCTCAGAAGGCAGCATTATTAAGAAAACCATTTTGCTGAACCCTGACTGAATTTTCTGTTAATACAGCTGTAAATTGATCCGATTACAATGGGATCAATGTTTGATCTGTGATATATCTATGAAAATATCATAGATAGATATCAAAGCCACATGGATTTGTGGGAACGTGAATTTTATAAAGAGATATTGCTACCTCCATATTATATTATCGCTTTTTAAAATCACACTCTTCTTTTCTCACAAGTAAATAATATGAACTCTAATCAAAATGGGTTATTTCCCTGTTGAAAATGTCACACCATTATACAGTTGTAAATCCCTGAGCTCTAATATGGATGATAAAACAGCACCTGTGGATTAATTGAAAGAAGAATTAGAACATACCTGCATATCCCATTATTGGCTTTTTATGTAATTATTATGAAGTTTCTCATAATTTCCTTATTTTGTGCAAGGGAACATTCCCACTGGACTCAAGATTTAGGCCATTTCTGCAGATTTATTTATGTTTCTTATAATATTTCAACTTCTTACAGATATTTAAATTTTAGATTTTTTTAGTTACAATCTTTTTTCATAATAAATTCCACTACAGCATACCAGATACACTATTATTACCCCAGCTGTTAGATTGATTTGAGTATTATCAAATAAATAGATATATACCTATGCCATTGCTTGGAGTTAATTGAGTGAGAAGGTAATGCTATAATCCTGTACGTGGGAAATATATATATATTCCACTCAGCTTAGCCACTCTTTAGAGTAGAAATGCACAGCAGATCACTTTCAGTTTCTTCTTGTGGATTATAGATCATACCTGATAATTAGCTCCCAACTTCCCTCATGAGCTATAGATACAAATATAAAAAAAGATACTACCACCCAACCATGTCCCACAATTTACCTTCCCATTAATAGGAACTAGAACTCTCCATCAAAACACAGTTGTACACACACTTTCAAAAAAAGATTTCTTACATTTTTCTAAGATAATTTTTAGCATACACAACTGCAAAGATAACCTTACCCTTGGAAGTGGGGAAGCAGCAACAAATTTTGAATTATCTTTGTAGAGGAACTGTCAACTTAGAACCTATTTCTATTTTAGTAAGTCATGCTTTTTCCAAATATGGTAAGAGTTCTTAGAAGCAAAATGCATTCAAAATTCAAAAGCTCTTGAGGTTGAGATCTGACATTTTGTTTTCTGTACCAATACAAATAATCTTTAGCATTATCATTTCCTCTAAAAACCTTTCTATAACATTTTGGAATTTAGTAAAGTCCTTCATGTGCGATTTTTTATAATTCTACTTTCTGAAAGCCTGATGAAATAGTGAATTTGAAATTCTAATATTATCATAGAATCACAATTGTCATATGGTGCCTAATCTTCTGCCAGCAGTACATCAAATTTAGGTGAATTTTGAGTCAGATTTAGTCCCAACTGGGCATGATTTTCACACAGGATCTGCAATATGCCCCTTGCAGTTGAATGGATATTTGCATCTACTCAAAGTTAGGGAGATGTATATTGTAAAAAAATCCGCTTTCTGAACTGGTTTAATGAGAGACACGAATTTAGTAAGCTGACCAGCTTTCAGAATTCCTAGCCAGATTGGTCAAATATAGACTACAATCCCAAACATGGGTGTCCACAGGTATAGTTAAAGATAACAATAAAGGAGAATATTTGTAGCTCAAGATTTAAATGAGGGGTCCTTGGTGCTCTCTGAGCTGGCTTGTTTTCCTGCAGATGTTTCATTACCCAAACTAGGTAACATTATCAGTGTTAGTACCCCCCTTATAGTTAAAGAAAAAGCCAAGATGGTGGATGTCACCATGCAAAGCTCTGTTGTTGTTTTAAAGGCATGCCTCTCACACACACACATCTATCCCATTGCGACTCTATGGCACCATATATGTTTTTTTAAAATTTAATATTTTATGTTCTATATTACATTATCTCTCTCTCTCTGTGTGTGTGTGTGTGTGTTTGTGTATGTGTGTGTATGTATGTGTGTGTGTGTGAGAGAGAGAGAGAGAGGGGGGGGGAAGGGAGGAGGGGGAACAGATAGATAGATAGATAGATAGATAGATAGATAGATAGATAGATAGGCAGATAGGTATTTGCTGATGCTTTATTTAATCTTATATTTGTATATCAGTGATTGTCATACACTAAATAAATACATAAATAAAATAAACACATATACATACAAACATTAAAAACAACAGGCCACCATTTTGACCCCTTTTGCCATACCTTTTGGACATTCCTGGTCCCAATCTATTTAGAAAGCACCAGATTAGGAAACACTAAATAGTTTTAAAGTCGTCACAAAATGTCTGATCATTTTTATGTGGAGTAAAATGTAATCCCATTGCGTGAGTGGGTTTACTGCCAAATAAATAGAACTAACACTTCATCCTGAGGTTGATAGCCTGCGCCAGGGATCTACAAACTTGACAACTTTAAGACTTGTGGCCACGTTTGGAAACCTCTGGCCAATGTATACAATAGTCAGATTCATTCATTTCAAGCGGGTTGATTTATGAGAGGATGGCATAGAACTGTATTTTAAATGTGTAAAATTTCAGCTTGATCTAGTTAAATTAATAAGGTAGCAGGTTAGCACAGATGTTGCATGCATTGTATGAAACTCTGGATCAGGGTTTATGGATAGAATATAAGTTCACAAATATATTTTAAAAACCATTTATCATCATGAATTTTTGAAATATACATTGAGAGATATTTCCAAAAATAAAGGGAGAGATTTATCTGCCTACCAGACCTAATTTTATATCATGAAACCTGATAATGGTTTAAACATGCACCCAAATCCTACAGTTCATCTAGCTTTTTTAATCTGCATTCAATAAGGAATGAAAATAGTACCAACTAGGAGCAAAGCCTAATTCACTGTCTGGCTTCAATCATTAAACTACAAAAAATATTTGTAAAGTACAGTAAAAATATATTTACTTGCTTACTCCTTCATAGCCATAGATCCCATGCTTCCATGTTCCAGATCCCAAGCGAGAAGAATTAAGGAGGCTGTTAGAAACATATAGAATGAACAACTAACTTAAAAACAATATAATAATGGATTGATAAACCATGATCTAGTAGCAAAAAAAAAAAATTTTAATGAGGGAGGAAACCCATTATTTTGCAACATGCAATTGGCAAATGGAAATTTAAATGCATACTAATTCCTCCCACCAACTGTGATATCCAAAATGCTGTATGTGCAGACTTACATCTGGTTTGCGTGTTTATAAATCTTGCTCTACTATGATAAGCATCTTCATTAGGGTTATAAATAAAAATTTCTCATAAATATCTTCAGGATTGGACTATTAATAAACTTTATTATTCTATTTGTTTGTTAAACAAGTAACTGTTTTAATTATTACGCCAAACATGTATCATTATTGTTAAGAACTGTTAAGAAATAATTTCAATTGGAGGCTTCACGGGAACAGTATCATGCCTTCTTTATTTAACACTGGGAAACTTATAAACTGTTAGGTCATTGTTTCAGAGATGCTTCCTTACCTAAACAGAAAAACAGAATGATCATAACTTGTCAAAAAGCAGTGGGAGCAGGAACAACAGTTTCCTGCTACTTTCCCATTGACATTCCAACATTGAAAAGGAGCATTGGAAACGACAATCACCACAGCTGACTGTGGCAGCACTAAAGTGACCACAACATGGCCAAATTTCAATCCCATGGGAGTAATGGATCCTGGCTTTTTTAAATGTATTCTGTAAGTTTGTCCAACTGAGGTATCTTGATTCAAAAATAGTTGCCCTATGATACACTGTTTCACCCAACTGAAGGTTAGAAACAGACATAAGAGTTTTCAGTAGTATACAGATGACAAGATATACAAGCATACAATTCAGATAAATCTGTTATTACTGGAAAAACAATTTAATATGAATCACCCATACCCAGAGAGGTGCGGATTGTTGATAGTTAAATATTAGTATGGATTGCCCTTTGAGAAGTAGGTTTAATTTTCATAGCTTTAAATACTCCATCATTATATATTTGTTGCATTCAAAACGATAATACCACTATAGTGTAATAATTAAGGAAATAAGTAAGTTTGTTTAAAATGTGATCAGATCACATTACTATCATTCTATTAATTAAGTCTCACTAAATCTGGATACCAATGAATGACTTCTGGGTCTTTTGGGCCAACTTATGTCCCCTATTGCTCATTCAGTTAGAACACTTTATTTAAATTTATGACGGTGGTTATGTAATGATTAAACATTCAATATCCTACTAGATTCATTCTGGATTTTTGTTGGGGTTTTACTTTTCTTTTTAGGATAGAATTGGAAAGAATGGATTATATAATGATAACCCAGTTTTTTGGGAGGGGAACAGGGGGGGAGGGTGAAAGAGCTTACAAACAGCAATAGCTTCACAACAACCTCTTTTCTTTCTCTCCCCCCTCCCCCGCTGCCAAATAAAAACAATTTACCAAATTGTTGGGAAGTTGTTATAATTCCTTCCTTAAATTATTACTCGCCTTTAGATTAGAAATGAGGCCAGGCTTAGCAATCAGCCATAAATGGTGGGATTTCTAAAGTAGGAGCACTTGTCTGATTGTGAAGTGGAGGCCATTATTGCCTTGATTGGGTCTTTTTTTATCCCCTCTTAGCTTACTTGATTTGTAGTTGAGACACACTACTACGACACACTACTCCTCCGAAGCAATCAAAGCTTTCTCTGCTCATTTCTGCTCAGCGATTTGGGGTTGACTACTTTGGCACAGCTGCCACCTTTTAGCCTCCATCAGGAGATACACGTTTACACACACACACACACACACACTCACATGCACAAACACACATACACACACACACACACACAATGTATAAAGTTTGAAACATCACGCACTTGGCTTAGAGCAGGTTTTCTCCCAAATTATTTGTTATTCCATACTTCTAATTGTGTATCCTTAAGAAGACCATATTGCCCTTCTAAAACCGGATGTTGGGAAGAGAGCTTTAGATACACATGAATTCAGCAAACATATTGCTAGATTACAAATGGGTGGTAAATGGAATAAGCAAATCAAGGCGATTCGTATATTTTTGAACAAATCAGTAAATAGATTTATTTAGTTCCAATGGTTTGCAAATAATTCTCAGAAGGCACCACTAATCAATACTCAAAGTATCATCATCATTTTAGGCACAAGTGAACATAACATGAATTTTCTTGCTGTAACTTTCAGGCTTTAGTTTCCTAATAAATTAGACACAACAGTCCAGGTTAGTTCAGGCCATTATTTGAGTTTCCCAAGACCAGACCAAAGTATATAGCAAAATTGTTGGTTAATTTATAGCACTTCCATTTGATCAGCTCCATAAGCCTACAAATTTATGAGCAAAATGTTTCATATGTATTTCCAACAAAGTCAGGGATTCATTCCATGCCATAACTAATAGTACAAATTCTTTCTAATTAAAGAATTTCTTCCTTAAATTCTCTCTGGTTTATTTCAGCAGAGACTTTGAAATGCATTTAATGGTTCCTAATATCATTTCTAAGCAAGAAAAACTAGTATATTTTTAATTAAAATTTTCAATCTATAAAAGCATCTTTTTCTCTTTAGTGTAGCTAACAAAATCTCTTGAATCCACAACCATTTCTGAGAAGGAAAAGTTATAAAATTGATTCTCAGGAATACTCTTTTCATCAAAATCAGCAGTTGTCTAATTACTATCATCCAGGTGTCAAGACTAAATTACTTTTTTACAAATTATTTTAAAGTTTAAACGCTGATTTATGTTGTATTGTTTTTAGATTCCTATCTATTTATAACACTACTGATTTTTTATTTAACAAAGTATTTTGTAGCCCCTTAAATACCAATAGTTATCCAACAGATTTAGCCATAGATCTATCTGCCCATCCACCCTTCTACCCATCCATCAGTCCATCCATCCAACCATCCATGTTTATTTTACATATTCTATATTCTCATTGCTTCATAGTAGTTTGATTTCAAATTTGGTGAAAATTAGATTCATACTCTAGGATCCCAAATATTAAGGACTTTGAAATAAACCTTTCCAGTTTTTCAGAGACAAAAATTAAGAATTCAAAAAAGAACTTCTATTACATCTGATTATTTGAGACAAACTAAGAATATCCAATATAAAAATGCAATAATAAATTACACTAATAAAACTACAGCCCAAAATATCTTTTGACATAATCTATTGGCACTAAATAGGCAAAATTATAAACACTAGAAACAAATTTCTCTGAAAATATAAGTGATTTTTCCCCTTCTTTCTTAAAAAGAAATAGTTTTCTCTTTTTTAATAACTTTATACAAATTATTCAAAAGAGTAACACTGAACTGCCTTGCCTCTCAAGAAATTGTGCTTTCCACTCCATATCTACCAACAAAATAAGGGCTCTTACTATAATTGAATGGTTAAATCATTGCTGACCAAGGTTTATGCCTCCTACTCTATAATACATTTTGGTGAAGATTAATATAAATATAAGAAATTAGGCTAGCACGGAAATGATAATGATTAACTACTTCCATGTGGTAACACAATTAGGAAAAGAAGAAAGGAAAAATATTAAGTGTTTTTTTTTCCTTAAATTATCCTGTCCTAGAAGGAACTTACAAACAAAATTGCAATTATTCAATATAAAGTGGCTTATAAAACTACTTGCCACAGCAAAGACCGCAATTTCTGGATGTGTGGACTATTATTTATTTGTTTGTTTGTGTGTTTGTTTGTTTAAGTAATTAATTAATTTTATGCCACTATCCAATATCCAAAATGATTCTGGATCATAAGGTCATTTCCAGACTTTCAAATATTACTGAAGTCATGAGGTACTATGGATTATTTTGGAAGTGAGAAACAAATATGTCTCTTGAGCATATTGTTTTCTAAATAAGCATTTTTGATGCTTGAGTCATAATGCACAGTATTTTCAAAATTCTGCTTCCGTTGATTTTATTTAAGACACAATAATTATTCATGTAGTGTTATATGCACAAAAATTAAATTGTTTTCAATGGAGCTATTGAAAACAACATTGTCCAATTCTCTTGCCAGCCTTCTTCAATTGAGTGCCTTCTCAGGTTAGACAAGGGTGTCCAAACTTAGCACCTTAAAGACCTATGACTGCTGGAGATTTCTGGGAATTGAAGTCCATAAGTTTTAAACTGTTCATTCTGAGAGTTGAAGTCCAGAAGTCTTAAACTGTTTATTAGCTGGTCCTTCAAGATCCACCAATCAGACCCTAATGAGCATGCTCAGAAGGAAGATATACAAAGTTAAGTACAGGTAGTCTCAAATTAAGACCACAATTGAGCCCCAAATTTGTGTTACTAAACAAGACAGTTGTTAAATGAATTTTGCCCCATTTTATGACTTTTCTTGCCCCAATTGTTAAGTGAATCACTGCAGTTGTTAAGTTAGTAACATGGCTCTTAAATGAATCTGACTCCTCCATTGACTTTGCTGATCAGAAGGTAGCAAAATATGATCACATGACCCGGGAACACTGCATCTGTCATAAATACATGCCAGTTGCCAAGTGTCTGAATCTTGATCATGTGACCATGGGGATGCTGCAAGGGTCATAAATGTGAATAAAGGTCATCACTTTTTTCAGTGCCCTTACAACTTCTAACAGTCACTAAAAGAATGGTTGTAAAGCGAGGACTACCTATAATGCAGCAGTTAGAGTGCAGTACTGCAGGCCACTTTAGCTGACTGTGTTCAGCAGGTCAGCGGTTCAAATCTCACCGGCTCAAGGTTGACTCAGCCTTCCATCCTTCCGAGGTAGGTAAAATGAGGACCCAGATTGTTGGGGGCAATGTAAATATATATATACATTGTTTACTGGTGTACACCGCTTAGAGAGTGCTTGCACTTAAAGCGGTATATAAGTCTCATAAATAAATAAATAAATTTGTTTCATGCCCCAGAGCTGTCTAGAAGTCCCAGCCTTTTCATCCACATTTTCTTTTCTTGAACTGACAGTAGTAGCTCCAACAACAATCCTGAAATAATCCTTTTATTGTGACTAAAAAGTCCCCTGGTACATAAACAAACCTGATTTAGCAGTTCATAAGTAAGCATTCCCAATCTGCGAGTCTCAACAGGAAAAAAATAAAATAGGAAAAGGAAGAATTGTCTTCAACATTAATTGTGCTAGTGACCAAACTGCTCAACAAATGAAGAAATTCATTTCATATTGATCTTTTCTAGACCTTAATCTTGGGAAGAGAAGTATGGCAGGTCCTCAAGTCTTATTCTTACAGGAATATATTAATATCGTGTCAGCCTCTTTTGATTCTAAAGTTGGACAGCCCAGAGTAAAGCAATGCTTAGCTGTCATTTAATATTATCAGTTACATCTACTGTATTCCCAAGCAATCCCCCCTCCTAAAAAGGGGGGAGGTGGGTGGAGAAAGGAGAGAAAGAGCTCGAGTGAGCAGTATGTTTCCTGGTGCTGCAGGGTGGTAGCATGCCTGATGTCTGGTAACAGAAAAGGATAACCATCTTTGTGCAAACTTGACATCTATAAATTGATTACATAAGTGAGCAATGGTGGCCCTTTCATGTAGACTCCTTTTGTTTCAGCCTTACAGTAAAATTACCAGCAGCAGTTTACCATTAAAGGGGAATAATAATAACTGGATATGCTTTCATCTGTACATACAATTACAACGCATGGCATGCTTTAATAGGATTGTGAAAAATCTGTGTTTGACCCATACCAAAAAAAGTAAACATTCTTGTTCTGGATACTACATCATTATCACAACAAAGAGAAACTCCTGAAATCTGAGGATTTACACATCTGGAGAATGTTAATCACTTCAAAATGACGGATGTTTTTCATTTTAGGTTTTGACAGACACACTCCTTTCATAGATAGATGATTATTTACATAAATTACATCATCAATGTGAAAAAAAATCGGGAAACTTCAAAGGGTAAGAAGCTTAATTAAAAAGAGACTTTTATTCCTCCTCCCCACCCTCATTTTCCCCAATGCTGTCCTTTCAATAGGATAGCAGAAAAAAAAAATACCCTTTTCTACCCCTCTTGCAAATCTTTCAATCCCTTCATGATTTTATAAATATGAAGCAGTTGCTCTTGAAAGTTCATCCACAAAGAAATACTGAGGACCTCAAAGGCAGTGGAGTGTTTTCTTTTCCTTATTTTTATACCTACAAAATTTCATCTCAAGAAATCATCTCATAATTTACACATTTTTTTTCTATGCTCTATAGCGCTTTCATCTTAATCTTACTTTCTGCAGTTCTGTTTTCCTGAAGCAAACAGGTATAGCTTCCCAAAACAAAAATAAAATGAACAGGAGTCAGCCTTGCCTTTAGGCTGGGCTTAAAAACTGCCTCAGACAGAAGTTGCTAGAAAGTATGTGGAAAATGGCAGCAATTACTCTATGCTTGTGAGTTCACTAGACTAGAAAAATAATTGTGCATGCCATGTGATACTCTTACACACCATAAAGTCTATATCTGCAGCATGGCACTTTCAAACACCTCTCTCGATCACGGGAAGCAAGCGGTGTTTCAGCTGCAAGGATCATCGGAACTTCCAGAAATTCTTTGGGACCCATATAGCTGGATATTTATTTTTTATCCCACCTCTATTATTATTATTTAATAATAACTCAAGGTAGCAAACATACCTAAAATTCCTTCCTTCTTCTGTTTTTCCCATAATATTAGTCCTGTAAAGTGGTTTGGGCAGAAAGAAAGTCACCCAACTAATTTTCATGCCTAAGGCAGGAGAAGAACTCATTGTCTCCTGGTTTCTAAATAAATAAATAAATACACAAATAAATAAATAAATAAATACACAAATAAACAAACAAACAAATCAGAAAAAAATGGATGGCCATGGAAATATTGATGATGTCTTTCTCCCCGTTATCAATTATTCCTAAATGTTTTAAAATCCATTTTCATCTTATTCTCTCTAACCATGAACTCAAGAAACAAAGCTTGACTATTAGACAAATGGGGACACTTCCAAACAAATGCTTCCGAAATGTCCCTATTTGACCAGAAATACACACACACACACACACACACACACACACACACACACGGGTAAATTGAGACACTTGGAAGACCTCACCACTGCTTAAAGAATGCATGCCCAGTCATGGCAGCCATATTGTGACAGAACCAAAAAAGGTTATCAGCATTCAAAATATGTCCACTGCATCATAAAGAGGGAGAAGATTAGCCTAAAGTCTCCTAATATCCTCAGGCATAATTGAAGATGTTGACCTGTTCCCTGAAAAGTAAAATTCAACTGTCAATCCAATTAATTACTGCATTAAAAAAAAACCTGAAAAATTTGTACACTATTTTTCCCAGGCTAATTCTACATTGTACTCTCAGACATATAATCCCTGGTGGATAAGGAATATCCACCTCACATTTGCAAAAGTGTATGTAAATGTTGTAGCCTGCCAGAATTTAAAAATAAATTGATAAGTCAGAGGAAAAACAAGCCTTTTTCCACAACGATTTCTTCTCTCCACAACCTTACTCCAGCAGCCATTTATCTAAAAGTCAAACTTTGTTTCTTGAATTCAGGGCTAAAGAGAATAAGATGAAAACTGATTTAAAAACATTTAGGAAGAATTGATAACAGGAGGGGAACATTATCAACATGTTCATGCCCATCAGCTTTTTGTTTATTTAGCACACGAAACACTAATCTTATGGCAATGTTCAGATTTGTTTCTAAAAGCTGCTTTTGCCACACTCTTTAAAAATAGGATGTTATCTTTACATGACAAAGTGTATACTTTTGTTGGTTTTTTTTTTATTTTTCCCCATTATTTTATAATCTTTATCTTTGCCACCGTAAATCTAAATCTTAATTCTTCTTCATGCACTACTTGGAACAACTTCATTTCATTCACACATGTAGCTGGGCCAACCATGTGATCTGTGGACACATCTGAAGGTAAGCATCACCAGTAGAATAGTAGAATACACTGTATTGCTGGAACTCCATTACTTTCTGTTTGTTTTGCTAGAGAAGCCCATCAATCGGTCAGAGAGGTTAGGGCAATGCCAATGCTGACTGAATTTAAATTATATTGTTTATGTTTTCAAGAAATTCTACAGCAGGATTAAGGGAATTACGGCTTTCCAGATACTGTAGAATTATAATATCTCAGAATACTAGCTAGTTAGACCAATGATGAGGAATTCTGGGAATTGTAGTTTGCAACATTTAGTACATTTCCTCGGAAATGGAGCAAGTCTGAACTGGAATGGAATGCAAAGTGTTTAAAGGGAAAATTGATTTTGTATTTTTCTTGGGATTGTTCTGATTTGGTATACTGTAGATGTTATACCAAAGTTTCTGGTTAAATTTCTCTTTCAAAAGAATTTCAAAAGATTTAAAATTGTGATCTCTCCACTTGTTTGTTACATACCAAAATAAATATTCTTAGCAAAAATGCCATCACTTCAGTCTTTCTTTTTTTATTCTATCTTTGAGTCAGTATTGAGTCACTCATTCTGATATATTCTCCCTGAATAAATCCCTGCAGTTTTCCTAGCAAGGTTTTTCAAAAATGATTTGCCATTCTCTGTTTCTCTCAATGGCCAAGAGCAAGTAACTAGTATAAGGTCACCCAGGTAGCTTTGTGCCTAAGTTGGAACTAAAATTCGCGATCTCCTGGTTTCTAGCCTGGGTGCTTTAACTACTAGACCAAATTGGGTGACCTCATTGCCTAAATTCCTCTAAAATGTCCATGATAGCATAAAGCAGGAAAGATTGCTCCCAAATATAAAATATTCATATTGCAATTCTTAGTCCTCAAATCCTGAAGGAGAATTGAAACCCTTACTTACTTATTTATTTACTTATGTATTTATTTATATATTTTTCTTATCTTATGAAACCAATTGCAAGTGGCTTTAACAACAACAGTAAAAACCAAAAAGAGTAAAATCAAAAATCAGGTGCCTTAACCAACAATCTCCAATCTATCCAGCAATACATTTTAAACACAGCCCCTAGTTTTCAAATCTAAGGGGTTAAAGGCAGACTTGGTGGAACAAAAAATAGTCACAACTACCGGTATTCACATTGTTTCAATAGGACAGTTATTTCAATATTTGGGTGACTTAACCTGGATCCAAATCCAATAAAATTATTTTGCATTAGTTGAGTGATCCGAGGATATTTCTTTGTGGAAGTGGAATATCACACACATCCACTTTATTAGCATTAAGTAAAAGAGCAAATAAATGGTCATGCAGCATAGATAATTCATTTTGACGTTTCGCTGCACTAGTCAACTAATGACAAAATCTTATTGTAATTTCACAGATCCAAATCACAAAGCTTTGATAACCATTTTTAAATCCTTTAAGTCTCTCAAGTAAAAACATCATTTGTGGAGTTTTTCTGTGAATTTGGAAGGATCTTCTAAATTCTACAACATTCCTGTGCCTGATTAGATTCAGGATCTGCTTAAATAAGAACACTTTCAGGCCGTAGGATATTCAATGGCATATTTTAAGTGCCTTGTTCCTCACAAATTTGGCTGTATTTTAATCTACCCACTAAGGAAGGTTGTGTTTGTGCCTTGTGACTGACATGCTGCCAAATGCGAGCTGGTAGACCTGGTGCAATTTAGCTGATCCCATACAATTTCCTCCTACCTTCTGAATTGATCTGCAGGATGACCTTAGACAATTTGTCTTCTTTCTGGGAGAAATGTCACCCAAAAGGAAGCTATTAAGTCAAGAAGGTAATTCAGCAAGAACAGTCCACTGTATAAACAGAACTTGACCTCGGCTAATTCATTTCTGGTCCTTTACAAAGAGACTTAAGAGATAGGACTGCTAAATGTCAGGGTCTCAATCTGTCAATTAAAAAAAATGGGAGACACCAGCCTCTTAATGTGTTATTTTGGAGTGGCTGAATGAAATGTGCTAGGAGTTAACAAGCTAAAAAGCAGGCTTTGAGAAGAATAGAGGAGCTCAAAGCTCATTCAAGCTCCAAGATAAATTTTGCACTCTAGACCAGGGGTTTATTGTACAAATATTGTTCAATGGTTGGATTCAAATTAAGGTTGACATCCTAAGCATATTGAAAATAATGAGAATCATGTCAGGAACAATAACAGTTATACAATTCAGAGAAAAGAAATCACAAAACAAAAGTATCAAGAGGAGGATCTGTTGTAGATAACTTATAGTCAGAAAATCAGTGCATATTGTTTATTAGATTAAACAGGAGTGTTAAATTCAGGGATTGCCTATTGTCAGAATAGCTGCCTTCCAGAATAGATGGGGCCCAAAAATGTATGTCCTCTCCACCTCCATTTTTTTTTGGGGGGGGGGGTATATTATATGGTGTTAAAGCACTTTAAGAATTTCAGATTCTCAAAGCACATACAGTATTTTAACACTTAACAATCCTGAAAACTTTTTCTAAAATGTTGCATGGCAACTCTGAGGTGGGCCTTTTGTCCCATATTATCACAGGAAAAGAGGAGAATGGAGCAGAGATCTGGCTATTAAGCTTTGTTTGTAGGACAAAATCCTATCTCTTCCTTCTCTTCTCCTACTACCAACTTGATTTTTACAATTGTTTTGCCATCATGTTCAGGATATGGGTATTCATATTTTTCCAGAGGTATCCACCACTTAATGGCAGAACAATGTGGTTATATTCCAAAAGGCTACCTTTTGACTTAGGGAAGTCTTTGACTCTCCTTGACTCATAAAGATTTTTGACAGACATCGATAGTGTGGTTCTGACAGATATACAAAAAGTAATCATTTATTAAAGGCATTATTTGCATAAAATAATCATTACTTTTGAATGAGAAAGATTAGCCTAAGTTTAATGGTATTGTTGTTATTATTAAACACACTTAATTAATTATTCCCAATATATATAATAATTATCCTCAACTATTTGTACTTGAATCAGTAATTTTTCATCAAACCAGATCTCCCTAGTACTTATCCCAGACAATCACTCACAACCAGCAAAATGTGCCAATTACCATCTTCTTCTGCCTCAAGCTTTTCCTGCCCTTCTGTCCTTTAGAATGAGCGATTCAGATATTCCAAGGAGTTCTTATTAAAGTTCCCTTTGGTCAGTACTGAAGCTTGAATCCATCAGGTTCTGCTTCCTGCTGAATGCATCGTGTTCAGATTAATAATGAGAACTGTTATTTATCAACCCTGGGAAACCTCTAGCTAAGTTCCAAAGTCCAACTGAACATTTGACCCAGTCAGGTCTTTCTGCTATCCCATGAAACTATTATAAGCAGCAGTTAATAGCCCTTGAGCATGCAGCCAATATGAACTTAGTAATACATAGCTGAAAAGAACAAAAGAATGAGAAAACGAACAGAACAATATCTATTTAAGGGTGAAGTTTCCTTTGAACCCAGCTTCACTAGCTGCAAAGAAAAATATGTGGTATATCCCATTTTCTTTTTTCTTTGAAATCAATTTTGACTGCTGCACAGCAGTGTGCCCAGATGTTCATTTTGAAAAAAAAGTGTGCTTCTCCCATCAAGTCTGCACTGAAAGCAACAAAGTTTGAAAACCTATCAATCAACACAGAGGTGATGTTAGAATTAATATATTTAACAGTTTTCCAAATTGGTTCAGGTGTTCATTTAGTTGCAGAACATGAATAAAGATAAGATGTTCTACTATTAATGAAAGAGGATGGGTTTTACTATCCAACAAGGAAGAATTTGTGCAGTGAACAGCAGTTTTCACTGTAATTCTGCAGATTGAAAAAACTGATTAATTCTGCTAAAACATCTGGTGTGTATATTCTTTATTTTTTACGCCAACTCTCTATTGCTCTTTTATATATTTTAATATTTTTTTTAAAAGAATACATAGTAAATATGCACAAGTTATAATGCAACACTTTAACCCTGCTATCACTAGAGCATTAACCATTACAAATTTTCGTCCTTTATTTTTAACATGATCAAACCATTCAGGTTTTTGGTGTTGTTGCTTATCATGCCATGAGATTTTGGCATTATTGCCCAAATCTCAGAGGCTTTCAGGGCTGAATATCAAACTCTCACGACCTTTGATGTTCTCAAAAAATTGGGGTTTTAAAAATTAATCATTAACATTCGGAGATCCCGAAATGTCCTGTTATTGTGGGTATTGATGCCTATTGGGACACACAGGAAACTGTAACTCTGTGTCTCTTATCCTCTCTGATAGCATTTGTTTAGATAGATTTGCTTGAACAAAGAGATGGTAGGGAGAAAAGAGAATTATTCTGCAATGATAACAGATAGATAGATGATAGATAGATAGATAGATAGATAGATAGATAGATAGATAGATAGATAGATAGATAGATAGATTTTTTTTAAAGGCATGGCTTGTTCTTTTTTGTGTGATCCTCTACCTTTTCCCAAATTCATGCCCCTTTATCCTTCTTCCTTAAATTTCAGTTTATTTGCCTTATCTATAGCCTATATCTATCTTTTTATCTAGTTTGTCTGTAGTTCTTTGGCTCTTTTACTTTCCCATCAGGATTTGCATATATTTTTCATTCTCCACAATTCCTCAAAATAATCTCCTCTTCCAAATTTCCTCTTTTCTTTACATTACTTTTCTGACTATGCCTTGTCTGGTGTTGAGTGAGTCCTTCATTGCAGGAGTGGGTATAAGTTGCTGTTTATCCCGTCTGTCTGTCTGTCTGTCTGTCTGTCTGTCAGTGCAGTTGTAACCTCAATGGTTGTAAGTCGAGGACTATCTGTATGGTACAGTATATACACAACAGTAATAATACGCATACTCATCAGATTTTTTTTAAAGTTGTGCAAACGGCATATAGTTTGTTCTAATTAATCAAGTGCTAAAGCGTTTTTAGCAAATTTGAGTTGTTATATTAAATGTAATTAGTTGTAAGCTTCTTCAATGGTATTTGTTGAGTCTCGAGTCAACGGCGAAAGAAGAGCACACATTCTGATGGTTCTAACAGCTTTTATTCTCCTTAGCTCTCTCCGACACAACTCAGAGGCTTGCAGGCCTCTCTGCCTCCTTTAATAGAATCCCCGGGCAAAAAGGTAACAAACTGGTGCGCTTCTGCACCTTGCGCATGCGCGCAGGCTGGCGCCACTAAGTCTAGTCCCAGGCAGCTTGCAACAGCCCGGGACCATTGCAACATCCCGAGCCTGCTTTTGCAGGCTCAGGACACAACACCCCTTCCCCCGGATGAAACTTAATTAAACTATATTGATAGATATACGTGACCTCAACACGAGCGTGGTGTGCTATCCCTATGGAACCGCACATCTGTTGCAGCTACTTACTAGCCACACTATAGCATGGTACCATGCTATTGTTTTGGAATTAAGTGCCCAATACTTGCACTTCCAAGTTCCCCAACAGCAGGCACCCTCTTCACCTCCCTTGCTTTGACAGCAATGTCACAAAATCTTCCAGGTATTTGGGAGATCTTTTAACTCTCTGTGACCTCCTCAGATTTTGAGAACTCCCTTGATTATCCTGTGCAGAGATTGTAGTGGAGTTGCCCCCTCTTTTAAGCCCTGGTGGTCCCCGTGACCTGGGTTCTGTTGCCTGGTCTGCTTGCTTGCCCACCAGGCTCGTCAGACCAGGACTTTGCTCCCTACTGTACCTGTTTGATCTGCCTAACTGTAGGCTCTCGGGCTCCACTATGTTCCCACCAGTGTTTGGCGTTTCTCTGGTACTCTCCATGTCCACAATGGACCTATCAAGGGAACGCATCCCTTCACTCCCAAGCGCCGTAACTGGGTTGTCTGGGGTTTCTGCAGTGCCCCAGTACTCGGTTGCCCCCCATTCTATGCCGGAGGTACCAGAATCAGGATTTGCCTCTCTGACTACCTCCCTGTGTGCAGACTTCCTTTTGGAAGCAGTAGCAGCATTGGGCCAGCTTATTTGTTTGTATGCCAGTTCTCTTGTGTTATATGGGTTGTTTGGATGCTCCCGGTTATTCTCCCAGGTTGGAGTGCTGTATTGGGGTTGTGAATAATGAGTATCCCCCCCTGGGTGACTCCCTGGCTGGAGTAAGTACTGGTGCCTGTATTGTCCCTTGTTCCCCTGAATTCCTGTTAGGAACACTTGCAGAACCTTGGGAAAGGCCTTCCTCCGTCTCTCTGTTTGGCTCCGATTGTTGCCAACACCCTTCCCTTTGCCCACAGTGGTCCCCCTCCCCCTCGGAGAAAACCCAGGAGTTGCAGAGGGAGAGTCTAGTCTCATACTCAGCTGATCGATATGCCACTGAAGGACACGACCATCATCCAGGGAAACCTCGTAGGACAATGGACCAGTGACCTTGCATACTACCACCGGAACCCACAGGTGACCGGGCCCATAGTTCCGGCTCCATACTGGGGCACCCACTTGCAGACACCTTGGTGCCCTTGGTTGGGCGACCCGAAGAGCCACCCTGTCCGGATGCAGCCTGTCAAGTTTGGTGATCAGTCTGCGCCCCCAGCAAAGTTCTGCCGGGCTCTTCCCAGTGGAAGTAGAAGGTGTGGTGCGGTAAGCAAGAAGAAAATCTGCCAATGTGTGGTGCCAGTCCCCATAAATCAGTTTCTTGAGAGCATCCTTGGTGATGCAAACCATCCGTTCAGCCATACTGTTGGTGGAAGGGTGGAATGGTGCCGAAGTTGCATGACGAATCATGTTGGCCTGCAAGAAAGCCTGAAACTCAGAAGAAGTGAATTGAGGACCATTGTCAGAAACCAGAACATCTGGAAGGCCATGTGCAGCAAAAATTCCTCTCAGTACTTGAATGGTCTTGGCAGCAATAGTGGAAGAGACAGGAACAACCTCAAGCCACTTTGAATGGCTGTCAACGAGGACCAAGAAGAATTGTCCCTGAAAGGGCCCAGCATAATCCACATGCACCCTAGACCAAGGTGACTGTGTCTCCTCCCATCTATGCATAGGAGCCTGAGGCATTTCAGGGCGTGAACGCTGGCACAAATGACATCCATGCACTTGGGCCTCTATTTCCCTGTCTAATCCCAGCCACCATAAATGGCTGCATGCAAGTGCTTTCATCCTGACAATGCCAGGATGACCCTCATGGAGGGAAGCTAAGACTCTAGGTCTCAATGAGGTAGGAATAACTACTCTGCTGCCCCACAACAGGCAACCCTGAAAAGTGGATAATTCATGCTTCTTGAGCCAGAAGCTCTGGAATTCAGTACCTGGACAACTCTCAGGCCATCCAGAAAAAACCCATGACAGCACACGAGTAAGCGTGAGATCTGTGGCTGATTCAGCAGCCACATCCCTGGCATTTAGGGGAGACTCAGGCAACGCCTGAATGGAGAGAATATTGATGGCAGGGGCAGGGTCAGCCTCTACCATTTGCAGAGGTAATCTGCTTAGGCCATCAGCATGGCCCATTTCCTTGCCAGGTTTGTGAATCAATGAAAAATCATAGGCTGACAAAAAGATAGACCATCTCAGCATTCTAGGAGAGATGATATGGGGAGTTTGTTTGTTAGTGGTAAACAACCCCAATGGAGGCTTATGGTCAGTATAGACCGTGAAATGTCTGCCATATAGAAAATCATGGAATTTTTTAATTCCAGCGACAATGGCCAAGGCTTCTCTATCTATCTGAGTGTAGTTTTGCTCAGCAGAGGACAAAGTTCTGGAGTAATATGCAACAGGAAGCTGAGTTCCATCAGTTCTTAAGTGGCTAAGTACAGCCCCCACCCCATAAGGGGAAGCATCACAAGCGATGCAGACAGGAAGGGTTTCATTAAAATATGCAAGCACATCATTTGATGTAAGTAAGGCCTTGACCTCATTGAAACTTTTTTCATGTACTTGGGACCACTGCCACACTGCCTGCTTGTCTAAAAGCCTATGAAGTGGTTCTGCTACATTAGCCTTATTAGGTAACAAAGCATTGTAAAAATTCAAGAGGCCTAGGAATGCTTGTAACTCAGCTTTAGACTTAGGCCTAGGAGCCTGCTGTATGGCTTTTAATTTAGACTCAGCAGGGTGAATACCCCTGGCATCTATTCTGAATCCCAGGAAATCTGTAGAAGAAACTCCTATCTTGCATTTGTCTTTTTTAAGTTTTAGGCCTGTTTTTCTGAAGCGAAGCAAAACAGCCCTTAACCTCTCAGCTAAATTGTGAGTGGATTTTCCAGCAATAAGGACATCATCAAAATAGGGGCAAACCCCTGGGATACCTCTCAGGGTGTTTTCCATAACACTTTGGAAAATTCCAGGAGCTACATTTACTCCAGATTGTAGTCTCTTGATTTTGAATGCCCTCCTATGGGTTACAATAGTCTGTACTTCAGCAGCAGCTTCATCAACAGGTAATTGTTGATAAGCCTGTGCCAGATCTAACTTTGCAAAAACACACCCCCCTTTGAAGGAAGCCAAAATATGGCTGACTACAGGTACAGGATACTCATGCTGTTGCAATGCCTTGTTTAATGTGCATTTGTAGTCTGCACAGATGCGAATGTCCCCATTAGCCTTGAAAGGCGTAACTATGGGGGTTTCCCATGGACTTGAATCAACAGGTTCTAAAATACCTTGCTGGATCAATTTATCCAGTTCAGCATCAGTTTTCTCTTTAAGAGCAAAGGGTACTCTCCTTGCTTTCACCCTAATGGGAGTGACAGTGGGGTCCAGTTTCAAAGAAACTGGGGGGCCTTTGTAAGATCCAAGCTGTGGGCTGAAGACATCCGCAAACTCTTTGCAGACATCTGCTAGGCCTAACATTTGCAAATTGTGTAGCCCTGTAACTTGGATTCCCAAGGCCTCAAACCAATCGAGTCCAATAAGACTCGTTCGTTCACCCCCCCACTACCAATACATCCAATGGACCTTCAAAATCCTTGTACTGTATTGTAAGGGTGGCCTCCCCCTTTACATACACCTTGGAATTTTGAAAATCTGTTAAGATTATATTGGATGGCCTAAGTTTGCCCTGGAACCCGCTGCTATTGCAAATCTTCCTGAAAGTGTGGATAGAAATGATTGAAAGAGCAGACCCAGTGTCCAGTTCCATAACCAATGGAACTCCTTGCAACCTCACCTTAAGTGACAGTTTCTTTTTAAGTGGCTTGTGTGTGCCTGTTCTATAAATACTTCTGCGTGATGCACAGAAACCCACCCTGTTTTGGCTGGGGACCCTGGTCCCTTTCAGACGCAATTCTTCTCGAGGTTGTGCCTTCTGACGGCCCAGACAAACAGATGCTATGTGGCCTTGCCTGCCACATGCTCTACAGATTGCAGAACGGAACCTGCAGTCAGCCCTCTTGTGGCAACCTCCACACCCGAAGCTCTTGGACATAGCTAGAGCCTTTTCTTTGCCTTCCTTCTGCTTCCTTTCTTTGGATGGGTAGAGATGATCCACCTCATCTTCAGGATCTTCTTCCGAGCTCTCTTGGACTCCCTCATGGTGCATGGAAACTGCTTCTGGATTGTTCCTGATGGGCCTCATATTCTTGACCGCCCCACCTGCTGCCTCCTCTGCAGTGACGTCTCTCAAGGCATCTTGGAAGGAAATATCTTCTTTTGCAAAGAGTCTCTGTTGCAAGTCTCTGTTCCTTAGCCCACATACAAAACAGTCTCTCAGCCTTTCTTCTAAATCTTTAAAGTCACAGGGCTTAGCTGCTCTTCTCAAGGCTGCAATGTATTCTTTGGCTGATTCACCAGCTCTTTGATCCCTCTGTTCAAACTTGTGTCTCCACACAATAACAGACAACTTGGGCTGGAAATGTTCCTTCAATAACCTCTTTAAGTCTATATAAGTGACAGACTCAAGAGGAGCAGGGGCTGCCAAATTTTCTGCAATTTCAAATGCATCTTGACCACAGACACACAGCAAAGTAGCAGCCTTCAAGCCATCTTCTCTAACTTGATTCACTCTAAAGTAATTTTCTACTCTAGCGACATAAGACTACAATCTTTCTGGGTGAGTAACGTCGAATTCAGACAATCTCCCTATCTTCCCCATCCTTGCTTCTTATTCTAGGAAGGGGTCTATCAGCCAGCTTACCTCCAGCGACGCTATACTGGCAGGCCAGATGCTGAGTTTAATGCCATCTTCCTCTCTCCAGGACTCTTGGGTAAGCCTTACAAGTCTTCTTTCTTTATCTTGTAAGCAATCCCACCTTCGTTGCCAGTGTTGAGTCCTTGAGTCAGCGAAAGAAGAGCACACATTCTGATGGTTCTAACAGCTTTTATTCTCCTCAGTTCTCTCCGACACAACTCAGAGGCTCGCAGGCCTCTCTGCCTCCTTTAACAGAATCCCCGGGCAAAAAGGTAACAAACTGGCGCGCTTCCGCGCCTTGCGCATGCGCACAGGCTGGCACCACTCAGTCTGGTCCCGGGCAGCTTGCAACAGCCCGGGACCATTGCAACGTCCCAAGCCTGCTTTTGAAGGCTCAGGACACAACAGTATATATATGAACTGAAAGGGAAGGAAGGAAGGAAACAATTTAACAGCAGGTAGTTTTCTACATCTCAAGAACCCTTTTTTATCATACTGATTTATTTATTTATTTATTTATTTATTGAAAATTTTTAAGTTTTACAAAAAAATTCCCTTCCCCAAACCCTCCCAACCCTCCCCTACCCTCCCCCGACCTTCCCAGAGCCGAATACAGGCTTAATTTAAAAAAAAATTAAAAAAATCTTAAAACACATATAAACGATAAGCAAATCTAAATACATTAATTATACAAATTATAAAATAGTTGACAACAATATATAAAAAGATACAAGAAGAAAAAAAGAAACAGAAAAAGAAAAAATCAAATAAAGAAAAATAAAAAAATTAAAAAAAATGTCTATGAAATATCTTAAATTTTAAATATAAATTATTCAAAAACTAAATAATATTTTTATATCCAACTTATATTGTATGAAATCTATCCATTTTTTCCATACCAGGAGGTACTTCTCTTGCGATTGATCTTTCAAGGAGGCCGAAATCTTTGCCATTTCCGCCAAATAAGAAACTTTAAGAAACCACTCTTGCAAAGTAGGCAAAGATTCCTTCTTCCAACATTGCCCTACTAACAACCTGGCCGCTGTGATTAAGTTTAACATCAATATAATCTCTTTACTATCACAATCAGAAACAATACCTAACAAAAACAATTGTGGGGTAAATTTTATCCTTCTTCTAAAAATTCTTTGAATATTCCACCATATCTTAATCCAAAAAGCTTTTATATTTTTACATGACCACCAGATATGATAATAAGTGGCATCCGAACATCCACATCTCCAACATTTAGGCTGCAAGTCAGGATACATACGAGACATTTTTTGTGGATCAAGGTGCCATCTATAAAACATTTTATAAAAATTTTCCCTTAAATTTTGGGCTTGTGTAAATTTAACATTCCTCACCCAAATAATCTCCCAGGTATCTAATGGAACCGGTTCATCAAAATTTTGTGCCCATTTAACCATACATTCTTTAACTAATTCTGCTTCTGAATCCAATTCTACTAACACCCCATAGATTCTCTTAATATGAGTTCGTCTTTGATCTTTTATTTGTTTTAACAAATTCTCATCTTCTCTAAGCAAACCCACGTTACAATCTATCTTCCACCTCTCCACTATTTGTCTATACTGAAACCATGAATAAATAATATTTTCTTGTGTTAAATCTTCCAAAGATTTTAGTTGCCAGTTTTTACCATCCCATCTAAGTAATTGTGCATAAGAAATACTATCCATCTTGACTCCTCTCCTTATCCCTTCTATCGCATGCCATGGTATAGCCCATAGTGGAATTTTAAAATCACTTCTATAATATTTCTTCCGTCATACTGATTTATTGAAAGTTTTTGAATGTGCATATTTGGTCGACAAATGTGTGTACAACACATTGCTTTTAGTCATGTGTAACCATTTTCCAACAGTGTTATCAGGTACTTAATATTTCCAATTATATTTTCACATGTACTTTCCAAAACCATACTTTCCTACTTATTTTTGCTGATACTGATCTGGATTCCAAGTGTGACAATAGAATGGAAAACCATAAACTCTCTTTCACTATTGCCTTGAGTGCAATAATCCTTGGTGGCCACAGAAATCAATGTGATCTAAATGCCATATCAGTCCCACATTCAGAACAAATGAAGGGACATTAAGCAATGCCTAAACGGGCTGCTTAGGAATGGTGAAAAATTAGTTGAATAAGATTTCATCACTGAAGAAGGAACACAATATTTGACTGGTTGCCATATTTGGTCATAAAACTCTGTAATTCTCGTGAGCTTTAGAACCCCAGGCAAACATTCAAATTACTACCACATTCAGCTGTTGTCCCCTGAAGGGATCTCATAAATCCAAAGAACAGATGACATCCCACTAATTTGTACCTTATTTCATTTATTGCAGCTTACAAATAGTGGTTGTAAGCACTGTACGTTGTAAATAGGGAATGGAGAAAAAAATATGTAGACCCTCTGGATATTTGTAATTGCCTTATACGAGTCTTTTCTAATCCACTGTGCTAGATGTATGCATGCATGCACGCAAATATCCATTCATAAATGTTTGGATATTCATATAGCTATAATCACTGCAATTGATCAGTAAATCATAGTGAGTGGGTCTCATCTGAAAAACAAAATACCCAGGTTTCAGCTTTTCTATTACACAGCAGGTCTTTTCTTTTTTAATTTGTGCATATTCAATAAATTATTGCAAACCCATTTGAAGGATAATTTTACCAGAGCAGAAAAAGACAAATAGAACATAAACGTCAGGTAAAATAAGTTCAATTTAAATTTACCAACATAGAATTAAAGGAAGACTAATATAGCTATTTCAAGCTATACCAAGCAGTATGCTCCGTCCCATATTTGAGGTAGACCAGGTTGCCCTGTTAGACCGGTCCTACCAGAAAACACTCAGGTAAATTAAGAATATCCCAAAGGGTGCACATGCACAACTGGAGCAGATTCAAAAATTCAAACCCTAACTTACCAACTCCACTTGCAGCAATTTATCACAAAAGCAAAGTTTTCCCTGCAAAAAAGAATAGAACAGTATATGGAGGGGAAAAAAACCCACAAATAAACTGATTGGTTTAAGAAAAGTCAAAGGGACATTTTAATAGCTAATGTAAGATAGATAATTATAATGCAAGAGAATAGAAGAAGAAAATTTTCCTTTGCTTTATAATCTGCAAGACTTGATTAATAGATTGAGGCACATAGATATGCCAAAATGTTTGATTATTCTTAGGAAAACTTACAATGACCCAGAAGCTACTATAAAAACTGAATCTGAAGAAACAGTTGCACAAAATAGGAAAATAAATAAACCCAGAATGCATATTCTTCCTCTAATACAGTGGTTCTCAACCTGTGGGTCGGGACCCCATTTGGGGTCGAACGACCATTTCACGGGGGTCGCCAAACAACGCAGTCTGCCATTTTTTCCCCCCTTTTCCTTAGCTGTGCTCCTCTCTTTTATTCTATTGGCTTTTGAAAGCCAATAGAATAGACTCTCTTGAATAGAGTCTAATTCTATTGGCTTTCAAAAGCCAATAGGAATTGTCCAGGCTGTCTCTGCCCTGCTGAGCCCGCCAAAAGTCCCATTCTGCAAATGGTGCTGCACCAGTTGAGTAGTCCTCGACTTACGACCAGTTGAGTAGTCCTCGACTTACGACCAGTTGGGGGTCACGTCATTAAAAAGGTTGAGAACCACTGCTCTAATAACAGCAAATATACATTAAGTGTGTGAAGATCAGAAACGCTGCCCTCTGAAATAAAAACTGGAGGTGGGAGATATAGAGAACTATATCATTTTTAGGTGAAAAAGAGCTCATTAAGTAAAAGTTGAAAGTATTCCATGAGCTGGACTTCCATTTCAAACTGTTATTCTTTCAACATTTATTTACTTCAACATATATTTGAGAAAGTAGAAATTAAAATAGACAGAGTGCTTTTGGAAGGATCCTCCGCCTGAGCAGATTAAGCCCCTAGGTTCCTTTCTCCCTTCCATTCTTGGCCTTCCCCCATCATCAGGATGATGCAACTGCCAATCAGATACCAGCTGCCAATCAAGCAACAGCATTGAACTGGAGGAGGCAGGAAGACAAGATGGCTGCCTAGGAGCTCTGCAGCCATAAGTCTCATGAAGAAGAGGCTGAATGAACCAAGCCAAAGCCCAGGACTCCAAGGCAAACTAAACGATAGGCAGACCTATCATTAGAAGAGGCCCTTAGTACAGGTAGTCCTCAACTTACAACAGTTCATTTAGTTCAAAGTTACAACGGCACTGAAAAAATGACTTATGACTATTTTTCACACGACTATTGCAGCATCCCTAAAGTCACACGATCAAAACTCAGACGCTTTGCAACTGACTCATATTTATGGCAGATGCAATGGCCTGCATTCATGTGATCCCCTTTTGTGATCTTCTGACAAGCAAAGCCAGTGGAGAAGGCAGATTCACTTAACAATCATTTTACCTGAACAATTCTCTTAACAACTGTGGCAAGAAAGTTCGTAAAGTGCGGTTTATCTCACTTAGTAACAGAAATTTTGGGCTCAGCTGTGGTCCTAAGTCAAGGACTACCTATAAAGAGAAGCAGCTGAGACAATTGAGAGGAAAGAGGCATTCATTTTCTTCCCTCAGGCCTGCTGTGAGGGAAAAGTTATTCAAGCATTTTCCTCAGATGGAACCAAGATTGGGAAGAGAATTGTTAAGACCTCTATGCAGGAACCAACAAAGAAAAGATGAAGAAAAAGTCAAGATTTGGACAGAAATAAAAAACCAGAAACTAGAAAAAAGGTTTAAAAAAAAGCAGACTGACAGTGGCAGGGTTTACTGTAAGAAAATAGAAATATGGAGGTCAGACATAAGCAAATATATTAGAGATACAGACCGAAAAGTGATAGGAAATAATCAATTGGACTTTAAGGAACATTTTAAGGAATATAAACTATAAACAGAACACAAAATCCCAGGACTCTGATTAATAACTTATTTTTCACGTATATCAGATGCATGGACACACATGTATAGACAAACATGCATACATGCCATTATTGTGGGATGTAAAGTTTTTTCTTGTAGAATTTCTTTTAGTAAAGAAAGCATTCTCAACATTTTAGCATATACTGCAATCTTTTAAACAAAAAAGGCAGTATGCTAAGTGAACTAATTACATAGTGCATACAAAGGCATTTGTTGTTTACTTGCTTTTTGTTGTTAAATACTCTGTAATTTCAATATTTTATTTAGTTTAGTTTTTGGATTTCAGGGTAAAGACAGTCTTGTAATTATTCACAGCCGGTCTTCCAACTGTTAATCTGAATTACATCTCTACTGCATTGGAAATAATTAACCTCTAAAAATATTTACACATAAAATATTTTTAGCAATGAAAAAGTATGTTCTGGAATAATGTGAATATTAAGCAAAGGCAGATCTTCCTAGGGTGCACAACTGACATGGAAAATCTATAATATAGGCTACATTATGTAGGATACAAGATACTCTCAAATAAATCACATTTAGAATCTGGTTTTATGTATATTCATTAGATATGATCCAATCCAAAATTTGAGCGTTCATCATATTAACAATTCAAACTCTGAAACTCTGAACATGAGTTGTGTCATCTATACATACTAATATGTGGCCATATATATTCAACAATAATATTAAGTAATATTAAATATAGTACAATGGCAGGAAACTAATCCAACTTCTCAAATGTCTTGATGAATGAAAATTATATCCATGAAAACTCAGAGGACTAGTCTATTAAATATGTCATGGTGACAGACCCTAAATCAATGTGGCAGAAATAATTTGGAACTATTTTTGCTAGAACGTATAGACTATCTCAAAACTCAGAATTAAATGTCCCAGCAAAACCAATTGAAATTGCTATTGCTAATTTCTCCCTTATTTTCAGTAGTTCTAGAAGGGAAAAGGAACTGAAATATCTCTTCACAGCTGAAAAGTTGGATATATCCATGCTTACATGAACTGGCCAAGCTTTGAAAGTTGTAAATGATTTAGCACTTTGTTCTCCCATTCCACTCAAAACACTCTCTTCCTTAAGATTATTAGGAAGAATTCTATTGTCATATTTTTCACTTGTGCTTCATTAATTCCATTCTAAACTTCTTGTAATTAATCCATAATCTGTGTTCAAATTTATAATATGTGTTATGTCCCGAGCCTTGCAAACGGCTCGGGCGTTTGCAGGCAGTCCCGGGCAGGTGCAAAGCTGCCCGGGACCAGACAGGCTGTCACCAGCGCCGTGCGCATGCGCGGGTGCTGGCGCGGGAAAAGTAACCCATTTACCCGGGAGTTGCCTATATAAGAGGCTGCGAGGCGTTTGGGCGAGGCTGAAGCCATCTTCCTGTAAGCTGAACGCTGAATAAAAGAAACTGAGAACTCCAGCTGCTTCTCGTGTCTGTTTCCCGCCAAGGACGCAACACTGGCGATGAAGGTGGGATGCCTTGCACTACCTGGAAAGGAAGAAGTGTAAGCTTACCCAAGGAGTCCTGAGCGGCGGAAGAGGAATGGCGTCGACTCGGCAGCTGCCCGCCAATCCGGTGCGCATTCGGGGGTAGGCTGGCTGATAGACCCGTCTCCTGAAGATCCGAAGATGGCGAAAATCGGAAGG
Organism: Crotalus tigris; assembly: GCF_016545835.1. Lineage (NCBI taxonomy): Eukaryota > Metazoa > Chordata > Lepidosauria > Squamata > Viperidae > Crotalus > Crotalus tigris. Next base: position 1,001,667 of record NW_024100527.1, read on the forward strand.
CTTTCGGAATTCGACGTCTCACATCCAGAGCGGTGGGAGTCCTACGTATCCAGAATGGAGAACTACTTCAAGGCAAACCAAGTGAGGGAAGATAGCTTGAAGGCTGCCACCCTGCTTTGCGTTTGCGGCCAAGACGCCTTCGAAATCGCAGAAAACCTTGCAGCACCTGTCCCAGTAGAGTCTGTAAGCTACGCAGACCTGAAGAAGCTGCTGAAGGAGCACTTCCACCCCAAGGTGTCCGTTATCTCATGGCGCCACACCTTCGAACAGAGGGATCAACGGTCCGGTGAGTCAGCCAAGGAATACATCGCCGCGTTACGGAAGGCCGCCAAGCCCTGCGAGTTCAAGGACCTCGAGGAACGACTGAGGGACCGATTCGTGTGCGGGTTAAGGCATCGAGAGCTACAACAGAGACTTTTCGCTAAGGAAGAATTATCCTTCCAAGACGCCTTAAGGGAAGTCACCGCAGAAGAAGCAGCAGGCGGCGCCGTCAAAAACATGCGGCCGATCAGAAACAGTGCAGAGGGTGCGTCCGTGCACCAGGAAGACATCCGACGAAACTCCGAGGAGGATCCGGACGAGGAAGTCGACCGTCTACACCCCGCGAAGGAAGAAAACCAGAAGGGAAGCTCTTCGGCTCCGCTCAAGTGCATCGGCTGTGGAGGTCGCCACAGGAGAACCGACTGCAAGTTCCGCTCCGCTACCTGCCGGGCATGCGGCAAACAAGGGCACATTGCAGCTGTGTGTCTGGGCCGACGAAAGGCACAACCCCAAGAAGAACGCCTGAAGGGTACCAGACTCCCCAGCCAGAATAGGGTAGGTTTTTGCGCTTCGCGAAGAAGCATCTGTAGGACAGGCACACACAAGCCCACCCTTAACGTGCAATACAAGAGTTTTGAAGGTCCACTAGACTTATTAGTAGTAGGGGGTGAACGAACGAGTCTCATAGGACTCGATTGGTTTGAGGCCCTGGGGATACACGTCACAGGACTCAACAGCTTACAAACACTCGACCTACAGGAAGTCTGCAAAGAATTTGCAGATGTTTTCAGCCCCCAGCTGGGCACATTCAAAGGACCACCTGTGTCCTTAAAGCTAGACCCCACTGTCACTCCCATTAGGATTAAAGCAAGAAGGGTCCCTTTTGCTTTAAAAAGTAAGATTGACACTGAATTAGACAAACTAATCCAACAGGGAATCCTAGAACCTGTTGATTCCAGCCCGTGGGAGACCCCCATTGTCACGCCTCTAAAGGCAAATGGGGACATTCGCATTTGTGCTGATTACAAATGCACACTCAATAAGGCATTGCAGCAACATGCCTATCCTGTTCCTGTGGTCAGTCACATCCTGGCCTCTCTCAAGGGGGGGCGTGTTTTTGCAAAGCTTGACCTAGCTCAAGCATATCAACAGCTGCCTGTTGATGATGATGCTGCCATAGCTCAGACCATTGTGACCCACAGGGGAGCCTTTAAGGTAAAAAGGCTACAGTTTGGAGTGAATGTCGCTCCTGGGATTTTCCAAAGCGTAATGGAAAACACACTACGAGGTATACCAGGGGTCTGCCCCTACTTTGACGATGTCTTGATTGCAGGAGACTCCACACACATTCTAGCTGAAAGGCTTAGGGCTGTCCTGTTAAGATTCAGGAAATCAGGCCTCAAGCTCAGAAAAGACAAATGCAAGATTGGGGTGCCTTCTACTGAATTTCTGGGATTCAAAATTGATGCTGCTGGGATTCATCCTGCTGAATCCAAACTAACTGCTATTTTAGAAGCACCCAGGCCAAAGTCTAAGGCCGAACTTCAGGCCTTCTTAGGCCTCCTGAATTTCTATAATTCTTTTCTTCCACATAAAGCTAGTGTAGCTGAGCCTCTTCACAGGCTACTAGACAAACAAGCTGTGTGGCTGTGGTCACAAGCACATGAGGCTTGCTTTAAAGAAGTCAAGGCCTTGCTCACTTCTAACAGTGTTCTTGCACATTTCAACGAGTCTCTTCCTGTGTGCATCGCTTGTGATGCGTCCCCCTACGGGGTTGGAGCTGTCCTGAGTCACCTCAGGTCTGATGGAACTCAGGTTCCTATTGCATACTACTCCAGAACACTGTCTTCTGCCGAGCGCAACTACGCTCAGATAGACAGGGAGGCTCTGGCTGTTGTTGCTGGAATTAAAAAATTCCACGATTTTCCTATATGGCAGGCATTTCACGGTCTTCACTGACCATAAGCCTCTGCTGGGACTGTTTACCACACGTAAGCAGACTCCCCACATCATTTCCCCTAGAATGCTTAGGTGGTCTATTTTTTGTCTGCATATGATTTTTCATTAATCCACAAGCCTGGGAAAGTACAGAAACCCACACGAGCCCGAGCACAGAATGGGGTTCAGGGAATGGACAGCCTCCTGACAGGTCTTGGACTGACCTAGGAGGTTCTACAGAGACGCCCAGCAGTGGCTATCACTTCAAGGGGCCTGAGGGTCTACAGCTAGGTAGGACAACCAGGTCACAAAGCAACAGAAGCCCTGGCCTGACGAGCCCGGTGGGCAAGCAAGCAGGCCAGGCATCGGGGCACAGTCCTTGGAAGACACCAGGGCACAATAGAGAGAACAGGCTCACGCCTCCCTCCAGTCAGGGGACTTATGCCAGTAACCCAGAGCTAAGAAGGTCACAGAGAGCAAAGAAATCTCCTAAGTACCTAGAAGATTACATAACATTGCTGGCAAGGCAAAAGCCAGTAAACAGTGGGAGCACTGGGGAGCAAATTGTCGTATAAAATAAATGTTGTATGTTGGTAGTAGTTTTAGCCCGGGGGAAAGGGGTGTTATGTCCCGAGCCTTGCAAACGGCTCGGGCGTTTGCAGGCAGTCCCGGGCAGGTGCAAAGCTGCCCGGGACCAGACAGGCTGTCGCCAGCGCCGTGCGCATGCGCGGGTGCTGGCGCGGGAAAAGTAACCCATTTACCCGGGAGTTGCCTATATAAGAGGCTGCGAGGCGTTTGGGCAAGGCTAAAGCCATCTTCCTGTAAGCTGAACGCTGAATAAAAGAAACTGAGAACTCCAGCTGCTTCTCGTGTCTGTTTCCCGCCACGGACTCAACAATATGTATATTTGAACAAGTATTAGATAGGAACTACCTGTCCTTATAGCTGCCTGATACCATCAACACAATATACCTGGACACATTAACATTCCTTAACATTCCTTGATCAGAGTGACATCCAGAGAGTCCTAGCATTCTTTTTCTGACAATAATACTTTGTTTAAGCCCTCACTAGTAACCAACAAAATCTCCAGCTCTAATGTCTCTTTGCTGTTATGCACCTGGCTCTTGATTTCCAGCACTGTACTCCTACTTCTTACTTTCCTACAAAGTAACTTTTTCCTCCCCACTGAGGTTGTTTGATTTTATGTCTGAAGTATAAATACCTGTGGGTCTGCAGATGAAAATGATAAGGACTTCCCAACCTGTTTCACAGCTGATCTTGGAAGTAATTCAACTGCCTTTGACCAAGAAATTAATCAATTCCAATATATTCCCAATTCAGAGAAATGAATACCTGCAATTATTATTATAGTTCACAATCAGCCAGATGTTTCGACTGGATTTGGCATTTTTATCCACCCATTGAATTCTTCCCAAAGTTCTGGGATAAGCAGGTGTTTTTGTTTGATGGTGTTAAAGATATTGTCACTTGTAAGGTGTTCCAAGTAAAGCTGCCTTCTTCAATTGACTGATAATGATTTTGTCAATGCCAATGTTCAAGTGGTGCTCCAGGTACCTATTAACTGTTGATACTATCTCTGCTTTGTTTTGCCACACTTACATATTTCTATTTGCAGACCTTGGTGTTTTGTGATTTTTCCCCCCCAGTTCTTTCTCTTCTCTTCTTCTGTCTCCAGGTTCTGCTAAATCTATTGTTCGGACTTTTTTTTTAATTATGATTCATTGCCTACAGTCAGCCAGATGTTTAGTCTGAGTTTGGCATTTCTATCCACCTGTCAAGTCCTTTGCAAGGACCTGGATAGGCAGACATTGTTTGATGGTGTCAGAGGTATCATTGCAGAATGTAAACTGATCCAAGTCAAACTGCCTTTTGCAATTAACTGATGGTGATTTTGTTATTGGAGATGGTACAGAATAGAATAGAATAAAGCTGGAAGGACCTTGGAGGCCTTCTAGTCCAGCCCCCAGCTCAAGCAGGAGAACCTATACCATCTCAGACAAGTGACTGTCTAGCCTCTTTTTAAAAATCTCCACTGATGGAGTGCCCACGATTTCTGCGGGCAAGCTATTCCACTGGTTTATTGTCCTCACTGTCAGGAAGCTTCTCCTTAATTCCTGGTTGCTTCTCTCTTTGATCGGTTTCCAACCATTGTTTCTTGTCCTGCCCTCTGGTGCTTTGGTGAATAACGTGATGCCCTCCTCTTTGTGGCAGCCCCTGAAATACTGGAATACTGTTATCATGTCTCCCCTATTTCTTCTTTTCTTTAGATTAGCCAAATCCAAGCCCTGCAGCCGTTCTTCGTATGTTTTAGTCTCCAGGCCTTTGATCATCTTAGTTGCTCTTCTCTGAATTTTTTCCAAACTCTCAACATGTTTTTTGTGGTATGGTGATCAAAATTATTCCAGGTGTGGTCTTACTAGGGTTTTATAAAGCAGTACGAATACCTCGCATGATCTTGATTCTATGCATCTGTTTATACAATCCAGGATTATATTAGCTTTTTTGGTGGTGGCTGCACACTACTGGCTCATAGTTAAGTGATTGTCCACTAAGACTCTGAAGTCCCTCTCACGGTTATGTTTTTAAGCCAGGTCTCGCCCAATCTGTACTTGTATCTTTGATTTTTCCTGCCTAACTGTAAAACTTTGCTTTTCTCCACATTGAAACTCATTTTGTTGGATAGGGCCCATTGTTCAAGTTTGTCAAGATATTTTTGGATCATTGAATTCAGCAGCAGAATTAGTTAAAGAATGTATGATTAAATGGGCACAAAATTTTGGTGAACCAGTTTTATTAGATACTTGGGAAACTATTTGGGTGAGAAATGTTAAATTTACACAAGCCCAGAATTTAAGGGAGAATTTTTATAAAATGTTTTACAGATGGCACCTTGATCCACAAAAAATGTCTCGTATGTATCCTGACTTACAGCCTAAATGTTGGAGATGTGGATGTTTGGATGCTACTTATTATCATATCTGGTGGTCGTGTAAAAATATAAAAGCCTTTTGGATTAAGATATGGTGGAATATTCAAAGAATTTTTAGAAGGAGGGTAAAATTTACCCCACAATTGTTTTTGTTAGGTATCGTTATTGATTGTGATACTAAGGAGATTACATTGATGTTAAATTTAATTACAGCCGCAAGGTTGTTAGTAGGGCAATGTTGGAAGAAGGAATCTTTGCCTACTTTGCAAGAGTGGTTTCTCAAAGTTTCTTATTTGGCGGAAATGGCAAAGATTTCGGCTTTCTTGAAGGATCAATCGCAAGAGAAGTATGTTACGGTATGGAAAAAATGGATAGATTTTATACAACATAAGTTGGATATAAAAAATATTACTTAGTTTTTTAACAATTTATATTTAAAATGGAATATTTTGTTGTTTTTTCTTCTTCTTTTTTCTTTGTTCTTCTTTTTTCCTTTTCTTTTCTTTTTTTTCTTCCTTTATCCTTTTCCTTTTTAAATATTTATTTTTTGTATTCATGTTTTTTTTATATATATACTATTGTTAATTATTTTGTAATTTTTCTAATTAATGTTTTTAGATTTTTAACTAATGTTAGATTCATTTATGGTTTATATCTTTTTTAAGACTTTTTGGTGAAATTTTAATTAAGCCTATATTCAGCTCTGGGAAGGTCGGGGGAGGGAATGGGAGGGTTGGGGAGGTTGGGGGGAAGATTGTTTTGTTTTTGTTTTTGTAAAATTTTAAAAATTTAATAAAAATTATCTTTAAAAAAAAAAGATATTTTTGGATCGTGAGTTGTCTTCTGGGGTGTTGGCTACTCCTGCCAGTTTGGTATCATCTGCAAATTTGATGAGTTCCCCTTCAATTCCCTCATCTAAGTCATTGATGAAGATATTGAAGAGTACTGGGCCTAAGATGGAACCTTGTGGTATCCCACTGTTTACTTCTCTCCATGTGGATGTAGTGCCATTGAAGACTACTCATTGAGTATGGTTTGCCAGCCAGCTACAGATCCATCTGGTGGTGATGTTGTCTATTCCACCTTTTTCTAGCTTACCAAGGAATAGGTTGCAGTCTACTTTATCAAATGCCTTACTGAAGTCTAAGTATACTACGTCCACAATATTTCTCTGGTCTATTAGTTTAGTCACTTTGTCGAAGAATGAAATAAGATTGGTTTGGCATGATCTGTTTTTAACAAACCCTTGCTGGCTACTGGTTATAACTTTGTTTGCTTCTAGTTGTTCACAGATCTGTTTTTTGATTATCTTTTCTAGGATCTTCCCAGGTTTTGATGTTAAACTGACAGTTTAACTGTAGTTTCCTGGGTCCATTTTTTTCCCCTTTCTTGAAGATGGGAACCACATCAGCCCTTTTCCAATCCTCAGGTACTTCTCCAGTGCTCCAGGATTTTTGAAAGACATGCTGCAATGGTTCTGAGATAACATCTGCCAGATCCTTCAGAACTCTGGGATGTAATCTGTCAAGCCCCAGTGATTTATATTTGTCAAGATCGGATAGGTGTTCTCTTACCATTTTCTTGCTTATTTTAATTTTTGTTTCTAATTTGTCTTTTGCAATGGCTTTTTTTGGTATGTTGGGCTATAGTTTCTTTTTGTGTGAACACTGATGCAAAGTATGAGTTAAACAGTTCTGCTTTCTCCCTGTTGCCTGCTATTTCCTTGTCATCTTCTCTCTTTAGTGGACCTACAGTTTCCTTGACTTTTTTCTTGTTGTTAATATGTTGGAAGAAACTTTTTTTTATTATCCATGATTTCTATTGCAAGTCTCTGTTCATTCTGACCTTTGCTTTCCTGACTTCATCTTTGCATTTCTGGCTGTCTGCTAATAATTGGCCTTAGTTATGTGCCCCTCTTTCCATTTTTTGTGTTTATCTTTTTTGTCTTTCAGTTTGTCAGAGAGATCTTTATGCAGCCATGCTGGTTTCTTCTTGAATTTCTTGTTTTTCCTTTTTAGTGGTATTGTGCTGATATGGGCTTTCATGATTGCATTTTTCAGAGTTTCCCATGCTTCCTGAGTTGTTTTCCCCTTTAGGATTTTCATCCATGGGATTTTTCCTAGGTTCTCTCTGAGTTTGTTAAAGTCAGCTCTTTTGAAGTTCAAGACACTGGTTGAATTGTTTTCTGTTGCTAGTGTTTACATTATATTAAATTCCAGTATGATGTGGTCACTTTCGCCCAAGGTTCTGGCAACTTCAACTCCCTCTATCACTTCTTCTCTATTAGTTAGAATTAAGTCCAGTATGGCTTTATGTCTAGTTCCCTCTTCCACCTTTTGGATGACAAAGTTGTCAGCTAGATTGGTCAGAAATCTATTTGATCTCTTGCTCGGTGCAGAGTTTGTCTCCCAGTTGATAGCTGGATAGTTGAAGTTTCCAATTACAACTGTGGTATGCTTCCTACATACATTTGTTAACTGGCTGGCAAAGAGTTCATCTATTTCTTCTGATTGGTTGGGTGGCCTGTAATATATACCTATGGTAATATCACTTTTTTTCTCTTTTATATTGACCCATATACATTCTGGAGAGATTTTATCTTGGATCATGTGCATATCTGTAGATATATAGTGTTCTCTTACATATAGTGCAACTCACCCTCCTCTTTTTGTAGACCTGTTTCTTTTGTACAATTTGTATCCATCCATCAGTCCATTTCATTTATGGATTTTGTCTCACCAGGTTTCTGTAATGCCAACTATGTCATACCCTCCCTGGTGTACTATTGCTTCTAGTTCGTCCTGTTTGTTCCCCAAGCTTTGAGCATTTATATATAGGCATTTAAGACTTTTATGCCTGTTTGTGGGTATGTTTCCTGCATCTCCTGATTGTTGTTTGGGTTTTTCCTTTTTTCTCGCTCTGCCTATCTCATTGTTTGATTTGTTTTCTTGGGATTTATGATTGGATTTGGGTTCTACAGATTCTAAAGATTGGTCACCCTCCATCCTTAATTTTAATTTAAAGCCCTCCTGATGAGTTGGGGCAGACTTTTTCCAAGTACATTTTTTCCTGTTTTCGTGAGGTGCAGCCCATCCCTTGCCAAGAATCCTTCGTGTAGGAAATGTGGTCCATGATCCAGGAAACCAAAGTTTTCTTGGCAACACCAACCCTTTAGTTAATGGTTTATTTCTAGAATTCTATTTTCCCTCAGTGGGTGTTGGCTTTTTGTTCAGAGTACAGATGAGAACACTACTTGTGCTCCTAGCTTCTTAACTTTACTGCCTAGTTGTTTGTAATCTCTCACTATTGTACTCAGGTTCTTTGTTGTGTCATTCATCCCAATGTGGAGGAGGAGGCCTAATATTCAGTAGGCCTAATTATTCAGTAGGCCTAATTATTTTGGTTGGGTTCTCAGGCACATCTTTGATTTTTGCTCCAGAGAGACAACATACCTCCCTGGATTGTATGTCCGGTCTGCAGATGAATGATTCCATTACTTTGAGGATAGAATCTCCTATTACCAACACTCACCTTCCTTTTGGGGGGCTGCAGTCTGGGGTGCTTTTCTGTTTACCTCTGGTGTGTTTGTTGATGTGACTTTTTAAGGGATATTTGAAGTTGTTTCTTTGCTAGGTGTCTGCATGTTTTCTTTGTGGGTCTGCGTGTTTCCATCTAAAGGGAGAAATCGATTGCTCAGTTTTAGTGGGGCTGTTTCTGGTTGGGTTGGATTGAGCAGAAGGGGTTTGTTAGTTGTATTCTGCTTCTTTCTTTGAGTATTGTGTTTCCTTCTATGTATGACATATCTCCATTTGTCTTCCTCCAAGGGTTTATCAGTAGGGTCAAATCCTCTGGGAGTTATTTGTTCATTAATTGGTTTGGATTGGGTAGAGCTTTCTTTTGGATGTTGGGGGTTTGGCTAGAGTTGCCTCTAAGTTCCTTACTTTTTACTCCAGTAGTTTACATAGTTTACATCTCCAACATCCCAATAGATGGCATTGTTTAATTGAAGGAACCTGGAATTTGGACAATGTCAAATCAAATCAGCCAGGTTACTGTGGTACAATAAAGGGAAAAAAATAGAAATGAACTTCATTAGTGTCATTCTGTGTGTATGTGTACATGTGTACATATGTGAAGGCATCCAAGTGTGCAAAGCATCAGGAGGAATAAGGAGAAAACAGTCCCTAAAATGAAAAGAGCACTCTAGAGTTAGTCCAAAAGGCAGTCCAGTTTGACACAGGAATCAACCAGTGAGACTTATCTGCAGGTATAGGAAATGCAAGAAATAAAGCAGCAAGTAATCATGTCTACTGACGGCCATAAACTGACAACTAGCTTGGCTCCATTGTCAACCCATTGCAATTTGGACTGGAATTTTGGAAGTTTTAACAATTGGAAGCTTGGGAGGTTGCTTGGTAAATCAGACCAAAGAATCAACTTCATGGAGAGGCTAAAATTACTTTTGTTGAGTTGGACTATAATAAGAGAATCTTGCAAATCTGATTGTGTTGAATCTCATGTGAATTAGGGTGGTGTCTAGTCTGATCTGCTTACAAACAATATCTTCTTGTTGTGGATTTAAGATGTTTTCCTTCATTACTTACATAATAGAAGTCACATATTTCTATCAATATCATCTTCTTTATTCTGTACAGGAGGAGAACTGTTTAGGCAACAGTAACAGCATTTCCTTAGAGTAGGGAAAAGAACAATGCATTCAATCTGTTGCAAGCTTCGCGATAGGTACTAAGTGAAGCATTGATTGGGGACATCTATTTTCTCTCAAGAAATCCTTATACATTCTCTCTCTCTCTCTCTCTCTCTCACACACACACACACACACACACAATTTCCTCTGTATTTCCCAAGCTTCAGAAAAGCTTTAGATACTGTTTATTTAGAAATCTGAATGGAAAACTTTTGAAATTAGGTCATGGACCATATGAAAATAAAGAAAGAAATCTGTATGGCCTAAAGGTAGTAGGTTACTCATCCTTGCCTTAGAGAAATAAATTGTTGGTCAAGGAACTGGGAACACTGATTGATCATTTATGTGACCAATTCGTCATTCCAACTTAACCCAAAGGTGCTTTCCAAAAGGCAACTGAACTATGTTTTTCTTTGAAGATATTTCACTTCTCATCAGTTGCCTTTTGGAAAGCATCTTTGGGACAACCATAACCTGGATGCCTGAGAATCTCTTTAGACATTCCAACTTAACTTTGAAAAATTAATACATATAGGGTCAGTTAATTAACACAGCTAGGGTCAATTCCAAGACAGTAATTAAGCAGAGGAAAAGAATAAGAAAGTGAATAGAGCCAACCGAAAGGAACTTGGTTCCCAATGTTATTATAGCACAATGAATCTAAATTACACAGGAAGGTAGTATGCTACACAAACAACTGCTACCAAGAAGAGGAAGTTTGTATAGCAATAAGGAGTAAACTAGTCACCAACTATATAAGAAAGTAGTTGCCAAAAGAGAAGACTGCTACATTTTTGGATCCCAAGCAACTTGTAGTTGATCAAGCATGGGATGTTATTTTGGGAAATAAGGCTCCAATTTAACTCCTATACATGGTCATGGTTAGCATTTGTATCTGTCTTTTTGATTCCCCCAAAATGGGGGTGGGAGGAGAGGGTAAACTTTTATAATACATTTTTGTTCTGTCTTCTATTACAACATTTTATGTTGGATTTTCTATTGTGTCCTGCTGGAATTCTTTGGTTAAGAATAAAAATGGAAATATATGCAAACCCAAACATGCCTCAAGGTTGCATGGAAATAATTAAAAAAGCATGCAGATATATCTTAGCATCTGCAAACCTAGTGGCTAATACAAATTTTCTGACTACCTCCCTAATATAGATGGTATTAGTAACAAAGTCTGGTTGCAGAGGAAGGAAGGAAGGAAGGAAGGAAGGAAGGAAGGAAGGAAGGAAGGAAGGAAGGAAGGAAGGAAGGAAGGAAGGAAGGAAGGAAGGAAGGAAGGAAGGAAGGAAAGCTTTAGTACAGTAGTGGGGAACAAGTGGAATAAAATTTGTTAGAGATCTGAAAGAGGCATATACCCAACTTTCAGTGAATGTTAGGCCTATACAAAGCTTTAATTCAGAAACTTACAGTGGTATCTCGGCACTCACTTTTAATTGGTTCTAAGAGATGCAATGAGTACCAAAAACAATGCGAACTAAACATTTTTTTGCCATAACGAATAACCTAATGAACCACAAGGCAGCTGACACCAACAAGTTCTAGCTTGTACATTGAGTACCAAATAAATGATGAGTACTGGGACAAAATGTTCACATCAAAATGCACTGAATACCAAATCTGATGAGTTTCTAAGCAGTTTAGTACCAAGGTACCACTGTATTTCGAAGTTGATTATTATGAGTATTTGAATTAACTTCACCTTCCAAATCAAAAGTCAGACATAATCTTCAAATGGATTACTTTTCATGTAGAAAAGCTGATTTTCCAAAATTTGTTCAGAACCAAATCAATCCAGTATGAGTTAAATCAAACTGTTGAATCAAGTCAACTCATTTTTCTAAATAGATTTGAATTACTGAATCAAATTGAACTGACAATCTGAAACAAATCTGCAATGCAAATAAGAACTATTTTGCTTCTGTTTTTGCAGATGGATATGCACTCTATGACCCACTGGAATAAACAAGTGTTCCAAAAGTTATTGGTAGATTCAGTAAAAACAAAAAACATATTTTATGTGCTATGCCCTTACTGTTTTAATGACTCTTTTGCAAGCCCCTTTCCTTCATTCATTTCAAAAATAAATATTTTTTATAAAAATGACTAATGGTGTATGTAGGCATATTTTATATTAGCATAGTAGAAATCAATCTCCCACCAAACTTATTCTCAACAATTTCTTGTAAGAATTGTGATGAGTATTTTCCAACTAATTATTCTACACCACCCAGATTCACTTTTTGTAAGATGGGTGGCTATACAAATCTGATAGATGAATAAATAAACTGTCGTGATCATATATGAATATCTCGTACTTAGCATTAACAATGAAAAAACATTTAAGTTTTTTTTAATGGCCAATAATGAATTATATATATATATATATATATATATATATATATATATATATATATATATATATATATATATATATATATAATGATCAGTAGTTGATATATTATTAGTGCTGCTATGTTTGAATACCAATACTCTTGATGATCTAATGAAGAAGAAGAATGGTAACTCAGGGTTGAAATGAGGGGTCCTTGGTGTTCTCTGAGCTTGCTTGTTTTCTTGCAGATGTTTCATTACCTTAACTAGGTAACATCATCAATGCCAGCATGGAGTGCTGTTTGCTGTCTGTTTATAGTGTCTTGTTCATGGTGTCTTGCCTGTCTGGGTGGGTGGAGGTGGTCTTTGGGATTCTTTGGTTAGGCTGTTTCTTGATTGTTTACTTGATTGATGGTCTGAAGGTGACCTTAGAATTAATCTATGCTAGGCATGTTAAACTGCCGGCCCATGGGCCGGCTGTGTCATGCCGAAACTGCGCCCACCCCATTGCCGGCAATGGGGGGAAAATCCCAATATGTCACACAACGTCATGTGACATCGCAAGTTTGACATGCCTGATCTATGCTGATCTGAGTGCTGATTACTGGTGGAGAAATGCTAGGGTCTTTTTCTCTTTGAGGCTGGTTGATTGTCTCTTGTGCATTATCTAAAGATGATCACAATGTGGTAATAAAACATTAGAGGTTTCTTTATCACTTTACTGATATCTAATAGTTGTCTGGATTTTTGTAGCCAAAGATGGTAGTCCTAATATAACAGCTGAGTTGAGATGAAATACAAGCAGTATTTGACAGAATTCAGCATACCTAATTCCTAGAGCATTAAGATGGCTAATGTCTTCTGATAAGAATTACAAAGAGTCTTGTTGCACTTAATTCCAACAACTTTATTATGCCAAGGGTTCTTAAATTGTGGAGATACAAAATGTTCCACAGCTTGTAGCAGAATGTTGTATACCCACCTCTCTTTATTTTATTGTTTGTATACTAATAAGCTGCATCACCACAATTCCTCAAAGCAAATTCCACCATTTAATTATATGCTATGTAAAATAAAATAAAATGAATTAAAAATTACCTTAAGGATAGTCTATGAAATTGAGCATACTTTTTCCAAATGATTCTGCAGTTATTTACTAGATTTTCCAAATGTTTTGGAAAAAAAGTGAGAGTGAACAGTATGTGACTTTAAAAAAAAAAAAGCATCCACACACATTGCAAAAAAATACTCTTCTTGAAGCATTTAAGGAATGGAAAAGGATTCTGATTTGAATGTAACAAAAGAGAATAGTAATTTGCTGTAATAACAAGTCCCATGTTACTGGTAACTTGACACAACTGTCCATGTTTTGCATGTGAAGTGAAAACAGTTGTTTAGGAAAACATTAAATATATCCAATTTACAGCCATTTGCCAGACAATTTTTCCCAACTTTGTTTAAAAAGGGAGGAAAAAACAGATCTATCCTTTCTAGCTAACAAAACAAAAATCTTAGCAATTGGACAGATATGATGAGAAGGCAATCCATTTTATATGAAAAATAATTGTGCAATGGACTCTGCTTTTCAGTCTATACTTTCAAAAGCCAAATGCAAAAAGACAAATGAATTAAAATGAATATATTGTTGGGAAGAGCAAAAACCTAACTTTTCTTCCTAACTGTTAAATATATCCAACAAGATTATATAAGACATCATCAAGTCATATTTTATGTTATTGTAAACATAGCAATATTGTCCACTAATTTCAGAGGAAAACTATATGTTTATGTATATGTGTGTGAGAGAGATAAGATCAAGTAGATACATTTTAAAATCTCAAGACTATATCCCTGTTAATGGGTTAAACCATCCATTCTAGTTACCCTCCCCTCCACTAATATTTCAGAATTCAAAATAAGACCATTGTTATTTAAATATGACCCAGAAACTGGCAACAACTGCCTCCCATTATTGATCTTGGGTTAAAAAAAAGTTAACTAAGCATAGTCAGATGTGACTGGTACTTGAATGGGAGACAACAAGGAAATCTTGCAGTTTAAATGTCCATATAAGAACAAGGAATCCAGTCCAGGCTTGATGTATTTTATTTCAATATGCATTGCATAATATCTATCTTTTTTTCCCTATTCCATCCAGACATGTATTTTATCTCCCAAACCCTAAGGAGATCATCTTTAGAAGATCCAAACAAGACATTCAGACAGAGATTTCTTCATCATCATTACATTTCCCCATGACAAAAAATCTTTTCCAGTCTAGTTCTGGAAAAATTTGCAAAGGTCACATTCCAGCTTTGATGGGCACAAAATTAAAGTGGATAAATAAAATTAAAAATGACTTTAAAATAACCAAAAAACCTCTACCACTTGCATATTTCTTCGGGTTGCCTATTAAGAATTGAGGAATTACTTGCATCATCAACCACTTCTCTACATATCAGTTGTGTACTCTGTTCCCTACTTCCCTATTCGGAAGGAAGAAATAGCAGCAGTTGAAAAATCTGTTCCTTTGCACACCTGTTCAGAAGTGATTCTCAGTAAATTCAATGTAACATATTCCTAGATAAGCATTTGTAAGATTACAGGTATCTTATAGATAATTAAACAATAAACTCGCCACACAAATACTAGCAGGTTGTTCCATCTCTTCCCCCTTTGCCCTTGCAATTATAAAGCCAACACTGGAAGAATTTTTCTGCAGATTCTTTGAGTAAACTGCTACTTGTACAGTGCAATCTTACTGTATATGCACCTATTCAGATGTTAGTTAGCTGAATTCAATGAGTATTTTTCCTTGGTAATATAGTAACTAGACTGCAGTCTTCTTAAATGGAATGAAACAAGTAGAATCAAACAACACTGATCGCACAAAAGCGATTTCACAAAAGCTTCTGTTAAAAGACAAAAACTCCCTCACCTCCATTTCCCTCTCATCTTCTTACAACAGCTTATAATGTAGCAGAGGTATGCACACAAGACTGTCAGACTGCACACTCCTGGATTGAAACACCAAAATTTGGTGTTTGGCAAAACAAACAGATATCAGGTCATGATATTAGGTTATATGTGGATTTTTTAATAAACAAAAGATCAGTTTGCTTAAAGTAGCCTCCCACTTCCATCTCATCCTAAAAACACCTCTTATCTTATCTCAAAAGTTCTCTTTAGACATGGAAGTTTTTTGGGGGGGGGAGACTACCAAAGAAGACCACACTGTCACTTTTTGCTAATACATTTGGGAACAGCAAAAATGAAGACAAATGTGTGCCACGTCTAGTATCATGTCCTGTTCTGGGCTCTACTTATCAGTAATAATTTGGAGGAACTGCAAAATAACTTGAAAGAAAAGTGATCAGGATTATCAGGGCCTAGAAGTAAATCCTCTGAAGAGAAAGTTCTGGATGAGAAAGGTAACTTACAGAAGACATGTCAGAATTCTTCAGATGTCTTCAAGAAGAAAGTCATGCCCTGTTTGACCTGTTCTTTCTCATTCCAGAGTGCAGGATATGGAATAATGATTTCAATTACAGGAAGGCAGAAAAACTCCCCAATTGTAAGAGCAGCTCAGCAGTGGAACCAGTTATCTGTTGTGCTGCCCTTCAATGATATGTTCCAGGGAAGGCCAGACAGCCATCTCTCTGGGATGCTTTAATTTCTATTGCTGAGCAGGGATTTTTTTTCAGTAGCTTAAGTAGTAATTCCAAACTCTTTGTGAATCTTGCCTTAGATTTCCAGTTGCCATTACCCTTTCCTGGAAATTTGACTCATAGCTGATCACACAAATTGGTTATCCCAATATGATTGTGGGCCACTAACCATTTCTCAAGGCAGGAACACAACACCATCCTCTACTTTCTACATACAGAGAGAGCTTTTTTTTTCTTCTTTATGCAACAAAAGGAGCCTTTTTCACCTTGTGGGAGTGTAAATGGTGCTATCCAGTTCACCTGCTGTGATTCACTTTAGGGTCTCCACTCCAATTAGTTGGCATGTGCCACAGCAAATCAGTCACTTATCACTGCCATCCATATCCATTTTGCTTTGCTTTAAAAAAATTCTTTTCTGCCAGTTTTCACTTCTAGCCCAAGGAACAGGAAGAAAGGTAAATCTCCTGATTGCTTGCTTCCACTTCTTCTAGTCCAACAGCAGATGCACTAGATAATAGGTATCAGTAACAAAAGAAAGCTAAAGATGGGGTAAGTCTCTCAATGAAATTATGTATGTTCAAAAGTACGCCCTTGAAAAGGAAAGCAATTGGTGATTACTTTCTCAGCATGGGTGAGAAAGGAAAAGAAACAGAGGACTCTACCAATCAGGGGCACCAGCATTCATGGTCTAGTACAGGGGTGTCAAACTCACGCGTCATGTGACATGTCGCAACATATCATGATTTTTTACCCATTGCCCGAGCTGGGGTAGACATGGTTTTGGCATGACGCATCCGGCCCTTGGGCCAGCAGTTTCACATCCCTGGTCTAGTAGTTAAAACATTAGATGATCACTTTGGCCAAAGGAGAGGAAGGAGATTTCTTAAGTCGTCTTAATTTCTAACTGGTTTATGGACTGTCAAGTAGTTTAAAAAGTAGCAAAAAAGCACAACAAAGAATGTTCTTCCTGCACCAACTCAGAAAGCTCAGACTGTCCAAGAAGCTGCTGATACAGCTCTACAAAGGAATTATTGAGTCTGTCATTTGCATCTCTATAACTGTCTGGTTTGGCACTGCAGCCAAACAAGACAGACACAGACTTCAACAAATAGGACTGCAGAAAAACAACTGCAACCAGCCTGCCTTCCATTGAGGACCTGTATACTGCACGAGCAAGAAAGAGGGCTGTGAAAATATCTACAGAGCCCTCACAAGTTTCAACTTCTTCCAGCAAGATGACACTATAGGGCATTGCACACCAGAACAACTAGACACAAGGACAGTTTTCCCCCCCACACTGTCACTCTGCTTAACAACTAATTTCTATAACACCGTCAAACTACTTAGTAAAGCTATATTACTATTATTCTCCTCATCTTTCCTATTACCTGTCCTTATCTTCTTATGACTATAACTTTGTTGCTTGTATCTTACAATTTATATTGTTTTATTTAGTATCCTAGTATGATTTATGTTGTTGCTTAGCTAGTATCCTATGACTATCACTAAGTGTTGTATTTTATGATTTATGATGAATGTATTTTTATGTTGTTTATAATCATGATTTATCACCATTACTTGTATGTACACTGAGAGCTTACGCACAAATTCGTTGTGCGTCCAACCACACTTGGCCAATAAAGAATTCTAAAAGGGTGCAGTGCAGAAAAGCATTGATTTATCTTTTGATTGTCCCTTTTACAGCTTCTATTAATATAGCCTGCCAGTGAGTGTGCCAACATTTGTATGAAACTTAGAGTGACTGTAGGGCTTTGAGATAAGACTGTCAGATTTATTTCAACCTCAGATCAGATAATCACATCTGTTTGTGGGGCTTCAACCATTATACACTAAGGGAGCACCAAAGAATTGGCTTCACCCACCACTGACATTGTAATAGGCCTCATGCAACCATTTAGAAAGTCATTCCTGAAATGCTTTATATGTAAACTAAATATCAGGAAAATGATGTTTATCTTTTGATCCTCATGTTGCTTGCATCTGAATTTTACCAATGTAGCCAGACTGTCTCACAAATCTCTATGCTTTGCTCCTAGTTGTTCTTCTAGCAAAGAGAAAATTCTTGAGGTCCTGAATACAAGGAATTTGCCGGCCCCAACTAGAAAACAGAAGCAATTAGTTCACGTTGTTAATCAACCAATATCAGATTACATTTGCTTTTTGGCTGCACATTGATAATATTTCCAGCAACAGGAGAGAGATAGATCCTCTACTGATATAAGCCTTTTTTCAAGCTCTTTGGCATCTGCCAAAATTGAAAAAAAACTAAACTCTTTCCAAAGCATGTCTGTCACAGTCTCCTTAGCAAGATTAAGATCAAAAATATGGAGCTGCAAGAATTCCAATAACTGAATTATTTCCCATCTAAAGCCAATAATTTCCCCAAAATAGATTCTTCTTTGGTTTCTTTAACTCTCTATGAGCATTGAATTGGTTGGGCTTTTCACCTGCAGCTTACTGTTTAGACCAGGAGTAGTCAACCTTGGCTCTTTTATGACTCATGGACCAACTCCCAGAATTCCTGAGCCAGCACAGCCGGCTCAGGAATTCTGGGAGTTGAAGTCCACAAGTCATAAAAGAGCCACGGTTGACTACCCCTGGTTTAGACAATAGTGTCCTGAATATTTACCCATCTATGACCCAACCATTGCATCCCATTTTCCCAGAAAAAAAATATCCTAAATATAAATTAAGCCTGGGAGATATGGCATGAAGCAGTTCAAAGTAATCTTACTGATTTCAGCTTTTTAGGTGCCAGGAATTTGGTGCCAGTCTTTGTGTGCAACCACACTTTTAAAATTGTGGCAACACCAAGAAATTCATGGCAGTTAAGCTTGTCCTTCACTGCTGCCATATTGACTGTTTACGACTGTTTCTGGCAAGACTTTGATCAAGATAGTGTTTCTTATGTTTCAGGCTTGTAAATTTATATATACGTATGCTAGCTAAATTCAAGGTCTCTGGTTCACTTATGTTTTCTTTCAACAGGTGAGGGAGTTCATTTCAACTCATTTAGGTGTATATCCAAAAACCCAAATCTTACTTAGGGTTTCTCTTTTTTTTAACAACTGCCACATATTGAATGGCATTTTCATGGTTTCCTTGTCTTATTAAAAATCCCTTGATCTTTTCCCATGAGCAAACACTTACCACTTTCTAGCATAATTAACTCACTTTGAAGAAAGCTTTGTGCAATTCTTCATAGTTTATTTTGCTTTCATCTACTTTTGTGTTAATTAATTACTTCTATATGTGCCCATGGTTGCAAACTTGTCAACTGTAAGAGAAGAAAGGAGGTCAACAGTGAGATAATATGTTCAAAAATCCTCCCTATAGCTGTTGAAAATACAAAACAATAAAAGTAGAATTTCAGGAATTTTTAATTCTGTGTGGACAGTTGGGAGACACAACACCAAAATAAAACCTAGCGCATCTCAACCACACTCAATATGCTTTGTCAAATTTATACATTTTGAATGCATGTCTTAGCTGAGATTTCCGCTAAGCCTTGTTTATGCCCATGCAGAAAAATCATATGATTATCTCTGGTTTGCCCATGCTGAACTGTAGAAAGGTTTTTATCCTATGAGGGCAAATTTCTGATATTTATATGTTGTGGGAATAATCAGGGCTATTTTTATTAGCTTTGTAAATTTTGGCTATATTTTCCCCATTCAAAAGATCAATCAATTCCTAAAGAGCTTGAAATTTTATATTCTGCCTCTGTGCAGTATCTTAGCATATCATGAAACTGTAGTCAAGAATCACCTAAATTAATTCTGTGAAAAGTATGTAAAATTTGGCAAACTTTGCATCGTTGTTCTTGTGTTGGTGTTTGGAGTATAAGCATCAGCAGATTGGCAAAGAAGTGAAAGCATCAATAATTTTGTACACTTTTAGTAGAATCACGCATATGTTTGCTCCCATGTAACAATTCTCCTGTACAGATAGTCCTTGACTTAGAAACAGTTCATTTAGTGACTATTTGAAGTTACAATTGCAGTGAAAAAAGGAACTCACAACCATTTTTCACACTTATGACCATTGCAGAATCCCCACGATCACTGAGCAAAACTAAAATGCTTAGCAACTGACTCATATTTATGACAATTGCAATGCCCTGGGGCAGGGGTAGGCAACCTTGGCTCTTTTATGACTCATGGACTTCAACTCCCAGAATTCCTGAGCCAGCATGGCTCAGCTTGGAAATTCTCCCTTTCCCCTCAGCATGGCTGGCTCAGGAATTCTGGGAGTTGAAGTCCACGAGTCATAAAAGAGCCAAGGCTGCCTACCCCTGCCCTGGGGGGTCATGTGATCACCTTTGAAAAGTTCTGACAAGAAATGTCAGTGAGGAAGCCAGATTCACTTAAACACCATGTTATTAAATTAAGACCGGCAGTGATTTACTTAACAATGATGGCAAAGAAGGTCATAAAATGGGGCAAAACTCACTAAACAACTGCCTTGCTTAGCAACAGAAAGTTTGGGCTCAGTTGTGATAATAGGTCGAGGATTACCTATATGTTCTTGTTCTGCTTCTCAGTCTTAGCCAAAGATCTAACCTGTGAGGATTGATCTTTCCTTAGCAGGTTATTTATTCCTTGATAACACAGTAGCCACAGTCCATTAAGTCAACTCAGTTCTACAATCCTCTTCCACTGTCTTGGTTTTCCTCTAAACCCAAGTTGACGAGATCACGCTAAGTAAGACCAGACCATTTTTCTGTTGAAGAGGGGCAGAATCAGGGCAGCAGAAGTAGACTCAGGAAAGAAATTTAGACACTGAAATCATTCCCTTCCTCTCTTAAGTGTTTCCTGCTATGGCTAATGCTGACAACAGTTTTTTGGGTATGAGAGCAGAAGTAGCTATAGTCTCAGGGTTGTTGGCCTAAGACAGGGGTAAGCAATCTTGGCTCTTTTATGACTCGTGGACTTCAACTCCCAGAATTCCTGAGCCAGCATGGAAGTTGAAGTCCACAGGTCATAAAAGAGCCACGGTTGCCTACCCCTGGCCTAAGATGATATTTTCTTTTTTGGAATCACTGCTTCTCTGCTTGTGGGAGTCTGATAGTGCCAGATGGCTTGGCAGGCTAGCCCAGAATAAGACCCCAACTGGGAAGGGGGCATAAGTCTGCCACACCCTCTCATATTTACAAGCATGCATATGGCAGATGTAGAGTGTATTTTGAACAACTTGCCAGCCCAGTAAATATGAGCATAGTAGATAAAACATTTGGATCCACATACTATATGTATTTCAAAATACAGCAGCACAAAGCTTAAGATAATTGCATGTTCCTGAGGAATTAATGCCTTTTAATGTTGCAGGAAAAAAAATTGATAGATGCCGCTGTCCAGAGGATATGTTAAAAACATTAAAACATATTAAAGGAACTTGAATTTATTTATTCTATAAATAAAATTTTGTGGATAGTCTCATTCTGATCAGATGTGGGGCTCTGATCACTTCATAATTCATTAGACTGAGAGTTCACATCTACACTGCTATAGCTTTTAATACCCAGATTATATAGTATGTGATAGATACAAGAGCTGAGGGCAAAGTTTGGTTTATATGTGATACAATTTACTACTGGGACATCTTGTGCATAAGCTCCGTGGAAATGCAACCAGAGCCTTTAATATGTTGTATCTTGTGAATTCCCTGAAGTGAAGCTGGATGAAGATAATATGTGTTTCTCTGACCAAATTCAAAATGACAATGAGGTTTGGTATATTTTGCATGTGAAAATGTATGCATATGTGTTAATGTGTTGTACCAGTCGCATTTCATTTTGCTTATTTAAGAACCTGATTATTTTTAAAAGATTGTTTAAAATTATAACTGAAGCCTTTGATTTCTGGCCAATGAAAGTTCTGAAAGATTTCTGATATCAGGTAATTGTTGTTCCACACTGTAGATTTAAGGCTAGCTTTCCTGGAACTGATCCACTGAAACTTTTTACACAGAAAAGTTCCTAGTGTCCTTGTGGACCAATCAATCATTTAAGATTAAACCTCCCTGCCTTTTGCTAATGCAGACAGCTTAGGAAAGAGCAGGAAAAATCACAGCCCGCCTTCAGAGGGAGGCACTGTGTACGCTACACAGGAGACAATCTGCACAGCAACCCCCAGAGTGACTTTAAGAGCTGATTTTGCTTGGCAGTCATTCCTGCTCTGTCCTGCTCTTCATCCCTGAGGCGAACTGCAAACAAACCAGGACAACAGGAAGTTCACATTATCAGGTGTGCAATCTTTTCATATGCAACTGTTCTTCCTACTTCAGCAATGTTATTTGTGCTGGCCTGATGCACAAATGATGCTCAGTAGAAACATCTGCTTTATGTTGCTGTAATGGCTGATTTAGTTCCATTCTCTATAGGCTTCTGGGTGGTTGTCATCACCAGTTTATCTGAGCATCTTTCCAAAGTGTGTGTTAAGTGCGTCTGCTACATTAGAGGGCCATCTTATCCTTGAGGGAAAGTTCACAGTACAATGCAATGTTTCCTTTTTAAATAGAATTAACCAGAAGGAAAGTTTTAAAAAATGATATGAGGAGGAGGAGGAGGAATAGTGTTAAGGGGCAGATTTTTATTTGGTCCACATATTCAAAGTGAACTGACCTAATTTTTATTTCACCACACAATCTGTTTTAGCAATTCTGGACTTTCCCAGGTTTTATAATGCATGGCTTAAAATTTACATTAAAGTGCATACATTAGAAAAATGTATAGAAAAACAAAGGGTTTTTTTTTTTTTTTTTTTTTTTGCTTTTTTTTAAAGATTACCAGTGTTGCGTCCTTGGCGGGAAAACAGACACGAGAAGCAGCTGGAGTTCTCAGTTTCTTTTATTCAGCGTTCAGCTTACAGGAAGATGGCTTCAGCCTCGCCCAAACGCCTCGCAGCCTCTTATATAGGCAACTCCCGGGTAAATGGGTTACTTTTCCCGCGCCAGCACCCGCGCATGCGCACGGCGCTGGCGACAGCCTGTCTGGTCCCGGGCAGCTTTGCACCTGCCCGGGACTGCCTGCAAACGCCCGAGCCGTTTGCAAAGGCTCGGGACATAACACCCCTTTCCCCCGGGCTAAAACTACTACCAACATACAACATTTATTTTATATGACATTTTGCTCCCCAGTGCTCCCACTGTTTACTGGCCTTTGCCTTGCCAGCAATGTTATGTAGTCTTCTAGGTACTTGGGAGATTTCTTTGCTCTCTGTGACCTTCTTAGCTGTGGGTTACTGGCATAAGTCCCCTGACTGGAGGGAGGCGTGAGCCTGTTCTCTCTATTGTGTCCTGGTGTCTTCCAAGGACTGTGCCCCGATGCCTGGCCTGCTTGCTTGCCCACCGGGCTCGTCAGGCCAGGGCTTCTGTTACTTTGTGACCTGGTTGACCTACCTAGCTGTAGACCCTCAGGCCCCTTGAAGTGATAGCCGCTGCTGGGCGTCTCTGTAGAACCTCCTAGGTCAGTCCAAGACCTGTCAGGAGGCTGTCCATTCCCTGAACCCCATTCTGTGTTCGGGCTCGTGTGGGTTTCTGTACTTTCCCAAAACTCAGGTGTTCCCTGATTTGTGCTAGGGTTGTTGTAGTCGGGACTTGGTTCCTCGACTAACTCTGTGTATGTTTGACCCCCTGTAGGATTTGGGGTAAGGTCAGGCCAACCTTGGGAATTGTGTGCCAGTTCTCTTGCGGGGAATGATTTGTTGGGATGCCCCCGGGTATCCTCCGTTGCTGGAGTGCTGTGTGATGTGTGTGGAAAGTGAGTATGCCCCCGGGGTGACTCCCTGGCTGGAGTAGGCGTGAGTGCCTGTTGTGTGGGTAAGCTCATGACTTTCTTTTCGGAGCAATTGCAGAACCTTGGGACGAGCCGTTTGTGGCTCCCTCAGTGGAGGTGGGCAGTAGCTCTTGCCCTTCCCTTTGCTCCAAAGGGTCCCCCTCCCCCCCTGGAAAAGACCCAGGAGTCTCAGCAGAAAAGTCTCGCCTAGAGCGAAGTTGGTCGATGTGCCGACGCAGGACACGACCGTTGTCCAGGGCAACCTCGTAGGAGAGAGGACCTGTGATCCTGGACACAGAAGCGGGGACCCATGTATGACCAGGCCCGTAATTGCGAGCCCAAACCGGGGCACCCACAAGTAGTTGTCTAGGTGCCCTAGGATGTGAGGTAGATGAAGGCAGTCTGTCCGGATGCAACCGGTCAAGTCTAGTAGTAAGTTGGCGCCCCCAACGAAGTTCAGCTGGACTTCTCCCTGTAGAAGTGGACGGTGTGGTGCGATAAGAAAGGAGAAAGTCAGCCAACCTGTGATGCCAGTCCCCGTAGGTGAGTCTCTTCAAGGCGTCCTTTGCGATGCGCACCATGCGTTCAGCCATACCGTTGGTGGACGGGTGAAAAGGCGCAGACGTGGCATGACGAATCAGGTTTGCCTGTAAGAAAGCTTGGAATTCGGAGGAGGTGAATTGAGGGCCGTTGTCGGACACAATGACATCTGGCAGCCCGTGTGCAGCAAAAATCCCCCTCAGTACCTGAATAGTCTTTGCAGTGGTGGTGGATGAGACAGGCACAACCTCAAGCCATTTTGAATGGCTGTCAACAAGGACCAAGAAGAACTGGCCCTGAAAGGGCCCAGCGTAGTCAATGTGCACCCTAGACCATGGGGACTGTGTTTCCTCCCATCTATGCACAGGAGCTTGGGGCATCTCTGGGCGAGATCGTTGGCACAGGTGGCATGCGTGTACCTTAGCTTCAATATCTTTATCTAAACCAGGCCACCACAAGTGGCTTCGTGCAAGAGCCTTCATACGAACAATGCCAGGATGACCCTCGTGGAGGGATTCTAAGACCCTAGTCCTCATTGAGGTGGGAATGACAACTCTGTTTCCCCAAAGCAGACAACCCTGAGAAAGGGACAGTTCGTTTCTTTTGGACCAGAAACTCTGAAACTCAGGACTAGGGCAGTGCTCAGGCCACCCGGACAGGACCCAGGAGCGGACACGTGAAAGTGTGTGATCTGTACCCGTTTCAGCGGTAACATCCCTGGCACTAAGAGGGAGCTCGGGCAAGGCTTGGATTGATAGAATGTTGACAGCTGGCGCGGGGTCAGCTTCTACTACTGGCAGAGGCAACCTACTGAGGCCATCAGCATGGCCCATTTCTTTCCCAGGCTTGTGGAGTAATGAAAAATCATATGCAGACAAAAAAATAGACCACCTAAGCATTCTAGGGGAAATGATGTGGGGAGTCTGCTTACGTGTGGTAAACAGTCCCAGCAGAGGCTTATGGTCAGTGAAGACCGTGAAATGCCTGCCATATAGAAAATCGTGGAATTTTTTAATTCCAGCAACAACAGCCAGAGCCTCCCTGTCTATCTGAGCGTAGTTGCGCTCGGCAGAAGACAGTGTTCTGGAGTAGTATGCAATAGGAACCTGAGTTCCATCAGACCTGAGGTGACTCAGGACAGCTCCAACCCCGTAGGGGGACGCATCACAAGCGATGCACACAGGAAGAGACTCGTTGAAATGTGCAAGAACACTGTTAGAAGTGAGCAAGGCCTTGACTTCTTTAAAGCAAGCCTCATGTGCTTGTGACCACAGCCACACAGCTTGTTTGTCTAGTAGCCTGTGAAGAGGCTCAGCTACACTAGCTTTATGTGGAAGAAAAGAATTGTAGAAATTCAGGAGGCCTAGGAAGGCCTGAAGTTCGGCCTTAGACTTTGGCCTGGGTGCTTGTAAAATAGCAGTTAGTTTGGATTCAGCAGGATGAATCCCAGCAGCATCAATTTTGAATCCCAGAAATTCAGTAGAAGGCACCCCGATCTTGCATTTGTCTTTTCTGAGCTTGAGGCCTGATTCCCTGAATCTTAACAGGACAGCCCTAAGTCTTTCAGCTAGAATGTGTGTGGAGTCTCCTGCAATCAAGACATCGTCAAAGTAGGGGCAGACCCCTGGTATACCTCGTAGTGTGTTTTCCATTACGCTTTGGAAAATCCCAGGAGCGACATTTACTCCAAACTGTAGCCTTTTTACTTTAAAGGCTCCCCTGTGGGTCACAATGGTCTGAGCTATGGCAGCATCATCATCAACAGGCAGCTGTTGATATGCTTGAGCTAGGTCAAGCTTTGCAAAAACACGCCCCCCCTTGAGAGAGGCCAGGATGTGACTGACCACAGGAACAGGATAGGCATGTTGCTGCAATGCCTTATTGAGTGTGCATTTGTAATCAGCACAAATGCGAATGTCCCCATTTGCCTTTAGAGGCGTGACAATGGGGGTCTCCCACGGGCTGGAATCAACAGGTTCTAGGATTCCCTGTTGGATTAGTTTGTCTAATTCAGTGTCAATCTTACTTTTTAAAGCAAAAGGGACCCTTCTTGCTTTAATCCTAATGGGAGTGACAGTGGGGTCTAGCTTTAAGGACACAGGTGGTCCTTTGAATGTGCCCAGCTGGGGGCTGAAAACATCTGCAAATTCTTTGCAGACTTCCTGTAGGTCGAGTGTTTGTAAGCTGTTGAGTCCTGTGACGTGTATCCCCAGGGCCTCAAACCAATCGAGTCCTATGAGACTCGTTCGTTCACCCCCTACTACTAATAAGTCTAGTGGACCTTCAAAACTCTTGTATTGCACGTTAAGGGTGGCCTCCCCCTTAACACACACTCTTGAGTTCTGAAAATCTGTTAATACAATATCAGAAGGCCTTAACTTGGCCTTAGACCCACTACTGGAACAAATCTTCCTAAATGTATGCAATGAAATGATGGACAGGGCAGACCCTGTGTCTAGTTCCATAGATAATGGAACCCCTTGTAGCTTCACGTTGAGTGACAGCTTTTTCTTCATGGGCTTGTGTGTGCCTGTTCTACAGATGCTTCTTCGCGAAGCGCAAAACCCTACCCTATTCTGGCTGGGGAATCTGGTACCTTTCAGGCGTTCTTCTTGGGGTTGTGCCTTTCGTCGGCTCAGACACACAGCTGCAATATGCCCTTGTTTGCCGCATGCCCGGCAGGTAGCGGAGCGGAACTTGCAGTCGGTTCTCCTGTGGCGACCTCCACAGCCGATGCACTTGAGCGGAGCCGAAGAGCTTCCCTTCTGGTTCTCTTCCTTCGCGGGGTGTAGACGGTCGACTTCCTCGTCCGGATCCTCCTCGGAGTTTCGTCGGACGTCTTCCTGGTGCACGGACGCACCCTCTGCACTGTTTCTGATCGGCCGCATGTTTTTGATGGCGCCGCCTGCTGCTTCTTCTGCGGTGACTTCCCTTAAGGCGTCTTGGAAGGATAATTCTTCCTTGGCAAAAAGTCTCTGTTGTAGCTCTCGATGCCTTAGCCCGCACACGAATCGGTCCCTCAGTCGTTCCTCGAGGTCCTTGAACTCGCAGGGCTTGGCGGCCTTCCGTAGCGCGGCGATGTATTCCTTGGCTGTTTCACCGGACCGTTGATCCCTCTGCTCGAAGGTGTGGCGCCATGAGATAACGGACACCTTGGGGTGGAAGTGCTCTTTCAGCAGCTTCTTCAGGTCTGCGTAGCTTACAGACTCTACTGGAACAGGTGCTACAAGATTTTCTGCGATTTCGAAGGCGTCTTGGCCGCAAACGCAAAGCAGGGTGGCGGCCTTCAAGCTATCTTCCCTCACTTGGTTTGCCTTGAAGTAGTTCTCCATTCTGGATACGTAGGACTCCCACCGCTCTGGATGTGAGACGTCGAATTCCGAAAGCCTTCCGATTTTCGCCATCTTCGGATCTTCAGGAGACGGGTCTATCAGCCAGCCTACCCCCGAATGCGCACCGGATTGGCGGGCAGCTGCCGAGTCGACGCCGTTCCTCTTCCGCCGCTCAGGACTCCTTGGGTAAGCTTACACTTTTTCCTTTCCAGGTAGTGCAAGGCATCCCATCCTCGTCGCCAGTGTTGCGTCCTTGGCGGGAAAACAGACACGAGAAGCAGCTGGAGTTCTCAGTTTCTTTTATTCAGCGTTCAGCTTACAGGAAGATGGCTTCAGCCTCGCCCAAACGCCTCGCAGCCTCTTATATAGGCAACTCCCGGGTAAATGGGTTACTTTTCCCGCGCCAGCACCCGCGCATGCGCACGGCGCTGGCGACAGCCTGTCTGGTCCCGGGCAGCCCTGCACCTGCCCGGGACTGCCTGCAAATGCCCGAGCCGTTTGCAAAGGCTCGGGACATAACACCCAGGATGGTACAAAAATTGAACAGAACAGTTGTAAGACTGAAAAAGACCTTTTTTGGGCTGATTCATTCAGTTCCACTGACAGACTGAGAGGTTTATTTTTCTTAGGTTTGTTATTTATGTTTGAAGTTTTTCTTCTCTGAATTGGTGATGGAATACATTATAATAATGTGCTAGGGACTGAGAACCAGAGACTGCCAGGGGGTCTTAAATAGCTTTCCTTTAGGGTGGATTTGAATGTTACACATGAGGTTGCTGCTAAAATTGTCAGTCCTGAACTTGCTATCCTATTTCTCACATTTGTGTGAAGAACAGCTAAAGTGCTAAGTAGAAATTTGAACCCCAGATTCCATTCTCCACTGACATATGAAAATCAGTGAGGCATTACAGTATTTGAACCCTTTCGAACAAAGCTTGAGTCTTAATGATGAAGGCAAGATGAACCAATCTACTGATCACATGTCTCTATAACTGCCCTTGCAAGCAATCACAAGCAAACTGATGGTGCTTCATTCACAGATGATTTGATGTAGGGAGAGGCATGAAAGTGGATTTGATAGACTTCTGGGGGGAGCGAACAAAGCACATCTCTCAAAAAGTAGGGACAATGACCATGACAAAGATTGAAAAACCAATGAGTAGATTGGTTCTTCAAAATCTCTCCAGATAAAGAGAGGATAGGACAGTGTTTCTCAACCTTGACAATTTTAAGGCATGTGGACTTCAACTCCCAGAATTCCACAGCCAGCATTGCTGGCTGTGGAATTCTGGGAGTTGAAGTCCACATGCCTTAAAATTGTCAAGGTTGAGAAACACTGGGATAGGAGATCACCCATATGTGCTCCAGAGATTACAAAATAGCAGTCTCCCATGGATTTGAGCATTGAGAGATGAAATAATCAGCCATCATGTTCACAGTCATGGTGGAGCTTTGGTTTGCTAATCTTACTTTCTAATTACTTTCAGAAATTGCCTGCTTAACTATCTTAAGACTAGTGTAAATCTTCAGAAATGACAAGTTTGAAAAACCAACTAGTGAATTTAGCTTTATTTCTGAATAAAAGAAAAATTAACCATAAGTTTAAGAATTTAAAAAAAATAGAAATAAATTAGAAATCTGAAAATAATCAAAACAGCATGGATCATTCTCAAATTCTTTTTAAAATGAATTCAGCAGGTTTGGGAGACTGAAAGGCTGATGGTCTAGAAGAGTCTTTTCTCAGTTTGACTTACCTCTCAGTACTGTGAAGATGAAAATGAACACTGCCTTAAATACATGGAGAAAAGATTCAATATAATGGTAATAAATAAAAGACTAAAGAAGCACAATGTGAGGGGTTTGTGACCTCAACTAGTGTGTTTCATAGAGGAAGAGACAATTTTTTTTGTCATACTGCTCGTAAAATATATAGAGGGAAAGGAGGACTCAAGAAGATATAACATAGCAGGCAACAACAACAAAAAGCAATGGCTAAGATAAATATGAGCAAACATAATTGCAATGCATACAACCAAACAAGATCAGCTCATCTCCAGGGAAACAGATTTCTGTGTAGGTTGTCATGCAGAATGAAAGATTTGAAACTGCAACTTCTGGTTAGGTGCCACAGCATGATGGGTGTAGGAAGAAGGGGTTCCATCTTCCAAGTTCAATTTTGCCTCGCTGTGGACCCTTAAAAGGGTCACCCCAGAGAGGCAACAAAGAAGGAGGGGACCCTTGTTGATTGTGATGGGGTGGGGGCCCTTCTGCTGGATCCAAGGAAGCCCTCCAAACCAGCAGGGGAAAGACTGGCTACATTTGTGTGGCCAGTCAGAAGCTCCTGACAACCGAAGATAAGCACTAACTAGCATTTTTTGAACAACGTGGATGGAACTGGGTGAGACTTTATCCTCTTTTTATGATCTTAATACTACTTTCCTGGAAAAAAGAATGCCCAAAGCAAAGATTCCTCCCCAATGTGAGAGGGAAGAGAAGTTTTTGCCCCACTTCCTCAGGAAAAGAAAAACGGTGAATTAATTGTTTTGGGGAAAAATAGAGAAAACTACAAGATCAATATGGAATTAATACAGATATATAGCTTTGAAATTTGGGGACTAAAAGTACCTTTGAGACTTTTTTTTTTAGAAAAGATATTTGAAATATCTCTAAAAAAAAAAGTCTCAAAGGTACTTTTAGTCCCCAAATTTCAAAGCTATATATCTGTATTAATTCCATATTGATCTTGTAGTTTTCTCTATTTTTCCCCAAAACAATTAATTCACCGTTTTTCTTTTCCTGAGGAAGTGGGGCAAAAACTTCTCTTCCCTCTCACATTGGGGAGGAATCTTTGCTTTGGGCATTCTTTTTTGCTTGGATTTGGAAAGCTGGAAGATGGTGGCAATGACATCTAGTGGTGAATCACAGCGCTACAATTTATTATGCTTAAAGGAAACTTGGCTTAAAGCCCAGATTTAGATAAGACTCTTTGTTGTTCCTGGAAACTTTAACTTTTGCAGACTTCAGCTGGGAAAAGGGGGGAAAAAAACTCTTGGGCTGTTTATCTGTGTTGGGGACCCTATTCGACTATAAAGACTACATACAAAAACAAAATGGGTGTTCCATACTCAGCGTCAAATGGTAAAAAAACCATCTTTAACATTTGTCTCTGAAGCCGCCAGCTTGATATACCAACAAGAAAATGTTAATGAATTTCAGAAAGAAATTCTTTCTACGTTGAAATCAATTCAACAGACAATTATTTTATTTCGTGATGAGTGTAAAAATAACACAAATGAGATAAAAGAACAATTTTCTAACCTAAACTTACAAATCTAGACAATGACTACAAAGAAGGAACTAGTAACTCAGAAAATAGAAGAGACATTAGAAGAAACGAATCCAAAGATAGAGGACCTAAAGAAAGGAATTAACAGACAGATACAGACAAATGAAAAATCAGAAGATGAAGTATTAACACTGGAAATGGAAAAGATATCTTACTTGTCAAGATCTCAGAAAATATTTGAGGATAAAGAAGAAGAGCTGATTGAATGGATGACAAAGTTGTTAGGAGAAATGCTGAATATTGACAAACAAGAAATGAAAAGAAAAATTGAAGGAGAAGGATGGAGGCTGTTTAATGAATATAAAAGGGTTGAGCGGTCTTCCAAAACTACTTCAATCAAATTCTCTTTCTCATTCCAAACAATATATACAAAAACAGAGGAAGAATTACTTGATGATCCAAATGCACTGGCTTGGAAAATTATTTGGCAAAGGAAGAAAGCTAGACTAAGACTCAAGAAAATAAGAGGTTTTGACCTATTAGATGGGATATTATACTATTAAACAGATGTTTGAATATGGTTAAGAAAATATCTATTAGAAATAAAAGTATTATAATTAGGATAGGATTTGTAACTAGAATATTATATTTTGTTATGAGATGGGAAATATGAAAATTCTAAAAGGGTTTGAATAAGCTTTTAGTTACCCAAATATAATTTATTATGAGAAAATTATAAGCGATAGAGATATTTTGAACATTGATGGGAAATTAAAATTTTTAAAAAGTGGAAAAAACAGGATATTGATTGAACAAATGGATTTTAAGTGCAAATGCAATTGAGATATATTCTGGCTAGAAAACATATTATAAACTGACACTATCAATATTATGTATAATATCAGAAAAATGTGATGAAGATGTCTATATTTAATTGTGTATGTATTAACAGTAACAAGAATTGTATTTGCCCAGTGTGGAAAAATGCATACCACCAGAAGAAGAGAGGACCAAGGAAGCACTGGATGGTGTAGTTTTGGAACTAGACTGAGAAAGTTAATTACCAATGGACCCAGACAACACATTGTTTATTAAGTACTCATAATGATAAAATTAGAAAATTACTAAAATATTTATAAAAAAAGAAAGATTTAAAGCTGCTAACCCCAAAATCACAGAATCTTCCAAACAAGCTTTATTGAAGTGAAAGAAGAAAGAATTACAAATGAACTATTTTCCAATGCAACCTATTCCTCTCTTTAGACATTCAGGCAAAGCCCTATGCAATTTTCTTCTAATGGCCTTACTGTGAATAAGCTATTTAAAAAGCTGCTCCCTGAATCTTTATCAGCTTGAAAAGCAGAATTATATTCTGATACCCATGCCAGACAAATCTATTGTTTAAACAAGGGGCAGAAGGTAGAAATCTTCAACATTGGGAGCCACTATATGGCCATTGATTCAGAAAGATGAGGTTCAGGATTTAAATCTTGAGACTGATGCATATAAGTAGCAGGGTGTCCGGGTAGTGCTAGATAGATAATTTCTTCGCATATATGGTTTCCCAATTCTTTGCAATAAATTTATATTAGCTTTGTATCCATTTGGGAATACAGAATAAGGAGAAAGTTTAGTAGGAGGACAAGTAGTAATAGTTTTATTGGTCATGAGGAGTACAAAATGCTTGGTACAAAGCAGCAGATAGAAATTGGGCTCAATGTGTTTTGTTGGTTGTCCTTAATGTGTCTGTCGGCCTTCCTGGGAAAACCATACAGGAAATACAAGTAGATGAGTTAAGTCTACTTTATTGTAAACCTGCATTAATAGAATCTTGCAAGTCTGAAAATAAAAACTTCCCACCCTCCACTTTTAGCTGTTTGTTCCATTAAAGTGAGTCTTTCCTTAGTTTCTATCTCTGACTGTTAAATGACTAAGGATTTCTGCCCCTCTTGTCTGATTTGTTTCTTTTCTCCCCTTTCCTCAAGGTCACCATTTTCATTCCATTCAGAGCTGTACAGATCAGTTCTCCAAGTTCCATCTGTGACAGAATCCCTGTAGACATGTGGTTGTAATCCAGATACTCAGCAAACAATTCCGATTCTGGAATTCTTACTTGGAACGAGGGGGGGGAATGTAATTTTGAGTTTAGTTTTTGATGATTAGATGACTTTTGTTGTGCTAGAAATGCCTAGTACTTAGTAAATATTTAAAACAAAAAGTTGAGTTTCTAATCGTATCTTGTATTTTACCACACTGAAAAAGTTTTTTTCCCTGTCAGCTTGCACTCCTTTCCTCTTCTTTACCTTTCCCTATTCTCTCATCATCCTTGTTTCTCCTTGTATTTTATGTTATAATAAACTTTAACAAAACAAAGGGGGAAAACAATATCCCACATCACATGATAATAATTTGCGACCTTTCCTGCTGGCTTCCCACATGTAGAGTCAATAGGGAAGCTGGCAGGAAGTCACAAGTCGCAATCATGTGAGGTCCTTCCTTAATGGCCACAATCCTCGGTTATTGACAGCGAGGGGAACAGTCAGGATTGCTGTCACTAAGCGATGTGGTCATGTGATGTCATACTTTGGAACTGCATTACTTAGTAACAGAAATTCCAATTCTAATTACTGTTGTTAAATTAAGACTAATACAAATGGACGACACTTCAACATAGCGGTACAAAAATCAAAGAAGCTGCCTTTGGTTTCCTTCAACATTCTGCTCCAAAAATAATTCCTTGTCGTCACTGTGACTACCATTGCCCTTCCCAAGACTCTTTTCTATCCAAGAAGTGCTAGTCATTATTATTTTTAAAAGAAATATAAAGCCTCCAAATGACCATTCTTTTTTGCGAAAACACTCCCTTTATCCGAAAACAAGCAGACACGATATGATCTAGTATTATCCTGAACACATCAATACCCCATGCTGGAGTGAAATCTTAACCAGTAAATCAGACATCGTCAAAAGATTGATACTGTTACTAAGCAATGAGACTTGATCTTAACCCAAGTACAGAAGATCAAAACATAGAATTGGAGTCAGGGGCATTGGGAAATTGTGTCTGAAACATTCTACACACTTAGATCATTGTTTAAATAAATCAGGGGGAGATGGCAGTTTCTAGTGGGACAGGATAGCTTTAGTTCTTCTAAAGAGAACATAGAATTGGGAGGAAGGAAAAGAAGTAAACTATCCAAAGGTTTCCTAGGTGTAAAAATAAACAAAGATGATAACACAAACAATTACATCATCAGGTTGTGTCAGGTTCAGCAGACAATAACTTGTTGCATTCTCTCATTCTTTCTTTAGGGAGCATGACAATTTTCAGAAAGTGCATAAATCAATCCAAGATTAATTTTCTACACGTAAATAGAAGTACAAATTATCTCAGCATTATCTCTCTCAGTTTCATGGTTTCCCCCTAAAGTATTCTGTCCCCAACACAGAAACAAGTTTTTACATTAATCAGACCTGAAGTCTTATCTTCAAGTTTTCTGGAAGGGAAATTTAATTACACCAGATTACTTAAGCTCATATCCTTTCGGAAAAATCAGATCAATAACATGCATCCTTCTTTGCTGCTTCTTTGATTCAAACAGGCATAAAGATTTAATTACACTTATTTTAAGCATCAGGTACAGCAAAATAGATTCCATTCTTCCTCTGCACCTCTCAGCAGACACCTCAGAGATGTCCTAGCTAAATTCTGCTTGATTGACATTGTCATTTGCTGCAAGATTGTATTATCTTCCCTGTTTAGAATCTTATGGATACTGGGGGGGGGGCATTTTAAACCTGTGAGTTTATGGTTTTACAGTACATTGTTAAATCAGGAATACCAAATAGATTTACATACATCTATGCTTATCTTTCTATGCTTATCTTTCACCTAAAGATATTAAAATCTTGGTATTGAATTACATGTGTTACAGTATTGTTTTGGTTTTAATATTTGATAATGTATTTTGTTATGTCCCGAGCCTTTGCAAACGGCTCGGGCGTTTGCAGGCAGTCCCGAGCAGGTGCAAAGCTGCCCGGGACCAGACAGGCTGTCGCCAGCGCCGTGCGCATGCGCGGGTGCTGGCGCGGGAAAAGTAACCCATTTACCCGGGAGTTGCCTATATAAGAGGCTGCGAGGCGTTTGGGCGAGGCTGAAGCCATCTTCCTGTAAGCTGAACGCTGAATAAATGAAACTGAGAACTCCAGCTGCTTCTCGTGTCTGTTTTCCCGCCACGGACTCAACACTGGCGACGAGGGTGGGATGCCTTGCACTACCTGGAAAGGAAGAAGTGTAAGCTTACCCAAGGAGTCCTGAGCGGCGAAAGAGGAACGGCGTCGACTCGGCAGCTGCCCGCCAATCCGGTGCGCATTCGGGGGTAGGCTGGCTGATAGACCCGTCTCCTGAAGATCCGAAGATGGCGAAAATCGGAAGGCTTTCGGAATTCGACGTCTCACATCCAGAGCGATGGGAGTCCTACGTATCCAGAATGGAGAACTACTTCAAGGCAAACCAAGTGAGGGAAGATAGCTTGAAGGCGGCCACCCTGCTTTGCGTTTGCAGCCAAGACGCCTTCGAAATCGCAGAAAACCTTGCAGCACCTGTCCCAGTAGAGTCTGTAAGCTACGCAGACCTGAAGAAGCTGCTGAAAGAGCATTTCCACCCCAAGGTGTCCGTTATCTCATGGCGCCACACCTTCGAACAAAGGGATCAACGGCCCGGTGAGTCAGCCAAGGAATACATCGCCGCGTTACGGAAGGCCGCCAAGCCCTGCGAGTTCAAGGACCTCGAGGAACGACTGAGGGACCGATTCGTGTGCGGGTTAAGGCATCGCGAGCTACAACAGAGACTTTTCACAAAGGAAGAATTATCCTTCCAAGACGCCTTAAGGGAAGTCACCGCAGAAGAAGCAGCAGGCGGCGCCGTCAGAAACATGCGGCCGATCAGAAACAGTGCAGAGGGTGCGTCCGTGCACCAGGAAGACGTCCAAGGAAACTCCGAGGAGGATCCGGACGAGGAAGTCGACCGTCTACACCCCGCGAAGGAAGAGAACCAGAAGGGAAGCTCTTCGGCTCCGCTCAAGTGCATCGGCTGTGGAGGTCGCCACAGGAGAACCGACTGCAAGTTCCGCTCCGCTACCTGCCGGGCATGCGGTAAACAAGGGCACATTGCAGCTGTGTGCCTGGGCCGACGAAAGGCACAACCCCAAGAAGAACGCCTGAAGGGTACCAGATTCCCCAGCCAGAATAGGGTAGGTTTTTGCGCTTCGCGAAGAAGCATCTGTAGAACAGGCACACACAAGCCCATGAAGAAAAAGCTGTCACTCAACGTGAAGCTACAAGGGGTTCCATTATCTATGGAACTAGACACAGGGTCTGCCCTGTCCATCATTTCATTGCATACATTTAGGAAGATTTGTTCCAGAAGTGGGTCTAAGGCCAAGTTAAGGCCTTCTGATATTGTATTAACAGATTTTCAGAACTCAAGAGTGTGTGTTAAGGGGGAGGCCACCCTTAACGTGCAATACAAGAGTTTTGAAGGTCCACTAGACTTATTAGTAGTAGGGGGTGAACGAACGAGTCTCATAGGACTCGATTGGTTTGAGGCCCTGGGGATACACGTCACAGGACTCAACAGCTTACAAACACTCGACCTACAGGAAGTCTGCAAAGAATTTGCAGATGTTTTCAGCCCCCAGCTGGGCACATTCAAAGGACCACCTGTGTCCTTAAAGCTAGACCCCACTGTCACTCCCATTAGGATTAAAGCAAGAAGGGTCCCTTTTGCTTTAA
This sequence comes from Crotalus tigris, assembly GCF_016545835.1. Lineage (NCBI taxonomy): Eukaryota > Metazoa > Chordata > Lepidosauria > Squamata > Viperidae > Crotalus > Crotalus tigris. Next base: position 1,038,281 of record NW_024100527.1, read on the forward strand.
AAAGTAAGATTGACACTGAACTAGACAAACTAATCCAACAGGGAATCCTAGAACCTGTTGATTCCAGCCCGTGGGAGACCCCCATTGTCACGCCTCTAAAGGCAAATGGGGACATTCGCATTTGTGCTGATTACAAATGCACACTCAATAAGGCATTGCAGCAACATGCCTATCCTGTTCCTGTGGTCAGTCACATCCTGGCCTCTCTCAAGGGGGGGCGTGTTTTTGCAAAGCTTGACCTAGCTCAAGCATATCAACAGCTGCCTGTTGATGATGATGCTGCCATAGCTCAGACCATTGTGACCCACAGGGGAGCCTTTAAAGTAAAAAGGCTACAGTTTGGAGTAAATGTCGCTCCTGGGATTTTCCAAAGCGTAATGGAAAACACACTACGAGGTATACCAGGGGTCTGCCCCTACTTTGACGATGTCTTGATTGCAGGAGACTCCACACACATTCTAGCTGAAAGGCTTAGGGCTGTCCTGTTAAGATTCAGGAAATCAGGCCTCAAGCTCAGAAAAGACAAATGCCAGATTGGGGTGCCTTCTACTGAATTTCTGGGATTCAAAATTGATGCTGCTGGGATTCATCCTGCTGAATCCAAACTAACTGCTATTTTAGATGCACCCAGGCCAAAGTCTAAGGCCGAACTTCAGGCCTTCTAGGCCTCCTGAATTTCTACAATTCTTTTCTTCCACATAAAGCTAGTGTAGCTGAGCCTCTTCACAGGCTACTAGACAAACAGGCTGTGTGGCTGTGGTCACAAGCGCATGAGGCTTGCTTTAAAGAAGTCAAGGCCTTGCTCACTTCTAACAGTGTTCTTGCACATTTCAACGAGTCTCTCCCTGTGTGCATCGCTTGTGATGCGTCCCCCTACGGGGTTGGAGCTGTCCTGAGTCACCTCAGGTCTGATGGAACTCAGGTTCCTATTGCATACTACTCCAGAACACTGTCTTCTGCCGAGCGCAACTACGCTCAGATAGACAGGGAGGCTCTGGCTGTTGTTGCTGGAATTAAAAAATTCCACGATTTTCTATATGGCAGGCATTTCACGGTCTTCACTGACCATAAGCCTCTGCTGGGACTGTTTACCACACGTAAGCAGACTCCCCACATCATTTCCCCTAGAATGCTTAGGTGGTCTATTTTTTTGTCTGCATATGATTTTTCATTACTCCACAAGCCTGGGAAAGAAATGGGCCATGCTGATGGCCTCAGTAGGTTGCCTCTGCCAGTAGTAGAAGCTGACCCCGCGCCAGCTGTCAACATTCTATCAATCCAAGCCTTGCCCGAGCTCCCTCTTAGTGCCAGGGATGTTACCGCTGAAACAGGTACAGATCACACACTTTCACGTGTCCGCTCCTGGGTCCTGTCCGGGTGGCCTGAGCACTGCCCTAGTCCTGAGTTTCAGAGTTTCTGGTCCAAAAGGAACGAACTGTCCCTTTCTCAGGGTTGTCTGCTTTGGGGAAACAGAGTTGTCATTCCCACCTCAATGAGGACTAGGGTCTTAGAATCCCTCCACGAGGGTCATCCTGGCATTGTTCGTATGAAGGCTCTTGCACGAAGCCACTTGTGGTGGCCTGGTTTAGATAAAGATATTGAGGCTAAGGTACACGCATGCCACCTGTGCCAACGATCTCGCCCAGAGATGCCCCAAGCTCCTGTGCATAGATGGGAGGAAACACAGTCCCCATGGTCTAGGGTGCACATTGACTACGCTGGGCCCTTTCAGGGCCAGTTCTTCTTGGTCCTTGTTGACAGCCATTCAAAATGGCTTGAGGTTGTGCCTGTCTCATCCACCACCACTGCAAAGACTATTCAGGTACTGAGGGGGATTTTTGCTGCACACGGGCTGCCAGATGTCATTGTGTCCGACAACGGCCCTCAATTCACCTCCTCCGAATTCCAAGCTTTCTTACAGGCAAACCTGATTCGTCATGCCACATCTGCACCTTTTCACCCGTCCACCAACGGTATGGCTGAACGTATGGTGCGCATCGCAAAGGACGCCTTGAAGAGACTCACCTACGGGGACTGGCATCACAGGTTGGCTGACTTTCTCCTTTCTTATCGCACCACACCGTCCACTTCTACAGGGAGAAGTCCAGCTGAACTTCGTTGGGGGCGCCAACTTACTACTAGACTTGACCGGTTGCATCCGGACAGACTGCCTTCATCTACCTCACATCCTAGGGCACCTAGACAACTACTTGTGGGTGCCCCGGTTTGGGCTCGCAATTACGGGCCTGGTCATACATGGGTCCCCGCTTCTGTGTCCAGGATCACAGGTCCTCTCTCCTACGAGGTTGCCCTGGACAACGGTCGCGTCCTGCGTCGGCACATCGACCAACTTCGCTCTAGGCGAGACTTTTCTGCTGAGACTCCTGGGTCTTTTCCAGGGGGGGAGGGGGACCCTTTGGAGCAAAGGGAAGGGCAGGAGCTACTGCCCATTTCTACTGAGGGAGCCACAAACGGCTCGTCCCAAGGTTCTGCAATTGCTCCGAAAAGAAAGTCATGGAGCTTACCCACACAACAGGCACTCACGCCTACTCCAGCCAGGGAGTCACCCCGGGGGCATACTCACTTTCCACACACATCACACAGCACTCCAGCAACGGAGGATACCCGGGGGCATCCCAACAAATCATTCCCCGCAAGAGAGCTGGCACACAATTCCCAAGGTTGGCCTGACCTTACCCCAAATCCTACAGGGGGTCAAACATACACAGAGTTAGTCGAGGAACCAAGTCCCGACTACAACAACCCTAGCACAAATCAGGGAACACCTGAGTTTTGGGAAAGTACAGAAACCCACACGAGCCCGAACACAGAATGGGGTTCAGGGAATGGACAGCCTCCTGACAGGTCTTGGACTGACCTAGGAGGTTCTACAGAGACGCCCAGCAGCGGCTATCACTTCAAGGGGCCTGAGGGTCTACAGCTAGGTAGGTCAACCAGGTCACAAAGTAACAGAAGCCCTGGCCTGACGAGCCCGGTGGGCAAGCAAGCAGGCCAGGCATCGGGGCACAGTCCTTGGAAGACACCAGGGCACAATAGAGAGAACAGGCTCACGCCTCCCTCCAGTCAGGGGAATTATGCCAGTAATCCAGAGCTAAGAAGGTCACAGAGAGCAAAGAAATCTCCCAAGTACCTAGAAGACTACATAACATTGCTGGCAAGCAAAAGCCAGTAAACAGTGGGAGCACTGGGGAGCAAAATGTCATATAAAATAAATGTTGTATGTTGGTAGTAGTTTTAGCCCGGGGGAAAGGGGTGTTATGTCCCGAGCCTTGCAAACGGCTCGGGCGTTTGCAGGCAGTCCCGGGCAGGTGCAAAGCTGCCCGGGACCAGACAGGCTGTCGCCAGCGCCGTGCGCATGCGCGGGTGCTGGCGCGGGAAAAGTAACCCATTTACCCGGGAGTTGCCTATATAAGAGGCTGCGAGGCGTTTGGGCGAGGCTGAAGCCATCTTCCTGTAAGCTGAACGCTGAATAAATGAAACTGAGAACTCCAGCTGCTTCTCGTGTCTGTTTTCCCGCCACGGACTCAACATATTTAATCTTTAAATCACTAAATTAGATTCTTTTTAATATCTTTTTTATTACAAAGTTGTGTTTAATGTATCCTAAAACTGTACTCAGCTCTGGTTACTGACTAATTTTGGTTAAGAAATTAACCAACTAGATATAGAATTTAAGATGGTAGAGGCATGAATCAAAGATTTTTTTGAAAGATAACTTTATTTGCAACAAATGCAAACTGTATGAATAAAATGTGAATATTTTTCATGGAATCACATTATCATGTTCAGCTCTTCCACTGTCTAAGAAATTTTAGATACCATTTCCTTCGTTTTGTTTAAAGCAAGTACCTATGTTTAGAATGAAATTCCCAGAGGATCTTAGAGGCCTCAGAATGAATTTTGTAGGGCACTCAGCCAATTCTTGAGTCAGAATTGTGGACTGCTTAATTGTGCAGGTCACAACAGAAAGGAAGAATGTATTTATAAAAAGAAATACATACTCAGGTTTTGAATCTACCCATTAGCAGACAATATCTAGATCTTTTTTTCATGATTTGATTCTTGTCAAAAGTTTATCTCCAGCAAAGAACCATTTGTCTTTTTAAGCAAACATTGTGTTCGGAAAGCAAAAATAAAACATTTTTTAATTCAACTGAAGGTTAGCGTATACAACAAAATTTGTTAACTTTTGTACAGCTGTTTCTCTCTTGTGCACACACATATATATACACCCACCTCACATGTACCATTTCAGAAATTACTTTAAAACTGAGTACAGATTGCCATTTAGAAAATTTCATGGCACCTTTGGCTGATAGGAAATGATTCCATGCTTCTTGAGCTCCTGACTTTGATTATCTAATGATTGTCTTACTAAGTTATTTAAAGAAGATTACTAAGAACTTTTAAATGTTCTTCTCTTTGACAAACTGAACAAAAGGTCCTTCCTCCACATGCAGTTTAACTCATCATTATATAAATATTTATATAGAGATTAGGAATGGTTCTTTCTGCCAAGCAGATTGGTTGATGTCTCTTGGAATCTTCCATTTACTCTAAATCAGATAACATTGTTTAGGGCTTGAGGAGATCTTATCAAATTTATACTTTTTCTACAAGCACCTGTGGTATCAGTGCAGACGGGTTCTTTTCCTGGATAATAAATATATTTTAGCTAAAAGAAAAAAGAAAAGCTATCCCAAATGTCTAACAAATTGAATGAATGAGAATAGCCATGATATTTGTGAACAAGAAGCCAGAGTCATTGTTACCCACCAGTTTTCTCCAATCTGATGTTCTTCAGGTATGTTGGCCTAGACTCGCAGTGTTTCTCAACCTTGACAATTTTAAGGCATGTGGACTTCAACTCTCAGAATTCCACAGCCAGCATTGCTGGCTGTGGAATTCTGGGAGTTGAAGTCCACATGCCTTAAAATTGTCAAGATTGAGAAACACTGGCCTAGAGCTTCCATCAGTTCCAGCCATATAGGTAATAGCCATGATACAGGAATTATAGCAATCTTGGACAGGCAGCTTCCTGGGAAAATATGGCATATCTGTAGGACAGTGGTTCTCAACCTTTCTAATGCCGCGACCCCATAATATAGTTCCCCATGTTGTGGTGACCCCCAACCACTTATACATCACCGGGTGCCAGGGGCGTGGCCAAAGTAAAGGGGGAAAAATGGCGGACAGCCTTGTTTGGCGACCCCCGTGAAATGGTCGTTCAACCCCAAATGGGGTCCCGACCCACAGGTTGAGAACCACTGCTGTAGGATGATCCTGATCTTGGTGATTTGGCCAACTAGCAGTTGCAGGCTCTAGGTCAGTGGTTCTCAATCTGTGGGTCGGGACCCCATTTGGGGTTGAACGACCATTTCACGGGGGTCACCAAACAAGGCTGTCTGCCATTTTTCCCCCTTTTCTTTGGCCACGCCCATGGCACCTGGTGATGTATAAGTGGTTGGGGGTCACCACAACATGGGGAACTGTATTATGGGGTCGCGGCATTAGAAAGGTTGAGAACCACTGCTCTAGGTCTTCGGGTCAGAGATGCTGAGCAGACAAAATGTTAATCTAAGAGATTACAGGTAGTCCTCGACTTACAACAGTTTGTTTAGTGACCATTCAAAGTTACAACGGCTCTGAAAAAATGTGATGTATGACTGTTTTTCACAGTCTCTGCAGCATCCCCATGATCATGTGATCAAAATTCAGATGCTTGGCAAATGACTCATATTTATGACTGTCCCAAGATCATGAGATCATATTTTGCAACCTTCTGACAAGCAATTAGATGGGGAAAGTCAATGGGGAAGCCAGATTCACTTAACAATTGGATTACTAACTTATCAACTGCAGTGATTCACTTAACAACTGAGGCAAGAAAGGTCATAAATGTCTCACTTAGCAACATACATTGTGGGCTCAGTTGTGATCATAAGTTGAGGACTACCTGCACTTCTCAGACATTCATTGGTCATTGCAAGAAACTAGCAGTTTCTATTTTTCTTCCCTTTTTAAAACAACAACAACAACAAAATCTGATATCACCCCATATGCACCAAATCATTATATTTGGAAATATCAGCTGAAGATGTTTCATAAACTAAGCAGAAGCATTATTGAATGAATACCCAGAAATTCATAGATTTCTCCACGGCAATGATGACTTTTTAAATGTATATAACTACCGCAAATTAATACTCATATGACTTTTGTATATAATAGAATAAATTCACATGAGGGAAAGCAGCATTATAATGAAAAATGAGTTTAAAGAAACATTGACCCTCCCATAACTAATTCAAAATACAACACAATTATGTAGTTCTTGTTTTTCCTCGCTCAGCTTTGTTGTTACTTTCTCAAGAAATACCCGAGCTCAGCTTAAGAACTAACTGTTAAACCTGAACATCCAATTTCTTCAGTCCAAGAATGTAGACTCTTCTACGAAGGCCACTTTTTATGGTACGATGGCACCAAAGGCTGTTATTAAGCTGCAAGAAATAAAGCAAACGGTAACCCTGATACTGTAATGTTTCATCTGGGTAAGTGCCTGGGCCTTCTGAGTGATTTAAAAACCTTTTTGGAAAGCGAGCTTGTATTCTTGTACCCTTCATTCATACCCGTTACTGACAAACAGAAAGTCAAAGTTAACTTTTCATTTGTTTTCCACTTGGCTTTCCTGAGAATAATATCAGCCGTACAAAAATCTTTTGAAGTAAACCTAAAAATCTGTGCATTTTGGACCATGAATTATGGAAAAAGACAGTAAGGGAAAAAAATACGTCACTAGACCACAAAGTCTAGTCACAGGGCTAAGATCAATCTCCTGCAGAGCTCATTTGAATTTGAGCAAGCCGCCACTATCACTAACACACACACAGAGAGAGAGAGAGAGAGAGAGAGCGCACTGGTGTCATAGATAAAGTACCGGTAAAGCTGATGGTTTAAATCAATAAGCTCACTTACCTATGTCTATTTTAATCTGGCCACAAATGGATTTGCCAGACTGACTTATTTAACAGTCTACAGATCTGAAATCCTTATTCATCAACCGCTTGAGAAAAGGCAATTCTTTAAACGGCTGGATGAACTAAGAGCAGTAGAAGAGCAGGCAAAGAATAGGTTTTTAACACAATGGGTTTTTAAATTAGTTCTTTCCCCAGTAAAATACTGATGTATTCTTCGTGTTTGATCTGATAGGAGATTGAATAACAAGATCACTGACTATAGTCATACGTATTTCGAAGGGGGAAAAAATCTCATGGATTTCAAGGGACTAGAAGCAACATTCATCATTTGGCATCTGACATTTGCTGAAATAATAAAGCCTCTTGTACCTAGGTAATTTTCAGAAACTGGTCTGTCTAAGATTAATGGTGATGTAAAGTTTCTTCTAGGTACTGCTTTCTAATCTTTCAGATATGTAGAATGCTTCCTTCTAATCCTGTTTCCTTTTCTGAGATTCGTATCTTCTATTCTTCCTATACTTCACAATCTGGCCCATCAATGACAAAAAAAAAGCAAAATATTCATTATACAATGAGCCAGAACTTCAACATTTTTAAGCATATGACTTTTTTCTACAGCCCAGTTAAATAAACTGAGCCAGACACATGTTATCCACATGTTGTGGACCTGACTCACCCTAGGAATGCTAGCCAGCAAAGAGAAAGAATATCCCATGAAACAATTCTGGGTAACCTTATTTAATCTCAACCAGAAAAATAAAAAAATAGATTCAAATTTGTAAATTGTTGTGGTTAATGAATTGGGCCCATTCAGAGTTGCATCTTGCCAACAACTCAAAGTTCTCCAAGTTTACCTTACAAGGTAGCAATGGTACTAAAAACATTTTAACAGACTGTGATAAAGTTAGTTTCATCCCGAGTTGCTTACTTCTAATTGTGCTTTTTATTATTATCAAATTTCATTTTACTCCAGCATTACTATTATTTCTTTTCAAACTAATCCATATCTCTTGTCTGCAGTTGATGGGATTTGCAATCCAGTATTATGGAGGGATAAAAACAGCATGCTGCTTGATTATGTCCAAAGTCTGTTTAACTGAAAGGATCCTTGTTGTAGCTGGTAGGGAGGATGCCAAGTAACACATATTTTTTGAATACAGAACTAAAAATGAACTCTTTCATTCAATAGATTTCCTGTATTGCTCAGAGTTGCCCATATTTGGTTGTTGAAGATGTGACTTCAGATAGACTGTTTCTTAGCATCTTATAACCCACAAAGGACAGAATGTGGATTGTGGATTAGGATTTCCCAGTGTTTTCCTCATCTACCTCTTTATTTATGAATTGTTCAGTTCAGGGTCTTTCTTCCCTCTTTTTCACTAGGCATGCAGACAGCCAGAAGAACGTATGTCCTGAAACTTCTGACAGAACCCACCCTAACCTATCACATGGTTAAAAGTTGGGAATTGTCCAATGGACAATATGTTAGCTTGCAGTCAAGAGTAAATACTATGCAAAGTATCACTAAAAGTCTTTCAAACTGGACAAGGTATTCTTAAATTGGCTTAAGAGTCAAGCTGCCAGGAGTATAGGGCAGGAGCAGTTTAAACAGTAAGTGCAGATATGCCCATTGTATGAAAATGGATTCTTCATTCTTACATGAATAATAATGAATACATAAAATGATACCATTGGTTTATATAAGAATAAATAATACATAATACAGTTCCATGTGATGGCTGCATCCATTGGAAACATCTAGCATATTGACCATTCCATAATAAGAGTCTACTTCCCATAGACGTGAGCACTTCCAAAACGAAAAACAAAAAAATTTCACACACAATATGCCTATCTCTTGAAGCCAGCACTATATGTAGTGCTGAAAATATCAGAGTATCTAATGTTAGGCTGCAGAAATCCAGATGACATAGAAATAAAGAGATACAGTATAAAAAACAGAATCTCTTGTGCTTTCTAGTAGCCATATGGATTGATGTAATCCTAGATCTAATATCCTTAGAAAATGTACATATTAGAAGATTAATGTTTTATTAATACATAGTTGCACATTAATATTCAAAAGACGCATAGTGCAGAAAAATAATTTTACAATGTGCAATTGAAATGTAGCTGCTGTTTGGCATTCATTAAATTTGAGCAATGGGTAACCAAAATGTAATTTTCTCTCCACACAGCACCTCCTCCATTTTTTTCTGTACCATCACAAAGTTGCAATAAACAAGTCATCCATAAACAGGATATTCCCACAGAATTGGGAAAGTATATGGTTATCAAAAGGTTTCAGAAATTATATCTCAAGAGAATTACTTCAGAAGTCTCACTGTAACATTTCGTTCTAATGAGTTTCATAATTTACTCTGATGAGAAACCGATTCTGTATCCTCTAGTGAGAGCAAGAATAACACCACGTTCCCCAGGGGTTGATTTTGTCCATACACTGTCACAAAGAATCACAAAGACTTTGAATATGCAAATGTTCTGATGATGATGATGATGGTGATGATGATGATGATGATGATGCCTTCTATAATAAGGATGTTTAGATCGGCATTCGGTCTCAAAGACAACTAAATGAAAAGGATGCCCTTCCCACTTTTTCTAAATAAAACTGACAAAAGGATGCCTGATCTCATTTTTTTTTACCCAAACAGAAAACTATACAACCAACTCCAGTTCATTCTGAGGATTTTCTTGATGATAGAATTCTTCATAATTTTAGAGTAAAAATAACATGTCTACTTTAGACACAGACTCATTAGAAGAAGCGTCAGATAAGAAGATCACAAATCTTATTGGTATTCTTTATTTTTGGAAAAACAAACTTGGCATACAGTTGGAGACAGATTGGTCCCAACATATTTTTTGGGACTATGAATCAGAATGATATTATAAAATCAGACTTCCACCCTCAAGTCGTGTATTAAAATTAAGAAAAAAATGTGAGAGGTTTTATTTGTTTGTTTGTTTGTTATGTATTCCAATCAGTTCTGACTCCTGGCAACTGCTTGGATAAATCCCTGCAGTTTTCTTGGCAAGGTTTTTCAAAATGATTTGCCATTGCCTGCTTCCCCCCCCCCCAAGTAATGTTTATTAAACATTATAATTACAATAGTAAAAATTAATGCAAACTAAAAGAAAGATAAAAATAGAAAGAGAGAGTAAAAAGTGCAAAGGAGGGAAATTGGGAAATATATAAAAAGGGAAAAGGAAAAAAGAAAAAATTAAGACTTTAGTAAAGGAACAGAAAAGAAATATATGAAGAAATGACTTCCAGCCCACATCACAAGTATAAACACTTTTAGGATTTTTTATCTCTTCTTAAACAAATTATCTCTTCTTCCATTATCCCATCTCTTATCTATACACAACTCCATAAAGCATCCTCATTTAGACCTGATGCCATCAAAAATCCATTCTTACCAGATACAACAATATAATTATTTTAACCTTGATTAAATAAACTAACTTTATAATCCTTCCTTTTCTTCTAACAGTTTTAAATTTTAGACCATGTCATAGAACTTGTTTTATTTTCATTTCTTCTTTGTCCCTTATAATGAGATGCTTCAAAGCTTCAACAGGTCTCTTTTGTAAATCTTCTATAGAAAAATTATCTAGGTCATTCTTGGTTTATTATTCACTTGTCTCTTTTAATTATTAAAAGATCAGCCAATTTATTTTGTATGTCCAATGTAACATATTTTCCATGTCATTCTTGTAGTTTGTCATTTGCAAATGTACCTTCAACTCATTTCTGTCTTGTTCCTATTACATAACATATTTAAGGCACTTTCTATCCATAGATAGGCATCAAAATATTAATTTTGGAATCTAGTTTTCAAAATTTCTATTTTTCAAAAATATTCTTCAATATTTCCAGTGTTAGACATTTCCAATTTTATGCGGGAGAAAACCCGAATAACCAAAGACCTACATACAACACCAGTGAAAACCTCAGAAAACACACACACACACACACACACAGACACACACACACACACATATATATATATATGTTTTCTGAGGTTTTCGCGGGTGTTTGTATGTAGGTCTTTGGTTGTTCGGGTTTTCTCCCGCGTAAAATTGGAAGTGTCTTGGCGACGTTTCGACGAAGTCCCATTCGTCATCTTCAGGCTAGTGTTTTCAGCTTCGTGCTTCGAGCAGCAAATTGTTGTTCGTCAGCTAAGCACGCTTAGCTGACGAACAACACCTAAAACCCGAACTACACACTCTCACCAATGTACTAACATCCAATGGATTCCATAGAAATAAGATTACAAACCTAATCCAAAAAGAAACCCCCACCAAAATCCAAGACAAAGAACAAGAAAATGGCAAAGCCCTCCTCCCATACATAAAAGGCACCACAGACAGAATCAGTAAGATCCTCCATAAACACAACATCAAAACAGCATTCTGCACAAACAGAAAAATATCCACCATCCTTAGAAACCCCAAAGATAAAATTGAATTAGAAAATCAAGGAGTATACGAAATCCCATGCACCACTTGTCCCACCACATACATCGGACAAACCAACAGAAGAATAAGTGCACGCATTGAAGAACATAAGAACTCAGTCAAAAAAGAGGAACCAACATCTTCCCTGGTCCAACACCTTAAAGCCACAGGACATGAAATTGACTTTAAAAATACCAGAACCATTGCCAAAAGTGAACATTTTAATAACAGAATAATCAGAGAAGCCATCGAGATAGAAAAACGCCCACACAGCATGAACAAGCGAGATGATACCTCCCGCCTACCAGCCATTTGGAAACCTGCCCTTATTGACAAACGACTCCCTAACCCCAAAATCTTAAACCCCTCTGCAACTCAGACTAACCTGAGCACAACCAAACAGAACACTCCCCCAGCCAATCAGAGCACAGCCAAGCCCCTAACCATTCAGAACACACCTCCACCCAATCAGAACACAGCCAAGCTCCCATCCAATCAGTTCATACCCTCACTGGCAGTTAAAAGGAAGAAACAGCTAAACCACACATTGCTGCTCAAAGCAAGAAGCTAAAACACCAGCCTGAAGATGACGAATGTGACTTCGTCGAAACGTTGCCAAGACACTTCCAATTTTACGCGGGAGAAAACCCGAACAACCAAAGACCTACATACAAATACCCGCGAAAACCTCAGAAAACATATATATATATATATATATATATATATATATATATATATATATATATATATATATATATATATATATATATATATATATATATATATATATATATCAAAACAAAAAAAAATTCCCACTGGAAAGATTCTTTATAATTAATTCCAGAATCTTATTTCATATTTGTTTGAACCCTTAGTCCATTAGTAGCTTTCTAATATTTTAGTCAACTTTTTGCTCTTTATTTCAATATAGTAAATATTTCTTAAGCTGTTAGTTAACATTTTGTTTCATTAGGGAATGGAAGAAAATTCACCTGGTATTTTTAGACTTGTCACGCCAAAGGTTTCTAATAGCAAAAAGGCAGTTAATAACCAATTTTAAAAGTAATTAGAAAAGTATGCAAACTTAGTATCCTTTTAAAGGCACATTCTCAGTGCTCAAAACCCATCAGAGGTCATTATCCTGTTGTCTTCCTATCAGAAGCATCTGTATGGAGCATCTCTAGGTGATCTCTAGTTTCTCTTTTAACCACAGAAGTTTGAAAATCAGGTCTATTTGCAAGTTCCTTATTTTCACTGCAGTGCTCATCTTCAGTCTGCTATTCTTCTTCCAGAAGTCTTTATTGCCTATTTTCTAAGGCTGAGAGTAACTGTCCCAAAGGCACCCAACTGGCTTTATGCCTAAGGTGGCACCAGAAGTCAGTCTCCTAGTTCCTAGCCTGATGCCTTAACCCAAGGGTGTAAACTCGCAATGTCACAAGACATGTTGCAACGTATCGCAACTTTTTTTCCATTGCCGGAAATGGGGTGGGCAAGGTTTCACCATGATGAATCCAGCCCGGAGGCTGGCAGTTTGACACCCCTGCCTTAACCACTATACTAAACTGGATCACCTTTTAATTAAACAACAAATATTTCTGAAATGTAGCTTATTCACAAATTTCATCCATAAACCTAAAAATATCTCCTGTCCTTGATAATTATTTTTCATCTCTCAATATTTTTTCCCAATCTCAAGGCTTAACTTCGGACATTTTCCAAGTGGTTTACCACTTTGTCAAATATTGTTATCAATTAAAGAGGGAAATTCAAGGGATGCACCAAATGGATGCTTAAGAATGAACACTATCCAATACAAATCCAGTTCATATGATGACTGAGGGGGTGTTGGTCTTGTTTGTTTGTTTGTTTAAAGCCATTCTTTGCTCTGAAGAAAATAAACTATCAATATGAAATTATTGAGCATACTGACACCAAATTGTCAATGAGGCTAAAGATTTTTTTAAAATCTTAAAAAAACATTAAAAACATATAAACAAGGAAGAGTGATACGTCAGCAATACCGAAGCTATATACCGTATAATTTCAAGAGCTTTTCCTACACTAGAGTAAGTATAAATATGAATACACAAATGTACATATTCTTGAAGATAACTGTGTGTGATCTGCATTAATCTCTAAAATGTATGTTTAGAAAAGCACACCTTCATAACAAAGCACTTATATCACACAGGAATCCAGGGGTGTATATTTGGTGAGAGATGTTTTTCCTCTGCCAGCTAACATCACAGGAAGTGGAATTCTCAATGAGTTCACTTTTAACTGTTAATTTTTTATTTCTAATGCTTCTGATAAATTACATTGGCCACATTGAGTTCTAAGCTGGCACAAAACATACAAACTACACTGTTGGAGTAAAGCATACTTGAAAATGCATAATCCCTAAAGAGTGTTTTGATTCTTTTCATGCCAACTGAACTCAAATGGTGGGGGGGGAGACAAAATGGAAGGCTTCTAAAGGATAAAGCCACAGATTGTGGTTTCCAGCCTTCCCTGCAGGTAAGCTGTGATAATGCTAATCAGGCAAAGCTTTCCTTATTTTTGGCTGGGGGGAGTTTAAAAACATTTTTTTTAAAAAAAGGAACAGGGGATATATGAGAGTAATTCAACGTATTAAGTGTGAGATGGGAAATACTAGAAATATACTGCTTTAAACATATGAACAGCTGTTGGTGAAAACTGTTGGGTGATTTTGGGAAGTCCAAAGTCACGTACCATAGGCATATACCTATACTTCATGAATTTGCCCAAACCCAGATGACAGATAGTTGTATACAGTAGATCTATTCTGGAACTTAGTACTAATACTAATCACATGAAGTATATACTATAGAGCATGTAAGATTACTTCTTCCCTTCAGGATTATCCCATACATTAGCTAAGATGCCCTATTGCAGGGGTGTCAAACGCGCAACGTCACATGATGTGTCGCGATGTATCACGACTTTTTTTCCAATGGAAGGAAATGGGGTGAGTGGGGCTTTGCTATGATGTATCCAGCCAGTGGGCTGGCAGTTTGACACCCCTGCCCTATTATGCTTGAAATGAACTCAGAATCCAATGTATTGGACCTCTTGCTATTTAATCCAGTATGGAAGTCAGAGACAAGAGGCTACCTTTATTATTACTGTTGTTGTTATCTCTAAAGGTGGCAGGCCCCTTTAAGGAAAAGGTGGAAGAGACAGGATCAGAAAAAGAAAAGGAGGCGAGGTTGTCATGCAGGAATACAAGCTAATTTGAGGGCTAATCCACATGGAGCTCCATTTCCATCTGTCCTGTTTGTCATCGTTCGCTCCCTAGAGACTAAAATGGACGTTTTGAAACTTGAGCTGACCACGAACAAGGAGTGTGTATTGGAGGTGGTGACCCTTTGAAAGCTGTATGCAATGAAATTTCATTTTGATGTGTGCCGATTGGTGTACAAAGTGACAATAAAGTTGTTGTTGTTGTTGTTATAAAACCAGTGATGCAGAGGCAAAACCAAGTGGCTTCGGCCAACCATTTTTGTTCCATTTTCTTGGGCTTGGGGTGGGATTTAAGAGTAAAAACAATCTCTGATAAACCTCATGTTTATTTTTATTATTCATTATTCATCTACTAATAAAATTATGGAAATTGAAGAATGGAATTAAAGCCTTTGTGGATCATAAACCATAGTTGCTTACCAATCCCTGATAAAATCCAGTCTCAAGGATGTCAGATTAAGGAAGATTTCATAGAATTTCATTGTTGGGCAAAGTATTTTAACTGACCATATTTTTTTATCCCTTGTATGATGTTTCATACATTTGTAATCATCTCTTTTACATATTCCAACCCTTTTCTAAGATTTTATTTTAACGTTTTAATATTTAGCAATGGTTTTACAATGAATGAATAAACTTTAATTAATATTGTTCCTCTGTTGCAAACCAACTCATAAATCCTTTTAAAAGTCTTTTTGATATGCTTATGAAACATCTAAAAGATAATGTAATGACTCTGAAAGTTCTTGGAAAAAATCATTGTTTGAAGAAGCAGGACATTATTTTAAATTGCTTTGTTTTTCAATCTAATGTTAGCCTGATATGCACCATTAGTATGAAGACTTGCCGGGAAAACTTTTTTTTAATAGACTATTAAGTGAAAATTCTTTACATCATAGTGGTCCAATGATCAATCTAGATTAGCACTGCTCACAATGCCTAGCAAGAATATCCATCATTTCAAACAAGAATATTCCCTACCAGGGAGCTGGGTTTTTCTATATTATGCTTGTCACTAAATGACTAACTGGTAAGAATTGGCTGAATGACTATAGCAGGGGTCTTCAAACTTAGCCCTTTTATGACTTGTGGACTTCAACTTCCAGAATTCCTCAGCCAGGCACGCTGGCTGAGGAATTCTGGGAGATGAAGTACACAAGTCATAAAAGGGCCCTGAAACCCAAGAGCAAACCACAACAGTACTTTAAACCAAGATGACAGAAGTAATCTGAACTCTATGAAACTTCCATTTTTTTAGTAGTTTGCTAGAATTTTGAATAAAAAAACTTTGGAGTGCCATTGTTCCATGGAAAGTTAGCAGCATCATAACATTTAATTCAGTTTAATTTCATAGATTGCAAAAGATTCTATGAGGATAAATATGAACTAAATACCATTTTTTCAGACTAGCAGCTTAAATCCAATTAAACCATAATATATGGATCTGTCTTATATTGAATCCAATATAAGACAGTGTCACACAAAAATCAGCACAAACCATTGTTGTTTCTTTTGTTCCTGGAAGGTTATTAATCTCAGTTATGTGATTTGTATTTTCCCTCAGTTGTGTGTATATAATATTCCAAATACACACACACACACACACACACACACACACACACACACACACACACACAAAATTATATTTCAAAATAAAACATCCTGAAATGGGGAATTCCATGTTGAAGCATACTTTTGACCACACATGTTCATTGAATAATTTGAAGCCAGTCATGCTTTGAATTCCAGGGAAAAAAGATGGGGAATAAATATTTCAGATAAATGGACAGATGGCTATGTAGGTAGGTAAATAGATATATAGACAGAGCACAGGGATAGACAATAATAATATCTACTATCAATAAACTCCAACCATAATTTCACTTTTATGTAAGTAAATCTCCCAAACTCCAGTATGCAACATTGGAAAACTTAACCAACTGAGGAACCATAAAGTTAAAAAGTCCCAGTTAATCAATGAAAAAAAATTAATACTTGTTGCTACAATTATGAAGATAATAGTTCTTTTATGTCAGTGCCTTTGGTTCTGCAGCTGTAAAATAGCTTTTAAATCCAGCATTTTCAAGTAACAGAAATTAATAGAAGGTCATTTCTACCACAGAAATTTTAGGGGCCCATCCTCTCTAATCATCATTAAAAACTAAATCCACAGGAGAAGAGGCACTTTACTGATTGTCAAGTGGAAGCTATTATTCATTTGATGAAGCTCTTGGCACTGTGCCATTTATTCTGCTGTAGAGCCTGCTGGTTGTTCTACTTCATCTTTTGCAATCAAGGTTGTTTCTGCCTGCCAAGAGTTATTTATAGAGTGGAGGGGAGAGACACATTAAAGAAAGAAAACCCAATTCTTTTTTCCAGAGTCCAAAAAGAAAAAGAAAAAAAAACACAAAGCCAAAACCTTTCAAACTTTCCAAGTGAGCAATTGCTTTTTTACTACCAAAGCAGCATTTTTTAAATCCAAAGACAGAGGTCTTTTTTAAAGAAATCTGAATTATATCTTTGATAGGCTGAAACTAAACTATTTGGAGTTAAGCATATTCAGCCCCAATGACTCCAATAGGTTACGTGAATCAAGTCAGTCATGGCTTAATCATGAGCCACAAATCACAGTTAACAAAATCATAGCTTAGTGAAATGTATGAACCCATTCACGGACTTCCTGAGACTTTGCATCCACCTGCTCAGGTTCCCATTTCAGAAGGCACTCAAAACGGAAACTCCTCCTCAAACAAGTGAACAAGACAGTGTCAATACAATTAACTAAACATTGTACAGATAGTCTTTGACTTACAACCATTTGTTTAATGACCATCTGAAGTTACGACAGCATTGAAAAAAAGTGACTTATAACAGGTTTTCACACGATCATTGATCACATGATCAAATTTGAATGCTTGGCAACCGGCTTGTATTTATGACAGTTGCAGTGTCCTGGGATCATGTGATCATCTTTTGTGAGTATCTGATCAGCAAAATCAATGGGGAAGACAGGTTCAGTTAAAAACCATGTTACTAATTTAACAACTGCAGTGATCCACTAACGACTGTGGCAAGAAAGATCATAAAATGGGGCAAAACCTACTTAACAATTGTCTTGCTTAGCAACAGAAAGTTTCGGGTTCCGTTGTGGTCTTAAGTCCAGGATTAGTATAAAACAATATTATTGCCTAGTCTAAAGTGTAATATTTTCAAACTCCAGTTTCAAATAATTCCCCCACATCCTGGCTTACACTCTCAAATCAGGCTTAGGCAATATACAGCCGCAAGAATCTACAGCTAACATTTGGCAACAAAATGCCAAAGCTATACCCCTTTTCACAATTTGGGGGAGCAGTAAACAAATAAACAGTCCATTTTGATGTACAAAGCCTCCAATAATTTTATCAAACTTATCCTAAGGGAGAACATTCCCATGCCATGCATTAAAATAGGAGCAATTTTGGGCATCCTCCCTTTGGTAATGAGTAGCAAAGCTTTCTGTAATGGTTATCTAACTACTATGATAGAAAATGAAAAGAAGGCTGAGGGTTTTCTTAGGACAGTGTTGCTCAACCTCAACAATTTTAAGATGTGTGTACTTCAACCCCCAGCCAGTACAGTGGGGTCCAAAAGAATAATATATTAAGGATTAGATTAGATTAGATTAGATTAGATTAGATTAAACTAATTTTTAAACTGTGTTAAGCTTGCTACAACATGAGTTCTCAGAGTACAATGCCATGATCTTCTAAAACAAATAATAATCCTGAGAGAAACTTGATGCATTTTCTGAATAAATATGAAATTGTCCAGCAGGCATTAGAATTTTTTAATTAATCAAAATGCTTCAAATAAAACCAACTACTCAAATAATTTACAAATTTTGCCCTACACAGAAACAGGCTGAGTATCGCAGAAACCACATCCCAGTTTGTATTTAAGGAACTGCATTGGTGGTCTTCTTAGCTATCATAGATTTTGAAAAGACAAGAGTACAAATCTCTTGACATGAAGGAAGTTATAGATAACTTGTGCTTGTGCTTCTTATGGAAACATAGGAAACTGACAGTGGAAAAAGATCTGGTGGTCCATTGAGTTTCTTGCTTGAGTTTGTTTTTTGTTTTTTGTTTTTATTTATTTATTAGTTTTAGTTACTGTATTATTTTTATATTTTATTTTTAAATTTTAATTATCCTAATAACAGATATAGTCTAAGTCGTTTAAAAGGAAAATAAAATAAAATATTAATTACCTCTATACTTTCAACACATAGCAAAACACTTGTTCCCCTAACAATATTCTATGCTATTCATTTAATTTTCCAAAACTAGTTGATCTAAAATTGCCATTGACCACAAGGTGGACACGGAAAACTTTGATCAAAGAGAGAGCAATCATCTTTTAAAAGAAGAGACAAGGTTAACTGGTGTGAAATACGGAAACAAACCTTCTAAACTATTAATTAAAATTCTACTGAAGATCAGCTACTGTTGCCAAGCTGTCTAGTTTTTCTTAGTAAATATTGACCAATTGTTACCCACTTTCTGAAAATATTTTTAAATAACCCGCAGCAAAGCTTCTTGCTTTAATGAAACACCCTGAATTATGCATTTATGTAGTGACGAGTATTCAGGGAAAAGACTTTCTATGAGCATGCAAATTATATATAAAGAATAATAAGCAGATTTTCTACAAAATATGAACATATATACAATTTCAGGATTGAACTTGCTTCCCTACATGTCCACCACATGACAGCTTGATCATATAGGCTATTTCTACTAAAATTCACATTCATTGTTCCATCTGAAAGGGAACATACAAAAACAGGTGGATAAAATGTGGGTGGTTTGAAAAAAAATATTAATCTAAATTGGTTTTCCCACTTGATCAAATGCCAAACCCTGGACACCCAAAACTGATTCTGCTGAACAGCAAAATACCATTCCTAAGCCTGGCTGTGGTTTAATAATTACACCCGCGAGCTGTGATTAAACCATACACAGGACTGGAAAACAGAGGCAATGAAGTCAATATGCCTTCGAGCCTAGAAATCAACTAACACAGGAATTCACAAAAGAGCAAGATCAGATGTCTGAATACGTTAAGATAGGAATAGTGCTATATACAGTGCATTCAGAAAGTATTCACACACACTCTTCACTTTTGTTAGTTTTGTTATGCTGCAGCCTGATTCTACAGTTATTGAAATTCATTTTTTCCCCATTCATCTACATTCAGTACCCCATAATGACAAAGTGAAAACAGAATTTTAGAAATGTCTGTCAATTTATTAAAAAGAAAAAAACTGAAATATCACATTGGCATAAGTATCCAGACTCTTCACTCAGTACTTTGTTGAAGCACCTTTGGCAGCAGTTACAGCCTCGACATGAAAAGCTTTGCACATCTGGATTGGGGAATTTTCTCTCATTTTCCTTGCAAATCCTCTCAAGCTCAGTCAGGTTGGATCGCGACGGCCATTTTCAGATCCCTTCAGAGATGTTTAGTAGGATTCAAGTCAGGGCTCTGGCTGGGCCTCGCTAGGATATTCACAAAGTTGTCCCTAAGCCACTCCTAAGTTGTCTTGTCTGTGTGCTTAGGATCTTTGTCATGTTGGAAAGTGAACCTTTGGCCCAATCTGAGATCCTGAGCACTGTGGAACAGGTTTTCAATGAGGATATCCCTGTACTTCACTCCATTCAGCTTTCCCTCAACTCTGACCAGACTCCCAATCCCTGCTTCTGAAAAACACCCCATAGCAGGATGTTGCCACCACCATGCTTCACTGTTGGGATGGTATTGGGCAGGTGATGAGCAGTGCCTGATTTCCTCCAGACATAATGTTTAGAATTGAGGCCAAACAGTTCAATCTTGGTTTCATCAGACCAAAGAATCTTGTTTCTCATAGTCTAAGAGTCCTTCAGGTGCTTTTTTGCCAGTTCCAAGTGGACTTTCAAGTGTTTTGCACTGAGGAGAGGCTTCTGTTTAACCATTCTGCCATAAAGCCCAGATCAGTGGAGGGCTGCAGTGATGGTTTTCCTTCTGGAACGCTGTCACATCTCCACATTGGATCTCTGAAGCTCAGTCAGAGTGACCATCAGGTTCTTGGTCACCTCTCTTACTAAGGCCCTTCTCCCCCAATTGCTCAGTTTGATTGGGTGACCAGCTCTTGGAAGAGTCCTAGTTATGCCAAACTTCTTCCATTTGAGAATTATGGAGACCACTGTGCCCTTAGGAACTTTCAATGCAGCAAAAAAATTATTGTAGCTTCCCCCAGATCTGTGCCTTGTAATAATCCTGTCTCTGAGCAATGCAGGCAGTTCCTTTGACCTCATGGATTTTGCTCTGCTATAGCAGGGGAGTCAAACTCGCAATGTCACGTGACATGTCATGACTTTTTTGCCATTGCTGGCAATGGGGTGGGCGCGGTTTCGCTATGATGCATCCGGTCCGCGGGCCAGCAGTTTGACACCCCTGTGCTACAGTATGCATTGTCAGCTGTGAAGCCTTCTATAGTGAGGTGTGTGTCTTTCCAAATCATGTCCAATCAATTTAATTTACCGCAGGTGGACTTCAATCAAGGTGTAGAAACATGTCAGCAATGATCAAGAGAAATGAGAGGCACCAGAGCTAAGGGTCTGAATGCTTATGGCAATGTGATGTTTCAGTATTTTCTTTTTAATAAATTGACAGACATTTCTAAAATTCTGTTTTCACTTTGCATTATGGGGTACTGAGTGTAGATTAATGAGAAAAAAATGAATCCCAACAACTATAGAATCAGGCTGCAGCATAACAAAATTGACAAAAGTGAAGGGGATTATATATTCACGTATATAATAGTATATAATAGTATATAGCATATGTGGATTTCTGAATATTCTCACCATCTGTATAGGGATAGAGAAAGTTGCCTTACTGCATCGGGTCATTGAGCTGCCTTGCCAATGTTGCTGACACTATCTTTCACCAGAGTTTTCTCCTTCTATCCAGAGATTAAACCCAGGGCCTTCTGAAAACATATAAAGCACATAAAGCAGGGGTCTGCAACCTTGACAACTTTAAGACTTGTGGACTTCAGCTCCCAGAATTCCTCAGCCAGCATAGTATAGCTGGCTGAGAACTTCTGGGAGCTTAAGTCCACAAGTCTTAAAGTTGTCAAGGTTGCAGACCCCTGATATAAAGAGTTCATATCATGGATGTCCTGACTACATTTAGCTTCATCTGGGAAAGAACCAGCCTCGTAATGTTTCCTGGGAACATTTTGCTTCTGATTCAAGAAAACTGTGAAATGAGTTATCTGAGCTTGCCGAATCTAAGCAAAATGCAGGCTCTCTGTGCAAGTGTTACTGATTTGCATTTTAAATAATTCAGATGATAAGCAGATCTCACAGAATGTTGGTTCTGAACAAGCTAGCTATCAGATATAACATCTCTATTCTCTTTCCAGGGTTCAAAGGGACATATGGCTAAAACCTATGGTTCAAAGGGCGCAGGTACAGAGAGAATGCAAGTTGCATGTATTTTTATTTATTTTTATTCTGGGATTTGGGGACACTTCAATGCCCCATATGGTTTCCCCCTCCCTCACATGAATTCATGGAATTTTAATGATATCACAGAGAAACACATGAATAATAACTCATTGGCTCACACACTATAAAAATGATAGGAGAACTCCTTCTGGAAAAGAAAGTGTTATTAACACAGCAAGCATTTGTGAACACAAGATGTTTGGATAAAAGAGGACACATAAAGCAGAGATCTGGCATACTTCCTAAACATATCTTTTGCTGTGTCCCTGGTGGAGGATTCGCTTGTCAAAATTTAACCGTCTATAACAATGCCTTTCACTTCTTCTAAACTAATCCCAGAATTTCCTAAATAGCTCTTGCGTTCCAGAAATTACCCTATCATGACCTATTCCCCCAAATCCAGTTTTTCCACAATCCCCGGTCCAAGATCTATGACCACAACAGCTTTGTTTGAGATATGATAATATCCATGCACACAAATGTTGTATATCACTTCTCTCCAGAGGTTTAAACAATTTTTTCACAGTACATGTGGTTATATTAATGTAGCCAAAAAGTTACTGTTTACTGTACCTGAGTCTTCCTTTGTTTTCCTTCATGAGCCAGAACAATCAAAATCAGTGTTTTTGTTCATGATGAAATGTTTTTTCAATCAGAAATAGATCCTAATGTTGGAACTTTCACAAAGTCAAAAACCATAAACCAATATGGAAGGGAACCATAACTTAATCCTCCATAAACATGCACAAAAGCTGTTCATGTAGCTAACCCTTAATGCATTCTGCCATCCTTTAATTCATGTGTTCTAAATATCTAATTGATATGGGGAGGCTGTCCACGAATGGCTTACTTCCATTCTTCTAAAGGGAAAAAAACAACAACTGTGTTTTCCATTTTAGCCATATGTCCAAACTGGGTATGTAGTTGTTGTTGTTGGGAGTGGGAAATCAATGTATTAAAAAGAAATAATAAAGCTGATTTTAAGAACATTGCAACTGTTACCAGTATTTCCAGCTGTCATAAAATATTGTACTTAACAGAAGCATAAAGTAAATATGGATTTTATAGCAGAAATTGGATGAGAGGCATAGACTCCCAGTAATTCTCCTGGACCTTCTTAATGGCTTACCATACCACTGACCATGGTATCTTTCTGGACTGTTTTGCAGGACTAGAACTTATGGGTTCTCTCTTTATACCAATAGTTATCCTTCTTTCAAACTATGTTTGACATCTGAGCTATTGATCTATGGATTCTTGTCAGATCAACAATTTCATATTTTCGCCCAGTGTTGTTCAGTATCTATGGAGGGAGATTTTTAACAGCTTTGGATCTTGAATATTGTTTAAATATGATAATCAGCTGCATGAGGACGAGCAAGCTAAAATTATATATAGTATTGAAAATGAAAAAATGAAGGTTCAGACTTTTTTAGATGAGGTTTTGTCCCCTTGAAAACTAGGTCCATAGTGTGAGAGGGCTCCTAAATTTTCAACTGTAACTAAATTCATTGGTAATGGCTGTGATAAGTGCACATTTGCACATTTATAACTAGTCCACTAACAGTGGCCATTCCTCACCTGATTGGATTTGTCCATAGTTATTCACACCTTGGTTAAATCCAATGATAATGGCAACATATTCTATCTGGGGCTATCCTTGAAAAAATATAATTATAATTATATTTTATAATTATAATTTTGTAATTAGGTTTAAATTATATTATAATAGGGGGTGTAATGGGTCAGTGATTAAATATGCTGAGCTTGTCAGCCTGGATTCAAGACCCAAGAACCCACAATGGGATGAGCTCCTGTTACTTGCCCAAGCTCCTACCCACTAGCAATCTGAAGGCATGTAAATGCGAGTAAATAAATAAGTACCACTTCAATGGGAAGATAATAGCACTGTGCATCTCAGCCAGTGGTGGGATTCAGCCAGTTCGCACCACTTCGGCAGAACCGGTAGCTAATTTTTTGTTGCCCAGGCATAGAATGGACTTCTGGAAGCAGGATCCACACAGAGAACCAGTTGTTCACATATTTGAATCCCACCACGGATCTCAGCGTATAGTCATGCCAGCCACATGGCCATGAAAGCGTCTTCAGACAATGCTGTCTCCATCGGTTAAGAAATGGAGATGAGCACTGCTCCCTAAAGTCGGACATGACTAGACAGGAAAAACCTTTACCTTTGCCTTTTTATATTACAATATTGTAATTAGGTTGAAAATGCAGATGCTGAAATGCTAAACATTACAAAGTTAAGAGAGCATATGATTCCTACAATGAAAGGCCATTAGTTACATCCTAGAAACAAATAAAAATGTTGCTGTTAACCTTTGAAATTCTAAATGGTTTGTACACAAACTCAGGGATAATTTTTTTCCATTCCAATCTAGTAATGGAATTGACATAGATGCCCCCTAAAAATGCTTTTTTTACTCAGAAGCTTTTATCTGTTCTTTCTGCAATGTTGAGAACCAGTGGGAGGACTGGGGACTGCTTGGAGAAGCATTCAAGAAACATCTCTTTTTCCAACTGATTAATTTGCATTGAATTTTATTTATGCATAATTTTAAATTGATAGCTACCATGATTGCTTAGATTAAGCTCAATGATGGGATCTTAATAATATAATAAAAAGAAAAAATAATAGGAAAATGAAGAAGCTAAATTGCTCTGGGACTTTAGAATTCAAACAGACAAGCACCTGCCACATAACACACCGGACTTAACTATAGTCAATAAGAAAGACAAGAAAGTCTAGATAGTGGATGTAGCAGTGCCTGGAGATGGCAGAATAAAAGAGAAAGAACTGGAGAAGATAACAAAATACAAAGACCTACAAATATAAATAGAATAACTGGGGCACGAGAAAGCAAAGGTAGTACCAACAGTAATAGGTGCCTTGGATTCAATCCCAAAAGATCTGGAGCACCATTTGAGCACCATTGGCATTGACACAATCATGTTATTCAATTGCAGAAGGCAGCTTTACTTGTTGCTTACATTTTGCAATGATACTTTAAATACCATTAAAACCCACATCTACCTCCCAGGTCCTTAGGAAGGATTTGATAGAATGCCAAAGCCAGTCTGAACATCTGGCTGATTGTGTGCCAACCATATAATAAAAATAACAATTGTAATAATAATAGCAATAATTGGCAACATCTCAAGCTTAAATCATCTCAGAACAAAAGTCTTACATTCAGTTATGATGTATGGTTGAGGTAAGAAGCAACAAATGTTTTGCTTATCAGGACATTTCAAGCAAAATAATAAATACTTAATTTCAAAAGTCATTTTGATTTCTTTGCAAGGTATTTTCAGATAAGGAAGCTTTTCAGGTTTTTTAAAAGTTAAAATAGCACTGCAACTTAAAATATTAAAAAGCCTTCTAAATTCACATGTAAAATAGAAAATATTGTACAACTTCAACATCTCATCTTTTAACAACATGAACTAAAATTTATCTTCCCCCCCCCCCAAAAAAAGCGCTTCTGGTAAACTTGAATAAATTATCTTTTAAAACTTATTTATAATTATAATTTATTTATTTATTTATGAGACTTATATACCGCTTTAAGTGCAAGCACTCTCTAAGCGGTGTACATCAGTAAGCAATGTATATATATATTTACATTGCCCCCAACAATCTGGGTCCTCATTTTACCTACCCTGGAAGGATGGAAGGCTGAGTCAACCTTGAGCCGGTGAGATTTGAATCGCTGACCTGCTGAACACATCAGCTAAAGTGGCCTGCAGTATTGCACTCTAACTGCTGCGCCACCTCAGCTAATAATCTTTATCTTGATGCTGGCTGATAAAATGGTGAAGAATGAATTGGCTGTGCATGTTGCTTATCTTGGGAAAACTGATCAATTGACTTTCTGAATGTATATGTTCCTTCCATTAGTCTCAAAGTCACTATTTGGAAGTAGGCAGTTCTTACAAAATTAATATCAGGACGCTGTGTTCACTATAGAACGGGACAACCTTTAGTACTTAATTCATCTTGAGAATGTGGGGATGAGTTCTTACTCATTCTATTTACATGTAGGACTCCTTAGATCAGTGTTTCTCAACCTTGCCAACATTAAGAAGCATGGATTTCAACTCCCAAAATTTCTGAACCAGCATGGGCAATTCGCTTCTTAAAGTTGCCACGGTTGAGAAACATTACCTTACTTAGACCCATGAAGAACGGATTGTAGTTCTGAATTTAATCAACAAAGAATAATGCATTTCACACAATGCTTATCTGTATGAGTGTCTTATGTGTCTGTGTATGTGTTATTAGGGAGTTAAGACTGACTTGTAGCAATCAGTTATGAGGAAGAAATCTTTCATTTCATACAATGTTCCCAGCCAAAATTCCCTCAGACGTATCGTGACTTTTTCCTCATTGCCGGAGCTGGGGTAGGTGCGGTTTCGGCATGATGCATCCAGCCTGCGGGCCGGCAGTTTGACACCCCTGCTCTAGGGAAGGTCCAAAGAGAGGGGCTCAAAAAAAATCAAGGTGGCATCCACATCCACAACCAGTATACAGTTTTATCTACTCACCTGTTCCCTTTTCCTGAAGATGTCCCTGTGCATCCTGCTCCATTAGGGAAACAGTTATGTGCACAACAGAAGACAGGTAGTGCTTTACTTACTGGGATCGCTTGAAGTTACAACAGCACTGAAAAAAGTAACTTATGATCGGTTTTCACTTACAAATGTTGCAGCATCCTCATGGTCACATGATCAAAATTCAGGCACTTGGCAACTGGCGTGTATTTATGACGGTTGCATTGTCCCTGGGGGTCATGTGATCCTCATTTGTAACCTTCCCAGTTGGCTTCCAACCAGTAGAGTCAATGAGGGGAAGTCAGATTTGCTTAATGACCACAGTTCAGTTAATAACTGTGGCAAAAAAAAATCATAAACAAGGTGCAATTCACTTAACTGCTTCATTTAGCAATGGAAATTTTGGACTCAGTTATGGACATACGTTTTGGAGCCAGGAGCAATTTTAGGAAAAGGGTTTTTTTTGTAATTGTACCAGGGCTATCAGTAAAACCATTTATATTATTTTGCATTTATAAGTCATTCAGAGTCTATGTGAACAGGCAGCTATAATACATTTAAATTAGTAAAAGTAATAGAAACATTGTGTGTCTGCTTAGTTTTATGATCAACTGCTTTTTGTGGGGTTTCTGACAGATAAAAAAGTTAGGTCAGATATGGACAAGTAAAATGAAAAATAGGAATGAGTTTTTATAGCCAGAAGGCAATTTCTGGAATTGTACTGATTTTGCTTGTCTAACCACAGAACCATCTGCCATAAAACAGTAATCTATAGATCTATTGGTTTGTTTCTCGCTTTGGGAAATGGAAATTTGATTGGTGGGAGAGAGGAAGAAGGGGGTGGAGTTGAAAATATAACTGGCAACCCTGGGAACAATTGGCTTCATATAAGAAAAAAAGAACAGTTTGCATTAGGACTCATTAGAGTGATGCTGCTTGTTACGGTAGCATCTTTCCTTACTTTAAAAAAAGGGGGGGGACATTTTGAAAGCAAGTGCTGACTGAGCACAGTTGAAATGCTCACTTTATTATCTTTACCTTTTAGAACAGAGGTTTTCAAACTTGGCCCTTTTATGACTTGTGGACTTCAAGTCCCAGAATTCCTCAGCCAGCTTGAAGTCCACAAGTCATAAAAGGGCCAAGTTTGAACACCCCTGTTTTAGAATATATTGTTGTTTTTGAAAAGATAATGTGAATTAATTCCCATCAAGAAGTAAACAACAGAGGAAGCATAAAATCATTAAGTGCAGAGTTTCAAATGACCATACCCATATATTCCATTTCTCTCTGTCTCCTTCAAGACACGTTGGGCAAAGGGAGTAGTGGGATTCAGCCAGTTCGCACCAGTTCAGCAGAACCAGTAGCTATTTTTTTGTTGCCCAGGCCCATAATGGACATCCAGAAGCAGCATCCACACAGAGAATCAGTTGTTCACATATTTGAATGCCACCACTGGGCAAAGGTAACTACAAGCAACGAACAGTGAGTATTTTGCATTCAGGTCTAAATCAAAATTACAATGAGAGTGTCAACGCTGCTAACATCGGATGTTCTTGCTTTGACAACATATGGAGATGCAGCCATTTTCCTCCTTTTGTTTTACTCTTAGAATTAGAGTTAGAATTAGATGATACTGGGGGGGGGGGAGGAATGTGCATGGGAGTTTAGTTAGATATAACAATATTGTAAGTAGTGTGAAAGCCAAGGTTTTTTGAAATAAGAGATGATAAGAAATGGCGGGAAAGCCTGCATTTCAAACTAATTGGAGAATGTGATTTATGACTGTTAATTAGAGGAGGGAATTGTGCTTTGATACTATGTGCTCAGGGGAGGTGAATTCAGATTTTGCCTATGTACCTGCCGATGCTGTGCTACTCGAATAAAGATTCTTTAAGGTAAACAATGCCTCCAAGTTCTTTGAAGAGTTTCATCTGTCGGAACCATGACACAGGGCTGAATTCCTATCCTGATTTCCTGCAGGTAAATTTCTAGTTTGAAAAAAATAAAACCTTGTGCTGTATAGAAAAATAAACAAACAAATATTGTGTGGCAGCTACTCTGGATTCCCATGCATTTCCACCCTTGAAACCTTGAAATTTCAGATTTATATCTAGGTGTATGAAAACCATATCAAGACTTTCTATTAGTTGACCCATTACTAAGCCGAAAAAAACAAGAGTACCTGTCTTCTAAGTGGGGCCTCTTTCCCATACAAATTCTTCATGGTACAGTTGGTCCTCGACTTACAACAGTTCATTTTGTGACCATTCAAAATTACAACAGCACTGAAAAAAGGGGCTTATGACCATTTTTCACACATACGACCATGGCAGCCCCCTCAGGGACCCATCAACCATGTTAGTAATTTTATGATTGCAATGATTCACTTAAGAAATGTGGCAAGAAAAATCATAACATTCGGCAAAATTCAGTCAACAACCATCTTGCTTAGCAACAGAAATTTTGGCCTCAACTGTAGTCATAAGTCAAGGATTACCTATACAGAAGGCTCCATCTGTTGCTTTAAAGTTAATTTATTTTTGTTGGCTTTTAATGAAAAGGCGTTTATTAGATAGGTGGCTTTTGCTTTGGTTTTCTGGTTTTAAGCTATTTTAATGATTCATTTCAAAATAGATTTAAAACTAGTATAACGTTCTCTATTAAGTTTATCCATGTGTTTTATTTATTGTTATATAAGTATAATTCATATTTTCATCTTCCTGATTAAATTTCTTGGGTCTTTTAATTGCTCAAATGTGCCTGAGCTGGTTCAATTATTTGGCTTAGAGTATTTATGAGTGCTATATTATTATCTTTTTAGGATAGAATTTCCATGGTTGGGAAGTACACTTTTAGTAAGCATATTGTTTTATAAAGAGCCTAGTTTTATATGACAATTTCTTATTTCCTTTTGTTTTTTTTATTCAAAACAGTTTCACTTTTTAATATCTAAACTTTATCATCTGCATTCACAGATGTTCTTTCTGTTTTCACCTTATCCAAAGGTATCTTGGAAGCTGAATTATATGGATATCGTCTGGAAATGATAAAGCATTTGCTCTTTTTTACCAATAAGTGTGTTAACCTTTTCCTTCCTGGAACAAGATATTTTTAAAACAGAGAACAAAGCCTTTAAGTTATTAACATTATGGTGATAACATCTGTGCAACACCCACAGAGTTACACAAAAATGAAATAGATCTGACTATAGCTGCATTGCACCCACAGAAAGTCTTGGGGATATCCAAGGAAAACTTTGGGGAGTTTCTCCTTATAAAGTTTTAAATCTAATCTAAACAAACTCAACAAAGTTTACATCACTGGATCCAGGCTAATTAATGCAAAATCATTTTTTCATAATGTAAGCAGTTTGAGAGGCTGAGAAACTATTATCAAGAGTTACAAGCACAGACTCTATTTGGTACTTTGGCTCAGCAACCTGAGAATCTCTAGTTACATTCTGGGCACCCCCAATGGAGATTTTTTTTAAAATGTCTATATAGATACATTTGACACTAAATGAGTAGTATCAAATCACAGGAGAAACCCTGAATGGGATTTTCATTGGTCACAAACTTAAGCTTTACCTTCAAGACTTTACCCAGTGTAGACAAAGCAGAATAATTTTCATGCAGTTACATGCAGTTTTTTTCTATTAAGCTGCTGTTTTACCCATTTACTCAACTTCGTATCAGATTTGATACTATCAAGCCAGCATGTTCTTTGCTTGCCCCTTCCTCTTGTTCCACTAACCATTCCTGGCATCATTGCCTTCTCCAATGAATTTGCATGCATGACATGGCCAAAGTAAATCACGCTTAGTCTTATGATTTTAACTTCTAGTGATGTATCTGGTTTTATACAATTTAATACCTCTCTGTAAGTTACTCTGGCTGTCCATGGTTCTTTCTATTATACACTATTGCATTATGTACACTATATTGCACAATATAGTGCAATTTATACAAAAACTATAAATAGAGGCTTCTGCTATTTTTCTACTTCATACTCCACCAGCTTTTCTGAGGTTGAGTGAGCAGAGGATATCTTTCACCTTGTGACATTACATATTTCATAATTCTGGAACCTTCCTGGCTTCTCCCAATCTCTAACTTTTAATTTCAAAAGATGCATCTTTCTGTGAAATTTAAATGGAGTATAGGAGGCCAAAAAGATCACTGGAGATAATGGTTGTGCAGTGAGAAACAGAACAGTTACACATATTTTTTTTACTATCTCATAATTCAGCATGATTGCAGGAATTCTCTATCCCACTCAGGAAAATTTCACTGAAAACACATCTTTATTTCTCATCTAACTCAGAGGGAAGGAAAGCCAGAAATGTCAGGTCTGGACGATACCTGAATGAATCTTAAAAGAAACCTTGAACTGAGGAATGTAAGAATTGTGGGTTCCTTAGTGCTGTTTGAGTTGATTGTTTTCTTGCAGACATTTCATTACCAAGCTAGGTAACATCACCAGTACTACAAGGTAAGGGATTTGCTTTCTTTTTATATACTGGTGGCTTGCCCTGTCAGTGTTGGTGGGAGTGGTCTTTCAGGCTGTTGTTTATTCTTGATTGCTAGTCTGGTACAGGGGTCTTCAAACTTGGCCCTTTTATGACTTGTGGACTTCAACTCCCAGAATTCCTCAGCCGGCATCCACAGCTGAGGAATTTTGGGAGTTGAAGTCCACAAGTCATAAAAGGGCCAAGTTTGAAGACCCCTGGTCTAGTGTTAATCTTGTTGCTAATCTCTGCTCATCTGCTGAGTGAGGAAATGTTTTGGTCTTTTTGTTTCCTTTTTGGCTTTTGATTGTATCTTTTGAGTGGTCTGTAGATGTTATTTATTTCTATGTGCCTGTTGATAGCTAATTTTTCTGAGTGCCAGGCTTCTAGGAATTTTCTAGCCTTTTGGGATTTGGCTTGGTCTAGGATGCTCAGTTTCCCAGTTAAAATCATGGTTAAGTCTGTCCATGTGTTGTGAAATTAAAGAGGTTTTCATCATATCTTTTGACTGCTAATTGATGTTTATGGGTGTGCTTGGCTAGTCTTCTGCCTGTTTGTCCTACATACTGGCTGTTACAATCCTTACACTGTATGTTGTAGATACTCCTGTTTTTCCTTCGGGGGCTGCTGGCCTTTTGATTTACTTAGGATGTTTTGGAAGGCTTTAGTCGCTTTGTGTGCTACAGTGATGCCATGTGGTTATCATAGTTTGTTGGTGATTTCTGAGATATTTTTGAAGTATGGCAATGTTATCCTTTTCACAGTTTGTGTTGGTTGTACTACAGTGGGTTGAGTCCATTTTATTGGACGATGTTGTATAGATGACCTGTTTCCTGATGTTTAGGATTGCTGCATCATGTTTGTGTTCATCTGATTGTAAGAATATTCCAAAGCTATTTCCCGTGACTGGGAAAGACAGTAATGCAAAAATGGCAGCTGCGTGAAGGTATCTTTCCCGAAGTCCAGCGATCCCAAAGCATGCAAAATTACTATTTCTCCAAGAATAATGGCAGGAAGGTCTTTACTATAGACCTTCCTACAAAACTGTCTTGATTTGCACTTCTTGGTGAGAATTTTAAATTCTTCCCTCCCCATTCCCATCCTGATGAATCTAAGATGACTGCCAAAACCTGTGAGAAACAGCAAGCGTAATCAGAATGGCCGAGGAGCATAGTTTTAATCCGATTCTGCAATTCTGTCTCCAGAGGAACTGCATTTCTTGCAGCTCACCAAGCCTTTTGTGTAAGGATGGCAGCCTTTCCCACTTCATGAAGAAGGATCTGCTCTTCCGTGTGTCTGCTGTGACATCCTTTTTGTGCCTGCAAGTCAACTTTGAGAGCAGAAACGTTGCCTGTCTCTCCTCTAGAGAGTTCAAGGTAGCATATCTGTTATGGTTCCAATTATTTTGTGAAATCTCTTGCCTGAGAATGATGTCATATCTAGAAGAAAGACATTGAATGTTTACCCATATGAAAGACTTATTATTTGGCCATGCTCTCACCAACGAAGAGTGCAGGATCAGGGCTGGTAAGTGCACCTTGCTGTTTTTTCCTCTCTCATAATGAGAAGCTATGTTCTCTGGACTAGTTTGGACTTAAATTCCATCATCCACCATCCTGCATGGCCTTTGTCCACATCATCAGGGAATGGCGAGAGCTGCAATTTAATACTATAGCTGGGCTTCACTCTCATCCCAAGAGATTTTTACTCTGGCCTGAAAATGTTTTACTGTACACTTCACAGCACTGAACTCCAATGTTGAAAAATCTTGACCTGCTCACCCGTCATTAAGAGCAGCGAAGATCGCAGATCCTTTTCCATAAGTTTGTTTTACCTTTTCCCGAGTCTCACGTAGTACACTCCCAGCTTGCTGTATGAAGTTAATATTGGACTCGTGTGGGATCCTTCCCTTTTTAAAAACTCTGTAATCAGGAAGAAGGGAGACATGGAACCTGATATTACACAAAGCTTTGAACTGTGCCGTGGATGTGACCAACAGGGCTGTGCTGCAATTTTAATCTTGGATGAGGAAGGACCTTTGCCATCCTTAAGTCTCTTTCTGATCCCAGTTGCCTTTGCATCAGTTAACGTTTGAGCTTCCTAGTTAGGCTAATTGTGGCATGCGAGCGGCAGGCTGCACAGATGTCAGATGTCATGCTCTATCTGATGAAGAGGTCCATGCCTCAGGCTGTTTATATATGACCTACAGGATTTCCTGAGTGCATGATGAAATAATTAGGGGGCCCTCATGCAAGGAATATTGTTGGCAATCGATTTTAAAGGCATCCCATTTTGTTTTTTTGTTTTGCTTTGCTTTGTTTTTTCAAATCTTAAGCATTTTCCTTATCAGGCACATAATCTTCCAAGGCTTCTTATGTTCTTCCTACTTGTTTGGATTACTTTTAAAGTGTTCGTGGAGATCCCGAGGAAAGGTTTCAAAAAGCTTAGCGAGCTCTTTTCCTTCATTCTCACATTACATAGTCAGGCTAATGGCAGAAGCAAACAGGGGAAGAAAGGGAATTATAGTGGTGGGAGAGTTATGTATATGGATTTTTTTTCTCTTATATAAAATATGTTTTTTTTTCTAATTTGAATAGAGGGTGTATTTAATGGCAAACATTTATTTTTTATGGCTGCTTGGTAGTTAAGATAACAATACTTTAGAATACTTTTCTAAAACTAAGTCAAATAAAACAGTAAGATTTCTTACAGAGAAGATAGACACGAGATTGTGTTGCAGTGCAAGAAGACTATAGCTTTCAGAAATCCCACTAGATTCAGTGGGACTTATTTGAAAGTTGGCATGTAAATAACATCACAAAAGAGGTATTAATATAGATTTTTAATACTTATGGAATATATTGTAGTAGAAGAGCAGGCAGAGCTGGGGGGGAGTTAAGTGAATCATCAGCTTAGATTCATTATGTTGCCACAAACAGTCCAACTCCAATCCTTCTTGAATTCTGTTGACCCTTATCTAACATCAATTTAGTATTGAAATTTACTTGATTATATTCTTGTGTATGGGTTTAAATAAATCTGCAATCTAATGGATTTTTTGTGGCTGACAATATAGACTAATCGTTTTGAATATTTTCATAATGAATACACATTTTTAAAGGGAATTGTTGGAGCCAGTGGTATAAAAAAAGCTATATGTCAATATAATTATATGTCAATTTAATTATTATATCATAGATGTGGAAAAGGATTCTACTAAGAGCTCATCTAAAGTCTCTGAGTTCATGGTGGGAGAATATTCAGACCAACACATCTTTAGGTATAGTGATACTATGTTAATTTGCTAGTCAAAGCTGACCTAAGATATTAGCTACTTCATGTGAAGGACACCCATTGTATAATGGCTAGTTGAATCTTCCTTTAATGCTGCTGGTAAAATTGAGTTAATAAGCTATATCAGAGATACAAGATGGCCATTAGGAGAAAGATGACAGGGAAACAAATAGAAAAATACATCACAGCATCATAACACATATTCTATCTCCTTTGTATGTGTATCATGACATCACACATCGATATGTGTAGGCATAGCTTACATTACAGCATCATATCATCTATTTTATTATTTTTATGAAATCACTGCTTGCTCTGGATGCCTCTGAAATCCAGAAGAGGCCACCTGACACAGAGATATCTCCTATAAGATTTGGCTGCCAGATTTTGAGACAACTATAAGTAATCTTGGGTCAGTTATTGAAATCCAGCATTATTTACAACATAACTAAATGTTGCATCAGGTCTCATGGACAAGTATTAGCCCTTCTTTGAGGTCCTTATACACAGAAGGCCAGGGGCAACCCATCTTGTAAATGAATTTAACCCAGTGTGAATTCAACATTTGAGTTCTTTTAGCTGCATCAAGCAATGGTACAGTTAGAACCACAGATAATACTAATCATATTTTCCCCTAGTTTGACTATTAACTGTAATATCTCATGATTATTATCTATTTACCTATTAAATCACAGTATTATACTTTCCTTCATTTAATAGCCTGCTATATAAAGGATTAAACACAGTTGTTCTGAACTTTCTGGGTACTTGGTTGCAACATAAAACTAATATTATTATTATTATTATTATTATTGTTGTTGTTGTTGTTGTTGTTATTGTTATTTAGTACTATCCTTCACAAAGCCCCAAAACGTGATTTTGAAATTGGATTATGCCTATTTTCAACCTGAAAGATTTCAAGTAAAGAAATTCAGAAGAATTCAGTTAACGTATCCCAGTAGAAAATGTAAAGCAGAAAAGTATTGGCTAAATGCCAGATAGTTACGAGCCAAACCTCTAAATGACACGTAGCTTCAAGCCAAACCATTTCAAACCAAATATTGTCATGATTTCTTCAGAATGGTTTACCTTTCCCTGGCAGTAAAATGATGATAACTGAGCTGAAAGTATTACATGGAAACCCTGAAGTAATATACACTGTGCAATTGGGAATCTCTTCACCTTCTTTATCATCTAGCTTCATCCTTTAAAAATGACTGCATTCACATTCCTTATCTTTTCCAGCATTACTTTATTTCTTTCCCAGCAAACTCCCTGCCCCAGCTGACTTCATTTTAATTAAAAACAATAAGATTATTTGGAATAGCTAACCTTCAGAGTGATCTTTCCCCATTCTGACCTCCCCACACCAGAATAGGTTAAACCTATCCCAGCAAACATGCATTTCTGGAGGTATTTCTGCTGAAAGTTTTAATGTCCATTAAGCAGAGTTCATCATTTCACCTGAAGTCAAATACTCTGGTTAATGTTAGCTATGGTATTTTTTTCTTTAAAAAAAAACCTTTAAATTGTGGAAACTTAACCAAACTTTCTGTCAATATCATTTGAATTTATTCAATTAAAATGCCAGAAAAATGCATAAGGAACCTAGGTAGAATGAGCACAGGATTAATCATATATAGTACAATGTATATTAGGAGCATGAGAGCTAGGCTCCATAAATCTGTATGACACTAGTTAGACAAAAAGAAATAAAGAAATCCCTAACTTTTTGTTGTCATATAATAGTTACTAGGCAACCTATGCCCTGTTAGATATCATTTCACAGATATTTCCTAATACAGTGAGCATGGGTGGGCATAAAATCCGTGAGAGGGATAGCAACTTCTGACTTCCTGCTGGCTTCCCCACTGAGTTTCCTTGGGGGAAGCTGACAGGAAGCATCAGAAATCTGAGAATCCCCAAAAGATGGTGTAAGTGTTGGGGAAGGTTCATTGGTGGCATCATAAGTCAGGGAGATTGCATTGGGATGCACAAGAGGTGCCAGATGGATCAGGAAAAGTACATGAGGAGGTGACACAAATACAGGGAAGGTATGTGGGAGTACTGCAGGAGTCAGGGAAGGTGTGGAGGCAGCCGCATGAACTGGAGTGTCCTGGGGGATGCATGGGTCAGGTACACAGGGATTTCTTCTGCCCTTTTCACTCCATCCCTCTTTTCTTCCCTTCCCTTCCCTTTCCAGGTGGCAGGTAAGTGGCTGCTGCTGAGTGGGAGCGGGAGTGACAGATTGTGAGACTGGCTGGGAAACTGCCACAGAATGTTGAAAATTAAGATCATGTGACTACAGCAGCACTGCAGCATCCAGTAGCACTAAAGCAGCCATAACGTTTCCAAATTTCATTCTCCCAGGAGCCATGGGTCCCGGATTCTGGACACATTCTATATTTTAGCCCATTTGAATTATCATAGTTCAAAAATTGTTGCCTTATGACACCGTTTCATCCAGTCATGATGAAAGGTCATAACAATGAGAGTTTTAGTAATATATAGATTCAGATTTTTTTTTCAGCCTACATCTATTATCTTAGCTCCTTTAAACCCTAAACAGAGCTGCAATCAGAAGATCAAAGGCATCATTCAATCCCTAGATTGTCCCTAACACTCTCCAAAATATGTTATTAAAATAATTGCAACATGAGAATGGAATAAATTATTACATATGAGTGTACAACATCAAGTTAGTTAATTTTTAATTACATAGACAAGGAAATGAAATGAAATCAAATTTAGTTTTTGTGCTATTGCTTTCTAATGTGCAGATCCCAACAAGCACTCAGATGTGGCTTTCAACTGGGCATCTTAAAATTCTTTTAACGTTGTTAGGCTAATTTCCATATATATTTGTACGAAAAGCTATTCCTTTCTTCTATTCCCTAGAATTTTTTGCAGGAACATATCGTTCCAAGGGCCATTATAAAAATGACTGAATTTATCAAATTATACTGACTAAAAATTTAGGGACACTAAAGTGATGGAGTGACATTAAGGGAAAAAACTGATTTGCTATAAAATGTTCTGACGTCCATTTTAAAGATTGAATAAGCAGATGAGTCCAATCCTTAGATTGCAGTTTAACTGCCTTAGCAAAATCATTTTTTACAGAATAACAATAGACTTATATACCGCTTCATAGTGCTTTACAGCCCCTCTCTAAGTGGTTCACAGAGTTGGCATATTGCTTCCAACAATCTGAGTCCTCATTTTACTGACCTCGGAAGGATGGAAGGCTGAGTCAACCTTGAGCCGGAGAGAATCCAACTTCTGAACTGCTAGCAGCTGGCAGTCAGCAGAAGTAGCCTGCAGTACTGCATTCTAATCCCTGCGCCAACATGGCTCACTGCGAATCTGGCAGGTGGTCAATGGAATTTGTTTTTTTAATCTTTCATAAATCTGCCACACACTACTATTTATTAGTGAGGACTGTACTATATTTCTCAGTTTCTGCACTGACAAATTGTCTAAGCCGGGATACGACAAAAAGTGCATAACTTTCCAAGAACAGCTAATGAAGCAACACTACATTACATAGCACATTTGCATTAGGGCAAAGATGCAATAAACTTGGAGCTACTAATTTTTCTCTTAAGCAGGACAAATGAATCAGTTATCCCAATACACCATCCATTGGTTTACAAGTAGTCCTTTGTTAAGGATAGTAATTGAAATCAGAATTGCCATCGCTAAGCAACGCAGCCATAAAGCACAAGGTCACGTGACCACACCGCTTAATAATGGCAGTTCTATCACTTCCAGTTGCCATCATTAACTGAATCCCACAATGTTGTTAAGTGCAATGTCATGTGGTTGCTACTCGGATTTTCTTGCTGACTTCCCCAAAAACTTCACTTCTGGGAAGCTGGTAGTGAAGGTTGCAAATGGGTATCTCTGACCACAAGGACTCTGCCGTATTGTAATTGTGAGCCAGTTGCTGTGACAGGCAGAACTTTGAGAGCCAGTGATAAGTACCTCACATTCAGCAGTATTGTAAGTTTGTTTGTTTGTTTATTATAATAGTTAGTGTCACCACAGCTGTACCAATACCTTGGAAAGCATTGGAAAGTAGGAATGTCACTTTTCTAGATGCCTTACCTTGTTTGTTAAGCCAGTGATAATCTGATAGGCTTTGGTCAGCTAAGTGTGTTTTGTTTCAAGATTATTTATAGTGTCTTTATATATATATTTTCTTGGTTTTAAAATTTTTTTGGTTTTTATTGCATACATTATATTTAATTGTGATGTGTTTTTAGATTGTTTTGAGCTGGTGCAAGGATAGGAGAAAGGGAAGGAAGGGAGGGAGGGAAGGAAGGGAGGGAGGGAGGGAGGAAAGAAGGAAGGAAGGAAGGAATAAAGAAAGAAAGAAAGAAAGAGAGAAAGAGAAAGAGAGAGAGAGAGAGGGAGAGAAAGAAAGAAAGAAAGAAAGAAAGAAAGAAAGAAAGAAAGAAAAAGAAAGAAAGAAAGAAAGAAAGAAAGAAAGAAAGAAAGAGAGAGAGAGAGAGAGAGAGAGAAAGAGAGAAAGGGAGGGAGGGAGGGAGGAAGGGAGGGAGGAGTTATTCTATTTTGTGGAGTGATTCAGTTTTATTTTATTTAACTGTGGTCTTTGCTCCATTACTATTTGCAAAAGATATTATATAATTAATTTGATGTAATACATCTAGCTTTTTGCCTAAACATATACAGCTTCATACAGCTATTATTTAAAACTGCTCAGTTAATTAAACCACAAATATCTATGCCTACTAGACTATAGATTAACAATATTATGTGTGGACCAGATTATAGACTCCTCTCCATTAGTGCTACAACAATCCAGGTGAAGACTAGATGGAAACAAAGAGATACAAACAATGTCAGATTTCCCATTTATTTTAGATCAGTCCCCTGACATTCATCTCAAAGTAAACACTGTAGTCATAGACAATTCCCACCTTTCTGGATTCTATCATCCTTTAGCTTATGGCATGCTTAGCTAAAATTCTCAGAACCATTTGCAGGGGAAGAAAAGCAGAAACAAGAAAATGTTTCTGCTTTCCGTATATGTACTGTTATATCCCTATGAAAGTTAGAACCCACATATCAGATTTCTTCATCTATTAGATGTATGAATTATAGTTTATCCAGGGAGCTTCTGGATTTCACTGGAAAGATTCATCTGTCCAAGTGTATGCAGTGGTGTTAAAACAGGCCTGTTTTCTCCATTACTTCATAATATAAAACTTGATCTACAGCTGTTGTGGTAAGCATAGTTATGTGATATAATTCATAGTAAAAGAAATATGCCTTATTTCTAAATAAATGAGATTTGGGGTAGTAGCATCTTTTTTTTTTTTTTTTTTGGTCTAGGTTACTCAAGTTGCAACCACATGAAGTAGCTTTCCAAGGGTTGTTGACACTCCTGTTTTTGAAGTCCCAGTTAGCAATATATATATATATATATATAGTCTCTAATTATGCTAAAAATGTGAATCCTGGGTAAATCCATACCATAAAATAATCCGAACACCAGGATAATACTAAAAACAAAACTGTTTAATTAAAAGCTGAGCCTTTCGTCAGTCAGCACGTGATGCAAGATTGCTGGGAGTCCTTCTTATGCTGCCGGGAGACTTTGCGCTCGGCTCCTTGACCTAGTTACCAGTCCATCCATTCTCTCCATCTGGTTTCTTAAAGGGCCCAAATTATATAGGGCTGGTTCACAAAGTAGTCACACATTTACAATCAGTTTGGGCACATGGCTATCACGAATGGCCCTGGCAAGTCAATATAGATTGGGTTTTCTACATAGTCCATGCATCCTTAGGCCTAGAAATAAATTAATCCTGGCAAATAACTTCAGCATTAGACCAACTGTGTCTGAACTCTTGCCATGAATAAATTAATAACCTGGGGAGATTTAGTTCTGCTGTAGGCAAGGTAATTTCCTCAATGAGTAAGTCAATAAATATAATTCTACTTTCATCGTTGGCTGAAGGTCCATCACAAATGCATTCATTTCAAATAAAAAAAAAAGTTGCCTAAGTATCTTTTCAATCTATATTTTTTTCAGAAGGCATTCCAATGAATTAACATGCCAGAACCAGCTACATCAGAACCTGTCAATCATCTTTTCATTTGGCAGAAACTGTAACAAGAATTCAGTTCATGTGAAACCACAAGTCAACAAAGTAATTCAACAGAAAAGGCAGGCTGGATGAAGATATTTTTCTTTTCTTCTGCTTTTTTTGTAAGAAATAGGGTTTTTTTCACTCAAAGTCTCTTCCCTAGTCAAGCAAAATAAGTTATAATAATACTTAGCATTCAGTGAGAGCTTTTCCTGAAACCCTCAGAGCATTTAACTATTGCATAATTAATCTTCACAGCATCCTGATGAATATTATAAGAAAAAAGGTATGTAATCATGGCTTCTGCACCATGGATGATGACTCTGAATGCTCTGAACTCTCCTACAGATGATAGCTTTCCATGGCTGCTTTCAAGTAATGCTTAAATTGCCCTCAGCATATGACTTTGAAAAGTATGTGGATAGCAATTATCAGTCCAAGACTTCCTACAGCCATCCATTTGCAACTAGAACAGAGAACAGGAGACAAACTACCGTCATGATCTGAGTGGTAACCAACAGAAATGTTTTGCATTGTCTCTCTGATCAAAACAATAGCCATGATGACATCACCAAGAAAGGATGAACTTGATTCTTATTATAGCCAACACTGTAACAAAGGAAGGAAGGACACACCTCAGATTAGTGCTGCAAATAAGACCAGAAAATCACATAGCAATAATAATTCCTAATGCAGAGGCCAAGTTGTCAATGCATCTCAAAAAGCAGCCCCTTCCATTAAACCAGGAAAAGAAATCAGCAGCAGGATGCACTGATGGAAGGCCCTGCTTGCTCAAGTACCAATTTGGCACAGTGGGGAGATGGGGAGCAGCAGCGAATTTTTAAGTGAAATGAGAAAGGCAGGAGAAAGGGCTGCATGCGAAAGCACAGGGGGAAAAGAAAAGGGAGTTCTGAAAAAAGAAGGCCTAAAAGAAGATGTATCTGAAACGGGGAAGGAAAAGCAAAGAAAATGGTAGTACAAAAAGATCACCTTTTCTCAACTTCAGCAACTTTAAAATGTGAAGACATCAACTCCCAGAATTCCCTAGCCAGCAGCCAAAGGAATCAGTTTAGGTCAGACTTGCCCACCTGGTCCCTCAAAGAACGTGAGAGTGTATTTCACCAAGTGTTCACTTCTCCTTTAGTTCTCCTTGCTAGAAATTCTAGAGACATTCCAATCTAAGACTAATTCATTTAAGTGCTACAGATTATGGCTGATATAGGCCAAAATATCTGGGCAACCACACACACACACACACACACACACACACGCATACACACAATAGTTAGCATAACAAAAAGAAATAATAAATACATGGGATACATTAATCTATCTTATTAATCAACTTAATTTTAATTAAATTTCAGCCATTTTTTTTTTTTTTGTAGTTCTGAACGGGCTATTTTTTAAGAAAGCAAACCACAGGTTATCTAACTGCCTAATCTAACTATCAAGTCTTTTTTTTTTTAAAGCAAAACAAATATAACTTTGTTGGCTATCAGAAACAATTTAAAACTCATATTATGAATGTTAAGACATTCTATGCTGAGACTCTGTTGAATCCAATTTGCTTCCTTGCAACTATATGGTAAAATCTATATTTTCTTTGTGACGATTCAGACATGCTGCACAGGATATGGTTTAAAAAGTCAAGATATTAACTACAACGGTGTAATTGAAACATGCCTATTACTTTATGTGGCTCACATAAAATTCCATTGTGGCTCCCATCTTGACTTCTCTTGCCATCCCTTGAGGACACAGAATTAGATTTCTGTTGATTACTCTTAGAATTATTTTTCTGAGCTTTTTTTCAGAGCTTTTACAAAATGGTATAGGTTTGCACTAGGTTTTTCCCAAACTTTGAGGTGTACCTTGGGAGGTGAAGATAGAGTGAAGGAGAGGTGTGAAGAATCTTTTGTTAAATCCACCTTTCCCAATATTTGATTGCTTTGTTTTCAATGTTCATTCATGTTCATTTTGATGTTTGGATATTTAAAGGAGCACATTTATGTGTGTACACTACATTAAGATTACACTAAAAGGTGGTATGATGGTAAGAAGTTTAGGAAACCCCTGGCTTACATTCCGCTTGGTGACTTTGACTTAGATTTTGGAATTGATATTTTGTCATTATTATTTTTTATTCTTCTCTTATGCCTATACAGAAATAACTAGCACATTTTTGTATAATTTGGGTGAGTTAAAAAAAAGAGGAAAAACTTGTAGGACTGTTGTTTTTCATATATTTGTTCAGGGTCTTTCGTGATAATCCCACACGTTCAGTGGAAAGGGCCTTGGAAACTTTTTATGTCATTACTATTCATTAGAGGCAGTCACAACACAAATAACAGAGATACATAATAAGAAAGATTCTCTAACCCATATGCAGCTGAACATAATAAGTTCATCACAAGCAATTAATCCCCAGTAGTCCAATTGATTACAAACATTGAAAAGAATATCCAATAGTCTATAGCTGGAACGGGTGAGAAAGTCCAGTGGGTTGTCCATCCTTGTCCATCCCTTGCTCTAAACTTTTACTCTGACAGTATTAAATCCTACATTATGCTTTAAGATCTCCTACTTTGCTTCATTTTCTATTGCTTTTTTTTTCTTTTAAA
This sequence comes from Crotalus tigris, assembly GCF_016545835.1. Lineage (NCBI taxonomy): Eukaryota > Metazoa > Chordata > Lepidosauria > Squamata > Viperidae > Crotalus > Crotalus tigris. Next base: position 1,081,685 of record NW_024100527.1, read on the forward strand.
AAAATGTTATTCCCATGTCTTCTTTTCATTTGGCAACAGCTGACCCTGGCAGCCTGCCCAAAACATGTTAAATGACAAATCACTACCATATGAAGCCCTGCGAGCATTTCCTCCAGCCACAGAAAACAGGGAGGCCCGATCAAGTTGCTGAGTGTCAGAGAACTGTGCGGAGATCCGACACAATGCGTTCTCCTCACTTTTGTTTTGCAAGCCGTCTAATGCACACATAAAATCCCAATGTTGTGACTCAGACCAAGGGAAAGGCCACCCAGTTACCAGTTTTAGTTGAGAGCAACTCTCTTAATTATATGTATTATAGATATACATTTGTTAAAAGTACAAACAAAATAGGCAAAACATTTTACTAGATTAAAGGTTATGAAGTCTTCACACAGCTGACCAATATAGTTCAATAGTTCCATAAGTAGGACCAGCTGATTTGGATTGCATATATCTGGATGAATTCCGAAAGGCAGCAGGGTATATTTTTATGCATTTCTTTGTGGCTCTCCAGTGATCTTCTGGATATTTGCAGGCCAGATCTGACAGCCTTATCCACAAGGTAAGGTCACAGGATTACATTTACTAGAACATTTGATTCTGCATTCTCTATTTGTGAAAACTCTAAAGGTAGCTCCACTCAACCACTTTAGATCTTGTGTCCTATAAGACAGGGGTCCCCAACCCCTGGTCCATGGATCAGCACCAGTCCATGGCATGCCAGAAACTGGTCCACCCAAACAACCAAAGTCTCATCTGCGGGATGCAGGTAACACACAAATCCACGCACCCTCCAGTCCGCAGAAAAACCTCTCACCAAGGAACCAGTCCCTGATGCCCAAAAGGCCAGGGGCCACTGCTTTAAGACATTAAAAGCTCTCAACATCCTCCTCTCCTTGTCCCATTTATCTATCAAATACTAAGCCCATTCATGATCATTTGTAGGATGTTGTTAGATGATCACTTGTGAAAGTATTTCACAACAATTTAGTCTGTTATAGCTAAGAGGATTTATTTATTTAAAATAACCAGGTAATTAACAATTAAAGGAAAAGAGAAAACCAGTACAAAAATTATAAAGGTAATACAAGACTGTCTGCAGGATATCAATCTTCTGCTGGCTATAGCAGAGATATTTGAATACTGTGATAAATATAGCTAGACACTTCACAGTTTGAAGTTTGTGCCCATTACAGAGGCTTGCAAACTGTATACATTTAAATCATTTGGTATATTGTGTGGATAACTTGTTGGAAGTGGATCTCACCGATGCCCCAAAACCAGCAAATTCATTCTGTGTCCAAATAGACTGAGAATTATAAAGTTGAAGTACAAAATCATCTTGTGAGCCCCAGGCTGGGGAACATTAAAGTGTTAATTAAAACAAGCCAAAATAATCCTCACTATAGGTTGAAAAACAATTAACACATTATTCAAAAATAAAAATCGAGTAAACATTGGATGAAGATTTACTTATGTTTCATATTTATAGACTTATACACAGTGATGGGATTCAGCCGGTTCGCACCACTTCGGCAGAACCGGTAGCTAGTTTTTTGTTGCCCAGGCCCAGAATGGACTTCTGGAAGCAGCATCCACACAGAGAACTGCTTGTTCACATATTTGAATCCCACCACTGCTTATAGATTCTATAAATAGTAGTGTGATATAGTGTAGAGCTGCTTTAAGTTAAAGAGCTGGTGGTAGTAGCTCAAAGCATAGAAGGAAAATTTTGTGATCTGCAGTACTTGTCTTGGAAAAAAAAGTGCAATATTAATAATCCAGAGTGAATCCAATCTTCATTCTTTCAGGGCATATAAATTGAGGTGATCAGGTTGGATTTGCTGTATATAGTTTCAAGTGGAGATGGAATTTCATGGAAAATTCCAGAGAGAATCAATGAGGGGAATCTGACTTGCATTTTAAATAAATGTTGGCAGTTCTCCAACCAGCCCACCAGCTCCCTCCATCTTTGCAGATTCATTTTTTTTTTCCCCTAAGAGAAAGATCGTGAAGTGAGTACTAGATTTTAAAGGGTAATTTTTTCTAGGAAAAATTAGGAAGAAATACAGGATTCCTTCCTTTGGAAATAGGAGGTAATAGCAATCAGGTTTCTTGTTGGTCTATTCTTCCTTTCCTTTTCCAGAACAATATGTTTGTCAGTGATGTAGATTCTGAAATCCCCCCCCCCATCTCTCTCTCTCTCACACACACACACACACACAAAAGTGTGTGTGAGAGAGAAATGTTTCTCTTAAATTTCTTCAAAGGAGATAGGTGGCAAGAATTGTATGATCTATATATTTTAAAGAAATACAGTTAACAAAGAGAAACAATATTATTTCTTGGCTTATTGTACATGCCACACAATTTGTCCTGCCAAAGAACTGGGGGTTTGTTATTCTAAATGAGAGTAGTGATGATTGACTTTGTGGGAAAGTTTATGAGCTATTGAAAAGTTCTACATACAACAATAGAATTCTGACAATGTTTAAGGCCATTATAAATATTTTCAACTTTAGATTCCATTTTCTTCTAATTGCATTATTAAGCAGATTAAACCATTTAATGGAATTAATGTGGGATTTTTTTTAAAGAAAAAATTATGGGTTAGAGTTATTATTGACAGAACTACTGTGGGTTTTAGATAAATTGCTTATGTAGAATCATTCTTAAACTCTGGCTTCAATTCCAGATGAAAAGAAATATATACAGATAGTCCCTGACTTACAACTACATAACTTCATAAGTGGAGGCACCATGTGATGACTCTATTTTATGACAGTTTTTACAATAGTTGTAAAACAACTCACCATGTTTCTAAAGTGAATTAATGGTCATTAAGTGAATCATGTGCTCATTAAGTGAATCCATTCTTCCAAATGGGTGTTTGTGCCAGAAACTGAGAAAAGTAACAAATCACGGTCACATGAATGTGGGATGTTGTAACCAGTCATAAATGTGAGCTGCTTGCCAAGCATCTGAAATGCAATATTGTGACTGCAGGGGGAGGCAGCAGTCATAACTTCGAGGATGGGTCACACAATGTAACTTTGAACAGTTGTTAAATAACCAGTCATAAGTTGAGGGCTACCTGTAGCATGACAATTTCACAATAGAATAAAGTTTATAGTAACGCAGCGTCTACCTAAAGGTCATCATAGCAACCTCTCATTAAAGAACATGATACATAATTTTGCCTAAAGAATTCAAGCAGTGTGATTGCTTCTCAGGCTACTTATTTTAAAATAATCTTAATTATCATATCTGAAGATAATTTTCTTCCAAAGGGAAATGTGTTTACCTAACTTGCAGTCCTTTATTGTGTAGTCATGCTCCTCCTTTCTATCATGTATAATATGTTTAAAAAGAGGGATTTCCGGTCAATCTTTATTATGTCATCATTTAGAATACATAAATTTAAATGTGCTACTTTTATGTTTTGCTTTTTTGAATAGGAGAGTTTTAAAATAACCAATGAAGACTTCAAGGCAGTTGCACAGAATTTTTAGATTTTTTTTTATATACTACTGTATCATGTCCTGCCACAGGATTTTAGATCTTGGAATCTTTGAATACATAAGAGATTTTCTTCCCCAATTTTTTTTTTTTTAAAAAACTTGGTCTGCTTTTTCTTTTGCTTTATAGGATGGACGGAGGGACAATTTGCAGTCCTCTGTCAGTGAATCCTCTACTCTTTCAATACAGCCTGTTCTAGATATCCACAACTCTCTTTTCCCCCACTTGCTTACTGTTTCCTACCTTCCTAAAGTTTCTGTTGTGGCTACAAGTTTCTTGAGGGGTTCTGTTTTGGCAAAAACCTCATAAACATTGATTCCTCTAAGTGCAGGAACCAGAATGTCAGGCTGACTTTCTGTGCTGAGCAGAGGGGCTTTGGAAATAATGAAGACCAGCTGCAGACTAGTAATAGAAGAGGGAGCAATATGGAGGTTAACTTCTCCAAATGTTACCTTTATCAAAATTGCTGGGAAGAAATTTTGTGTGCATGTTTCCTAAATTATATGAAAACTGCCGGGCCCCATTAACCAGCATTGCATATGATTCTTGAGGCCAAATAGTTTATCCACCTTATATTTCAAGAGTAAATTCTGAATCTCTCTCAAAACATTTTCCATTTTATATTCTTTTACTAATCCTACAAAATTATCTATCAGGTTTCTGTCATGACAGGAAGGTCAATGGGATCTTGCACCATATCTGGATTTAATAGCAGTTTATAACTTTAACTTCTGAAGGTAGCCCTGGCTTACAGATCAATCCTTCAGAGCCTCTGGGTAATAATCTTCATTATTTTTAAATACAGTATAATCGGCCTGCAAGTTCTGATAGTCTTCCTTTTTGATGAGTTACACTCTAATCACAAGTGAGTTTATGCTGGGAGGTCTGACTACATGAAAGCAGAGGCCCTTCCTGACAGTCAGTGCTTGCTGTTGTTGAGAGTAAATGGAGAACATAATCTTACTAAGTGGTTGATTTGACTACTTCGCTGTTATTTCACTTGAAGGACTGCTTTTTCCTGTTATGTTTTTCTTTCTTTGGAAAGCTCAGGAACTCTTGTATGTAGTGTGAAGTCATTCCACCGCATCATCAATTTTCCCAAGCACTAGTCTAAAGGATCCTTCTTCTCAGAGTTCCTGCCACAAGCTTAGCCTGCACTTATCTTAAGCAACCCACGCCTGAAACAGAACAAATTCTTGGTAAATTCCCAGTCATCCAGGCACTTGTTTTAGAAGTACCCTAAGAGTTACGCATATTCAACATACACCAAACAAATTTCAAATTTCTCAATGCAAATAGGTAGGGCCAATGTTTCGGCGAGATGGAGGTGAAATGAACTTCAAAGAGCCAAGTCTAGACGATGCTTTCCTGTCTCAGAGGATTACGTGTGGTCCAGTGGAAGAAAGAGAAAGGAGACCTGTCAAACTTCATTCACTACAGGTAATGGTATGGGGTAATTTCTTCTGATAATGTCACCAAAATAGGAAATCCTACAGACTAAACTCATTATAGTCTCAGGGAAATGTCAAAAGTGGGGGCAGGGAGATGGGGGAAGGATTTTGTTTTTGCAAAACAGGGGGCTGCTAGAGAGTTAGCAGAGGTACAATCCATTTTGACATGGAAAATTATGATAGAGGAAAGGTTCTAATTTTTTGTTTACTATTAAGAATCTCTCATAAAAGCAATATGGTAATATCATCTGCTTTTCCATACAATGAGGCATAAGAGATAATGGTTCTGAAGTTAAACTAATAACAATTTTATCTAAGTTCTTAAAACGTTTATATTCCTTTAATTAAGCAAGGCCAGGACTCTGGCTAGCAGCTAGTCAGCCAGTCTAGTGAATAAGAAACTATTGTGGATTTTCTTTCGTCCAAAGATAGAGACACCCCATTCATAATATGTGAAATGGGTCTTTGGGCCACAGAAATTAGCTTCTGCTTTCTTTAGTTACACTCTTTTATCAAATATCTCTTTTATGTGAGATGGCTGGCTATATAAATTGAACCAATGAATCAGTCAAACTTTCTGGAGGATAGAGCAAGGATTTCTGATTGCCAATTGTGTTTGTTGGTTTGTTTATTGAATTTATTTGCTGCTAATCTCGCAACAAAACAACTTTTTTGTAGTCCTCATTAATTGTGTTCATTAAGCCCACTGAATAAGGGCTTCTTGATCAAAAGAGTGCAGTCCTGCTCCTGGGGCTGAACAAGGCCCTCACTGATCATATGATCCCATAATCAGATCTTTGCCATGGTGGCAATTCCCAAATAACCTTTCTCAAAATGCATACCAGTCACCCAGAAGGAAATCTCATTATGAACAACAACTTTTGCCACCAAAACAGCAGCGCATTGCTTCATTGAATTTCAAGGAGAACTTTTCTATAACTAGAGGGAACAATTGGCTCCATTCACCTCTAAATCTCCTGCCATGGCAGGTGGCATGACGGCCTAATGGGAATCTAATGCAGAGTTGCCCTCATGCCAGCCAGATTGGGAAAGCGGTAAGGTAGGCCTCTGATGTAGCAAGCACCGAAATGGCAGCAATTTAGCCTTGTTTATTTTTTTGAAAGGAGAAAGGGAGGCATGTTTAGGCACAAACCCGAAGGGGGTAGGACGAGGCAGTCATTATATTGGCCCACAAGTGACTACTGATTGGCTGATAGTTCTCTGCACTCAGCCATTGGCCAAGAAAGATGAATGCTGATTGGCTATCAGTTCTGCGTGAACTCTGTAGACTCATAAACATGTAAACATGCCCTGCTTGAAGTGTCTTGATGTCCGCCAGCAGTCAAAACAGCCCTGATCAATCTTGACTGTGTTTTAAAGTGGAATCAGAAGGGAAAAGAAAAGGCTGATCATTCTGGAAATGCCCCAAGTCGGTAGCCACATCTGCTCCAGAAGCTAAGCCTGCTTAGTTTTTTCCTTGTAATGGCTTATATGAACTCATCCCATTTGGTTTACCCAGAATAGAGGTTAACAACGCAACCCAAAAGCCAATACTTCGTGCGAACACGGATAATATGTAACACAATCCCCTATGTTAAATTATTACAGCTAAAACATAAAAATTGGGGGATGGGGAAAAGGTAACTGAAAGTATATTTTTGTACGAAAAATGGTAACTGCCAGTTAGTACTGGAAAATCCTTGGATTCAGAATTCTCCAATTCTAAGTATATTTTTTTCCCCCAATAAACACTCAATTTGGGATTTTTAACAAGCTAAATCTAATTAGCAAGATAATTCTAATTTGAAAAAAAAAGTAATTTGTAAGGTTGAAGTTCATCCATTCTTAGTTTAGACATAGGGTGAAATAAGTATGCTATAACAAAAAAAAAAACTTGTGACATGGTAAGGATTTCTGAACCACTGAAAAATATGCAAATGATCAGTTTTCATCTCTATGATTGGATCCTCTAAAGAATCTAAACATTATCTGAAGTGCATAGCAGCAACTTTCTTAAAAGTTCTCACCTGACTGAGCATCTAAATTTCCACTAAGAGTTATCCAGACCAGCGCAAGGCAAATTAAATCATTCAATTTCATATGATGGAAAAAAAACTGGCAGTGTTTCTGAAGGATCTAAAAATTCAGAAGCTGAAAAAAAGTCTAATACTGGTATTGTATTTATTCAGAAGTCCCACCATGTTTTGTATTATTACTCTTAGGTAAATGTGTTTAAACTGAATTAGATGCAGAAATTAGAACCATCCTTCAACAATAATTGAATCAACTCTTTTACCTTCTCCAGTGTATTGCCCAGTAGATTTGCAAATTACATAACTTTTAAATAAACTTTTTTCCATTATAGCATAATTAAAACATTCAGCACATTTAGAGAAAATTGAATCAAGGTATACAATGATTGTATTTGTACATATGTGTGTGAGTGTATATGTGTGTGTTTTTTTCAAATAGAAAGAGTATTATTTCAGTAGCTTACTTTTTGCCAGTCAAAACATTGTTGTAAAATTCTTTACCTTATTCTGTAATTTTTTTTCTCACAGAATCTATCCACATTATGTGTCTGTTTCAATATACATTTGCACACTGTGAAGGATAAATTGTACAAAGTATTTTCAGGATTGGTTGAAAAGGATGGCATTATGGTTGTCACTGGTTTTTCATTAACATTTGAAAATTTGAATTTTCTTCATTACAACTGATTCTGAGATGGGATGTAGTGGGAGGAAATAGTAAATAGAAAAATTCAGTTTTAAGTTTTCAGAGAGAAAGAGAGAGAGATTGCAGCAACAGCAGAAAGGGAAATTAAGCAACCTATTTCTTTTCTTTTTCTGCTCAGGAAATTTGAACTATTACAATTAAAAATGGCTGCCTCCTTTCTCACTTACTTGGAACACTTTTAGAGTGGAAAGGATTGAACATCTATAGGGGGAAAAAGATCTTACATTTTATTCAAAAGGTAATAGTATAGTTAAATGCCCCTATAGAGAAAGAGCAATGATTGCAATAGGGGTGTTAGAAATATATTCACAGTGTGCATTCCATTCAACTCTCTTTTTAAATTGAACTGTACAGAAATCATTTGCATTGGTTTTTTTTTCTCTTTTTTGTAGTAATATCTTCCAGAAAACCTCACAAATATGTTTTATAAGAGCTAAAAATTTAAAACACAGACACAATAATCTTAGGATGAGAAACTGAAATTATCTGCTTTAATGAAAAGGATATTTATTAACCAATGTAACACATATCCAGGACAAATGTGTTAAAGAATCAATAAAATATTTTTTTTAAACAAAACAGACACAGATGCAAATTAGAGAAGTGGTTTCAAAAAACTATTATTTTTAACTTCAGCAGTTTCTATTTTGTTCTTGGCCTTGACTTGTTTTAAACTGTAGTTTAAACCAAATCTTTAAACCAAGGCATAGGAACTGCAGCCTTCAGCTGCTGGACCTCTTGCATAAACTAAAAATGCATGAAACTCCTTTCTGAATTTCAACCCCTTTCTCTGTTTGGCCTCAGTGATGACCTGAAGTTCTTTCTGGACCACACTTAGAAATAGCCTCTGATTGTGGCATTCCCTTGCCTCTTTACTACACCCACCTGTATTGCAAAAGCACCAACTGTTTTTGTCTTGTGGGTGTATCTTTGGGGACACGTAATTTCCAACAATTGGACCTGTGGAATGAAGTTACTTCCTATCCGTGTATTCACCAGTGGGCTGATAAAAAAAAAAACAGAGAAAAAAAGAAAACACCATAGTTTCCTCACTGAGAGAGAGGTGAGAGAGAGAGAGAGAGGGGGGGGGAGGGAGGGAGGGAGGGAGGGAGGGAGGGAGGGAGGGAGGGAGAGGGAGAGAGAGAGAGAGAGAGAGAGAGAGAGAGAATCTTTATTGTCATCTTTTACTGTGGACACAATGGCACACATTAAAAATGAAATTTAGTTGCTTGCTTTCAAAGTGTACACATACATAACACACATTTAAACATATTATATACAACATATGTATAGACCTACACCCTTACATATAAGTAACATACAAATATTAATCACTGTCCATTTTAAATACATAATGGAAGGAGGAAGCATTAGAGTTCACAAGGTTAATACTGTATGGAACAAAGCTGTGACTGAATCTGGATGGTCTGCTTCAGATACCATGGAGCCTCCTCCCAGAAGATAACAAGGAAAATAGGTCATGAAGAGATGTGAAGTGTCCCAGACAATCCTGCGGACCCTGCTCAAGCAACGCTTATGTGCTATGTCCTGGATGAAAGGAAGGGAACTGCCAATAATCTTTTCAGCCATCCTTACCCACTCTCTGCACCGCCTTCCTGTCTGAAGCAGTGATGCTTCCAAACCAGACTGTGATGCTGTATGACTGGATGCTCTCAATCATCTCTCTGTAGAAAGTGGTAAGGACAGGGGAAGGAAGATGTGCTTTTCTCATGCAACGCAGGAAATTTAGGTGCTGCTGTGCTGCTTCACCAGTGTCTCACTATTGAGCAACCAAGCCAGCCTACTTGTTAACTGCACACCCAGGAATTTGATGCTGGTAACCATCTCCACAGGTGAATCATTAATACACAGAGAAGTGTGGCTGTGCCTGCCTTTTCTGAAATTGACAATTATCTCTTTGGTTTTTCCAGTATTTAAAACTAGGCTGTTTTTCTTACACAGTTTACCAAAACGTCAACCTCCTTGTGGTAAGCACCCTCATTGTCATCATGAATAAGGCAAACTACTGTTGTATTATCTGCAAACTTCACAATATGTGAAGCACAACAGTCATGGGTCAACATAGTGAACCTCAGTGGATTTAGGATGCAGCCCTGAGGAGAACCTGTGCCCAAGAAAGTGGTGTTAGAAATATGTTCCAACTCGCATATATTGGGGCCTGTTAGTAGGAAAATCAAGAATCCAGTTGCACAAAGGAGTGTTTAAGCCTAAAAGGCCCAGTTTGTCTACTAGATGCTGGGGAATGATTGTTTTAAATGCCAAACTGAAGTCGACAAAATCATCAGTTGATCCTAAGACAAAAAGATGACTTCAGGGCTTCCATTTTAGTGTTGCCTTAAGGGAGCATTTTGAGTGCTCCAAAACATTCCTACTATAGCCCTCTACAAAAAATAGTCTAAATATAAATAGTAGATGCTATGGTCAAGGCTATTATGGCATGTGATTTCAGGCTTTATATTCCCCTGTGTGTGAAGGGATCTATTTATCATGAGATAAATAGATAGCAGAAAATATACTTCTCTGGGTGTATTCCTCACGTAGAGAAGCATCCAAAACACCAGTGACAAATTAAATTCTCAAAGCATGAATCATATTCATATCATGATCAGCCTTAAGCAAGAGTAAAAAGGCTAAATATATCAGGGTAACTTGCTGACTCTACCAGGCTGCCACACGATAAGGTGAATTTTTCTTTGCTAGAGATCTTCAAGAGTCTGGATAGTCATCTGTCAGAGATGTTCTAGGGGATCTTGCACTGAGCTGAAGTTGACCTCTAGATGGGGTACATGACCTCTATGTACCTTCCAACCCTGTTTCTATGCAAAACCCTTTTGCCTTCTAAAGTAGCTTTTGAGTCTTGCAGGCACAGGTAGTCTTGTTATTATGGTCTAGAGAGGGCTAATGCAGATCCTTGATCCTTGTTGTCACCCTAATCATCAGTAGCTGTACCAAAAATCGGATGCATTACTCTGGAAGAGTAACAGAATGCTTCATGGGAATTTTACCCATTTTTACCTCAAATTCATATAACGAGGAAACCTCTTGCCAATGCTTGATCTCCAAACTGAAAACCTCATTGTTGTACATAAAAAGCATCTATTCCCAATGACCTAATTTGATTTCTTTTCCTGCAGGACCCACTACTGCACATACACAACATATGTCCAACAAAGATTTCCTTTCTTTGTTTTTCTTCTCCTTTCCCTATATATCATTATTGTCATTCCACTTTGTAAACATTGTGTCATAATGGTGAATGCTGATGTGCCAAAGACTTGATTTTAAAACAATAAAATCTTTTGTGTGGAGTGGGATTGATTCCTAAGAGAACTAAAACAGCCTTTCATGAGAGGTGCAGGAACATTTATACATTGTTCTCTACATTGGTAATAGTAGACATAGCTATCAAGTTGTTAATGGCTTCCATGTAAGCTATCCATGTGTTTGTGATTCATCTCAGTTCTAGCAGAAGTACTCCCAAAAATAAGATGAAGTTCCATTACCTCATTTCTAAATATTAAATTCTTGAAATGTGTAAGGATTAAATTTTTGAACTACCCCTCACTTTTACATTTGGGTAAAAAGACTGTTTTGTTTTCATGGATTAGAATAGAATTTACTATGTTCAGGATCATCATTCACTAACCTCCGATTAGTTTGTTGCTCAGTCAAATAATCTTGTGGTTATATTCTTAAAGTTTTGTCTTCTAAATCATGTTTATACATTTGAACCGAGACTTAAGGCAATTGCTGATGTAGAAAGTATGTGTGTCCGTTTATTGTCAGCGGAACTGAGGCGTGACAAGCACCTTACTGGATTACGTCAGTGACAAGCCGTGTACACTAGTGGTTTTGTGAAGAACATTTCTTAGCGACAAAAAACACATTACTCACCTGAATAGCTACACTGCTTTGAGTTCTGAGCTTAGGGCAGTAGTCGGTGGGGAAGGAAGACTTGACCCTGAAACAGAAGTGTAAGTCTTTCTTAATTAGTTCAGCCACTCTGTCTGCCCCAGAAAAATCCTTATGAATTTTTCTTTATCCCTCAGAATGAAACATTTTCAATTTTCTATACAGATTATATTATAATATTAATTGAATAGCTGCTAAAGCAACTTATGCAAAATACTTGGTTTATTTATTAAAGATGAATGCTATCTCGGTTTCAATAAATACATAATAAATAGATGATCATGAGTAAGTATTTTAAGAGCCTTATAGCATACAGATAAATCTTCAACTCTGGAGCAGAGAGAAACAGAGGGAGGGAGAAATTAATCACAGGGATTTATAGAACCATCTAGCATCATCTCACTATTGTTATGCTGAGCTATAACAGTTACGAAGCTAGTTTTTAGAAAGGCATAACAATAGTTAGATGCTGCTAGAAGATATTATAAATCACTAGTAAGGAAATGGCCTCCCCGACACTTAGCCCATTTATTGTGCATTTTTAAATTGAATCAACTCTTCAGAAAGAAAGAAAAAAAATCAGAATACCGTGCCTGTGGCTTACAGAAACTTTAATTACAAATTAGCCAAAAGTGGCTTCTATATATAAAAAGGTGCTTTTAAGCACTGCTGGGGTTTTCTTTCTTTCGTTTTTTTAAAGAACATTGTCATAATATTTTTGTGCTTTGTTTTTAAACAAAATGAATTGTATTTACAGACAAACAATCCTTTCCAAAGCACTGGAAATGAACAGAACTTGATGGACTGTGCTATATAATTAGATGGAAAACTAGTTAGTCATTCCACTGTTTTCCTTCCCCTGATTCCCACCCTGGTTGTACAACAACATAAAAGTTAGCCATTTTCTTCTCTCTCTCTCTCTCTCTCTCTCTCTCTCTCTCTCTCTCTCTCTCTCTCTCTCTGTACAATACTCACAATGGTTCCATCTGACTTCCAGTCTAATGGAATTCTAATGGGTTCCAATTACTAATAGGTTCTTGCTTCATCTTCAAAACCACATAATCCAATTAAAGCATCCCAACAGGTCTGAGGATTCTGCTGAAGCAAATGTAGACTTCTGATCAGGACCAAATGGGCAGCAGCTGAGCAAAGAAAACAATGCTGATGGAAGCCCACAATCAATATATTGTTGAGTCCTTATCAATAATATTTCTGCACAATTTTATGGAATGCCCCCCAAAAGCAATTTCATTTAACAAATATTTCATTAACTCCAACAGAATCTCTAGTACATAATATTGAGCTAGCAGACCATACATAAATACAAACTACATATTTAGTGGAACCTTGCCTGCATATAGAAACTCTACGTACACTTTCATCTATTGTCATGGATGTTTAGTGGTTGATAGTGATTCCCCAGGTCTATAATCAATTAAACTATGATTGAAGCAGCCACAGAATTGAGAAGCTAAAGACTTCTTTGGTATATTGGTTAAATTATGATTGGAGAAGTCAGCTTCATATCCTCTCATGCATAGTAATCAGGGTCATGTAGAATCGATCTTTATTTCTGATTATGGTGAGGATATAGTCCAGACAGGCCAAGGCATCTTGCATTAACTACAGTAATGAAAACATGATGAAATGTGTTACAATATAAACTCCAGCTTTTCTTACCGGTGTCCCATTGTCACAGACACATCCATAAGTCATGTGATTTGTATTGTTATGTCAGGATTCATTTATTCTATCCTCTCCGTGGATGCCTATGAGGTAAAAATTGCTTGGTGCTTTTAACTCCCAACTTGATGCTTGATTCTGAAAGGGCTGGACTGCACTTCTGTGAACTGACAGGATGGGTGGTAATTCTGTGAGTTGAAACTCAGCAGAGCTGTGGGGTACCAGACTGGGAAAGCGGCCTTAAAATAAAAGTACATTGTAAATATAAGTCCATGCATATAAAAAGTTGGGGTTTTTTAAATGGAATCTGTTTGTTCAGAATCCATCTGGAGGATTGTTTCTCAGCAGAAATAAAACGCATGCATTTGTTTGTAACACTAACAATCATTTAAAAACCCAAGAGGAAGAACAATTTAATTGTAATGACACCCTTGCTGGTTTTCAAGTTCAATAGCTGTGTGGTCAGGCATCGTTCTTTTACTCTGTTGTTGTCTAACTAACACAGACTCCACAGCTAACTAATAGCTTGTATAGCTTCCATTACTAAATAGGTTCCATATGTTCTACCTCTCCCAGTGTCTTGGAAGAAGCTGGACTTCAGTGCTCCAGGTCGACGCATTTTCTGGGCCCCTAAATGTTCCATGATAGCCCAACAGTTAGAGCTAAATAACATGTATTAGCTTCTAGTAAAAGAAAATACTGTCCAAGATTGTCACTTTCATTATAAAAAATAAAAAAAATTGGCAGTGATACTGCCTGCAGTTAAAAAGAAAAGATAAATCACTTTCTATTTTAAATAGCCCAATTTAATGAATTATACAGCTAATTACTGTGTACAGAATATACAGTATTATGGAGATTCTGTCTGAGGAAGATGTATATATACACACACACACACGTTTCTTGATTACCCATCTTGTTCAGAGGGGGCCTTTGCATATTCTACTGTATATATATATATTACTTTATACACACACAAACACACACACACACACACACACACACACACACACACACACACACACCTTTTATATGGATTAATTATGTAGAATATAAGGGACAGAAGATTAGCCCTGCCCAATCAGGCCAAGAGTTCTATGTCACACAGTGACCATACTAGATGCAATCAGGAAGCTGGCAGATATTAGATTACCAGGTCTGAGCTGCAAAACTCCAGGTGCCATTAGATGGCAGCAAGTACATACAGAAAACTCTAATTGCTACCATCTAATGGTCTTCTGGGATTTTGCAACCAAGATATAGTAAAGTTGCAAAGATGAATACCAGCATTCCTCTACTCTTACTCTCTAATAGCTAATATTTTATATTAGATACATAGATATATTAAATGTGATTCAGAAGTAGTAAAGAGCTCTCAAGATCAGTATTCACTGAAAACCTGATCCACCAAGCAAATGGCTGTTTTAATATGAAGAGACGTGTTTGTTTATGCAAATATACCTTGTGGATCGATATACTGTAATACCCTTTCTGAAGAAAGTCACACTCCCCCCAGAGAGGGAATATTTTGGGGAATATTAAAAAGGCAGAATATTATATTTCCCCAAAGGAAAGCAGGCCCAGTTTTTCTTAATAGCCCCAAGCAAAAATTAAGCAGGCGAGCTCTGTAGAAATGCATATTTGGTAATCCTATTCAGAAAGACTGAGGCCCCATTCATGAGCAAATACTAGCAGGCAGAAGCCCATTCAAGACAAAGTATTTTGAAATCTCTTGCAGCAAAACTGATAGCTAACAATAGCAGAAAGATAGAATTAGAACCAGCAACCCCACCCAAAAATCCAACACAGGACATAGCCATCAACCACAGCCACGGGGAAGCAGGACAATGACCTTTAGGACATAATAGGATTAACCCACCACCATCAGAATACCAAAAGGGCACACTGAACCTCAGGTCAAAATTCATGCCACAAGAACAGGAACAACTCCAAACACAAAAGCCCAAAAAGGTATAAAAACCCACCATTCCCAGCACCATGTGGTCAGCTGCTCCTGAGCCACATTTGTCTCTGGTTCTGCAACTCAATAAAGAACCTTCTTTCCAAACGGCCTCCATTTTGTTTATTCCTGGCTTGGACTGGACTCTGATGAAGATTTTTCTTTCAGCAACACCAAAGTCATTTTCTGAACAGATACTCACAGTTCAACTTTAGTACTATATAGCTGAAGTCTATTTTAAGGGTTGGTGAATATGCATCTCTTTACATTTGTTTACATTAGGATGAAAGTGTCCTATTGTAGCTCTGCACAAACCCCTTTAGATTGTACCAACAATTTGCTATCATCTCCAAATCTAGCCACCTTGTTGCTCGCTCACTCCCTTTTTCTAAGCAAAATTTTAAAAATTCTATCCAACACCAATTCTTCAGACATTCACATCTCTTGGAAGATAGATCCTAAACAGATGTTTATGAACAGTATTTCTCCTATTCTTTAAGGCCTACAGGAAGAGCATAGGAGTACACAGGCTTCTGTTAAAAGGGTTTTATACATTCCAAGTGATAATTGTTCTGGGCCTTGTGAGATACAAAATAGCCAGGACAGGACAACTTCATTAGGCTTGGAACATTTTACTTAACACAAAGCTTTCTTACCAAGATGTTGCATTGCATGATACCAAAGAAGAGTTAATGCTCCTTGTAGAGGAGTTGACAGATGGAAGGGTAAGCCAAATTATTACATAGGAGGACAGATTGAAAAGCAGCACTTTGATTCAATGCATGGATTCCAATCACATTGATTTGTGACTGATATTGCTGCTCTGCATGAACTACTATTAGCTTGCTTGCATAATGGGGAATATAAAGTGTTTTGATATCATGCAGAGTGTTTTCTGGAGTTTTGAAACCCACCTAGAATTGTTAAGAAACGTTTTAGAAAATGTAAACAATTCTGTATATGCTCCTGGATTCCTTTCTTTTCCCCCATTATTAGATGAATGTGGAATGGGCTCCATTTATGGTAATAGAATGGTGAAGAGATAACATTTCTGGACACTCTCCAATTCCAACGTATTGCTTTCTGCTCTTTAGCCAACTGCCATCCATGAGAAGACCTATGCTCTTATCCCACTTGGCTGTTAAGGATTTTGTCCAAGATTTTTTAAAGTCTTCAAGCTTGTTAACCCCCTCAAAACACACTAGAGGATTCTTAGGAAGCAAGACTAACTTTAGCAGAAGCTATGTTCTGCAAGGCTCATGTTTCTGTATGTTTAATTATTTTCTTCTTTAGTAATAATCTCTATCTGTTTTACTCAAAGCAAATCTTAACTAGCCTAAACTTACCTGTCACCCCTCCACAATTTTTTTTTTTTTAAATAGGAGTCACATTGGCTATTTTCCAGTTCAGAGGACTTACTCCAAGAATCCTAGTAGTTGTAGTCTCAGAATTGCCAGAGAGCAGGAAGTGGGGAAAAGCTGAATTTTGGGTTTATTGAAATACATTATCAAAGAGTTTCTATTCCCAATTATTTAACAAGCCACAGCAAAGTGTATAGTCAAAAACCCATGGAGCTTTCATTTTTATATAACTGTAAACTTCAGTGTTTTAAGCCAAACAAAATGAGCATATTATTTGTAAACTTGTAACTACAAACCTGTATAAGGGCTGAATACTATATTGAAACAGAAAATATAGATTTCACCTGGTAAGCTAGTCCTTACCAGAAAGTTGGATTGATGTGCAGAGACTGTTCAACCTCCTCAGTCCAAAACTGAGGCTCTGAAAATAGCCTGGTTTGGGGGGGGGAACGGAATGAAGACCAATACAGTGGACATTATTTGGGGGGGGGGGGAGAGAGCAAGAGAGATTCTTCTTTAATTGAGAAAGCAATCAGGGTATAAACCAGTGTTTCTCAACCTTAGCAATTTACATGTGCTGGCTGGGAGAATTCTGGGAGTTGAAGTCCACACATTGTAAATGGTTAAGACTGAGAAACACTGGCTATTCAGGATTGCCATAGCCTACCCCAATCAGCGGAGACTATAATTTGTCTAAAGGAACAGTGTCCATGGCAGCCAAAGCTATCTTGCGTATCTGATTATCCACGTCCTGTCCCCAAGAAAGAATAATTAGTTGTTTGTATAAGGAGGGCAAGAGAACATCATGGCACCCTTCTGACCATCCCTTTCAGCAACAGTTCCCCCCCCCACAGTGTCTCCTAAGCCAAAGGACTGGTTCCGGGGAGAGACGTTTTTCCACGGACCGGAGGGGGCATGGTTTCATGTGCTGCCTGCATCTCACGGATGGGGCTTTGCTTGTTTGTGCAGACCAGTTGCTGGCATACTGTGGCCTGGTACTGGCCCATGGACCGGGGTTTAGGGACCCCTGTCCTAAGTTGTGTCAACCTGAGTTTGAGTCCATCGTGCTCCATCATAGCCATCTTTGCTTTTCTTCTTGGTCTTTCGACTGAGGCTGCCACTGGCTCAAACTATTTCCACTGCATCCCTAAAGTTGTCTTTTACCCCAGTATGGCATAGGCAAGCAACCTGAAAGGGAAAAATCCTGAAGTCTCTCTGTGGGCACCGATACTGAAACAAAGCTCATTGCTCTTTCCAAATATTTATTTTAAAGCAAGCTGGAAGCACACACTTCCTCTTTCAAATGCTAGCAGATTCCTTGGTCTCCTTCTCTTATTTTGGTGTAAAGGCAAGAGAACGTTTGCTTTCCAACTTCCAAATGAAAAGCCACACTTTTTGAGACCTCACACATCTCATCAGTTCAATTCCAGCCACAATAGTAAACATCTCACTTAACCCAGATGTATGTACTAAACATCTTACGCATCCTCCATCTACTTGCGGATTTGCATAACTTAAATCCAGATATGCGTTACTTTTCCAAAACAAGAAATTAACATCTAGCTTTGAAACAGTATTGCCTGAACTAAGTGAATGGTCAAAGGAGGATTTTATTGGTTTGATTTTTTTTAACTGCGGAGAATCTTATGCACTTTGGTATGGATAATTTTTTCCCCCTAAAGCTACCATTAGGAACAATTTTTCTTCCAAAAAAATATTGCAAAATGAATAATAGAAGAGCAAAATGATGTCCTAACAAGCTTTCTAACATGCCATTTTTAAGTTCAGTTTTCAAAGTGTGGGAGACCTTAGGAACAGGGCAAGTTTCCCCCATACACATATATAGATACTTATTGCCACTTTTTTCTCTACTCACAAAATGATAAAGGGCTCTTTCTGCCTTAATTTAGACATTATTGTGTAATTGAAATTACAGGGAGTGAAAAAAGGCAACAAAAGCATTGGGAATTGAAACACTTTAGTTCAGGGGTCCCCAACACCCAGTCCGTGGACCAACCGGGCCATGGCATGCCAGCAACCTGTCCACACAAACAAGCAAAGCCCCATCCGCGAGATGCAGACACCACACAAAACCACGCACCCTCCAGTCCGTGGAAAAACCTCTCTCCACAGAACTGGTCTGTGGTGCCCAAAAGGTTGGGGACCTCTGCTTTAGTTCCCTAATACAGGTTAAAAACTAGCTAATTAAAGTTAAGAACTTTTGGTTGGGAAACTTCATTTTTAGACTGACATACCAAGTTTGACCTATCAGCAATTTTTTGTCAATGTTTTTATTGCACATAAAAGCCAGATTGGTGTAATGATTAAGGATCAGGCTGGAAACTGGGAGACCCTGAGTTCTAGTCCTGCCTTAGGCACAAAGCCAGCCCAGTCACTCTTTCTCACCTCTAGGAAGCAGTCAAAGGCAAACCGTCCTGAAAAAAACACTGCTAAGAAAGTGCAGAGACCTGTCCAGGCAATTGGCAGAAGTCAACACCTCAAAGCTATCAAAAAAAAAAAAAAAAGAGTACAAAACTATCTAAAAACTCATGACACAGGTTTTCTCATGCAATCTGCTGTCACAATATAGCAATAGCATTTTAGGCTGATATACCACCTCATAGTGCTTTACGGCATTCTCTGGGCAGTTTACAATTTAAGCATTATTTACATATTGCTCCCAACAACCTGGGTCCTCATTTTACTGACCTCAGAAGAATGGAGTCAACTCAGGACTGTATTCCAGGCTATGAGTAGCGTTTGCCTGCAATACTATGTTTTAACCAAGGCACCATCATATTTCAGAACAAAAATTGTATGACAGGCAAATGGCAGATATTCAGAGTCAACATCTCTCAGGCATGATTTTGAGCAAACAGCAAAGTTGGGTGCGCCAGCTTGACACCTCTGCTTAAGACAGAGGTTTTATCAAAGGCTTTAATCTTTTATTAGAAAGAGAGAAGTTGAATAATGAAGCTATGCAGAGTAACATTCCTCTCCAAAGCCACTGACTAAAGGTTATGATCTACAACAAACTGAAAAAGAAAACAAGCAGAAATATTTGCTGCACAAATCCTTTTATCTCTAAGAAGCTGATAACCGGCTTTGCTAGAAATATTTATAAGATTTTTTTTTAATCGTGTATTATCCAAGGGTGTCCACAGGAGGGCAAAAAAGACAGGATGGTGATCAAAATCATACAATCAAAGCCACACATTTTATTATTTAAGTTTTATTGCCTCTGCTATCTACTTTCAATCGCTTTATATGCATTTTGGAAAGTCTTTAGTAATGCATCATTATCTTACGGTTTGCTTAGAGTTTTATCTTTTCCTGCATATGGTTCTCTCGTGGATAATTTTGCATGTAACTATTTTTACGTATTGCCTTTTCCTAAAAAAAAAAAAAAAAGTCTGATTCTGCTTATCTCTTGAGAGATGTATCTGCCTCACCATAAAGAGGGAGGAGAGATTGATTTCTCTAGCCACATGACTCAGCACCAAAAGGCCAGGAGGTGGCACTATATAATTTATCCCCATTTTAAAAAAAAATCTTTCCATTGTTCTTGCCAGTAAGGTACACGACTACTGAAACTTTATCTGTCTCCTATCCCAGGGCTGGGGGGGGGGGGGAGAGTGCAAGGTAAATATATTCTTTGGATAATAGTAAGAATAGTAGTAAGAACTGCCAAGCTACCGCAAGGCAAATATCACAAAAAATTAGCCGAGCTATAAATTGTTTCAGATGACTGCGCTTCTCCTAGAATCTTTGGCCACTACTGCAATAATCACGATTATCTGATTCTTTTTATGTTATATTAGGAATATAAAGGAGCAGTCTCTCTCCAGAGATCAGAAGCATTGTATCAAGTCCCTGAGGACCAGACCTCTGCACCTTTGTCCAAACTTGCTTGGAAGGCACTTCAGTTTGTTGAGCCTGCTATGGAGACACAGAAAAAGAGGGAAGAGTTATAACTAGTATATCAGTCTACTTAAAAATTAGTTGATTTGCAATTTGAATACAGGAAATGTACCCTCTGCCTCATGCAGTGGCTGTTCAGAGTTTCCACAGTGCTGAGCAAATTAATTGCAACCAAGCTACATATTCACTTACTCCATAGTGTCTCTCTCGCTACAGTCAGTTAATATCCATTTTCCTGTGCTTGAGATTTTTTTTCCCTCCCCACCCCCTGCAGGGTAGAGAGATCCCTTAAGCAAGTGACCCACAATTTTTTATGCTCTATTAATAAGTGCTGTTTTTCTCCAATCTATTCTACTTTTCTCCAATCAGTTCACTGATAGCAATAGCACTTAGACCAGTGTTTCTCAACCTTGACAAGTTTAAGGCATGTGGACTTCAACTCCCAGAATTCCACAGCCAGCAATGCTGGCTGTGGAATTCTGGGAGTTGAAGTCCACATGCCTTAAACTTGTCAAGGTTGAGAAACACTGACTCAGACTTATATACAGCCTCACAGTGCTTTACAGCCCTCTCTAAGCAGTTTGTAGAATCAGCATATTGCCTCCAACAATCTGGATCCTCATTTTACCGACCTTGAGCTGGTAAGAATCAAACTGCCAAACTGCAGGCAGCCGGCAGTCAACAGAAGTAGCCTGCAGTACTGCATTCTAACTACTGTACCACCACAGCTCATGATGATGTTACCTAGTTTGGTAATGAAATTTAATGAAAACAACCAAGCTCAGAGAGCACCAAGAATCATCACAATTTCTCCAATCTCTATCTGAGATGCTTTTCTCCATAGCTCGATGCTTCCCCAAAAGCTGCTAACTGCCAATTAACAAGTTGAACTCTAGGACCTTAATTATCTGACTCACAGCTGTTGACTGTAATTGACAAGACTAATCAGTTTCATACTTTCCCCCTTAGTTTGCCTCCAAACTAAAAGCAGGCTGGGACTTGGAGGAGGGAGTGTAGTAGTTGCACAACTAGTTCCAGCTCAATCCTTTCAATCTCTTTTCCCTACTAATGTGCCAGCTTATTCTGATGTAATCCCTTCTTCTCCAATCAGTGTAAATACAAATATTGATTCCCTTCTCACTAATGATCCTAGCACAGGATGAGAACTCCAGAGGGCCAGGCAGTGGGGAAAAGGGGAAGCTAAAGTAAAATTGGAAACACAGTTGCGGTCATGCGATTTTCCACTTAGTGTCACTTAGTGACTGAGTTGCCAGTTGCAATTGTGGGTCACTGAATGAAGTCTACCTGTAGTATTAACTATAATCTAATATATACAACTATTTTCAAGGATTAGCTCTTGAACTATGAAACAAAAGTGAACAACCCTAACTGAAGAAATAAAAGCACTGTTCATTGCTAGAATAATAAATATGGCTTCTTTTGTTTTTATGCTCTATTAATAATTACAGCGGGGAATGAAAATCAAAGTAACTTTACCTTCAACTTCCACCACTTAAGATTTGTTTTCAAATCATTTGAAAAATGAAAAATATCAATTAATCTAAATGTTGCAATCTTTTTAGCAATAAAAAAAAATCTGTAATACTGTGCAGACAATTAACTTGTATAGACTCACTGGAGAAGGGCCTAATGCTGGGAAAGATTGAGGGCAATAGAAGAAGGGGACGACAGAGAATGATATGGCTGGATGGAGTCATTGAAGCAGTAGGTGTGAACTTAAATGGACTCCAGAAGATGGTAGAGGACAGGAAGACCTGGAGGAACATTGTCCATGGGGTTGCGATGGATCGGACACGACTTTGCAATTAACAACAACAAGAAGAGCTTCTGCACAGGGCCAATACAAGAATTTTAAGTCAGTCACACCCATATAAATAGGAAGAATTTAGATGCAGTGCATTTACTGCAAGTATAAAACCCCTAAATCTCAACTCAATAATAGTAAATGCTAACCATTGACTGATTTTCTTCTGTTATGATGTCCAACTGGACTCCAAATTATATTTTTCTGCCTTTGGCTATATATCTATTTGCAAAGCTGAAGTCAGCTTTAAATAATTTGCAATAGTACAAATTTAGGTAGAAATAGTGTGTTTATGTAGCAGTAACTCACTCTATAGCACAACTCAAGCTGAATTTCAATATATACTAACATTCTTTCTTAGTTATTAGTTTGACTGAAAAAAATATGATGGATTTCAAACCCAGAAGTTAAAAGCAGAAGAATATGAGTGTATTAGCTCCAGGAACTGGACACAATTATTGAGAAGGAAACAGATCAAAATGGTAATTTAGTCTCCAGGGACAAGAAAGAGGTATCTGACTAGAACATAATTTTCTAGCTGTATGTGAAAGTATAAATTGGCACAGCCCTAAGATACTAAAATAACATTATACACTTGTGAAGCTTTGGGGTCTCCCACAATCCTACACTTCATTTTTTTTCCCTACCAAAACCACAAATGATTTTAATTCACATTGCTCTTTACATGGGAATATATAGAAAACATGGGCAACTGACCACCCACTCAGACAGTTGAATATTTTGTTCTTAGAGAATACATTACTATATTGCACTGCAGTACTCATATCAAGAACAAATGGATTGGTTGAATCCCCATTGGCTTGGTTTGCCTTACTGACCACAAACCACTCCACAAAGAGTAAAGGGTTTATCTTTCTGGAACTGACAAAAATCCTAGTTATCAAGTCCATCAAAAACAGGAAGCATAGAAAATCATCTTTTAGATAAGCCAAGAGACTATTGTGAGACATTGAGGGGGGACTTTGAAAGTAATACCGCCTTTGGGATGATGCAAATTTCAGTAATGCAATCATAATCTAAGTTGTAAAAGTCCAGAGAGGGTTACGTGGCAGCTGCAGTTCCTTTTTTTCCTAATCTCCTGGCTATCATCTAATGCAGTGCCCCCCCCCCCAAACCTTTTAAGGAACCAGGGACTGGTTCCACGGTGAGAGATTTTTCTGCAGACCGGAGAGGGCATGGTTTCTTGGGTAGGGCTTTGCTTGTTTGTGTGGACCGATTTCTGGCATGCCGTGGCCCTGTGCCGTAGCCCCCACAGACTGGGGGTTGGGGACCTCTGATCGTAATGGTTATATGGATTTCTACAGCCCCCAACAGTAGCCGTAATCTAAAAGATGCCAGCTAGGAAAGGCTTTTGTGTAGAGAGGAAAGAACAAGATGGAGCAGCGTTCTCCAGCTTCATTGACTGTTTAATATATTGTAGCCGTAAACAATGCACATATCATACATAATGACTTGGAGCTGTGGAAGCTGTAGTCCTACCCCAGCTAGAGGCCAGCAGAGAAGGAAGAAGAAAGCCATCTTGGTAAAGGAATTAAGGCACTAGAGTAGAAACCATGAGTTCTACTCTTGCCTTAGGTACAAAACCAACTGGGAGACCTTGGGTCCGTCACTCACCACCCCAGAAAGCAAGCAAAGCAAACCACTTCCAAAATCTTGCTAAGAAAAGTGCATGGACTTGCCAGGAATCCACAACGACCCAAAGAGACAAAAAAAAAAAAAAGGCTCCTGTGTATGGCAAAGTTGTTCACATCAGCCAATACAGACCTACAGAGAGAGAGAGGGAGAGGTACATAAAATGAAACCTGCATACACACATGTATAAAACATATATATATACACATGTAGCCCTTGACTTAACGTCCACAATTCAGCCCCAAATTTCTGTCGCTTAGTGAGACATTTGTTCCATGAATTTTGCCTCCATTTTACGACCTTTCTTGCCACACTTGTTAAGTGAATCACTGCAGCCGTTAAGTGAGTAACACCGTTGTTCAGTGGGAATTTGGCTTCCCCATTGACTTTGCTTGCCAGAAAGTCAACTAAAGGAGATCACATGAACCCGGGACACTGCAATCTTCATAAACATGAGTCAATTGTCAAACATCTGGATTTTGATCATTTTGACCATGGGGATGCTCCCAACAGTCGTAGATGTGAAAAACAGACATAAGTCACTTTTTTCAGTGCTGTTGTAACTTCAAACAGCCACTAATACTGTTCGAAGTTACTGTTCGAACAGTTTGGGTGGAACCGGAACAGTTCAAAGGGATTGTTGTAAGTTGAGGACTGCCTGTATACAAATGAACTTTCATCCCTATAGAAATTAGACTGGTCTCCTCTTTGACACTCTTTCATAAGGCTCTGAAGACTTGGTTTTGCCAACAGGCTTGGGGAATCTAGAATGGGATGGAGTCATCAAGTGGCTCATTTGACTGTATTGTTGTCGCTGGAGGGGTGGGGGGTATTATTGTTTTTTATTTTTTTTATACTCGGTTTTATTGTTTGTAAGCCGCCTCACTTGCTGTGAGTGAGTATATATACATACATATATATATATATATATTGATCAAGGCATTTATTGTATGTGCATACAAGTTGGAACATTGATACATCTAGTTAAATATTTCAGTACCTTTTGACCAAGAATCATTTCCATAAGTTTATCTCTAGCAGACCAAAAGTTTTTGATCCTTGCAAGATAATAATAATAATGATGATGATGATGATGATGATGATGATGATGATGATGATGATGATGATAATAATAATAATAAAGTTGGAAGGGACCTTGGAGGTCATCTAGTTCAACCCCCTGCTCAGGCAGGAAACTCTATACCATTTCAGACAAATGGCTGTCCAGTCTCTTCTTAAAAACTTCCAGTGTTGGAGCATTCATCGCTTCTGGGGGCAGGTTGTTCCACTGGTTAATTGTTCTAATTGTCAGGAAGTTTCTCCTTAGTTCTAGGTTGCTTCTCTCCTTGATTAGTTTCCATCCATTGCTTCTTGTCCTGCCTTCAGGCACTTTGGAAAATAGCTTGACTCCCTCCCCTGAGATATTGGAACACTGCTATTATGTCCCCCCTTGTCCTTCTTTTCATTAAACTAGATATACCCAATTCCAGCAGCTGTTCCTTATATGCTTTAGCCTCCAGTCCCCTAATCATCTTTGTTGCTCTTCTCTGTACTCTTTCTAGAGACTCAACATCTTTTTTACATCACAGTGACCAAAACTGGATGCAGTATTCCAAGTGTGGCCTTACCAAGGCATTGTAAAGTGGTATTAACACTTCACGTGATCTTGATTCTATCCCTCTGTTAATGCAGCCCAGCACTGTGTTGGCATTTTTGGCAGCTGCAGCACACTGCTGGCTCATATTTAGGTGATTGTCCAGTAGGACTCCTAGGTCCCTCTCACAGTTACCACTGTTGAGCAAGGTACCCCCTATACTATACCTGTGCATTTGGTTTTTCTAGCCTAAATGTAGAACCTTACTTTTTTCACCATTGAATTTCATTTTGTTAGATAGTGCCCAGTGTTCAAGTCTGTCCAGATCCTCCTGTATCTTAAGCCTGTCTTCTGGAGTGTTGGCTATTCCTGTCAGCTTGCCTTCTTTCTCATAGATATTATCTGTGATAAAAAGAAAGCACTTCTGATAGTATGTTTATTATAGAGATTGTAGTAGAGGAGAACCATGTGGGGGGGGTTGTACACATGTGTGAAAGTATAGGCCACAATCCAGCTGGGCAACTGGCCTTTTTAACCAGAGAAGAGTGTAAAAATGTTCCTAGCAATGCAAAAATTAAAAAGGCACCGCTGCTTGCAGTCTAGATCAAAACCAGATGTACTTTGAAAAGATCCAAAAACAGTAATAAACACGGGATGAATGTTACAAATATTTCCCATGCCAAAGGTGGAGAGGAAGAATAGAATAAATATGCTAAATTTTGTTTGTTTATTTGTGTTTTTTTTTGGCAAGAAAAATGGAATAGAAACAAATAAAAAAAGTATGAAAGAAAAAATGTGTTTGATCCTTTTCCACTAATTGCAAATATTTTTTTTTCTCAGACACATTGAGAAATTCTGGTGTATCCTAATTCTATGATTATGTATTTAGAAATGTCACAGAATTATCCTTAAGTAAGTAGGAAAAGAAATGCTGTCCTGCAGCATGATACTTCGTGTATTAACTCACACACAAACTCATAAAAATCCTTCTCTTTCACTTTGTAATAAGATTGACACGCTAATTCTGTTTTATTCAACCCTTGAGCATTTATTTATTGCGTATATTGTCTTTTTCCCAAAGAACTCAAAACTAGATATTTTATGGTTATCTCCTGTGTTATTTCACCTTCACGTAACAATCCTTCTAGGTCAGTGGTTCCCAAACTTTTCTATGAGCTGCACTCCTACAAAATGTTTGATTATTGTTCGCATCCCCACAAAAGTGATTGTGACTCAGGATTTGTCACTAAGGGACACAAGCCACTCTTTGTTGCATCCCCTAAAATTCTATCTTGTACCTCCTTGGAAAGCAAGTATCCCAAGTCGGGAAACCCTGGTCTTGGTTGATATAGGTTCACCTATATCACAGTACTGGTGGTTAGCGAGTTTGGGCTTCATGTGACTGATATGTCGCATTGTTGGTGACTTGCCAGGAGTTTCTGAGGAGTTCACTAGTTGTACCTAAAACCATACAAATTTGCCTCCTTGCCTGGAAGGAAAAGTAACAGGAAAGGGAACCAGTGTTTCTCTTCATACCAGGAAAAATGAAGATATGAAAGATTTCACACAGAGGGCTCTCCATGAAGGCCAACAGAAAGAGGCCTCTTAGAATGAAGGTTATTGAAAGTTGCCCAGAGCAGAGGACACAAGTGGAGGACCTTAAGGAGCAAGAAAGTTCCCCAATGGAAGTAATGTATAAATGGACACATATCACATGAAAGTTGAACAAACCAAGACACGTTCCATGTCATGGGACATGACCAACTGACTTGATGTTTGATAGACATGGAATGCAAAGTTCAACTATCTGAGCTAATTCTATCATTCCAGCTTCTCCAAAGCAATAGAGGAGACTGTGCAGAAGATCAGTAAAGTTCTTCACACAGTAAGGAAAAAAATGAGGTGACAGGAATTCACTACTAAAAGGACAGAAATGGCTGTGTGAGGGCTAAGCAAACTATGGCAAGAAGGATGTTGTCTTCCTAGAGTACATAACCTAGGCATTATGAAAAGATTATATCTATAGGACTAATAACAGTATCAGAAGAGCATAAAGAGGATTAGAAGATTACAAGTGGCTACAGAGCCATGGGTAAAAAGGTGAGGGAAGTGAAGCACTAAGAGTGATGTCATCCAGCCTCTATTATGAATAGTCAAGTGACGTAAAAAATCCTGAAAGTGAATTGCTGGCTTACAAACTGGGGTTTCAAGAAAGATTTGAGTTGTTAGGCAATGCTCTACTTGGCAAATTTAAGACTTGACTGGCTGAGGAATTCTGGGAGTTGAAGTCCACAAGTCTTAAAGTTGCCAAGTTCGGAGACCCCGCCCTACATTATTAACATAAAAGAATTCCAGGGACAGATGTGTTGTATCTCACAAAGGCAGGCAGAAAAGTGCTAAGCAAGAACCTTGTTGCCCTTACCGGAAGGCTTTAAACTAAACTGGAAGCAGAAGAGAGAAAAAGATGCAGACTGAAGTACAAAAGTATTGGCCAATAGCAATGTGGCTGCATGTGATAATGGAAAACATACAAGCAAAAAAAAAAGGATATTTCAAAATCCCAATGTTGTCTATACAGAAACCAGTTACAGCAACCTTCCCATGTCTGTATATCAATTAATAAAATATGGGCAACAAACAAAAGGAACTGGGAATCCAAACATGGGAAACCAAATCTGACCTGATAGACATACATAGTGGGATAAGAGACATGACTGGAAGAACATGAAGGAGACCTTTAAAAAAAAAAAAAATCCAATATAATGAAAAAGGAAGCCAAATGAATTTGTATGTAAAGAAACTGGAGGCCTGCGAAGAAATGTATGACCTTGAATATTTGACTCCTGTTAAAAGCATCTGGTTAAGATTAAAAGGAGTAGAAAAACCAAAAGTGTTACCGTTGTTTCTACAGGCTACCTATACAGGCAGACGGGGTGGATAATGCCTTCCTAATCTACTCACCAAGTTCTCAAGCAGGCAAGCTACCATGATAATGGGGTCTTCGGTTGCCCTAAGACTTCCCAAGGAGTGGCACTGGGTGGTTATCAGTCTCCATACAGTTGTGTTATGTCCCTTGCAATCACAGATGATGTGTATCTCAACCACAGCACTTCTTCTCTGCATTTATTGTATCTTGCCCTTTACCATCCAGCAGCACCTGTTTAAAGTTATTTGGATTGTTCTGGGAAATCATTGATCTGATGCTGAGCTATAAGGATAAGCTTGCCAAAACATCTAGAGCAGAGGTCCTCAACCTTTTGGGCAGCAGGGACCGGTTCTGTGGAGAGAGGTTTTTCCGCGGATTGGAGGATGCATGGTTTTGTGTGCTGCCCCAACCCGTGGATGGGGCTTTGCTTGTTTGTGTGGACCAGTTGCTAGCATGCCGTGGCCCAGTACTGGTCCACAGACTGGGGGTTGGGGATCCCTGATCTAGAGAGCAAAAATTATTTGCCTTTATACAAAGCTAGATGCCACCTGGGCAAGTCCAGAAGAAAAGGCAAAGACAACATTTTTCCAGGGTTACCTGGGACTGAATTGAGTCAATGCTTTTGAGGAAGTGGAGAGAACTTTCTGCAGTATTAGCTCTACTTCCTGTGGTCTGAACTCCAGTCCCACATCATTGATGAAATATTTTTAAAATAAATAAAAATAAAATAATAGAAAGGAAAAAAAACAGCAAAAACAATATCAAATTCCCAATTCCCTCCCTAATTTGTCATTGCATCAAAATATTTATAACATGAGAATTTCTTCTAATTACTTTCTTTATATCATGTATAATTTCCCTCTTAAAAGCCATGAGTGTCCAAGTTTTACTTATATGGCATATGATGCATATTGGAGCCATTCTTGCTTAAACTTAGTTAAACTTCTGTTCTGGATGTTTACTGTTAATTCTGCCATTGCTTCATTTTCCTCAGGTTTCATTTCCTGATCTAATATTGTCAGCAAAGTGTCTCTTCCAAAATTAGTCTAAATCTGTCCTTGTAACCATCAAAATAAATCTTAATAAACTGTATTTTTAAAAAAAGTTGTTCTGGAACAATTCTTAGTAGGAAAAACTGAGGTTTCAATTCAAGCTTTCTTTTTAAACTTTTTTGAACAATGCTATATTCTTTTTCCCAGTACGTTTTTCTTTTACATGACTATCACGCATGATCAAATGCTCCTTTACTATCACAACATTTCCAGTATTTTTATTACATGGTTTATCTATTTTTTACAATTATGGATGGAGTTATATACCATCTGTAAAGCATGCTGTACCAATTTTCTCTTAAATAATAGTGTGAACTAAATGTTATTGAGTTTTTTTCTACGAGTCTTTCCGTTATTGTACTGCAATTGTTTCTTTAAAATTTATTTGGAAAAGACAATATTGAGAAGTAGGACACACAGCATTACTTCATACACTC
This sequence comes from Crotalus tigris, assembly GCF_016545835.1. Taxonomy (NCBI): domain Eukaryota; kingdom Metazoa; phylum Chordata; class Lepidosauria; order Squamata; family Viperidae; genus Crotalus; species Crotalus tigris. The sequence goes on from NW_024100527.1 coordinate 1,111,739, forward strand.
TAGAGCAATCTGGAAAAACTAGTAGAAGGGGAAATCCGTACATCACTTCAGTGTATTTTAGAGCAGGGCTTTTCAACCAGTGGTACGGGTACCACCAGTGGTACATTGGCACCTGGTAGGTGAAACCCGACCATCTCAGAAAAGTAGTAGCGGGGAAGGGGAATGAGCTGAACCGGTGGCAGCACTGCACAAGCCTGACCGAGAGATGGCTGGAGGTGCAGGGCTATCAGGGCTCAGCGGAAGCGCCAGGATCAGTGCCGCTTTCCAGCTGATCGGCACTTCTTTGGGGCTGTCAGGGCTCAGTGGAAGCACCAGAATCAGTGCCAGGCTCCAGATGGAGCTCGGCACTGATCCTGGTGCTTCTACTAAGCCCTGAAGAAGCACCAATCAGCTGGAAAGCAGCAGTGATCCTGGCACTTCTGCTGAGCCTAGAAGAAGTGCCGATTAGATGGAATGTTGCAGCATCTCCAGGGTCTTGTGATTTACATTCAGATGCTTGGCAACTGATTCATATTTATGACGGTCAAAGTGTCCCAGGGTCATGTGAAGTGACCAAAACCTGCTGCAACACCCAGCAGACGCGAGGAATAAAAACCAAACACCTCCCCACCCCACCCCCGCTGCCAATCCTCAATAGAAATGCTCACAACAATGAAAACCTCGGACAGGAGGAAGAGTGCTGTTGGGTGGGCAGGCAGGTGTCTTGCTCAGCTGTGGCTTGGGGGGCACTTTTTTCAGTGCCAATGTAACTTCAAATAGTCACTAAGCAAACTGTTGTAAGTCAAGGACTACATATACTTCATCACTTTTTTCCTTTTTTTTCTTTTGGTCATCAACTTTTCGACACCTTGCTAGGCGACTGGTGGTACTCAGATATTGCCATATCCTAAAAGTGGTACAATGGGTGAAAAGGTTGAAAAGCCCTGTTTTAGAGCAAGGATTTCACTAGCCCTCAACCCAAATCTCATTTTTTTAACTAGTGTCACATGTTGGTAACTTTCCTGGATGTCTAGATTAAAGGAGTTGAATACTCCAGGGTATCACCCTCTTTCTTACCAAAAGATCTGCTAAGAATAGGTTGTGCAATGCACCTTACATCCTGAAGTACTGAAAGGGACGTTAGTCTGTGGTTTTCAGGGTAATTTCCAAAAGAACTTTCTTGATCCTTGGGTATGGTTCTTCTTCTTAAACTAAACTGATAAGCAACTTTTCGGCAAGATGCCTACATTGCAATCTGTCACAGTGTTGTTGCCATTCTCTCTCCATAGAGATTGGCTGGCAAGATCCTGCTTCTGCAATTGCAGCCAGAACTGGTATACAATCTCCGCTATGCTGGCTGGGGAATTCTGGAAGTTGAAGTCCACAAATCTTAAAGTCGCCAAGGTTGGATACCCTTGTCCTAAAGTAAGCTGTCTACAGTTTGTTGTCCCAAATAATCAGCCATGTACAGGTAGGGTAAAATGAGCAAGAGTGCTGCAGAGTAAACCCCAAATTCTCTGCAATGCTCTTCTTTAATTTACCAAGTGCTGTTCTGCGATATAGAGTATATTACTTTACCAGTCCAGAATGCTTCCTTCTCATTCACACTTGCAATAACATACAACTTGGATAACATTAGTCACTTACCAACTTCAACTGCTTGGAAGAAGACTTGGCCATAGATTCTGCTTGGTTCTCTATGGCTCTGTCTGCTTATACGTGGTCCTACCACGGCAGTGTAGACAGTGATGTTAGAATGACACAAGAGTGCCATTGAAATGATCATCCTTTACCATGCAGGACTGGAAGGGTGTACTCTCATGAAAATACAGCTGTTTCCATAGGGACCTAAACCCCTTCCATTGGTTGCCTAGAAACATAGTTCACAGGCAGACTCCACTGTAGTGCTCTCTATAAGGAGAGACTGGCCTGCCATTTCTATCGAGGGATCCTTAGTAATGCTGGAAATTGGTCCCTCACTCTATTCTGGAGCAGAGACATACATGGAATGCAGTACTTACTTACATGCACTGGCAAGACTTTATATGTATAATCAAATATGTAACTCAACATCTCTATTCATTCAACAGTTAATTGGGAACCGGTCCATTTTTCATTTATTAAAGTCCATCTGCTGATTTCCTGCTTCCAGTTTGCTTCCTCCTGTATGTGTTTGCTCTTGTAATGACTTCCAGAGGCAACCACACTCCTCATAGCTGCACACATTATATGTAAATGCATGTTCAGGTGCACACAGAAATGTTGAGGCAAATATTAAAGTATGTATTCTTATTTTTATTTATTATGATTTATACGTATAGGAACCTAAGCACAGATATAGGTATGCTGTAATGGACTTGTCAGAGTTCCAGCATGCCAGATTCACTCTTAGCATGTAACTTCTATAGTATTGCAAAATTAGTATCAGTCTCAGCTGCTGTGAACTATGATAGATGCACTGCCTGTGGTACACCAGACATCGCTGCTTTCCTGTGACTGATGTGTCTTAAATAACAAGCCTGAAGATCAGTGAAAATACGGAAGCATGCCTAGAATTGTTTATATTCCATGGAATACCACATTCCAAAGAATGGATGTGCCTTGTTACACAGCTATTGTGCTGATGACTATCCCTAATTGTTACGCAAACCAGAGGAAGACATGTTCATCAGAAACATGCCTAGGATATTGGGAAAATATCAGCAACCATGAAGGAATTCAGATGGAGACTTGTGCTTGTTGCCAGTGAGGTACCTATAGTTTGGTGGAACAAGGCAAGTTTGTTGATATCTGCCTGCACTACCCTTTCTAGCTTCAGTGGTACAATTCTGTGTTCTGCTGTCCAGTTCCCTACACTGTCTTCATACACTCTGAATCCAGCTGCAACACATTGTCATTTTTAGGGCTGTACTATTCCAGACCTAAGCATTCGGTTTGCTTTTTCCATAAAGGCATGGTCCATTTTGCTGGAAAATGTCCATCATTTCTCCCAAGAATCACCGCTTCTAATTGCATTTGTTCCGATGGCTGATGGTGTAATTGTTATCCTGCTGCTTCTTGTTGTTTGCTGGGCTGTGCCAGGTCATGGCTAAACTCACGACTGTTATTTAGAGACAGAATGATGTCTCTAAATTTTGCTTTCTGGAGAGACCTCTGCATGCAAGAGCCATTAGGCAAGTGATAGTGGCTGTTCCACAACCAGGGATGGCATGTCATATTACTTACGCAATTAGAAATGCTGCCTAGCCACTCTGACAACATGCTCTGAGGTCGATTCAGATCAAAACCTCATTTCAGGTGTACTAAGAGAACAGCTCACTAAAGAGCACCTTCATTCCAGAAACACTTTTCTTGCCAGACTCTGACATCCTGGGGAGCTGCTGCCAGCTTTGACAATGATGGGTGGAGAGTTAGTTCTTGGGGCAGTGGGAGAACACTGGCTCTCCTCTCCTGTAGGGATCATATGGGCTTATACTCTCTGCAGCTTCAGGTTGCCAAGAGCAGGAGGACAAGTCCTCTAGGCCAGAGGTCCCCAACCACTAGGCCATGGACCAATCTATTACCTGTTAGGAACCAGATTGCACAGCTGGAGGTGAGTGGTGGGTGAGTGAAGCTTCATCTGTATTTGCAGCCACTTCCCAGTGCTAGCCTCAGCTCCACCTCAGTTCATCAGGCATTATATTCTCATAGGAGCATGAACCCTACTGTAAACTGAACATGCAAGAGATCTAGATTGTGTACTCCCCTTCCCCTCTCTGGTCCATGAAAAAATTATCTTCCATGAAACTGGTCTCTGGTGCCAAAAAGGTTGCTCTAGACTCAATTTTATCTTGATGGTCCAAAGTTCTATGTCTACAGAAGATAGAAAGCATCACTGAAAATTAAAACAGGACAAATGGAGTGTAGCTTGTGATACAACTGGGGTTAAATAAAGATCATATTAACTGGACTTCCGGTTAGGCATCACGGCATAATGGGTGCAGGAAGATGGGGCTCCATCTTCTGCGTTCAATTTTGCCCTGCTGGGGATCTAAAAAGAGTCAAAAGTTGCCCCGGAGAGGCAACAAAGGGGGGGACACTTGTTGATTGTGGAGGGGTGGTGGTCCCTCTGTTTTATCCAAGAAAGCCCTCCAAATTGGTGGGGGAAAGACTGGCTACACTTGTGTGGCCAGTCAGAAGCTACTGACAACCAAAGAGAATAAGCACTAACAAGCAATTTTTGAGCAATGTGGATGGAACTGTGTAAGACTAATTCTCTCTTATGATTTTAAGACTTTTTTCTTTTAAAAAAATGCCCAAAGCAAAGAATCCTCCCCGATGAGAGAGGGAAGGGGAATTCCCACCCCATTCCCTTAGGAAAAGAAAAGCAGCAAACTAATTGCTTGGGGGAAAATAAAGAAAATTACAAAATTAATTTGGGACCAATACAGATACATAGCTTTGAAATTTGGGGACTAAAAGTATTTTTGAGACTTTTTTAGAAAAGAGACTTGAAAAGTTTCTAATATAAGTTTGGATTTAAAAAGCTGGAAGACAGTGTTAATGACATCTAGTGGAGAATTATGGCACTACAATTTATTATTAAAGGAACTTAGCTTGAAGCCCAGACTCAGATAAAACTTTGGTTGTCCTTGGAAACTTTCACTTTTGAAGACTGCAGCTGGGAAAAGGGAAAAAAAACTTTTGGGCTGCTTATCTGTGTTGGGGACCCTATTGGACTATAAAGACTATATACAAAAACAAAATGAGTGTTCCATACTTGGCCTTAAATGGTAAAAAAAATCATCTTCCAGCTTGATATACCAACAAGAAAATATTAATGAATCTCAGAAAGAAATTCTATTTTGAAATCAATTCAACAAACAATTGTTTTATTTCATGATGAGACTAAAAATAACACAAATGAGATAAAAGAACAATTGTCTAATCTAAACTTACAAATCCAGACTACAAAGAAGGAACTAGTATCCCAGAAAACAGAAGGAAAATCAGAAGAAACAGATCGAAAGATAAGGGACATAAAGGAACAAATTAACAGACAGATACAGACAAACGAAAAATTAGAAGATGCAGTGGTAACACCAGAAATGGAAAAGATATCTTACTTTTGAAGATCTCAGAACGCATTTGAAGATAAAGAAGAGCTGATCAAACGGATGATAAAGCTGTTAGGAGAAATGCTGGATATTGACAAACAAGAAATGAAAAGAAAAACTGAAGGAGAAAGTTGGAGGCTGTTTAATGATTATAAATGGGTTGAGCGCTCTTCCAAAATTACTTCAATCAAATTCTCTTCCTCATTCCAAACAATATATACAGAAACAGAGGAAGAATTACTTGATGATTCAATTGTACTGACTTGGAAAGTTATTTGGCAAAGGAAGAAAGCTAGAGTAAGACTGAATAAAATAGAGGCTTTGACCTATTAGATGGGATATTACACTATTAAACAGATATTTGAGCATGGTTAAGAAAATGGATAACTGTTAGGAATAGAAGTATTATAATTAGAAGGATAGGATTTGCAACTAGAATATTATATTTTGTTATGAGATGGGAAATATGAAAATTCTAAAAGGGTTCAAATAAGGGAAGCCTTTGGTTACCCAAATATAATTTACTATGAGAAAATTACAACCAACAGAGATACTGTGAACATTGAGGGGAAACAAAAAAAAAATTAAAAGCGGAAAAAACAGGATATTGATTGAACAAATGGATTTTAATTGTAAATGCAATTGAGATATGTCATGGCTAGAAAAGATATTATAAACTGACACTATCAATTTTATGCACAATCCCAGAAAAATGTGATGAAGATATCTATATTTAATTGTATATGTATTAACAGTAACAAGAATTGTATTTGCCCAGTGTGGAAAAATGCATATCACCGGAAGAAGAGAGGATCAAGGAAGCACTGGATGGCGTAGTATTGGAACTAAACTGAAAAAGTTAATATATACCACTGAATTATTAATGGACCCAGATAACACATTGTTTATTAAGTACTTATGATTGTTAAATTAGAAAATTAATAATATATATATATATATATGTATGTATGTATGTATGTAGATAGATAGATAGATAGATAGATAGATAGATAGATAGATAGATAGATAGATAGATAGATAGATAGATAGATAGATAGACAGACAGATAGATGATGTCAACTGTTTCATTTTTCCTGGATATCTAACAGGATTATTATTTTTTTTTACATTTTTTTAAATCCCACCTTTATTATTCCTGTCAGTAACTCAAGGTGACAGGCATATCGAATTCTCCTTTCTCCTCATATTATCTCCACAACAATGATCCCATGAAATGGATTGGGTTGACAGAGTGTGGCCCAGCTGAAATCAATTAGCTGGCTTTCGTTCCTAAAATGGGATTAGAACCTATCGTCTCCTGGTTTCTAGCCTGGTGCCTTAACCACTAGGTCAGGGGTGGGGAATCTTGGCTCTTTTATAATTTGTGGACTTCAACTTCAATTCTGGGAGTTGGAGTCCACTAGTCATAAAAGAGCCAAGGTTCCCCACCTCTGCACTAGGCCAAACTGGCTCTTCCAATGGAAGAACCTTTGGTAACACAGTCAAGTTCCAGTTCCAATGACCTTTTCTCGTTCATAATGATTTATAATGCCTTTATAGTATCATTCAGCCACCATCAAGGCAATATAAAACCTATCCTTGTTGTGCCAAAAGAGCAATGACTGGATGCCATTAAAAAAAAACAGTAGTTAGGTGATTACCTCTATTAAAGAGGGACAAAGAGCTCCTTATGTCCAACTAGTAAAGGAGAGCAATTCAGTTGCAATCTGATTCTAAGTAACTGTGGCTGAAGGATCAAACCACTCATGCAAAATGCAACACTAACATGTTTGACAGGAAAAAAAAATAACACAATTGAAGGTAGACAGGGAGGATATATCTTAAACTTTCTTCATCTGCCTTCAAGAGTTTGTGGTGGTGATGGTGGTGGTTTTTCTGGAGCAGCTTTTAGCTCTTTGGGTGGTCAGAAAGAAGCATTTTATTTTTCTATTTTAGGTTATGTGATTTTTTTTAAAAAAAGAGCTGTTATTCCATAATTATTTGTTTTGTTGTTGGTCCTTCACGGTTATAATGTAAATTGTCATCAGCCTTGATAATGGCTGTGGGTGTATACATAGACAGGCATATAAAAGGGGCCTTTTTAGAGGAAGCAAGGATTGCAAGCTGCAAATAGGCTTTTCTTCAGCTTTCTTTCATGCTTGCCTTATCTTGCCATTATTAAAGTGGGGGGGGAGGAACCAAGTTTCTTTTTCCGGGAATTTAACACTAGTTAAATAGTCCACCCATCATCGCTGATAGTATTGGGGCAACATAAAATCATTATATTAAATTCTGCCCATGGTGCCTCCGGGAGAAATTGCAGGGTTGACTACTAAACCCAAGAGCCTTCTTGCCCCTCCGCCAAAAGGAAAAAGGGGTGTTTTTTTTAATAAAAAAAAAAATGAGGAAGGGGGAAAAGCGAATAGGAAAGAAAAGCCAGTCCTTTCAAGACAGTGTTTAATAAAAGGTATTTTCTCTTTCATGCAGTGAGTGGAGGGGAAACCTGAAATTACAATCACCATTGTTTGTGTTGGGTTCAACTCTGCGGAAATCAAGCTTCAGTTGCAGAAAAGAGAAGAGCCTGTTGGAAGTTTTTTCCCTTCAACCTGCTGAAACGACTGGGTCGGTGGGGGTGGGGGGAAGGGGAAGCTAGGGAAACTTCATGAACTCCCCCCCCCAAAAAAAAATGGTTCGATCGAGCGCAATTTGGAAAACCGATTTCTCCCTTTCCAGTGGAACGGTTTTAGTTTCAATGCCACAGAAGCAGAGGAAGCGATGCCAGGCGCCCCAGCCAATTCGTTCTCACACACAGCGGCGCCCGGCCTTGGTTCAAGGCGAGGCTTTTTGCCTCGCAGAACTGTCTCCGGCCTCGGGAGATGCAGCCGGGCTGGCTGAGAAGAGCGGCGATCCTGCAGACTCTGCCGGGACGACAGGCGAGGCTCCCTTGATTGTTTCGCTCGGCTGCCAGAGAGGCTTAAGGAGGGATCCCGCGTACCTCTCCGGCTTTCACCCAGGCAGTTTCTTCCTTGAGGAGGGAAGGAAGGAAGGAAGGAAGGAAGGAAGGAAGGAAGGAAGGAAGGAAGGAAGGAAGGAAGGAAGGAAGGAAGGAAGGAAGGAAGGAAGGAAAGGCGCAGGGCTGAAGCAAGAGCGCCTCAGCCAAGTTTGTCCTTCGCGCGCTTCGGCCAGAGTGGCGGCTGTTTTCCCGGGAGATTCAGGCAACGGAGCCACCGGAGGGTTGTCTACGCACTTAGCGTAGTGAAGTGAAGAATATGCGTGAGGGAGATGGGCCGGATCACTTTGTCCCCGAGACGTCCGGACGGATGAATGGGTGGCAATGGCTCGGCCACCTTCAGAGGTTCCTTCCTTCCTGGTGCAAGGATTTGATCACCAAAAGCTGAAACCGTCGCTCTAAAAGAGAGAGAGAGAGAGAGAGAGATTTCGCTTTTATCTCAATTTTTGGAAGCTGCAACTGAGTTGGCCTCACCCACTATGCTCAGCCAGACACAAACTACGGTTTACAAATCACATCATGATTTAGCGCGACTAATGAATTTGGCAAAGGCACGAAAGTGGCGCAGGAATGAGACTCTACAGGGACTTTACTAAGGCTGCAAAGGGAACTGAAAATTGTCTTTTTCCTTCGTCCCCAAATCCAACTGAATTCGGCGGATGTACCAATAGCCACAGGTGTTTGGGATTATAGGCGGCAGTTCTGGAAATAAACCCCGTTGGTAGGTTGTCTCGTGGAGAACCAGCAAGACATTTCCTGACTGGTGATTTATAGAGCCGCCCACCTACCGTTGGGATGAAATGAAATCTGGTCTCCCTTTTATATTGGAAGGACAAGGCTTGGGGGACCTTGGAGGACCTTCCAACTCTCTAGGGACATGGCCAGAGTCCGTGATGACAGGTGGAGATGGAAGGGGCTTTATTCGGATCCACTTGAGGTTCAGGTTTTCAAACCCTTCTCTGGTTATCTTCGAGTCTGAGTAATGAGTAATTCTAGTAAATCTCAAATTTAGTATCTTGCTGCAGGCCTCGCCTTTTTCCAGGACGCTTAAAACTTCCGGGATCTTAACTACAAGCTGTGGGCTTTGGGTTTAAATATGCTTGCTTTCAATTGCCTGATAAATAGCCTGCCAGATGACAGATGCCAGCCAGATGGCATTCCGCATTAATGTCCAGCTTCAGGTCCCTGGAGTAAGGGACCGCCTGAATTGGCCCAACATATCGAGTTAGCTTGGCAAGGCTACACCATCCGATTGAGCCCTTGGCGTCTCACGTTAGTGACATCTGCCCTGTTTAAGGGACGAGCCTTCTGAAAACCTGTCCCGGAATTCCAAACGTACCATCGGGGTAGACTTGAACCTGGATTTCATTCAAGACCGGTTTAAGTGCGCATCCCGATTCTTAGCTGAAACCGTGCAGAGGGATGTACAGTTTGAGCTAGCATTTCTGCCTCAGGTGTGCAAGCTCAAGCCTTGCTTGAGATAAATCCCGCTGTATTTAGTGGGTCTGCTATACCCTGGTAAAGAGCAGTCCTTAATCTGAATTTTCTACCACCAAAGGCCACGACGCCGCATTTCCGCTCTCCGCAATCTCACATGCATACTCACAATTTGACCAATAGCGTTAAGCATGAGGGAGGGAAGCAGCAATACTACAATTCTAACCACTGTAGATTGTCACCATCCGCACTTTCTTCATCTTGTTTACACCCGCTGGGCTCCCTCCCTTGTAATCGCTCGCCAACATTTGGCGAGCGAGTCTCTCAGTTGGGGAAACTTAGCGTCGGAAGTCAGATTTTCGCTCCTGGAATCAAAGCTTCCCTATTAGTAGAACTATATGTCAATTAAATCGGTCCCATTAACTTCGAAAGGATCTCTTTTTAAGTTGACATGCCGAAAGGAAAGAGCAATTAACCAGACGGGGATTTAAACACGGCACGGAGAAAAAAAACACATCTCATTTAACGTCCGGAGTACGCCGCGATCAGGAACACCTCCCCCCCCCCCCCAAAAAAAAGGATCTCCAGGAAAGAGATCCAAAGCACCAGAAGGCAAAACAACAAAACAAGAAACTAATCAAGGAGAGAAGCAACCTGGACTTCAGGAGAAACTTCCTAACCTTGAGGACAATTCACCAGTGGAACAGCTTGCCGTCGGAAGTTGTGGGTGCTTCATCACTGGAGGTCTTTAAGAGGAGCCTGGACAACCACTTGTCTCGAATGGTATGGCAAGGGTCTTCAAACGTGGCCCTTTTATGACTTGTGGACTTCAACTCCCAGAATTCTTCAGCCAGCGTGCCTGGCTGAGGAATTCTGGGAGTTGAAGTCCACAAGTCATAAAAGGGCCAACTTTGAAGACCCCTGGTATAAGGACTCCTGCTTGAGCAGAGGGTTGGACTAGAAGACCTCCAAGGTCCCTTCCAGATCTATTCTGTTGGGAGGAAAAGGCCTGGAGATCCGAAGTGACAAAATCAGACTGAAGCTGCCGGAAATTCCTTCCGAGTTCCACCAATCCAAAGCGACGGGGAGGCCCCAAAGGCGAGCTAAGCCCAAAAGGAGACTCACTGTGAGGACTAGACGGACCTCACCGCTTCTTCCTCCTCCAGCCGGTAGAAACTGGCCCTCCCGGAACTCTCAGAGAGCCCCTTAAAGCGTGCCCGGCAAAGTTGGTGGTCTCCGGCTTGGAGGGAGCCCCGTCCCGCGCTTTTAACAGATCGTCCTTTTGCCGCGGCCCTTCAACTCCCTCCCAAAAGCTCGATGGGATTGAAAAGGGGTGGCCGGGATCGCCCTGGAAATGGATGGGAATCGTCAGCGAGGGGAGACGCCCCCTCGTCCGTGACCTGAGCTTGACAAGAGAAAGGCCGAGGAAGTAGCTAGACAAGCGCCCACTCCCCCCCCCCCCAGCTTTCGTCTATTTCCTGCTGATTGGGGGAGTGATTAGATTTCCTGTTGATTTCAATTCAAGGTTGGACCGGCTGGCTACGAATGAGAGAAAATAGGCTGAGAGATAGAGATGGGATAGAGTCCCAGGGGTCCTCAAACTTGGCCACTTTAAGACTTGTGGACTTCAACTCCCAGAATTCCTCAGCCAGCAAAGCTGGCTGAGGAATTCTGGGAGTTGAAGTCCACAAGTCTTAAAGTGGCCAAGGTTAGAAAGAGTCCGCAGCCTGACGGGGTTTCCCTTGGATCCTTAACCTGCAACTTCCTTTCTAGTGATCCTTAGCATCCTGTAGAAAGCGGCCGATCTAGGCATCATTTAACATACAAATATGACCTTGCAGGAAATAATCCTACTTAAGAGCAAGATTACCAGTTTGATCGATTTATAGGGGGGCTTATTCTGAATAAACATCTATAGATTGGTGTTTTTAAAGTAGCATCCTTATATGTATTTATAGGCAATCTATCCTACTAACTACCTACCAAGAACCACCCCCCCAAAAAAATTGTTTTTCTTAAATAACAACAATAAACTGTATGGCTGGTTGCCTCTGTTCTTCAATGACAGGCATTCTTTCCGCCTGAACTCTGTCCTCAGTTCCCCATTAAATAATTAGAATTAGTTTCTAATATGTCATATAATTTCTATTGCTTGATTCCACTGGACAACAAAGATTTTGCTTCCTAGACACTTTCGAGTGTATCTTACAGATTTTTGGCTGGTAATCATGAAAATAACCTATAATTTAACCCAGTGGTTCTCAACCTTTTTCATGTCACGACCCCCAACTGGTCGTAAGTCAAGGACTACTCAACTGGTGCAGCACCGTTTGCAGAATGGGACTTTTGGCGGGCTCAGCAGGGCAGAGACAGCCTGGACAATTCCTATTGGCTTTTGAAAGCCAATAGAATTAGACTCTATTCAAGAGAGTCTATTCTATTTGCTTTCAAAAGCCAATAGAATAAAAGGGAGTAGCACAGCTAAGGAAAAGGGGAAAAAAATGGCGGACTGCATTGTTTGGCAACCCCCGTGAAATGGTCGTTCGACCCCAAATGGGGTCCAGACCCACAGGTTGAGAACCACTGATTTAACCTATCGTGCAGTGTTTTATAGAAAACTTCTATTTTTACACAATTGGTAATATATACCCTTCGGTATCTGTTGGCTATGCCGCACATATGAAAGAAACATACAAAAACATGGAACCGTTGTTGAAGCACACCCAGTAGACCAAGTACCATTGGAATATCTGTGGAAATCTAAAAGTAGGAGCTCTGCTGCTTGGAATGCAGCTCAGATACAGTATACCAAGTACTGTTGTTACATATGTGAATGAGCTAGCCGTATAAGAAAGCTGCATTACATTAAAAAGAAATGGCCACCCCAAAAGAATTTGGTTCCAGGGCAGAAAAATGTAGCACACGAACCACTTGTTGACCTGAGAAAGATATTTTCACCTTTGCCTCACATAAAACTCTGACTGATGAAAAAATTTGTGAAAGTGATGGACAAGGAAAGTGAAGACTTTCATTATTTGAGACAGATGTTTCCAGGAATAATTGATGCCAAGAGTAAGGAAGGTATTTTGAGTCCACAGATCAGAGATATCATCAATGATAACAATAAGTGGTTGAGAAAATTGCCTGGAAAGCATTCAAAGATGTCATTGAGCATTTCCTTGGCAACTACAGAGCATCAAAATACATTCAGGTGACAAACTGCTTACAGCATACAAGACCATAAAGTGCAACATGTCACTGAAGGTTTATCATCTGCATTCACAGTTGGACTTCTTTCCTGAAAATCTAGGTACAGTCAGTGCTGAATATGGTGAAAGTTTTCACCAGGACATGGACACAATGGAAAAATAGTGTCAGGGCAACTGGAATCCACCATTGCTGCCTTGACTATTGTTATTCATTGTAGTGAGATGCATTGGACACTGAGTGCTAACTAAATTCATCACCAAAATATTTTCTGCACTTTTGAACTCATGCAACTGTCAGAAACATTACGCGATTAAATACAATATAGTCATTAAAAGTTAATTTTGTATTTCTCACGATTTCTACATCGTACAGTCATTCTGAAATTATATTTGTGTTCAGTTTGAAAGAGTCTATCATAATCACCAAAATGTTTTCAGGAAGCAACATTTTTTTGGGGGGGGGGAATGTTATCTGTCTTTATCTCAGCATGGAAGGGCAGAAATTGCACAGAATCTGTGCAGGCTCAGAAGCTCCTCCCACAACATCTGCTGGATAGCTAACAAAGCATTGCTACATAATTGCTAATGAATACTATGTAAATACTTTTTTCTTCTTTTTTTTCTTTTCTTTTTTTTTTTGGAGGTGGCCTGAATTTAGCAATCTTATCTACCTACCATCAAGGAACTGATTCCAGAGGAAACCAAGAGGACCCACTACCTGGGACCTCAGCAGATAAATCAGAAGTTGCCTAAAGTCAGCTTTCTGCATCTAATTTGGACTTGAAGTAGATATTGCCACTGATAGATACCATAAAACTGAGCTTGAATTAAATACTTGGCCAGGCTGACTTTCTCTTCCTTGTATAAAGATGAAAGGGCTTTCAATCCTATTTGAACTAAATGTTGTGGGTGCTCCATCACTGGAGGCTTTTAAGAAGACACTGGACAGACCCTTGTCTGAAATGGTATAGGGTCTCCTGCTTGAGCAGGGGGTTAGACTAGAAGACCTCCAAGATCCCTTCCAGCTCTATTATTATATCTATTGTTCTGCGTTCTTTGTTCCGTAGTCTGACTGTATACTTCTAAATACCACCACCCTGGGTTTTTTCCCCCGTACAGTGTTTCTGGGTCTTTATGGGTAGTGAGAAATGCAAGATGGAATGTAATGCAAGCTGTAAAATGCCTCTCCTAAAATATTAAATCACTGCCTTCTTATGCAATACTTGCAATTTAAGAAAAGGGAAGATCTGAAGAAATAAAAGGTGGTGTTTAAAATGTTCTTTCATTAAAAACATGAATATTTGTTAGCAAAACCTAAAACTGCTTGTTCAAAATGTATTTTATTATGTGATTTCACACATACATATACACACAAAACTCACACGCAGAAATTGGCTTATGCACAGCCAATTTGAGTAAAATGCAATCCTACATCTATTTTCTCACAAGTAAAACTACCCTTTCAATGTACTCTTTAGCAAGTGTGCCTAAGAATAATCTTAGGCAAGAAAACAACAAATATTCATAATTCCAGAAATATACTTTGATTTTGCTTTCATTTCTTTGCCATAATTTATCACAGCAAAGAAATGGACTCAGATTTTAAAAGAATAGTTGGATTACTGTCCAAGTTAATGTGAACTCAGGGAAACTGAAATAATTGTTCCTTCAAACTACTAGGGAAAAAAGATTTAAATGGAAAGTAGCCTTGTTAGAAACATCAGATCATACCTCTTAAAGTAACCCAATTAACAGTTTAATAGATACAGTAACAATGTAATTGTTAAGAGTTATAAGAAAGTATAAACTGTATTCTTCATCTATATCTGGAAAAAAGGATTTACACCCCTCCAGGTTGTAAAATACAAACTAATCCTGATTAGCCCTTTCTATGTGAACTGTGGTTTATTTTAATTATGATTAAAATATAGCTGTAATCCATCATTTACAATACCACAATATCTAGATAAACCATATTAGTAACCACGTTAGGAATAACTGCCACATGTAAACCCATCGCTTGATTCAATTGCCTGTTATATTGAAAAATGTAGTATGCAATTATCATTGAGTAGATTTGCAGAATTTGTCATATCAGGATTTACTTTGTGAACTATGCAGAAACAGAGTTTAGTTTCTCTGGGATTGTTATTATAAGTCAATCTTTTTTTTCTGCATAGTTTGTCTACAATGGAAGCCTTGATAGAGGCAGTGGCAGTTTTTTAATTAAATTTGCTCTGTCCTTAATCCCCAATGCTCCTGTAAAAGAAGAGATTTGACTGCTATTCCCTATATCAAAAGGCACAACATGACATGATCAAAAACCACTCATGTTTGACATCCTCTCCTCAGGTGGCCTAATAAGTGGGTTGTATGTTCTTGACCCTTAGCATTAATTCATGAATGTTTTATTTTGGGTAATATAAGTGTTGGCATAACATAGGGTATCAAGAAGACCCCATATATTCTCAGCTCTCTTCAGAAAGTCATTTCAGTGACTTTTTATCATCCCATATGAAGTAGAAATAAATTTCACACCTATAAAGTTTAAGAAAAGTTTACCTAATCTTTATACCTGTAACTGTAAAAGTATGTGTTATCCTATGTATCTATATGGTTGTGGTTTGACTCCTGTTCTTACCTGTCTTAGAGGTTCTGTTTTATGTTTGTGTGAATGTGTGTGCCTTGGAAACAATATTTACTCCTAGCAACTGCCTAAACAAGTGGTTTTCGATTGCCTGTTTCCTGGGGCATAGATAAAGTGACTGGCTCAAGGTCATCCAACTGGCTTTGTGTTTAAGATGAAACTAAAACTAAGAGTGTCCAGGTTTCTAGGCTGTTGCTTTAACCACTACACCCAACTGATTCTCTATTTTGTTTTATAAAAGGGGACAAAATTTTACAATTGTTTAAATATCCCCAATATTACATAAAATACAAAAAAAAAATTGGGGCACTCTATACTCTGGCTCACAGTCTAACTCTAAGTCATAGACAGTGTAAATTGTTGATTTTACCATATAGTATGTACAGTATGCACATGCATATTTATACCATGCAAGATTTTCATGAGACATTTCAAAACTGCAAAGTTTGCTGCTTTCTAGTCAACACCAGAAGCTTCCAATTGTGTCAGACCTCTTTTCAGCCAACTCAAGTTGTAAACAAGTTCTAAAAAGCTTCAACCAATTTTGACTGTCGATGCTTTTGGATGTATCAAGAGTCAAGAGTTGGAGAAATCTGAGGGATCAGCAAGGGATTTGGGCTTCCAATTTTTTAAGGCAGTTACAACAATCATCATCATCAACATCAACAATCTGAATATTAACCATCCAAACGGGGCTGCTGAAATAAATAAAACTGTGTTCATCTGGAAGGGACTTTATATGGAAGGAGAGAGAGAAAACAACTGTGTTGTAGTTACAAAAATCACACAGATGTGATTGGGTTTTCAATTGGGTTTTATTCACGAAACTATAGGATTGAGTTCATATACTGTGATTAACCAATCTTTTCCCCTTTAGGGATTTTTGTTTTAAAAACTGTCATTTTTTTAATGCTTTAACTGGTTTAAAAACTGGTTTTAAAAAACCTACATATCCTGCAAGACCAAAAACAAAAAAAATAAGAACAGAGTTTATCACACATCAATTATACAACATTAACAACTAATTTACAGTGAAAGAATCTTGTGCTAAGTAAGGTAATCCTCAGAACAAAGAAACAGGACACATTTAGGCTGAAGTCAAACATACTAAAGTTTGTTTGCTTATCTATGGTTTATTGAATAAATCACAGTTGTCTGGAATCATACTCAGTATTAAGCAAACACAAGCAAACTATCTTGAATATTAGCATTTCTCAGAGTTTAGATACCATCTTTTTAGTATATTGCAGTATAAATTGTTGCTATGACAAGCACACAGGCCTGTTATTTGGCTACCTGTTTTATTTAGTTCCAGATTCTGCCTTCCAGGCTGATGCCTCAGAGATGTCTTGGGTATCATTTTTTTCCATTGCCCAATTCAGAATCAGGGCAAGCTAATCCATTGCATATACACAAATACCTTTGCCAGGAGAAATATCATTTCAGCCCATCCATCAAATATGTTTGAGTTTAGACAATAGTTGCATTCCTCTCTTCCCCCTATGCTAACATCTGTGCAACTTTATTGGCTGGAGAGATTTACTGGCACAAATCTAACCCACTTTGTGGAACTAGAAATGAGTTCCTGGAATATTTATGGTAGGAGAAAGCAGAAAATCCATAGCAAGGTCTCAGAAGGAATTATAACAAATTGAGATGCATGAAGAAAAGTCACTTAACCTAGAGTTAGAAAGAAGAGAGATTGTTCTCTCAATTTCCAGTTCAGAGAAAATTGGCCACCCTCAAATTTAATAAAATATTTGTAGCTCAGGGTCTTTGGTGCTCTCTGAGCTTAATTGCTTTCTTGTAGATGGTTCACTACCCAACTAGGTAACATCAGCAGTGCTAGAAGGGAGTGGGATTTACTCTCTGCAAACCCTACTCCCTTCTAGCACTAATGATGTTATCTAGTCAGGTAATGAAATGTCTGCAACAAAACAAACTGAAAGAGCATCAAGGACTCCTCCATTAGGCATGACTAGGAAGTCAAAGCCTCTATCAACCTGTCTGCACTGGACCAACATGACAGATTGCAGTCAATAACCTTCAATGAAGAGGCCTCCATCCTGAAGTGGACTGGTTCAGGTATAGAATAATAATATGATTTAATTATCTAAGCTTCCCATTTCAGAGTTAGGCAGCCTTCTAAATCTAATAAAATAATTGCTGTATATATGTATAACAGTCAAACTGAAAGCAATGTATTTGTTCAGCTAGTCTTCTTGTCCTCCATGATTATTTTCATTCCTTCAGGACCTATTATGCGCAGCAGGCTCTCTAGTCTGGAGTGGAAGCTGGTTGGGTTGCTCTATGAAGAGTGCCTTAGGCACGTTAATCAAACATCACATTGATCATTTTAAAGCCTGTTTCTACGACTATGTAAGGTCCAGCAGATAGGTGTATCAATACCTCTGTACAAAGGCTTAAGATATCTTATTATATTCTCGAAAGAGTCTTGGCCTCATGAAACAGTGGTTCCTGATCCGAGTGCAATATACTCCTCCAAAAGCAGGGGTCTTCAAACTTGGCCCTCTTATGACTTGTGGACTTCAACTCCCAGAATTCCTCAGCCAGTGTGCCTGGCTGAGGAATTCTGGGAGTTGATGTCCACAAGTCATAAAAGGGCCAACTTTGAAGACCCCTGTCCAAAAGCTTTATTTCTGACTAATCCTTATCTGGTACAGACTCAGATTCTGCTTTAAATTTAGGCCCTGATCCTATTCGTATTTTTTGTGTTATACATAATATCCTCACACACTACCTAACACTGTTTATGCCTTTCTAGGGTAAAGCTCAAGTGAAGGAGCTTAGGAAGGAGAAGACTACATCCTTGTTTCTTCCCTGCTTATGCAATGAATCCTGCACCCACATGGCTTATGACACAGGCCCCACATTTTCTAGGGAGTGGGTGAAATCACATTATGTAGCAAGCCCTTCATTTGGTTTTAGCCTGGCATGTTCACTAATTTAAACCATTGCAACTGGTTGTTTCAGTAGGAGATAATATACTGTATAATCAGCATTGTAACAAGAACTGTGAAGTCCTTGATGCTGTCTGAGCTTGGTTGTTAGCTTGCAGACATTTCATTGACCAGCTAGTAACATCATCATTGCCAGTGAATGTGGCACTGCCCCATTGCTACCTCTATATACCAAGTAGCTTGCCCTGCCAGTATTTTGGGGCATATGGTTTTCTCTTTGGTAGTTCCTTGATTAGAAGTTTCTTTTCTGCTTGATTGTTTGTTTGTTTGGTGTTAATCCCTGCTTAATGTGTTCTAGTCTCCTTTTTTATTGTCTCTTTTGAATGGTGTATAAATGTGGTTTACTTCTTTCTAAGTGTCTATTGGTGGCTGATTAGTCTGAGTGCTAAGGTTCCAGGAATTCTCTAGCATTTTTTTGGATTTAGCTTGGCCTCAGACGCTCATATGAGTTGTTGTTGCATCCACCCAGTTCAATATGGCTCCTTCAATAAATCATGGCTAAGCAAATCAAGACTTAAAATGATATATGAACAAAAGCAATAGTGAGTTTTCCCAGCATAGTAGCTAAAAATGTGGTTAGCTAATGTGAGGCTCAGCTGTGCAAAATTGGCTGTGTGGTTCGTGTATGATTCAGCATGTTGTGTGCAATTGAGTTAATTCACTTGTTAAACCATGATTAGGTAAACCATGGGTAAACATGTTGTGTCAGAGGGACTTATTTCTGAGTAAGCATGGTTAGGCTGGCATTATATGTGCTGTTAGCAAATCATGCTATAGAATTTCTTCTGAATGAGACTTTGATTTTTAACATAAACAATTCCTACTTTTCCCTTTAGATTTTAGCTAAATAGCAAAAATGACTATCAAATAAGTTTTAAACTCTCCCAACAGGGCAGGATTCAAATTGAAAACTGGCAGAAATTAGAGAATTATTCTTAGTTTTGGCTTGCTTTTATCTTAGATATTTTATATTTTTATTTTATATTTCTGATCAAGTTTCTAGGCCATTTTTCAAAAGACAACTTCTTCTCCTGCCTCTTTAGAGAAAACAAATTGCTATCTGAATATACAAATCTATGGCACCTAAAGACACCATTAAATCTAGAAATATCCATGCCTAAGAATGGGAGTACAAGGTTAATCTAGAGAAGTCTATCCAAAAGAAAATCCCATTGAGTTGAATGAGACTTCCCAGAAAGTACGTAGTATAGAATTGCATTTATAGTTTGCTGTGATAGTTTATAGGTGGGCTTTTTAAAAATGAGATCCAAGATATAGATTGAGTAAAAGATAGATTCTAAGTGGATGGAACAGGTACATCTTACTAAAGAAATGACCACTGCCATTTACAGGGCTTCTCAAAACTGAACCTAAGAATGGAAACTAGGAAAATACTTTTTAAAAATTCCAGGTTATGAATATGCTGGTCTTCAAAACTTGAGTTGGCAGCTAATATTTAAATGCCAATCCTATCCTATTTGGGGAGGAGGGGGTGTAGGTTGAGTTCAATGAGGTTGAGGCATCTAATGCAGCTGACTGTCAGCGCAGGGAGAGGAAAGAATTGTTTGTATAGCCAAGTACCCACCATCAATCTTTATTTAAACAACAAATTAGGAACTTGTCTTGCTTGATGAACTCAGTTTGGTTTGACACAGGATTCACAGGAAGGCATTATGCAAATACTGTACCTATATATGCTTTTGCCCTTTCCTTTGTATATGGGGAGAAAGCTTTGTTTAGACCTAAGCATAACAGTAAAAACCTTTGGATTTCACTGTAATTTCCCCCCCCCCCCATGGAAACACTATGCAACAAGGACTGAAACAGCTAAAAACAGTCCTGTAACATGTCCTATCTGAGTTAGTGTGTTTTTGGTCTTCTTTGCTACCCTGGATGGCATATACAGCATATCAACAGTCTCCAGCCTAGCCTACATATGGATTCATTCTATCATGCTGTCCTAACTTTACTGAAAGTTAGAATACTAATTCTCCTCCGCTTTTTTACTTGAATAATCTGAAGTTTGTCCAGTTTATACACAGGATTCCTGGAGGAAAAGTGTAAGATAAGTAAAGTGCATCTTAAATAGCCCAGAACCAGGCAAGGAAAGATACATTTTCACATTAAAAACAGAGAAAGCTAAATTGGTCTATGAGGGAGGAAAATAATACAAAATCAATTATTGGGTAATACTTTTATGATAGCCAATCAAACTGATATGGTTCAGTTATGGAGTTCTATGGACCTCTTTTTCCAAGAAGTACCTTTTAAAAAAAAATTAGGAAAAAACAGAGAAGTTCAATAATCGGGGACAAGTATCATATAACCTGAGTGAGCTCCTTAATTCAGAAACAGTCTCATAGCAAATGTGCTCTGGGTGTTTTGGTCCAGAATAGTTGTTCCACGTGTTAAATTACATGCAGCATTCTGGGGCACAGAAATCCCACCAGCCACTCATTCATTTTTCTCTTGAAAAGAAAAGGACCAGCTGAATCTCAAATGAGGTTCTGAGCACTCAACCCATCACTTCTCTGCCGAGCAGAAAAAAATGGAGGCAGGGAAAGAGCAGAGAAGGAAAAAAAAAGAGGTTAATTTTGACCCCCTTTTTTTAGAAGCAAAAAACTGAACAGCAACAAATGCCTTAATTTTTAGGGATAGGCAAATCATTGATTTCCTTTGAAAAGGCAAATGTAAACAATGTGTGTGAGAGAGTTGTTCACCTTAAGGGAGCAGCAATATTCTTTGCCAAGAAACTTTAGCTTTTGTTAATTTTTTTCCCCCTTTGACTTTCTTTAATTTTATTGTAATGAGAGACACTGTAGTGTATTTGTAAATGAGCTAGAAGGAGACTCATTTGGAAATGACATTATTTGTTTTCGAGTAAATGTAGTGGTAACCAAATTCTATTTGCTTGTTGATTTCTGGATGAATTCTGAAATAGTTTTGGCAGAAAAATGGAAGAACATTCTTTATACAATTTACTTTCCTTTGGGCCAAATGTATTTAATTACTAATGGCAAAAATATTTACCTTACAGCCAACTAGAAACATTTGTCAATCCTACCTTAAATCTCTCTTTTCTTTGCATCTGATGATGTTTGACCATAGCAATCAGAATTCAGTTACACAATTTGGAATTCCTTATTATAACCAATTGTCCTTTTTGACATAAATCAAAACTTACTTGGAGTTTAAAAAATAAAATAAAAAGATTATCAACTTTGTTCAAGTCAGGCAGCCCTTTCTTAAACTGCTTCATGTCCCCCCCCCCCCATGGATTTTAGAGGTACTGGAAAAATAGGGTATATTTTTCTGCCATGGGAAAATCAAAACTTAACTCAAGGAGGAAAAGAAAACTTTGTTTAGAAATCATGAGACAACCCTTCCGAGGCCACTTCCCATCGGGTTTTCAACACATTTTGCAATGTGGTCCACGACCTTCAAAGGTCACCTCTCCCAACTGGAGTAGATTTTCCCTGCCCGTTTAAGGGGAATCAACATGTAAAGGGTCTTTCTTTTTCTTTCTTTCTCTCTTTCTTTCTGTCTCTCTCTCTCTCTCTCTCTTTCTTTCTCTCTCTCTCTCTCTTTCTCTCTCTCTCTATTTCTTTTTTCTTTCTTTTCTTTCTTCTCTTTCTTTCTCCTTCTTTCTTTTGCCTTCTTTCTTCTTCCTTCCCCTTCTCCTTCTTTTCCTGCGAATATCCTCTCCAAATTCTTGTCCAAATGTCTCCACCTAGAACAGTGTTTCTCAACCTTGACAATTTTAAGGCATGTGGACTTCAACTCCCAGAATTCCACAGCCAGCATTGCTGGCTGTGGAATTCTGGGAGTTGAAGTCCACATGCCTTAAAATTGTCAAGGTTGAGAAACACTGACCTAGAACATGCAAGTTATGGTTTGTTACAGAATACCAGACTGCTTGTAAATCGTGCTGAATTCGATATGGGTTGGCCCGGAGATCTTCTAGGTTGCAGTGATCCCAAAGGAGTAAGCAGGACTCTCTTCATTCATTTCTTCACGACAATCTTTCCACTCTTCCACTGGACTGTACAACAGCCAGCCCAACGGGTAACCCTGAAAACATGGTTAGAAAGTAAAGTGTGCACGCTTCCAACCCCTTTTGGCCCTTTTGGGATCTTCGCGTCTTCTTCCAAAACCAAGCTGGGAAGTGTGTGCAACCGGGTGGGTTCTTTTATTATTTTAAAAATTGCTTCTGCGGCTGTGGATGAAAGTACTTCTTTTCCTTTTAGCAAGAAAGGGCAGATTGGGGGCAGAAGGGAAAATAAACTCGCGGTCGAGAAAAGCCGACCCTCTCGAGTCTTTCTTCACTCCACCCCACCCTAAACGTCTGCATATTTTTTTACACCGTCTAAACTCCCTTTACCTTTTTTTTTTTTTTACAAGTTAGCGAGAAAGGCAAGACATTCAGAGAACGAAATGTTCCTTCTTTCCAAAGAAGCGGTGCCAAAGGCCCCAGATTAAAACCGAGGTTGATTCGTTAAACGTCACAGAACACAATTCAATCTTACGCAAGCCCTGGAGCTGGTGGGTGCGTGCAATAGCCCTGTACTCGAACGTAAGCTTCCCGGAGGTCTTGGGACTTACTCCCGGGTAAGTGTGGAGTGAAGTACAACCCAGAGGTCTTGAGGATTGTTACACGCGTACAAGACCCCGGCATGGAATCCTCACGGACTTCGTTCGAAGTTATTGCCAAGGGAAACAGGCTGAAGATTTGGGTGTTTATTAATATTAAGGCGCCCTAAGAAAACTGGCTTCTCTGGGCAGTTACAGGGTTAACAGTGCCTCAAGGAGCCCCCGTGGTGGGAGGCGGGAAGCAGCAGCGGAGCGGGGGGGGGGGTTTCCTAAAAGGAAAGCCCGATCCTTCTTTAAGCGGCTCAGATGCAGGCTTCCTGATGCCCAAATGATTTTTCCTCTTGATTCTATCTCACTTCCGATCTCGCCGTTTCCCCCCCCCCCGCCACCAGTCATTAGTTCTCCTCTCTCAACAGATTAAAGAAGCCCACGACCTCCCAGGAACCAGGGCTCTGGTGCTGACGTTGCAGAACCCGCTCTGTAATTGCTTGCACCTTTCGGGTGAAAGCCCCCTAACACGCGTTTTGTTTCGTCTGCAATGAAGATCCGAATCAGTTGAGTACGGGAAAGGACACTCTTTGGCGAGAGAAAGAGAGAGAGAGAGAGGGAGACAGGGAGAGAGAGGGGGGGAAGAGAGAGGGAAAGAGAGAGAGGGGGGGAAAGAGAGGGAAAGAGAGGGAGAGAGGGAGAGAGGGGGGAAAGAGAGAGGGAAAGAGAGAGGAAGAGGGAGAGAGAGAGGGGAAAGAGAGAGAGGGAGGGAGGGAGGGAGGGAGGGAGAGGGGGAAAGAGAGAGGGAGAGAGAGAGGGAGAGGGAGAGAGAGGGAAAGAATGGGAGAGAGGGGGGAAGAGAGAGGGAAAGAGAGAGGAGGAGGGAGAGAGAGGGAGAGGGAGAGGAAGAGGGGGGAGAGAAGGAGAGAGACAGAGGAACGCCTCTTTTGTTCCTCTCTGCTAAAGTTAACGCGCCCCCGATGGATAAAGGTTTCAAAAGAGGCCACAGAAAAAAGGGCTTGCAAAAGTTAACGGGGCAGTACATTTTTCTCCCTGACAAAGGCGAGCCGTTTCAGAGAGATCCTTGGCGAAGAGAATCTGCCGGAGATTTAGGGCCCGTGATTTAGGAAAGCAGCTCAGCCGAGCTTGGGATCAGGAATGTCCTCGGAGCTAGCCACGGCCACAGGCTTCGATGTGGCAATTCAACCCCGGCTATTAATTCAGGGTGCGGTGCGAACGCAGAAAGCAGATGTGCTCTCCTGGTTTTCTGCTGTCAAACCCTTCCCGGAGGAGTTCCTCCTCCGGAAGTGGCGCCAGGACTTCTAATGGAAAGGGGAGAGGGCTGAGAGAGATCGCGGCAGAAAAAAAATCACTCTTCGGATCGAAAAGGACAGCCCTAGACTTCTGCTCTGGTTTTTGGAGAATAGCGATAGAAAGAGCCTCAATCTTTGGGCAGTTAATAGTGGTCAAACGCTGAGTTTTAAGTCGGGGGGGGGGAGAGTTTCCTCGCCCGTCAAGCCAGCCGTCAAGTTGCTCCATCAACACCCTCCTCCAATAAGTATTCAAGAGGATTAGCAAGGGTCAAGAAATTGTACAGAACATCACTTTGGTATCTGGAGGTCTCAAGGTCTGGGTTGTGAGTGTGGGTCAATTTTCCCCCGATGTTAGGGAATGCTAGATGGTTTGGATTACAACTCCCATCATTCCGGACCGTTGATGGACAGGAGCTGAAGTTCAAAGCCACTACTTGCCCAGCGGCTGAAGACCGTAGTACTGCAAACGGTGCGTTCAAAAAAATCGAGCCCTAATTTGATCTAGTTTTCTCTCTAAATCTGTTCAGCATCCCGATGCCCAGCCTTTAGCCACCTCGAGAGGCAAACTGGAAAGGATGGGCGAAATGGTCTCAAGAAGCTCACTGTCGAATTGCAGTTTATTTATAAAAAAGCAAAATGTGCGTTTAGGACTTATAGCGTGTGACACACAGAGAGAGAGAAAGAGAGAGAGAGAGAGAGAGAGAGAGAGAGAGAGAGAGAGAGAGAGAGAGAGAGAGAGAGAGAGAGAGAGAGAGAGAGAGAGAGAGAGAGAGAGGCAGACAGGCAGGCAATCTGAGAGAAACACGGTGCGAGAAAGTCATTTCTCCCAAAAAAAAGGAGAACGCGCTGCTATCTAAAACCGTAACCCCGGGGCCGGCCGGCTGAGCCCAAACGGAGAGGTCCTTGATGTTTTCTGGTGTTTGGTTGTTTTCTCGCAGACGTTTCACGACCCAAACTAAATAACGTCGTCGGTGCATTCAATCTCGCTGGGCTTAAGAAAGGAGGGAAACCGTTCGCTTCCTCCGAGGCTCAGCGCTGCGATTCGGCTTCCGACGCGAGCCGCCGCGGATTCTTCAGAAGCTGCGAGATACGCTTCGCTACACTCCGAGGCGTTTTTCCCTCCTCGCGGCCAGCGACCAAGCTTGCTTCGCCCCGGTCCTCGCCCCGTGGCCGTCCGAGCGAGGCGGCCTTAAATCTGATAAGGGTCTGGTGGTCGCTTGGCCTTTCCTTGATCGGCGGCGTTGAAAGGCGAGCCTCGAGGTGCCGCCCTTGACGCGCTCAAGAGTCCAAGTCACCTCGCCTTGAAGTCTGCCTTTCCAAAAGAATCGCGCGGAAGGCTGCCTGCCCTCCGGTCTCCGGCGGGAAAGCGCGCACTTCCGCGCCAACCCCGCGGGGGAATTTGGGCAGCGCCCGCGATGGCCAGGCGCAGAGAATTTGCAGACGGTGGGAAGGGCGAGAAAAAGCAGGACGCCCTAGAGCCGAGAGGTTTTATCCTCGAGAGAAAAATGCAGCGTTACATTGCCCCAGATTGTTGGGGGCAATGTAAATATATTATATATATACATTGCTTACTGGTGTACATCGCTTAGAGAGTGCATGCACTTAAAGCGGTATATAAGTCTCATAAAATAAATAAAATAAATAAGAGACCCCCCGGAAAACAACCCATTGACAAAAGAAAGAATCGGGGCTCTCCTTTACCACAAACCAAACAGTTCGAAGGAGCCTCGTGGCTAGAGTTGCATGCTCAAGATCACAAGGTCCTGAAGATTTAAACGCTAGAGAGGCAGCCTCAAACACGGAGTCCGTGTTTGAACAACCGGGGTCACCCTGCGCGGCGGCAAAGTTGACGCGCGTCTCTTTTAAGAGAGACACAGGGCGATCCGCTCCGATTAAACAAACAGAGTTACTGATACGAATTCACACCCAAAAGGCGGGCAAGCTGAAAAGTTTTTTTTTTTTTTTTTGCAACTTAAGTTAGCGTTGCTAAACGTTGACGAAAAACAGCGGAGTTACTTAAAAAAAGAGCGATCCGGTTCAAATATCAAGGGAGCCAACTGTTTGCTCGGCAACTGTCTACTAAACAAGCCACTCTTAGCTATCGATTACCGACTACAACAGACTAAAAGCATAAGCTGTGGGTTTGTTTAGCCTTGGCTCCCGGGGCCGTCGGCTAAAGGAACCCAAGCTTGGATCTGGCCCGAAAGGACGAAGTCACTCACCGCAGGGTAGAAACACCCGCCTGGCTTTCGCCGCTCGAAGCGCCGCCGCCCGTTTCCCCTCTTTTCTTAAGCCCGGCGAGGAGGGAGGGAGGGAGGGAAGGGAGCGGAGCGCAGAAGGGATGGATAAAACGCCGCCGGCGCTCCCTCCGAAAAACAGCGGAGGCGTCTGATCTCCCGCCCGGTACCTCGAGGGTCCGGCTCAGAGGCGTTTTCGGAGACGCGGCCTCGGCCTGCGGGTGGCAAACCGGGGTTTGGGTGCGGGAGTTTTGCGCCGCCGCCGCTGCTGCCGCCCACCGGGCCTTAGTCCCCTCCCGCCTGGAGATTTGCCCCGATTAACCCGCCTCTGATCTCCCCAGCGGGACTTTGGGGCTGCTCAGATGTTCTCGCTTGCCCACTTAAGGAGAAGTTTTGTTTTTTTTATCCGGGCCGTCTGGTCCAAAGTCCTTGCCGCTCTTCTCCAGCCTCGCCTTCTAAGAAGGAGCGCGGAACAAGGCAAAGGTGCTGAATTTCCCCCGCCGTCCTCCGTGGCTTTCGCTTGCGCTCCGCGGCAGATGAACCGCTGGAGGTCCGGGGGGAATGGAGGGGGGGAAAGGAAGGGGGGGTAGGCGACCGCGGTGGGTAATCCCGCGTTAACCTACTCCTGCCTTTGTGCCCCTTCCTCTAAAAAAAAAAAAAAAAAAAAAAAACAACCCAAACGGCAGAAAAAAAGGCGCTCCCCAGAGCGACTCTTTTGGCTTGGTGGCGATAGCGATCTGGCCGTGGCTAGAAGGCGGGTTTTACGCCAGGAGGTGAGGCTCCGGAGCCAGCCAAGAGGCGCGCTCCCTCTTTGCAGGGTCCACCCCCTTGAAAGCAAAACTTTTTTTCTGCCAGGGTCTGATCTCAGTGAAGGCGAGCAGAGCGCTTAGGAAGAGGCCGGCGGGAAACGGCGCAGACCCCGAGCCCGGGAAGAAGAAGGAGGAAGAGGAGGAGGAGGAGATCGGGCGCTCGTTTTCGGCCCGTTGGACTTCGTAGAGGCTTTTTCCGTGCGGGGGGAGGGGGTCTGCGAGGAGCGCTCCCAGCCCTGGGCCATGTATTGGAAGAGCAGCCAGATGTTTGTGTGTAAACTGGACAAGGACGTGCCTGAGCTTCGCCTCGCGTCGGAGAAGGTGAGCCGGGCGTTTTCTTAAGCAGCTCGCCTTCCTGCTCGGAGCTCTCGGTGACCCGGAGCGGATTCGAATTTGCCTTGCCTCTCCCAGCTGCAATAGGCAGGCCCTTTGCTCCGGAGTAATTTCATGTCTTTCAATGAAACTACTTCGGCTTGTTGATGGCGGGTTAGCAAAATCTTCTCTCCCTTCCCGGTTTTTTTTTTTTTTTTCCCCCTGCGCTGGGCGATTTTCGTCTGGTGGACCTAGTTTCTCCTTCCGGTTCCAAAACCTGAAAGCAAACTTGGCACGGTCTGACCCGACGCCAGAGCAGTAGCCCCAACTGCGAAGGAGATTCAAGAGAGGATAAGCTACAGTTTGCCCGTGTTATTATTTTTTTTTCTAATCTGACTTTTCATTTAAATAGGAAACGTTAGTACGAAACACCTGCGGGAGGAAATCTAAATTAATCGAATGTTTAGGCTAGAGGACTGGCGCCACTTCAACCACTTACTCTGGAGTAGTCCCTTGACTTTAAGCCTCCGCGTGGCTTGAGGATTGTTTGTTGTTTCCTGGCTTCGAACTATTTAAGGCAATACACTCTAACCGGCAGGCTTCCTTGGCTTTTTTAAAAGTACATTTCCCGGCAATCAACAAGCCAGAGCCAGAATCCTAAAGTCATTATTTTGTCTTCCATGGGACTAATCCGGGGTAAGTGATACATCGCAGACCGTCTTAATTCCCGCCCCCTCCATAGTTTTTCATTATTTTAGAAGTTATGTCGGCTAATTGAAACTTTCATTTCACCACCCAGAGTCCATTAGTAAAGACACACCACTCGATTTAATTTGGCCAGACTGACGCCAGATCAATTGAACCGATTACATTTCCAGGAAAGAAACGCTCGGGGTTGCGGGTGATGGCTGCCCTGCGTTCTTCCATTGTGGCCCTCCTGTCCGAAAGAGCCAACACAGGAGGACAGAAAGGGGTGAAAAATTAGTATCCGGCCTTTACTCTGACACGCGGAGGCGAATATCCTTGAATTAGGACCTTTTTATAAAAGCCCCTGAAAAAAAGCGCCAACTAACTTGTTAGGTAGTTGGAGGAAAGGAACCAAGGCGGGGAAGAACTCGCCTTGCCCAGGAGTAGCTCGGTCTTCGCCGTGACAATTGCGCTTTGGTGGTCCCAAAGATCTCCCCCCCCCCCAAAAAAAAGCAATTGAACTTTTTTTTCTTTTGAAAAGTGCAGAAATTTCTTGGTTGAGAAGCGAAACGTTTTCAAAGGAAAAAAAAAAACAAGAAAGTCCAGTTTTTTGTGTGGAGGGAAGCACCTTTGGGACAACTCTGACCTGGATGATTGAGAATCTCCATAAAACATTTCGCTTTGTTGGGTCTTCCAGACTGGCGATGGCTGAGCTCGGCTCCCTCAGTCGTCTGTGGCCTGAGGCTGCCTGAGATCTGTCTCTTTAAAGGTTAGGAGGCAACCCGCCGGAGTGAGGTGAGGCCTGAGTTAACTGCGACTAATTAGACCAGGGTTGCGAAGAAGCTGATAAGGGAGAGCGAGGGCCGGGGCTGCTTCCTTACTCGGCCGCCGAGGGGGAAGGTCGAAAGGGCCCGACCGCCTCGCCTCTCAGCCTCGCCGTGTCAAGCCCTCTTATATATGGCCCCCTCCCTTCGGTTGACCCAAGGACCAATTGTCCTTAATGACGCCTCAATTAAATTCAGCTGGCTGGTTTCAAGGCTTCTCCTTTCACGGGACTCTCCTTTTTCCCCGTGAGTTGTGTGTGTGTGTGTGTGTGTGTGTTTTAATTTCTCGAGTCGAGCTGTTCCTTCGGCCTATTAACTCCGCCCGGAGAGGTTTAAGTGGCAATTTACACCTCCGAAGGCCAGAGCTGAAAGTGGAGGGCGACTTCTAATTGCAGCGAGCCGCTCGAGCTCTAAGCAAGCTGAGGCATTTTCATTCAAATCAAGCCCGGCTCTGGCAGCCCGGCCGGCTTTTGGGAAGGCGGTGGCGGTTGCTGCACTTAGCGCTGGAAGGTTCCCCCCCCCCCTTCAAGAGCTCGGCTTCGCCCTGTAATTGCCCTTGTTTAACTTTCTCTGGGAAGGGGGGGGGGCAGGAGTCGACAGCCCCGCTCCCTTCCCTCTGAGGAAACCGAGCCTCGTCGCCTCAGGTTTTCGGCGCTCTCGGAGGCGCTAAAACGGTCTGGTCTCTCTTTTGCAGTTCCCGAAGCTCATGGCTGAGGAGAGCGAGCGAGGGGCAGCCGCTGCTGCTGCAGTGACTGGAAGGAGGCGGAAAAGCGTCGGAGACACAGGGCTGGTAAGAGGGTTTCCTCGTGTGAGGAAACGAGAGAGGGCACTTTAGGGAGAGCGGGAGGGGCGTCCTTGGAACTTGTGAGAACCCCGAATAGGTTGAAACACATGAAGGAGGGGGGAGGGTTTGAAACGGTTGGCGGGAACTCTCCCGGAGGGACTGCTGGCCCAGAAGCGCCCTCGGAGCGCTTGAACGTGGCAGGCAGGCAGGCAGCGGCGGGCAAATGCCAAATACCGGCGGCTCGCGGGTTCGAATTCCCGCCTGATTTGGCGAGGCAGCTGATTCGGCGACTGCAGGCACGAGCGACTCCGATCCCCACCCCCCACCCCCCCGCCGCCTTCTTTGCTTTCCGGAGGGGGGGCGGCTCTGAGCCCGAACTTGTGAGGAACGAGGTTCGGGTGTAGAAGACGCGACATGGAGCAAAACCTCTGGCGTTTCATGGAGAGTGGCGGGAGGGACCTTGGCCTTCCAGCCCAGGTGGTCGGAAGCTCCGCCACGCGACACTTGCTCTCCTGAACCTGTGGTGCTTTGGTTGCCTCGGTCCCCGCTTGTCACAATCGCCTGACTCCCCTAACGGATTTTACGCCCTTGGAGAGTGGCCCTGGGCTGGCTTAAGGAGGAGCGCGTTGTGTTATGGGTGGCTTATGATGAGATGAAACTAGCATTGTGGGGCGCGGCAGGGGGAAAACAAAAACAAAACAATGCCGCCAATCAAAGTTTGTGCCCCAGTTAGATCTGGGCGGGGAAGGGCTTCGAAAGAGACTTTTCCCAAGACTTGGATTGAAAGGGATCTGGAGGGAACAGGAACCAAGTCTGGCTGATGACAGACCTGTGCTTGTGTCTCTGTGACAGGTGAGTCCAGAGGTGGTGGCTGATGAGGATTCTTGCTCTTCCTCCACCCCGCTATCGCCATCCTCTTCGCCCCGCTCACTGGCTTCTGGCTCAGGCAGCTGCGGGTCCAGCAAATGCATCTGTAATAGTTGTGGTCTAGAGATTGTGGACAAATACCTGCTGAAGGTGAGCAAACACTGGATCTGTGAATGAGAAGGCTTTAGTAGAGTTGCACGGTAATAATTTTCTGGAAGGGAGCTGCAGTCTAAGCTAAAAATAAACTTCTCTTAAGACTGGAATAGAGCAGCCTTTCAGAATATTGCTTATCTTATCTACAAGAGAAGGGGAGAAAGCTACCCTTACTTTCTGCAGCTGAATAAAAGCTGCAGTCTTTTGTGATCTTCCTGATGGATACATTTGTTTGACTTTAAAGTTGTCTCTGAGACTCTTCAACAGCTTTGTTGCAACTGATAGCAGTTGTTTGTGGTATAGAATAGTTGTAGAATAAATATTATGTTTGGAAAGAAAAAAAAGTATTGCTGAAATAATTTCCTTTCGTTGTAATGAATAAGCAGTGGCAAGTGATCACATAGAGAAACTCAGCTTTCAAATACTTTGTAATTATAAAATATCTTGGGGATTAATTTGGAAAAATAGCCTGGATGCCATCCCAAATATTTTCAAATTGTGCCTTCTCCTTTTCTTTGCTTTAATGGACCACATCAGGTGAGCTTAATTCAGGTTGCTATCAACCAGACTTAATGTTCAAAGGAAATTAAATTCAGTTAAATGTACCTCTGAGAAACTTGGCAGAAGGTCATCTTCTTTGAACTTTCAGAAATAACATAACACTCTTGAATTAATTTGCATATTTGGTCACTATTAATTCAGGAATGTTGTGGCAGCACAGTATTAAAAGGCAAAAATACTTTGTTAATTTTACTATTTAAATTGGGTTCAGGGATATTATGCATTAAGATAGAATAAAGATTGTTGATTTTTAATTCGCAACAAATTTACAACAAATGTTGTAAAACAGCATCTTCCCAACACATTCTATAATTAGAAGCCCAGTGATTTAAGACTTTATTTGTACATAGCAAATTTGCATGCAATTTATGAATGACTTATGGGTAAATGGGTAATGATCTAATCTAAACTGAAACCTGATTTTATTGGTAGTTTTGATTTTATAGTTGACACATTGCTGCACTTGGCAATAACTTCCTATAAAGAATTTAATATTTCAGTCAGGCCAAATAAATATGTTTGTGCGTATGTATTTTCCAAGAATTAAATTGCTTTAATATCTGCTGATAAAGGACTGGAGGCTAAAATAAGCTATGTTCATATTTTTCTTGCTTTTTAGCTCTATGGAATTGTTGAGTGGGAGAAGCTGATACTTCCTCTCAAAACAAAAAAATGTTTCATCCCCTGCTGAAAATCTTAGCCTAAGTCTTCAAACTGGACTTAGAATACCTTGGCATTAAATATTTATCCACAATAAATGCTGCACTTAAAAACTTGCCAGAGTCTCTGAAAAGCAAATAACTACTAAACTCTATAAAAGTACTCAAACCACATTGACAATAGCCATGAGTTCTGAAAAAGCATATGGACTCATTTTCTTCAGATGTCGTCCAGTGAAATCATCTAATGATGTTAGGCCTGTGCTTGTGTCTGTTTTTTCTTTAAAAATTGTTGTCTTCCTAATAACTAATAGTATATTCAAGAGACAATTATTGCAGATGTTTTTGTAATATTCTCATTTACACATAGTTAAAAAAGTGGAATTTAGGAAATACATGACAGGAGCTGATTTTCTGTAAACAAAAGAACAATTTTATTATTGCTTAACTCAAACCAAACTTTCCTAATATGTTGCATGCAATTCCAGAATTTTAAAGCAAATGTTCTGGAAATTATCAAACACATTGATGTTGGGTAAGGCAATTCTTGAAAATTGAAATGCAGTGATGAACTTGTAAATAGCGCTAAATATATGAATATTATTAATTTTCTCTGCCCTTACATATTTTTATTTCTAAACTGCTAGCAGCACCAAAGAAACCTCAAGATTCTTTTGATTTCTAATGGGGTTGTTGGTTTTTTTCCCTATCTATAAAACTTAGTCCAGACATTCAGAAAGTTGTATAAATATTATTTTCCAATACTTAGTGTTGTAACTTTAAACTATTGTACTATGATATATCAATAAATTTTACTAGCATGAAAACATATTTGTCCAGTTAGCAGACAAGTTTCATTCCACATCATCAATGCTGATTTTAATTTGTTTTGAGATTTAGGCAATATTATTTATATATCACTCATATTTATATTATTTTACCAAGCCCGACTAGATTATGCTGACATTTTAATTTAAGGTCGAAGGCACTTCAGAATTTCAATTCTAAGAAATCATACAGTGTGGGTTGAAAAAATATTTTTTGCTTATTGAAATTATAGTGTTACTGACAAACCATTCATAACATCTTACTAAGACAATTTTATTATGTCTGTCACTCCAAAGAAAGTAGATTTGCCTTATACTTTCATCAAATTGTATGTTAATATTCATAAAATGCATGTTTTGACTGTAAAAAT
Source organism: Crotalus tigris (assembly GCF_016545835.1). Classification (NCBI taxonomy): domain Eukaryota; kingdom Metazoa; phylum Chordata; class Lepidosauria; order Squamata; family Viperidae; genus Crotalus; species Crotalus tigris. The sequence continues at coordinate 1,145,080 of NW_024100527.1, forward strand.
AACTCACATTTTAAAAAAGATGTCACAGGAAAATTAGCATGTCCCTATTAATCGTATTCTGAACTTCATGTCATAAATTGAGTGTTGATGGAGAAGGTCTTGGAACTAATGGTGGAGGACCTCCCCCCCCCCCACAGTATCCCCTTATTACATGTCTTATTGCTAACATTTGATCTGTTTCAATTATATGAACCGGTTGTATACTAAACAGGCTTCCGACCTCTATGATATATTGTAACTTCTTATGAAGATATTTATCTAGGATTAGACACTGCAATTCTATATGTTTCTATTCAGAAGTATGAATTTAGTTTTCTACATGAAAAGATACACAAATTGTATGTCCCTATAGGATCATACCTCAACTTATTCCCTAATGTAGAGGGACAATTTAAGATGTGAGGTATCCATGGTAAATTTCACAAAGTGGTAATAGTTATTCCATTTAGTTTTTGAATTAGAAGTTACTGAAGTAGTTTTGCATGATACCATTTTGAATTAAGTGTGTCTATAGTCATATCAGCCACTATCCAGTTTAATCCTGGATAAATATATTTATAAGAAGTTATGATACACCATCGGAAGCCTGGTTAATATACAGCCAGTTCATATAATTGAAACAGACTAAATGTTTGCATGATACCATTTTGAATTAAGTGTGTCTACAGTCATATCAGCCACTTCACTCGTCCTACAATTATTTATTAAACATAAACATTTATTTCAAATCCTAAAATAATGTGTACCTATGTCTATGTTCAAAATTCATAGCAAGGCAGAAACAGATCAAGAAACTCATTCTCAACAGAATAAGTCATTTATCTTTTTTAAATATGTGCAAAATTAGAATCTTTGTCATTTTACATTGTTAACTCTTGTTTTATAAATTACTCAAATAAGTGATGTCAGATTTCAATTTTCTTTTTCCTTCCTAGGTAAATGATATGTGCTGGCATGTACGCTGCCTTTCCTGCAGTGTATGTAGGACCTCTTTAGGAAGGCATACCAGTTGCTATATCAAAGACAAAGACATTTTCTGCAAACTAGATTATTTCAGGTATACTATGGAACTCAAGTACATGTTATTTTAAAACAGCAAATGTAAATCTGTGGAATGTTTTTCTGTGCAGAGATAAATGCTCAACTTGCTTTGGATGGAACATTATCTGAGGGCAGAGTGCTACACCGAAACAAATATATATGTTCCTCTATAATGTGATATATACAGTACATATACATATACATATACATACATACATATATAAATCTTCTTTTAAATTGGGAAATGTATAGTATAGTCTTACTTTCAGCTTAAAAGATTCTCTTAAGAACAAACTATGTATATAGAGAGGCAAAGATTACTTTGCATCTTGCTAGTTTAGTTTAGTTTAGATTTAGATTTCAGATTTAGTCTAAACATTAATTTAGATATAGATCTTTAGATTTCTTTAGACAATTAGATTTCTCCCAGACTTTTGGTCTAATCATGTAATGGTAGCAGCAACCATACTGTAGGGTGTTCCTGGTAATTTTGTGGTGCTAGGTGCAGTAGCATTCTGCATACCCCTATAGGTTTTTATCTAATATTGGTCAAAATATTATTCTGTGTTTTTATACTGTTTTTTTAATACCATGAGAAGGAATTTGAAGCTTGAAGAGTACTAGGGAACATAGTACACGCATGAATAATTCATGCCACTGCTGGCCAACCACTACTCCTCTCATTTGGGCACTATAATAGAATTTTGTTTTCTTCAGCTAATTATAAGGTTTTATTTATTGTGGGCATGTCAACTCCATCCTTAATCTTGATGGCAGTATTTATTGTCAGCTTAAAAGCAACACAACTATATAACCTCTGGTCTTTGTGTAAGGTTGGTGGAACATGGGGGTTACAGATGATTATCTTGAATATATCAGTGTTCCATCATAGAAATACATGCCACCGTGGTCTCTTTTCTTTCTTCAATAGTCATTATATTTAAAAAGGTATGGTACATGCTGAAAAGTAATTGCTAATGCTAAGCAGATTATATTTGCTGTGGTGGTGGGGGGGGGTTAGCTCATTACCAAAATTCCAGGTGCTTTTGAACATCCTTGTATCGTGCATGGTAACTTTAATATTCAATGAACAAGAAATCTCAAATTCTAATTTGTCCTAATGTGAATGATATGTTGGCCCCACTCCCCCTTGCATATCTCAAAATGTGTATGCTCTGCAGAATATTTCATCAGAGGCTGGAATATTTGTTTTTTATCCTCAGTGTGGTAGTTGATTAGCCTTCTTACTGAAATCAGAGTGGATGAAGTGCTTAATGTCATTGGATCACATATGCTGGTCCTGATGAAAACATTATTTTATTCCTCTTTTATATGCTAGATGGAATATAAATAATTGCCCAATAGTAAAATTATTTCCTTGGGGTGGTACATAATTAGAAAAACACAATTAACAATAGAAGAGAATATTTGTAGCACAGGGTTGGACTCTGTCCTTCTGTCTGAGCTTGGTTGTTTTCTTCAAGACGTTTTATTACCTAACTGGATAATATCAGCAGTGCTACAAGGGCCACTTGTATATAAATACGGAGCAAATCCCACTCCTCTCTAGCACTACTGATGTTACCTAGGTTGGTAATGAAACATCTACAAGAAACCAATCATCTTATTTGACAGTAGGGTCAAGTTTTCAAAAAAAAGTTCCTAAGATGTTTTCTGTTCAATCTTACTGTCTTCTTCCTATCTTCATCTGTTTACCTTCACAAAATGCAGTTACTTTCTCTAGCACTAAAGTATTTCTATTTCACTGCCTCCACAATGGGGAAGTAACTATTCCTGCATTCTCTTCAGAGCATCCACACCAACTAAGATACATCACTGAAGTACTTTACTGCTAGAATAAACTACTGCTATTTGAAAGAGTAAGTGAAAATATAGCATTTAATTACTAAGGGTTTGGGATTTATGACCACAGCATAAACCTGTACTTTTCATTTTACATAAAGAAATGTAAAAAAAATTGTTTTAATTATACTTGACCAACATTTTTTCATCCAAGTATGTAAGTATAGGTGGCCTGCATTGTTTAATAATTATAATTATTTGTGAAATCTTAATTTACAGATCTGAAGTTTAGAAAATTTTAGTAAATTTCTAAGGATATACTAGGCAATAACTGCATTGATTGTGGCAGATTTAATGGTGCTATTGCACACTCTATCATACTTTTTTAAACATTTTCAGTTTATTTTTCTTTCAGTTGATAGCAATATACTAGCTGAGTAAATATTGTTAAAATATTGAAAGAAATATATTTCTATAAAAGTCTTTATCGTCTCACTTTGAAAGAATTATCTATTTGGATTACTGCAAAACACTCTTGTGTGGAACTACCCTTGAAAATTGTTTATAAATTATAGGTTATGAGGAAGTTAAAGCTATAGGAAGTATATCACGCCTCTTTTTTTTAAAAAAAATGAGAAATTGATCATTTTTTTAAAAATATGTATTTTTAAAAAAAAATACTTTTTTCTTTTGCACATGATTGAGTCATCCGATTGGAATTAGAATGGAGATAGATATTGATCCTACTGTGGTCTTCATTCAAACTGGAGGAACTGTTTCAAATATTTTAATAAAGAGAAAGATACATTTTTCTATGGAAATGGGGCTCTTGCATTTTCAACAATAGGCAAAGATGCAAGGCCTTACTCTTCCTTTTATTAAGACACAAATATGTGAATATAATATGATAAAACAGTAGTTACTGTTGCTCTTTTGCTCTTTGATGCCCATGCCATTAATTTCTCATAGATTCCAATATATAAATATAATGTATTTAATCTATATCCAGTATTGTGTGCCTGAAGAACATTTTGATGGTATATTCCATAATCTGAAATCAAGAAAGAATCTACTGTTTGTCTAAATCTTGACCAAATTTTCCAAGTATTTACTGGGTTGGATGGTTAATTTTGGTTTTCACTGCTGGTCTGAGCTTTTATATCTTCCTTCCATCATTTAGTTGCTATTACATTTAAATCATCTTGTTTTGGTTTTTAACTGTAGATTATCTGGACACAAAAATAGCATATTTCTTCAAAATAGCATGTCTCTTGACTTTTTGGCTTTTAAAAAAATATGGTGGAATTGAAAAGGTTAAGGATTCTAGATGATTGATGATACCACATTTCACAAAGATACACAACTGAAAGAGATTAGCAATCTCAACTACATCAAGGTAAAATCCAGTGTGACTTCATGTATATAACATAAAGGGGTTCCTGAGTAATATCCCTGTGCTTAGGTATCTCCCTTATGGTTTTCTTCAGAAGCCCTGGAAGGCATAGAGGAATGACATGTCAACAGTACAAAAGCAATTTCTTCTTTGGGTTGATAAAATGCAATGGAAATTAAACACTCCAAATCCAGGCTTTTCTGAGGCCAATAGCGTTAACTATAAACTTCAGGCAAAGTAATGTTACAGAATCAGGCCCGTGACTTGTGTTTCATTTGTTCTCGCTCTTCTTCTGTAGACGCTATGGAACCCGCTGTTCTCGCTGTGGTAGGCACATCCATTCTACTGACTGGGTTCGAAGAGCCAAGGGAAACGTGTATCATTTGGCCTGCTTTGCCTGTTTCTCTTGCAAAAGGCAGCTCTCGACAGGAGAGGAGTTTGCTTTGGTTGAAGAGAAAGTCCTCTGTAGGGTACATTATGATTGCATGTTGGACAACTTGAAAAGAGAAGTTGAAAACGGTAAGCTTCCCTTTTATCCTGGGAAAGGCCTTTTCAGTTCTGGTCCCTGTAGATCAGGGGTCCTCAACCTTGGCAACTTTAAGACTTGTGGACTTCAACTCCCAGAATTCCTCAGTCAGCAAAGCTGGCTGAGGAATTCTGGGAATTGAAGTCCACAAGTCTTAAAGTTGCCAAGGTTGAGGACCCCTGCTGTACATGCAGATAGTTCCTTCTCCTCCAGCATTTTACAAACCAGTTAAAAACACTTTTCCACCGTGCTTTTACTGTTAGTTAATTGTTGTGGTCATCCATTAGGATAGCTCATCCAGCTTCTGTGTTCTTTCTTATGTCTATACTTTGTCACATGCCCTCCTGAATCTTGAGGTCAATCTTTGAATGCCTTTTGAAAACCAATTTCTAACTTGATAAATTGTTCCATAGTTAATGTGTCGTTGATAGTGTGGCTTCAGCGTTAAGAGAAGTTGACTTTCAGTAGTTTTTAATCTGTCTGGAGAATTTTACCTTATCTCTAGTCATGATCAGTAATATGGCTGTGGTGAAAATTATCCTGAAATGCAAGTTGCTTCAGAATACAGATTCTCTGTCCAGGTGTACTAGAATATTTTTTTATTATTTGTATTCAGCATTGTGGTGATAATATTCTGAGCGATAAAAATTTTTTTTAAAGACTTCACTAAAAATGTCAAAACAAGGCACAATAGGTTGTTTGGCAATAATTATATTTTTGCAGTTCTTTCAAAACATGTTAACATTGATTGCATATTTGCCTTTAAAGAAACAAATGCTCACTTCATTTCAGTGCTTTCAATTGGTAGATTTGGTTGTCGAAATTTAGCCAATGGGAAAAGTTATGTCTACGAAACTAGATAGTAGTTATCTATATGAAATTTATTGGACTATTTATTTCTGCTAATTGCAAAATAAAAACTAATTTTCACCTGCATGTTCTAATCTGCCTGGTAGCTTGTGAATTTATTTTTAGATATAGACTAGTTTTATATTACAGATGTTACTCTGAAAAATTGCTTTAAATTATTTCATTATTCTGAATAATTATGAAATACGTAAAATGTGTATAAGTAGTCAAATTCCAGGCTACCTGTTTCAAAATAGTAAATAATGGATATTTTCATAGTTTAAGTATATTCTGAATACTGGAAGTTGATTATAAAGGAATATCTGTAAATAATAACTAATATCAGTGCTACAATTGGACTTCTTCTCTCTTTAATTTCAGGGAATGGTATTAGTGTAGAAGGTGCATTATTAACAGAGCAAGATGTTAATCATCCCAAGCCAGCAAAAAGAGCTCGAACCAGTTTCACAGCAGATCAGCTGCAGGTAGAAACACTGAATCGTAGACTGCTATAATCAGACCTATGGTGGGGAACTGAGCATAGCCATGATGCAGAAGCATAACAATTGTACACGGTGCATAATTTTAAAAATTCTGTATAAATTAGTTGTTTATAAAGAAATTATATGCTCAATGGTATACGATTTCTCTTAATACCAAGGCACAGCATGTTCCTGGAATACATTTGTGAGCTTTTGCTGTTTCATATGAATTAGTTACTCTTCAAGCTTTTCAATTTCCCTCAAGGCAGTTAGTAATTCTGTAAAGTGAAAGCATAAATGCTGATCTCTTTTGACTACTTGATGAATTTTATTAAATCAGACCTTTACACGACTCCCATAATCATAATAGGAGGTTAAATAGTTTCAGTTTTATGTAACATGAAGAAAGATACTAGGAAATCTGCAAGCAGCAGATTTCCAAAGAGCATAAGCTTTTCTATATTTTTGATGCCATGCAAATGCAACAGTATGTGACAATCAAAACTGTTGTTCTTCACACCAAGCAGAGTGTCATAGTTAAATGATGGGATTAATTTAGTGTTTGCTGCGAAATTGTGTTCAGAATATTAGCTGGTATCTTTGTACTGCAGAATAGGATATCCCATACAAGCCATATTGCTTCAAAATAAGTGCAAAGAAATATGTCTATGAACTGTATTCAGTTATTTCATTATTGCTTTATTTTGTTGTAAATAAATTGGAAACTTAATGTATTTTAGCATTCTTCTTAACTGCTTATTTAACTCTGTTGCATTGGCCACCATAACGTTTTCATCCTTTTAGGAGTTTTCTTTAATTGTTGTTTTGCAACTAAAATAATAAAATTTGTTTTAATTGTTGTTTTAGCCTAAGTGTTAGTGTTTCAGATATTAATTTTGATCTCGTAAATACACATAGGATATTTATTTAACATTTAAATTAAATGTTTTTATTTAGATTAAAATTTAAACCCCACCTCTTTTAACAAAACGTGCAGAAAAACAAAACAAAATAAACAAAATAAAACAAAATAGTTTACCATATATTTAAGACAAGAATAACCTACTGTCAAAATAATAAACCAAGAATAAAGAAAGTGAAGAGACAAAAAAGGAGAACCTTAACTGAAAACTCTACAACTGGCAGAATTATTTCCAGTACATTTTATTTACTTTTCTTATATGAAATTATCTTATTTTAGAAACTACAACTCTAGCATTTTTTAAAGAAAACTATGTATTTTAGGATCTTATTTAGGGAACATAAAAAAGCTGACATACTAATACAGGTAGTCCTCAACTTACAACAGTTCATTTAGTGACCGTTTGAAATTACAACAGCACTGAAAAAAAGTGAAGTAGGACCATTTTTCACGCTTATGACCGTTGCAGCATCTCCATGGTCACGTGATTTACATTCAGATATTTGACCACTGGTTCACATTTATGACTGTTGCAGTGTCCAGGGGTCATGTGATCACCTTTTGCAATCTTCTGACAAGCAAAGTCAATGGGGAAGCCAGATTCACTTAACAACTGTGTTACCAATTTAACAATTGCAGAGATTCACTTAACAAATGTGGCAAGAAAGGTCGTAAAAAGGGGTAAAACTTAAGAAATTTGTCACGTAGCAACATAAATTCTGGGCTGAAATGTCATAAGTCGAGGACTACCTGTAGTTCAGAAATCCAAATGTAATCAGTTTGGGGAAAATCCTAAAACAATCTATTGCTCCTATACATTTTAGACTATTTAGATAACTATCTCTTGCAACCCTGTAAGTGAGAATTTTAGCAAGAGGGATGTTGTGTTGTGATCTATTTACAGTTCACAGACTTTCAAACACTTGTTTAGTGACCGTTCCAAGTTAAAATGGCACTGTAAAAAGTGACTTATGGCCATTTTTCGGACTGTGGCGACATCCCCAGTCCAAATTTGGAAGCTTGCAACTGACATGAATTTATGACGGTTGCAATGTCCCAGGGTCATGTGATCTCGTTTTATGACCTTCTGACCAGCAAAGTCAATGGGGAAGCTGGATTCACTTAACCGTGTTATTAACTTAAAAACTGCAGTGATTCACTTAAAAACTGTGACAAGAAAAATTGTAAAATGGGGCAAGCCTCACTTAATGTCTATCTTGCTTAGCAACAAAAATTTGGGGCTCAGCTGTGGCTGTTAATCAAGGACTACCTGTATAGTTCTTTAATAGAAAATTCAATTAAAGCTGGAATCTTTTGAAATATTTTGCACTATATTACTAAAGGACACTAGATTTTATAAAACAGTACAAATAATAGTCCTTTCTCTATAGCTATATAATCAGCTTTACCACATGACTTGTACATGCTACTAGTAAGGTAAAAACAATGTAAGAATTCTAAAACTAATTATGAATGAAGGAATTAGGGAAGAGAAAAAATTATATGTTTTGTGAAATGTCTCCTGGTAGGATTCATATATTTTGACTTGATAAAACACAAGTAGAAAGTAACAAGGGTGAATGTGTTACATAGACATGATTAAATGGCCTTATGATAAATTCCCATTGTATGTATTTCAATGACAAATTAGTATAATTTTGCTTTGATTTTTTTTTTTTAATTTAGAATTCAGGTCAACTCTGCTCTAGTGCTTTATAAGCCTTTAGTAAAGCCATGAACTTTCACAGGTCTTCATGATAACAATAGAACTTTATTTGACCATTTGTAGTAAGTTTTTAGGTCACTGGTGCAATGAATAGTTATTAAGCCATATTACAATTATTTGGCAAGCTCTATTCCTCAATAGTACTTTTTTCTTCAAAAGTACTATTGAGACTACAGCATGACTGTTTCTTGATTATTTATGCAGTTTTTGCCAGTATGCCATAAACATGCTGATTCTTTTTCAGGTAATGCAAGCACAGTTTGCTCAAGACAACAATCCTGATGCACAAACACTGCAAAAACTGGCAGAAAGAACAGGCTTGAGCAGGCGTGTGATACAAGTAACTATACTGCATATTTCACAAGTATTGTGACCAAAGTTCTCCAGTTTTATAAAGCTCCAAAAAGTCTAGTTTATTTTCAGCTAAAATAATGTATAATAGCTTATAATAGTTCAAAAACACTTATTTTTCCATACACTTAATGTTTCCTATTAAATACTTCCACATGGCTGAAGCAATATGATTTATAGTTATCAGCAACACAAGTCATAGTTATAATGATTGGGTATGTTGATGCTGTAACCTTCTATAGAGCCTCTATAGAGTCTCTATATATGACTGGAGAAAAAATACATATGAGAATTTATTAACTGGATTCTATCTGGAATTAGTGTCACAATGCAAAAAACCCCACAACTGATACACTAAAGTTATTTTTTTAAAATTTATCTGTTTAGCATGAAAATAAAAGTCTAATAACTAACTGAATTCTTTTTTTTTTTTTAATTTCCAGGTATGGTTTCAAAATTGTAGAGCACGCCATAAGAAACATGTCAGCCCCAATCACTCATCCACTGCTCCTGTTACAACAGTCCAAGCTTCTAGACTTTCACCACCAATGTTAGAAGAAATGGCCTATTCAGCATATGTGCCACAAGATGGGACAATGTTAACAGCTCTCCATAGTTACATGGATGGTAGGTACAGTGGCTTGCTATAACTACTCTGTGGACTTGAGAAGATTGGGTGAAATGAATCCTTTAGCTCAGGGTTGGGCACCATGCAACCCATAGGCTGCCAATTCTGCCTTTATTTTGTGCCCAATATCATGTTGTGAGAAACCCTAGCTTTTCCAGGGGGTTGTTTAAAAAAAATAATAATTAAAAACTTCATGACCTACTGTTGCAGAGAGACATTTGAAATGAGTAGCAATATCTGCTATTGGCTCAGAAGGGAAATGGGAGTTTTACATAACAATATTTCTCCTCAAAAATAAATGCTTTAAAGTGTGCTACTAATTTATTATTTCACTTTGTTAAAGGGGCGGATTCTAAGGCTTCTTGCATTAAGTTGAAATTGCATGGAAAGAATGGAATTATGTGTAATTAATGTGGTTCTATCCATTTGCAATGTAGAATCACAGGCATAAATTCAGTGTAAAGAATTATTCTCCTCACCCACTAGTGGAATTCTGAATCCTAGACTTAAAATATGATAGCATCATTTCCTACGTACCTTCTTGAATTTTTCATATTACTTCTCCAAAGATTCCATTCAGGTCTGCAATACACAATATTTGCCCTTATTCTTATAGTTATCTATCAATATGGGTGGTATAAGAATTCTTCAAAGAAAAGCGAGATAATTCGCATGCAAAACTAGTTTTTTTAGATAATAGTTGGATGATTGATAGTGAAGTTGCTCTCCCCATGGCCTTTCACGGGTCTTCATGATAACAGTAGAACTTTATTTGACCATTTCTAATAGGTTCTTAGGTAAATGGGGCTATGAGTAGGTATTAAGCCATATTACAATTATTTTGCAAGTTCTATTCCCAAAGAGTATTTGGGATTATAATCAACTCTAGCTCTGGATTTGTCCATAGCTAGAACTCTTTTTTTTTCTTCAATACAATGAGAGTGGGACTTTTCTTCTCCAGTATAACCTTTTGTGCATTAAAGAAATAATGAAATGTTTAAGCACAGTTTCCACCTATCACACTATTTGAATTTCACATTTTTTGAGAAAAGGAGTCCAACACCTTCCCAAAATGTTAAAAGATATTATTTACATAGCACTTAAAACACAGACATACACTCCCTAAACTAATCATTCATGTAGATGAAAGAAATATATACTATTAAGGTACATTGACCTATTCTAGGCATATTTTGGTACCCATGATTGATTAAAAAAGAACATCTAGTTCTAACAAAAGCTGTGGCTTCTCCTTTTAGCTCAAATAGCTATCATCATTTAAAGTACTATATATATTTATGACAAAAATTTTCTTAGTTATAGATGTGTTCAGCAAGACGTTAAGCGAAGTTGCAATAAAATTCCTGCAACTTGCAGAACTGCAGGTATAAACACAGTTCATATGGGAGAAGCAGGCATCACTAAGGGTACGAACATCTGGAAAACACTGTCTTTCTAGACACGACTCTTTCACAAGCTGTGAAATGGGTACAGCTTGTTAGTATCCCGGCCATATCAATACAATTGGTTTTTTTTTTTTTATTCACAAGTAATATTTTTCTACTTCCAGCCAGGCTGATCAAAAATCTTTCTATTTTTGTAGTTCATTCACCTTCTGCTCTTGGACTCCAGCCTTTGCTATCCCATTCAGTGACACAATTGCCAATAAATCACAGCTGATTTATTTATTTCAGGGACATGAGATTAAGGAGATACATTCTGAGTCACCTATTATACTCTGTCATTGAAAATCAATTTAATCTTAAATAGCATCCAAAGTATTTTGAAGACCATTTTGTTGTCCAAGTATGTAAGTATAGATGGCTTGCAGGACACTTTTATGGCTTTCTCCATAAATACTGTATGTTTACAAACTTTATTGAAGAGAAACATCTTCTTCTTTTTTTTGTATTGTCTGGAAGTAGTCCATTCTAGCTATGTGTTTGTTAATTTATTTATCATCAAAAGAGCACTTTGCCTAAAAGACAGGACTGACAATTGTGCAAAATGTTTACAATTCTTTGTGAAATTATAGTTCATCATTAGTTTGTATCTGTAAATTATTGTTATTAAAGTATTACTTGTATTTGAGTTACATGCAGCCTATACTTTAAAGCTTATGTCCACAAATTGGCAAAATTTCAATTGCCAACCTTATCCAATTGACCTAAATAAAGCCTTCTGTTGTAGCATGCCAAACAAATATGGCAATGTGTTAATGGTATAATTGTGATTTTTTAAAAAAATAAAGTACAGCATGATTTCACTAGTTGTAAGGATATAAGCAGAAAGCATTCTCTGTAATTGTTGACTCTGGAAATCTCTAAATTGAAGGGTAATGACAACTTGAAGTGAAATGATTTAAATATAAATGACATTGAACATTAATGATCCATACCACAAAAAGAAAATGCACTATTGGGCTACTTAGCACTTTTCTATTTCTTCTGGTTTGGCTTTCTCCAGGATAAATTTTAACTACCAAAGTTTCTGAGTTATGTAGCCATTTAGTAGTCCAACACAATCCTTAAATACCCTAAATCTTTTTAAGCAGTAGCCTAGTAGTAGTGGACTTAAAAGGATTAACCAATAAATCTGTTTCACCTGAGTTCAGCTTCAGGTATTGATACAGACATCCATATCTCCTATAGCTACTTTGGTACATATATTTATAAATCAAATGCAGTGATCTGTGGATTCAGAGGGGAAAATACGCTTCAAAGCATGAATATTCCATTTTTTGGCCTTCAACGAGTTATGTCTAGCTCATTATCATTAATCACAGTTTTTTGTCTGGTAACATCTGTCATTCTTGAGATTTCTGAAGCTTTCTTGAGATCCCTATAATGACAGTGTTGAGAAAATTTAGCTTAAACTCCATACTCAACATACAATTGCAACTAAGCAATGAATTTATTGCAACCAAGATCTTTGGTTGCTGATCATGATTCTTTAGATACGATTCCTATGCAAATAACAGCATCAATATCAAACCAAGTAATATATCTAGATATTTTTATGCAATATTTTATGTAAAGCCAGGTTAAATATATTGATTTTTATCAGCAGCAGTTCTTGTCCTGAAGTTTTAAATGTAGGATGATGGCACTGGTTGACTTTATTACTCACTAAAAGGTGCTATCATAATTAATATAGAATTTAGCTTTACGGTATATATACAACATCTATTTCAATATTTATTAACTGAGCAACAATTGCATACTATTACACGACAGATTTGAGGACCCAGCTCAAATACAGGAAACCAAACATTGGAAATTTCAAGAGTTTTTACTTACTTCTTTTACACAATTCAAATGATTTAATGTAGAAAGCCTGTGTAACACAGATAAGGGTAGTGTCTTTTAAAACACTGTATATTTAACAATTATGCAAGAAAAATGGATTTACATATATGGAGACTGTATGCTTCTAGAAAGATTTGCAGATTTGGGCCAAGATGTCTGTTTTTAATAATTACTGCTACTATAAGGCGGTTTGAATTATTAATAGTCTTAACATGTTTTAAAATTCTATTAATGATGAATCCAGTCTTTTTACCTGTTACTTTAGAATTGCTCCACAGCTGCCACCTTTCTCATTGTTGCTCCTTGCCTTTTGACATGCAGTACTTTATTGGATTTAATAGACAGAAATAAGATTTGATTAACTTCTATTATATATTTATATTCAAAAATTATTCTGTTTCTTGGTCAGCCCGTATCTCTTAATGAGTGTTATATATATATCATTTGCTTGTAATTTAAGAAAACTATGAAGTTAGGGGAGGAAATACACGGTTTCCCAAAGGGTAAATTAGCAATCCTCTCACGCTATGCACCTCCAGAGTTGTATAGTGGCCAAAATGAAGCAATGTGAGCGTGGGAAGTAGATTCAGGGAGTTTGCATATATATAATTTGGAGCTTTATATGATAGAAAGCCAATTTCCCTACCATATACAGAGACATGTCCAAGGGCCAGAGTTATAAAGAGGTGGTCTATAGATTTATTTGACAAAGACAAATATCATTGCACGATGTCAACAAATTGAAAGTATCATTAGCTTTCCAGTTTCTTAGCTATATTCTGTTAGGTGGCATGTACCTGTTTATAAGAGCCAGTTTGGTCTAGGGATTAAGGCACCACTTTAGAAAGTCAGAGACCAGAAATTAAATTCCCATCTTAACCATGAAAACCAGCTTGGTGACTTTGGGCCAGTCACTCTCTCTCAACGCAACTCCCCTCACAGGGTTGTCATTGTGGGAATGTAATGGAAGCAGGTTGTTGGATGTGTTCACCACCTTGTGTTATTTGTAAAATAATGAAGGGATACAAATAAATACAATAACACAGTGAACTGTTTACAATAGAATAGCATCAGAATACCCACCATTCATTGTGTTAAAATGGCTAATTATAATTAGAGGCGATAAATCTCAATTTTGCTTTATGTTAAAATATATTTATTTCTAAGAAGCTGCGTCCATCTTAATGTCAGGGAACACCAGGGAGTTTCAACTATATTCATAGGCGCACACATGCACACTTACAGAATAGCAGGTAGTTTTAGTTCTAAGGTTTCCTGCTACGCATGGAAACACAAGGGACAATTTGAATCAATCCATTCAGAAAGTTCGTCTACTAGATAACTACAGGCAACAACAAAAAAGAATAACAATTTGGAATTCTGCTGTGCGCAAATAGATGTTAGGTAACTTGATGGCTTGTATGAAATACAGTAGTCGTTTCTGTGAATCTAGCAGTTTAAATCTTGTTGACATCATTTGTAAAAAGAGAAGCAACATTTGTGTGGTAAATACTGACGAAGGTCTAACGGAGCTGCTACCATAAGCATGATTTGTCCTGTTTACTGTTTTTTAAGTGATCACCCGTGTTGCCAGTCTGGGTCTTTTCTAAAGACAAGAGACTGCGATCACTGGACTAAAGGCAGCTGCTCTTTTCTTCTGCCCCCAGTGGTTCCTAGTTCAAGTGGAAGCAGGTGTGTTCATCTCCATTCAAATGCAAACATTTTCAGTTCCTGCTAACCCAAACAGCAGAGGAGATTTGGTTTACAGTATTTTGTGTAATAGAACAAGAGGAAACTATAAAAAGGCTGATTATTTTGTAGCTCATTGGCAGGTATAATTTGGGTGTGGGTTTAGTAAGGAGGTGAACTGCAGTGGCAAGGCCACGTAGGCGTGTAATATGCATGGCCTCTAGCCCGTATCCCACCTCTCTATCTTTTAAAACAATTAGTGCATGAAAGAAAAAAATGGAGAGGAAAGGAAAATTACACTTTGAACTAAGTAGCGAGTTTGCTTGCTATTTGGATAGGAGAGATGGAAATCCTCTCAGATGCAGATTTGTTGATGAATGTGAATCAATGCATTTATTACTCAGAAAGCCCATCCCTAACAGGGAAAGGGAATTACAACTATACTTAACCTGTATGTCTTTAATTCAGGTGAAGCATGCAGTCCTTAATAGTTTTGCCCATGCTATGAAATAGTCAAAGCAACAGTTGTTGATTTGGCCCGGCCTGATGTCCTAGCTAGATTGATATAAGTCTTTCTTCCATTATTACATTTTCCTATTTTTCTCTTAAAGTGATTATGATTTGCCTGTACAACTTTTAATTTTGATTTGTATGTCAGCTCGAGAAAAAGCGATATGAGAAAGATTTTAATCCCTCCCTGTCCAGTGCCTCCCTCTGATTGGCTGTCTCTTTAAGCCAGAGTAAGATGAAAGAATGATGTCTGACTAACGAGCATACTTTTCTAATTTTCAGCTCACAAAAGAAAACCTAAAATAAATTTACTTTGTCCTAAGATCTGTTAAAATTCCTGCTAAGCTGAATTAAAATACATTTTCCTTTTAATGCATATCCTGTATCCGGATATATTGGTACATTCCCAGCTTCCTTTCTTTTTCCTATTTCTCTACAGTTTCTTCTTTTTAATATACATTCCCACAAGTCAGCACTCCTATACTGTGGCTTAAAAAAACCAACCTTCAATCAGCGGAGAACCACCACAGTTATCCCTTGGGAAATTTTGTTCTGTAACCTTTGCATTTGTAAAGCATACCAAGATTACTTGTCCAATACTTCTGTTGGAAAAGAGATCCATCTTGCTTCAGTCTTTTTATTCTTGTGGAAGAATATTCCCTAAGTTAATATAATCATATTGTGTGATTATATTTATTTCCCAGATAATTCATGGTTCATATATATATAAGTTTTGTCACTCTAATAATACTTGGGGGGAAGAAAAAAAGACCTCCATGTTCTTCATGCTACATAATCTAATTTTCTAAACTTGTGAGTTTCTTCACGTTTATTCTTACTGGGTGATCTATTAATGGCTTCTGGATGCAACATTATAGTAATTGCTGCTTTAGTATGCAGCCAACTTGCTTGTTTACTTGTTGAAGATATCCCTACATAATCAAATTTTGCAGCTGTTAAAGGATTGAAGCCATTTTATTCAGAAAGCTCGGAACAACACCAATATTAATTGAAGGGCATTTTTAAATATCATTTTTATAGGTTTCAGGGTTTGTATGTATGTATGGTAAATATATTTCATTTTCAGGAATATTTTGCCAATTGTTATAAAACAAAATTATACTTATATGCCCTTAACTACCTGCATGATTTTTCCTTTTACAGTTGACTACAAATGTAACCCCTACGCATTTTTATCATTATGACTATACAAAATTATTCTCTTACATGCCAGATTTCCACAATTCAGGGTTTCAACCTATTTACGATGATCACATGACCTCAGATGATATCAGCATGAGTCTTTGCGCTGGTTTCTTAGATACACTAAATTGGAAAAAAATGAAGTCTTTTAAGCTGCAAATACTAATATGTGACAGTGTCTTTCCTGAGGACATCTAAAAATATGTGTGGAACAGGTTGATAAAATTGCTACAAAATTAACACAACCTACTAATTTATAGGTTATGACCTATTTGAGGTACTCTAGAAGTCTGAAAAATAAAGCATATTCTCAACTGACTACTAAGAAAATAAAGTTTGGTCTTTGTAAATTTTCTGTTTGATTATTATTGTGGTTATTTTTTTGGTCAGTGTAAAATTTTAATTTCAGATTATTAAATTTCATAAAAGTATATTGTGAATTATTAATGAGCCATTCTAGATGAAAATATGTGGTTAATACATTTTCTCTTTTGTATCTGTGCTATTGTATTGAAAACATTTTAAAATTTTCAAACATAAGCAGTTCCAATTTTTATTATAATCTAACCATAATTTTCATTATACTTTATGTTGCTGATTGGTCTTTAATCACCAAGATAAATCAGTGGCATTGTATTAAGATTAAATAAATTCCTAATCCAGGTCCTATCTATTTATTAGATTGCTTACTGAAGTTCTATTCCCTTTGCAAAATTCATTCCCATGATATACCTTAAAGATTGGGTTATCTTTATTATGAATTTCTGGAAATTCTGCAAGATTCACTATTCCAATATAAAACTTAATTTGGTTCACGTGTTGTGGGAATTCACTGAAAAGACTAGATTTTTTTCACAGTAATTAATACATATTATGCAGTATGGGTGTGTATCCAAAGTAAAACTGAATAATGGACACCTAATGACATGGATATTGGTGTGCATAATATATTATTAGACACATCCAGAATGATTTATCTTTTATTTTATCTTTTCCTCAGAAAACTCAAAGTTGGTCCTTTCTATAATTTCATAGATCTCCCAGCTAGGGAAAGTTAAATGAGAGAGATTTACTCAAGATCAACTGAGGGGATTTGAATGCTAATATTAAGTTATACGTTGTCACTACTAGGCCTCAAATCATTTTTGTAGTCTGACTAGTCGTAGAAATTTCATGTTCCCAAGAAGATCTTTTGATGTCCAGTTATCAGTCATAGCATCAAGTTCCTGTCTGATGACAGCCCCAAAATTGTCAAGGATACTGTCTGAGATGCTCTGTAAGCAAAAGCATAGACATCTACAAGGAAAATATTTGTAGACTGAGTTGATTCTTGCTAAGACTCTTCATGTCCAACAAATAGATATGTGTGGACAAGGACACTGATCGAAAAAATAAAGATTGTTTAATTGGACTCTCTTTTGAGCTTAGCAGTAAACCATTTTAACAAATGAAAGCCATTATTTGAAGAAAGATTATTCCTTTAATGTTTTCTGTGTTAGATCCCTGACAGATCAATGAAATTTGTCAAATTCAATGTATCATTTTTTTATTGTAACCAATCTCTACTTTTGATGTGGCATCACAGTGCTTGCTGAAGGACTTAATTCATTGATCTCATCTGACCAAATGGCATTCAGCTTCTGTTACCTCAAAAAGCTCTCCCACATAAGCTTGTTTATTCAAGAAGTGGATTTGGCTTTGTAATTCCATTGAGTCATGTGGATTTAGCTTCTAGCTGATTTCTGATTTTCTGGGTAGACCCAGGTAGGACAATCTCCTTGATGGAAAAAAACAACAGCTTTCATTTACTTTTAATCTAATATAAAAATGGTGGAAAGTGCTTAAAAATAACCAGCAAAGCAAGAAGCAGCAGCAGCAGAAGAAAGAAGAATCTTCCTATAAACATCTAAACGGATCAAAAGAACATTTTCAACCAAATTTTCTGCAATGAAGTGCAGACTTGACCCAAGCAGGTAGAATTGATTTGAAATCCTATGTGATTGTTGCCTTCTCTTGTTTTGCTTGTATTTTCCCTTTCCCAATAAACTTCTATTTTACATCTGCCACCTGGTCTTTGTTGACTTTAGAATAGAATTCATTAGAGTATATCCCATTTGCAAAACTGCATACTTATATAGCTACGCTGTTTCAGGATTGGAATTCACATTTAAGTGCTATAATTCTGGGCAGTAAGCAGGAGGATTCTGAAGGAAATAAAAGTTATTCTTTTATAAAATTATAAAAAAATAATTGTAGAAATGTAATGCCAATATATGAAACTGTCTCTTTAGTACAAATGTAACACTGTAACACAAATGTAGCAATACACTGCCAAATGTGTGAGAAGGTTTGTTCAATGTTTACTTCCTAAAATTCCTCCGGACACAGGAACTTACACTTTGAGTAGAAATCACTATCAAAGAGGGGGATTTTGACCCAAAGTGAGAATTACAAATAAACAAGATAACAGCAGATGGATGGAAGAGGTCAGGTTAACAAAGTACAACTTCAGAGTACATCCATAAAGATGAAAGAGCTGTTTAGATGTGACATGCATTGTAGGGGGTATAAAATGCAGATCTTGAAACCTGGCCAGTGTGCTCCTGGAATCCAATCCATAGGGAAGGATCCAGGCGGCCGCGTTTGCAAACGCTCTTCTATTCTTTCTCTTTTCTCTTTTATTCTGTTAATGTTATTCTCCAATAAACCTTTGTTTTGTTAACCAGACTTGTCTTCGTATTGTGAGTATCAAAATTTGGGGTTTTTACATCTCACAATTCCTATCAAATTCCTTTGTACTTCCTAGGATTGAGATGAAGACAGAAGTGCTGAGCAGATGACTAAGAATTCCTTAACTGGACAACCTACTGTAGCTTTTACTGGGGGAAGCTTGTCTTCCATCGAAGTTTTTAAACAAGCCCTTCTCTGGTTTTGTAACATTTACATATAAGCAAATTACATTATTATTGGAGAAAACAATGGCTGTGTTAGCAGCAGTATTTTTTTTCCCTTTCCCAAATGCAAATGTTTCATATATAAAAGCAAAAATACATAATTAGTCTTATATAGCCAGATAATCAGAGATGAGACTGTGGGATATGTTGATATGAAAATGTATTGAGGCAGGAAATTGATTTGCTCAGACAATAGAGCAAGAAAGGCAACTTGGGAAAATGTTTTGGCCCAATATATAACCCTTTCTAATTTTGTAATTTTTTAAAATGCATTATCAAAGCTTTGAGAAACCCTAAACATATAACAAACTTGCACAAACAAATTACACAGAAGCAACAGCTTGAATGTAATATTTTTATAATCTTAAGGGGAGAGATGGCATTTCCAACATCCATTTTCAATATATCTGTTCAAAGGATGCATTAGAAATTGTTTTGAAATTTTTTCTTTTCCCTGCAAAAAAACATTGTTAGTTTGTGGAGAAGATGTAACACACTGAACAATTTTCTGTTACAAATAAGCTGGTGTATAGTCAAGTTACAGTAGCAAAATTCTGATAAAAGTAAAAGGAAACAACACCTTTTCTAAGTTGCACTGTTGGGGGCTTAGACATTTTTCAGAGGCTAATTAGTGAACATAAATCATAGATTTGTGCATTCTTCAAAAATGAAATAGTACTTCCAATACTGCCTATGACTCATTAAGGCAATGATACTTTTTATTAAGTTTCTGCTCATGCCTAAAAAAGTGCCCCTGAAGCAAGAATACCATTTTTCAGGCTCACATATCTGAAAAAGAAAGACATAGCTGCTTTAATAAATAGTGGAGAGGTACTGAAATTGCATAAAAAGTGAAGCACTTTTTCTAATTTTGTGTGCAATTCTAATGAAGGCTGCTAGTTTACTATGAAAATTCACTTCATGTAGAGATTATTAGCAGGAACAACTTACAGTATTTAATTCCTAGCCTGTGTTATATGCAAAGGGACCCACTCTCTGTGTTCAGAGAAAGGTTTGTTTACACAAGGCCAACTCTATCCTCTTACACAGGTTAATGATGTAGGCTAATGAAAACCAATTTAATTTGGTTTTAGTTTACCAAGCTGAGTTCAAGAATTCATTGAACTGTGAAGACTTCGGGATGTCTGGGGCCAGTCACTATTTCTAGTCTAAATGACTTGATATTGTGGTGATAAAAATTAGACAATTCCCCTCCCCCCCTCAAAAAAACACTTTAGGAACTAGAGAAAAGATATAACTATAATGAAGATGAAGAAGCATGACTTACATTTAAGTACTGTAATAGACTAGTTAGTGAACATGCCATGAAGTTTAGTTCAGAATATTTATAATGGAATTACTGAAAAAAATGAGCCCCAGTTTTAAAATTCAGCTGGTGATGGATTAAGATTTCTATGGCCTTCTGCCAATGGGGGATTTAAATCTAAAATAAAAGTTAAGAAAAAGTATGTGTTACAGAAAACCCATCAATCACCAAAAGCCTATTTATGAGCATGCCTTAAAGATGAGAAAGCAAGCAGCTTGTGATAAGTTATGGCTTGGGAATGTGCAAAGACACAGTAATCAAGGATAACCAAGAGTTGTAGTCCAATCCACGGCACACTACATATGACACAAAAGGAATGCTGGAGCAGTTTAAGAAATCCAAATTTAATTAAAAACAACTCTGTAAATATAGGTTAGACAGTAAAGATCTTGGACTCTCAACAATCCGATCCCGGCTTTTAGATTAGAATACATTCTTTGTCTTAATCCAAGATGATTAATGCTTTCCTTTATAAATGATGAAATATTGTTGTAAACTTGTATCATATGTTGTTTATAGTGTTTAATGCTTAGACATATTCCATGTGCTTTGCAGAATGAACAAGGGTTCTCCCACTCAGAAATAGAAATGCAGAGGGAAAAGAGTGTGCCTCTTTTGACCTTTTCGTTCATTTGACTACAATTGTGCTTGTCTGAACACTAAATCACAAACTAGCCAATCCCATTAAGCCACATGTCCTGCAAGCCAGTATGATTTAGTTCACTGTGTCATGTGAACCAGTTAACCCTAGGTAACAATGCCTTGGGAATATGGCAACCAAGTAGAGTTTAGTACTAAGAACAATGTCAGAATCATCTGCTTTTACATGAGCAAGACTTTACTAGATCTAAATCTCCCACTCCAGATAGTCATGAACCTACAACCACAACTGACCCCCAAATTTCTGTTGCTAAGTGAGACATTTGTTAAGTGAATTTTGCCCCATTTTACAATCTTTCTTGCCACAATTGTTAAATGAATCATTGTTAAGTTGGTAACCTGGTTGTTAAGTGAATCTGGCTTCCCCATTGACTTTGCTTGTCAAGAGGATGCAAAGGGTGATCACATGAACCCGGGACAGTGCAATCGTCATAAACATGAGTCAGGTGCCAAGTGTCTTAATTTTGATCACATGACCAAGTCACTTTTTTCAGTGCTGTCATAACTTCAGTCACTAAACAAATTGTTGTAAGTTGAAAACTACTTGCATTCCAATTTTTAAAATGCTTTCAAATCGAAAGATTCTTTCCAATGGCTTTCCCAAGTCGTACAAATCCATCGCTTGATTATGGATTACAGATCATAATGAAAACAAGGAAATTGGATGGCTGAAGATCTGCAGCAATAAAATAAAACTTGGCAGTTCAGAATGGCTTTAAATGACATAGAAAGGAGGCATGGACTGGGTAGACATCCTTGCTTTTCAATCTAGCAACCATTCAGAATTGTTACAAATGGTTGTTATGTGGAGAATCATTTGAAAACCTCCGTATTGTTTTTATATGGGACAAGTAAAAATGTGTTCTGTATCTCTTTTGGCTGTAATTTACTGACACTTTAACTAGAACTATTAGGAATCACATTTCAGTAACACATGAAAGGCCACCTGTCACACATGGCATTAGACAGGAAGTCCTAATAAAACCAACGGGACCTTGCTAAGTAAACACAAATGGCATTCTACTTTGTGTTTCTTAACCAATCAAATAGATTTTGTGGAACAGTGAAGTACTGCAAGTAGGCTCTGTAAGGAAGGAAGACGCATATCATTTGATTCTATTACATTCAGAGAAGAAGGAAAAGCCATCGTTTTAATCTAAACCTTTATTAGAACAAATCTTAAGAGCTGTTAAACAATAAGTAACAACAACTTGTGTTAAATATTAAGTTCTGCAAAGATATTTTCAACAATATGTTTCTAAAATTTCTGCACAGCAGAAGCAAATAGATTTTAAAGTTCAGATGGCCATGTGCTCAAGTTAATTTGCCTTGGGCACAAAAAACAGTCTCTTAAAAAAATCACATTTGAAGTAGAAATGTGATCAGCTGAGAAACAGAAAATGTCCTTCATTTGTTATCATGCAAAATATGAGTACATATTTAAAATGGTGATGTACCCCTATCACAGGTTGCATTAATGATTGTTTAAGGAAGTATTAAATATACATCTCAGAAACTAAGAAGATATTAAGTTTCTCTTTTATTACCATGAACTATAAATGTTAATTAACATTTTACAAGGGCGGATAATAGATTGTATCAAAAGTTAGAAAATTAAAACTCATCCTTTAAAATAACATCTTATCTTTAGATGGATTTAAAAAATGAAATAGTCTTTTAACACCTGTTAACAAAGCAATAAATACTTTACACTAGTGTACTATATGTATCTCCTTGTTCCAGCTTCTTGTACTTTACAAAGCAGGACTCTAAATTATGGAATAATTGATGAAGTGATTCTGACTTAGCTAATTAGTGCATGGAAGTACAAGACATCGTATAATTGGCTCTAAAAATATATCTTGATTCCAGGGTTAATAATGAGCATTTCTAATTTTAATAAAGTCAGAATTTACCCTTAATTCCATGAATCTAGGCACAGTTAGTCAGAAGCAAGGGGATCTGCTACCAAATGAATTCAGTTAAGCTTTGTATCTAAGATTGTAACACATTTTTCTGAGCAGAGTATGGAAACCAACCCACGGAAATAATTACAAATATTAAGGTGTTACTCTAATACTTTGTACTGTACAGACGTCCTTGAAAGTTAAGCCTCATTTAATTTGGTGGGATTTACTTTTGGGTAAACACATAAGGTGTACACGCTTAGTTGTCCTATTGTCTTGTTAGACCTAAGAAATACTTTTTATAACTGCAATATTGTAACTTTTGTTAAGTAGTATTTATGCAACGTGATTGACATTAACAGGGGATATAATTGTCTTGATGAAAGCAAGGGCCTATGCAAAACTAAAGGGACATACCCATGCTACCTGTGGTTAGGTAGCAGTGCTATCCAGTCACAACTCCACTGCTAGTGTAACATTCATTCCTGTAACTTCAGAATAATGATTACTAAATGGCTGTAGTGTTGCAAAATACTGTACTCTTCCAAGTTTCCATTCCTTGAAAAGTTTCCTCCGTAGGAATGCTCAGCGAGACAGCCAAAAGAGCGCTGCAATGCAATTTGGCACCCATGTTTTCTACGCTTTGAGGGGGTCTCTGGGCTAATCATGAGGTGCACGTTTGCAGACAACCAGCAGAATGGTAATCTGAGCATGCACACGATTGCCGAGGGCGCAGCCCTACTCCGTTCAAGGGGCAGGCTCGGAGCTCTGTTTTACAAAGCACCCCCTCTGCATGGATTTCATCAGCTCTGAAAGCTGAAATATCTACAGGCATCACACATACAAGGCCAAGCAAGAAAAAATATTTCTTTTCTTCCCAGCATTCACATGGGAGCTTGTCTGTAGGACTGCCAACTTCACAGCTGATCCCTGTGGCTGTATCTGGAGCAGCTGTTTCATGCTCCTTCAGATCTGTAAAGGGGGCAAGGTTCTTCCTAAGTTGGCTACTAAAGCAAAGAAATGGACAGGGAGCACAAAGGACTGCGAACCTCACTGTGGAAAAGCACAAGCCCTTTGACTAACTTGGAATGAGGAAACGTTGCCAAATGAGTTTCCAGCCTTTTATGTAATTCCTAAATAAGCCTTTTCTTTCTTGCACATCTACCCATTTCCCTCACTTCATATCCTTTATATTATCTTATTTTGCTGGGAAGGAAGGAAGGGAGGGAGGGAATGTATGTGTTCTTTGTTTTCCATGTTCAACTATATAGATGGTCCTTGACTTATGATCATAATTGAGTCCAAAATTTCTGTTAGGTGAGTTGTGTTCCATTTTATGACCTTCTTGCTACAGTTACGTGAATCATTACAGTTGTGAAGTGAATCACGTGGTTGTTAAACGAAACCGGCTTCCCCCAGGTTGATTTGGCTTGTTGGAAGTTGGCTAGGAAGGTTGCAAATGGTCATCGCATGGATGCCAGGACAGTGCAACCCTCAAAAATACATGTGCCAGTTGCCAAGCGCCTGAATGTTGACCATGTGACTATGGGGATGCTGCAGTGGTTGTGTGAAGACTAATCATAGGTCACTTTTTTCAGTGCTGTGGTAACTTCAAACAGTCACTAAATGAATGATGGTAAGTTGGGGACTACTTGTACACCTTAATTTACAGCCAATCTTGATCTGCTCTTTCTGTCCTGTGGCTTCTGGCAGGTATGTATACAGGTGCAGATGTGGTTTTGTGACAATGGGATGGGAGAAACCAGAGTGGCTTGCCTTGGAATTGATGCCGCCCTGGATAGATTGGGGAAGAGTGGGGTGCAGATTTGGGCATTGCTCTGGAACTTTTTCTTTCTTGATAATTTTTTTTCTATCTAATCTACTACTCTTTTACAGGAAAGACTTTCTAAAATTAGGGTCATATGACATTTCTTAGCAGGGCAATAAATATTTCCTGTTAATTATGGTGGATCAAATTTCTGCTCAGAAGATAGATAAAACATCTGGCTGGAAAATTGGCACACCTATTTCTGATCTCCTGGATTGAGGAAGTTGAATAAATACCCCAGAAAACAGGGTTATGTGTGGGGTTGCAGCACAGGTTGAAGTGAAAAGTCAGCAGAGATTCAATATCCTAAATTATAAATCAAGCTGGCTAAAAACCAGGCTGAAAAACCTATTCCCTTAAATGTTATATTGCCCTCTACTTAGCTTTTTAGAGCAGATGGAGGTGGGGAAAATACAGGTTTTATAACACTTGCAACTACATAAAACAACCAAACTTGTACCAATGCTTTCAAGTAAATCAAAAGAGAGTTTTTGTTTATCTTTTTCAAGCAATAGTAGATTAATGGTTCAAATGGTGCTTGTAAACTTTGGAACATAAATTAGGTGATGCCAATAGCCAGTAAGGCACTTTGTATTGGAGCACACAGCTGTACAGGCTAGGAAAGTGACATAACTTGAAATGCAGTCAAGAGACATTTACATATTCTTTAACCATATATATACTGAAAAGGACATTTACAGGTTTTCTTCCTTGGAAACTCTTAACATTGTTCTGAAAAATCTGTTTACTCACCTAGAACAAAATTTTCAACATTAAAACATTTCATACCTCTTTTTTAAAACAAGAAAAATAAAACAACAGCCAACATTTTAATATTCTTCCACTCCAAAACAGCCAAGCCACAGGAATTAAAGAAAGAAATCAAGAGAGAGAGAGAGAGAAGGGGAAAAAAAAATAAATCTCTCATGTTTCCTCTGTCCCTGGAATTTGAAAGATTGGTGTCATGACAAACTCGGATGATTTCACAGGTACAATAGCTTTGGTATAAAACTTGCACAAGTAAAAGCTGACAACGTATTGCAGAAACAATGCACCAGACCCATCGCAAAATGGTGTGATCAGGACACTCGACCTTCTCTAATGTCTCTTGCTTTGTATGTTATGCTTGTTGAGTATCTTCAGCAGAGATTTACTCATGTAATAAGGTCTTTTGGTAGAACCGTCCTGACTTTCTAAATCTCTCACTATGAGGAAGAAAGGCAGAGAGCAAAAAATGAAACCAATCCAATACTTCCATCTGCTGGCTCTTTTGTGCACAACAGCAAACGCCTGCAAAAAATATATATATATATATATATATACACACACACACACACACACACACACGGTATGTATACTACATATGGGATGTTTTGGCATTTATTACACTGTAAACACTGGCGCAATAATATAATCAGCCCTTTAGAATCAGATGGGCTAGATGCTGCACCAGTTCCATCAAGAAGGCCTTTGCCTTGCTCTTGACTCGAAGGAGTGCAGGATCCAAGCCTATTTCAACGTTATCATTTCATCAAGAAATGATTCCGCTAGTATATTATGACTTCTCTAAAGCAAGGAAGTGCATTTGATCAAGCTTTAGCTTTATGTTAAAGCACTATATGCATAAAATGGAGACTACAACAAACCGGCAGGGTTTGTCCTAAGGATTAAGAAACACATCAGTCAAAGTTCAAAGCCTTTCAAAAATAAATTATTACTTAGTTTGCACATTAATGCTCATTCATTTCTGAGAAAGATATTCAGGAATTTTGCCTATCAGATGTACACTTTGCCATTATTGAACATTTCAAATGGCTGAATGGCAGCCAAATTTCAGTGCTATTGCTTAGCATTTTCACATTTATTTCAGTTGCTTAGTTAACAGAACGACTCTAGACTGTTCCCCTTAAGGGCATTTCTCCGTTACATTTCTTACTGAGTTTACTTGTTCATGTACAACCTACCAGCTGTGCTCACTCATATTAAATCACATGGTTTTAACCATGGTTTATTAAATAAAAACCAGGCCAGAATAAAGATTGCATGTGAAAAAAAGGCAATCTTATGACTTCTTTGGCAATTTCTTATTTGCTTTTCCTCCTTTATGTGTTAGCTTCTTTGGATTGATTGCTAAGCCTCTGTTTTAATCAGTATGACAACAACAAACATTTTCCGGATGTCACTCCTGTTCTAATAATCATTAGAATCAGTTCTAATTATTTAGAAACTACCCAGTGTTATAGCTAAGAATTCCTAAAGACACCTAATGATATCTAATGGTTGCATTGTGACTTAAAAGTGAAAACTTGCTATTTGTCAAATGGATATCAATTTATCTTGGCTGAGAACATTTAAGACTAATCCTAAGGTTTAATATGCAAGGACATACTTAGCAATGACTGATTTTGCTTACTACATACCCCAAGATATTAACACTGGGTGGACAACATGCTAGCTGGGTTAATTATATAGCCATAATCTAAGGTTTGAGCAGGCATTACAAGGGAAAAGTTGTTTTGTTGTTTTTATGATGAATTATATAGGACTCAATCTGAAACTTGTTCTTGGGTTATCCATGGATAAAAGTTGCCTTCTAGAGTGACGTCTGCTAACACTCCACTGCTCAGTGATTGCTGTAGTTAAGAGGCTCTGTTCATCTTTTGATTTGCATATTTGCATGCAAGGAAACTAATTTTCTCTCATTTTTGGTAGCACAGAAGGGAAGGAAATGAAAGGACCACTCCACTGGGGTAGGCAGACTCTTTTGGAAGCTCCAGCTGAGAGAGGGGCAAAGGATTCTAACCAGGTTCTAGAACAGTGGTTCTCAACCTTTCTAATGCCGCAACCCCATAATACAGTTCCCCATGTTGTGGTGACCCCCAACCCACTTATACATCACTGGGTGCCAGGGGCGTGGCCAAAGAAAAGGGGAAAAAAATGGCGGACAGCCTTGTTTGGCGACCCCCGTGAAATGGTCGTTTGACCCCAAATGGGATCCCGACCCACAGGTTGAGAACCACTGTTCTAGAATCTAGTTCTTCCTGTATCTCTCCTGTTATCCCAGAGTACCTTCTAGAACAGTTTTTGCTGAAGTAGGTAAATTTAGCAAAATATTCCTCCTCCAGTAAAGCTAACTTTGGATGAATTACACTTGTCTGGAAAAAAAAAATACATCTACTCACCGAAATGGACATTCAGCTGAGTGCATATATATATATAATTTATTCCAGACTGATAGCCTCACAGGTGTTTTGAATACAAATGATGTAAGCACCTTTCTAAAAAAACATTCTTATCTGGAAATAAGTTGCTTCTTTTAACAGAAGGGGCTTCCAGGAAAACCTTCTTCTTTGCAACAGATGAGTTAAAAATGCTGAAACACCCCCCACCACCACCATCACCTAAGATTCTATATTAGTCCAATTAATATTGGTTGATTTCCCCAATTATCTTAAAACCAAGTCCAGCTTAATGTAGAACTAGGGAGTTTGGTTGAATGAATTTTGGAGAATCCAGTTTTATAATGGCAAGCTTGGCTTTTGTGCAATAAGTTAGAGAAAAAGTAGAATCACCAGTGCAAATTCTTGGACACACAAAGCTTCAGTCAGAAACAGAGGCCAATCACCCGTGTTAATAACAGGATAATATCATGAGGGGATAATGGAACTCATGATTACATGTTTTTTTAATACAATGTGTCCTATTAATTTCAAAAGCCTCTCGTGATCCAGGAGAAACAGCCTAACTAAGACTACCCATTGTTTTAATGTTTAACAGAAATAAAAGTTCATGTGAGACAACCCGTAAATAAGCAGCATGACTGTGAAGAAACCCTACTTAGAATATGTTGTCTACCCAGCTTTTACTAACATACAGTGGGATGAATGATGTAATTGTATTTTTAATTCCAGTTCTGAGTAAGAAAGTTGCATTTTTCTTTGCAGGAATGTCTTCTATTTTATGATGCAGAATACTAATTTTTAATACTTACTTACTAGGCCTTTTTCCATGAGACTCAAGGCCAGTTTTTACTTCAACTACAAGGAATATTCATTCATATTACATCTCTCTAATTTCTTTCCTCTCTGACTGAAAAATGACCACATGTTCGTATAAGTAACGAAAGAGGGACCTAAAAGGCAAAGAATCATTCTTTCTCTTTGTCAAGCAGCAGAAAGAAGAGAAAAATTTACGATGAAAAGCAAATGATTTGAGTTTCAGGTCAGGTCAACCTTCTCTAACATGGTGTTTTCCAAAGATACACTGAACAAAGGTTGAACTGGTGGGGAGGACTGGAACAGAAGTTCCAGCAAAACTCCAGAAGGCCAGGTTAGAGAACACCAAGCTTGTCTAACAAGGAGTTCTTCCGTAGGGGGAAAAAAACTAATATTGGATTTTATTTTATGGATATTTTTTCTAGAAAAAAAAAGTTTACATAACACACATAAAACCATGGCACTCTTAACCAGTAATACTAATAATATTTTGCAACTGTATCTGGTGGCAAACAGAAGCTATTGCATGACTTACATTACAAAAAAAAAGAATAGAAATTGGCATAACGTTCTTTTTTTTAAAAAAATGAAAATATTTTAAGAAACTTTACCCTATCTACTGTCTGTCTTTTTTTTTTTTTAGATAAATCAGCAGGATCCCAATTTATCTCCATCTCAACTTTTAGGAGGCAACTGAATTAGCAATATGCCCTTCTTCAGAACCATTAGTATATTTTAGTCACAGTTTAAGTAGCTGTCAATCAGCATGTGCAGTAAAAATACAGCCATAGCACCATCATTACAAATTTAGGACCACCTGCTGGTTAGCAATAATCTTGATATGTTTATGGCTAATTAGGATACATTGTAGTGCTTTGAAAAATTGCCTGAATATCCTTTACAAATATACACCTATAAAAAAAGTTATCAAAATGGCTGTCATTTTAGACAGCAAAATCTCAGGTTAGAAAAGTTATTAAAACACTAAGAGCTAAAGGTTAAAAAAAAGAAGCCTCACATTTACACGTTTCCCATAGGCACTCTATAAAAACTATGATGTGATCTTATTTCACAGCAGTTAAAAGACATCTTGAAAATGTTGCCCATTTGCTTATTTTTAGATAGTACAAAGCAACACAAATGATTTATTAACCAGAAGTGTCATACTTAAGAAAATCTTTTGTCTAAATTATATCCATCCTCCTTTTAAATTGTTTATTTTTTTTCTCTCCTCTTTCTTAAAACTAACACTGTTCCAATTTTGAGCATCATCCCATTAACTTTTTGGGACTCAGTTCCTTCTTCCCCAAAATCCGGTGCAGACTAGCTGACATGTAGTAAGGTTTTGCTGTAGATCCATCATTCCTTTCCAAGTCTTCACCTGGGTAGAAAGTGATCAGAAAGAGCCAAGGCAAAGAGCAGACATGCAGTCAAACCAAAACAAACGAGAGATTCAGAAGAAAGAGAGGAAAAGAATAATTAGAATTCCTGTAACGGTAGAGTTGCATTTCAGTATGATGCTATTTCAGACTATCACAAAGCCATTCATATGCACAATTTCAGATCAATATCACCTAGGTCATAACTAAGCTACATTAAGCCATCCCGTGATCCATATTTTTTGCCCATGCAACAGGTTAACTTGAAGTTAAATAATTAACTTATGCTTGGTGATGAAGCACAGAACATACCAATGCTGTATTCCACAATAGTCTTGGACAGGGGTGGTTGGGGGGGAGGGGAGAGCGTAATTGTAAGTCAACTGCAATTATAAGATGACATGTTGACAGTTGAATGATTCTTTTGAAATAAAATAGATTCTGGTGACACGGAAAACTAGAAGACTAGGACTACTATAAGTCACATAAAGGTCAAGTTTGCAAGTGGTTGATTCACAACCAAAAGATGGAGAGAGACGAAGATGGGAACATAATTATTTATTGCACACTGGATCATTTTTCTAGACTTCTGTCTTTAGTGCTTTCTCAATAGCAAGTGGGATTTCCATGATTAGGATGCTCAAAGACAATTTTCATCTTTATAATTGCATAAGGATGGCTAAACTTATTTGCATACAGAGCACAGTGGGAGCAGTTACTAATTCATGCTCCCTTGTAAAATATATTCCAGTTCTTTTAAAGTCAACCTAGTTGGAGAAGAGGAATCATGTTACTTTAAATCCAACCAACACAGCTGTCATGATTAAAACAGCAAAGATGTTATTAGCAAGAACACATAACACTCATCTACTGCAATGCTGCTGGACAAAATGAAGCTATAAAATACTTAGTAGTTAGTAATTATTATGGAGTAGTTTCTCAAAAAAGCCATGGTGGTAATTAGCAATAGTAAGAGTTCACTAGCTGATTAATAAAATCATATCTGACATGCAATAAAAATTTCAGTTGAGTAAACTGTGCAAGAGAAGCAAGAAACAGATCCCTCCAACATATTCATGAATTCTGTTAGGAAGTTGAATTACCAGTCCTTTATCTGAGCATAACTGAAAGAGGAAATAAATCACAAAAGGCTGATGACTTACAAAAACAGAGGAAAAGTGTGTCAACACACATTGCATAGACACTGAAGAATCCATGTGCAACCAGATAAGACCCTATAATGACAGTCTGGAAAAGAAGAAAACCATGTTAAATTTACATTATCAGGATAGTTTTTCTAAAGATATCCCTGACTCTGAAGTTGGAAAGTAATAGTGATTCCCCAGTCCCCTTCCCCACTACCAACAGATTTTCTAGAACTGGTGCAGTGGACAAGGCTATTAATAGCAAAGTACAATGTTATTAATAGCTTTTTGAATGGGAAACAGTAGTTTCAGGTTACATCTTCCTTTAATGTTACACTAACCCACTGCTTGAACTATGCTGGCAATCCATTACTTCTTCTCTCTTGCCAAACTTTTCTTTAAAGGCACATTATATAGTTGGGGCTTCCTTTCTTTTTAAAAAATCCAAAGAGAAGTGCAGAAGAGCAAGGCAGATAGAGGAAAGCAAACAACCACCTCCATATGTTTTGGTTCCAACGTCCATCAACCCTACCCAATATAAAAGTAGCAAGTAAATCTCTAAGATGTAATCTAAACTATCTGAAGAAGACCATGCTACCTGCTTAAAATATGAATTGGGATCCAAGTATCAATCTCAAGTCAAACATGACCCTCCCCATGCCTGCAATTCTTATTGCCAGAATGTGAATCAGAGCTATCCTGTGGCAACTGAGATAGTACTACAGCTACAGACACTTTCCCCTGAGTGTATCTGAGCAGCAGTGAGCAAAGATTTTTAAATAAATCAGAATCAAAACAAATCAAGGTGTGGGATTGCTTGTTTTGTTGGCGGTGGGGTAGGGGAAGAGGCAAGATCCCAATTGAGAATCCATCCCATGATCTTTCCATGCCAAAAGCCAACCTCAAGCTTGGACGTTTAATTCTTCATTTGAACTTACCAAGAGGGGGACCCAATAATAATTCAGTGAAGGTGCTTCTTGTGCAAATACTGGTATCCTGTGTGTGAAGAAAAAGAAGGCCAAGACACCTGCAGGAAAAACACATACACACAGTATTAGCTACAATGTGGCTTAGTTGGGGTTTCAAATCTCTTATCTCTCATGTTTTGAAACAAACAATATAGTTTGCAATAGAAAATTCCATGTCTGGGAATATACACAAATGTATAAATGACTTATTTATAAAAGAGCCATAACGTTGCGGTTGTTAGGATGCAGTATTGCAAACTAATTCTGCTGACTGCCAGCCGTTCGAATCTCACCAGCTCAAGGTTGACTCAGCCTTCCATCCTTCTCAGGTCAGTAAAATGAGGACCCAGATTGTTGGGGGCCATAGGCTGACTCAGTAAACCACTTAGGGAAGGCTGTAAAGCACTGTGAAGCAGTATATAAGTCTAAGTGCTACTGTTATTCAACTATTCACCTCCAAGCCATTTAGGCATCTCCATTTAAACATACATGCATTTTCACAAACAGGGCCCTTGAGAGTTTTGTAACATAATTTTCCAAACAATAAATCCTTACATTAATCATTCTTGGTATTTGTAATGGTCTAAAAATGGGCATTCCAATTAATTATCTGTGAATAATTCATGCAACCAGAAGATTTTAATCTATTTTATCATTCCTTCAGTCTCTTTTAATAACATGTGCAGTTAGCAAAACAGAAAAGAAACCCAAACTTGATTTTAAAAAAGCTTAGCTAGTTTATGTCTTGGAGAATCATTTAATTATTTGCCATTAATCTTATTTGGTATGTTTGGTGATAAATTGAGATACCAATTTAGAATAACATCTATGCTAAGCAGGAAGGAGAAAGTATGTAAATTAATTAGCCCCAGAAATTTATTCTTAAGCACAAGGAAAACATGAAGCAATTTCACTGTTAAATGCTTTCACTTCAGACAAATCTCATTTTTTTTCCAGTTATAAAATAATCTGCATAATATACATTATGCCCTTTCTTTTAATTCAGAACACTTATCTTTCGATCTGCTGTTGGAAAATATTATTACAGGTAGTCCTCGAATTATGATCACAGCTGAGCCCAAAATTTATGTTGCTAAAAGTGACAGTTGTTAACATGAATTTTGTCCCATCTTGCAACCTTTCTTGCTACAATTGTTAAATGAACCACTGCAGTTGTTAAGTTAGTAACACGGTTGTTAAGTGAATCTGGCTTCCCTATTGACTTTGCTTGTCAGAAAGTCACAAAAGGTGATCACATGACCCCAGGACAGTGCGACCGTCATAAATATGAGTCACTTGCCAAATATCTTAATTTTGATCACATGATCATGGGGATGCTGCAATGGTTGTTAAGTATGAAAAATGGTCATAAGTCACTTTTTTCAATGCCACTGTAACTTTGAGCGGTTACTAAACAACTGTTATAAGTCGAAGACTACACTTATTAGTCCTTTGCCATGCCTAGCTAATATTAGCTTCAGTCCGTGTGAAAACCTCTGCAAGGATGGTCCACCCTATCCTTGCACAATTGGGGTCAATTGTGGGCATAAGCAGTAGTGGGGTTCAAATATGTGAACAACTGGTTCTCTGTGTGGATGCCGCTTCCAGAAGTCCATTCAGGGCCCGGGCAACAAAAAATTAGCTACCGTTCTGCCGAAGTGGTACGAACCGGCTGAATCCCACCACTAGTCATAAGATGAATGCTACCTGTCCAGGGGCTTTATGTCAACAGTCAGCTCAACATGATCCAATGGCCTTAACAAAACTGAAAATAATGAATGAGAGTTAATTGATTAGAACTAATGTTGTAGTAATATATTAATCAGTGTTCAATTAGAGGGGGTAATACATGTATAATGTCTTCTTTTTATGCACCTTTTTAATGTTTTGATTATTTTGTATCTTTTTTCCTTTTGTCTTTTTTTTGAGTTCTATATTTTGTATTTTAACTTTGTTTTGAAATATATGTCTGTGTGTGTGAGAGAGAGAGGGGGGGGGGAATGAATTGACTCACCCACAGCTCCAGCAACAAGGATTTTACCCAGGAATAATAAGAAGTCTGTTACTTTATCCAGGACTGCAACCCTGTGCAAAAGAAAAGAAAACTGATATTAAGTTGTTTTTCACCCCCAAAGGCAGTATGGATCTGTTTCTAGCTGCTATACTAAGGTTACTTTGATAACTACTATTTCTATGTACCCAAGGATCTCATTTTAGAGAAAGATTTAAAACCGATATTAATTTCCTCAGAAAAGCAAATATTAGTATTTTAAATTATTGGGGAAGAAAGCAGATATTCCTTTATTTGCCGACTGCCAGTTATCTAAAAATTAATGTCCAAATTAACATGCTATACAAGCATTCTAATGAAAGTATTGATAATTTTATTGAGAAACAGTTTGTGTTTCAGATGAGAAAGCAAGTTTTTAATAGGTTGATTAGGGATTTAAGGTAAGCTTTAGCATTATATTTTGTAACTTTATAAAGGAGCAAATTCACTGTTATAGAAACACAGCAATGTAACGATGCTAAGAAAAAGACTCAGGCATGTCTTGGGCAGAGGTTTGAAGCTGCATGACACATCTTCACACAGCTTCTCCAACTCTGAGTTTATTGTTTCTTATATACTTTTTACATACATAGGCTTTACCATTAACTACTGACATTTTACATTTAGAAGTTTAACCTTTAGTTGTTGACATAAAGTAATTGAAAAATTCCTTCATATAAGCAATTATTTTCTAGTAACACATTACCTGTTGAGAGCAGGTAAAACAAATACAGGTAAATTAGAAAAGGAGAAAGAACTGATAAAGACAAGAAGAGATAAAGACAGGAAGAGATAAGGGGGAACTTATTATTTAGGTAGGTAAGATATTAAGTCAAAAGGGGGTGATCTTTTGGCTGCTTCCTTGGGACAAAGGGTATCAAAAGGTTATGAGGTTTGTGGGGGGCAATGCATGGCAGTTTGTTGCACGTGCAAATTCCTCCACACAGCAAATTAACAATGACCGGCACCAGGAGCTCAAGAGTAATTTGGCTTTGATGTGACACATCCAGGTTAAAATATATGCACACCATTAATGCTTAGGGAAAGGACTAGGAGAGAGCCCAGTCTCCCCAAATTCTGGGAAATCCATGGAAGAAAAGGGTGATATATTTTCACCAGGCTGCCTGTGATGAAGAGTCCAGATCATAACCTTGGACCCAACGTTCTTTCTAGTGCCATCTCGGCCAGCAACAATTTTCCATGAGGTCAGGGTAGAATTTAACTACTTTAAGTATCTCTTCAGATGAACATGTGATGGGATTATACCAGGCCAGGTGTGTCCAATCTTTTGGTTTGCCTGGGCCGCACTGAGTGAAGAGGAATTGTTTTGGGCCGCACATGAGATATATAAAAATAGTCTGTCTGTCTGTCTATGTGTGTGTGAGAGAGAGGGGGGGAGGGAGGGAGGGAGGGAGGGAGAGAATAATGCTAAAAGTTTACAATCTTGTGGGGGCCGCAATACTAGCTATCCAGGGCTGCACGCAGCCCAAGGGATGTGAGTTGGACATGCCTGCACCAGGCAATGGACAGGACTGAGCATATAGTTTTGTTCTATATTCTTTTGGATTTCCATGAATAAAGCTAGAAGTGGAGAAGAACTGTACAGACGGCCCTTGACTTATGACCACAATTGAGCCCAAACTTTCTGTTGCTGAGACATTTGTCAAGTGAGTTTTGCCTCATTTTATGGCCTTTCTTGCCACCGTTGTTAAGTGACTCACTGCAGTCATTAAGTTGGTAACACCGTTGTTAAGTGAATCTGGCTTCCCTATTGACTTTGCTTGTCGGAAGGTCATAAACACTGCAACCCTCGTAAATATGAACCAGTTGGGGATGCTGCATAGGTCATAACTTTGAAAAGTGGTCCTAAGTCACATTTTTCAGTGCCATTGTAACTTTGAATGGTCACCAAATAAACTGTGATAAGTTGAGGACCACCTGTATTTAGAGCTGCTAGAAGCTGAATATAGCTCTCTACACCAGTGGTTCTCAACCTGTGGGTCGGGACCCCATTTGGGGTCAAACGACCATTTCACGGGGGTCGCCAAACAACGCAGTCCGCCATTTTTTCCCCCTTTTCCTTAGCTGTGCTACTCCCTTTTATTCTATTGGCTTTTGAAAGCCAATAGAATAGACTCTCTTGAATATAGTCTAATTCTATTGGCTTTCAAAAGCCAGTAGGAATTGTCCAGGCTGTCTCTGCCCCGCTGAGCCCGCCAAAAGTCCCATTCTGCAAACAGTGCTGCAGCAGTTGAATAGTCCTCAACTTACGACCGGTTGAGTAGTCCTCGACCTACGACCAGTTGGGGGTCGCGGCATTAAAAAGGTTGAGAACCACTGCTCTACACCATTAAATCATGTCCCAGCGTCCAAATGGGATGCTGTGCTGATGAGACATGTTTTATGTTTGCATTCTTTATCCTGTTGGAAATTCTTAGTACAAAACTCTTGATCTGGGAATACCATACGTTTATTTGTTCATTCTGTCTCTACCTTTCTTCTTCTACCTGTTACAGAAACCTCCACCCCCATGGCAATGTTCTATTGATAGCAGAACTGGCCAAGAAGGTAAAAACTGAAAACGTCTTGGTTTAATGCTTTTATTAATATTCACTTGATGGGCAGCGCGTACACTTAAATAAAATAAATATAACATTTTTCAGATTAACTCAAATAAACATATGCTAGGTGTATTAACTATATTCTTTGTGAATCTAGAACAAACTTGTTCGCAGCATTAGTCCATGCTTTAAAGTTTCTATCTCCACAATTGTGTGAAACAATTTAAAATGTGATCTAGCCTTTAAATGCGACCTGTTCCTAAACTGGAATTCTCCAGAAGCATTGCTTATGCAACCCCAAGAATTTATGGACAGGACAGCATCCTGGAATTAATGGCTCAAAATATCTAGAGGACATCAGTCTCAGACAAATGGGAATAATATGAATATTTAAAAATTAACCGAGCACATTTTTAGTGAGGGCAAATATATGGAGCATTATGGGATTATGCATCCTTACCTCACCACATTTCTCATGAGGAGAAAGAACGCATCTCTTGCTGAGGTGCAGAAGTTTTTACCATAGATTGCAATCTGCAGAATAGTAATAGCTGTTAACATATATTAAAGTCGTCTGACATCTACTATGGACTAGATATTAAAGTATGTTTTAGTATGCAGAAAAAAAATATAAACATTTCAATCCAGAAATAGTTTAAATACTAGGGTTTAAACCATCATATTAAAAAATTGGAAAATTGGATTTGCCACAACAATTATAGTTTGCTACACTTTGGGTAAAAGTGTACTGGAAAAGGAGAGAGTGAAAAAGAAAACATACCATGATGTAAGCATTCCTGTTTATAAATTTAAGGAATTTTTCCAAGCACCAAAAACAGCATTTGAGGCAGCAAAGCAAGAACTTAGCAAATGCATTTTGTGAGCCTGCATGAAAGAGAGAAAACATTTCTTAACAATTACAAAATGCCAGGATGATGCCATGTAGAAGATTTTATACTGTGCATGAGAACTGGAGATGAAAAATACCAAGGGTTCAATAAAGCTTTAAATATTTTGTCTCATTGCTTAAACAAACTTGGGAAGCAGAATTTTCCCAATCATGGCTTGTTGTAAAGCACAGTTTCCCAAAGTCCCTTGCATGGAAACACTGGAGAAAGATATATAAGCCAATCATGGTTTAGGCATACTAGTGTTCACAATCTGAAAAAGCAAAATCTTATTCCATGAAACTCACCCTTAAGTTTGTGATCAAGATATTCCAGGATTACTCTAATTAGTTGAACCACTGCAAGAATTAAGGAGCCAAACGCTAAAGAACCTGTATGATACCTAAAGGGGGGGGGGAAATCAAATGTTATTCTTCTTCCTGAATGTGTTACTACACATTGTACAGTTACAAAAAGAGTTAATATGGCTGATAAAAATTCTACTATGTAGCATAATGGGATATAACATGTATTCACCATGTATTCTACTATGTAGCATAATGGGATATAACATGTATTCACGGGGGAGAAGATTTCTTCCTCCCATATTTGGGCCAACAGGGTGCATCAAAAAAACACTCAAGGTAAATCTCCTCTCCCAGTCTCTTCCCTCCCTGATACAGCTGACAAAGTGAGAAAGAGCCTGTGGCCTAGAAGTTAATACAACTGCCTAACATGCACACAGCCCAGGTTCGAATCTCAGAAGGATATGTCTGGCTGAAGAGAGTTAAGAAGCTCGAAATAGCTATTCCAGTTCTCCCTTTATTCTTTGTTAGCAATCCAAAAAATTTAGGAAACACAAATGATGTCGCAGTAGTGACTGCTGCCTGTGGATGGCTCTAGATTGAGCTAATAAAGGCAAAAGATTTCTTCCTCCCATATTTGAGCCGACAGGGTGCATCAAAAAAACACTCAAGGTATATATATGTATATATATATAAAATAGAATTTGTAGTTCTAATTTACTGCCACTGCTAGGGCCAAAGGGAAGTTACAGCTATGTTTAAAATATACTTGTGTGAAACACACGACACAGAAGATAGAGATAAACCGAATTCAAGCACCTATGTAATTTCTTACTTACCGTATTGCTCGTCCAAATGAAGAAAAGAGTGGGCAGGGTGGGATGTCAGCAGGTTTTCGGAAGGCCCAATAGTAAGAAGCAAAGGCACCGGCAAGGGTACATTGACCCAATGCGATTGAAAAATTGACCAGCCAGAGAAAGACAAACACATTGATAATTTGAAACACTAAGATGTAGCGGTGGTATAGACTTTCTCCCCCATAGAAAGCAAATGTGCACTGTGCCCCTGGGCATAGTTTGGTCACATTGGTTGTGTTGAAAGTCTGTTCAGGAACAAAAGAAAAAAACATCAACTGGAGATACGAAATGATTTCAATGTAATCTAAAACTGTGAATCTTTCCAATGTTAGGCGAATGGGTAGAGAACAAAAGAGGGCAGTGTTCAGCTAATGATTGCATACTGTACTGTAAGTATTAAGGATACTCATCTATTTAAAATTTGGGATAGTGAAATAACGGTGTATTGTGTAACATATTATAAAAACAGCTTGAGATAGCCTGTATAAGCACAATCAAAATACTAGATCTGATATTTGTATAAAAGAAACTCCGGAACTTCTGCATGAGATGGAAATTTTGCTTTAGCAAAATTCAAGATGTTACTATGTTAAAAAAAAATCTCAACTGGTAATGAATTCATATGGCAAATAATTCTTACAAACCATTCTCAATGCCTCATTTTAAGCAGTACTGTGTCTGTGTAGATGCTTCACAGGCTTCAGTAAATTTCTAGTGCTTTTAACAGTTTCAGAAAACTGTTAACAAAGTTAATCAAACAACCAATAATTCAATCTTATGTTTGGTCAATGCAAGCCTCTCTGCACTAAATGCTATACCCACTTATGATTATAGTAGACTAAACAAATTCATTTGTATAAATTTGTCAGAAGAAATGTGGGGAATTTAAAGCATAGGGCATTATGAAAGCATAGGTCACATTAACTAATGAAGAACTAAAACGTACATGGGTTTCTTTTACCCATTTGCTTACCTCTGGATAACAGGTCAAATTTGCATACTTGCATAAGCTTTGATTAGCCATAACTTTGTACACAGGTTCTCCTGAGGTAGCCAGGAAACTTGATTTAATTGGGTTAAGAACAAATAGAATCAGATAGTCACAGTATGTAATGTTC
Source organism: Crotalus tigris (assembly GCF_016545835.1). NCBI lineage: Eukaryota > Metazoa > Chordata > Lepidosauria > Squamata > Viperidae > Crotalus > Crotalus tigris. The sequence continues at coordinate 1,185,452 of NW_024100527.1, forward strand.
TATCAAGAGAAAGGGTCACAAAGAATACATTTGATTTCCTTTGCTTTTTAATGACTAGCACAAGATATGATAACTATAGCATGTGTGCATTTTCTAAAAACCTATTTGCCTGTTCTGCAAGTAATTAATGCACTCTTTTACTTAATAACAAGGGCATCTTTGCTGGTAATTTTGGGCATCAGGTGAAAAAGGAAATAGTGTAGCTCAAAGAATACATACACAGTAGAGATACTGTGGTGAAATATACTGAGAAAGTTCAGAAAAATAAAATAAAATTACATTTCAACAAGTTAAAAAAATAAGCCATCTAATAGCCAAGACACTTCTACCCAAATGTAAAAAGGTCACAACAGTGCAAAACTTGCATTTTATGTAAGGATTTCACCAACAATTAATCAGTGAGAAGTTCTGGGAGCATGTAAATAAGTAATTAAGAAACCACTGAAGAACACAAGATATTCGTGTGCATAGTGAATTTTGTAAGGGTCTCTTCATTTATTTATTTGAACAAATCAAGTGTTCTCAAACTGCAATTCTGATGGCAAAAAAATTATCACATGATACTTGACTCAGTTAAGTGTAAGAAATTGAAATAGAGATTTCTTCTTATGCAAAATGTAGCTTCTTCTGAAGGTGGTTAAGATGCTTGTTTCTTTCATGGCTTAGCAAAGAACTATGATAAATTGGATAGATTTAAATTATGAAAATTTTGCATAAGCATGGATTGAATACATTAAGAGCACACTCTAGTCCAGTGATGGCGAACCTTTTAGAGACCAAGTGCCCAAACTGCAACCCAAATCCACTTATGTATCATTGGGTGCTGGGTGGGCATGGCCGATTGGGTAGGCATGGCCGATTGGGTGGGCGTGGCTTCAGTGGTAACAGCAGACTGGGTGAGACTAAAAAGTTCAATCAATTCCAACTTTGCGAGATCTTTTTTTTCTCGCCAGAAGTTGAAATTGATTGATTGATTGAACCTTTTTTTTTGCACACGGCGGCAGAGGCCTAAAGTGAAAAGGTTTTATAAAAGCCAGATGAAAGCCTAATTCTGGGGTGATGGCGCGCGTGCCCACAGAGAGGGCTCTGTGTGTCACTTGTGGCACCCGTGCCACAGGTTCACCACCATGGCTAAAGGATGCCATAGAATAAATGGAATGTTTAACAAACTGTTAATATTGAGCAGGGGAATAACAAGCTTATATGATTTCTGCTTGATTCTTTAATGCATTTAGGGATTAGTCTATAAGCAAAGCTTGTTAAAAATGTGTTGGTTAGGAAGGTGAATACATCTATAATTTGTATGCATATTCTTGACGGAGCATGTAAATGATTTCCAGCAAATGCAACAAATGATACGGATGTGAATAATATTGAATTAATCACCAAAGCACTTAATTCTGACAGGGAGATTGTGATGAACGATTGCAAGTTATAGATGAACTCCAAAAAAACGAGCGTATATGAATTTGTGTATTCTTGACAAAATGCTTACTACAATGGAAAGATTTTGACATGTGTAAATGATGGTGAAAAGTAATGGTATTGCGTAATCTTTCCGCAAAGAAAGATTATTGAAAGAACTGTGTAATAGCATGCTTCTACCCACTATGTTATATGTTACTGAGAGTATGTTAGACTAAGTTGAATGCAGTGGGAATGGCTTAAAAAATGTTTGTAGGAGCAAAAGAAAAAAAAATAAATGAGTGAAGAATACAAAAATGGATTGAATACAAGAATGAAAATATGAAAAGAAGCATGGAAGAAGAATGTTGGTGTGGTCACAGAGAAGAATTAATTAGGACTGATGCGGTGGAATCATCGACTAAAGGAGAGGAAGAAGTTAAAAGACATGTCAGTATGGAGGAAACATCATAAACCAGACTAGTGAAACCTTATCTGCTAGTTCCCAAGGGAATGCAGCCAGTCTGGTGAGATTCTTGTAATATAAGTGAACAACAAAAAAGAAACTGTGGTGGCTTAGTCATGAAGTTAATCTGGTACCTTGCACCTGACAATTGAATTACCAATATCTGAAAGAAGAAATAATGGATCTAGAGAAAGAGTAGAATACGAAAGTTGTAATGGAATAGCATTAAAAAGATTTGCAAAAAGAAAGAGATGGCAAGCCTACAGACTAAAGGTAGAGTACCATAGTCCTTGACTTACAACAGTTCATTTAGTGACCTTTCAAAGTTACAATGGTGCTGAAAGAAGAGATTTGTGATCATTTTTCACACTTTCGACCGTTGCAGCATCCCCATGGTCATGTAATCAACATTCAGATGCTTGGCAACTGACTCATAACTGTTGCGATGTCCCAAGATCACTTTTTGCGACCTTTTACAAGCAAAGTCAATGGGGAAGCCAGATTCACTTAACAACCGTCACTTACTAACCTATCAACTGCAGTGATTCACTTAACAACTGTGGCAAGAAAGGTCATAAAATGGAGGAAAACTCACTTAACAAATGTCTCACTTAGCAACAGAAATGTTGGGGCTCAGCTATGGTTGTAAACTGAGGACTACCTGTAATATAAAAATTCACAAGGCTAGTTTGCTAGGGAAGAAGAGTATGGAAAGGTATACAGATAGTCCTCAACTTACAACCCTCCTTTTAGTGACCATTCAAAGTTACACCAATACCAAAAATTGAAGTATGACCTGTCCTTGCACTTACTACAGCATTCTCATGGTCACATGATCAAAATCCAGGCAATCACGACAGTTGCAATATCCCAAGGTCATGTGATCACCATTTGCAACCTTTACAACTGGCTTCTAGCATGATTCACCTAATAACTGCTTAACAGCTGTGCCAAAAAGGTCATAAAATTGGGCATGACTCATTTAATAACTGCCTTGCTTAGCAAGGCAAATTCTGATCCTAATTGTGGCGATAAGTTGAGGACTACCTGTAGTACATCGTGTTGTATAACATTTAGCAATTTTTCCTTTTTCTTCCTCAATCCTTCCTAGAAAATTACTGTTTATTACTCTTTTCTGGATTCCACATAATGTTCCTAAAGGAAATAGTGTGATGAATACATGCACATACATGCCAATAAACTGCTCACCTGGAGATGTGAAAATAACCTGTAATCACTTACTCCTTGATAGAAAGGATACACAGCTGTCACTGCCCAGTATGAAATGCAGATGGCGATTAGAATAAAGGTTATAATTGGATAGAATAATGTAGACATGATGTAGCCAATTGCCCTAAATAAATAAATAGATAAAGTTATTCAATTTATCAGAGGTCATGCTGAGAAACAATGGATTTTTATATTCAGCATACCAGATTTCCACTGTGATTTCTACTTCTGGTGTAATTTTTATTATGCAAATATGTGTAGCATATGTCATCATAAAATGGATGTAAATTCCCATAATATTTCTTTACATTTTAAAATTCTTATTTTTGCCTATGCATGTGAAAAGTTCACATGACAACTAATGCTTATTTTTTTTAATTTCCAATGCCTTTATTATACAAGCTGTATAAAAGTGGGGTTTTATTTCATTTTTTCCCAGGTTCTACCTGTTCATCAACTCTTCATTTGTATTTTGTACTGTCCTTTAATATTTGTTTTATTCATATTTTTATTTAGTATCTTTCACAAGAAGGTATGTTTCTCCTCCCCCCATGCTATAATTTTTGGTATCAGTTTCAAAAATCATTTTTAAACCCAGTTGCAACTTCTATCCAGTGCCCATAAAAGTTCATCCATCATAGTTCTTAGCAGATGTACACTTGAAACTGACATACTTATTTCCCTTAGCTTCTTTATACTATGGGACCCCAGAAATAAGAACTGTGGTTCTTCAATATAATCAGTTTTGAATACTGAAAATTGTACTTGAGGAACACTTGGAAGCTGGATAGCCATTTCATGCCTACTGTATCCCACAGATTAATAAAGTTCAGAATTTTCTTTGTTGGATTTACAAATACAACAAGACATATTAAATTATTGTTACCAATTGTTGGAATTCACTGTTGGAATGTATCTCTGTGCAACTACAGTAGTATTCAACCAGTAGATGGCAGTATTTACAAATTTGGATCTATGGAATATACTTTATGCTCTTTTGTTCTAAGTAGAGTTTCCTCTTAGGGTATTATAGTTGAGCAGTAAAGCACATGGTGACTGTACCTTTGTTTGTTCTATGTGATGCTTTATATAAACAGAATTTCTAACATCAATGAAGGGGAATTTTGCAAAGGGGAAGGAAATATTCAAACACAAGGACAAAATATTTAGGGGAAAAATGAAACTCAGTGAATCATTCAGCACCACCTATGAGTGTCATGGCAGAAGATCAGAAGCTAACCAGGAGTGGCATAGAGCGGTTAGCATCGACTGTTTCCTTGTAAGTAGGAAAAAGGTGAACAAGAATGGAGACTTTCTTTGGTCCACACATGGAGTAAAAAAAGTCAATTTTAAATAAAAGTCTACTATTTTCTTCTCCTTTTTAGCCAATCTCTTCTATGTAACATTTTATTGTTTTCTCTATTCTTTGTCAATATTTGTTTATTATTTCAATTTATATGGCATGCCTCGAGGGAGATAACAACCATTAAAAACATCATAAAACAATACACACAATCAGCAGCTGGCTGAGGAATTCTGGGAGTTGAAGTCTACAAGTCATAAAAGAGCCAAGTTTGAAGACCCCTGATGTAGAACTACAACCAATAAATTAATATAGCCATTGCACCGGCTCTGCCACACCTCTGGATCCCTAAGTCTGGTAACAAAATCATGCTTTTAAGTTCTTGTGAACAGCCAGTAGACTCAGGGCTAATCTCAACTCTGGAGGGAGATGTTTTAAAGGTCATGTGGCGTGACATAAAAAGATTCTCTGTCTGATGACATTTTAAAATAGGCAGAAGAGAATAATGGGTCAGGTAGATATAATCGGGGAGAGTTTATCCAGTCCCTCACATAAGCCATCTCCATGTAATGGAGCAATTTATAGGTCATTACCAGCACCTTGAATTAAACCTAGAAACGTAATGGCAACCAAAGCAGCTTGCAGAGCAGAAGTATAATGTGTACTGGTCAAGCAGCACATGTAACGGTCTATACCACTGTACGAGCTGTAGCTTCCAGATATTCTTCAAGGGCAGCTGCACATAAGACACACTGAAATAGTCCATTCAGAAGTGACATCAGTGTGTGTGAACAGAGCATTCTAGTCCACTGGCAAAGCCCCCTGGCAGGCCGGCGACAGTGAGGGCTCTCTTACACAGAAGATATGGGCCTATTTACCCTGCTCCAGGCAGGAGCAGCACAGCCAGGAGGGCAAAGAGCCCCGTGAGGCCCGAAGAGTGCTAGGTTCAGCCCTTAGCCTAGCACCTGCAGCACTGAGTAGGCATGCAAGCTGGCGCTCAGCAGCCCAAATGTGGAGGTGTGGGTGGTGCAGTTCCACTGCTGGCCGCTGGCGAAGGGCTCTGGCAGGCCGGCGGTGGGGCAGCACTTTGGATCTGAGCCGACTTGCCCCTCACCAGGCTTGGCAACCTTTCCGCCAGTACCCACCATGGCTGCACCGGTACTGTACCTGGTCTGCCACCACGTTCTCGCCATGTTGCTTCTCCATCCCATGCACAGGCCCCACCCCATCCCCATGCGCTCATGTTCTACTGGTACAGATACTGGCAAAAAGTAAGCCCTCCCTGAAAGTAAAACCTAGTCCTCACTTCAGAGCCCAAAAGAAAGTAAGACTGGGTCTTACTTTCGGGGAAACACGAATGGATGGATGCATTTATTTATGTATTTGAAATATTTATGTAGCCACACATCTCATATCTAACTCTGGGTTGTCTTCAACCATTGATTAAAACAATATCAATAAAAAGACAACATAGTACATGAAGAGCCAAGGTGGCGCAGCAGTTAGAGTGCAGTACTGCAGGCCACTTTAGCTGACTGTGTTCAGCAGGTCAGTGGTTCAAATCTCACCCGCTCAAGGTTGACTCAGCCTTCCATCCTTCCGAGGTAGGTAAAATGAGGACCCAGATTGTTGAGGGTAATGTAAATATATATATACATTGCTTACTGGTGTACACCGCTTAGAGAGTGCTTGCACTTAAAGCGGTATATAAGTCTCATAAATAAATAAATAAATATACTTTCATATATTTATTAAAACTTCATATATTAAACCTGGTACCAAAGGTAAGCTTCCACATGCTGTCTATCATTAAATCTTTTTGTCCTTTTCACCCTATCTCAGTTTGGTAATTACTTGGTAATGTTATGAAACCTGACTTTCTTCTCTACATGAACATACGTTTTATATAATTACCATTTCAATTTTTGTAAGCCTTCCCTAATGCGGGCAATATACTCTGCACATGTTTATAATTATTTCACATAATTCAAATAAGAGCTAAAACTTAAATTAATCCTTGCATTAAACATTAGTTCTACATGGACAATTAATGTATTGTGCTAGAAACATCTTGACTGTTTTTTTTCAGTCACTGAAGCTTATGCTATTCAAGAAATAATTACTACAAATCAGTGTATTTCAGAATTTAATAATAGGTAGGCCTTATTGAAATCATAACTGTTTATAATAATAAACTGCTTGTTAAATTCTAGGAATAGATCGTAACTGATTTATTGCTAGTATAAACTGCTATCTCACTGAAGAGATGATTAAGCTAAACTTGAAAAAAATTACTTAGCTTTCAGTCATTAACTGCATATTTTTCAAGATCTTGATTAGGGGTTACATTCTGTTGGGTTCACAATGAAGTGCAACATTTCTTTTGATGAATGCATCAAAAGGTATCATATTTATGCACTTTCCAATGCAGAAATATTGGACAGTATTTCTGTGATATTTAATGATCTTTAATGGAATATACACTCACTATAATGAACTCTTATTTTTTCACTACAAGTTTATGAACATTTCTGCACACATTCTTTTAACTGTACTGTTTACTTTGCTATGATGCTTCCAGGTGACCCCTGAAAAGTAGTTGAGTTTGATGACTACATGTACCTCACTACATATTTCACTTTCAACTTCCCCCAAAACAGCAACCCTGATTATTGGCTCTGTGAGGATTAACAGACTGAAACTCAGTGTATACAAGAGACAAGGCTGCTCTTTAGGGAGGAAAAAAACAAAGAATTTGAAAATGAAATACTTTTGCCCTTACATTTATTTTCAGTGTCATTTCAGACAAAATAACCAAACAAATGATGCTGACCAATCCTTCCGTAGAGATGCCAAATATACATTTTAATAAAAATATATAAATATTCTATGAAGTGGGTAATGTAATTCAGAGTTTTTGAAGCAGCAGGATCATATTCATTAATCAAGACTTGGCATTCTCGCAGAATAGCTCTCTTCACAATTAAGATAACCTACTTTGAAAGAGAATGTCAGGTCTCTTTCCTTCACTGTACAGTCTGACTGAATCTATGAACTAGAGCAAATAGCCTGATATCTTTCTGACAGGCTTCCAAGTTATCATGGCTTTTTGCCAACTCTGCATACAGTCATATTTTTATGCGGGCACTCAAACAGTTGTTCCGGGCTAGTTTCTGTCAGCTTTGTTGATGGGAAAAGTAGAGATCATTCTGTTCTCGAAGAAATGTTTCTCATAGGAAAGGGAAAAGGCTATAGATGGTCTGACTTTGGAAATGGAAATTAACACTGGCTAATTCAAAACTTAATGTTTAGATGGCTTTCTGGGGAATTGAAAATGGATGGACCAGTGTTAATTGCTAAAAATCTATTGCTAGTTCAGGGGAGTCATGTGGAGAATACGGCACAATCCAGACCATGTGCTGGGGAGCAGAAGAAGGAAAGCACCATAAGAATGTGTCAAAGCGGAAAACAGCTCTCAGTGGATCTGAACTTGATTTTACCAGCCTGAATAAGAAAAACCAGCTGTCAGCTGGGCAGATAGAAAAAAAATTGCCACCAATCTCTATAATCCATCCTTTAACTCTAAAATTAGGAAGTAAATAGGGTAAGGAATAGAGTATTCCATTATATATTTAGCTCACATTGTGATCTATAAATATTGAATGCTTAAAGTTGTTTTAGGCTGCAGAAAAAAAAATGTTCTTGCTTCACAATTAAAGCTGTTTAATCAGCTGAGGCTTGGGAAAAGGAAAAAAAAATTGCAATGGATTGCAGTGCAATCAGTTGCTTGCTTGCCAAGTAAAGCCAAAAAGTGAAATTGCACAAAATTCTCATTTTAGCATGTTTCTCAAAAATAATTCAAGTGGTATATTGCCCTGAATTTCTAGAAAAACCTAAACATCATATACTCTCCATTAATGTGTCCAGAATACTGCAAAAATGAGAATGTTAATAATACTTACCGGCTACCTTCTTTCAAAAGAGCAATTGCAATCCGAATTCGATTTCTCAGAAATATTAACATCAGTATAATGACAACTTCCACTATACAAAGTAGTATCACTGAAAACAACAAAAAGTAAACTTGTCAAAAAATAAGGCTGACTTAATCTCAAAACAACACATTACCAGTTAGAAGGGTTACTTTCAGTAGTCCCTTTCACAACTGCATCTTTTTCAGGATTCCAGTGGAATTAAATCTCAACATACCTAGATCAAGCCTAAGCTATTTTATACACACTAAAGCAAGTATTTCATCAAGACTGTACTCTCTCATCACAATGATATCTATGAGTTTTGTTTTGCATACCGCAAGCCTACTCGTCAATGACTATTACGGCATATCGTACAAAGAGATTGATGAAGAAAACCATTTTCGACGCAATGCATACTTTAAATATCATTTTAAATTTAACACTATTAATTTAAAGAAATATCTGTTTCAAATTACACAGTCCTTATTCATTGACTGCCTTTTGCTATTTTCGTTCATTGTATCTGGAGATGTTAAATATAATCAATACTTATATGTGTCTGATTTTGTTCTCTTATTTATTGTATCCCAGTGCTTATCATGATTATTCCTGGATAACAACTTTTTAATGAATAAAAGCAGCCTGAATTTCAGCTATTTTTTTTTAATGTACTGATATTTACTTGAATTCCAGTATGACTTTTGTCTAGATTCAGAAATTCTGCAAATGAGAAATAACACTAAAATCATATGTCTGTTTTGTTCCCAGAAAGCAAAGGAGTAAAAGTAACAGGAACAATCCACTTCATCACAGGCAAGAAAACTCACACTGAGTTTTATTGAACATAATAGGGATTATTTCTAAGTTTCAAGTTGGTTTTCATTTTAAGTCTTGATCCTGTTGGAATACAATACTACCAGAGCAGAAGAAAACAAGAGAGACTATACAATTTGATTTTGCCTGCAGGCTCAATGAAATAGAATACATGTAATGTCTTTTTAAGAAGCTTATTTATCTACATGGAGCAGTAAAATACTGTATTGTGTTTCAATGTGATTTATCCCACTTAACCTAGGATCTTCCCAGCCTATTCCCATGTCTCCTACCTGCATAGATGCAGCAATATGTGAACTCTGTTTCATCGTACATTCTCCAGTTCATATATTTTAAGAACAAGTCAGTAGCTTTGCTCAGTGGTGGGATTCAGCCAGTTCGCACCCGTTCGGTAGCTAATTTTTTTGTTGCCCGGGCCCTGAATGGACTTCCGGAAGCCACATCCACACAAAGAACTGGTTGTTCACATATTTGAATCCCACCACTGGCTTTGCTGCATCTTGCATAGCCTGGAAGCCTATTCCAGAGCAAAATCTACTACTCAGTGCCATGTAGATATGTCAGACCGCACATCCCATAATTTTCAGATGTCATGAACACACTCTTGATCAGTGGTTCTCAACCTTTTTAATGCCGCGACCCCCACCCGGTCGTAAGTCGAGGACTACTCAACCGGTCATAAGTCGAGGACTACTCAACTGGTGCAGCACTGTTTGCAGAATGGGACTTTTGGCGGCTCAGCAGGGCAGAGACAGCCTGGACAATTCCTATTGGCTTTTGAAAGCCAATAGAATTAGACTCTATTCAAGAGAGTCTATTCTATTGGCTTTCAAAAGCCAATAGGAAGGGAGTAGCACAGCTAAGGAAAAGGGGGAAAAAATGGCGGACTGCGTTGTTTGACGACCCTCGTGAAGTGGTTGTTCGACCCCAAATGGGGTCCCGACCCATAGGTTGAGAACCACTGCTCTAGATGATGCTGTGAGATCACCTGGGGATCATTTTGGGGTGCAATATTATTAGTATGCTGACAATAACAGATTTTATACACTTCCTTGCCCTGAACCAGAGACGACACTAACGTCCTAAGTGTTTGGAGGCTCCCAGGGTCTGGAGAGATCAGAATGATTTAAAGCTGAATCCAAGAAAGCAGAGGTCATGTTTGTTCAAAGGTTCTCTGTTGATTCTAGTGTTATCTCTTGATGAGCAAGTATTACTCCAAAAGAAGCAAGATTATCACTAGAAGGCCAGTCTGAACTCACAGCTCCTGCTAAAACAGCATGTAAAGTTGTAGCTAGAGAAGTTATTACCCAGCTCCAGCTGATGCTTCAGTTGCAGTATTACCTGGTGCCAGAGAACCTGGGAACAACTAATTCTTGCCCTGATTAATGCCCAGATAGCTACAATGCACTCTCCATGGAACTACTTTTAAAGACTAATCAGAAGTAACTATTAGTCCAGAATGTAGCAGCCTATGTGCTAACCAATGCCCAACCTTGGGGACACATTACAGCTATGCTGGGGGTTATGAATTAGCTTCCAATTGACTTCTAGATGTAATTTAAAGTAAAGTTCTACCTCAGCACATTGCTGGACCACTTGGTCCAAACAAAATCATTTGAACTATTAAGGCATTTAGGAATAGCATACTCCTAGTTCTCAACTTTGGGGAATAATAGACGCTAAAGATGGAAGCCACTGCTTTTCAAGTGTTGTGTTCGTTCTCTCAAACAAACTCCTACTGGAGATAAGACCAACTCTCTGATGACATTCAAGAAAATCCCAAAGCCAGAGTTGCTCCAGAAAGCCTTCTAATTAGACTCGTATATCTTTCATCTTTTTTATTTCTTATTAATATTGGAGCTGAGATAGAGAAATAATTCTATGGCATTTTAATTTTCAATTTGTACTATAGATAAATTTCTTTATATCATGTAAGCCTCTGAGAATCAATTCAAATTGTAGTGGGATATAACTGCAGTAAAATAAGAAATGTCTTGCTTAGACAAACAAAATATTTAGGAAATCTGGTCTTCAGAGGACAGGCTTGCATATTGTGTTAAATAAAAGTACTCTTGATTTTTTAAAATTTCAGTGTGTTGGATAAACTCATTCAACTATAGTTTGTTTGTCAAGCCATGTTTAAACATATCATAGCTTACCATGCAGTATGTTGAGTTTGATATCAATCAATCATCAAAGAAGCTGTTTATTCATGTTAATGCTAAGCAGGTGTCTCAAAATACAGGTTTTTCAAAAATTCACTTACTAAATGCTAACCATGTTTGCCTCAGTTGCAGATAGACTCTGAAATCTGTCTGGAATCCAATATCATAGACGGTAAGATCAGAACCAGGTATTCCATGAAGGCGATGATATTCCCAGTAGCAATGCCAGATACCTTTTGAAAAAGAAATAATAGAATCATAGAACAATTTACATCCTTTAGATCAGTGGTTCTCAACCTGTGGGTCGGGATCCCATTTGGGGTCGAATGACCATTTCACGGGGATCGCCAAACAAGATTGTCTGCCATTTTTTCCCCCTTTTCTTTGGCCACGCCCCTGGCACCCAGTGATGTATAAGTGGTTGGGGGTCACCACAACATGGGGAACTGTATTATGGGGTCGCGGCATTAGAAAGGTTGAGAACCACTGCTTTAGATAATCTATACTGTGGTTTGCTTCAAAATCAAAGAAAACTTTCTGGCAGAAAGATGCTAGAAGATCAAATATAAGAGTTACAAACTATATGCTTGACCTAACACCCAGTACAAGCCTTCCTATTATATGTATGCATAATCCAAAAACACTTTTATATGCTTATGCAATAAGAAATTTATCAATGGGATAAGAGAGAAAAATAGAGATTTTTACAGAAGTCTCTTGATTTGGTATGCTCTTGTTGGAGAAAAAAAAAATCTGGGACCTCTATTTTTGATAGATGAAAGACTAGGATTCTTTTGCTCTTTTAGAAATTTTGAATGTATTAGTTTCAGTTCCTGTGGTTTGGCTTTGGTTCCCGTTCCCAAAGCTTTATTTAATTTTTTTAACTTAATGATATGTCACACTTGCCATGCTGGCAAACATTTTCATACTTTTGCTGTGCTGGATTTCAAATTATTTATTGTATTTTTAAAAAAATTATTAGGTTTCATTTTGTGTGGCAAACAGAGATGAACTGTTCTATGAGTTATTTTATAAATTTAGCCAGTAAATAGTAAAGATAAAGCAAAACAAGCCTTACAATGTCTTATAGATATTCTTATTTGAAGAAAATAGCTTCCTGATTCTCAGTCATCAGTCTTTTCACAAATAATTGAAATTCCAAAAGAAACTTGCTGATAATTTTTTTGAGAAGGTGGAGCAGTATTTTATCTCATGTTTCAGACAGAAAAAAATCAAATTCTACTAGAGAGCAACATCAAATATGAAGAATATTGAATATTCTATACTGACAGCTGTCAAAATAGAGCATTCATATGATATGTGGGTCATGTTTGATAACTGTACAGGTGTTTATGAATCAGGAAACTGAAGAAAAAATCACTTTCTAAATTTGCAGTGAAATAGGTTATTAAATTGTCACAGGTGATGAGCCAGATAGTCTGTCTGTCCATTTATCTTAGAAAAAGCATATATACATTTTTAAAAAGCTTGCCACTCAAACCATCCTTATGTCCTGCCTAGTTAGTTAGTTGAGGTTGGATGCTTATCTCTTTTTGATGATGACGATTGTAAGACACCTCAAATTTTGTAAACTAAGTGTTCTTTAAATCTATCATGTCATATTTCAGTGTTTAGTAGGGCAATCATAGAACAAGGAGCAATCATAAACTTGCCAACATAAACTAACCAAATGAGCAAAAAGTAAAGATTTGCTTATTCCAATGGCAAATTCCTAACAAAAACTAATAGTGATATTATATTCAGATATATGAAAACACACATACTGTACATAACAAGTAAGCATCTGCATGGTGGGTAGAAGACTAGGGTGATTTTCCTTTGCCCAAGTACTAGTAAAATACTAGTATTAGTTATTGCAGTGCTGAAGGAAAAACAGATTGTGTGGAATTCTCGGTGGTCTCTGAGCTTGATTGTTTTCTTACAGACGTTTCATTATTTCACTAGGTAACATCGTCAGTGTTAGAAGGGAATGGGGTTTGCTTTTTATACAGTGGCTATTTAACATTCAATTAGTTCGTTTGTAATAGGAAGAGGGGATCTAGAGCACAAATAGAATGGCCCCATAGGAAGTCAGTTAACGGGGAAAGTGTGAGATGGTATAGAATTAAGAGATTATTAGTTCTGCTTATCTCAGTATTAGTAGTAAAATGCTAGGTAGCTGTATGTAACATTTGGCACTTACCATATCCTATAATCCCAATTACACCAAAGATGAAAATCCAGAAGAGAACTCCTGCTATGAATCTCAGAAGCACAAGAAAGAGCAAGCTGACTACCATTGCAATAAACAGCCCTCTGGGAATAAAAATAAATAAAATACAACAGTTAAAAAAAACGAGCAAGCAGTCTCCTATGGTAGTGTATCCTGGCTTAAAGTATGGTGCTTCAATTGTTTCCCCTAATTTCATTGAGATCTGAAGCAAATAGCAAGTAGAAATATAGAACAATGAATTCATAGAAAAAAACTGAATAAAGAAAGCACAAAAGAATGAAAAGGCAAAGAAGAGAAGCTAATTCCCACTTTGCGTGCATCTTCCACTATGACTGTTTTATATGCTGAAGGCGTGACTTTTGATGAATAAGAACTTACATTAAGATCCAGTACCAAGAGCTTGCATAGTCTTCAAAAATCTTCATCCCAACTGATCTTGCATCAAGAACATTATTGATGCCACTTTAAAAAGGAAAAAGAAAAACAAGTTTTAGACTATGTCCCTCTTATATAAATCAACCAATCCATAATAACAGTACAACATACCATTAAAAAAAGATAAGTCACAACTCTGTTCATAGTGTTTGGTTAATTGACCAAATGGAATATTCAGGGTTATAACTAGTAATAAAACTATATTATATTGAGGTTTGTGCCCAAAGCAATAATAAGCTTCAGGAAAATATAAATCTTATGGAAAAGGTAAGAATATAGGTTCTAATTCTGTACATATTAAATAGACCTACTTCTGTTTACTGTATATTACATGCAGATTATGCTATTAAACTATTAACATTTCAAAACAATTATTAAAGCTACAATAAAACCATAGGATATGTAAGCAACACTGGTATACCAGTTATACGCACAGCTCTAGGGAAACATCTATAATGTGTTAGTACTGGTTAACTATAGATGACTGTGTCATATGAAAATCAACCATGGTGTATGTTTGTTTGAATTAACCATTTTGAAGGTTGTGCAAGACAGCAAGTTTGCAGCTTATTTTTAAGGTTGTCTTTCGTATGCTTAAGAGCCTTTATAATGATTAAGATGTCAATAAGGACCAAAGAAATGCAGGTACAGGACTACTCTTAGCCATGGATATTTAGTGAGTAGCTTTGGCCCAATCACCTTTTCTCAGCTCAACCGGTGCTACAATGGTGCTCATGATGAGGAAAAATCGAGGAAAAAGAAAACTCCTGCAGGAAAAGCAGGATGTAGGTGAAATGAATTAATTGTTGCTTTTATTAAGCGGCCTTTAATATCCTGTTTGAACAGAAAGGACAAAAATAAAACAATCATAATAATTACAAGCTGTGATGTCATTATTGCACTGATATCGGTTCAAGATACTTGGATAAGTAGTGAATGTTTCAGATCAAAAAAGAAATTCAGTGGCCATGATTCCACTTCCAGACATGAATAAGAAAATAATTTGCATCTAAAGTTGTTCCTGGAACAAATGAAATCAAAATCATGAAATTCTTCTCCTACATAGAGCTTTGTCCATGAGATTACTACTGTAAAAAAAATAATCCATGGCAACGCATTCATATGACTAGTCCAGAAAGTTGTATAGGTAAACACAAGAACACAAACAATCCATACTTTGCTGCTTCCCTGAGATCCGTTACATTCCGTGTTTTTCCTCTTCCATCTTTGAAAGTAGTCTGATTGGCCACAGTCAGAACCCCGTTTTTAGTAGAAAAATCAGGAAAGCACCTCTTAAGAACTGTTAAAACATAAAGTTATGTGCAGTGTCATGTGTCTTTTTATTAAGATTCATATTTGATACTAAGATGAAACAATGCAGATCAAATTGCATTTTATCATATTAGATTTAACACCATTATATATAATAACAAGAAGAAACTGTATATGTTTAAAGCAGTATGTGCTATATATTGTGTAATTTATACACAATATCTGTTTCACTTAATTTACTAATGAAATGCAATTAGCTTCACTGGGATTTTAATATTGGTATCTCAATAAGTGATAATCTACCACCACTTGTCAAAAAAGATTTCTTCTAAAGCAACTAACAGGAACAGAGAAGGACTTCATGTAAAATTCTAAGAGGGAAGACAAGAATTACATCTTCATTTCCTGATCCTGCTAATTCTCAAGTTTTCTCGACAGTATTTACATTTTTAAGCATAATGCAAAATCCAATATAATTGCATTTTAAATGCAAAAATGAAGTAATCATATTCATGATTGATTTGAAAACTTTTTTAAAAAAGAAAAAAACAAATGACACAAGCAAATGTACCACTGGTCACATAACACAACACTTTTGGCACAAATTCTGGCAACCTTATTCCGTACAATGTAATTGTTGAGTAAGATTTATTGCTACAGTATCAGCCCCATATATCTTTTTCATTTTTTACAAATAATTTCATGATCTCCATTTTACTCTACAAACTCCTGGACAGCTAACACTAACCCTAAGTGGGTTTGTCCCCCCCATGGGAATTTCCCATGTTTTTTTTTACCAGGAAACGTAAATAGGGCAGACTCAAAGTCAGGAACCTCCAAAGCATACCAATACACTATGAATCCATTGGTGATGTCCATTTTGCACTGTGAATTCATGAATACCTAACCCTAAATGGATTTGCCCCTCAATTGGATTTTCACAATTCAGTGATCAAAAACATCCCAACAGGGCTGCTTCAAAAGTTCTTGGGTGCATCTAGCAGTGTGCTGGCGAGCATTATCATGAACCAACACCATACTGGAGGTCAGCATGCCCTGACACTTGTTATGTGCGCTTGTCTGAATTTTAATAAGATTTCGCAGTAGACTTCTGAAATGTTGATTGAACCACACTCCATGAACTTCACTAGAAGTACTTCTTTGACATCTTCGCATTTGGTGGGATTTTCTATGGCACCACTTCCAGTGTGGTGTTGGTTCACAATAATGCTCACCTGCACACTGATAAATGCACCCAAGAACTTTTGAAGCAGTTCTGTTGAGATGTTTTTGATCACACACACACACACACACACACACACACACACACACACACACACACACCATTGCCCAGATTTGGTGCCGAGTGACTATTACTAAGGAATTTCAAACCTTGTAAGACATTATGACAAGTGCCTCAATTTGAATGGCGATTATATTGAAGAGTAATGTAGTGCTGTAGTTTTCTAATGTGTATAATAAAAATTCTGTATTTGCAAGTGTCTGTCATTGATAAACAAAAGGAGGTTTATTTCCGAATTGTCCTTGTATTTTATCAGGAAATGTAGACAAGGCAGGCTCAAAGAGTCAGCATTACCCTAAGCATACTGATGCATGATGAATCTATTGGCGATGTCAATTTAACTCTCTGAGTTCATGGAGACCTAATCATATCTCTTAAGTGGGTTTGCCCCCAAAGGGATTTTCCCATTTACTTTAGAAATAAATGTAGACAGGGCAGCACCCTCTTAAGTCTTACTGATGCACTCCGAACCTGTTGTCCATGTTGATTTTGGTCAGCACCCTCCTAAGCATACCGATGCACTATGAACCTGTTGCTCAAAGATTTTCCCATGTATTTTACAAGGAAACTTAATAAGGTGGGTTCAAAAAGTCAGCATCTTCCTAAGCATATTGATGCACTATGAATCTGTTCATAATGTCGATTTTGCTCTCTGCGTTCATGGCGACCTAACCCTAACCCTAAGAAGGTTTGCTCTCCAATGCTATTTTCTCGTGTATTTTACCAGGAAAAGTAGAAAAATCAGGACACGCTTATCATACTGATGCATTACAAATGTGTTGATGATGTCCATTTTGCTCTCCAAATTCATGGGTACTTAATCCTAAGCCTAAGTGGGTTCTCCCCCCCCCCCGGGAGTTTCCCATTTATTTTACCAGATAATGTAGATAGGCCGGGATCAAAAAGTCGGCAACCTTCTAAGCATAATGATGCGCTATGAATCCATTGGTGATGTACATTGTGCTCTCTAAATTTATGGTGACACAACTCTAACCCTAAGTGGGTTTGCCACCCAGTGGGATTTCCCCATATATTTTACCAGGAAACATAGGGAAGTTTCAAAGTCAGTACCCTCCTAAGCATACCCATGCACTCCAAATCCATTAGAGATGTCCATTTTGCTCTACAAATTCATAGAGACCTAACCCTAACTCTAAGTGGATTTGATCCCCAATGGGATTTTCCCATGTCTTTTGCCATGAAAAGTAGATAGGGTATGCTTGAAAAGTCAGCACCATCCTAAGCATACCAATGTCTTTTCTCTAATTTCCTTTCTTTCTAGTTTCAGGATTAAATGTATTTCCTTACAGTTTTAGAACTGTGACATTGTTTTTCAATCACTGAAAAAAAAAATCACCCATCATCCTCATCCATCAATCATTACTTTCAGAAATCTCATATGTGACAGAAAAGCCCCATTTTAAACAACTGCCTATTTCCAGCAATATTCCATTTGTTAATTGGAATGGCTTGCTACTAGTAAATAAACCTTTACTTTTTTCCCATTCTTGCTAATATTATTAGCTAAACTGTATAATTTTACACAGATAATTACACAACGTCATTTACAAATCTATATTATTTCTCTTACTGTCAGTGTAGAAAAGTGGGGAGATCATAGCTGCATCAATTTTGCATTACTGCTTTCCTGCAATTTTTGTTTCTATTTTATACAAATTAGAATATACCAGTGATGGTGAACCTTTTAGAGACCAAGTGCCCAAAAACTGGCCCCGCCATTGCTCTGCCCCCATCCTCTGCCCTGCCTGCCTGCAGGGCCACTCACTGCCTCCAGGGCCCACCACAGATCGCCCAGCAGCCCAGCAGTGCTATGGCAGTCACGCCCTCTGCCCACGCCCTGCAGCATCAACTGTGCACAATGGGGTGTGAGGACAAAATCTTGTCTACGCTGCCTGGCTGCCATGTCCTTGGCTGCACTGCTCTGCGTGGGCCATGCTCAGGGGCAACTCTCCTTCAGGGGGGCTGCTGGAGAGGAGGGGGTCATGGGTGGAGGCGAGGCTGGGGCAACAGCATGTGTGCCCACAGAGAGGACTCTTGAGTATCACCTCTGGCACCCATGCCATAGGTTCACCACCACTGGAATATACTGCATTTTAGGTTATCCTGGTAAACGTCTACCTTTTTATAACTATTAACGAATTATAAAATCGTGGCAAAATATTACTACTTTTTTTCCTTCACAGCAATTATTGTAGTTTTGGGCTTCTTTGCAGCCAATAGACAAGCTACAGCATGAATAGACACTGGATTCATGTATCTCCCTATTCTTCAGCATGTTTTAAAGAACAGGGCTTGCAGGTTGGGTTTGCACATCATGATACACAACCCATGGTATATGAACACTCATATTTTCCTTTGTACAACACATTAAAAGAAAGCCAACAATCCACATTGCTGTCCAGGGATGTTAACCTGCCAGGCTGCGAGCTGGTTACATCATGCGGAGGCCACACCCACCCCAGCTCTAGCAACATGAAAAAGTTGTGATATGATGTTGCGACATGTCACGTGACATTGCAAGTTTGACACTCGTGCTGTAAACTGTTTTGTGAAGCCAAAAGAGACATTGAAAAAAAAGAAAAGGATCCTAATTAAATTAGAGTGAAAAGAAAAGAAAAAAAAAACAGTTCAGGAAGAAGTAAATGAATTTAGCATCATTTTATAGTCCCAAAGAGACTAGCATAAAAGGTATTTAGGTATGTAGATACGTGTATATAGCATACTGTGTGCTAAGATAAAGCAAGATATGGAGAAAATAATATGGAAATAAAGATTGCACACAGTATCACATGGCTCTAGCTTATTGAAGGATACAATTATCTGATATTTGGAGTATGTGAGTTGTCTTATTATATAGTAGCTGAAGCAAGGGAAGATTTAAAATGTGAAACACTAGGATTTAAGATATGCTGCATTCACTCTACTAGGGAAGGTTTTGAAGTGCTACAAATATATATTTATTATTTGAGTTTAGTTAGGTTTCCTTCCTTCAAGTCACACTTGGTTTATTGGAATTTTACTTAGCACAATGTATGGATCATGTGTGAACCATGGTTTTTAGCTTAGAGTTGGATAATACATATCAACAAAGCAAGATTAAAACAAACAGTGCTTTACCCAAGACGTAATTTTAATATTTTTCTAATTTGTCCCTTAAACTATGTCCTATGTCTCAAAACTCAAAAGATGAAAGATTGTAGTATTTGGCCCTGCCAATGTTAACTGTTACACAACATAAATACACAGATACTTACAAGGCCGGCTTGGAATAATCATAGAAGGACAATCTTCATCACGCATAACTTGGGCCACAGACTAAAAGTCAAAATAAAACCGTAAGCAGAAATGTTGGAAAAAAATCATCCATTTTTTAATGTTAAGAATTAAAAAGTTGTTATAAATGATCAGTTAGAATTTCAGTGAGAACTATGAAGTCCCTGTCTGACTGGCATCCTATTAATAGTAAAAGAAACCTGGAGGATTCCTGTCATGCTTCTGAAGAGAAAATATTTGAGCAAGTAGCTTTGACCTAATTTCAGAATTAAATTACCGTTTAATATAATAAGTGTAATGAATTTATGACCGAAATCCAGGCTTGGTAAGAGCTTTTCAATATGAGATAATGGAAGAAGAATTTAATTTTTGAAAGACTAGAGTAAGTTGCTTCAAACCAGTGACCTCACTGCAAATCAATTAGTTAATCCCAATGACTCATATCTTTTGCTTTATCCTATCGCTGAAATAAAGTATTTCCTAAACTGAATTGTCAGATGAGGATTCAAAAAGCCAAGACAGCAGTTGAGACTACATGATCAAGGTATCCCATTTTTGCACTTGCACTAATACTATAAGATGTACCAATGAGCAGGATCTTGATCATGTGGTCACAAACAACCTCTTGGCTTTCCTCCACCCCATCCCACCACAACCTCTTTGTTATGCTACTAATTATTTAATGAAAATTGAATATAGCCATTCGTTTCCCACTTTTTGGCCTGAGATTCTCCAATGTTGCTGAATTTTTTTTTCTTTTACAATTTATTTAAGCTCTTACCCCTACCCAGATGATTGGATTCCCTGGAGGAATGTCTATATTACAAGGCTCCAGATACATTCATTTCTGTGAAGTTCTGATAAACCTACTAAGATACTAGTTGTTTTTTTCCTTAGTTGATGATGCACTTTGAAATTTAACTACCTTGGTTAAAAAAAAAAATAGAGATGGGGCAACAGAGACCAAGGAACCCATTTCTCTCATCACAGAGGTAAGTTGTGCAGATGAATATTGCAAGCAGCAAACAGATATGCAAATTGACCTTGTGGGACAGAGAAGAAAAGGAGAGATACATTTGAACCATGATCATGCAATTCATGACCTCCTTTAAGTTTACCTTTCTCACTGTTTTTCTTACCTCTGCTCAAATGTTCTGGACCAGAGCGCTAACTTGATTCAACCAGTGATGATTCTTCTTTATAAATATAGATGCTTAACTATTCCATTGCACAAGGTCTTAATTACACTGTGGTGCATTGTTCAGTGAATTGTAAATGGAGGGCTTGTTTTAAAATTACAGAAAATTACAGTCACGGAATCAAAAATCTAGACCCTACTATGTTTTCAAAGATAGCTGGTGTTTTAGAGTGGTTAAGGTTCAATGGAGGAGATCAATGTTCAAAACCACTCTCAACTATGGAAATGACTATCTGTCAGTCCATTGTACCTCATAAGGTTGCTTTCGTAGGGATAATATGAAGCAAATGGCTGACATTTGAGCTCCTAGAAGTTATACAGGACATATATTCAATAAATATAAATAAAATAAATTACTTTTAAGTGGTTAGATGTTTGTAGTGTTGTAGTTTGGCCTCTTTTAAAATTTTAATTTTGGAGGCTGACGTCTTTGCACTAGAAACTTATAGCAATAACTTTGCTATAAGTCAGTGATGGCGAACCTTTTAGAGACTGAGTGCCCAAACTGCAACCCAAAACCCACTTATGCATCGTCGGGTGCCGGGTGGGTGTGGCCATTGGCTGGGTGTGGCTCATTGGGTAGGTGTGGCCCATTGGGTGGGCGTGGCTGCAGTGGTAACAGCAGACTGGATGGGACTAAAAAGTTCAATTAATCAATTCCAACTATGCAAGATCTTTTTTTTCCCCCGTGAGAAGTTGAAATTGACTGATTGATTGAACCTTTTTTTTTTGCACAAGGCGGCAGAGGCCTAAAGTGAAAAGGTTTTATAAAATCCAGCTGAAGGCCTAGGACTGGGGCGACAGCGCACATGCCCACAGAGAGGGCTCTGAGTGCCGCCGCTGGCACCTGTGCCATAGGTTCGTCACCACTGCTGTAAGTAATCATGGAGATAGTCATACATACAGTGGTGGGATTCAAATATGTGAACAACCGGTTCTGTCACGCCTCCGTCCAAGCCTGACTCTGAGGACGACATGGAGTTCCCTGTTGAGGCCCAGGAGGGAGTGTCTGTGGCTTCGGAGGACTTGGGAAGGAACAGGCTGAAGCAGGCCAGGGCCCTTCAAGTGTGGAACAGGGAAGGCAGAGCTCAGGCGAGGAGCAAGGTCCCTCCCCACCAGATCCCAGAGCAAGGAAAGCAGAGAGGAGGAGGGAACAACGGAGGCAGGCTCACTTGCTCGGGAGGAGAGCATCACGCCCCACTTCACAAGGCACACCTGGGGAATAGGTATTTAAGGAGATGCTGTGGGGAACAAAGGTATTTAAGGAGATGCATTTGCCAGGAACAAACGTGAAATCTTGTGATGTGAGCTCTTGTACCTGGACTCTTTGTATTTTGGATCAAGTTTGTTTCCTGCTGAGTTTTCCTTGCTGTCTTCAGTTTTGCAGTTTGCAGGTTACAGGCAAGCTGGGCGTTGAAAAGATCATACTTTGTTATCTGTTTTACTTTAAAGAACTGTTTAACTCCATTGACTGTTTTATTGAACTTGTGCCAGCATATGTGGGGGCTGTTGGGTGAACGTTGGCAGTGCTTACAAAGACAATTATTCTGACCAGCTAATTGCTTTGCCTCCATTCGGGGCCCTGGGTCATCACAGGTTCTCTGTGTGGAAGCTGCTTCCAGAAGTCCGTCTTGGGCCTGGACAACAAAAAATTAGCTACCGGTTCTGCGAACTGGCTGAATCCCACCACTGCCTGCAGATATAAGTTTGCCATTGATGTTTTTATTCTAGACTGATTAAAATATGCATCTAAACTCACCTTGCGTGGCTTAGTAAATCCAGGCTTGCAAAACTGTTTGTAGTACTCCCAATAACTTCTGTAGGAAGATTGCATTTCTATGTAGGTTGCAAATCTATCTGGGCACTTTGAAACACAAAGCTTTTAAGACAAAACCAAAAAAACTGATTGAAGCATGAGGATGGAGGATGAGACAGCTATATTACCAAAGGACCTATGCAAAGATTTGCCAATCTCTAAAAGTGCTTCTTTTTTTTTTAACAGACTGTTTGCTTAGCAAAGCATTTATACAGTATACACATATAATAATTTCTTCTTTTTCTTCTTTATTTTGTAATACCTAAAGAGGGAAATGAGAAGAAGCGGAAAGATTCTTCTTTCAGTGACTGCACACTTTCTCTTCTTGTTATTCTAAATATCTCATAAATAATTTTAAAAATTAGTTGTCATTATCCATTACTTGATATATGTGTATTTGGGGGGTGGGTGGGGAGGAAGTAATGAATAAATACAGGTATTCAGTCCTGCACTCAATATATGTTTTTCTTTCTTAAATGATATTCTAAATAGACAATTTCCTTTCCATCTTATCGATATATCTCTACTGAGAATACAGAATTTACATATAACAATAGCATTTACTTTACAGTATGTATATCTAATACACAACACTTTTTATTTTCAAAACAGCTGTATCAAGATATAATCTGTATATTCTTGACTGTGTACTACATACCTGTGTTGTAGGGCACTGTAGGTTTATTAGCACTATAGGACTGGCACATTTCAGAATGTTAAAATAAAATAAAATTGTTTTGTTCCTACAAGATAGAAAAAAATGATCATTTTCACTCTATGTATAAGTATAGCAATAATTAATAATTAATCAAATACATAAATATATTATACACATATTAAAAATTCACTCCCAAACCACTGCCTGTAGGGATTCCTATTATAGCATACATGAAGATTAATTTTGCGAAAATTGTTCTTTCCCTGTGCAATAGGATAGATAGCACCATTTTATGCTAATTTAATCATATTTTTCACATTAATGTTTTATCAAATATCCAATTCACCACTGTGCAGTAAATTTATCTTGTACATTTACAAAGTTTAAACACATACTACATGGTATTATGAAACTGGCATTTTTTATAGTAATCACAAGATGGCACTAAAAAATCAAGGAACAACTTGTTTGTATGTAGAAACCCTATAGACCTTATAAAATCCCAAAAATACCTTTTCAAAAGTATAGATCATTCTTATGAATGAAAGACCAGAATGAATTATATAGATATAAAACATACAGTTGCCTTAAGCCAACTTGGGGAAAAAGTTAATCCATTTATTTTTTAAAAGCAAGTTCTCATTAGAAGTACACTGAATTCCAGAAAGAGTGGATACAAATTACCAACAAATTAAATAATAAAGAATACTGTTTCATCAAACCTCTATGAATGGTCTAAAAATATTTAGAACTAATATGCCGATGTACAAAAATGGTTAAAATGACAGATTAAAACTAGAATCAGGGAGACTCAGGTTTAAGTCCAACTTCAGCCATAGAAATCCACTTGGTAACTGGGCCAGTCATTTTCTGTCGAAATAACAGAATAACAGAATTGGAAGGGACCTTGGAGGTCTTCTATTCCAACCCACTGCCCCAGGAAGAAATCCTATACCATTTCAGACAAATGGTTGTCCAATCTCTTCTTAAAAACCTCTAGGGTTGGAGATCCCACAACTTCTAGAGGCAAGTCGTTCCACTGATTAATTGTTTCAATTGTCAGGAAATTTTTCCTTAGTTCTAGGCCCATTCTCTCTTTGATTAGTTTCCATCCATTACTTCTGGTTCTGCCTTCTGGTGCTTTGGAAAATAGGTTGACACCCTCTTCTTATGTCAGGCTAACAAAGCGGTAATTTACAGGTTTGCTGTTACAGAGATCCACAAAGAAGATCCCAATGTAAGCCATTTAAACTCTTACAGAAAAAGATGGGATTTGAATTCGACAAATAAAATAAGGGAAAAAAATATCCTTCCAGGCTGCTTTGCCTCTTTTTTGAAAGCTGTCAAGACCCCCTTTGGCTGTCACTTTAGCATGGTTTGCCAAAAATATTTCATGCATTGAAAAGGGAAATTTTCAACCCCCTTTGAAATAGTTAAGAAAGAAAAAAAATCATACTCATATTCACCTATATGGCCACACTGCATCATTACGCTTTCTAATAGGACCATTGACTGCTATGAAGAACTGAAGTGTCCTTTAAAGTGTTCTGACTATCGCCTCTTGATATACACAATGAATATACAACTAGGACTCTTTAAAATTGAAGTTCAGATTGATAAATTCCAAATGCACACTGCAATGAAATTCATACAGCTGAGTGGCAATCTAACTGGAGTTGAAGTGTTGCTATTTGCAGATAATACAGAAAAAGCACATTAAAGGAATAAAGCCGTGGCTCTTTTTCAGACTATCACACTATTGTCTTCTCTATGCAAATGGAATCTTGGTTTATATGGAGATTAACAGGGAAATGAATTGACATAACCAAGTTCCCTCACAATGTACTTAACCCAAGACGGAATTAATTCTGTTATTTTAGTTCAATATCATCCCTTCCTGAAGAACTATGAATGTTGGAATTGTTTCAAAACATCAAATATTCTAAAATATTTATCTGGTATAGAATTTGTTGAACCATTGGAACTATTATTTACATTTTCCTATGCCAAAGCACTTCAAATAACAGTCATGTAAAGATTAGCATGTATCTTCAATTTTAACTACTCTCAAGATATGAATTAGAGGAAGCTTCTGGGTTTTACAAACCATAAATCTTTCATCCATATCAGCAACTGGTCAAAT
This sequence comes from Crotalus tigris, assembly GCF_016545835.1. Classification (NCBI taxonomy): domain Eukaryota; kingdom Metazoa; phylum Chordata; class Lepidosauria; order Squamata; family Viperidae; genus Crotalus; species Crotalus tigris. Next base: position 1,211,180 of record NW_024100527.1, read on the forward strand.
TTCATAAAAGCTTTTCTACATGAAATTTTTATTTTTGCCTCCTAACTAGCTTACCAAAATATTATCTTCATATATAATGAATTTTAAAGTTGTAATTCAAGAAAGAATGAAATATGCAGATAAGGCTTGATGAGTGCTGAAAATAGGTCCAAAAGATTTATAGTACAATCTAATATTTACTAATATATATATATATATATATATATATATATATATATATATATATATATATATATATGGAGACTGTCAAGCTTTGGAAGGCTGATGTATCATTCTGCACCCTTATTATACTTTAAGAAAAAAATATATTAAAATGCCACTTGTTTATAGCCCTCATAAATACTAAGAAACAAGTATATTCTCGAATAACCAAATGTCCTGAGCCAAACTGATACAAATCCAGTTTTAGCCAAGAAAGCCAGCTGGATGACTTTGGGCCAATCACTCTTTCTCAGCCTTACCCACCTCACAGAGTTGTTGTGGAGAAACTAGGAGGAAGAAGGTGTGCTGAATATGTTCACCATTTTGAGTTACTTGTAAAAAAAAAGTGGAATACAAATAAAATAAACTGGCACCATGTCCTTTTTCACACATTATATTAAGCCAGGATTTTCAAGAACTCAACTGCTCCTGTTTGGCTCTTCAAAAGTTCCTCCTGAGGTCTGCTTACTATATCATTTCAACATATATTACCGTATATGCCGGCGTATTAGGCGACCCTGCGAATAAGACGACCCCCGTCTTTATAGCTGGGCCACATTCCTAGAACGTCGTCTTATACGCCGGAAACTACCAGTATTTCCGGCGTATAAGACGACTCGGCGTATAAGACGACCCCCGTCTTTGGCGCCGATTTCAGCACTCGTGGAAGTCATCTTATACGCCGGCATTTACGGTACATTAGTTTGGGATAATTTTAGGGTTGGGGTGGTTATAATTTCCTTTCTACAGGTCTCCAGTTGCCATTTGGTAGGGAATGGGCTAGACATCTTTAGTCCTGTCCTCTCAAGTGACATAAACATGGCCTCCTTTAAGCCTTTGGAAGGCAGAGTTGCAGCCCCTGACAAGTTAAATGCTTGCCATATGTATCAATTTAAGCAAGCAAGAGAGCATTCTTGCCAAGTTCAGCTTCTGGCATATGATACTGCTTGAATAAAACATGACAAACTTACAGAAATAGGAAGCAGTCAGCTGTGCTTAGAAATTACTTTTCTCTCAGAATGACATAACAATTTCCCAGTTGACATCTTATTTAAGCATTCAGTTTATGTTGCCTAATCACACCCAATGCATCTTAGGTTTACAGTCACTTGGATTCATGATGTAACAGTTACATAACTAAGTGACAGACAAATGTCTGAGCTGAGCAGTGACTTGGTTTGAACTTTGTTTTTTTTTAAATAAATCTTAATTGGAATCCCAATTTAAAAAACCCTGATGAATGAAGGGAGAAGATACCTGCAAGCTTTTGATATGTCCTCTGCAAAAAAAATTAGAAAATGAGCTAATAGTTCTGATGCATGTGGTAGGAACACCGATGCAAAAGAATTCAGTACTTACTCATTAGGTGTATCTTTTTGACCACAAAACTGCCCATAGCTATCAGTTGGATAGGCTACTTTTCTTGGGTCACCATGTACCCAGGCTGTAAAACGGAGAAGAAAAACAAGAAAGCATCAAGTCATTTTGGTTGGAATTAAATTTTGCTGCTCATTAAAATGCAATTCCTATGGTCATGAACTGTTTTAACCTCTCCCAATGGCTACTGAAAATATTGATTGCTTCTTAAACAGTTGCTTTTTTAAAAAATGAAAAAATATGGAGGGGATAGATACAAAGCAAAATACATCTCTCCCTCCCATTCCCCCCCTTTTCTATCAGAATGTATCTGGCTTACAGCCAGAAAATGAGGTAATGCACTTAGAAAATGACAGTTATTAAAATGAGGAGAGGGATGCAATACAAAAGCTTTGTTGGTGTAAAGCTGTACAATAGTATTGAACCAAACTAAATACACTCAACTGACTTCATGCATGCTTCTGAACTGCCTTCTGTACACAGAATTGTATGAACCAATTAAAATACACTGTCAAGTTCCAGTTTATGCAAATCACTTTGACTCTGATCTACTCTAATTGCTACAGTCTCACACTCCTCTTCATTTAATGGGGTTAAATGTAGAAATACTGGAATAAAATCAAGCCAAAATCAAAATCTTCTCCAAGGTCATCAGGATAATTAGAATCATAAGGCATGAAAATGCCTTGTTCACAACTATCAACAACAGCTCAAACACAAATCTTTGCAAGCCAAAGGTAGAAGGGACAATGTAATGCATAACTCCTAAAGGCCCAGATTTGTTTTGTTCATCTGGATTAAGGCAGAGTTTTATTTCCTTACTTTTATTTAAATATGAATGTCAGAGCATATTTCATTCTATCTTCATTTCTATACACATTTCATATGTGCAGAACATAATAATACTGTGGTAGTGAGTTTATTTTTCTTTCAGATACTGAGGGTTTGCCTTATTTTATATCATATGATAAAGTTTGACACCGGTGAAAAATGACACTTGTGAAACACTAATGTAGGTCAGATAATATATTGAGCAAAATCAAGTAGAAAAGAAAAGAATGCACCACTTAATCCTGCTATTATAATTTTCTTTTCCCACAACAATTAAATAAAGGACAATATTTCCTTCCTCAGTTCTGGACAGAAAAGCAACATCCATTCAATTACTGATTTTCTCCACAAAAAGTATTGCTTTGAAACCTAATAATTTCAATAATAAATTGTTCTTATTGCATGTACAGGAAAACACAATCAATACAAAGATTAAATTGGTTGTAACCTGCTCCCATCACATTGGCTATTGAAAGTTTAACTTAACTGATTGGGCATTTATTATTTATTAGTTAACCATATAGGAATTGTATATCATAAACTGCATTTTAATAACTCTGGAAAGAAATATTTCTGAAGCTGATAGTTACAGGTAGTCCACAATTTATGAATACAATTGGGATCAGAACTTCTGTTGCTAAAGTGAGACGGTTGTATGATGAGTTGCTTCTGATTAACCTTTTATAATCTTTTGTTAAGTGAATCATCCCAGTTGTAAGTCATTAAGTGAACGTGGCTTCCCTCATTGACTTTGCTTATTGGAAGCAGTTGGAAAGGGGATCCTGCAAGGGTTATGAATACATGCCAGTTGCTACACAATCAAATGTTGATCACATGACCATGGGTATGCTTTGATGGTTGGTAGTGTGAGGACTAGTTGTAAGTCACTTTTTTCAGTGCCATTGTAACTTTGAATGGTCACAAAACAAATGGTTATAAGTCAAGGAGTGTCTGTATTCAAAAGGCAGAGAGCACTGAAACAGAACATTGGAAGGTTATTATCATAAACCAGTAACTTTGAGATTGTAAAAGATTTGATTATCTTTATCTTCACGTGTCTGTGTCAAGTATGAAAAACCAGTAAGGACCAAATTCTATGTTGAAAATTACAAAACTAAAAATTCTCAGCCAGTATTTTTTCCTATCAGCATAAAGATTCATATCTGAGAAAGGTCCATGAATTTTAGATGTTTCGATTCTGAAATATAGACTTTTCTATTGATTGAATAACAACTAAACAACAAAGCTGCTTGAGAATTTTTTTCAGTTTTAGTCAAATGTAAATGCAGGGTCCACCCATATCTAATTGTAGTCAAGAGAAAAATCTTTTTCCCCTGTTCTTCTGTAAAAAGCCAGAAATATATAGATTCTATTGAGTCATGAGTAGCCTCGGGCATAACTGTGATTGTGAGCTGATTATAATCTATTTTTCCCTTTATATGAGCTTCATGGACTCTCATGCATTTTGAACAGGACAAGTGTCTGGAGCCCGTCCAAAGGTGATCTCATCTCTCGGTTAAAAATAAAGCAATGGACAAATGGGAAATAAGAAAAGGAAATTGTAATTTAAGAAAGAGGGACAGATGTGAATGCTACCAGTTTGTAAGAGGAAAACATTTCAGATGTAGAATGAGACACAGGGAGGAAAAAAAAATCTCTAGGTGTCTCTGCGTGTGAAAGATAACACACAAACATACAAAACTGGATCTCATTTTGAGCTGCTTTCAGCATCTGTTAGTGTTCAGAAATTTTATTTGATATTCTGTCCTTTTAGTTAAAGGCAAGCCCAATGTGATTTACATGTACACTTTTTCTACAGTGACCCAAGCTGTGAAGAAAAGCAAAACAAGCCAAGCATTCAGTCATTATCTCCATCCATTTTCAACATATTTTCCAAACTCTTATTATTTGGAGAAACCTCTCATAGAAAACTGCCATGAGATCCCAGGCAGAGGATTAAGAGAGACTTTATGTGGTAGCAGAAAGTGCAAAGCTGTAGAAACATCTAAGGATACAGCACAATTGCAAGCTTCCAACTGTTTTTCTGCTACTTCTCCCCCTCCTTGCCCCATCATTTTTTGATCATTTCATTTTTCATGATGGCATACCAGTAACAAAAGGTTTTTTTTTTGAAAAAAAAAATTAAAGAAACTATTTCATAAAGAGGTGATCTACAGTGAAATACAAAAGTAGTGAGGCATGATTCTAACAGAATGAAAGTCTTCTCTGCACATAAAATTGCTTTTGCTTCAGGGAAGATACAATTGGCAATTTAATCTCTGCTAGGATTTGCTGCTGCTTTCAACTGAATCACCCTACTGTTTACATTTTCTGCACCAAGGCATGTGAAGCCACAGTGTGGTGAGACCTAGCGTGCCTTTGAAATCTAAGTTTCTTCCATCTGCTGTGACTCTGAGTGAAATATTTTTTATAAGCAATAATACTGTACTTCAGGACTTGAGGTTTAATGAGATCTTTTACTACTTTGTCAAAACAGAGGCCTGTTTCCAGTTGTTAGCTGCTTATTAGCCCTAAAACGTAGCCTGAAATTTGAGGAACTAATACGGCTTTAAAAGATGCTACTTGACATTCTATAACAAGAGTAAGTAGAAGTTTTTTTCTAGCAGGTTGATCAACAAATGAAAAGAAATAATGAAATCTCAAACACAAGGATTTATTAAAAAATGAACTTTGCTCACTAGAAGTACAGTGACCATACTTTCTTGGAAAAAAAAAATAAAGGACAAATTTGAAAAAGGGACAAAAGAGGCTCCTAAGGATAAAAAAATATATATGTTTTACAAAAGAAAACGTCAAAAGCAGACCCAACAAAATAAATCATTAGACAAATCTAAATCATTAAATTAAATAAATATTCAGGATAGCTTTTTAACTACCCTTTATAATAAAGGATCTATGGATACTGAAAGTACTATAGGTGTACAAGGCAATTATATTTCTCATGTCCCAATGAATTAATTTCCTATCCTGTACAAATCTTTATTATTTGAAAGGAGCCACAAAAGAGAAGAAGAGATAGCCAAGTCTGCTTAATGTAATAATGTAAATCAGTACAGGTAGTCCTTGACTTATGACCACAATTAAGTCCAAAATTTCTGTTGCTGAGCAAGAGAGTTGTTAAGTAAGTTTTGCCCCATTTTATTTGATGACCTTTCTTGCCACAGTTGTTAAGTAAATTACTGCAGTTGTTAAGTTAGTAGCACGGTTGTTAAGTGACTCTGGCTTCCCCAATGACTTTGCTTGTCGGAAGGTGGCAAAAGGTGACCACGTGACCTTGGGACACTGCAACCGTTTTATAAATATGAGTCAATTGCCAAGTGTCTTAATTTTGATCACATGACCAGGGGGATGCTGCAACGGTTGTAAGTGTGAAAAATGATCATAAGTCACTTTTTTCAGTGCCGTTGTACTGGTCACTAAATGAACTTTTGTAGCTCGAGGACTACCTGTATTGCATTCTGATTATTACAACAGTTAGCTGAACATGGGCTTTTCCTTAAAAGTAGATGAAAAATAACATTAATTAATTGTAATATAGATCTAGGCAAATGTAACCCAGAGATGCCAAAATTGTCTTCCATGCATGCTAGATATTCCAGTTCTTAATTGCCCAATACTCTTAAAAGCTCTTACGGGCTTATTTTTGGTTATTTGGAGCTTCTGGAATTCAAACTGAAGTTGTTCAGGGAAGATGCATGAGGAGCAAACAGCAGTATTGATATTAATAAATAGCATCAATATAATTGTATTAAATGTCCAGCCAGAATATAGATCTACAATGTTATTGAAGAATACTGTGATGATATAATTTATTTTAGCAGAAAAGGAGCACCTGTTCCATTTTCTTAATGGTAATGCCTATATAATGTACAGGTCACAAAAGGTGATCACATATCCCTGGGACACTGTAACAGTCATAAATATGAGTCAGCTGTTAAGCATCTGAATTTTGATCACATGACCATGGGGATGCTGCAACGGTCATAGATGTGAAAAATGGTCATGTCACTTTTTTCAGAGCTGTTGTAATTTCAAATGGCATTCCATAGTTTGTTTCCGATAAATATTTTAAATGAAAATAGGTCTCTTTAACTGGTATGTCTATTTAATGGAAAACAACTTTTATTCAAATAGCATGTGAAGAACTACTTTCTAATAAACTATATCTATGAATATTACTTACCCACAATTCCTAATGCAATGTAACCCAGGATGACAACAACGAAAATCCCACAGCACAATACATCTGTGCAATGCCTGAAGAAAGAATATATCAAAATTACAATACATTTGTGGCCCAAAGCAAGTATCTCTTTTGACACAATAAAGACACAAGTGTATCAGCTCAGCACCCATTCACTTTTTGTTACTCTTCTTCCAAGTTTCATTTCAAAGCCACCTGTTTGCTTTCAGCCAATGGTTTTCATTCCAGAAATAATAGTAGTAGTAGTAGTAGTAGTAGTAGTAGTAGTAGTAGTAGTAGTAGTAGTAGTAGTAGTAAAGTTGGAAGGGACCTTGGAGGTCATCTAGTCCAACCCCCTGCTCAGGCAGGAAACCCTATACCATTTCAGACAAATGGCTGTCCAGTCTCTTCTTAAAAACTTCCAGTGTTGGAGCATTCACCGCTTCTGGAGGCAGGTTGTTCCACTGGTTAATTGTTCTAATTGTCAGGAAGTTTCTCCTTAGTTCTAGGTTGCTTCTCTCCTTGATTAGTTTCCACCCGTTGCTTCTTGTCCTGCCTTCAGGCGCTTTGGAAAATAGCTTGACTCCCTCTTCTTTGTGGCAACCCCAAAGATATCAATGAAATATTTAGTATGAATTGTCAAACTTCAATATGCTTGGCTCTACAAAAGAGTTGCTTCCATATGCATTATTTTAATCACGACTATAAAAACAGTTTTTGTCATGAAAGTATTACCAAAGATCGAACTTCACAGGAAGCATTTTCATAGCCTTTCAGAGCACCTTCAAAAATATTATTTTCAATCAATTCTTTCTCATGTCAGGATATGAACAACTGAGTAAGAAAGATTGGATGAGGTAATGACATATGATATAATAGATTATTTACTATTACCTTCAGGGGAAATATGCTCGGTCAATAAGACTGTGGCAGAATAGCATGTTTACATAGTTCACTAATCATGCTAAAAGCATATTTAAGGTAAATCCACATTGGGAGGAAGGGAAATATTGTATGATCAGAGTTACTGGTGAAACAAACAAATAAGCCAAGAAAACTGACAAGAATATAAAGGTGACAGAATAGAAACAGCAACGGGTGAACGGTACCATAATATTAACTAAACTTAGAAACCTCACAGTTTTATTGAACAAAGTACAGGTAGTCCTTGACTTATGACCACGATTGAACCCAAAATTTATATTGCTAAGTGAGACATTTATTAAGTTTTGTCCCATTTTATGACATTTCTTGCCACAGTTGTTAAGTGAATCACTGCAGTTAAGTTAGTAACATGGTTGTTAAGTGACTCTGGCTTCCCCATTGACTTTGCTTGTCAGAAGGATGCCAAAGGTAATCAGATGATCCCGGGACACTGCAACCGTCATAAATATGAGTCATCTTACTGATGATTCTAATTTTCTTCAGACAAGAAATCATGCACTGGGATGCACTTCATGTGAAAATGTGTCAGGGGGTTCATTTACTAATTATAAGGCAACTATTAAAAGAGCTGCACCCCAATAGGTAAAGTTTTTCTAATGGTTACAATCAGGCTTCTTTTCATTTTGATTAATCTCCCATCAACCGTTATTATTTGAGAAGTGAAATGTGGTTTTACTTTCAATTTGGAGGCCCAGCAGCCACCTAGCTATGCCTTAAGAACATTTCTCCTATTTGCAGAAATAGTTTCCCACTATTCAACATTCCGATCTATTATACTATACAACACTATACACTATACAACGCCATAAACTACACGCTATCCAAAAACTACTTATACACTATACAAGAATGCCCTTTTCTTGTGGTAACTCTTCTGTTATACGCTTCCAAGGCACTTTTTTCTTAACAAATCTACTGTGCAGTTATATTGAATAAGAACAGTCTGGCAATAAATTGAAAAAAATCAAATAAGTTTAAAGGTTTGTGCCTCATTTTTGTTTTCTTCTGAATGATGAAATTTAAGAAGTTGCTCAAGACAGTCAGATTTTGCTTCCAAAATATGCTTAATTTCTATTCAGATTCAAGGAAAAGTCTACACTTTATCATTTAAATCATTTATGTTGAATATAATGCAATTTTATCCAATTTTATTCAATCAGTACCATGACAATCATCTGCAGATGGAAGAGACTGTGTTCAAGAACATAATTTTTTAGTTACTTGTAGTATTAAATATTAAACTCATGCAGTAAGATTAATATGGAAAGCCTGAATTCTGTAAACCTTGCATAGTAAATGAATATTAAATTCCCCATGGAGCATTGAACTGAATTGTAATAAATTCTAAATCAGCAAAATGTTAGATCATACCATGTTGGTAATTGTATATTCTATATTTTGATAGTTGAATAATTCCTTGACCTTCTAGTTCTTCTGAAAGATGTTTGCATTATGAATCCTAATCTAATAAGCCATATGTAGTTATGGCATGATAGCATATATTAAATGCATTTTGGTAGCTTAAAGAAATATGTTTTCTGCTAGGTTTAAACAAAGAATCTATCTACAAGCTTGTCATGAATCATAATTTAGTTTAAACACATGGATATGCTTATTTTTAGAGCTTCAAGGAAAACAACCAATCATGTTATTTATTTTATTTATTTATTCAATTCCATAGCCACCCAATTCAATACTGTTGCAAGACAATCGGTAAGAAAGAAGGCTTGGTTTATTCTAAAATCATACAGAAGCATATTTAAGAAAATGGATTTATAAACAAAATGATGCAATGTTTAGGGCACTGAATTAGGAAGGAAGGAAGGAAGGAAGGAAGGAAGGAAGGAAGGAAGGAAAAAAAACAATTAAGACAATAAAATAATTCATATTCATTTATTTATTTTCTTACTCCACTTATTTTTGTATACTCCCATAACCACCAAGCCTTCCCAGTACTTAATGTGATTATCTATCTATCTATCTATCTATCTATCTATCTATCTATCTATCTATCTATCTATCTATCTATCTATCAACTCAATAACTGATTACTAACAAATTAGAAATGGTGTCCATCTGATGAATCCTTATGCATTCTCCCAAATAACTTTATCTTAATCAATTTTGGGAATGCCTTCATGTTAGTTTAAATTCAGGAAGGAGATTGTTTTATAAGATTTGCTGTCACTGAAAAAGTCTTACTGTATATTCAGCAACACCTTCACTCACACCCCCAAAAAGTGTAAAATCTAGTCTCTTCTCCTATGACAACTGGCACAACTCCCATGACAACTCAATTTCAGTTGGAGGAGACAGTGTTGGAGATTTTTTGGAGCCAAGCCATATTTTGGAGCCAAGCCAAGAACTTTATTGGTTAAATGCAGTACTTTTAATTGTACTCTGAAGTCCAATGGAAACCAATGTAGGGCTCATAGTACTGGTGTTACCTGGCAATGGAGGTCCTCACCTACCAAAAGTGTGCTGATACAGCTTACAGTTGTAGATAGAGATAGAGACAGCCCTATCTAGAGAATCTTACTTACATGGTGATAGGGATAAATAGCACTAGCTATAGCACTTAGACTTATATACCACTTCACAGTGCTTTACAGCCCTCTCTAAGCTGTTTACAGAGTCAGCATATGCCCCCCCCCAACAATCTGCATCCTCACTTTATTGACCTTGGAAGGATGGAAGGCTTAGTTAACCTTAAGCCAGTGAGAATCAAACTGCTGGCAGTTGGCAAAGGATTCAATACTGTATTCTAACCACTGTGCCACCAAAACTCAAAATTTCCATTGTCAGATTTCCACAATTCAACTTGCAACTGTTGTCCCAAAGTTGGACAAAAGTCCCCTTGACCATACCCTACATCTGTTCATTCTGCAGTAGCTGGGATGAGCCTCAAAGATAGATGTCCCTGTTCAGAGTTAACATCTGAACGATAATAGTCTTAAAATCAAACAATATCATCATCTTGCTCAGCTTAAACTTCAGCCTACTTTGACCTGCTTTTTCTGAACTGCAAGGGCCAAACTGGAAGAAATATGGGTTCCCGATATCCAACCTGATTATGAACAATAGGTTGTCATTACACTGGTTACAGATGTAAATGATTGGATGTTAAATAACCTGACAGGATGGACTTAAGAGATACAAGTGTGATGTAGATAAAGTACGATAAAGGTTCCAAAGGATTTATAATGGTTAGTGCACTGTGAATAAGCAGTGGGTTGCAACAACAAAATGGGAAAAATGCGTATTTCAGCATTATGAGCGATCATATAAGATCCCATTCCACTGCACTGCAGTAGAATTAATTAGGAAAAGGAATGAAAAAGTAAACATATTTGTATAAGATCTATTTTATTTTAAGGATGTAAACTTTTTAATTTTCATCCTACGCTTACTATTGACATTCTCAGTATCAACACCCAAGATACATTAACATTATACAAGAGAATAAAAGATGATTTCACGAACTGCAAACATAACAACTACTTGTAAAGCATGCTAAGAATCTTGGGATGTGTCTTTCAAGTTGAAGCTTTAACAAATAAAAATAAAAAACCTTCCAAACAGGAATGTCCTTGGAGAGATGCATACAAAGCCATTTGACCACCGAGGTAAAGTGAGGCAGCCTCGTGAGAAATATGAAAGACAAGAAACAATTAAAAGAAAGGACAAAGGGGAGGCTTTTAGGGAAATTGTGAAATCAAAGGCAATGAAAAATGTTCACTGCAATTACAGAATATGTCAGTGTGGAGAGATGGAAAGAAGTACAAAGCCTTCCGTTAGAATGTCTTGAATTGATTTTTTATGAGTTAGGGTCATCAGAGAATCACATACAGTACTATTGTTATAATACTTCCATTTCCATACTCTCTCCACTACTGGTCTGATGTGAAAAATTAGGCACATTTAACGATCTAAGATTTGATTGCATAGTTCATTAAACTAGCCATCAAATGCAGGATGAATGAGGATCCCTGACACTGTTAGGGTAGAAAAGTCTGTGTTTCTTATGAGTTCACATGCTGGGGCCACAATCCAGTCTGGAAAAACTGCAAGTGATAATGAATGGTATTACTTAAACTAGTGGTGGGATTCAAATATGTGAACAACTGGTTCTCTGTCTGGATCTGCTTTCGGAGGTCCATTCTGGACCTGGGCATCAAAAAAAAAAAAAAAATAGCTACCAGTTCTACCAAATTGGTGCGAACTGGCTAAATCCCACCACTGATTAAATGTCTCCAACTTTTCTTATACTCATTAAGGATTACTTTAGCTTTATTTCTCCCTTTTTTATCTAGCTGGAAAAGATTATCCTTAGGAGTTCACACTCTTGATCCCATCACTTTCAGTCACTAAAACCACCAAATCCATGAATTAATATCAAATGCATTGAGCAGCTGCTCTTAAATTATTTGATGCCTGCAGAATAACTGAATTGTGCTATTTTTATTTTAATCTGGTTCAGACAGTGTATGGGTTTATTTAAAATTGCAAGGTATAAAAGCACAATATTTAACAAAGGTTATTTCTTCCTTAACTGCTGATTTTGAGAAGGCAATGCAGAGCAAGCAGTATTAGGAACACTACAAGAGGAGGGACTGCCATAACCAAGAAACAACATTCTCCCAGGAATTTGTATGATTCCAACTCTGTTGTGCTTTTTGTGAATCTTTAAAAACCCAGTTCCTTCCATCAGACCTTGGGGCAGGGTAGTTTGTGATTCAATTCTTTTTTTGGTTTGAATGTATGTTTTATCATTGTTATTGTCTCCTGTTCTTCACTCTATGCACGATAAAATAGATTGTTTAATTTTGTTATTGTGTTCATTTATAACACTAATATGTAAGCCACCTAGAGCTGTTTTTGTGATTGATACAAGCTAACTGCATTGTTATAGTTGATGATGATTAATTGCAAGTTAAATAAGTACTGGAAGAACATATGAATTGCTTGCTGAAGGTCTCTACTGTAATCTGTATATATCCTGTTCAGGTTAAGAAAACTGCCTTTCTAAAATCCAGAAAAACCAGGACTTAATGCAGGTAATCCTTGTTTAATACCCATAATTGGAAACAGCAACTGAATCATTAAATTAGGTGGTCACTAAGTAAATCTGCAGCCGTGCTTATGACCTTACTTCAGCTTTTCTTTGCTTTAGGCTTGAGAAGATCATAAATATGAGGATTAGCTACAAAGTTACTTTTTCATCAATGCCCTAACTGCAAACAGTCATTAAAGAAGGATTACCAGTACAGATAGATAACATGGAATTATGTTTACTAATGGCTTGACTCACTATTAGATGACTCTTACTATGAGGTTGGCTGTAACTTTGGCTTTCAAATTTCCAAACTTTGTTTTTACTTTTGCTGAGCTAGAGACTGAAATGGGAGCTGCTAGTAACACAGGTGAAAACCCCCACCTTTTTGAAATAGAAAGCAACCTTTCTATTTAAACATTCAATATATATATATATATATAAGGGGATTCAGTGTCAGTGCTCTTCTATTTATAAGGGCTTCAGGTATGGGTGTGTCAAGTGAGGATCTGTGATGGGTCTTGTGATGGGTCAGGTGTGAGAGTTATCAATGGGTCTTGTGATGGGGAGGTTGGTTGAGTCACAGATCCTCATTCAACACACCCACACAGCCCTTATAAACAAAAGAACACTGACACATACATACATACATACATACATACAGGTAGTTCTCAACTTACAATCATTTGCTTAGTGACTGTTCAAAGTTACAATGGGACAGAAAAAAAGTGACTAATGACCATTTTTTCATACAACCATTGCAACATCCCTGTGTCACATGATCAGAATTTGGACGCTTGACAACGGCTACATATTTATGATGGCTGAAATGTCCCAGGGTCATGAGATCACCTTTTTGCAACCTTCTGATAAGCAAAGTCAATGCGGAAGCCAGATTCACTTAACAACCATGTTCCTGCCTTAACTGCAGTGATTCACTTAACAACAGTGGCAAGAAAGGTCATAAAATGGGGCAAAACTCACTTAACTGTCTTGCTTAGCAATAGAAATTTTGGGCTAAATGTTATCATAAGTTGAGAATTGTCTGTATGTTCACTGCTTTGAGTTGTTTTACACTCAACACACACACACACACACACACACACACACACACACACACACACACAGAGAGAGAGAGATGCACAGAAGGACCAAGGGCTAAATAGGTTTTTCTCATTAGCCAAATCATGCTACAATGAGGTTTCTGAGACAGTCAAACTGCAGTGCAAAAGTATATTGTATATTTTTCAATTTGCTGCAAATGTAGGAGATATTTGTGTTGGCCATGGAATCACAATCTCCAGCAGGGAATAAGAAATGACAACTGAAGAGTTGGTAATCAGATTTTCTGACCTTTGTGAATCAGAAAGAAAATATTATAATATTATAAAAGACTTCTTTGTCCAGCAAGTATTATAATCAAAATAATAGCAGCAGTAGCAATGAAAAAACTCATTCCTAACCAATGTTTCCACTTTAACCTATTATGCTTTCTTTTCCATAAGTTATTAGTAAGCTACTAAAACATTAAAATGGCATGTTAAATATGTAATAGTCATACCAAGAGTTATCTAAATTAATTGGAAAGCAGTAGCTTAATCTGTTTTCCCATGTGCATGCTCTTCCCATTTGTGTTATCTATTGGAAACACAAGGGCCAATAAGTAAGGCTGAGCTTATTTTACAAAGCTTAAGTATGAAAGCAGGGAAGAAAATGATTGTTTCTTAACTTGTGAAATGAGAGGTCTTATTACAGCCCAACAGATCAAGAAATATAATTAAGAAAAGCAGAAGCCTTGCTACAATCTCAGGAAAAATCCGCTTCAACATTCCAGGTGGGAAAAAGAAGAAAATTACTGAATCATTTGGCTTTTCTCTGACTAAAAAATTGATATCCTGTGATGGATTAACTTAAAAGTGATCTCTTTTGCCAACCAATTATGATTTTAAAAATATTGATATCACCTTACAGTACAAGCTTATTTTAAGATGCTTGATGTTCACAAATAGAAAATAATGATGAAAAAGTACAATAACAAGCTTATGATGGATGACTCTGGCTAATATAAGTGGGTTTCTTTTGTTGCAGTTCAGTAATATAGTCAACGATGATAGTTGGCTTGTTCTGTTGTTCAACATCTGAAAGGCCATAGGATTCTCATTCTCATGACTGCACCTGGACAATCTTCACTGATTTAAAAAATGCTACATGGAGAAAACCTGGTTAATGCTTCAATAAGTCTTTGACTTACCACAATTCATTTAGTGACCATTCAAAGTTACAATGGCACTGAAAACAGTGACTTCAGACTGTTTTTCACACTTATGACCACTGCAGCATTCTCATGGTTTTGTGATCAAAATTCAGATGCTGGTCAATTGATTCATATTTATGTGCAAAACAGCCAGTCACTTTTTTTCAATGGTCACTAAACAAATGATTGTTAACAACTGTGTTGCTTAGCAATGGAGATTTTAGGATCAACTGTGGTTGTAAATGCCCAAGGAATGGATTCATTCTATTAACACTTGTTAGTTACAACAAAAAGAAATGGCTGATCTGTCAAACTGTTGGTCTATCAGTTTTCCTAAGTACTATCAGCAAATTATATGCCGCCAGGTATCAGCATGGGAAATGAACTGATTGGTTGTCAAGATAAAAGTGTTTACAGAGGAAGAAGCAGAATTTAAGGCAGAATAGTCAATGTTTGACCATTGTATTGTCCTGCATCATTTGGCTGAAAAGTAGTCTGTGCCTTTATTGATTTAAAGATTTTTTTTTATTATTTCTTGACAGGAGTTATGGGTGAAATGGTCGGTCTCTACTATAGCTTGTCAGTTTACATAATTATGATTCTACAGGAAAAAGCTTTCATGCAGGACATATGTTTCATCTTCAGAAATCTTTCTGCTTCAATACCCATGAAAAAGAGTTAAGCAAGGAGATGTCCTAGCGCTCCTATTTCAGTTTTGATATCAACTCTGTAACTCAAGCCTTGTCAAAAAAATAAATTTTGAATTATCTCCAAAGCTGGCAGAGAAATTTTTTCTAAACCATTATTGAAAAGGAGCTTTTTCAGAAAACTTTTATCCCAGCCATCCGAACATCTTCATCCTGCACAGGATTTATTTAGATTTAGATAGCTGTTCATCTTATGACCAACTTTGGGTGGCTTCCAATGAAAAGTTTAAATGGCATAATAGCTATATTAAAACTATAAAACTAAATATATTGAAAACCTTAAAAACAACAAAAACCTAGCACTATGTCAAGCTTCTGAAGCACAGTCACCTAAACGTATCCTAGCACTTAGGGAAAAGCCAGTTCTTCAAAACTTTACTGAGGGCTAGTAAGGTAGAGATCTCTGAACTTCAATTTTCCACATAGGACAGGAGCTGCCATAAAAAAATTGCGCTTCCTAGCTCCCATCAAAGGGAAAAAATTTTTATAATGTTTTATTAGTTTTTGAATTTTATAATTAAACATTTAAAAAGCAACGTGGTGACTGGGTTAATCAATAATTCAATAACATACATAAATCTTTAGTACAAATCTCAAGTTACAACATCAGATATTTCTTATCTTTTTCCCTTAATATCTCATATTAAGGGAAGGCTAGTATAGTTCTTATTATTATCAACTAAGTAAAACCATCTTTGTTACATTTATCAATAATTTTTAGGTTATATGTATCTTAATTATGTTTACATTCAATTCTTATATACAATCAATGTCCTGTTATTACTTTTTTCTGAAGCTTTAATTTTCCATCAGTATTCAAATTAACAATTGGTATTTATAATTGCCAAGCTTTAGGCACTTTAGGAAACCAAAGTTTCCATTATCTCAACTTCTTCCTTTTTCCCTTTTCATAACAAAATCTAATATTTTAAATCTAATATCTATTTGCATATAATCTTGGTCTGTTTTTTAAAAGTTATCTATTTTCCACCATATTAAACGAAAGGTCTGTTAGTCTTATTACACATCTTACCTATTCAATTATAATGTTACTTCATTTTCTAAAAATTATCTATTTTCCACCACATTCAACCCTCTAATCAATCATATGAAATCCCCCCTAATAAATCAAGACCCTAGTTTTGTTCAGCCTTACTCTGGCTTTCTTCCTTTGCCAACTGACCTTCTATGTCAGAATCATCAAACAGTTCTCCCTCTATTATTATATGTACTATTTGAAATAAGAAAGACCATTTGATTACAGTTTTTTTGGAAGAACTAGCCTATTTGCCTTCATTATCACTTCCCTATTATTGCAATTTCCCACAATTGTCCTGATCGGTTTATCTTCCATTCAATCTGTTCTTCTTCTTTTTCCTCAAATTTCTTCTGATTTATGTAAACTCCCTTTTCTGATTTTTCCATTGACTGGATCTCTTGGTCAATTGGGTCCTCTGTCTTAGTGTTTAGTGGTTCCACTTCTCCTGTTATTTTCTGCATTGTTATTTCTTTCGTTGTAGTCAAGGTCTGGATTTGTATATCTAAGCTGGCATCTTGTTCCTTTATGTTGGATCTTATCATGTCACAAGCTGAAAGAATGGTTTTGTGTATTGATTTCAATATAGAAAGGATTTTTCCTGATCTTCATCCATATTCTCTTGATAATGTGTTAAGTTAAAGACTTTAAAATCAAACGTCAAAAATAGTTTTTCATTTTTTATAACTGGATATGGGACATCTGTTTCACCTATTAAAGGAAGTCTTTATAGTGGAGATTGTTTACCAAGTAAGAATTTATAGTCCAAAGTATTCCATCATCTCATGTAGTAACAGATGCTTCTCATGTAAAGAAATAAGAAAGCGATTCCCGACATATAACTCTGAAAATCAGTAAAGGTTTACATTCATAGTTCAAAGAGGCCAGATATGCCACCCAAAAGTTTCTTCTTTACAGCTGAGTTTTTCACAGGTGGTATCTGTCAAGGTCAAGGAAATTTTTTCTAGAATCTGGGCTTCAAGCCAAATCTCTTTTAGGCAATAACAAGTTGTAATACCATACTTCACCACAAGATGTCACTGATGCCATTTAAAGCTTTTTAAATCCAAAGTTTTAATGATAGTTTTTCAAGGTTTATTTCTTTTTTTGTTTGTTTGTTTGTTTTAGATAAACACAAACGTCTCCAGTAAGAATAGGAAAACTTTTAGCCCCCAAGTATCAAAAGTGCATCCAATTAGGTTAAAATTGTTCTTATAGTTGCTCTGTTTTCCCTGGATAGTTAGTTGCTGCTGTTTTTAGAGGGTGGGGTAGAAATTCCCTTCCCTCTCTCCTCACAGGGGGAAAAGTACTTTGGGCAGCTTTTATAGGAAAAGATTTTTAAAGTCTTAAAGAGAAGTTCAGATCTCACTCAGTTTCATCTGCGTTGCTTTAAAGGTGCTTGGTAGTAATTTTGACTTCAGCTGTCAGCAGCTTAGTGATGGGCCATATTGCTATGGCTAGTCTTTCCCCTGCCGGTTTGGAGAGCTGCCCTGGATCAAGCGGAAGAATTGCTGCTCTCCCACAATCAAGTGAGGGTCCCCTCCTTGCTCATTTTCTCTACAAGGCGACTTTCAACCTTTCCAGGGTCCGCCAGCGGGATGAATTGGGTGCAGAAGACGGAGCTCGTTTTCCTGCATCCGTAGATGCCGCAGTGGCAAACCTGAAGTCCCATCAGAGAGCAAAATTTAGAGGGGGGGGGGGAAAGTAATAGCTTGTCCATCCTTATCTGACTTGGTAGGATAGATAGAAGGATATTCTTCTTGGTTAGACTCAGTGAGTTGCTACTTATGGTTTTAGAAGAGAGGCATAAGGATATCCCTCATGTGTTTGTCCATTTCATTAGGTCTTCTGTCTAGCTTTATGCTTCTGTTCATACAGATGGCCAAAATGCATTCTTTCTATGAACTGATGTGTCCAAGAAATCAATAAAAGGATCTGGTCAATTGCCATGGATGCAAGGGTTTATTAGTCTAGTTCCATCACCATTAATTTGGAAGATACATATGCTATCTAGATATGGATAGTTTATGTTGTCTATTATAGTGATCAAATAATTTCATCTTGTTCCTTTTTATTATTTTTATCTGAGTATGGTGGACAATTGACTTCTGACTTTAAAAATATTATTGCTATAATATAAACTATTGCAATAATACAGACAGAATTGCATAGTCCTGATCCCTGTTTTATCTCTGACTGCACAGAAGTACTGCCTCCAGAAGAAAAATTCAAAGAAGAGATATAGAAACAAGATACTAAAAAGGTGAATATTCAAAACGGCTAAGGATTTACGGTACTCCAATAAGCTCCTGTCACTATTAGAATAGCCTTTTGTCCTAAAAATTAAGATGGGGGTAATATCTTTCCCCTGCTTTTTCCCAACCTCAGTTATTCTTGTACACTAAAAACCTGCTCTGTTGAACCATGGCAAAGATTTGAGAGTCTGCAGCTTTTCAGAAAATTAAAACATTATCAAGTTTCATCCTTTAAAAAGATTTCACTGAGAGATTAAAAACAAAACGCTATCCAAATTAAAAATCCTAAACTTATTTCCATGGGTCAATTCTGGCATATTTTTGCAATAGATATAGATAATAAATTTAAATAACTGAGTAGCATAATTATTGTGGACATTTTAAAATGTAATGGTCAAAGAAAACATCCATGTCCATTTTACTATTAGGCTTTCCTGGATATGTAAGAAGCCTGTAAAAGAAACAGCTACATCAACATAGCACTTGTTTATAGTGCTATCATATTAATTAAAATCTTTGCTAAATGTTCAGATCTATTTTCAGAACATCATCCATAAAGGTAATAGGTTATAAAGTAAACTATGTATCTTTAAGATTTGCTTTGAACTTTAGTATTATCGTTTTTCTTTCCTTGCCAGTTTGCTATAGATCAAAGTAAAGATGAATAATCAATTGATAGCAAATTCATTCTTCTTTTTCCCCATTAGATAACAAAAAAACCCTTTGTAATAATATATTCTCAATAATATATATTGTAATATATTTCATGATTTTGAATAAGTCTTATTGGGGCAGCTTGTTTTAATAATGTTACTTACCATATACACAATAATTTATTAATTTGCTTAAAGTGTCCCTAGCCTCTGCTTCTGAAAGCAGTTTATGAACATAATTGCATTTACATTAAGATTTTTAAAAAACACTTAAATATAGAATAAATGATGCAAGACAATATAAGTCAATATAATCAAACTGCTATGATTACAATTGTTCTGCATCTATTTAACTCTGATTGACAAAAGTAGTACAAAGCATATTTGATGGGACATGATGAGGTTCATAGTTATTTAAAAGTTCATTTATTCTGCCTATAGTTTTGATATAGTTGATAAAAAAAATCAAAAGAAATAATTGTATTAATTTTAAACAACTTCCTCATTAAATATTATTATTATAGATGCTGGATCTGATTTGATACTGAATAATCTCTGATATAAAAGATGACATGCCATTGAAACAACTTAACAAAAAATTAACAGAGTGCTCTGGGCAAGTTCTAACAAATGCACATTTAGAATATCCATTTCAGGACAAATGCCTCTACCGTCTGAAACAGCTTAATATCCATAAAACAATGTTCTCGAGGGGGCATGGAAATCTAATGTGCATTGACTCATATAGTTCAAAACAGATATAAAGTGGGAGCAATTCATTCAAGACTATATATGCATACTAGAACTTGAGTTAATAGTCAGTTTGGATGACTGACGAAAGTCCAGATGAATAGCATGGGCAACAAGAGTCCCCTTATCATCCACTTGTATCCAGAAAGAATTGTGTAACTGGGCCATCAAACTAAGTACAGTTGTCTACTATAAATTTGAAGGTACTTTTCAGTGTTTAGTTTATTCTAATACAGGATGTTGCTTTCTTGTGCCTCTAGACACAGACCTTTAACTATACACTTAGGATCATTTGTGCGCTTACTTCTTAAAGTTAAGCTAAAGGCTATAAAAAGAAAATATCTGATGCCCTGCTTGCGCCGACAATAACCGCTTTTTCTACAGAAGGTGTGGATAAGGACGACCAACTAAATATACACGTGCTTATGTATTGAACAAAACAGAGTACTTTGTCATAAAAAGTTAAAAATGCTGACTAAGGTCTGGCATGGTGGTGCACTCTGTCACATAATAAAATCAGGTCCAACGTATACACTAACAATAAATGCTTTCTGCTTAATAAAGAAGAACTACAAGAAAAGAAGAGGTTTTGAATTATGTACTCATTGCAGAGCAGGAAGAAGAAGAATTTTTTCCCCCAGAAAATAAATGCTAGTTTCCCATATTGCATTTCTTCCTAGAGCATTATAAATTATACTGAACTTAGATGATACAGTCGTTAGGTAGCACCTGCCTCCAAGAATATGCTGTGGTTGTAAAAGCTGCAAAATAAAAATATCTGCAGTATCTGCAATTATTGTCATGGTAACAATATATGTATATTAAGGTGTCATAGTGTAAAGCAAGGGGATAAAATCAGATGTTAATTTTGCTACACCACTAGTAAACTGCTACAAAGCATGTGGTCTCTAAAAGATACCAAACATCTTCAACTCCCATTAAACTTAATAGAAATTCTGCCTCAAGTCAAAATGGAAGATAAAGTGCAGAGCTTTTAATACTTCTCTTCCTTTCCAGCATCAAACCCCTTAAACTCTCCAAGCATATTAAATATCATTATTGCTAAAATAAAATCAGATGGATTGCTTAGCAGCTAATTTTACTATTTCTCCTTTGCAGAATTTCATGCTTGTTGGACAATAAATGATAATAGAATGTATTCTAAGATTTCTTATATGCTGGATTATGATTTTGATGTGCTAATATCACTAATGAAGTATGTACCATGAATAATGATCATTTCACATTAGTATGATTATTCTGATAAATAAGGCTAACCTATATGGTATCACCTTGTTTCCATAGAAAAACTAATCATTCCGGTTCAATTTAAGGGGATACGCTAATTCTTTTTTTTTTTTCCTGATCCTTTGTCATTATGGGGTAGTGAGTGTAGATTAAGGAGAAAAAAAATGAATTTCAACAACTGTAATAGTAATAGTAGTAAAGTTGGAAGGGACCTTGGAGGTCATCTAGTCCAACCCCCTGCTCAGGCAAGAAACCCTACACCATTTCGGACAAATGGCTGTCCAGTCTCTTCTTAAAAACTGTAGAATCAGGCTGCAGGATAACAAAATTGACAAAAGTGAAGGGGGTCTGAATACTTTCTGAATGCACTGTATGTAATGAAAAAATATACTGAGATGGTTTGGTCAAACAGAAAAAATGAATGAGGCTCAAATTACAACACAAACACAATACAATATATCTAAAATTTACTGCAAATCATTCAGATTCTGAACAAACAATACAGAATTATCTGTTTACAAAACTACATATATATTCATGTCTCCAAATGAAACATCTGCAACATCACAGATTAACAAAGCCTTCCTTGTCACTTTTATCCATACATTTATTAAGTACTCAAGGGTTCATTGCACATCATTGTCTTACTTCCTCCTCAATATTGAAGCACTTATTAAAAATTCTATTTATTCTCACTCATGTTTTTCTTCATTACATCCCTCCCACATTCAGCAAGTAGCTTTCAAGTCCTTGTTTATGTAAAACGTTGCATAATTCAGGCTTATCGTATGCGTTTGCTAAATCAACAAACATGTAATAAAATTCCTTTGTTGTATTCACACATTTCTTAATGGCTTGCTGAAAAGCAAAAATTTGACCTCGGCATGCTGGCACAAAACCATCCTGTACTTCTGAAATGTTGTTTTTGTACTCTTCATTTATGCTTCCCACCTTTCCTTTATGTATGAAAATAATAACCGCATTCTTCTATTCTTCAGGGATAGGTGTAGTTTTCACATATTAAAGAAGTTGCACAGTCGTTCCCCAAGCATACCACATCTATATTTTAATATTTTTCCCATTCAAACTCTTTAAACCTGCAACTTTTAACTTTTAAAACATTTTCACATTCATTATTTTCTGTTCGCCTACTTTTACTTTAATTCCCATTCTTCTAACATATTTCTGTTACTCCAATACAGGCGTCCACAATATTCCTGTTAGCATTTTCTCACCTCACTTTGTTTTCATCACTTTTATTTTTAATTCCTATCACTCTACTGAAGGCTCATTGCTTACCTCTCTTCATCCACCTTTATCGAAATCTTTCAGCATTTTTCCTCTTTCTTAATCTTAACTGTCCCTTGTTGTTTATGACTATGTATTACTCTGTGTACATATATAATAGTATTTTTATCCTATCTTCAAGTTTGTAGTGATCATTCCCCTATATTTTTTTATTCTCATCCAGTTCATGTTCCACTAAGCATCCCTTTTCCTACTTCTCATTATTGTAAATCCACACATTTGTGTAATGCTCTGTAATATAATTCTTTTCATTCTAACACATTCCTTATGTCCACTCTCTATTCATTTTTTTGATAGAGTAATCTATCTTCTAATATTATTTCTTATATGACCCATATTTTTTATTTCTTTCCCTTTTTTGCTTCATGCCCACTTCTCTCCCCCCCTCCCCCCGATCTACTCCTGACATAATCAAAAAAGTAGTTTGACGAACATTCGGAATTCTCACCATCCTTGTGTCCTACACTAATTCTGCCAATTGTTCATCAAAAGCAATTTGTTAATCATGCTTTTATACTTATATTTATTTCTTTGCCACACAAACATATGAGTAAACAAATGCTTAATCAACATATTTGGAACCAACTTTTTCAAAGCAAATCTTCACCAAACTATCACTATTCTAATTTATTCTTGAGTCTCCAAATAGCAAAGTCACTTTTTCTATACTGTCTTATCTTGTTCCTATTCATGTCACCTAACTGATTTTTTCCCCTTTTGGATAGTATTCATTGACTGTTCCAAAATTTTCCCCAAAACTACTATTTTGTTCTTCCATTATCATCATTCCTTTGAGAGGATTGCAATATCACAATTTCTATTTGCACATCCACCTATCGCAAAAGAGTTGACCCATGCTTTCTGATATACATTTTATCCCATTTACTTATAATTAAACCTACACCTTCATTTCTTTGCATGTTTTAATGAGTCCATTGCACAATATCAAATTACTTTCATTCAGATATATTCTCCTTTCTTTTAGTTTCACAGATACACAACTTCTTTCTTTTCTTTCTTTCTTTCTTTCTTTCTTTCTTTCTTTCTTTCTTTCTTTCTTTCTCTCTCTCTCTTTCTGTCTCTCTCTCTCTTTCTTTCTTTCTTTCTTTCTTTCTTTCTTTCTTTCTTTCTTTCTTTCTTTCTTTGCTCTTTAGTATTTATTCTTCTTACATTCCAAATCATAATCTTCCACGAGTTTATTATGTGTTTATTATGTGTTTATTATCAGATGGACCCAAAGCTATTAACATCATAGCTTTGGACAACTGAGGCTTTGACATAAAACTTTCTAATAAGGTGAAGGTACAGACTACTACTCAGCACTCTGGATTATACTCATGCCACATGCAGTATTATCTATTAACATGTAATGACTGTAGTGGTTAGTTTGAGCACATTTTGTCAAATATGTCATAAGCGCAATCAAAGCCAGGTTTTGTCTCAAGCATGTTCATCCTAATCATACAAGAGGATCTGCAATCTACACACTACTTTGGAAGACAGTATGTTGTTGCCTACATTCCACCAACTAAGAGTTACATGCAATATACTGACTTGTTTAGAATAGGTTTGAACCTTTCAATAAAAACAAACAAATAAATCATACATAAATGTGAATTAGGCATGTTACAAATAAAGTAAATGTCTCCAGCCTCAGCTATTATCCAGCCTGAGCTAACATGGGAGTTATAGCATTCTTAGAAAATGAAATAAGTCAGTAGTTGGTTTGGAAGAATGACATTCCTGGAACTTAAAAGGGCTGGCACAGAATAACTGTCTTTTAAATGGCAGAAAGTTAATGAACCATAACAATAGCATTTAGATTTATATACTGCTTCATAGTGCTTTACAGCAGCACTATGAAGCAGTATACAAGTCTAAATGCTATTGTTATTTATAGCAGCGGTCCACAACCTTTGTGGTTTGGCAGTCCAGCTGGGCGGGGTAAGGCACATGCATGTGCATCTCAACTGCAAGCAGAGCTGCACATGCATGCATCTGTACACAGACCCACCACTCATGTGACTCGAGCTGTGCATGCACATGTGTGCACAAGGTCGCCTCTTGAGCTGCCTAGTTCCGAACAGGCAATGGGCCAGTTTTGAATAAGCCACGGTCCAGTAGTGGGCCACGGCTTGGGGGTTGGGGACCCCTGCTTTACTCTAAGCAGTTTACAGAGTCAGCATATCGCCCCCAACAATCTGGGTCCTCATTTTACCAACCTCAGAAGGATGGAAGGCTGAGTCAGCCTTGAGCCAGTCAGAATTGAACTGCTGACAGTCAGCAGGGTTAGTCTGCAATACTGCATTCTAACCACTGTGCCACCAAGGCTCATTTGAGAGTGCCTTTGATGGGCTCTTAAAGTTTCAGGTGTGTCCACTAGCCTAAACAAGTTGCCTATTCTGGATCAAAGAGTCTGAAATTTGGTTAAAAAAAAAAGAATGCTTAAAAGGAAAGACAAAAGTGCCAAAGGTCTTGCAGCAACAACAGAAGCTTATTTATAAATCAGAAAGGGTACAAGCCCAATGGAATGCTAGCACTATTAAAATTCCATTGAAAAATTACAAGTCTTATTAACATGCATAAAATGGGTACAACAGGTCTTCTGCTAAAAATTATAGGGACCAATAATTAGTATAAATAATTTTAAAAACAGCAAAGGGTACAGGTAGACTATATTGATGGCTTTAAAGTTTAAGATTTCCTAAAGAAGGGTCAAGAAATTACAAAGAGGTAAGAGAAGTATTTTTATTTCTCTGTTGTATGCCTGAACTGGCTTTTTAAGAGAGTAGGACTGGAGAGCTGCAGCAATTAATTCTGATAAGAGAATAAATGTTAGGCTTTATTTAGAAGTACAAAGTAATATATCAGAAATTCAAAATGGCATTCATTTGAGAAGGTTCAGATATGAAATTGGTAAGTTCATAGGTTTCCTTCGATTGTACCAGAAAAGAGGAAAATAGCTGATGATGTTAACAAAGCAATCCAATAAATACCAGGGCAGAAATTAATCACAGAATCCTAGTCTATCATGAGTAAGCTAATTAGTTGAAAACAGATCAACAATAACTACAATAGTTTTAATTCTGGTGTCAATAGCTAACAGAATTCTCTGTGCTTCAGTTACAGTTTTTCAAAATCTTCTCATCTGGGAGATAGTTGTAATGAACATATCTTAAGGCTGTGCTACAGGGGCAAGAATATTTTCCAAATTTCACACAGTAAAAGCTGAGGGTAAGCGTGTCTTAATAGAAATATTACTTTTAAGAGTACTGGAGGGAAGGGGGAATATAATGGTTCCTGATTCTCTTAAGTATGTTTTTCTTCCCTTGGTGAGAGACGAAAATGAGTTCTCCTAAGAATTCCTCTTAGAAAAAATGTTTTCCTTCTCAATCAATTTAGTGCATATATACTCTTATGTATTCATACACAAAAAACACAATGTGATATATCAAAATAAAATATTTACCTGTTGTGAATAGGTCCGCTGAATTTTGGATCAAATTTTCTGGGTTCACCTGCATTTAAAATAAAAGATTATAAAATAGGTCATAGCAAACATAACAAAAAAAAATCAGGAATCATATGTTGCTACTTGGTCTAAATCAGTGGTTCTCAACCTGTGGGTCGGGACCCCATTTGGGGTCGAATGACCATTTCACGGGGGTCGCCAAACTATGCTCTCCGCCATTTTTTCCCCTTTTCCCTAGCTGTCCTACTCCCTCTTATTGGTGGCCACACCCACTTGGGGGTCACCACAACATGGAGAACTGTATTATGGGGTCACGGCATTAGAAAGGTTGAGAACCACTGGTCTAAGTGAAATATTTTGAGAAAACTCCTAATAGCTGAAAACAGAACTAAAAACTGAACCTGGAATTCAGAACTAGGAACCAAGTCAAGAAACTGAAATTGAGGGTCACTTGAAACCTAGAACAAACAACAAAAACATCCGTAATTTCTACATAAAGTGCTATCCTGCTGTAGAACTCATACTACTTATTACTAAACAGAAATCTTCTAGTTTAATTCCCGTAGCTCCTGATATATTTGGTGATGGACATTGATACTGCTTAGCTGCCCAACTGCTTTCATTCGCCAAAAGTCCTTGAAAAGTTGCCATTCAAATTAATTGCTGTGGATTAAGTTATTAAATGCATGGGGAGTATCTTTATTAGTTTTATGTAATAAATTAAATTTATTAAATCACCTTACATTCACATTTTTATTCAAAATAAATCTAATGTTCCTATTATCCTGATCCCACCTACTTTTTTACCTTGGCTGTTTCTAGTTGTTTGAAAAATGCTCAAAAAAACTTTTAAAAAGTCAATGTCAAACCAATAATACAGTGTTAACAAAGCCCATGGTATTTTCAATGAATCATCGTATAAAATTGTTGTATGGCATGAGAATGCAAGAGCATGAACACTTTCTACAGTTTCAAATCTGTATAGTTTAAGAGAAAAGTATTTGCGTATCTACTTGTATGAGTTGAGTTCACTGGGAAATTCTATGGGGCAAAAATACATTAAGACAAATAGAAGAAAGATACAGTATATTGTTTTTGCCAAAGCAATCCCTTTATTTTTTGAATGATTCTTTGTCAATATCTTATATTGTACATTTCTACTCATAAATAAATCCTGTGGAGTTCAGATTACTGCCTACAGAATTCTTGCAAACCTAGTTTCATTTCAAAATCCTTGCCTATGAATTAATTACAATTGCAATTGCCATCACAACAACGTTGAGCCTCAAATTCTCCTTCCGCTCCTTTAAGCTTCCCCAATCCTTCATCCACATTTTCAACCTTAAAAACAAACATACACAGGTAGTCCTTGACTTACAATAGTTCATTCAGTGACTGTTCAAAGTTACAGCGGCACTGAAAAAAGTGACATGACCATTTTTCACGCTTACGACCACTGAAGCACACTTAACAACTGTGGCAAAAAAAATTGTAAAATGAGTCAAAATTCACTTAACAAATGTTTCATTTAACAACAGAAATTTACCCGTACTTTCTTGCAGCACGAGATATTTAGGTTTGTTTTTTTAAAAAAGATTTTTATCCTGCCCTTTTTTCCCCAAATACAACTCAAGATGCCAAACATAGCAATGCTCTGTCAACCAGCCAATTCATACAGTTCTGGGGGGGAAGGTTGGTTCTGACAAACAAAAAAATGTAATGCAACTTAATAGTTACATACCACCAATTGACCTCTCCTGTCTATGACATCTTTTTTTTAGTCTGAAGTAATAGGAGATTGTAGTAAGTACGTCAGGAATGAGGCATATACTGTAGAATTCATAGTCTTAATCCTTTCATTAGTTAGTCAGTAGCTCTTATCAGTTTTCATGCACTCCAGCATTGCATAAAAATAAGCTTCTTAAATCCATATATTATATGACTTAGTGCTAGAATAACAAAAGAATCCAAGTGAAACCATTTTTTTTAAAAAAAAGCAAGGATGAAAATGATACAAAAATTACTTCTAGATAAATTACATCCATAATCTATAAGTGCTTTATCCGGTGGAAACAACCATATGCAAGGGTGAGATACTGTATGAATAATTCTGCTTGGAATCCTGAAAGTTAGAATGTAAAAAAAGAAAAAAAAACACTTTGGAGGGGATATTCAAAGGAACATCCAAAATATTCCATTATGGATTCAACATACTCTGTAGTGACAGGGAACAGATAGTATTCCTTTATAACAGGGGTGTCAAACTGAACACGTCACGTGATGTTGTGAGTTTGACACCCCTGCTTTATAAGATAACGGCTAATTTACTTAAACTTAAACAGATATACGTATTCCTTCAGCACAAGAAAGAGATCATTTTTTTTAATTTCCTTGACCATTTATGGTACAGATCTTGGGCAGTGGTGCATTTCAAACATATGAACAAACTGGTTCTCTGTGTGGTTCTCTGTGTGGATGCCACTTCCATTCTGGGCCTGGGTAACAAAAAAGTAGCTACCGGTTCTGCCGAACTTGTGCGAACTGGCTGAATCCCACCATTGATCTTAGGGTATTATATAGGCCCAGATTTTGTAGCCTTGTATTAAGTGATATTAATATTAAGATATAACTGATCTGAGAAGTCTATAATGCTTGGAAAGATGAAAGGAAAGAAAAGGACAACTAGTGGCAAGGAAAACAAACTAGATTTTAGAGGCAATGGTGGCTATGGAAAACCTGAAGGACCAGATCACCCTGGGACTAGTTATGCAATTGCTAAGAGTTGACACCAATTTGAAAGCACATAATCAGTCGAATTATTATTATATGGATCTAAAAGGCTAGTTAATCTCAACAATAAATTGTTTAAATAAAGCAGCTTCATTACTAATTGAAAACTAACCATGAATCAGCACAATAGGAACAGAATTTGTAAGAAAGTGATTGAAATTTGGATAAGTGGTGGTTAAGAGAAGAGATGAAAAAAGTCAGGAAAATACAACAGCGTTGGAACTTCTTTAAATGGAAATGAGAAAACTTGGATAATTGGTGTTCTTTTTCTTGTATCCTTTTGTGTGTTCTTAATGAACTGCCTGGTATCTTAATAACATAATAATAAAGTAAAAGCCTCAATATTTGCTTCACGATTCTTAAAATGAGTGCTTAAATCATCACATTTTTTAATGGAAAGTATGAATGGCTCTAACTAGCAGAAAAACAGCCAGCATTGCAAGAGGAGCAGAAGAGCAAGACCATAATTAGAAGAAAAAGGGCTGCATAAATTTAAGTAATATGAAATGAAGCTTTTTGGAGTGGTCAATTATATAAGACATACAAGCTGTAAGAATAACTTCTCAAACTTTGTTTTGATAAGAAAGGTCCTAACAATGCTTCTCCTTTTGAATTGTTGCCATCTCTTTTTCATTTATCTTGAATTATTCTGAAGATCAAAAGGGTTGGGAAAGGATTTTAAATGCTACAGGGTTGTGAAAAAAATAGCCACGTGTAAGACTATTTATAACCATGAACTATTATATATAATTATACTCAGATTTATTCAAGGAGACTGTAGCTGGAAAAATGAACTGCTATTTTTAAAAACACGATATATCATTTTCTCAACTAACGTTAAATCTATCTGATACTCAGAGAATATTCCCATGGTGTGACACCATTATGGGACTCTGTAAAGCAGACATAGGCCAGTGAAGTGGAAAAGTATAGCATTGAACAAAACCACTGATGGAAATGGTTAGGCCCTCCGAGTAGAAGTTAAACACAAAAAGCCTGAGGCCCAAACAATAAAAATATAATGAAATGAATAAAGGGGTTTATAATAGATATCTCTAATGTAATATAAATTACAGCATTTACCATTGCCAAGACTAATGAATATATATTCATTTGCATAGCACTTTGGTACCCTTCTGGATGAATAATGCCATATAAAATGCAGTAGATTACTCTCAAGGGTTAGTGAACTGTCTTCTTAAACTACTACCACTCAGCTGTGGCACATGGCCAACAGTGATATTAAACCATTAACGGTTATTATTCTCTCGATACTCTGTGTGAATCACAGTGTAGTGCAACATGGAAAGGTAGCAAAAGCACTGATCTTGAAATTCTGCTGGAATCTCAGTTCATAGCTCATTGCTTTCCTGACTAGGATTTTTGCTAAAACTACAGATGCTGCCATCAGTTTCATAAAGTAAACATGAGGATAATCCTGTTTGGCCAACTAATAACAAAACTTCATTGTTCCTACCCTCTATTTGGAGGAACATTGTGAAAAAAAGATTAAATTCTCTGGAAGGACTCTGGAACAGCATCATTTGGTTCAAGTAGAAGGCAAGTGATCTTCAGACATCAATAAGAAGGAAAGGTCTTGATTCTCTGAAAGACGACCTGAAGAACAAGATCTTCAAGAAGAACTTTTATGAATCTCCTCATTCAAAACGGAATCCCAGGCCTAAGGGACCCAAAAGAAATTAGATGATCCAGCTTGGATGGAGCTGAAGAAGATTGCAAGGACAGCTTGTAACAGCTAGCACCAGAATTATGAAGATCACACAGGAAAAGGAAACCTGCCTTTTTAAATTTTTGCTTTGATCAGGAGAAACTTTTTATAAAGCTGTGATCATATGCCAACTCATCAATCCAATTTGATGGAAGTGTGGCAAACTCTTGGGAAATGAGGATTTTGAAGAAGAGAAATTCTGTGACATGGCAGGAGCTTAAGAGAAGACAGAGGAGCTACTGTACTGTAATTTCAGAGTCTGGTGCTTACACAGCCTGCACTCAAAGGGTAGTTCACCAAAGGATGAATTATTGTGATTCTTTTGTAAACACTTGGCAGGGATTACAAGAGTTTATTGTGTAATTTTACTCAAGGCAAAAAAATATCAGGGGAGGGAGTGGGGAACTGTTGAATGAGTATAAGTTTAGCAATTGAATTTGTTATCACTGTGGTCTTCAGAAATGAAGTTCAACACTTCATTTCTGTGATACATGGTCTATATACAGAGGTCAAGAATTATGAAGCTCTAATAAATTTTAACCAAGAGCATAACTCATGTGTTCTTTATAAAAGACCGTGATATAGAATCAGGAACTGTATAACTAATGAGCCTTTTACAGTATATAATCCACATCTGTACAGTAGAGGAAGGAGAATATTTTTTTAAAATAATAGGATAAGTAAAATAAACAGTCTAGAATAATATTGGTCTGATAGTTTAATTTAAGCATTGGATGTGCTTCTTTCTATTTTGTAACACAATGCCGACTGTAGCTTTTGACAGCAAATAAAGGTGTCTTTCATGTTACAAAAAGCAGAGTAATGGTGCCTTGGTACCAGCCAGATATATTCAGCTACAATTTTCATCACTTGATCAGTACTCCTTAGTTGAGGAAATATCTAGATAGATATATTTTGGTATAGAAATGCATATAGGTAGTTTCTGGTTTGAATTGACAAAATCATTAGAAATGTTCTTTTGGGTGGCAATGAGAATTGATTACAGAAATGATTACATTGGCTTTTAGCACTGAGCAGTATTAATCAGAGAGCAGAATAAAGTGAACTTGGATATGCAGAATTTGGATATGGCTTCTCCTACACTGTAAATGAAAGGTGCTAAGCAATATGTGGTTTAACAATTCTGGTTTTTAACAAAGAATAAAGAGTAAACAATGGCCTTGAAGTATATCATATAAGTGCCTTTTGAAGTATATCATATAAGTGTCATAGAAGCATCTGTTTATACTTTTTTTTACAATTCCTCCCACATCAGCCACACACAAAAAAAAACACTTCTTTTTTAAAAAGAAAATAATGTCAAATGTGAGTTTAATCTTTTAAAGATATTACTTTTAATCAATTGTATCTGAAATACAATTGTGCCTTCAGTTATTTGTAAAAATAATAAAGGAGGGATAAAAATAAATAAGCAAAAATATTATAATATCTGATTTCAGATCTGCTTTAATGTATCAAATCATTGACTGTGCTTATACTGATCAATGACAACATAATTCACATTTAAACTTAATACTGTGGTAAAACAAATCATTTGCAGCATGGAAAGATGGAGTTAGCATCTGGAATTTGGTTTGTGTGCCTGTATCAAGAAGGGAAAAAAAGCACAAATGATGGTATACAATTGAAGCCCATTCCTTTTAAACCCAAAATTCATGTAAAATGGAGCAAGGCTTTGACTGTGTGGCATGACTGCCATTATTTTTTGACATTTTAACTTGAGAAATGTATGACACCTAAATATGGCAGACTCAAGATGATTTAACAATAAACAATTACTTTGTGTAAGGTTATGATGGATAGAAACCAGGCACCATGTAAAAGTAATCAGTGGTCAGTACATTTTTGGAGCGAGGTAGTGTTTTTAGCTATATTTTCTAGGTTTGCAGGTGTGTTCAGAAGATAAATTTATTGCAGGCTAATCTAAGGTCAGTTTGATGCTGCATTGTAAGTTACTATATTGTCTCTGTAATACTTGCAGGAACCCACTTAATATTGAGAAGAGTGTTTTGTTCATAAACTAATATATTTTTACAGCAAATTTTCATTGCTGGATATATCTTGCAGTTTAAATAGGATAGATGTTAGCTACCACCATAATTAATTTTCATAACCATGGAGATATTTTGCAGCTTAAATAGGACTGATTTTGGCCACAATCATAATTGAATGAGTCCACGTAGTGTGTTTCTACTTCGTTGTATATCTAGACAAATTCCCATCAGAAAATTCACAAATAAAAATATATTTCTCCTTAAATCAGCCTTCAGGAATGCTAAAACTCAACCTTTTAAAAGTTTTATTATTAGTAGTAATATGTTTCCAGGACAGAGTGATCCTTTAAAAAAAAAAAAAAAACCAATGGCCCCACAAACTATTTTAAACATCTCCCAGCACAGTAAGTCACTGTGTATAGGACCATTTTGGCAGTAGTACTGGAAAACTCCAAATGGGGAAAAATGTGCAGATTAAAAGGTACTTTGTTCAGATGTGATGTTTACTTCACTACATTGAGAATATTTATACTTAGCAGTAGGGTTTTTTATATACTTCTACCCACACTCTAAAATCTAAAAGAGGAAAAATGTTTAGGATAAATCTGTTGATCTGCAATTTGCTCATAACCTTAGTAGCATCTTTCTAGCAATTTTTAAATCTTCTATAGTGCATTAAAGACAGGTAAATTAAAATACTTATTTTTGCTTTTCATTATTATTCAGATGATGTGAAATTAAAAAACTAAAAAATATAACAAATTTTGCTAATTTATTATATAATTCTACATCTGGTGGTGCACATTTCCAAAATGCTGGGAATGCCACAATATTATGAAAATAGCTGAAAGTTCCATAACTGAAGAACAGCTTTCAGTACTTGAGACGAACTACAGAAGCCAAAACAAATCTGAAGCCATTCAGTTCCTTGAGGCATCAGTTTAACTTACTTTTTTTCCATATCAACTAAATGATTTAATTTTGAGTCATTATCAAATAAAAGTTCAGTACCATCTTGTCACTTTTTCTGTCCTTGGCCTTAAACCTCTATTATGTAGTCCTAGTAGTATACTGTCTACATTGTATCATTTTTTTCTAACTAATGTCATTAGTTTTGGTAGACTTTATTGTAAAATTATAGGTAACTTGATGTCCTTTAGACATTTTGGTTTTTAGTTTCTCTCAGCCTGAGCTAGCTAGCTACTGACAAGGAATCCTGGGATATGTAGTTCAAAACATTTGAAGATACTAAGCAACCTATCCCTGCTCTACTCTGAATTCAAAATATAGAATTACAGATTTTTAAAAGCTGAAAATTCATTGTCTTTTTTCAGGCATCCATTATCAGATTTAACAAGGATGTTTCAAACATAAATAACTTACTAGGCAAAAATTGTAGAAATTTACATTTTCTAATGAAAAAAAACAGTAAAGTTTTCTTATTTGATTTGGTTTAGACAATAAAATATTGTAGAAATATTGTATGATTCTATTTAAATATTATACCTTTCTATAAGATATCCTTAACTTTTTGTGACTTATTTATATTATGATACTGAGAATTTATCAGCATTTTTATTAGGCCTAATTTCCTGATGCAATTCAACTTTATAATGATGTACCTCTCAAACGAATATCCATAAAAATGAACTATGGGTTTTCAACCAGCATTGGCTAATAGATATGCTTTCACTAATTTCTCATTTCTCAAACCCATACTTGTTTCCCTGAAAATATATTCCACTGGTTAGCTTCTCAATAAGTATGTAAAAGTATTGCATGCTTTGTGAACTTTCCTTCCTGGAAAATATTATGAATACTATTCATTAACTAAACTCAGACTTTGTCCAGAGCCTTACTATCTGAAAACTTTACAAACACACACCCTGTTCTGTAAATGCAGAAAGCTGATTTGTTCCTATTTACATTGCAACAAATATGTTCTTTTCCACTGCAGTAGCCATCAAAATATATTTCACTGCTAATATAAAAATTTCATTTTGGATGGTAGAACACAAATAATGCTTCATATAGAAATTATTCAGACCAACTCCAGGCTTAGGAGATAAATTCAAGGTACAATCAATAAGTAATAATAGAACTCCCTGAAGTATACTTGAAGCCCATCACATTTTTGATACCATAGTTGAACTGTGATTTGGAAGTTTTTCTAACATTCAGCTGGAATCCACCTTTCTCTAACTCATTCATTACTCTGTCCTATACTTTGGAAAGAAAGATAACAGACTATGAATCTTCTTCCATGCAACCCTTTCAGTTATTTGAAGACTGCTATCATATTGTCTTCTTTTCTTCAGATTAAACATACCTAAATCCTATAATCTTTCTTCAAATGAAATAGTTTCTAGTCTCCTGCTTATCCTCATTGTCCTCCTCTCTCAACCTGTTCCAATTTCTCTGAATTATTATTAAAATGCAGCACATAGAACTGGACAGAGAAGTCAAGGTGGGGTCTGATCAAAGCAGAACAGAATGGAATGACCACTTTCTATGGTTTAGAAATTATACCTGTGGATGTAAACTAAAATTAAACTTGTGCTTTTTGTAGCCACATCACACATATTCAGTTTGCTGTCACTAAGCCTACTATTCCACATCCTATACCTGTGCATTTCTTTTTCATTTTCCTAAATGAATAACTGTGCATGTGTGCCTGTTACTCTGTTAATTTTAGACTTTTCTTCAATCTATCCAGATTTTTTGAAATATTTCTGTCTTCTAAGGTATTAGCTATCCTATAGAATTTTAGATCACTTGCAAATCTAATAAACATTATTTCCATGTTTTCATCCAAACAGTAATTAAAATATTGAAGAGTAGAGGATCCTGGACTGATCCTCATATCCTCCAATTAATACCTTTGTCCAGTTGGATGAAAAATTGTTATCAACGCTCTTTGGGAACAAGTTTCAAGTCAGTTGTGTATCCTTGTGCTGCAGTTCTACATAAAAATCCCATGAGAAAATATTTCACTAGCAATGTAGCCTGGTTCTGAATAAACATAATCTGTAATTACTTAGCATATGTAATTTTATTGTACATATGAATATTTTTCCACAATGTTGGGAAAAGTACATTATTAAATCTATATGGATATGTACGAGCGTCTTCTAAAGAAAAATTTTATTCTTAATTCTGCCCCTGACTCTTTGATACATCCATGCATCAAAGGCAAACGTAAATTAAGAATCACAAGAATTACAAACACAAAGGAGAATATCCTTTTCAAAACAAATTGTAGAATTCAATTTATTTATAAAAGTCCTGTCAAATGTTACAGTTTGTCTGCATCCTCCAAAAAATCATGACTAACCAATATGCATTTCATAGGAAAAATATGTCTAGGCTTAGACAGATCAATGCAGATCTTTCCTTATATTAGCCCATCAATGTAAAGTCTAGGTAAATTGGCAAATTTGTGTACATATTGTTTCCACTTAAGCAAAATTTATTTTTAAACCAATATCAAAACTTGA
This sequence comes from Crotalus tigris, assembly GCF_016545835.1. Lineage (NCBI taxonomy): Eukaryota > Metazoa > Chordata > Lepidosauria > Squamata > Viperidae > Crotalus > Crotalus tigris. The sequence goes on from NW_024100527.1 coordinate 1,247,505, forward strand.
TTTATTTTATACATTAAAATTGTATTTGTCTTTTCCTTCTGCATAATACTGCAATAATGGCAATGTTAGTGTGTGTATGTGTGTGTGTGTATGTATATAAGCTGAACGGCTGATAACACATGGAAAGAAATACAAACACATTCTTTTTAATATTTTTTTTTGCAATGATTCCATTTTATTAATAATACGTATGTTGGAAGCGCTGTCTTTAACTTTATTCTATTGTCAGGGTTAGGTTTTATGATAGTTAATTGTTTCAAAAACACATTGGTTTAACTCCTGTATATATTTAGCTGGTAGTAAGTATGAATCAGTATTTAACACTCCATAATAACCATGCTTACAACCAAAAAGACAGCCTCTTCTTTAATCGAAATGAAAATTAAAACATTGCACTAAAACATAATTATATGAACAAAGATAAATATAAACTCAAATGAATCATAACAGCACTGTTAATTCAAGCAACAAAAATTTGTAATTTGGGACTAATTACATATAGTTCTGATGTTTTTAGTACATCTTAAACACAGTGAGAGACCAGAGAAAGTGATCTTCAAAGAGTTTAATGTCAGCCTCTACCACAAAATACTTCTCAAGTTACTTATTAAGGACAAAAAAATAAATAAAGATTACCATTTTTTCCATAGTAGAATTCTTCTTTCTTAGACATTTTCTGATTCCTCACTTTAACCACTACAAGAACCTCATCAGGAAGAACAGTTTGTACAGTGAGTTTATGTCCACAAAATACTATTTGAGCAGGTTTAAAAATAAAGCTAACTGAGTGACACACCAAGTTCTCCAATCAGGACACAACTAAAAATGGGGGCAGGACTTCTGCTTTCTGAATAGTTATTTCATCTCATGCCAAAATAAGGCTAGTGCTATAAATGTGATGCAAGTAAGAATTCTATGCTATTTTCATTAAAGTTCTTTTTTTCCCAAACCATACAAATAGAGGCTCAACTTGAAACCACCACAGCCAGTTTAGTACTCGATATAGTGTCTCTATCATTACAAATCATTTTAAAATTTACCAGCTGTTGTGTCAACTATGTGTGTGCCCACAACTACATTATGTTGATTATTAGATGCAGTAGAGATGGAAGGCATTTCATGCATTTGTTGCATTCACATATAAAAACATTCCAGACATTTTGCTTAGAGTATTTTAAAATAAGTTATTTTAATATATTTTTTTAGTGCTAACCACATGCTGGTTGTGATCCATATGTAATGCAGAGGGGCAATTTACATCGGCATACATTGTCTGAGTTTCATCTATTTCAGGAACGTCATAGGATGCTAAAACGAAACTACCAATAACACAGCAGGTACAATATAATACATTATATTAAAATCTTTAAATTAATTTTAAAATGATGCAAAAATGAAATATGGGTTTCTCAAACCACATGGCTGGACTCTTTGCAGATAATTTTCCTCTCCGCAGGCCCCTTCATTTTTACATCAACAGCAGGCCAATGTTTTGACAAGCAGGTTATAAATCAAAACCAATGGTGCCATTCAAATATATTCCATAAAAAAAACTGATTCTTTAGTCAGGGCCCAAGAAAAGGAGAAGGTTGACTATGGAGATGAAGGAGAGGGCAGATCAGGCTACAATACCAAGAAAACCATTGAGGCTGACATCACACTTAACAATATTTATAGGGATTTAATTTCTTGCAGATTATGCATCTGCTGTGCAGATTTGTGAGTTTTGCTGGAGCAAATAAAAGGCCCATATTTGAGGAAAAACATTCTGAATAATAACCTGCTTCCCCTAGAATAGCAGTGCTTTTTTGTTTTCTCCTATGCTGAATCAAAAACTACAAATCCCAAAATTTATTAAGTAGAGAAGATGGCAAATACTAAGTGCTTCAGATTATTTATATACACACATGCATATAAAATTGTTGTTAAAATGGTTTCCATTTCTCCTTACAATAAGAACAAATTACAAGTCTGATTTTAGAATTTGTAATCTCAGCTTTCAATTACTGTATACAAGTTAAGCTAAACCAACCTATATGTCAGTGCTATTATAAAAGTCTTACAATAAAGATACAGGTAAACACATTGGTATGAGTATAACCCACCAGTAAAAACGAGACAATAAAGAAAGAATTCAATGTATCAGATATTTTCCCTCTGAATGTTGTGTCATCATATAACTCTGTTGCAATCACTCTCTGGCATAACCTACTTCAAAATAAATAATGCCTTGGAGGGAAATTATCCAAGTTTAATAAATTCCATTTGAGAATAAAATTCTCTTGATGAAATTCCAAATGATGCCATCTGTTGCCCTAGAGGACAGATGTCTAAGATCCCATACAATTATTTTGTTATTCTGGGAGCAGCTAAATAGATTTATGTGGCCACATACTGATATAGAAAATGGAGTGTAAGGATCTCCTGGGCTTTCAAGAAAATGCAGTAACTGGATTTTCTTCCCCCCCCCCAAAAAAATTATGCTTTTAAACTAATTTTAAATGTAGGCTTGCTACCAATTTGTTAATATTGTAAAAATCACACTTGATATGACATGTGATGCAAAGCGTTCTTGTTCATTCTTCCAGTTAAATCATCCTTGTTTTGCTATAGGATATTCCACCTCCCAGCTTCTTCAAATTTCAGTCACCATTCTGAGGGCAAATCATTTCTTTGTTTGGGATTGCTTCTTTCGTTTTTTCCCCCCCTTTCCCCCCCTTTCCCCCCCTTTCCTGCTATTTTGTTTCTCCAGTGTTTGAATAAAGTCTTATCTATACACGGAGTACAGCAACAGTCCACAGCAGAAAGAGAAAGAATTACAAACAGATTTTATTAAGTATAACACCAGTGAACGTGCTAATCTTTTCAGTATTTTTACCATTTACTGCAGTAAAATACAGTAAAAGCACTTCCAGATAAATTGCAAAGGCTAATAATTGCACCAATACAATGAAACCAAAGATTGATTGGAGAATGCTTAGTTTTAGTTTAGTTTTACAAGTTTCCATTAAGTCCAGGAAGAAAATCAAAGGGAATATTTATTATTTTTGTCAGTTGGTAAATTTCAGGGCTTCAGATAGTGAACTATTCCCAACATTTATCTCTAATCTGGCCTCTCCAGATGTATGTTGGTCTCACATCTGAAATAATGGTAATAGCTTTTTTCTGAAGCTCAAGGTAAAAGTCTTCGATTTTGGCACATGATAACAGCATTATTAACAATTCATATATCGCACCCAGTTCCTATGGGGAATTGGGAAACTCACTTTAGAACTCTTATGTGAAACTCAGTCAGAGGAACCTGGTCTCACACCAGTTTCAGAGTCTGAAGTGAAAAGGCTTAACAATAACTTCAAGACAAGTATGGCTCCTAAGGCTCCTAGTTGTGACCATAGCTTCTCTGAAATGTAAAATCTCATTAACTGGCAGATGACCTCAATTTTATCACACATGGATCAACTGAAAACAGATTAAATAGTGGCCATTATTGCCCCTGTGTTCAAGAAAGGGGATGGGTGACCCTGCCACCGTATTGACATACGATCTTGACAATATTATAAGCAAGTTTTATGAAAGCCATTTGAATTGGAAGCTCCAAGAAGGGCTGGAAAACAAAATTATTAGGGTCTGTGAACAAGTGGAGTTGAGATCTAATCTGCAGGACATTTGTTTCATACACTCTATCACAGAAATGTATTCAGTATAGTATTTACGTCATTCATAATTTTAATATACATAGTAAGAGTTGATGCAGATAGCAACTCTCGTGATAGATAAAATCATAACTGATATTGTAAATGAAAAACTGTGTTCCTAAAGAAATAAATATGAATATGCAGCGCTATTAATATTTGTAGTCATTGTATGAGCTTGTGCCAGATATATCTAAAATTCAATCTTAGTTAAAGCCATGGAATAGTTCTACACAACAGAGTGAGGCTAAGAATCAAACCCTAAATTTATCAATACAACCTCTACCTGTAATAAACGTAACACTGCAGTGACTCACTTAACCACTGTGGCAAAAAAAGGTCGCAAAATGGGGCAAATGCACTTAGCAGCTGTTTTGTTTAGTGATGAAAATTTTGTGCTCAATTGTGATCATAAGTCAAGGACTGTCTGTAGTCTTGAAGGGCAGCTCCATCTAGAACACATTATAGCGGTGCACATATAAGGTGACCAGAGGGTGACTAACTGTTTCAAGTGTCTCCTGATCTAGTCCATGTGTCCATGTGTAGAAAACCCTTGTGATCATAGCTGCCAACTCAAAGAGGAGCTGTGAGTCCATGAAGATCCCCAAACTGTACATTACTCAAAGGGGTAAATATCGATATGTTCCTAGGTACAATACATTACAACTACTAAATCTTGCCAGGATTAAATCTGATCCTGTTCCTTATGGCCTCCAGACAATGAAGCCACGAAGCAGATATACTCTGTCTAAATATCTGATAAACGTTATCATAATGATATTTTTCTCACCGCAAGTTGAAACCATAATATCTTGTTTCTCTTCCTTTTAATCAGCTTTTGTTAGAATTAAATAAAGATTTTCAGTTCTATCCCATATGTACCTTTTAGTGATTTCTCAAAGTCAATATCATAAAGGGAATCATAAAATACAAACAGCATATGTTTTAGAAGAATTGGCAGACAGTTTTTCATCTTTTTTTAATCTAGTGAAGCATTTTATTTCAGATATAATTTTCTGTAACTCTTTAGTATTACTATTTCTCTTGACACCTTCATTCAACTAAAAGTAGCACTGCCTTCAAAGATAACTGTAGCTAAAATAGAAGTTCAACTGATTTTAAAAAGCATAGTTTTCTGTACTCAGCAAGTTTTGTTCCTACTTTAGTCCCCTAACACTGATATACAAAAGAGAAACACTGTAATGATACAAACCTTTAATGCAATTTAGCATAATTCATGGTTGTAAAATATGCTTTTAATGGATATTGTTTGGCCTTTAGTATGAGTTTATAACTTGCTGTATCTCAGCAATATTTTCAGTAAAAGAATTTATTTCTGTTATGAAAAAAACACAACTATATATTTCATGCTCTATTTTATTTTTGAAAATGATTTGCAATATGCTGTATATACAATAAAAGTGGCTGAAATTGCTAGGAAAGTAATAGCCCAAATATAAATTAGAAGATCTACAGTTGCCAGAATAGAAGAAAATATTATTTCTTATAATATAATAGGGATTTATGCTACAGAAAGTAATTTGTGTATGTTGGATTTACTTATACCCACTTTTTATTAATATTGAAAAGATTAAACAAATAAATATAAAGTGCAAAACAGGAACAGAAAATTAGGTAAGGGAACCAAGCATCAGACACCAATTCTCAATACTATAGCCCCAGAAAGCATTTAACTAATGGTTGCAAATAATGCAAATTATATTCTTACATTTCCCATTAACAACAGTTGACACCCTTCTATGGCATTGTACCCTAAACTTTTTCACTCTCTTCCAAGGAAATTTCACAACAGATTAATTTATGTATATTTTTATTCATTTGGCTATCACTCTATGTTTGATTTTTTTTTCTTATATAAGGCTGCCTAGTTAGGAAAATTGAGAAGTCTGTACATTTGGTATAGACTTGGTACGTTCCAGCACATAGAAAGTAGAGATAAAAAAATAACTTAGTGCACATTTTTCTAACATGCATGTCATCTTATTATGACTTCATCTGTATCCAGCTACAGAGCTGCTTGCTACCTCAGTTGTAACCATTAATCTGAAATCTGAGTCTCCAGAAAAGAAAACCCTGTATGAAACAGTAAAGCTTGTACAATCAGAGGAAGGGAGGAAGGAAAGATTTCTGATGCTCCCTGCTAGCTTCCCACAAGGAACTTCAATGAGGAAGCCTGCAGGAAATTGGAAATTGCTCCTAATTCCAATACTTTTTTACCCACCTCTGGTCATACTGTTTCTGTTTAGATAAGGAAATATCTCTGAAACAATGACAAGGGTGTCTAGCGTTTAAATGTTTACAGGATATATTTAATACATGCCACATATAAGTTGTCATGCTGTTCTCAGGAACAGAACAGCAGAACAGCATGACAATAATAACAAAAGTTCCTCAGTGCAAGATTTTGCTTGACAAATAAGCAAAAATAAGTGAATTAGGATTCAAATATTGGGATTGGCGGCCAGAAGAAAATGAACTACAGTATTTTCCCCATTGATTTATCTAGGTGATGTCCCATTAAAATTAAGATAAAGGATTTTTCCCATGCAAACATGTCTCTACTGATCCAAATGTCGATTAGAAAAAGGAATGAAGTCCCTATTACCTAGATTAGGCTCCTTAGACTAAGGTTTGTATTTACAAATCTCTGTCTCTGAAGTTGAAACTATATAGGTAGTCCGCACTGGAAAAAAATGACTTATTATCCTTTTCCAAATGCTGTGGCATCATCCTCATGTGATCAAAATTCAGATGCTTTGGCAATTGATTTATATTTCTGACCGTTGCAATGTCCTAGGATCATGTGATTCCCTTTTGCGATCTTTGGACAAGTAAAGTCAATGCAGAAGCCAGATTCACGTAACAATCATGTTACTAACTTAACAACCACAGTGACTCGCTTAACAACTGTGGCAAGAAAGGTCATAAAATGGGACAAAACTCACTTAACAATTGTCTACTTAGCAACAGAAAATTTGGGTTCGATTGTGGTTATAAGTCGAGGTCTACTTGTAGTGTATATATGATTAATAGTATGTTTTGCATGGTCTTATGCAATGTTTCTATACATAGTCAGGGTTTTTTTTTGTAATAGAATGCTCAGAACGGAGTTCTGGCACCTTTTTTGGATGGAACCTTGTAAGGTAGGCAAGGGGGGGGGTTGTATGACGCACCTTTTTTTTTTTTACAAAAAAAGCACTATACACAATTATAATAGTTCTTAAAGTAATAGTGAATGCATTATTATATTTATACTTGTGTTTTCTCCATAAAAACCTCTCAATTCAATAAATATAGAATAAAACAAAATTTAACTACTTCTTTAAAAGTTCATTAAAGAGAGCATTAAGATTTGTATAGAAAGAAAACTGCCTAATTAAGCAATTCAGTACTTGCAGTATAATCCCATATGCCCTGTGGTTCAGGTACTGAATTTTTAAACAGGTCTTTTTAAAGCAATGATCTAATTTAAAATAATGAACATATTTGCTTGTTGGGATACACATTATTAATTGACATCGGTAAAATATTAAATGTTTTTAGACACATATGCAGAGCAAGAGCCAGTTTAAAACATCAATATAATTAATTGAACATGAAGGGATTTGCTGAGATCCTGGAAAACAAAATGGAACATAATGAATATACTGCCACTAAAAATATAAAGTTCTTCTATTGCTTTATTTTTCAGATCAATTCCATGTCAGCATTTCAGTCTTGTCCTTATTAATCCAATTTTGTGATAGTAAATTAAATTGCTGTACATATTCCATTATCAATCATGGATAATGTTCGTATCAGAAACAATAATAATAACATTGTCAGCATATAATTTCAATTTATGTTTTTGGTTTGCTAATTTAATTCCTGAAATTTTATTTTCTTGACATATATTGTGTTTGTAGCGCCAATAAAAATAAAACGGAGAGAGGCAACAGTATTGTTTTATTAGCTTCATTATTGTATATTTTTGTAACGGAAGACTATTTATTATTATCTTGGGTTCTTTTTAACTACTCTGTATCAACAAAAGTGAGTTTGGATAGTTTTCTTCAAGATCATATCCATGAAGTGCTATTTCAAAGTGTCAAAAGTTTTCTTCATACAGGGAAAAATTATAGATCTTATTTTTTTGATTTTGTCAATAGCATTCAAAATATGTCTTTCATTTATTCTTCTTATTAAGAATTACTGTTGTTAGTACCTTAAATTTACACATTTCCTTTCCTTTTGGAGCTCAACACACTATACATGCAGACATACACTCACATCATTTTAATTATACAGCAACAATCCTGTGATTGTTGGACTGAGAAATAATGACTAATCCCAAATCATCTTTTCAGCTTTGTAGTCAAGTGGAAGGCAATCGGTCTAGGTTTCTTTCATCTGAGTCTAATTCTTTAACCATGATACTGTACCAGGGATGTCAAACTGTCAGCCCGTGGGCCGGATGTGTCATGCCGAAACTGCACCCACCCTATTGCTGGCAATGGAAAAAAAGACACGATATGTCGCGACACATCACGTGACATTGCGAGTGTATAGTTTCCTGCACTATACACAGGAAATCCCAACTAAAAGGAGGAGGAATTCTTTCTTGTATTTCATTCTTTCAACAAAGATTTTTATACTTATTAGAACATACCTTTATCATCTCAAAATTCTAATTAAATGTCACAGAATATGAGCATCTTCTTGTTTAAATGCATATGTTGCATTTGTACAATTGAAAGCAATTATAAAGTAATAAAATATTTATATTCAAATGTACAGTACTTCTTGAACAGCATCAAATGGAAATACTCGTTCCTTGAGGTTATTATTAATCTGATATAGCCTATTCTGCTACTTTAGCATGCTTATTATTAATATGTTACACAATGTACATGAATATAAGGCACATTTTATAAATTTTACTTTGGTTGAGTTTAATAAATTAGAAAGAAAACTTATATTAACAAGTTTGCAACAAATAAAAAATAAAGGTAATAATACTGGTTATATGCAAAATTGCCACATTAAGCTTTCCCTAAATTTTATTGTGGTTAAAGATTTTATAAGATAATCAAAATAAAATCTGTAGCTGAAGAAAATATGCAAAGGCAGTTCCATTCTTTAGATTGGTTCATCTCTAAATTTCATCTATAAAATAATAATTAAAAAGCACTTTCAGCTTCCAAGTATCTGAAATTTTCATTTGGCTTTGCGAGTCAAGCATCTGAATATATATGATATAATATTTGATGGATCACATTTGAACAACATGTTCATCATGGCTTAAAATTTGCAAAGAATGCATCCAATTCTGCATGCTAAACTTCTCACATCTCCGTATAGTTTTTCAGCTGTCCTAACTTGTTTAGTTGTTGTTCTTTTTAGCATGCTTAGGCTCCATATCTATGTCACTTATTCTTATTATGCAGAAAACACATTTAAAACAACCCACAATTCTAACAAACTGTATATTACTCTACTGAAAATGCAGCATGTATTTCTCAGTCAAGTCTTTATCTTAACATAAGTTTTCATGTTAAAATATTATACCAAAGAAAAGGCTGTATTTCATTTACTCTTCAAAAGGGTCATATAGCATATTCCAAATTATATGTCGCCCTCCAAATATACTGGAATTTCCACAATTTCAAAATGGGAGAAAGGTAGCAATCAAAAATGATCCAAGATTTACACATTTACTATTATACTGTTCCTGCTTCTGAGAGAACAAAAATGAACTATTAAATACTAAAACCACACTGGAAGAGATAAAAGAAACAGACAATGGTGAATGACAATGGTGAAAATATCTTGTTATAGATCACAGCTTTAAAAGAAAATACGAATTTTTCCAACTGTAGCTTAAAATTGCAGTTTCTTTATTTTGTGTATTCTTATCTACACTTTGAGTATGGTTAAAAACATGCAGATTGCTTCCACAGAAACTGTAACTTATGTATGTCCCCCATTTGTAAGAAAATTGTTAACAGATATTTTGACATATGGTAGATAAACCCCTAATAATCTTTAGATAGCCAAGGAAACAGTCATGATGTTTTATTTCCAAGCAACTAAGTGCTACCAATTGCCAGAGATCATGAGGTCAAGATCCAATAATCGTTACATCAAGGCCTTCACAATTTGGCCTTCCTAACCTGGAATGAAAAAAACTCAATTCTCCTAAAAATTATTATCCATATTCTGTACAGGCTGGCATGGTTAGCAATCTGCCATCATAACCCCTCTCCTAGGAATGAAAAGCTAGTAAATCTTTCTGATTGCCTAAACTACCTCTTCTTGATAAGTATTAAATTAACTCTCTTTTCTCAAAAAGCATAAAAGTAAAAAAGCATCATTGCCTAAGGAGCATATATAACACTGAAAATTCATTTTGAACAGACAATAAATATTTAAAGGAACTGATTTAACTTTTCAAACATTTAAAGAAATCATTTTTGATTCCCTATTTACACTGATCTTGTTTAGACGGCAATGTACTTTCATTCTCAATTTAACAAACTGGATTTTTAGTATTCACATTAAACTCAAGGATATTAAGAGTCCTTCATGCTGATAGGTATACTTAATCACTTAGAAGTTTTGCTCATGTTAAAACAAATTTTCACTGATTCTTCATCTAAAGTATTAAAATATGTGTTGTTGTTAGTTGCAAAGTCGTATCTGACCCATCGCGACCCTATGGACAACATTCCTCCAGGCCTTCCTGTCCTCTACCATCTTCTGGAGTCTATTTAAGCCAGTGTTTCTAAACCTTGACAATTTTAAGGTATGTGGACTTCAACTCCCAGAATTCCACAGCCAGCAATGCTGGCTGTGGAATTCTGGGAGTTGAAGTCCACATGCCTTAAAATTGTCAATGTTGAGAAACACTGATTTAAGCTCACACTACTGCTTCAGTGACTCCATCCAGCCAACTCATTTTCTGTCATCCCCTTCTTCTATTGCCCTCAATCTTTCCCAGCATTAGGCTCTTCTCCAGTGAGTACTTCCTTGAAGTTTTATCAGTTATATCACTATAATCTAGGTCTCCTCAAAATTATAGAAACTATTTTTTTTTACTTCTATGCTATGCATTCTGTAGTCCTCATCATGTTTACCACATTTCCCCAAAAGTAAGACCTACCCGGAAAATATGTATTACAAGTCCTGTAACCTTTCTCTTTCAGTTCAAATTCAAACTCTTTTCTTCTTTCTATTATAGTATCCCTCTGTAAGATATCAACAGGACTTCTCCAATATGAAAGATTTTCATTCTGCTCAACATTAAAGGTAATTGGCAATAAAAATGTTTTATGTATCCTGTACTCATCATCCTCGTGTGATTACACAGGCTGTAATTTAATGTCTCAGTTGAGGAGCTATTCATAAACCATTCAAATTGTGCCTTTCTGCTTTAGAATGTCATGGAAAGCATTTGACTGGGTTTTGCCTCTGGTTAGCATCTATTTTGCATCCAGAAACACACATAAACATCAAATTCAAATTTTCCCAGAATTTCCTATAGGAATAGTTGTTTCTAGAATCTAGACCTTTTGCTAAAGGAACATTATTTGGGAGATAAAAGCTTAAAAACACCTTTGAAAATATTCAAAGAAATTACAATAATGTAGTAATTAAAATACATGGATATATAATTTAAAAATCAGGTTAACAATTATAGCAAGAATACAGTACTACTTAGTTTTCCATTTGTTCTTGAACCTTACTGCCTACTATTAATGTTAAAAATAATTGAAAATTAATAAGAGATAAGAAAAACATCACCAATTAATGATTTAGCTAATGTCCTTCCTTTTTTCCCCTAGATTATCCTATCACAAACAATGCCTTCTGCAACAAATGATCACTAGATATAATAGGAATGGCAAGGCAATTTTTTTCTATCTATGAAGGAGAAAAATTAATTCCATCTCATCTCACAAACTGTAATGAACATATTAGTGGACACTAATTTTATGTAATAAAAATATATTACAGGAAAAACTATTGAAAAAATGTGTATTTTAGAGCAGGGTTGTCAGCCCCCTTGAGGCACGTCCCACTACTGGGCCTTGAACTGTACAAAACTGGGTCGCAGAAGTGGCAGGTGAACAGAGGCGCATGCATCCCCATTTGCACGAGCAGCAGGTGAGCATGTGCGTTTCATTTGCGCAAGTGTTACATGCGTGCACTTACCTGCCACTCACGCTGAGCCATTCCCTCTCCCCCCCCACTGGTTCACAAAGCTGTAAAGATTGGGAAATTCTGTTTTAGAGTCATTCATAAAATTATGTATATAGGAAATTATATTTGCAAACTGATTTGCAAAGAATTGAAAACACATTTAAAATTGGAAATATTAAAAGGGAACAAAATCATACCTGGCATATTTCTTAAACTCTACACTTCTGAACAAGAGAATATTAACTTTAAAACCTCAGTTACACTTTAATATTCTGGCAATCCCATACTACAAAGGATTTCAAAACTCCTTTAACAAGTTTATTAGGATTGTTTAAACAAACCCTGTCTTTGGATCTTTTTGATATTATCTAGAAGTTTTGTTACTCTTGGAACCTGTGTCTATTATTACAACAAAGATATTATTCATTCTGACACTAATTTGTTTAATTTGCTCATAATGTACCTACTACAGTGAATTTGTCTTGTGCAATGAATTTACTTAAATCTTATTATTCCAGATAAACACTGTTCTACAACCAAGCTACTTCTCCAAAATTTGATTTTAGTCATCAATGTATGAAACTAAGTTTAGTTACAATTTTGCTTCTAGATGATTGACAATTATTTAGTGATCACTAGTTAGCATTCTGAAGACATCAGCTCCCAACTGAATTAAATAACTGCATTGTCTGACATCAATTCTATTATTCGTTTTTAGTTTAATTTTCCAGGTGGAATATTAAAGGGGCACTAGGAAATGCATGTTGCAACATAGAAATTGAACTGTTGTACAAGAAGTCAGCTATCCTGATTCAGTTTGCCAAAGAACACAGGAAACTTCACAGATATAAAATTCCTATTTAGATGTTAGTTGCACAAAGTGAAACCATATACTGAAGACCAGGTGTTAATTCCATTCCCTACTACAGTATATGGCAGTTAGCACCATGCAATGCCTATGACTTAAACAGGGACAATTGCACGTGAAGAGCTAGTATTTGTGGATTAATTATTATGCCTATAATATATGATTTCACCATCACAAAACTGAGTACTTTAGAGATACAACCAATATCACATGGCAACCTTGTCTTTTTTTTGTTGTTGTTGTTAAAAAAAAGTGAATTGAGATTCACAGTCAAAGAAAGAGATCATTACTGGGTCAGTACTGGGCCGTGGCCCATTAGGAACTGGGATGCACAAGTAAGCGAAGCTTCATCTGCACGTGTGCGGGATCAAGGTAGAGCGTGAAACCATGCCTTCCCCAGCTGTCCCCAACCTTTTGGATCCCTGGTGCCCCAAATGTTGGGGACAGATGATCTAGATAATTAGAATTGAAATAAGACCATTATTGTTAAATAATGGGCAATACAGGTAATCCTTGTTCAGCGACCGCAATTGGGACTAGCCACTCTGTCCTTTAGTAAAGTGGTCACTAAGTGAAAATCATGTGGACACAGCTGTGCTTATGATTTTACTTCAGCTTTCCTGTTTTGTAGTATCAGAAGGATATGACACAAACAGCAGGAAAGGTTTACACAACTTAACTCATGAGGAAGCTGAGTAAAAGGGCAAATCTTACAGATCTTGTTCCCCATTCCCTACTTTTTGGGATGCCCACCCCAGCACTGGAATAATTAGCAAGAAGGGAATTAATGTTTTCATTTATATTAATAGGAAATGAAGGGATTATGTGAATGTAAGCGGGGAATATGCCAGTGTCAGCTCTTTGCCTAATGCTCTCCCAGCCCCAATAAAAATCTTAATTAAAGTCTTGTCAATTTCAGACAGCAGCTTCCAGCAAACCTCAGTTTATTAACATCACAGAGCCAAACTTGTTAACTTGCCCTTAGTAGTTTTTAAGGATGTGCTGCGCTATGGAGAAAAGCAGTTCAGGGAAAGATAGCTTGTTTAAGCAACCTCTCCACTCTGCAATAGGGGGGAAAGAAAAAAATGGGTCAAGCACAGGACACCTATTAACTGACTGTAATGGTGAATGCATGATTGAGACAGAGATGCTGTGATGGTTGTAAATGAGGACATTGGACAAAAAGTTACCTTTTCATCACCATCATAACTGCAAACACTAGCAGTTCAAGGCAGCCCCTGTCAGCTTTATTATATCATAATTAAATGAGGACTATTTGTTTACAAATACAGGTAGTCCTTAACTTACAACAGTTCATTTAGTGACCATTCAAAATTATAATGGCACTGAAAAAAGTGACTAATGACCATTTTTCACATTTGCGAACTTTGTAGAAACCACATGATCATTTGATCATCTTTTACGACCTTCTGACAAGCAAAGGAAATGGGGAAGCCAGATTCACTTAACAACTGTGGCAAGAAAGATCAGAAAATGGGGCAAAACTCACTTAACAAATATCTCACTTAACAACAGAAATTATGGGCTCAATTGTGGTCATAAATTGGAGACAACCTATACGATTTGCAGTAGAGGTAGTCCTTGACTTAAGATAACAATCAAAACCAGAATTGCTGTTTTCATAAATATATGCCAGTTGCCATGTGACCATGGAGATGTTGCAATGGTCATAAGTGCAAGGAAAGGCAATAATTCATTTTTTAAAATGCCATTGTAACTTTGAATGGTTGCTTAATGTATAGTGGTAAGTCAAGTACCTGTATAGTTTTCATTTACCTGTTAAAATCTGTACTTCCTTTTTCACTTCTATACAGAAATAACTGTACAAATCATGGCCAATGTAAATAGCAAAAATAACTTCCCATGCTTGTTTACCCAAATGCTGAATGCAGTTCAAACTTGCTTTGTTTTGGGTTTTTTGCAAGTCCCTCTGGTTTAATTAGGTTTGTATAATATCACTACACAGGCTGCAAATGATTATTGCTAAAAAATAACAATGGGCTTTTTTTCTCGTAGAAACCTAAAAAGAAATATTGAGCTTTATGCCATTTAGACCCAAATTACATATCTGTTTACTGCCCCATCAGAGGTTTCACAGCAAAATTTCCAAATTAATAAACATACTAATATAAAACATACAAATACCTATATACACAATACATTTAAGGGACTTATATTAGCATACGCTATTGTATTAACTGCAAGAGTAGCTAAATGATTTTTTTTCTTTAACAAACATTTTGAATTAATTCTGATGAATTTAGTTTGGAGAAGGTGAGGTCACTAAAGCAAGATCTTAAATGAAAAAGTAAATATCCAAGCAAGTGACTAGAGATTAACTTGTGGAAAACGGCGGAAAGGAAACAATAGTAAGATACAAATCAGTAGTCAGACAAGAATATACTTTCAGGGTTTGTATCAGGGATTACATCCAGAGACAATAAACTGAAAAGAGTTACAGGAATTGACCCAAGGTGAAAATATTACTGAAAGGTGAGTTAAAGATGGACTGCAGCAACCTTCATTTAGAATAACACAGAAAAATGGGCAACAGACATATGTTTTGTTAGACCAGGGGTCCCCAACTTTGGCAACTTTAAGACTTGTGGACTTCAACTCCCAGAATTCTGGAAGTTAAAGTCCACAGGTCTTAAAGTTGCCAAGGTTGGGGACCGCTGTGTTAGACAATCATAGTGAGCAGTTTTATGAGAAATTAACCCAGTATCATTGGTAGGTTTGTATCAAGGCAGCATTTACTCTCTAAAGCCCTGAAACTTCCCTGATCCTTATACTGTACAGTGGTACCTGGGTAGTCACTGTTAATTGGTTCTAGGAGGTGCGATGAATATCAAAAACAATGGGAACCAAACAATTGTTTTCCATAAGGAATAATGTAGTAAGTCACAAGGCAGCCAACACCAACACATTCTAGCTTTTGTATTGAATACCAAACAAAAGATGAATATCAGGACAAAATATGAGCCGAGATGGCGCAGCAGTTAGAGTGCAGTACTTCAGGCCACTTTAGCTGACTGTGTTCAGCAGGTCAGCGGTTCATATCTCACCGGCTCAAGGTTGACTCAGCTTTCCATCCTTCTGGGATAGGTAAAATGAGGACCCAGATTGTTGGGGGCAATGTAAATATATATATATATATACATTGCTTACTGGTGTACACCGCTTAGAGAGTGCTTGCACTTAAAGCGGTATATAAGTCTCATAAATAAATAAATAAATAAATAAAATTTTCATGTCAAAATGCATTGACTACCAAATTCGATGAGTTTCAAAGCAGTCAAGTACCGAGGTATCTCTGAATCTGAAAACACATTATGTTGCAGTTGCATTTAAATATCTTTCAACTATGGAAGTCACAAATATAAATGTACAACACCACAGACCCTTGAGAATCTGTTGGTCTTGTGAGATAGGCCAGGTCAAGTAACACACCACAGGAATTCTATGAATATTACTTTATTGCTACAGGCCATGTTAACTGAACTTTGAATGCCAGTCCAAAAATTTCAGGGTCCCTTTCTAAGTCAATGCAGAGTTGTTGAGTCTCCTCCCCAAGGCTGAACAATCATTCCCCCTCCTATCTCATGGCTGGACTCCTATACAGAATCATAATTATTTGGTTTTATTCCAATAGACCCCAGAGCGAGAAAAAAATCTCCCTATAATGTCATATTTGGGGAGTAATGGAATGCAGCATACATTTTTTTTTGTACTATAAGATGGAGGAGGGCTCTAATATTCCAGAATTTCTTGTGGGACTGTTGAGAATAAGAAGACTCAACATCTACCAAAACAAAAAACAAAAAAGCTATTGATTTATCAATATGAAAATAATAAATGTATATAATATACAATATGCAAAAGTTGTCAACATTTTTCTTTTCAAACTCTGTGTACAGGTAAAATTTTCATGTGGCTCATTTGTTATCTTGTGCCAATCAAAAAAAATTCTGGTTAGTTTCAGTCTTATTGCCTGCAGCTGAGCCAAAATTGCAAATATAATGCAAATATATAAATAATTTTGTAAGTAATTAATGCAAATTTTGTAAGTAATTAATGCAAATATATAAATAATTTGTGTCTCCACCCAGCCAAAATAAAATATTAAGCATTCATTAAGGTTGAGAACCTAATGAAAGTAGGTTTGGAAGAAAAATATATTTCTGACTACATTTCTCCTGTTTCACCAAATGACCTATTATCAAATCTCCTGGAAAGTCAGCAACCCTATTTGTATGCATTTCATGGGGAACATTGTGAAAAATTGTTCTCCACCGTACATTTCTGATGCAACAGTGTATGTTGGCCTATGAGTAGTAGTGATTATGATTCTAATAATACAGGACAGTATTTGGTGATAAGGGAAAAAACAAAGAACATGCACGGAATTTTAAAGCTACATTAAAGGTTGCCTGGCAAACCAAGAATTTCAAGGCTTCTGTTAATACTGATACGGAAATAAATGAATTTTCTATTGACAGAAAATGCACAGTACCAAGCTCCAGAGTTGAGATTTAATATAACCCCCAGAGCCATGTATACTATATACTATATAAAATATAGCTATGAAATCCATTAATCCTTTTATTTATTTTTTCTTCATATCACACACACACACACACAATTGTGAGCAATGACTAGGAAGAGAAAATAGTGCTAAAGAAAATATTTTTTTTTTTTACAAAAAAACATTGAATAAGATTAAGTGTTCAGCAAGTACAATAAGTAAAACCAGGGCTTTTTTTGTCATAGAATGCCTAGAACGGAGTTCCGGCACCTTTTTGGGATGGAACCATATAGGGTAGGCAAGGCGGGTTGTATGACGTTTGTGAGTTCTGGCACCTTTTTTTTTTTTTTACAAAAAAAGCACTGAGTAAAACAATGGGATTTTACATTGATTGCTGCCTCATATTCACTGCCAGTGGACAATATCCTAACTTGCTCAAAAAAAGGGGGAGGGCCTTTTCTTAACTTAGAAAGGAGAGTAGATATCTGCTTCCCAAAAACGACAGCTTTCTTTCCCTGTTTACTTTCATCTGGAACTCAACATGATTTAATCTTGTCAAAAGTATACCTTTGGCATGATTATACCCCAAGGATCACACAAACTTGCCAAATGTCATTATGTTTTTGCTCTATAACAGTGGTTCTCAACCTTCCTAATGCCGCAACCCTTTAATACAGTTCCTCATGTTGTGGTGACCCCCAACAACCCATCCAGCTGGCCGGGGGGTATCAAAAACTTGACCAAAAAAAAAGAGGAAAAAATGGGAAAGTATAGGTAGTCCTCGACTTACAACAATTCGCTTAGTGACTGTTAGAAGTTACAACAGCACTGAAAAAGCGAATTATGATCATTTTTCACATTTATCATTGTTGCAGCATCCCCAGGGTCATGTGATTTACATTCGGATGCTTGACAACTGATTCATACTTATGACATTCACAGTATCCCAGGGTCACATGATCAATGGCCAGGGGCCGTGGCCAGCTGATCACTCAGGTTGCAGAGTGCCTGTGGGGGGGAATCTGTGGGTCTCTTGGATGGGACTCGAATGGGTGCCTGCCTTCCTTACCTCCCCTTGTCCCTTCCTTTCTTCCTTCCTTCCTTCCTTCCCTTCACCTCCTTTTTAGTCTCTTCCTCCTTCCCTCCCTCTCCCATTGTCCCTTCCTTCTTTCCTTCCTTTCCTTCACCTCCTTCTTAGTCTCTTCCTCCTTCCCACCCTCTCCCATTGTTCCTTCCTTCCTTCCTTCCTTCCTTCCTTCCTTCCTTCCTTCCTTCCTTCCTTCCTTCCTTCCTTTCCTCTTTGTCCCTTCCTCCCTTCCCTCCCTTCCATTGTTCCTTCCTACCTTCCCTCTCTCATTGTTCCTTATTTTCCTCCCTCTTCATCCCTTCCTTCCTCCCCCCCCTCCGTGCCCAGGAAGGGACAAGGAGAGGGGGATAGGCTGCCAGCGTGGCTGGGGGCTTTACTGCCGGCAAACCTGCCTGTGCACAGGCAGAGACAGAGGAGAGCTCACCCAGCTCACTTGCTCAGCTTCGCCAAAAGACATGCTATTTGCTAAGTTAGCAGAAGCTCCAGGATCAGCGCCGGCCTACAGCTGATTCGCACTTCTGCTAAATTAGCCAGCTTGAGAAAGTTTGCTGGGCAGGAGCCAAGTAGAGCAGCTACAGCTGCAGAAGCGCAGATCAGCTGTAGAGGCTCACCCAGATCCTGGACAAGAGGGAAGGAGGAAGAGACCAAGAGGGAGGGAAGGAAAGAAAGTTCCAGCCAGGAGAGGCTTGGCAGCCCGGCTGCCAAGGAACATAAGAGCGCAAAGCCAAGGAGAAGAAGGTGGCGGTTTCCTCCCAAACGGGGCTCCTTTTCTCCACCCCTTCCCTGGGTTTGTGGGGAATTTCTCATCACCAACACTGACAGGTGCTCCTTCGAGCCCACTGTGAGCTTTCTTGCCCCCTTTGCTTCTCCCCCCTCCCCCGCTTTTGTGAGGATTGTGGCGCCCTTGGGAAGCTTTGAAGCATTGGAGAGGAGGAGGAGGAGTCCCTTCCTCCTTCCCTCACTCTCTCCCTGTCAAGCCCTGGTGGGCTCGACATGAACGGGCAGAGGAGGAGTTGAGGACAGGCGGGGTGGTAAAGGAGACCGGCGGCCATCACCAGACCTCCTGGCTGAGAAGCACAAGTTCAGGGGTTGCCAGCTGATGGACGCAGGAGTTCAGCGCTGTGGCGGCCTCCCCTTTGCTGACCTGCATGCACGAAAAGTCAATCCGGTTGCTGCACAATGAGTCGCTGGGGAGGGCGGGGCCTTGCTCTGCGCCTGCGCTCTTCATGCACCCCCTGCAGGGCACATTTGGTAGACTTTGTGCAGACTGCCGCCAAGCAGCATATTTTCCACAAACAAGTGAGGTGGAGCGGAGGGGGGGAGGGAGAGAAGGCGGTTGACAAGCCCTGCCTAAGACCATCGGAAATATGTATTTTCTGATGGTCTTAGGCGACCCCTGTGAAAGGCTCGTGCGACCCCCACAAGGGTCATGACCCACAGGTTGAGAACCGCTGCTCTATAATATTGTTCTATCTTGTTGGATGATCATCAGCCACTACTAGTGAAAGTAAACCTAAGGTAAAAACTGGAGTGTTGATATCAGCCTCCATACTCTAACTTCATTTTTAAGCAAACCTATTTCTAATGTGAGAAGGCCTGAGGCTAGTCCTTGGTTTAGCAAATAATGAGTGCAGAAATTTGGTTTGAACCACCTCAAGAATATTTCTCCCAATATAAAGACCCACCTGGGATCCATATTCTAAACTGGGTCAAAGTTTTATCTTAAGGCACTTGGTATGAGTTCCCTTCCTTAGTGAAAAAGAATGGCTCAATGGCTATTGCAGATCCTGACACTAGCAGGGAGATGTATTACAGGTAATCCTCAACTTACAACCAAACTGAGCCAAAAATTTCTGTTGCTAAGCAAGATACTTGATAAGTGAATTTTGCCCAATTTTATGACCTTTCTTGCCACCGTTGTTAAGTGAATCACTGCAGTTGTTAAGTTAGTAACATAGTTAAATGAATCACTTATCAACCATCTTAGAAATTCTGATCCCAATTATAATTGTAAGTCAAGGATTACCTATATAGAACTCATTGCTTTTTAAACCCTAGAGGAGAGTAAAAGACAAAAACTGTACAGTTTAGGCCTTGATTTACAACTGGTCATCTAACAACTGTTTGCAGTCGCAACGAGCTTGGAATAGGGTTAGCCATTACATTGTGAAATAATGGTGAAAGCAAACTCAAAAATCTTTGAATCAAAATAGGTAACCTCAAGCAGTCTGCACACAAATCACCACCTTTCACAACTACATGACTATGACATTCTGATCAAATCCATATCCACATATTAATGTTGCTATTGTCTGTGGATGTACTTGTAATACTTAGTGTTGTCAGCTCTGAGATCACCTTTCTTGACTGCAACATAGAAGGCTCTATTCTTACAGTTTCATTATTTCTTTTCTGTCTTCAAGTTTGACAAGTCCCTGAAGTTTTCTTGGCAAGTTTTTTTTTTTCAAAAGCAGTTATCCATTGTCTGCTTCCAAGGGCTGAAAGAGACGGACTGCCCCAAGGTCATTCAGCTAGCTTTTTATCTTAGGTGGGGACTATAACTCACAATCTTCTGGTTTCTACTGCCATTGCCTTAACCATCACACCAAAGTGGCTTTCTGATTCATTCTAGACCTAGATTATTAGAAAGATATATGTTCTGGATTTTGATACCACCTCGGCTGGTTTTGTTGCCTAACAATATTGTCGTTTAAGCAGGCATTGCTGACTATATTTGGAAATCTCGCTACTGATTATTCAATTATGCGTTTAGAAAGCATTGTCTACTTGATCAAAGATTTTCAGATATGACCCCATCTTTAAGAAAATATCTTGCCCATATATTTTTTAACACACACTTTGCATCTTAAAAACAAAATAAAAACAAAAATCAGAACCCATAATTATATGTTGTTAATATTTCTGGAATACGTAGTGGGCAAGGAACTGGAAGGGAATTATGTACTAGAGAGGATTTCTCTTCTCTCAGGCTTGAACCAGAGAATTCATATCGGAGAAATTTTCCCAAATAAACATTTTATAGAACTGCTGTTTTTCTAAATTGCTTGCTAAAATTAAACAGAATCTGAACATGATTGTGCCAATTTAAGGCTGGTATAAAATTCAATTAATATATTAATGTAATTATTTTGCCCACCCATTTTTGCTGTTCCACTATCATTGGCTGTCTAAATAAAAAGAGTTATAGGATTAGGATTTAGTTTTTATACTAATTTAAACAGGGAACTAAAACATCACCTTTACTTACAAGGTGCCTCTAAACTTCACAGAGACCCCATAGTTGATGATGTTAGAGAATCTGATAGATCAAGGACCCTGACAACACAGGAAGATGTCCACAGATATATGGATGCTCAAAGCCACCATCCCGCCTACCCATTCACTAAGGGAAATATTTCTTCAACTATTCCTTACTGTCCTCAAGCTGATCAATTATCCAGCTTGAACTATTCTTTATTTCCCTTTTATGTGCAAAATTATTCTGTCTTTTTAAAAAAGTTTTCATTCAAACATCCCAACATCTACATTCTTGAAACTGATATTTACTTTCTCTTTTTGTGGCTAGCCAATGAATTGAACACCTAAATATAATTCCTTCACTCGGTGTTATGGTTTGGGAAATATTTTGTTTTGTTTTGGTTTGGTTTTTGTGTGGGAGTGGGTGCCTTTGAATCAGCATTGATTCCTGGAGACTGCGTGGAATGCAGTTTTCTTGGCCAGATTTCGGAAGTGGGGTTTGCCATTGCCTTCTTAGAGCTGAGAGAATGAATTATCCAAGTCTATACAACTGGCTTTACAAATTATTTAAGAATAGAAGTCATGTGAGAGTCTTTGAGAAATTAGCCTAAATACTCTTAACCCAGAATCATTCATCAAACTGTTTATGAATATTTCTTTTGACACATTCATTTACCACAACCGATTCTCCCATAACTTAGATCACATTTGTCAATAATATTCCTATTCTGCTTGTATTCTAAAAACTGGGTTAAGTCTCTGTATCCTTTTGGCTTCAGAAATCCCTTCATGAACAAAACCATCCCTCTTAATCTCTCAGAATTGGATTCATTCAAAGACCATTCCTCCTACCCTTTCTGCTGTCCATCTGCTCGATTCTACTCAATAAGCTGCTATTCTCAAGGGAGGAGAATTCCATTATTTTTAGTTTCACTACACCAGTATGTTTACGTAATTATCAGAATTCGTGTTAACAGTTTTTAAGATTCTAAGGCACCTTGGCAACTTTAAGATTTGTGGACTTCAAGTCCCAGAATTCCCCATGAATTTCCTAGGGCATTGAAGTCCACAAGTTTTAAAGTTGCCAAGGTTGGACACTCCTGTTCTAAGAGACGCAAGCAGTTATCACAGTTCCAAATATACAGCACACATAATTGAGACAAGTGGATCATATATTTGTAGAAAAAAGATGTACATGAATCTCAGACCAAAATAAGTTTCATAGCCAGACCATAGTAAAAATTTTTTAAAAAACATAATCTATGCATATAGCCAAATGCAGGTTTTTAACAATTGCATATCTTGTGTAAAAGAAATCAGAAGATTGGGGTTTTTTTAAAGTCTTTAGTAAATTGATATGCCTCAAATCATACTATAGTAGTGTGCCCTCATGGCTTATAGAAACTGCTTCCATTTACATGTTATGAAATTGACAATATACCATATCTTTTCTATGATGTTCTTATTTCTTTTAGAGGACAATCTACTGTGGCTGCAGCATGCTAATTATAACTGCATTCAAAGAGAGTCTCCATGGAAACAGAACAGTCACCAAGATGTTCTATTTTATGTAAGAAATGAAAGGTTACGAGAGTCAATGGATGTGTGATCATCAGAAATTCTGGGGGAAAAAATAATGCATGGGCCTTTGAAAGTAAAGCATAATTTTGATGACAAATCCATGTGGAGTAATTGCTCCAACCTTAAGCAGAAGATCAGCAACTATTAATACTGTTATTTTCCTTAAAAGTAGCTTGACTATGGAAAACAATGTTAGAACACAAGATACAGTATTCCATTTAGAGCTTATCCTATTGTAATAGAATGAGGTTGGCACAACACACTTTGTAGAGGTATAATATGCGGCATACTAATTGTCACTATTTTATATAATTTCTGTACATAAAACCGCATTATCATATTTTCCTCATTCAATAAATTTGGTTCGTAAAGCAGAAATGAGTTTATATTGCTTAACCCTCTTAATATTTCTTTAGAATTCTTCTGATACTGAAAAAAGTAATGCTTTGGAATCTTGATTCTGTATCACCAAAAAAGCTTTTCATCTAGGACTGATACCATAGTGAAGAATTTTATGTACAGTAACATATTTTATCCTTCAGTTAAAAAAATGGGAAGAAAAAATAAGAGGTAAAAAACTACAGGTGGGAGAAAAAGGACAAATGGAATTATGGAACAGTTGTGGATAAGAGGGTACATCAGTTGCATTATTTCTCCCTTGGATCTTTTATAGTGTAACTAAAACAAATCAGAATTAAGTTCCGGTATGCTTTTATATTAATATGAAATATTTTTTCATTTGGCATATTGCAATTATTAATAGAAATCTGTCCTACAAGTTACATTTTATTAAACAGAATAAAAGGACATTATTAAGCTGGATTGTTGATAAAGTTCATTATATTTTAAACATAGTCAAGCAACTTAGAAACCTAAAATTTAAATATTTTAAAACCTGCTAAATCGATCCCACATAGGCCCAGAAACATATCCATTATGATACCTAAATAACAATAGCTACCATCGCTTTTGTAAAACAGATAATCTCTAATAAAATACATTTTCTAAAATGAAATATTATTGAATAGTTCCTAAAATATATAAATATCGCCAGAAACATCACACAGTATAGTGATGTTAGCCCTCTGAAGTAGAAGTTTAGGAAACATGAGCCATGAGCGATCATAGAACTCTGATTTATTAATATAAACTATAATTACAGAATTTTAAAAGCCTGATATGGTTTTTCTTTCCCTTTTTACACCAAAGAGAGTAAATTTAGGGCAACCTTGAGTTTCTTTCTCATCCTCTCCTGGCTTTCTAAGCCAAGCTGATGTTTTTGCAAATACTCCTGGATGCTTTCTTCAAGGCCATCTCGCAAACCTCTACTAATTTGTGAATATGCTTGTAGCACAATGCAAATTACATTTGCAAATATACTGTGAGTTATAAACTCCTCCTCCAGTAAGTGACAAGCTTGAGAAGTTGACAAGTCAATACATTACCTCTCCTATTATAATTCCACTTTAGTTAAATAAAATAGAATAATCAAGTACCTTATTTTCAAGTTACTTCTTCAGAGAATAAAATCAAACCCAAATCACTACATTACTTAATATATGTGCATATCTTATCTGAATAAATTATTTTAATCAGCAAAACCCATAGCTTTCCAAGATGTTTTCAGAAGGTGAACATAAGGTATCTCCAGATGAACTGAACAAAAAGTCCCGTCATCATTAGTGCCATGGGTTATTCTGCAAGATGGCAGAGTGCAAAGGGGTAAAAATATTTTGTGAAGTAGAAAAAATAAAGGCTTATTTTATCGAGAAGACTATGGCTTTTCATAAACAGTACCACTATATAGTACTTTAATATGTCTATTCCTATTCTACTTCTTACTCCTATTCTATTCCTTATACCTGTGATATACCTATGTTTCACATTTATGTATTTTATATAATATTATTGTTATATCTGTGTCTTCTATGCAGTGCTTTTTTTGTAAAAAAAAAAAAAAAAGTGCCAGAACTCACACACGTCATACAACCCCGCCTTGCCTATCCTACAAGGTTCCATCCCAAAAAGGTGCCGGAACTCCGTTCTGGGCGTTCTATGACAAAAAAAAGCCCTGCTTCTATGTCTCTTAGCCTTACAACCTTGTTTCTACATTTATTCTAACATCTACAGCTAAATCTCATATTTTTAACTACACTCTATTGATATTGTAATATCACTCCCTTCCCACCTAACTCTTCTTGGTATCGTCAAAAGTAAAAATTATAAATCATTGCTTGTTATCCATGCTATATATTTGGGCTTCTAGATAAACTCGTTTTCCTCAACAGATTCTTACTGATGTCATTTTTTTCCCTTGAATAGTATTAGAACAGGGTCTACAACCCCTGGTCCTTGGACCAGTACCGGGTCGCGGAATGCCAGCAACTAGTCTGCACAAACAAGGAAAGCCCCATCCACAGGATGGAGGCAGCACACAAAACCACATCTCCTCCGGTCCACAGAAAAACCTTTCTCCACAGAACCAGTCCCTGGTGCCCAAAAGGTGGGGACCTCTGCACTAGAGTGTGTTGGGCATCTTTGGCTGTCCTACAACTCATCAGTTTCTTCATCTGGCCATTTTTTTGCCACCCTACCAACTTCACTTTCTCTATCTTCTCTACCCCCCACCCATTCATTCACATACTGTATGTGTGCACACACATTCCACAATGCAATTTATGCTTTTTTCATAGTTAGCAAGAGAAATGAGTCTTAAGTCTTTAGCTGAACTGAGAATGAGACGTTGAAGAGAACCAGGGAGGGAGAATAGCATACAGTATCCAAGCTGCAGCAAAATTTTGCTTTCACAATCTCGTTATACTCAAAGGCATCTGGAGGGCACAAGACTAAAATCGGATGATGCTGCCATCCATATTTCCTAAGCTACAAGCCTCTGAAGCAAATTGTCACATCATTCACAAGGTTAATGGAGATACTTTTTTACTAGTTATGTAGGTGAAGCTTTCATAGAACTGCCACTGACTGACCTCTGTAAAAATATCTAAAAGGTAAATTAATCTAGCATGACACACCAAGTCAAGGCAATAAACATATATATTCTTTTCTAGACTCTGGACATAAATGGGAAGAACTGTTTTGGATAATCACAATTTTGAATGCTTATTGCTACCACCCACTCTACAGTAAATATTGGGAAAACATTCAAAGGTAAAAAATAGAGTATTCTAACAAGTGAGGGGCAACTGGTAACAAGTGAACAGGTCTTTTACATCATCAAAAGTTGTATTGCATCTATAAGTAGTTCAAAAGGTCAAATGAAATGAAGTTTGGCTCATTATGCATTTTAATGTACATATAAGTACATGCATTAAAGAAGGATAAGCAAACATAATACACTCCAGATTACTATAACCATAACTATAACTAGCCATGCTAACTGGGGACTATTAAGAGTTGTAGTCCTAAATATTTGGAGGACATCCCTTCCCCAGCTCACACTAAAGCATCCTCATTAGCTGTCAATGTCTCACACAGCACATTTAAGAATGTACTCAAGTGTGTACTCCTCATTATCAAGCAAGGATATAATGGCTCTCAAAGCACATTTCT
This sequence comes from Crotalus tigris, assembly GCF_016545835.1. Lineage (NCBI taxonomy): Eukaryota > Metazoa > Chordata > Lepidosauria > Squamata > Viperidae > Crotalus > Crotalus tigris. Next base: position 1,274,309 of record NW_024100527.1, read on the forward strand.
AAAGTTAATCATGTATTTAACTGCCTTAGGAAACTGAAATTAGAATCTGGGCTGTGTATTTTGTTCACTGTGGATGCCTAGCTTTATATGCTAGCTTAATCATTGTTTTTTCTGACCTTTTGTTCAACTTTTGTTTCTTTAATCCAGAATATTAATACTTCTTGAAAAATAATAAAGTGTACTGCTTGGGACATTTTAGCTTATTGAAATCAAGATATGCATTACTTAATGCTTTCAACTGAACTATATCCCAAATAACTTCCCTCCACTTTCAATTTACATGTGTATAATACCTAAAATTAGCTAAGTGAATTTTGCTCAAGTCAGAAATTCCCTCAAGCACATCTTTCTTCTCTGTCAGAAAAAAATGCAGCAGTACCAAATTTAATAGCTATTTATTGCTTTCTTGTGATATTAAAATTTGCTGCCTGAGGCAGGTGCACAATATAATAATTTTGCATTATGTAAATGCCTGGTGTTCACATACAGTGTAGACAACCCTCAAAATTTCTCCTGGTATAATTTCTGAATATCCATTCACAACATGATGTATGAGGGAAAAAGACATAATTTCTCTTTCCTGGAAAGCATAATCAAGGCTATAAAAGTGTAGTATGGCTCCATGGGGGTCACAGGGACATGCCAGTTATTGCCTGTCTCATAAATGGAATAGAACTCGTCCAACAGTAGGCAATTTTGTAATTATGCCTGTTTTGGCTTATATATACAAGATAAAAATCTGTTCCCCTATTTCAAGAACAAATGTCAAACAATTTACACATATCTTCTCCATAAGAAATTGGGTGACTTTAAGTTGGATTTCCTTAGTTTTTGTAAGATTGCAAATGTAATTCACCTTTTCTCTCCAAAGTAGCAATAAAGTTATTCTGCAATTGCCCTGTCGTTTCACATTTTTTTCCAATGTTCTGATTTTTACAATATCTGATTACTTTTCTCCTTCATGAATGCAATTATTCAGCTAAGCCAACATTCCACAATAACATGACCTTTGGATGTTTTTGACTATAATTTCCATCATCCCTAGTTGCTGTCATGCTCAAAATATCCCAAGCTATCCTGGTCATGCCACATTTCCTAGAGGATAAAGAGGAGGTAAATAAATTATTGCATTCTTTTGGGCATTCGTCCTCACTTTCATACCATTGTATTGAACTGTGGTATAGCTAATCATTGCTGCATATTTGTTGCATATGAAGAATAGATGGCCTGGGTCAAGGTCAAATGCCTGCAAGCAAAAGGAGATTTATTCCTTTTGCTGCCATATAGTTAAAATATCACAATATATATATAGGGAAATAATTATGACCTGTTTTAATTGGTATTTCAGGAGCAACTTCTGACATTTGGAGTATATTCATAAATCAACGTAGAGGCTCCCCAAATCAGGAGATTTGCACAAAAGTTAACTGAGGGGAAAAAACAGATCTCTCTCTCTCTCTCTCTCTCTCTCTGTGTGTGTGTGTGTGTGTGTGTGTGTGTGTTTGTGTGTATGTGTCTCATCACTTAAGCAGGGTTCAACTCTCAGCTGCAGTGATCACTAACTGCACAGCTGATGTATTTGCTCTAATGCAATGAAAGCTGCCACAGAATATAAGAAACAAGGAATCAAAGCTATAATCAGTACCAGCTAAGGATAAAACCTGCGAAACCATATTCATAAAGGCCAGCAAAAGAATTAGTTTTCTCTGAAAACAGGATGTGTAGAAGGTGAACAAATTAAAATTAGAGCCTTCTCCATTTAACATTACAGATTGGTTTGGCCAGGATATATGCAATTTCAGTACAGGCAATTGACTCATCACTGACTTTGTGTAATTTGGATAGAAACATTAGTGCAGGGATTATTGGAAGCTGAAGTGTTATACATCTGGCAGTAAAATTTAGGGAATCAAAAAGGGCCCACGTATTTTAAGCACATTTACAGAATTATCCAAAATCTGTGTTAACTACAAAAGTTCTCATCAATGCAGAGTTGTCAAAATACACATACATTGCTCAGGCCTGCATTTCTGCTAGAAATAGTCCTCCAGCAATGTTTATTATCACTACCTCAAACTTATAAGTACTCTTGATTCTTTTCCAGAAACAAAAGGAATAGACAAAAGTGTACCAATTATGAGTTCCAAGAAACTAATGCAGTATAATACTGACAATATATTAACTTTATGAAGATGATGAAATAAAGCATCAGTTCATCACAGTAAAGAATAGGCAGAAAAGTACTACTTGACCAAAGAAAGACCAAATCTTTCCTCTGCATATACTTTATTTTTTTAACAATAAAAAGTACATCAAAATATACATGGAGCTATTCAAGCACAAACTTTGTGGCTTGAATGTAGCTCTGAGCTTAAAAATCACCAGCTGGTACATAACACCAAAAAAACCTAGCTCTAGTTCCCATCATAACCCATTCTGATTAAATTTTCTCAACACTGCTCTGACATTTTTACAACACTTGAGAACATATACGATCTACGTATCTGATATTTCTCCAAGGAACATCTAGACAATGCAGTTAGATTTAGATGAAACCATATTCATATATTTTATTATGCTTTCCCTTGACATCATTACCATAATTACATTCAAAATTAAACAGCCAACATCAATGAATCTTATAAGGATGAAACTAAGTACATATCCACACTTACAGTTTAATCTGATTCTGCCTTGTGCTCGTGGTAATTTAAATTTAAACTAATTTTTTAAAAATCTGTCTGGACCAAAACACTTTAGAAACAGCTTGCAAGGTATTCAGTTCAGATTGTAGGCTATCACGTCCTTCTACTGGATGATTCCCTAACCATTGGATCCTCCTATCTTTCTGTTCCTGGAAATCAACTGTTTCCTTCTTGTGGGCTGTTCTTGATGCATATGCTTGTTTTTATACATATGCCATATATACATATTTATAACAATATACATGTAAAAGTTTTTGCATGCCAATAACAAACTTTCGCACTCCTTAACAAGTCGGTGGCTGTTAAGACTTTTGAATGTACTTTCCTGGTTCAAAAAACAGCTGAACTATAGTTTGCAAAATACCAAGTTTATGCACATTTATGGGCAAAGGGCAGTCATAGTTTTCTACTTGGCAATAAAAAGTTATTAGATTTATTTTGCTTGGTGGACTGAAATAATTTAGATATTTATGTTTTGTCTAGTACCGAACATTTATATTGTCATATTAGCCAAATCTCCATTATATGAGGTTTTTCTTTTCTATATGTATACTACTGTCTTAAGAGAAAAAAAATATTGTTTATTATATAGGACTACACTGAATTTTCATGCAAAATTTTTGATAAACAGAAAATATTTATGTATGCGTATGTATGTATAACGTTTGTATATAGAATATGTATCTATAATGCTCACAAAAATGTCTCCTTCTTGTATATTACTTCATTCTTGCATAATACATTTTCAACCAAGGCAATCCAAGACAAAAAGTAATCTTAAATATAAAAGGAGAAGATTCTGTTTTTGCGCAGCCAATGAAATGCATATTATAGTAATTTTTCTCATCCTGAATGGATTTCTTGATAATTTCATGGAACTAAATCAGACAATAAAATACTCTCCAACAAACCTCAAGCCCTGCTCTTATTAACATTTTGAAAGTTGTCTACCATTATTATAAATTTTATAATTTATCATCATAAATAAAGTCAAATAACATTTATACCTTTCTGCACTTCCTATTCTTGTATGCTTTGTGAGTTAGGAGTTGGCATCACAGTCCTGTGATAGTTCTCTTCCTTTTTTTGGAGGCCAGTTGGTGTTGATTGGGAGCAAGATCCTGTTCTCAGTCCCTGCTATATGTCCGTGCCACAAGTTCAGAACTTTCTCTGCTGCTTTTTATCATCCACATGAAGCCAATGAGTGAGATCATCCATTGCCATGGAATGAGATATCAATATGCTAATGACATCAACTTGTGTATCTCTGCCCCTAATGCAGGGGTAGGCAACCTTGGCTCTTTTATGACTCGTGGACTTCAACTCCCAGAATTCCTGAGAATTCTGGCTCAGGAATTCTGGGAGTTGAAGTCCACGAGTCATAAAAGACCCAAGGTTGCCTACCCCTGCCCTAGTGAGTAAAGTGATGCTTTTCTAAGTGTCTTGAGGCTCTGAAGGTCTGGATGGTGAATAACAGTCTTCAACATAGCCCTAGAGTGTTGTTTGTTTTTAGGCACTTCTGTAACTGGAGATTTACCATTTTTGGTCCTGTTTAGGGGTTTCACAAGCTTAATCTGACCTAAATTTGGGGGCTCTCGTGGACTTGCAACTCTTGCTCTAAGAACAGGTGACAGTAATGGTTAGAAGGGCCTTTGCACAGCTTCATGTTATGCGCCAGTAACATCCATTCCTAGATTGGCAGGCTCTACTTACAGTTACTTGTGCCCTGGTGCTGGTTTTGATCTTTAAAGCTCTACACATCATGGTACCAGCTATTTGAAGGAACACCTCTCCCAGTGACATCTACCCATCCCATCAGGTTTACTAAATGAGGCATGTTGTGGGTCCTGTCAGCTAGATAGGTTTGTCTGGTGAATTGTAGAAGGAAACACTTTTCGGCTGTAGCCCCTGCTCCATGGAACATGATTCCCCCCTCCCAGGTAAAGCTGGCACCAACTCTATTAATATCCCAGAAAGTTCTCAAATTATGGTTTTGTCAATGAGCTTTGGGATCCTATGGTAGAGTGGAACTTGTTATGTGGTAGTGATTGCCAACAAAAGTAGTTATTCTATGCTGGGCTCCATTTTGTTTTTTGTTTTGTTTTTACTTTTAATTTAAATTGTGGCTTTATTGTTTTTATTATTTTATTTTTATGTATTTTGTTTTATCTGGTATGTCACTCATCTCATTATTTGAGATGTGCAGTTACGCTAATATGATAAATACATAAATTCTTCACAAAGATAGTATGTTAATTTAGTTACTTCCTATCTTCTACCAACTTAAATATGATTTGGAGCTAATTCTGTATGGCTCCTAATGAGATAGTTCGTATTTGTAAATGTTTATATTTCATTTTATATATCTCATTCCAGCTTGAGTATAAAGGATACAACAGCAGATTTTTTAATTAACTGGTTACAACTAAAGGTTATTGCAGTTATAAGAAAGCATCCAAAACATATTATATCAACAAAAAAAAATATCCTTAGTTTTATAGCATGCTATCTGTACAATAGGCATAAGGGAATATGAAAAAGAAGTAAGAACTAGTTTATTTCATGTTGAAGAACTTCTCTTGCCTAAATAATTCTGAATCTGAAAAAAATATTCTAAAATGAAATATGTTTTGGGCCAGTAAGTGGACTATCTTATCTTGGTTATTTCAGTTTTGTAAAGGAAGAAACTGGAAGATTGAAGAAATCTCCTGCAGTCTTCAATTTGTCGCAACTTCCATCCATAAATTTAAGCTACTTGAAATATTTGAATGAATGGTGATGTCATAGGTACAAATGGGCTGAACTGCATAACTTTTACCCACAGCTTCCTATACTCTAATATCCTGGTAAGGTATACCTATTATCTTAAAGAGAATTATAAACATTTAAAATGTTCATATTCAATATTTCTATCCAGAACTATATATCTAGAAAAACAATTATTAGAAGTGATACATAAATCTTGTAAATCATTATGTTTCATGCTGTAACTTACTACATCAGGAAAATACATCTGTACAAATGACACTTTTCAGGAAATGATAATATTTTTATAGTTTACCAGCAGACATGCACTGCAAGGACAGAGCAAGATTTCCTTTTTTGAATGAAAATTCATTAAAATCATGCATTATATATACTATTAATGAAAATCATTCATTCAATTTCATCTATTTTCTTCATTTATGTTTATATCTAATCTATTCAAGATTCAAAGTATATCGTTGCAAAATGAGAAAAGAGAAAAAGTTCAAGATAAAATTAAACAATTTCATTCATGCTATAGGGAATGGCCTATAAAATACACAAAAGTTTAATATCCTGTTAAATGCCTATAGATTTTCTCTACAGTGAAAATTCTGTTATATTCCTACAATAAGCACAAATCCCAGTTGCTACGTAAAAAGCTATCCATAAATTTTCAATTTGTTGCTCATGCTTTGCAGTCAAAGTTTATCAAATGCCTAGGGGCACAAGAGTTCAAACATTGAAGGTGGGGGAGATCATGTAGAGCATTTCTTGTGGCAAATAAAAACCCTTTTTTGCAGTCTCAATATATCACAGTCTTAGTACAATTTTTTAATGCAAACCTCAGAGCTTGAGCAAAGCAACTTCCCAATATAATTTCTAAAGAGAGGCACATGCATAAAGAAAAGAGTATTCATGGATAAAACTGTAACTTCATTCACACTGCATCTCTACTTTCTTTGATATGCCTAAATAGCCTAGGAAGGTCTGAATGAATAATGTATGCTGTTATATATCTAAAAGACTGAACCATATATATGCAGTTATTTCTGAAGCCCTCTAAAAAGGATAGTATTGCTTGAGTTGAGTGTGCTCCAGTGCATATGGAGTTACCAAAATAGAAACTTTAATCATGACTGGAAATCTTTTTAATTATAGGTAGTCCTTGACTCATGACCACAACTGAGCCCAAATGCTCTGTTGCTAAACAAGGCAATTGTTAAGTGAATGTTGTCCTATTTTACAACCTTTTTGTGTAAGCGAATCACTGTAGTTCTTAAGTGAATCATGCAGTCATTAAGTGAATCTGGCTTCTCCCATTGACTTTGCTTGTCAGAAGCCAGCTGGGAAGATTACAAATGATGATCAGCGCCATATGACCATGGGGATGCTGCAACGGTCCTAAGTGTGAAAATTAGTTATAAGTCACTTTTTCAGTGTTGTTGCAACTTTGAACAGTCACTAAATGAATGGTTGTAAGTTGAGTTGTAATCTGAGGACTACCTGTATATTATTTGGCTAGGTTTGAGAAATAGGGATAACCTGCTATTGTTAAATGGCAGCAAAGATATATCCCAAACTCAAAATTTATTGTTATTTAATGGTCATATTTTTGCAGCCCAGATATAGTATCGCTATCAAAAATAGAAATAATAGGAAATTGTAAATCATAGTATTGTTTTCTACTTTAACTCAGTTGGTTAATCAATTAATATTAAGAGAAGTAAAGAAAAAGAACAAAGAGCAATATAGTTATTATTATACCATTACATTTACAACCTTATATAACAGTATTATTGAAAAGTAAACTGATCATAAGAAAGGTAACCTGTTTGTTTGTTTGTTTGTTTGTTTGTTTGTTTTAAAAAAAGAATTTATGAGCTATAGTATAGTTCTTAGGCTTCACAAAGGATTTTCTGTTAGGCTCATGAACTGAAAACCTCCATTAAACTGTGGGAGATTTATGATCACAACAGATAATTTTTCATATAATTAAATGTTTTCAAGATATAGATTAATCTTATGGCTAAGCAGCATTTGCAAACTGCATCCTGCAGGATCTTTTAGATAGAGACGCTATTGATCACAAGTGATAGGAGCCCCAGTGGATCAGATTGTGTCCAGTGCTAATGGCCCCTGGCTTTAGTCTGTGGATAGGCAGAGAGAGGATGGGTGCAGTTTCAGTTTTTCTCCAGAGCATAACATGATGCTGCTGTTTCTGGAAAGTGTTGGATATAGCACAGTCATAAAGATTTATAAATAATTATAGGGATGCCACCTTGTATGCAGTCAGTTGGGCCTGGGTCTCCTGCTCTCATCTTTATAATGATACCCAAACCCAGTCAAAACAGCCTGGATAAATTTTGGCCACAGGGTGTAATCGTATCACTTCCACCAGGCTGAGGGCAGTATATTTTTGAGTTGCAGGTCAAGAATTATACACCAAAAACAAACAGGTTTTGTATAAATATCCGAGGGCTAAAGTAGGGGGAAAAAATCAGAACTGTTTAAACTTGAGAGAAGGAAAAAAGCACATAGATTTCCAAGCACACACATCCGTAACAGAGTAACAGAATTGGAAGGAACCCTGGAAGTCTTCTAGTCCAATCCTCTGCTCAAGCAGGAAACTGTATACCAGGGGTGTGAAACTCAATTTCACTGAGGGCCGCATCAGCATTGCGGCTGCCCTTGGGGAGCCCGGGTGGGTGTGGCCTACTGATGGGCATGGATGGAGTGGGTGTGGCCTACTGGGTGGGCATGGCCAGTTCTACATCGTTCGCGTCAAGGGTGCCTATGGGGGCCTGGTCAGGAATGGGACAGATCTGAGGGTCTTTGGCAGAAGGGGGTGAGACCGGGGCAAGCACCAAGGCATGGTGCATTTCTTCATTCCTCACAAAGGGTGACACTTCCCCAGCATGCACCCAGGGGTGGGACCGACACGGCAGGGGCTGGTTCCTCGCTGTTTCTAGACAGCCTTGTGAAGCTAAGACTGAATATGTTTCAGCATAGATGGCCACCACAAAATTGTATATTGGCTCCCGGCTGGCCTGGGCTAGGGCCAAGGCAGCGGGGGCCGTTCCCTCACTGTTTCCAGGATGGCTTCACGGGCCACATGAAACCACTTCGCGGGCCACATCCGGCCCCCAGGCCTTATGTTTGACATGTCTGCTCTATACCATTTCAGACAAACAGGCTGTCCCATCTATTTTTAAAAGCCTCCTTTAAAAGTGATGAAGCACCCACAACTTCTCGAGGCAATTCGTTCCACTGATTAATTGTTCTAACTGTCAGAAAATTTCCTCTTAGTTCTAGGTTGGTTCTCTCCTTGATTAGTTTCCATCCGTTGCTTCTTGTTCTGCCTTCTAGTGGCTTTGGTAAATAGATTGACCCTCCTCTTCTTTGTGGCAGCCCCTCAGATATTGGAACACTGCTATCATGTCAACAGCAGTGCAATCCTGTTATGTTTTGTAATTCATCTCCAAGTGTTGCTGCTAAGGAGAAGGGAAATGAAAGAGTCAAGTGTAGGATGAGTGGTTTGGGAATGATTTTTTTCAATAAATATCTCCCCTATTTGATTCTCAGCTTTGAGCTGTTGCCTGCATTAGTGCTAGGTTTACTCTTCTCAGCTCAAGTGGAAAGCATACAGATGCACATACAGAGTGACTCATCCGCACACATAATACTCCCATATATGTACACAGGCACACTCAAACACAGGATAGAGATAATTAAAAGAAGCAGAAAGAGGCAAAGGTGGGAATTTAGCAGAAAATGAAAAGGAGAAACAGAAAATGTAGAGAAGGATCTATCAACAGTGGGCAAGAAGACAGGACTGTTGGCTAAATAGAGGGAAGGAATAACGGAAACAAAGGAAAAGAGTGAGGGATGTTTGGGTTGAAAGAGGATAAGCTACTGTATTTGGTATAAATGAAACCCATATTTCACGCTATTTGAAAGTCTATATCTATAGGCAATCCGCTCATAAGTGGCCAGTGCAATCAGCTCTTCAATCTATTCAGTGAAAGGAGCCATACATATATTTTCCAGTGCTGCAGTATCATAGTAAGGGGGCAGAGAATCCATTTACATTGTCCAGTTGTCAAATTCAGTTTACTAGGTATGTAGTTCAAGAAAATATTATCCTCTGAAAATGTTCACTTTTGTTTTGTTTATCGCATTCATATAATCCATTTCCTTTTCCCCCAAACTTAGTAAGCATGTATTTTCAAGAAGCATTTGGTAAAAAAAAAAGTCATATTCAATACTTTAGAAATATCTACATCCTTGAATAATATTTGCATCAGATAAGTATACATATTGCAAATATTTACTATTAAAGTGATATACTGTTTTTTCTTTGTTGTATTATTTCACATTTTTGAAAAAACTTTCTATATGGGGGGGGAGTTTTTGGACTATGTATGTATTCTTATCATAATTATCTTAATTACCTTTGCCAGGAAGGGGGTTTCCATTTTTCTGGTCATTATTTTAAAAGCAATAAAAAACCAGGTTCCACCAGATACCCAAATGGGCTGCAAATTGGTCAGAGACTACACATTTTAAAGCACAAGAAATTAGGGAAGATTAGGGAAGCTGATAGCAAAGAGAAAGACAAAAATCAGGAAAGGCATGAGTGACACTGATGACAAAAAGAAGGGTGAATTAGAAAAAGAGATTTTGTAGAGACTACAGGTAGTCCTCGATTTACAACAGTTCATTTAGTGACTGTTCAAAGTTACAACAGCAGTGAAAAAAGTGACTTATGATTGTTTTTCACACTACAACTGCTGCAGCATCCCCATGGTCACATGATCACAATTCAGGTGGTTGGCAACTAATTTGTGACGGTTGCAGTGTCCCGGGGTCATGTGATCAGCTTTTGCGATCTTCTGACAAGCAAAGTCAATGGGGAAGCCAGATACACTTAACAACCGTGTTACTAACTTAACAATTGCAGTGATTCACTTAATAACAGTTGCAAGAAAAGTCATAAAATGGGGCAAAAGTCTCTTAACAAATGTTTCACTTAGCAACATAAATTTGTGCTCAACTGTGGCCAAAAGTCGAGGACTACCTTTATATTGAAAAATCGAGTTCAGTAACTAAGATGAATATAAGATAGAAAACCAAACTAAAGGTTTAGAGCAGCGGTTCTCAACCTATGGGTCGCAACCCCATTTGGGGTTGAATGACCATTTTACGGGGGTCGCCAAACAATGCGATCCGCCATTTTTCCCCCTCAGGGGGCGGCGCTGCACATGCACGCCACGCATGGGGGCGGCGCCGCGCATGCGTGGCGCGTCCGTGTGACGGGGTCGCTGTCACACAAAGGTTGAGAACCGCTGGTTTAGAGGAATTATCCTAAAGGAGAAATAGGTTTCCTAGAAGTAGATACCTTTTATTTTTATTCATTTCCTTTTACTAAATGTTCTACTGTTTCTTCAGAGGAATTAGAATTTTTGCAGTAAGTACAATAAATTTTACTTCATCCTAGAATAATTGTCTCTCTTACATGATCAATATTTTTTAGTCATTAGATTGTTTCATGTACTTAATTTGTTTCCTTACATATTTTTTATTTCTTCTATGCCACTCTTATGAACTTATATCAAAATGGATTATTTTTTTCCAAATCAATGTCTGTATTAGTTCTTATGTCCATCCATTACTGTTGTAATCCATTAAGAGATCCATCCGGTGACCTATTATGGCTTATATACTTGTAATATTAGGGCATTTTTTTTAATGTCATCTCGGCAAGCAGCTTTAGTGGTATTTTTCTAAATTTCTACTAAATCATTGTATATTTTGAGGAATGTATTACATATTATTCAAGCAAGCCTATTGTGGTTTCTGTTTTTTGTCTTTGATAAAAATTTAAAATCTGCAATTAAAAACTTAGTAAGAATAAATGATGGCTACACGGAGAGAGTAAAAACAAATTAAAATTAAAGGTTTCAAATATTATGACAGCGGGATACACTACTATTCAAATCTTTATTACCGGTGCCAGATATACTCCCAAGAAACAAGATACTGAGAAAGAAAGCTCATGGATAAGGTCAAAAGATATCCGTTTTAAATTACATTTTAGCATGGAAAATGTAAGAGTGCATGTAGGGACTTTTCAGCTGAATGGGGAAACTTGACTTTCACACATCTTTGGGCAGCTGAAGCACAATAAAAGGTGAGCTGTGAGAGCAGCATTTTCTCCTTTGATATATTTTCTTCCTGATGGACGGTGAGCATACTTTCATTGTTGATAAGACTTAGATCAAATCCATAGGCATTTGTACTGCTCCAGAATCGATATGTATTATGATAGACAATAGAGTGTCCATGGGGACTGGGACTCCAGAGCCACCTCTAGGTCCACAGATGAATTGCACAACATTATTATTATGATTCAGACCTGAAGTTCTATCATATAGTACACCTGCTATTGAGACAGCAGATCCAAATAATGTCATGCGCAGTATTGGTGCTATATGTCTTTAATATCACAAATAATTTTTTTTACATAAAAATGCATTTAATTTTTAAAATGTTTTCAATGTCTTAATATTAAAAATCAAATATTCCATCATTTTCTGAGTCTTTCATCTGTTTAAAACTTTCTGTAGCTAAACCTCTGTCTTATTTTTCACTGAACTGTTAAAGCTTATAAAGATACAGTCTCATTTTTTTGTATATATATTAAGGACTGAAGACACTCCCATTGGGTTTTCAACTTGGTCTTTTTGAAGATGTCTAAGTTCTTTAAAGTAATTAATAGGCAATTTCCAAAAGCCATTAACAAAGGAAGTACAAATTTAATGTCTTCTGACTAAAATTGGATCAAGTTTGGCAAATTCCTTTATCTCCTGGTTCTCCTACCCTCCAGAGATCATTGCCTTGCAATCTCCTCATGAGAAGCAACTGTACAGAACACAATGTGGGCCATCTCACGTCCTCTCTTTCTCCAGAGAAGGTTGAAGGAGCCAATCTACTCATTGGCTTCTTTTTCATAGCCACAATTGTCAGTACTGCTTTTTGCAGAGCTGTCTTCAATTTACCATTTCTTCATCAAAAGTCTGTATCCATTTTTTTAAAAGTTAAATGTATAGATTTATACATTCTAATTATATTACCTGATTTTTCATAACCTTGTTTATATTTAATTAATGGAATGAAATAAAATAAATGAGCATACAAGCTAATTAGAATAACATTTTTAAGGAGTGAATCAGATTTTAAAAAAGCTAAATCATCTGGATGCAAGCAAAATTTTATATATTCAATACAATGTCTGTGAATATGAAATCTGTAAGATTTCTATTCTTCCCTCTATAACCACAAAGGCACAATTATTACCTGCTGTATTATGAAAATTATTATCTCTCAGTGACTATTAATGCATTTCAAAATATTTCAAAATATGTACATTTTCAAAATACATCATATATATGGACAAAAACTACTAAAATAGAATTAACCAAGCCTGTAGCCTACCATATTATTAGTTCTCAAAGGAATATTCTAATCACTTCATTCACTGCTATTTATTTCCCTTCATACGCTAATCTGTCATTACACTTTAGTCTATTCTTTTAAAAGGGTATCACATCTTTTAGATATTTACACTTTAGTAAATATTTATTCTAGAAATAATTTGCTATTGAACTAAATCAGGGGTGTTAAACTGCCGGCCCGTGGGGCGGTTTCATCATACTGGAGTCGCGCCCACCCCATTGCCGGCAATGGCGAAAAAGCTCCGATACGTCGCACGTCATCACGTGACGTCACATGTTTGACATGCCTGAACTAAATCAACCATTATATTTTATTTATTTCATTAGACTACAGATACTTCCTAGTCCCAAGGTGACTGGGTAGTTCAGTTTACAAGTAAACAATAATATTCAAAACACAATATAAAAAATAGAAGATCAGTATCCATCAGGACAACTGAACAATCCTGCCTTAGAGGGGCGACGTGCTTCATACCAGTGAGTTGAAAGGCAATTTTTAAAAACAGGATTCCATGGTTGCTACTAACTCCTGAATTGTTCCAGACTCAATGAGGTCAGGTGGAAAATTGAAACCCCTGAGCACTACCTGTCTTTCCAGCCCAGCAATGGAATCCAGCAGCTGAGGCAAGGATGATGCTGGACATCATGGACAGTGGTAAACCAGCTCAACTTCAACCAGAGAGCCTCACATCTGGTTATCTGTGGAGCAAAGACTCCGACAGACTTTCAGGATTCATGGAAGGCAATATCGACACATACCCCTTGATTATTGCAACTGGGTACAGTTCCAAGAGAAAGATCCTCAGGCTCATATGGCCCTAGTTAATTCACCCTTCACTGGGTACCCAACCACCCAGTTATTCCTGCAGTAAGTACTCAGTGGTCTTGGGGAAGACAGGCTTCCATGGAGAATAGCACTGAAAGCTCAGCCAAACACCCAATGCTCCCCATCATCTTCATATAGTAAGAAAGATCACAACCCTGGGTGGGCAGAAAGACTACCACAATCTACAAGTGGGAAAGAGTCCCCGAACGGTAAAATCTGGAACCCAGTATGGAGGGCAGCCACTGGCGGCTATATGAGACCTCCAAATCACAAGGTGACACCTTAAATACCAAACATGCCCTAGCATGGTGCTGTTAAGCACCACCAAACACTTCCTGTTCTCCTCCAAAACACCCCTCCAGGATCCTCCCCATTGAACATAAAGCATTCCAGGGGTCCTGGTCATCTTCCTGGCTGAGACAAGGAACCAACAACCTTGAGCAATCATCAGCTGTATCAGAGAAGATCTTAATAACCCAGCTGTCTCACTACTGGAGCTTAACTGGCATCTTTAGCGACTTCCACAGACTGTACTCTCACCTTTACCACCAATCCTGCCAACTACAACATATTGTGGATTGCCTTTGGTGTCAACTCCAGTAGGTTGTATGGAGGAGCACAGTTTTCTGAATAGTTTTTTATCCCAGAGCTGTAATTGCACTTAATAATGAACTAAAGGGCCACCATCAGTGAATTGTTGGACAGTATTACTTGGTCTGTTGGGTGGATGTTTGGGTGGTTTTAGGGGTGGGGAATTGTGGTGGGTGGGAGTGTGTTTGGGGATTATGTCTGTGGGACCTGGTCTTTGGGTGTCACGTAAATTTCGTTGTATGTGTTTACTGTGTATACACATACAATGACAATAAAGTTTATTATTATTATTATTGATCATCGCACAGTCAGCCAGATGTTCAGACTGGATTTGGCATTTTGTCTACCTATCGAGTCCTTATCCAGGACCTGGGATAGGCAGATGTGGATGTTTGATGGTATTACAGATATCGTCGCAGGATGGAAGCAGTTCCTAATAAGGCCGCCTTTTGCAATTGACTAATAGCGAATTTGTCAATGCCAATGGTGTTCAAGTGTGCTCCAGTTGTTTTGGGATTGCACCCAAGGAGCCTATGACTATTGGTACTACCCTTGCTTGCTTTTGCCACAGTCTTTCTATTTCTATTTGTAGGGCTTTGTATTTTGTTATCTTCTCCAGTTCTTTCTCTTCTATTCTGCTATCTCCAGGCACTGCCACGTCCACTATCCAGACTTTTTTGTCTTTCTTATCGACAATTGTTAAGTCTGGGGTGTTATGTTGCAAGTGGTTGTCTGTTTGAATTCTGAAGTCCCAGAGCAGTTTAATTTTATCATTTTCTATGACTTTCTCTATTTTATGATCCCACCAGTTTTTGCTTACAGGCAAATGATATTTTTTGCAGATCTTCCAATGCACCATTGTTGCTACTTTGTCATGCCACTGCTTGTAATCAGTCTGTGCAATCTTCTTGCAACGGTTTACCAAGTGGTCCACTGTTTCTTCAGCTTCTTTGCAAAGGCGGCACTTACTGTCTTTTGCTATCTTCTCAATTTTGACTTTGTATGCATTTGTCCTTAAGGCTTGGTCTCGTGCAGCCAAAATTAGTCCCTCAGTCTCTTTCTTCAATTTTCCTGCTCTTAGCCATTGCCAGGTTTTATTATTATCTGCTTTCCCAGCTATTTTTTTCATGTATTGGCCATATAGTGCTTTGTCTTCCCATGCCTCTATTCTGTTTTTCATTTGGTCTTTCTTGTAGGCCAGTTTGGTCTCTCCAGTAGTTAGTAAGCCTTCCTGATATACTAATTTCAGTGCATCTTCATCATTGTTCTTCAGATATTCTTCCAAAGCCACTTTTTCTTCTTCAACCATCTGATGTACTTGTAGCATTCCACGCCCACCTATTTGCCTTGGTAGATAAAGTCTATCAATGTCACTGTGTGGATGAAGGGCATGATTCATTGTCATTATTTTTCTGGTCTGCCTATCCATTGCTTTTAGTTCTGCTTGAGTCCAGTCCACTATTCCAGCTGTGTACCTAATGACTGGAATTGCCCAGGTGTTGATTGCCTTTATGGTATTCCCTCCATTGAGTTTGGACTTTAAGATCTTCTTCACTCTCTTGATGTATTCACCTCTAATCTTTTTCTTGACTTCAGTGTGCTTGATGTTGTCAGCTTGAAGATACCCAAGTATTTGTAGTACTCTTCCTCATCCAGACTCTTAATGTTATTTTCGTGGGGCATCTTGATTCCTTCAGTTTTCACTATTTTTCCTTGTTTGATAGTAAGTGTGGCACATTTGTCCAAGCCAAACTCCATAACAATATCTTGGCTATATATACGGACAGTATTGAGCAGCGATTCTATTTCAGATGATGTTTTTCCATACAGCTTCAGATCATCCATGTAAAGGAGGTGGGATAGTTTGGCAGATGTTTTTGATGTTTGATAGCCATGTCCTGAGTTATTCAGTATTGTTGACAGAGGAAACAGTGCAATAACAATAGTAATGGTGATAATGAATCTCCTTGAAATATTCCTCTCTTGATATTAACCTCTCCCAGCTTCTCACCATTGATTTGCAACTGTGTCTTCCATTGTGCCATCGATCTTTGCACACATTTTCTGATGTTTCTACTGACTCCTGTTATTTCTAGGCACTTTATTATCCAATCATGTGGCAGAGAGTCAAATGCCTTTTTGTAGTCAATCCATGCCACATTCAGGTTGGTCTTCCTTCTCTTGCAGTTTTCCATGATCATTTTGTCTATTAGGAGTTGATCTTTTGTTCCTCTGCTATTGGGGCGGTTTCCTTTCTGCTCAGGTGGAAAGAGATTGTTTTCAACTAGATGCTGTTATACTGCATCAGTTACCACACCAGTTAGTAATTTGAAAGTTGTTGGTAAACAGGTAATTGGCCTGTAGTTGCCTGGTGTTGCCCCTTTTGCTGGATTTTTCATTATTAGGTAGGTTTTCCCAGTTGTTAGCCACTTTTCAATTTCTCCTCCTTGTAGTATATTGTTGAACTGCTTTATTATTATTATTATTATTATTATTATTATTATTATTATTATTATTCTATTTTAGAGTTAACAATAGGACAAAAACACACCCCACTATCTTTAACCATTCTTAAACTCACTTTGGTTCAATCGTTAAGTCATAGAACATACTGTCCTTTCTCTGTCTTTGAGCACCCTCTCTCCTGGGTAGATTCAATCCTACTGGACAGTGCAGGTAATCTTCTATTATGACCACAATTGAGCCCAAAATTTATGTTGCTAAGTGAGACAGTTGTTAAGTGAACTTTGCCCCATTTTACAACTTTTCTTGCCTCAGTTGTTAACTGAATCACAGCAGCTGTTAAGTTAGTAACATAGTTGTGAAGTAAATCTGGCTTCCCCATTGACTTCCCTG
Organism: Crotalus tigris; assembly: GCF_016545835.1. Classification (NCBI taxonomy): domain Eukaryota; kingdom Metazoa; phylum Chordata; class Lepidosauria; order Squamata; family Viperidae; genus Crotalus; species Crotalus tigris. Next base: position 1,291,549 of record NW_024100527.1, read on the forward strand.
CGAAAGGGGAATCACGTTGACCATGGGACACTGCAACCGTCATATATGAGTCAGTTGCCAAGCGCCCAAATTTTGATCATGTGACCATGAGGATGCTGCAACAGTCATAAATCTGAAAAATGGTCATGAGTCACTTTTTTCAGGGCTGTTGTAATTTCAAATGGTCACTAAATGAACTGTTGTAAGTCAAGGACTATCTGTATTTCTATTCAGGCTTTTTCTCTGGATCATGCCCTATTCTACTCTCAAAGTCTTCTCCTGGTTTCCTTTTGAACAGAATAATACTGCCCAGTCCATGTGCATTATAGGTTATAGTTATCACTTTCTATCAATGTTCCCCTTTGGTTTCCTAGAATCCCCCTGGTTTTTAAAACTCTGCTCTTTTTCTTTTGGCCAACTCAACAGCTCCTCTTTACATCACCAATTGGGAACTCTTCCTTTGAGAAACTAACATAATTTCTATGTCTAGTTTGGTAGCTTACTGGAACAAAAACTCCAGTGGTCATAGCCACATGACAGAATACTAAGGAGTTATGGACAATAGGATTAAGACCACCACCATACCCTCTTTCTGGTATGTTGGTACTCATCCCTATCACATCACTGTACATTTTTACAAATGTATTAAAGAGAAAAATAAGGTCCCATTTCTTTTTTCTTTTCTTTTCTTTTCTTTTCTTTTTTTGAAGAGGCTGACATAATTCAGAAGATGGCCACTTCCAAATTGACAGAGTAGCCCTCTAACATGTATTGTCAGCAGATCAACAGAATTCAATAAAACACCTGTAAAGCAAAAGGAACAGCTAATTTACAATTAATTTTAACCATTAAAATTATTTATAAGACAATTAAATAAGGAGGCATTTATGGGCTAGGCAGTGAAAGTGCATTCTTGCCATTAATAGATTGCAAAATAACTTTTTTTTTCAGAATTGGCTTTTAATTAAACATCTAAAGATTTGAACTCTTAATTAAAAAACAAGTCTAGTATCCATTAAATCCTCATAACCTGTAACTTACCACACTTGGAGAGATTTCAATACATTTCCCTTCTCCAGTTTTTTGTTCTTCCAGCAAACACAGTTATGTTTACTGTCTTAATAGCACAATACAACATTGCAGCTTTATGCTCATTAACAAGGCATGATTAACAGGGATAAAAGCAGTCTGAAAATAAGTTTGATTATATATTTGCCCAATTTGAAACAACATCACCTTGAAGCAACTTCATTTTGAAATATGGCACAGTAACCAGTTTGTTAAAAAGTTAACGTTTTAGCATTTAAAGGATGGGAAACTTGATAGAAAGTTGCTAGTCGCTAAAACACTGGTAGATTGCCCTATGCCTAACTGTTAAAAAAATCCCAGAACATAAATATTTGTAACAAAAATATGTAAACAGAAATAACATTTCTATTAGTCTATCAATGATTATAGAGTCATTACATACTCATAAATATCAGCTAATAGGCTACAAAATCTGAGACCATTTAACTTATTTTACTTTGCAAAAGAAATTGATAAATGCCATTATTTGCAAAGCAAGAGCTATCCAAACTTAAATAATATTCACAAACCATACCATATTTTATATAAAAAATTATTATTTTTATCTAGTATTTCACTTCATCAGATATAATGTTGTAGATGTACCACTTATGAGCTTACTTGAACAAGCCAACATTTAGAATCTATAGCAATCTGGCTTTAAAGTGTATGTTTAATTTCATTTTTCATCTTCCAGTCATGTGAGTCTAAGTGCAAATCTCCTTTGGAAGCTACATTGTCACCTTAGAGAGAGGACAAATTATAATTGCACAATCAATGGATTGTACTGTGCTTCAAGTGTGATTCTAATTTATTAGCCAATTTGGATATCAAATCAAGCATAATCAGTTTAAGTTAACTATAGTCAGATATATCTGTAATGATAAGCCATATTGTAGGACAGGCAACCTGTCCTCCATAGAATGCATGTAACATTCCTTCAAATTTCCCATGACAAAAATCCTTATGGGAAAGATCAGTTTGGATCTGTTTTATACGGGATGTGTCACCACAGTCTATTGCCAAGGTAAGGGTGGGAGGAGACGATATACAGTATGGTAATTCTCGCTTACAACAGTTCATTTAGTGACCGTTCAAAGTTACAACTGTTTTTTACATGATAGTTGTACATGACTGTTTTTTACATGACCATTGCAGCATCCCCATGGTCATGTGATCAAAATTTGGCTGCTTGGCAATTGATTCGTATTTATGGCAGTTTCATTGTTCCGGGGTCTTGTGATCACCTTTTGTGACCTTCTGATAAACAAAGTCAATAGGGAAGCCAGATTCACTTAACAACTTCATTACTAATTTAACAGCTATGGTGATTCACTTAACTATGACAAGAAAGGTTGTAAAATGGGGCAAAACTCACTTAACAAATATCTTGCTTAACAACAGAATGTTGGGCTCAGTTATGGTCGTAAGTCAAGGACTACCTATATGCATAAGTGACATACATACATATGCTATGTAGAGAGAAATAATGCCTACCATTCCTTGTACCTATATAAGCGGTTTTGACTTATGTGGATTGTAAAATAAAATGCAGCTTTCCTTGATAATACATTTCCCTTCAACCTTCCAATAACAAAGATTGTTTCAGAAGTTTTGGGAAGATGGGGGGGGGGGAAAGACGGCACACTTTTTAAATGTAATTTTCCAAGATCATTAGGGCGCAAAATTCCGATATTCAAGATTAATAATACATGACGGAGTTTATATCATGTATTAAATAAAATAACCAACCAAAATAACCAATAATGCATACGCATCTAGATTCTTTTTCAAAATTTAAATAGGACTTGGTAGCTAATTGCAAAGGCTTAGCCCAGAACTATAAACTGCTATTCTTGCACTAAAATATTTATCAAGATGATTTCTTGATTTATGGTAACTTAAGAACAAAAGTATCCCCTTTTTCTGTATTTTGTCAGCCTGATTTGAGGCATTTTATGGAAGTATTCCACACAAAGGAAAATCACCAATGATCTTCCCCTCATGGTTATCTTTTAGACTTCAAATTGGGCAGGCTTCAGCAGGGGATCCCAAATAATTAGTTCTACACATAGGTAAGTAGCTGGGAGGTTTTCATGGTGATATCCTGACTTTGGAATGCCTTTCTTAGGGGGCCTTGATGGCTGCTATTAAAAAAGCAGATTTGGTGTCATATTTAACATATGCAAACTCAGTTTAAATTGGTTTTACATTATTTCCTTGTTTCCTAGCTGAATGAGTGCTATGCATCTGCTGTCATAATTGCCTTTTCATGCCATGCGTGGATTATGATGATTGAATAGTTGTCACTGGTGCCAGAATGAGGGAATACAATTCTAATGAAGGGGAATATTTGTAACTCAGGTTGAAATGAGGAGTCCTTGGTGCTCTCTGAGCTTGCTTGTTTTCTTGCAGACATTTCCTTACCCTAACTAGGCATCAGTGCCAGTACGGGATGCTGTTTGCTGTCAGTTTACATTCTTACGTCTTGCCTGTCTGGATGGGTGGGGGCTGTCTTCTTCTGGGATTCTTTGGTTGGGCTGTATACTTATGGCTCTGTTATCAACAGATAATTCTTTACTGTATTACAGATAATCCTCAAGCTACAACTATAATTGAGCCCAAAATGTTTGTTACTAAGTGAAACATTTGTTAAGTGAGCTTTGCCCCATTTTACAACTTTTCTTGCCACAGTTGTTAAGCGAATCATTGCATTGGTTGAATTAGTAACATGGTTGATAAGTGAATCTGGATTCCCCATTGACTTTCCTTGTCAGAATGTCGCAAAAGCTGATCATAGGACACTGCAAAAGTCATACTGTATATATGAACCAGTTGCCAGTCGTCTAAATTTTGATCATGTAACCATGGGGATGCCACACTGGTCGTTAGGGCAAAAATGGTCATAAGTCACTTTTTTCAGCGCCTGTTGTAACTTTGAACAGTTATTGAAGGAACTGGTGTAAGTCAAGGACTACCTGTATTCCTGTATTATTTCTATTCTTGCTTTTTATTCTATGCCAGTTTGAGCCCTATTGTGAAGTAGTATCTAAATTATATTTTAAAAAACACAAGTAAATCCTATTGTATTTCTTGGTATAGTGTCATGTATGTCTCTACGAGTAAAGAACTAGTTCAGAAGTAGATAGGGTAGAAAAAAATGGAAAAGAAGGTTCTTTCTGGGTGGATAAATACAGGGTTCAACTTAAGTCAGAAGCAGGGATTCTGTGCTCTTTCAAACCTTGCTGAATTATAACTCCTGGGGGCCCTAATCAGTTAATGTGGAATTACTGGGAGTTATATTCAGTCATTTCTGGAGATCTACAGAATATAATTCCTTTCCTTAGTACTGAGGCTAAGTGTCAGAATTAAAGAGAACTGGGGAAATGTCATTTGTACTAAAAACCCACAAGCCTTTCACAAATCTCATCTCATACTGTCACGTTACTTATTGGGATAAACATTGCAAGAATTCAAGTGTGCTGGCCAGAGACACACTGCATTTATTATCATTTTGCTGGCTGTCTAGATACAAGCACAGATATTGCATTGTATCCAAGTTAACAGAAAGAGGGCATTCAGAGATATAGTTCATTGCCTTTTGGTCTGCCACCAGCAAAGCGATAGCACAGAGGCTATTTATCGTTGCAAGCCCCAAAATAAGTGCAGCATTATTGCTATATTATTTCCTAGTCAGCTGCTTTTTAATATACCAAGCACGTACAAGAAATCCTATCAGGACAAATTATAAGTGATAAAAAACCAATTAATTCCCTGTACCAACCAGTACAAGTGAAGCCACAGGATAAACCAGAACTATATAATTTATCACTATGTAAAAACATTGTACAAGGAGGGCCTTAAATGATTTAAAATATCATTTGGATACTCAAATGCATGGATCAGGACCTCTTAAAACATCAATTAAAAGAACTAAAAAGGCCGCAAAGCAAAAATAAGCAACTTATTTTTTATTCTACTAGAAATTAAGCTTTCTACAATTTGATGATTACCAACAATATGGCATTCTAAATCCACATCATTGCCAAGCACCACAACCACGATGGTTTGTAATTTTGGAACTGTAATACAATGTATATAATTAAACTGCTGCCCAATAGTCTACATAGCATGGGAGGATCTAATGCTAATGCTATGTCAAACATATCAGAAGGGCACCTGTTTTGGAAGGCTGAGTAGACAGATAAGAAAATTTACAAGCTGAACTGTATAGCAAAAAGAACTTACCCCATTACTTAAATATGATCTCTTTCACTGAAACTTTTATCCTAATAAATAATTTTATTTAGACAGTGATCAAACACTTCCAGTACAACAGCATGCACCTTTTGGCTTAACTAACAATCTATCACCACCAGATGGATTTGTAGCTGGCTGACAAACCATACTCAATGAGTAGTCCTCAATGGTACTACATCCACATGGAGAGAAGTATGCAGTGGGATGCCACAAGGCTCCGACTTAGGCCCAGTACTCTTCAATATCTTCATCAATGACTTAGATAAGGTAATAGAAGGGGAACTCATCAAATTTGCAGATAACATTAAACTGGCAGGAATAGCCAACAGCCCAGAAAACAAGCTCAGGATTCAAAAAGATCTTGACAAACATGAATAATGGGCCCTATCCAATCAAATGAGTTTTAACGTGGAGAAAAGCAAAGTTTTACATTTAGGCAGAAATATTAGATGACACCTGGCTCAAAAACTGTAACTGTGAGAGGGACCTTGGAGTCCTAGTGGACAATCACTTGACTATGAGCCAGCAATATGCAGCAGCAGCCAAAAAACCCTAATACAGTCCTGGGTTATATAAACAGAGGCATAGAATCAAGATCAAGCAAAGTATTAGTACCGCTTTATAAAATCCTAGTGAGACCACACCTGGAATATTGTAACCAATTTTGGTCACCATACTACAAAAAATATGTTGAGACCTTGGAAAAAGTTCAGAGAACAGCAACAGATGATCCAAGACCGGGAGACTAAAACATATGAAGAACGTCTTGAGTTTGGGTTTGGCTAGTCTAAAGAAAAGAACAAATAGGGGAGACATGATAGCAGTATTCCAGTATTTGAGAGGCTACCACAAAGAAGAGGAGGTCAAATTATTCTCCAAAGTACCAGAGGGCAGGACAAGAAACAATGGTTGGAAACTGATCAAAGAGAGAAGCAATCTGGAATTAAGGACAAAGTTCCTAGCAGTGAAGACAATTAACCAGTGGAACAGCTTGCCTTCAGAAATCGTGGGTGCTCCATCACTGGAGGTTTTCAAGAAGAGACTGGACAGTCACTTGTCTGAGATGGTATAGGTTCTCCTGCTTGAGCGGGGGGGGGGGGCTGGACTAGAAGACCTCCAAGGTCCCTTCTAGCTCTATTTTATTCTATTCTAACTTCTTCTTATGTCAAAATAGGGAAATAAAGTATCAAAGCCAAACTTACTTTCAGCAAAGCCAAGAAATGTAATCTTATTTCTGTCATATTAGGACTACTCTTAGCATAAAAGTTTTAAAAAGGGACACTTCGTTAAAGGCTATTCTACATAAATATTCTTCACAGAGAAGTATTCTAATGTTAAAATGACAAGGTTCAGAGAGAACAGTCATAGAAGACTGCACACAGTTGAAAACCTTTGAACACAAGTATCTCTGTAATAATGTAATGAGTACTTTTCCCAGGGTAAATCATGCTTCATCAACCTGCAAGAAGAGTATTCAAAGACATCTAGAATCTATTTTTTTAATATGTACAAAGCTGGTAGTGCTACATAAATACTGTATCCATGCAAAGATTCCAATCTATAAATTAGCAGAATAGTAATTATTGATCAGAATATTTTCAATGATTACTTTTCTATTTTGGTCTTTCTTTCATAAGCAAGTCCAGATGAAATACTGGGAAATACTCAGATTTCTTCATCTTATTTGTCTGTCTGTTTAGTTTTTCCTGGCCCCCTAGCCTAGAAGAAAACAAAAGGAATGGATTTGATTCACAACATGTTAGATACTGTTGTATAAGTACTGTTAGATACTGAGGGGGATGGACGGTTAAGAAATACTAAATAAATACATAAATAAATAAATAAATAAATAAATAAATAAATAAATAAGGGAGGAAGCAAGCAAGCAAGCATAATCTTTGGGATGGACAACCAAGTAACAAGAAAGTAATCCTAACAGATGTTGACAGTTAGTTAAGTAGCTTAGCACCTCAGGAGAAAGCATCTAGCAACCCTAGGCAAGTGAAGACTAATTACAAAAGAAGAGATTACCAGAATGAGAAGCATAATGGATTTATATTATTTATCATTACTGCTAAAGCCTATAAGTGCTATTAATATAATTAAATACACAGAAAAACTGGGAGGTCAACCAGTATAGAAAAAATAAAGGGTGGGAGAGTAATATGACTTAGAAAAGAAATTATAGAAATTAAGTTCTCACCTAGTGATTGGTTAGCCAATGATAGGATAGAATATCAAGTATTTCTGTTCAAAATGAAATAAGAACTACATGATTGGTTGATTTAATAAACTGTTTTCTTTATATTTAAAAGCAGTATGTCCTACGAAGTCATAAAAATACATCAACCTAGAATTATTTTACATAAAACAAATTCACTTTTGCTATTAGGAAATACTATAATAAAAGAATTAACTGACTTAATCCACATTTGCACATTTCCATTATAGTTTTTGGAGCTCACTAAACATCAGGATTGGAAAATTTAAGGTTTGCCTCTTAATTAATCATAACATCAGTGAAGTCTGTTAGATCAAAAAATGTAAATCCTGTGGATTTAGTGTTTATGCATCACAAAAAGTCCATTGGTCATCAATGAGAATGGAAATACTGAACCTACCTATGAACACACAATAAAGAATAAATTTCTTATAATTTTGTGAGGACTATAATTGGGATGAGATTGAATGTATAAAAGGTAATTGTTTGTTATGGTCAAGGAACAAAAAGTCTCAATTTAAAAATTAGAAGTATAAAAGCAAAGCAAAACTTAATAGTAAATTATAAAACATGCTGACAATAAAGCAACAAAAGTAACATTGTGAAATAAATTGACAGGTTTTACAAGCAGTAAAGTTTAGCAATGTTTAAGGAGACCGTGACATTCTGGCTGGCCAATAAATAGTGAAAATAAAATGAAGTTGAGTGGCTTGGGAACTTACTAAAATGGAAGTTATAAAGTATGGAAGGATATTCTTACAAAAAAGCACAGTATAAAAAGAAGTGAGTTGCTGAGTTGTAGAGCCAGTTTGATCTAGTGATTAAGACACCATGGTTGGAAATCGGGAGACTATGAGTTTGATTCCCACTCAGGAATGAAAGCTGATGGATGGATGGATGGATGGATGGATGGATGGATGGATGGATGGGTGGGTGGGTGGATGGGTGGGTGGGTGGGTAGGTAGGTAGGTGGGTAGGTAGGTAGGTAGGTAGGTAGGTAGATAGATAGATAGATAGATAGATAGATAGATAGATAGATAGATAGATAGATAGATAGATAGATAGATAGATAGATAGATAGATAGAAAGTTCCACACACATTTGCACCACTCAGGTGACCCTGAGAACACAGATAAGCCTCCAGGTAGCATTAAGAACTCGCTAAAAGAATGCAAATGAACCACTGTCTGCAAGGAATATAAATCTTTCCATTCCCCACCATCCAGTCAGAGCTGGAGAAGCTTCTTGGATGAGAAGCGAAATGTCTTCAAAGAAAAACAAGAAAGTACAGTTGCCTCGTGAAAAAAGTACCTTTCGGATAACTGTAACCTGGATGACTGAGATCTCTATAAACATTTGGCTTTTTGGCTGTAAAGATAAATAATATACCACCAGAATGACAGAAATACTGAGTGGCCCATGCCAATTATTATGTAATACATTATCCAGATATATTTATTTTGTTCCAGAGGCTTGAAAGAGTTTCGCAAAGAGTATGTTAAAGACATAAAATGAAATATGTCACAATAAACAGTTTTGAAAGAATGAAGTGGAAATAACGGAGAAGAAAATAAACAAACCATTGACTTTCAAATATAACAGTAACTCCTATACTTGCCAATTACCAGCCATGAAGTATCAGAAAGAGCTTCCCTAATTTGCAAAATCTTGCTTTTTATAAGAAATGGAATGCATCACATAAAATTGTGTTCCATCTGAAAAATATACTATATTGGGGGAGGAGGGAATGTCAAAATAGGTCACAAATGTCAGCAGGAAAATTAAAAATAAACTTGATGGGAAAATGTTTTAAAAGGATTATAATAATATACAATATGTTCTCTCTGTGTGTGTTGACAGTCTTGATTTCTGCTGCCTGGACAAGCCCCTTCAATTTTCTTGGCAAGAGTTCAGAAACGGTTTGCCATCGCCCACTTCACAGGGCTGAGATAAAATGACTGGCTCAAAGTCACCAAGTGGCTTAATGCCTACGGTGAGACTAGCATCCATATCTCCATCTTTCTAGCCTTATGTGTTAACTACTACAGTCAGACTGACTCTATACTATATATTAGAAACCATAAATGTAAATCTTGAAATCTTGAAATCTTTTCTCTCCATCCACCCTTTTCTCCCATCACCACTTCTCTCATCTCCAGAATCCTCTTCTATCAATAGTTATTTGTTTCCACCTTCTCCCTAAAGATTCAGTGCTCCTGGATATTATTCCCTTTTGCCTGATAAGTATAGGAAAATCTGTTTTGAGCCTTGCAAAGCTGTTAATCCTATATCCTCTTTGGAATAAGGTGAAGAAAAGTGGCATAACTGTTTCCTCTCAAAACTAACATTCAACTGTATATAGTACCTTGAGATTTCCCCCACCCTCCTGTCTCCCATTTTGGACCTTTTTAATAGGCTCTGAATCTATTTACAAGCTCCTCAGTGCTTTAACAATAGAAATACTTCTTTCTCCAAGACCAAGTTCTTAAATGGGAAGAAATGAAATGAAACCAAGAAAGACAGTCACTAATATGCAGAAGGAAAACTAAACCAGACAAAATTACAGATTGCAGAAGAAATTGAAAGACAGAGAAAGAGGAAATGGAAGAGGATTATTAGGTAGGTCTGGTGCAACATTTCAGATTCAATATTGTTGCTTCTATCTACACACTTACAACATTTAAATACACAAAACACTTGCAACTTTTCCTAGTAAAAGGGTATGATTGCTTTAAAGTGTTGCAAACAGATGTTACATTCATATTTATACACTTGCTAAAACACTTTTTAGGTATTAAAATGATAATTACTAATGGCAAGACAATTATATGAACTCAGTATTAGTGTTGTTCAAATTTATATATTCCTCATCATTACTATGTAGAAGCAACTATTCTGTTCATCATATATTCCTTGATGTTTACAGTAAATCCCCAAACAGATTCCTTTTAATAAATAGTTTTAGTTTGAAAAGGTGCTACCAGACTCCTCCTAATTTTCTGCTACCACAGACTAACAGAACTTTCAGTCTACTAAGTCCTTCTTTGTATTAACTGTCTTGTAATATAATAGCTTGACATGTACTTCATTTTTATTAAGCTGATAGAAATAAAATATATTACTCTATTTCTAAATATATTTTTAATTCTAAAACAATAATACATATCTTTCCAAACTGATCAGAAACTACAGAAATAGTCATACAAATGCTTTATCTCAAGTGGTAAATATGGTAAGGGAATATTTTGGAAGGGACAAGTCAGAAGAACTATGAAGAAGCCAGTGATAACAAATAGCTAATAATGCAAAAAACCTCCCAGCTATTATAATAAAACTATCACTGGACATTAGTAGTTCTTTTAATAATCATGCAATTTAATGCCTTTGTAATAAGCTTACACAATTGACCTTATAGATGAACAAAATGTTAAAATCAACGGTTTCTTGAATTTAGAGAAGTACTGTTAACATACAGTAAATTTCCAGAAATGGTTTGCCATTGCCTTCTTCTTAGGGCTGAGACAGAGTGACTGACCCAAGGTCATTGCTGGCTTAGGACTAGAGCTTACAGTTTCCCAGTTTCTAGCCTGGTGTCTTAACCACAAATCCAGCTGGTTCTCATATAATACAACATAGTATAAACATACTGTTTCCATATGATCATACTCTTTTGATTACCTTTTCACCAAATCCTGACATGAAAAATTAACATTAGTGCAAAGTAATTTTGATAATTTTAAACCAAAAAACCCCTTCACGAAAAACAAAAACAGAAAAATGGAAACATTTGTTTAGTAACAATATTGTATGTTGAGTAACACAGTAGAAGCTGATAGACCAATCTTAAATCCTCAATTTAGAAAATGGTTTAGAAAAGGACAGATTTGCCCATGTGCAAATCTGTAGAAGGATGGACCTGAATCTGCAGATGAAAATCTACTATCAGAACAATTCTGGCTGGTATTCCAAACATGCAGGCCTGAGACAGGACATTTTAGAGACAGGTGGCATCTGTGCACAAATGTGTCTGCAAGCAGTAGATTCAAAAACCACACCAATCATTTTAAAATAGCCAGGACCAAGCCAATCTGACACACCAAATTGAACCTGTCAGAGTAAAATCTCACTGTTTCTTTTCACCATTTTGAAAGGGGAGATTGAGAGAGAGAAGCATCTAAAGTATGTGAAAAATCAAAGATACTCTATATTTCTATCCTGAAAAGTATGGAAAAAAGATTGACTACTGTAAAAATTCTCTCTCACACCAATTTATTTTACTGATGTGTCACTGTTCTTGCAAAGGAGCACAGAATGATGAACAGAAAAACCCACTTACTATTTTAGCTAAACTCAACAATGCAGGGGCCTGTTCAGAAAATGTGCAGAATTGGGCCATTGCTACTGAAAGACCCTGTCTCCGATTTCCACAGAGAAAACTGTGCTGACTAGTGATATCACCACGCCAAACCTCTTTATTAATCAACCCTACAGAGGAAGAATGGCTTGTTAAATTCTTGGATCATAAGTCAATTAATTGAACAAATATAAACTTAAATTGGTCTGGAACTCAAGACCAGCCAGTGCAAGAAATTTACAGGCCTGTCACATGATCCCTCTTACCTGCTCCATTTAAAACTAGAAGCTGGAAAGTAACTACCATATTGTTAAGAGCATTATGAAACAGCAAAATGCACTACATAGCCCTTTCTGATACAGAAACAAAGTAATGAGGCAAAGTTTATTTCAATTTTTATTCCGAGGAAGATATTATTTTATGTTCTATTTTCTGGAAACACAAAAAGATGTCTATCTGTGTAAATAGCAAGTCCTACATTCATTTCATATGCTGCTCCTTCCCACTTCAGTGGGACTTTTGACTAGCCTCTCTCCCACTCAAATTTCTGGGAGGGAAAAGGTCATGTAGTAATCACTCTATTGTACCAGTGATGATTCTAGTCATTGTTAGAGAAAGCTTGCATTATTCTTCCTTTCTGATCTTTAACCAACTGAAGAAGACAAATAAAGGACTTTGAACAAACCAAAAGGGGAAAAAAGATCCTTCAAATTCCTTGATTAGTCCTAGCCAGGGAAAGGAAAATCTGTAAATTAAATTTTAGATGGAGGATCCAGAATTTCTAGATCTAAATAACTTTCAAAAAGTTTTCCAGAATCTAGAAAAGAGCTTGGCAAACTACAGCCTCCAGGCCAAATCCAGCCTGCCTGCTTTTGCATTGACTCACAACCTAAGAATGGATGGATGGATGGGCAGCAAATCATCATGTGTGAACCTCAGCCAAGCTCTTGGGTGGTAGTGGCAGCCTATCACCAGCCTCTTTGCTGATGGGTTGACACTATCCAATGGCTACTATGCTTCTAGACCTCTCCCCCTGAAGTCAGAAGAGGGTAGAACCTGGCCATTTATAGAAAACATTTGCCAACCCCTGATCTAGGGGAACTTAAAGACTCTTTTACAATCATAAAAATGATTGTGACCCCCAAAGAGCTTTGGTTTTTGTGGGTTATATCTATCAATATTTACTGTATTAGAAATTAAAACTGAGAAATTTTAAAGTATTTTTTTTTCTTTGCTTGACTTCATGGACCCCCTAAAAGTTTTTTAGTGAATCTCAGCAGCCCCCAGACCAACTTTGAGAATTCTGGTCTAGAACATTTGGTGTATTATACAATTGCCAGAACATGGATATATAATTGGTGACACTCCAAATGTTGCTGAATAACATTCCAAACATCCTTAGGCAGCATGGGCAACAATGAAGGGTAGTGAAAACTTAGCTTTTAAAATTTCTGCAGAAACACAGATTGCCTCCTTTTTCTTTTAATCTTATTTCCCAAAACCTGATTCCATGTAATCTAAGACAAAAAAGTCTAGCATTGCTGTCTTATTACTTTAAAAACAAACAAACCTATAATTGTATTTTTCAACATACTTTCTCTAGAATTCTTAGTGTCACTTAATAACAACACAGCAATCTGGCATGTATTTAGAGAAGGATTATATGTCAGTAGAAGAAAATTGATAAAAAGTGGATTTACTCATGACTAATCTACCTCGTTTTTAATTCATCCAAATCCATTGTCTTAAAGTCAGCATCAGTTGGTAACTCTAGCTCTTGATTAAAGATTAATGGATGGATAATAGAACTGCAAAGAATGGAGTTTATTTCAATATGAATAATGTAACATAGTTTTATGATCACTTTAGTTAATATTGTTTACAACAGAAGGAGATTGAGCAGAACGGATTATGTTCTAATGATGTTTAGTTTCTTAGCTGACACGCTGGAATTTTGGTTGCAATTTAAAACTTTCTACAAAAAAATACTTCTGAAAGAGAAAAAAAATCATTTTCTTTTTTTAAGGTGGCAAGTTTCTCTAGGAACCTTCTAGCAATCTTACTGAACTTTGATCCATTTTTGAATCCTCAATTCTGAACAAACAGTCTCTATCTGTTGCCTTTATCTTTTGTTATTTGAACTATGGACAAACCAATAATGGAAAAACAAGTATGTCTCTCTGGACATAATAAATGCATAATTATTAGCTATTTTGGGGTATCAAGTAAGAAGATCCAGGTTTCATTCGTTGCCATTTCAAAAGGAGCAATTGGTAAGAACTGCATCTCTCTCCTCAATTGTTCTTTGACTTTACAAGCTCAGTATGAAGAACCATAAATACAACTATGGGTTGACTTACTTATTTGTCCTTTACTTCTCTAACTCTCAGATCATAGCAAAGGAGCAATAAAAATGCAAATCTTAGAAGAAGAAAAACAAAATAAAGAGATAACTTATCACCCTGATCTACAAGGGCTCCTGAAAGATACTAGGATAACTGATGAATGAGGAGACGTATGACCAATTGGCTTACAATTATGACAGCTGCAGCATGTTATGTGATCACCTTTTTTGACTTTTACTGTCAATTTCTGACAGGCAAAGTCAATGCAGAAGCTGGCAGAAAGTCACAAATGCAACCATGTGCAAATCACTTAATGACCTCAACTGGAATTACTGTCGTAAGTCAGTATGTTCACAAGATGTCACATTTTATGACTGCAGCACTTAGCAATAGAGTTACCAGTCCCAATTACTGTTGATAACCAAGGACTATCTGAACTGTAAATGATTATAGGTATAATGACAATGGTGCTGAATGAGTGATACTTAAGATCCGTCCTTATACTTACGAAGATCACAGAGTCCATGTTCTGGTCAGATGTTCACAATCAGAGTGCTCAACAACCAGTTCACAATTACAGTATTGCACCCTACAATCTAGTGATCACCATTTGAAATCTTCACTTCTGGCTTCTGATAAGCAAAGCCAATTGAGAAGCTGACAAACGTCACAAATGATGTTGTGCTTAATGACATTGCTGGATTCACTTAATGACAACAACCAAAAGTGCCAAAACTGCCATCACTAAGCAGTGTGGTCACATGATGTCACACTTCATAATTGTATCACTTTAATGGAAATTCAAGTTCCAATTCCTATTAATTAACAGAAGACTACTTTTATAAGCTATAGATGCAGGTAACTAAATATTATAGACTTAGAAAAATATGAATGGAAAATGGCTCTCTTCTTATTGTTCAGGCAGAAGGAACATATCTTCTTTAGAGACCAATCTTTAATACTTTATTTTAAAACTCATCTATTCAAAATTCTGAAACAGTACTATATTACTTTAAAATATAACTGAAAAGTAGGAATATAATTTATTCCTTTAAAAAAAGGCTATGTATATGAATATCTAAATCAGGGGTGTCAAACTGCTGGCCTATGAGCTGGTTGCATCATACGGAGGTCGTGCCCACCCCAGCTCCGGCAATGCAAAAAAAGTCGCAATACAACACGACACGTCATGTGATGTGGTGAATTTGATACCCATGATCTAAATCAAGGCCTCTATACTAATTCAGAATTATTACTCTAGAATCTAGATGAAAAAAGTCATTTATTTATGTAGTTGACATTGAGTCATTTTTTTATGTTCTTCCTTATACAGATGTACTTCAGTTTATAAAATATAAAGCACACAATAAAACAATTTAAAAATTAAATAATAATAGTCAAAATTACAAGGGGGAAGGGAAAAGACAGAAAGAAAAATATTCACTCATTCAGAGAGAATTCCAGAGGGCAGGCATCATCCAGAGAAAACCCATTCATAAGCTGCAAGATACAGTACATCTCCAGTTCTCAGCTAATATAACACAACTTCCCATAATGAATTTAGCAATTGAATAGGATTGTGTGTAACTCAAAAGTATACATCAGTTATCTTGGTCCTAAGAGATTGAAGGCTGTAGTGATAACTAAAACCCTGGGATGTATGCCTTGATGGCTAAATAGCAGTTAGCACATTTGTTTCAAGAAGTGTTATATGTGTTGAGCTACATGTTCCAATTAACAACAGGTACCATCTACTGCTTCTGAACTAAGAATGAGGGTAGTTCTATATTCTATGCATCTACAACTTCCAAACAAGTGCATTAGCCTGCAAGAAGCATGTTACTAACCTAAGAATGATAATGCATAAACAATAATAGAAAATCCCAATCTAGGAAAGGCTACAGATAGCATGCCAACTAAAAGCAATAGTAGTTAATTTAAGCCATGATGGTTACTTGAGCTTTTGTCAGTACTTGAGACAGTAGTTTTGACAATTACTTGAGTAGCCACCACATATGAATCTCTTCCTTCTGACGAATTGTGACTACCTGGAGAACAGGCAAATTCCCATACCTGGGAGTTACCCACTCACAAGATTCAAGATTAAATTCTCATTTTCTTAACCATCATCCATTCTGTCACTTCTGATAGATACCAATTCATAACATGTGTATCCCTCTTTTACTTCAAATGTTATAGAGAAAAGACTTGTCATCAGCATATTGATGAAGCATAATGTCAGCCCCATGATGTAGACCAGACCAAGAAACAGTTTCCAGAGAAATCTAAAATTACTTTTATTAAGATGTAATATAATAAAATCTTGCAGGTTTGTGTTTTATTTCCCTTTCCCTCTTATACTCCTATGAAACTAAGAATTAGCAGATTATTTTGGATTATTATTATTTCTACATTATTACTTGAATCAGACTTTTCACCTCATAGCTCTGGGGACATAACTTGCTTATCTCCATCAAGGTCATTCTCATTATTCTCTATATGCAGCCCCCAAACTCCTGATAACAAGCATCATTAAATAGATTTAAATAACTCTGGGGATTAAAGAATTGCTCTCTGGCACCAGAGAACAAAGTTGCCAGTTCATAAATAGGATAATCTAAGTCAGTTGAGTGACCTTGGGTCATTCGCTCACTCTCAGCAATAAGAAGACAATGGCAAAATGTTTCTCAAAATCTTGCCAAAAAAACTGCAGGGATTAGTCTACACAGTCAGTAGGAGGCAAAACTGACTTGAAGGCACCAAAACAAACAAACCATCAAACCCAGCAACTTACTTTTTGATGTATTGCTTAAAGCCAGAAGCTGCATTACTATAACAAAGTACTGACTTCAATTCACAAAGACAGACTGGGGAATATTGTGTTTAAAGGTATCAAAAGTAGAATCACAGAGTCACGTTCCCTCTGTATTTCATGTAGATCCTTTCTGAAAACTAAGTTAGAATCCACACATTCTTTTTCAAGAACAACTCTACCTACACAAGAACCACATTGATATAAAGAGGGGTTTTATGACTGGGCCAATACTGACATAGTTCTCTGCTTTGATGGTTATTTAAGAATACAATGGAGTCCCTCAGTGCAATGCAGTACACATGAGAATATATATTAATTTATGTCTGGTTGGCCTAAAAGACTTATACCACTGTTACACTAGCCATTTTCTGCCTTCTTTCATTGTCCGCAAATGCCCAGAAAACTAGGGAAAATGGTGGTACTGCACTCAGAAGTAATTGTATCAATAGTCCATATCATAGAGCTAAAAGGACATCATGATAACTTGGTCTGGTTTCTGGGGATTTCTCTTACAACATCCAAGAATGTCTCAGGTTCCATAAGTCAAATAAGGGCCCTAATAGCTAGGTTTGAAGAGGTTTCCTAGTGAACCAAATGATATTCCTACAAGCCACAGGAAGCCCATGTTTGGAAAAGAAACAGAATTATAAGAAAGCACAATATGCAATAGCAAAAGATCCGTCAATTGCATCTACACAAAGTGTCTTCAGGCAGGGATATTATAAATGTAAAACAAAAATAGAGATATTTCTATGAAAAAGTAATGTGGCATCTGGAACAGTTGATAAGAAATAAGTATCAGAGACTAAAATGTTCTTTCTGCTTCCTGCCACAACGTAATGAACTTTCACATACTGAAACAATAATTTTACACTGGGAAAGCACAGCTTTGGCACAAAACTGAAAATTCATATAAATCCAGATAAACTTCTTGGGCCTTGGTGGCACATGTGTGAGACTGATAACTACAGACGTACTAGTTCAAGACTGATAGCACTGAAGTACATGAGGCACATTTAGCATTTGTACCAGTGGTACATTTGTGGCTGCATATATTACTAGTATGTACCACCAACTTCAGTTTTTATTTTTCTGGCAAAATACAAACCCAATAAATAAACCTAATAGGCAAGTAAACTCTAATTTAATGTAGTATAGTACAATCATTGCCTATTTACAATGTAATAATCCCTACTGGATACATGTCTGGGAGTTATGCATAGGAGGAAGCCATATACTCTAACATAAAACTTCTCCTGAAGTGGCACAGAAAGAAATAGAAGAATAAAATGCATAACATGGGTCAATTCAAGGTTAGATATTTTCCAGCCTTACCTATTTAACAGAATAACAGAATTGGAAGGAATCTTGGAGGTCTTCTAGTCTCCTGCTCAAGCAGGAGACCCTATACCATTTCAGACAAGTGATTGTCCAGTCTCTTCTTTAAAACTTCCACTGATGGAGCATCTGCACCTTCTGAAGACAAGCCATTTCACTGATTAATTGTTCTAACTGTCAGGAAATTTCTCCTTATTTCTAGGTTGGTTGTCTCCTTGATTAGTATCCATCTATTGCATCTTGTACTGCTTCAGGTGCTTTGGAGAACAGGTTGACCCACTCTTCACTGTGGCAGTCCCTTATATATTGGACACTGCTATCATGTCCTTCTCTTCATTAGAATAGACATACCCAATTCCTGCAACCGTTCTTCATATGTTTTAACCTCCAGTATTTAAGCAGGCAATACTTATGCAGTATATAAGCTTACATTTTTCCCTCTGAAAACAATGGAGTTTTAAAATATTAAGCTGGGGCAAGGTTCTGTTATTATAACATTATAATAAAACTAGTATTAGCAGGCAAGACTTCGGTTTCCTTCTCTATTCTCCTTTGAAATGCTGAAATCATTTTTTCAAGTCTGAGTATGCCCCTCTCTCCTCTTTACCTTCATGAGAACTGGAATGGATTTTGTCTGAGAAAATTACTCAGGTTACAGTTCTGGTCCACACTTAACATTTCTTTTAGCTGACCATTGTCTTGGTTGCGGTTCTTCTTGCTGTTCCTCAAGCTTATTCTTTCTGCCCTATACAATAATTTACAGTCTAGGACAGTCTCATTCATATTAACTTATCTTGTCTTGTCTATGACTTAAAGCTGACTTCCTTGATTACATTAACTATTATTATGGAGCTGAATATAAACACATCAAAAAGGTTCAGAAAGGCTGCTTTGTAGTTTTCTGAGTCTTTGGAACTATCAGATCCATATAAGAAGACATTTTAGAGATAACTGGTGATGAGAAGTTTGCAATGAAAATTAAATGCCAAGATGAAGGCTTGCTTACATTTCAGCAATCTGATGCCAGGTAGAGGACAAATCGATAATTTGAAAAGATGAGGTAATTTTTAATTGAAGTAGCATAAATATCTGGTAGAGATCACAATGACCTCATATATCATGACATCATGACACACATTATGCATAGATTGAAACTGGCCTTAGTCTCATCTTGACTGCACAGTGTAAATGATGCACATTACATAATTCACATCATTATGAAATGACATCAGGGCATATGTGATATCATTTCCTTTCTGCCTGCCTTCCTGAGAAACCCATGAGAAATATGTTGATGAACAAAACAGAACCCAAAAGCCAAAGTTCCCATAGTACACTCCATTCTAATTCCATGCATTCAGATTCTAGACTGTTTCACCACTGAATAAGACACCAATAGTTTTTGTTATTTTTCCATGTACAGATTTGACTAGCAAAAACCATCATTGTGATGATTTAAAGGTGACCGTTCACAAAAAAGTCCTAATAATTATGTTGTAATGTCTTTATTGCACTTTTTAAATGTTTAAAAATTATTAATATATTCCAAATTTGGAGATATGCTATCAAGCTTATTTATTGTCAGATATTAAATATTGGAAACCAACATTTGCTATTGGCAAAAATTACAATATACAAAGGTCTACTCTTTCCAACTCAAAATCAAAAGTAAAGATAAAACTGGGATATGCCCAATAGATGAATACAAAAGTAGCTTTTATTATGCAGAAGTGCAAAATCCAGCAGCATTAAAAATTTGAATCTAGAAAAAAAATTCAGAAAAAAAGTTAGGTAGACTTATTTTATTCCTACATGAAAACTACTTTTGGAATTTTGTAAAAAGCTGCAAGAAATGAAATTTTTATTTTGGGATTTGATTAGAATTGTATGGGATTAGAGAAATAATGTAGACCAGGGCTTTTCAACCTTTTCACTCATTGTACCACTTTTAGGATATGGCAATATCCGAGTACCACCAGTCACCTAGCAAGGTGTCAAAAACTTGATGACCCCCCCTCCAAAAGGAAAAAAGTGATAAAGTACAGGTAGTCCTCGACTTACAACAGTTCGCTTAGTGACTGTTTGAAGTTACAATGGCACTGAAAAAAAGTGCCCCCCCCCAAGGCATAGCCGAGCAAGATGCCTGCCTGCCCACCCGGCAGCGCTCTTCCTCCTGTCCGAGGTTTTCATTGTGAGCATTTCTATTGAGGATTGGTAGCGGGGGAGGGGGGTGTTTGATTTCTATTCCCCTCGTCTGCTGGGTGGTTGCAGCAGGTTTTGGTCACTTCACATGACCCTGGGATACTGTGACCGTCATAAATATGAATCAGTTGCCAAGCATCTGAATGTAAATCACAAGACCCTTGAGATGCTGCAACATTCCAGCTGATCGGCGCTTCTTCTGGGCTCAGCGGAAGCACCAAGATCAGCGCCAAGCTCCAGCTGGAGTCTGGCATGATCCTGGCACTTCCACAGAGCCCTGACAGTCCCAAGAAGTGTTAATTCTGGCGCTTCCGCTGAGCCCTGACAGCCCTGCAGTTCCAGTCATCTCTCACTCAAGCTTGTGCGGTGCTGCCACCAGTTCAGCTCATTCCCCTTCCCTGCTATCACTTTTCTAGAATTATCACGTACCACATGGCAGGTGCCAATGTACCACAGGTGGTACCTGTACCACTGGTTGAAAAGCCCTGGTGTAGACTATTGTTAAGTGTTTGATATATTTTTTGTCTATATCTGTACCAAAGAAAGTTGGAAGTAAGTAATCCATTTTCTATTTTTTTTCTTTTTGCATTTTTATCTTGCTTTTTTCTTGCTTTTATCTTTTTTCAATTCTTTTTTTCTTTTAATTTAATAAGTTTACATTTAAAAAATTGGAGGAAAGTGGATTGTAGACAACTGTGGTGTTAAGTCTAGAATGAATACAATTTGTTGTATATATGGCCAGCAATGGTTATTATCTGTTTTTCTGGAATGCAGGTGCAGCTATTTCCGTTGGGTCATAGAGAACTGGATATAGATTTTCCCACCTCATTTGGGAGCTGCTGCTGCTGCTGATTTCCTCAACAGAAAGCTATCTTTACTCTCAGATCCCCATTTTACCCAGCCCAAGCATCATATAATTGTCTATCCTACCTATCATATATATTTGGAAGGGTGGCACGCAGGATCTCACAGAAAGCAGCCAAAATGCCTTATAAAAGCAGAAATGTTTATCAGAGCCTTACCTAAATGAAGTCCTTCCACTTATGTAAGGCCAAATTCCATTCATAGTCACTGGGAACATTCCATCTATTGGGTTACTTACTCATATTTTTAAATGAAAAAAAATGCTCTTAAAAAAAGCAATATTCATCAAAATTTATAATTAATATCTGAGTAGCCTATTTTTGTCGTCTCAGCTGAAATTTAAAATGGTAATTCTTATCTCCAATATGTGTTCAACAGTATTGCTGACACTGCTTATCTGCCCTTTTAAAATGAAAACTTGTTTGTGAGAAAAATATACAATCTTAATATGCAATAATACTGCACTCCAACTTGAGACAAAGTTCAACCCTATGGAATAAGACAACATACTATAATGTTTAATCACTCAAGATAGAAGGCCATTACCTGGCCCACTCGATTCCAAATTGTTCCCAAAGCACTGTCCCACAGTAGTTATGTACTTCTGTACCCAGCAAGCGGCAGGGGGTTGCCATGGCAACTATACTGGAAAGTTGAAGATGGAATTTAAATTTCTTAATGTTACATTCTTTGGGTGGATGCAGTGGATGCAGCGATAGATTAGATTTTCAACTTGGAGTAACCCTGACAATCAGAAAATCACCTGTTGCTCCAATTGAAAATTTTAAAAAGATCTGTATTTGTTTCTGTTTAAAATTATGACTCATTGCTAGACAGGCTGGACCCATAAATGGACAAAGAAATCCTCCCTAACACCGAATTGCGATCAATTTATTTTTTCAACATCATTATCACCACCATTACCACCATCATCCCCATTCCTACTTCATCAATTTCCCCTTGATTCTTATTCAATTAATTGGCTTATCTAATTTTCCATTCTTCTCTTTTGATCCATTTTTCTTTCTTCCTTTTTTTCCACACTAAATACATTTACTTCAACCTTTTACTAGAATAATTCTTCAATTTTATTACTTTTAAAGTCTTTTCCTGGTTACTAGTCTCTCTCATAAATCACTCATTAATTCACTTCTTGTTTCATTGTGAAATATAACTGTAAATAATATAATGGTATGTGTTATGTCCCGAGCCTTTGCAAACGGCTCGGGCGTTTGCAGGCAGTCCCGGGCAGGTGCAAAGCTGCCCAGGACCAGACAGGCTGTCGCCAGCGCCGTGCGCATGCGCGGGTGCTGGCGCGGGAAAAGTAACCCATTTACCCGGGAGTTGCCTATATAAGAGGCTGCGAGGCGTTTGGGCGAGGCTGAAGCCATCTTCCTGTAAGCTGAACGCTGAATAAAAGAAACTGAGAACTCCAGCTGCTTCTCGTGTCTGTTTTCCCGCCACGGACTCAACACTGGCGACGAGGTGGGATGCCTTGCACTACCTGGAAAGGAAGAAGTGTAAGCTTACCCAAGGAGTCCTGAGCGGCGGAAGAGGAACGGCGTCGACTCGGCAGCTGCCCGCCATTCCGGTGCGCATTCGGGGGTAGGCTGGCTGATAGACCCGTCTCCTGAAGATCCGAAGATGGCGAAAATCGGAAGGCTTTCAGAATTCGACGTCTCACATCCAGAGCGGTGGGAGTCCTACGTATCCAGAATGGAGAACTACTTCAAGGCAAACCAAGTGAGGGAAGATAGCTTGAAGGCTGCCACCCTGCTTTGCGTTTGCGGCCAAGACGCCTTCGAAATCGCAGAAAACCTTGCAGCACCTGTCCCAGTAGAGTCTGTAAGCTACGCAGACCTGAAGAAGCTGCTGAAGGAGCACTTCCACCCCAAGGTGTCCGTTATCTCATGGCGCCACACCTTCGAACAAGGGATCAACGGTCCGGTGAGTCAGCCAAGGAATACATCGCTGCGTTACGGAAGGCCGCCAAGCCCTGCGAGTTCAAGGACCTCGAGGAACGACTGAGGGACCGATTCGTGTGCGGGTTAAGGCATCGAGAGCTACAACAGAGACTTTTCGCCAAGGAAGAATTATCCTTCCAAGACGCCTTAAGGGAAGTCACTGCAGAAGAAGCAGCAGGCGGCGCCGTCAAGAACATGCGGCCGATCAGAAGCAGTGCAGAGGGTGCGTCCGTGCACCAGGAAGACGTCCGACGAAACTCCGAGGAGGATCCGGACGAAGAAGTCGACCGTCTACACCCCGCGAAGGAAGAGAACCAGAAGGGAAGCTCTTCGGCTCTGCTCAAGTGCATCGGCTGTGGAGGTCGCCACAGGAGAACCGACTGCAAGTTCCGCTCCGCTACCTGCCGGGCATGCGGCAAACAAGGGCACATTGCAGCTGTGTGTCTGGGCCGACGAAAGGCACAACCCCAAGAAGAACGCCTGAAGGGTACCAGATTCCCCAGCCAGAATAGGGTAGGTTTTTGCGCTTCGCGAAGAAGCATCTGTAGAACAGGCACACACAAGCCCATGAAGAAAAAGCTGTCACTCAACGTGAAGCTACAAGGGGTTCCATTATCTATGGAACTAGACACAGGGTCTGCCCTGTCCATCATTTCATTGCATACATTTAGGAAGATTTGTTCCAGTAGTGGGACTAAGGCCAAGTTAAGGCCTTCTGATATTGTATTAACAGATTTTCAGAACTCAAGAGTGTGTGTTAAGGGGGAGGCCACCCTTAACGTGCAATACAAGAGTTTTGAAGGTCCACTAGACTTATTAGTAGTAGGGGGTGAACGAACGAGTCTCATAGGACTCGATTGGTTTGAGGCCCTGGGGATACACGTCACAGGACTCAACAGCTTACAAACACTCGACCTACAGGAAGTCTGCAAAGAATTTGCAGATGTTTTCAGCCCCCAGCTGGGCACATTCAAAGGACCACCTGTGTCCTTAAAGCTAGACCCCACTGTCACTCCCATTAGGATTAAAGCAAGAAGGGTCCCTTTTGCTTTA
Source organism: Crotalus tigris (assembly GCF_016545835.1). Taxonomy (NCBI): domain Eukaryota; kingdom Metazoa; phylum Chordata; class Lepidosauria; order Squamata; family Viperidae; genus Crotalus; species Crotalus tigris. The sequence goes on from NW_024100527.1 coordinate 1,316,012, forward strand.
AAAAGTAAGATTGACACTGAATAGACAAACTAATCCAACAGGGAATCCTAGAACCTGTTGATTCCAGCCCATGGGAGACCCCCATTGTCACGCCTCTAAAGGCAAATGGGGACATTCGCATTTGTGCTGATTACAAATGCACACTCAATAAGGCATTGCAGCAACATGCCTATCCTGTTCCTGTGGTCAGTCACATCCTGGCCTCTCTCAAGGGGGGGCGTGTTTTTGCAAAGCTTGACCTAGCTCAAGCATATCAACAGCTGCCTGTTGATGATGATGCTGCCATAGCTCAGACCATTGTGACCCACAGGGGAGCCTTTAAGGTAAAAAGGCTACAGTTTGGAGTGAATGTCGCTCCTGGGATTTTCCAAAGCGTAATGGAAAACACACTACGAGGTATACCAGGGGTCTGCCCCTACTTTGACGATGTCTTGATTGCAGGAGACTCCACACACATTCTAGCTGAAAGGCTGAGGGCTGTCCTGTTAAGATTCAGGAAATCAGGCCTCAAGCTCAGAAAAGACAAATGCAAGATTGGGGTGCCTTCTACTGAATTTCTGGGATTCAAAATTGATGCTGCTGGGATTCATCCTGCTGAATCCAAACTAACTGCTATTTTAGAAGCACCCAGGCCAAAGTCTAAGGCCGAACTTCAGGCCTTCTAGGCCTCCTGAATTTCTACAATTCTTTTCTTCCACATAAAGCTAGTGTAGCTGAGCCTCTTCACAGGCTACTAGACAAACAAGCTGTGTGGCTGTGGTCACAAGCACATGAGGCTTGCTTTAAAGAAGTCAAGGCCTTGCTCACTTCTAACAGTGTTCTTGCACATTTCAACGAGTCTCTTCCTGTGTGCATCGCTTGTGATGCGTCCCCCTACGGGGTTGGAGCTGTCCTGAGTCACCTCAGGTCTGATGGAACTCAGGTTCCTATTGCATACTACTCCAGAACACTGTCTTCTGCCGAGCGCAACTACGCTCAGATAGACAGGGAGGCTCTGGCTGTTGTTGCTGGAATTAAAAAATTCCACGATTTTCTATATGGCAGGCATTTCACGGTCTTCACTGACCATAAGCCTCTGCTGGGACTGTTTACCACACGTAAGCAGACTCCCCACATCATTTCCCCTAGAATGCTTAGGTGGTCTATTTTTTGTCTGCATATGATTTTTCATTACTCCACAAGCCTGGGAAAGAAATGGGCCATGCTGATGGCCTCAGTAGGTTGCCTCTGCCAGTAGTAGAAGCTGACCCCGCGCCAGCTGTCAACATTCTATCAATCCAAGCCTTGCCCGAGCTCCCTCTTAGTGCCAGGGATGTTACCGCTGAAACAGGTACAGATCACACACTTTCACGTGTCCGCTCCTGGGTCCTGTCCGGGTGGCCTGAGCACTGCCCTAGTCCTGAGTTTCAGAGTTTCTGGTCCAAAAGGAACGAACTGTCCCTTTCTCAGGGTTGTCTGCTTTGGGGAAACAGAGTTGTCATTCCCACCTCAATGAGGACTAGGGTCTTAGAATCCCTCCACGAGGGTCATCCTGGCATTGTTCGTATGAAGGCTCTTGCACGCAGCCACTTGTGGTGGCCTGCTTTAGATAAAGATATTGAGGCTAAGGTACACGCATGCCACCTGTGCCAACGATCTCGCCTAGAGATGCCCCAAGCTCCTGTGCATAGATGGGAGGAAACACAGTCCCCATGGTCTAGGGTGCACATTGACTACGCTGGGCCCTTTCAGGGCCAGTTCTTCTTGGTCCTTGTTGACAGCCATTCAAAATGGTTTGAGGTTGTGCCTGTCTCATCCACCACCACTGCAAAGACTATTCAGGTACTGAGGGGGATTTTTGCTGCATACGGGCTGCCAGATGTCATTGTGTCCGACAATGGCCCTCAATTCACCTCCTCCGAATTCCAAGCTTTCTTACAGGCAAACCTGATTCGTCATGCCACGTCTGCGTCTTTTCACCCGTCCACCAACGGTATGGCTGAATGCATGGTGCGCATCGCAAAGGACGCCTTGAAGAGACTCACCTACGGGGACTGGCATCACAGGTTGGTTGACTTTCTCCTTTCTTATCACACCACACCGTCCACTTCTACAGGGAGAAGTCCAGCTGAACTTCGTTGGGGGCGCCAACTTACTACTAGACTTGACCGGTTGCATCCGGACAGACTGCCTTCATCTACCTCACATCCTAGGGCACCTAGACAACTACTTGTGGGTGCCCCGGTTTGGGCTCGCATTACGGGCCTGGTCATACATGGGTCCCCGCTTCTGTGTCCAGGATCACAGGTCCTCTCTCCTACGAGGTTGCCCTGGACAACGGTCGTGTCCTGCGGCGGCACATCGACCAACTTCGCTCTAGGCGAGACTTTTCTGATGAGACTCCTGGGTCTTTTCCAGGGGGGGAGGGGGACCCTTTGGAGCAAAGGGAAGGGCAAGAGCTACTGCCCACCTCCACTGAGGGAGCCACAAACGGCCCATCTCAGGGTTCTGCAATTGCTCCGAAAAGAAAGTCATGGAGCTTACCCACACAACAGGCACTCACGCCTACTCCAGCCAGGGAGTCACCCCGGGGGCATACTCACTTTCCACATACATCACACAGCCTCCAGCAACGGAGGATACCCGGGGGCATCCCAACAAATCATTCCCCGCAAGAGAGCTGGCACACAGTTCCCAAGGTTGGCCTGACCTTACCCCAAATCCTACAGGGGGTCAAACATACACAGAGCTAGTCGAGGAACCAAGTCCCGACTACAACACCCCTAGCACAAATCAGGGAACACCTGAGTTTTGGGAAAGTACAGAAACCCACACGAGCCCGAACACAGAATGGGGTTCAGGGAATGGACAGCCTCCTGACAGGTCTTGGACTGACCTAGGAGGTTCTACAGAGACGCCCAGCAGCGGCTATCACTTCAAGGGGCCTGAGGGTCTACAGCTAGGTAGGACAACCAGGTCACAAAGCAACAGAAGCCCTGGCCTGACGAGCCCGGTGGGCAAGCAAGCAGGCCAGGCATCGGGGCACAGTCCTTGGAAGACACCAGGGCACAATAGAGAGAACAGGCTCACGCCTCCCTCCAGTCAGGGGAACTTATGCCAGTAACCCAGAGCTAAGAAGGTCACAGAGAGCAAAGAAATCTCCTAAGTATCTAGAAGATTACATAACATTGCTGGCAAGGCAAAAGCCAGTAATCAGTGGGAGCACTGGGGAGCAAAATGTCATATAAAATAAATGTTGTATGTTGGTAGTAGTTTTAGCCCGGGGGAAAGGGGTGTTATGTCCCGAGCCTTTGCAAACGGCTCGGGCGTTTGCAGGCAGTCCCGGGCAGGTGCAAAGCTGCCCGGGACCAGACAGGCTGTCGCCAGCGCCGTGCGCATGCGCGGGTGCTGGCGCGGGAAAAGTAACCCATTTACCCGGGAGTTGCCTATATAAGAGGCTGCGAGGCGTTTGGGCGAGGCTGAAGCCATCTTCCTGTAAGCTGAACGCTGAATAAAAGAAACTGAGAACTCCAGCTGCTTCTCGTGTCTGTTTTCCCGCCACGGACTCAACAGTATGTACTTCTATTCATCTTCTTGCTTTGTTTTTGTGTAAGTGTATGTGATAGAGAGACATAGAGAGAGAAAAGAAAGAAAGAAAGAAAGAAAGAAAGAAAGAAAGAAAGAAAGAAAGAAAGAAAGAAAGAAAGAAAGAAAGAAAGATACTATACAAATTGGAATGGTTTATGTCTTGAACTGTTGTGAGATGGCTAAGCTCTTTTGGGGCTCATGTCCAGTCATAAATATTCTGTATTTTGATCCAGTTTGCTATGATTTCTGCACATAAGTAATAGGAATAAAAGGTCATACACTTAAATGCTGACTTTAGCTCGCTCTCTCTATCCACTCTTGCTTAGAGAAAAGTGTCCAAAAATTAACACCATTTTCTATAACAAAAATTCTTGCTTACTTCTTAATTCTTTGTACAATTGGGTTCAAAAGAAACATCTGTAGCTTAAATAACACATTAGTACGTTTTTCAAATCTATATATTATATAGAAGAAAAGCCTCAAGATTATTTAAAATAGTCATTTTAAATAATATGTAATACCAATTAATATTTTAATACCAAGTGCTTAATTTTTTTAAATTATCAAATATGAAATATTATTGAGAAGATATATGCCTTTCAGTATCTCTATCTGCATGCTTATAAGAAAATCCATTAAGTTAGTCATTGTCTGCATAATTGGTTTTGAAAGTTTATACCAGACATTTACATATTCTGTGATTTAAACATGTCTAAAATACAAATTTACAATAGATTGTAATATTTCCAAAATGTCACTGCATCTCATTAGATCACCTCATGCAAACTTCTACCCCAACATTTGTGGTTATTTCTTCATAGCAGTTAAGAATAAGTTGTTTTTAGTTAGCTACTAAAATCTAGTAATTCCATGCTAATGTGAAGAAATACAAAATCTTAGAACAAAATAATTTGTAAAATGATACATATATTAATACTGTTCTTAGTGGAAGGCAAAGGAAGAATTACGTGTGTCACAATGATGCAGTATAATGACTAACATACTTGATATGACATCACAGCAAAAATACAGCCAGGATCTGCATCATTATAGTGCAATGCACTTTTCATCAATGTTTTGATCACCATAGTTTGTTCCGATTACTTATACATTTATTCCATGAGTACCACATGGAATATATTATATTATAAATACAATAAGCAGCTAGAATCTTATATTATGAATGGAAGTGCACCAATCTCCTCAGAAGAAAGAGAGTTTTATGACTAGTCACTCATTATTCATAACGAGTTCTCAAAATCTGTCCAACAATCCAACTGAGGTGACTCCTCAATTTTACAGGCTTGCTAATGTATGCCAGCATGAGTTCTCTACTTGGAAACATAAAGCAGAATTTAGTTGGGTTCCTCCCTGCATTAAACAAGTTAAGATTACAGTACAGAAGCCTGGTGAGGGCATTTTTTTCCCCTGACGTTTTAATTATAGTCGTTAACAGCTCTATAAATGAACAGAGAGCAAAAAACTCAGAGAATTGAGACAAGACTTGTCTATTAAAATAATAATGCCACAATGGTAATATCTTCTTCCACTGAGCTCTGAGCAGTGCTCAAGCCATTAAAATGTAAAAAAAAAAAATGCTGTAGGAAAAATACACCTAGATTTGAAACTGGGGACTACTATAAATAGGGCTTAAATTCCAGAGTTTCATGTTACTGATTTTCTAAAGTATTGTTTTTCAAGTATCTGCAATAAAAGTATTTCATGACAACTATGTTGTTGAATCTTTTATTGTGTACCTTCTAGTCCAAGTATCTGCCCTGTTTAGAATGACAACTCTGTTCCTAATTATTGTATTGCTGCTTTTTAATGCTGTGTTTTTCTGAAACTTACTATCACAGAATTTTTTTATACCTTACTGTGGATATATCATCAAATTTCCATAGGAAGACATCGTAAATTTTTGCTATGAGTCAATTTATTGAAAACAATGGTACATAAATTAAATAATCCTGAAGTGCCCAAATACATACGACTAAAATTCCTGTTCCTGTAACCTTTAAGTGCATCATAGGGCAACCACTTTTGATCCAACTTATAGGATGTATCCAAAATCTTGGATCCATGATTTTCATGGAACTGAGATTTGACAAATTTCATAAAACATTTTATGATATAAAAATTATCTTAAACAGTTGTTCATATCATACAAAAGGTCATAAAACATTTCCTATACTTATGTTTGACTGTGCTGTACAATTCTATATGGGCTATTTCCAAGATAGGTACATCTCTGAAGGTATCCCAACTTTTTTAGTGAATGAAATACATTAGAAGCTCTATCATTGTTGAAGGCATTGAGGAATCTGCTAAGGACATATTTCTGAAAGCATAACCCAACAGTTCACAGGTTGGCTAATATTAGATATAAGCCTCAAAACAAATTGTTCTAAGAATGCAGAACAGCAGATCCATTTTCTAAAGAATTTGTATGGATAATTTTATCCCTGATTATTTCTGATGGGTTGATTAAAAAATAAAAAATAAAGCCCGATAATCATACCATCACTCTTGCTGCATAAGTCAAGAGAACTTTTGAATTGACAATTGTCAGTTTTGGTCCTTCCTGCTTTTCATATCAGATTATAATTTTTAAGTTCTCTAAAGGTGAATGTATTGCAGACATGTTTCACATCTCAGCTGATTAAACAAAGTCAGTGGGCAACTGATACCCTCAAGTGAGTGCCTATTAATAATACCAAATGTAAAAATTAGATTTATGGTCAAACTATTGATTGAGATAAAAGAGGAATCCACAAGAACGTTTGCATTCCTAAAACCTCAATGAAACAATCCTTTTTCATTCTTATTTTATAATAGAGAATTGAAGCTAAGAGCACGACTAGCTTGCAATAATTTGCAGCTGGGATTTGTACACAGAACTCCATGTTCAGTTCCAATAGTCCTTCTATTGATCTAAATATTATTCACAATAGACTTCTTAACAAAAACTGAATAGCTATTTAAAAAAATCTTCCCCTTAAAATAGATTTTACTATAAAAACACTTTATGATATGTTTTAAATTCCAACTAAATATACTGTGCAGATGTCCATGGCACCGTTTATACCAATTAAAATAAACATCCATATCATGGTAGAACTTTCGTTGATGGCATAAGATTTTAAAATAGCACTTGATAGCACTTGAATTTTGTAAAAATTCAACCAGCTGTAAAAAAACCACAAAAAAATCACTATAATTTACATTTCTTTTAGTTAAGGAATTAAAGTGAGCTAAATGTGAATAAGTACTTATGAACATTTCAATCCTGTATAAACTAATAACTGATTATATATTATCAGGCATATTTGTACTATGTAATTAAGTACATAATTTCTGCCAAATGTTTCTTTTGTTACACAACTGGCAATAAGTCAATTTGATAATGCAGTTTTTGTCACAGTAAACTTGTTTCAAACACCAGATGCTAAATTGATTTAATGTACATTTGAACCATTATAGTTTTATTACAATAATTGAAATAAATAAATGAAGGTGGTTACAGACAGGCATCTAATTAGTAGTATTGTTCACCACTCATGTCTCCCTATGTAAATTTTTAAGTATACAAATAACTTTCTACAGTGGAATAATTGTTTTTTGTAACTTCTGAAAACAAGCATGAGTTGTTTTCTGGAACCTCCAGAATATGTTATTAATTTCCAAAATATCAGGTAGTCCTCAATGTATGACCCCAATTGGGACTACAGCTACTGTTGCTAACCAATCTGGTCATTGAGTCATCATGTGACTACTCCCAATTTGACAAACCTGTTCTCCATAGTTATTAAATGAAACCAGTTTCCCTTATTAACTTTGCTTGTCAGAAGCCAGCTGGGAAAGTCGCAAATGGTGATCATGTGACATCAGGATGCTGAAACCATTGTAAATACATGTAAATAACCAATTGCACAAATTGCAATCATATGACTGCGACAATTATAAGTGCAAGGACTGGTCATAAGTCCCTTTTTTTCAGTGCTATCATAACTTCAAATGATAGCTATATGAAGGGCTGTAAGTTAAGGACTCCCTGTAATAATAATGTTTACAGGAAAAGTAAGGTGAGAGATTTCCATGTGATTGTACAGTTTATCTATACCAATATGCAATACAAGGCATGTAATTACGCCAACAGAATATTCCTAACAGTTGCAATGCTAATTGTTTAAAAACTTTGCTCTGTCAAAAGCATTCTTTATTTTTACTGTAACTATTTCAAGTGAAAATTTTGCAGTACACTACACAATTAAAGGACATTAAGGCACTGCAGTATGCAATGCTCATTCTGGATAAGTATTAAATTTGAAGCATACGTGTCTAAATAAGCAATATATCACAGATGAGAACATACATTACAAGTTTACAAAAACTGTTTGTGCACATCTTCTCAGATATCAGTGGACTACTTTGCATTCTAGATATCAAGACAAGCGTCAAATTAATGTTAGCCAAAGAGTCAGACAACAGTCACAGTAATAACTTGAGAAGGAAAGTCATTAGTTACAGCCAACAAAAAATTATGAATGCTTTAGCTGAAGCTCTGTTTGCAACATAGCTCATTTCAATGACTATAAACAAATGAAAAAAGTCAATAAATGGTGGTAATTAACAAATTATACAGAATGTTCCTTCTGAAAAGTAAACTGTTTCTGCTCTGTCTATAACTTTCAGATTATCTTTTTAAAAATGCTACTATCACCTGTGGAAGGATCCTCTCTGTACATTGACAGCTGCATCTAAAGTGTGTGTGGGGGGGGAATAGGCAATGCAAGATAATGAGTATAATATAGCTAATGTTGCAGTGCTGTTAATCTTCTGCCAAGATTGTATTATTGGATGAGTGAGTCTACATTCTAAGCCTTTCTGTTCTGTGTCCAGAAACAATGAAAATAAGATGACATATTTGTATAAAATTACACATTTCAATTTCTCTTATTATTCAGATTTATGTTAATAGATACTGAAGAAATTAGCTTTGCAGCACTTTAGCAAAAGCCAAAAGATATTTCAGAAGCCAGCAGTGGCCACTTTAAGCAGTTTCAAACAGGTATTACAGCTGTGCCCAGATGCTGTTTTATCTCAAGTATTACATATACTTAATGATTAGGTCAAGTGAAGCAAGTGTCATTGGTTAGTTTAAATTTCCTTCCTTAGGAGTTGATTATGTGCTATCAAGTCAGTGTCAATTCTTAGTGACCATATAGATAAATTTTCTCCATGAAGGTGTCCCTAATCTGGCCTTTAACAGATAGAATTGTAGTTATGTTATTTTGGTTAGTTAGTAAAGGGTCTCAAATGCCAGATCTCTGGGTTACACATTAATCTGAGTTTTAAGAAAACAAAAATAAAATTGTGAATAATCATGGATAATAGTGCCTTTACCTCTGAAATGTATGACAAGCAGTGCTTGGCAGATTGTCTTATTTTTCAGATTTAGAGATATTCACATCTATTTGCCACAAGGATCAAAGCAAGATTAACTCCTCATTGTACTTTGGAGAAATCTGCTCAGCACTTTCTACCTTTCTTCCCTTTTAGAGCTAGCTGTGAAACAACATTTTAAATTGCTGCTTTTCAAATTTGCATGTAGCAAAAAGAGCTGAAAAAAAGTTTGATTTATTTTTCAGATGAATAAGAACAAAATTGCAACATAAAACATAGTCAGCCACTTATAGCTGAAATTGAATTTAATTATTTCAAGGAGACATTCTCAAGTAACTTGCACTATAACCCGAATTACTATGGAAAAGTGTCTAAGCATTAGCCAATTTGTTTCTTCACTTGTTACTTCATAGTAGTTCTTAGCATCCTGTCTTGGTAGTAGAATGGTGTACCATTTTGGTTTAAGATATTTTGCTGTATTTAATGTTGATTCAGCCTTCCCGAATCTGTTATTCTTCAGGTATGTTGGATAGGAAGTCTAAATATTTCCAGCCATTATTAGTCCCCACGCCAGGTTAAGGATCACACTTAACAAGGGAGGGGCCATGGAAGGGGCCATAAAAATAAGTCGGTAGGTTCAACCGGGTGATCGATGCCTGTTTTTATGTGTGCCATAGACAGCATCTTCTTTCTTATCCAGCACACACTCTCATAAACATTCCTGAGATTAAGAAAAGCTGTGTCACAATTTCTAGAGGTAATCATATGAATTTGTTGCAGCAGAAGTGTAAATACATTGTGTCTTTAAAAAACCAACATTGTTATTAGAGCATAAACCTTTGTAAAGTATAGGTACAGAGAAAAATGGATTATAGGAAAGAATCTAGAGGAAAACAAAATGTTGCTAAGTGACAGAAGGACTCTTCATTAAATTGCTATACTTTCCAGCTGAATGATTTTCTTGTGAATCTGCATGGCTCAAACCGGTTGTTTGTACACCATATATTTCAGGTTGCTCCTAACAGAATTTTATGTACAAGCCAGGCTGTGTTTTGAGAGATGGGCTGCTACACAAATCTGATTAATAAATGAATTTGATTAATAAATACTGTATATGGGAGTCTCCCATAGACTGGCTTCATCCTATAATAAACAGATACCACATGGTTTTCATTCAAATGATAGGGAAGAAACAAAACTCAGCAGTTCAGTCCCTGGTTCTCCATTTAAATAGTTAGAAAGTAATGAAAAATCTCCTACTAGAGAACTTAAGAAGCACTGTCTGTCAAAATATGCAACAGTGCAGGTAGTGCTCGACTTATGACCACAATTCAGCCCAAAATTTCTGTTGCTAAGTGGGACAGTTGTTAATTGAGTTCCCATTTTACGACCTTTCTTGCCCCAGGTGTTAAGTGAAACACTGCAGCTATTAAGTTAGTAACATGGTTGTTAAGTGAATCTGGCTTCCCCATTGACTTTGCTTGTCAGAAGACTGCAAAAGGGGATCCCGAGACACAGCAACCGTCATAAAGATGAACCAGTCACCAAGGATTTGAATTCTGATCACAGGCTTATGAGGAATGTGCAATGATCGTAGGTGGTCATAAGCCACTTTCTTCAGTGCTGTTGTAACTTTGAACGGTCACTAAACGAATGATTGTAATTTGAGGACTGCTTGTAGTTTATTTATAACTGAGAGCCAGTGTGATCTACTCTAATCAACTTATGATTACAAATGAGTCCAAAATTGCTAAGCAAGAGAATTGTTAAATGAGTTTTGGCCCCATTTTACAACCTTTCCTGCCACAGTGATTTAAGTGGCCACTAGGTGAATCACTGCAGATGTTACATTAATAACATAGTTGTTAAGTGAATCTGGCTTCCCCATTGACTTTGCTTGTCAAAGGGTCACAAAAGGTGGTCACACATGAACCTGGGACACTGCAACCCTCATAAATAAATGTCAGTTGCCATGTGTCTGAATTTTGACAACATGGGAATGCTGCAATGGTTGTAGGTATGAAAAATGGTCATCAGTTACTTTTTCTGTACCATTGCAACTTTGGATGGTCATTAAATGAAAGGTTGTAAGCCAAGGGCTACCTATAGTGGTGGTTAAGGCTCTGGACTAGACCCTAAGAGACTGTGAGCTCTAGTTTTCCCATATGTATGAATGCCCGCTGGATAACTTTTGGCCTGTCACTCCCTTTCAGCCCAACCCCTCTTTACAGAGTTGTGGTAGAAAAAATAGGAGGTGGAAGGCCTTGAGTTGTAAAAACAATGGGGATAAAAATCAAATAAAAAACAATGCGATACAGGATAGCTTCTTATATTCATAAGACATTTATATCCTTATGAAAACCCAGCTCTTATTTGTGTACCTTTTACATACATATTAAGAGCTCTTATGCAAAAAGAAGATTGCCATATATTATAATATAGGACTCATAAAAATTTAGACACACAAAAATGGGGCATAAGAAGGAAGCAAAGTGATAGTATAAAAATATATCTATTTTAGTTTTTTTTCTCTCCCCAGTATTAATCTCAAGACTTATGCAGAAATATAGGCAACACTGTAGTATTATTTGTAAGATGCTGTATGGTATGCAATCAAATAGCTGAAATATGCCTTGTCATTGTGAACAAAGAAGGATATGAACCATTGAGAAAACTCTGATAAAATAGTTGCTTCTCTTTTTTTTCCCAAAGAAAAACTAGTAATGACTACTACATTTTTGTGGCTTCCTTTTCACTTTTGATAGATGCAGAGATACCAATCACACAATCATCTTTAAAATCTATTTATCACTTAGAATATCTACAAATCCTGAGCGTGATTTAATAGTATCCTATATGGTCATTCCTACTGCAGTAAACCAGAATGTATTGTTTTCTGACTAAATCCAAATTTCAAAGCCAAACATAAACATATTATATCAGATATCTGGCACAAAATGACTTTTGATGTGGTCATGAACTGGAGGACCGAAGGAAATATTTTAACAAACTGCATTGATTCTAAATTGGGATTTTAAAGGCATCGTGTGGTACCCAAGAGGAGACCCGTCTGACTAGCTTGCAAATTACACAGAGCATCCATCCATCATTCTCTAGCCTGACTCTGAACTGCAAATGATACAGGATGCCCACACGGACCCTGATGTTACTGCATCCCAGCTTTCTACACACATGTATTCCTGCCCTTATGAGCACTTAAATAACGAGCAGGAAGCAGGTTTGTTTAGACCCAGAAAAAGTGGCTGTGAATGACAACTGTTTATTCATCGCTTCTGGTTCCAGAACTCCTCTTAAGATATTTCAAGTCCCCGAAGGGCTGTTCCCAAACCCCACATCCCTGATTCATCGTCTCTTTCTTCGAGAGTTCCTCTCAGCCCATAACCCACATCACAAATTCATTCCCTTGCTTATCATGCCTAAAAGATTCTTGTCTCTTCTTTTCCTCCCCCCCCCCCCAACCATCCCTCTCCGGCCCCAGATTTATTGTCCTCAACTCCTAACATTCAACAGGAATAGTTTCCAACCAGTCAGAGCAGCCAGTCCCAGCCTGGCTGTTTTGCAGGTTACCTCGCGATCACCCACCCCAGAAGCGCTGCCCCGGAGGTGAAGTACCCCTCCGTCCTCTTCAGCCCGCCGCCACTCCGCCTTACAAGCCACCCCGTCCTCACGCCTCCGTCCGACCTTCTCCTCCATCGGCTCCTGGTCCATGCCTGCACAACCCCCGTGGGCCCCAACTGGCCAACGATTCCCAGGTTGCACCCCCCCCTCTCCCTGGGGAGGGAGACAAAGCGGCGCGGGTGCACCTGCACCCGGGGGCTGCCTCCTCTTTCTCCTCAACCGAGCCCGCCCGCCTGAGAGAAAGGGCGAAACGCACCGGAGTTCTCCTCCTCCCTGCCTCCCCCTCCCCGCAGCCCGAGCCCCAACTTTCCGACCTCCTCAAGGACGCAGCAACAAGCCGCCTTGGCGGAGAAGGCAGGAAGGGGGACGGGGCGGCCGGAATGGGGCTTCCCTGGCTTTTGCTTTCTCTCCCCAAGGCAAGAAACTCCGGCAGCTGGATGCGCGGACTGAAACAGGCCAAAAATACCCAGCCAGCCCCCCGGACTGGGCTGCGGCGCCGAGCGTGCCCCTCAGCCCGCGCTGCTGTGCCTTTGCAGCCGGCCACCTGCCTTCCCCTCCTCCTTCTGCCCGACTTACCGTAAGGAGAGACCGAGGCGTCCCCCTTCCTAGCCATGGTCCTCCGCCGCTTTCTGGGCTGACGGAGCTCGGAGCCAGGGCGCCTCTCCGCCCGCTGCTCAGCGTGCTCTTTGTTGCTGTAATGGCATGAGAGGCGGGCAGAGGGAAAGAGCGGCGGTGAGGCGAGCAGCCGAGCCCCAGGTGCTTGTTTTTCTCCTCCTGCTCCTCTTCCTCCTGCTCTTGCTGCACTTCGCGGGCGCCCCCGAGCGCCCCCCGCTCCTCCTTTTTGCCTCCCGCTCTCCCAGAGCGCCCTTCAAGGCAGAGGAGCCGCTGCCAGAGCTCAGCGAGGCGAGCTCTCTTAGAGGTGGCGGCGGCGGCGGCGACGCTGGCAGCCGCAGTTGCTAAAAAGCTTCCTCGGCCTTCGCAGGCATGCGGAGGAGGAGGCGGGGGCACGTGGGACTGCCCCCCAGCTTCAGCCCGCCCCTCGATCCATATGCAGCGAGCCAGAGCGCACCGACAGCCCCGGGAGAGCGCCACAAACTCCGCCCCCTCGCGCGGGGAGCGGCTGGCGAACTTCAGGCGGGAGCAGAGACCAGAACTTCACTCCCCTTGCGGTAGTTTCGGGCTGGGTTGCAAGGCTATAGGTGGGTGGGAATCAAAGGCATCTTGATCCCGCCGGCCTTCTCCCTCGTTCCCTCGTTGCCTTTGCATTGTTTTCCGAAATTTGGGAGGGAGGGAGGGAAAGGGAGGGAGTTTCGATTGGAGGCGTCGTGGTACGAATTTTCCTGCACCTTAGAGCGGAGGGACTCTACTTGCTAGACATTTTTCAGAGGTTTATATTCAACTTCGGAGGTGACTTGGAATGACATCGGCAATTTTGGATAGGTCAAGTGATCGGCCGCTTCTGGGCAATGCAAAACAGGCGGTCTTTATCTGCGCCTTTGCCGCTTGGAAAATTGCCCGAGGAAAGTTTTCATTTTTTTTTTTTCTCTCCCCCTTGATTCCGGAGCTGTCCTTTGCCTCTCGTGCTGATATCCTGGTTTTTCTCTTTACACGAAAATCGCGTAGTTGAATTCTCCCATTTGCTTCAAGAAGCCTTGTCAAAATTCTATAAATGGGGTTCGAGTCATTGGTGGCACTTACCTATTATTTAAAAAGTACTTCAGATTAAGCAAGGGAGGAGAGAATGATAGCAGTCTGATCTACATTTCAAGTGATGTGTATCAGATAAAATAAAACCATCAAGAATTCTGGCAATTTAAAGGCTAACAACTTTTATTATGAATGTGAGCTTTCTCTAGTCTGTGGAAAGTCTATGTCACAATAAATTGTCAGTTGACAAGAGCCACAAAGCTCAGAGTTGGTTTGGAATTGAGCAAAACCAAAATAGAATTAAATGTTTAATGTTACTTCTGAAAGACTAAAACCCTTCAGGTATATTTAATGGATACAAACAGTAATGTGCAAAATATAAGAATACAGATATTCTCTTCCTGGTTCTATATTTCCACTGGGCTACATATTTTTCTCTCTCTGTGTTAGTGAGTCTACTTATTTATTTGAACAACTTGTAGGTTATGTTTTGAACCTTGCAATTAACAATAGAGTACAATTAGTCTGTAACCTTTATTTCCAGATCTGTGAAGTACCCATCTAAATAAGAATTGGGTTAGAAAATATATGAGCTCTTTTGTGTGATATAAGAAGGTTTGATGAGACATTGATACCCACTTTCAACTGCATTAAAATCTTGGTTTTCTTCATTGATTTTTATGGTTGCACTAACTTCTGCCCAATAACAATTTAAAAATCATTTTTTCTGTGAACCAGGAAATCACATGGTTTCCCCTTATGTCTCTTTCCCTTTTTACAACCATTCTATTCCATTCCATCTCTTCTTCCACAATCTGTTTATTACTCTTGCTTATTGAATTCTCTGTCTATACGTGTAATTGATTTTACTCGCACAAAATTCAAGATTCCCTAAATTAGCTGGTAGTTCCTCTTGCACATGGATACAGCCATTTAGTCCACATCCCAATTTTTAGCATTAAAAACAACACCTGGTGGAATGTTTGCAAATGCAACAGCAAAGCATGGTGAGGCAACAATTGCTCCAGCCACATTTGGTGATTCCTTTTATGTGAATTACAGCAAACTGCAAATAGTATTTTTATTTTCATTACTGAATGGTTGACTCAAATTGCCAACTTCAGGGAAGCAAATGTCACTGGATCTGTATGTATCAAATGCTCAATTCATCAAACCAGTATAAATTCATAAAAGTTGGGCTATGTTATATTTACTATATTGGATATATAATAATTTCTTAATGAATTTTGTGTAAGGAAATGGTGCTTGCTTGCTTTGGACTTCTCTGCATTGAAATTCCTTTTTATTCTTCATGGTGGAAACTCTGCATCCTTTATTCTCCTGAATATGTAGTGTATGTGTAACAGATAAGTTTTGTATCAATCTAAATGAAAGAATCTCTCCTATATGCAAAGATATGTTCTTTATGAAATTACCTGAATATTGCTATTTACTTAATTATGGCCAGTGTTATTCTTCTAAATATATTAAGGTATGTATAACAGTTATCATGTCTATTAAATAGAAGAAATATCTGATGGTGTATATTGTAAAATATATAGCATATTATCTTCATTTGTGAGTGCAATTTCCTGCTATAGCACCCTCTACTGTTGCTCTACAATTTTATAAAGAAGCTATCTTTAACTAGGTTTCATCCATTAGATGAATTGTGGAACTATTTTTCATTTAACTTTGAAAATAGTTAGCTTCCCTTTAGCTTGGAGATTAATTTACACATGCGTTTTTCCATGCTGAATTTTATTTTTTAAAATACACAATTCAGATATCCAGCTGTTAAGAAATCTGTATTGATATGTTCAAAACAAAATAACCAAATAAATTATTATCACCATGACCTAAGGAAACTATTCAAAAGTTATTAATTTTAGAAGCACAGGAGAAAATTCTTCACATTAAATCAAGCATAACAGTGAAACAACACATTTTTTTTTATTGAAAGTTTTATAAATTTTACAAAAAGACAAAAACAATACAAAACAAAAAACAACATATACAAAAAAAAATAAATAAAAAACTAAACATATAAAAAAAAACCCCATCCCCCACCCCTCACAAACACCCTCCCTTCCCCCCCCCCCGAGCTTCCCAGAGCAGAATATAGGCTTAGTTAAAAATTAACAAATAAAAATAAAAATTAAATTAAAAAATTTATATTTATATATATATAAAAAAGTATCTATATATAACATTCTCTATATATAAAAATAAAACTTATGAAAAAACTATGTGATAAAAACAACACATTTTTAATATTACATGAGCACTGTGTTTGACCACATTTGTTACCATCAGTAGCATACTGTGTTCAAAATATAGGGCAGTTCGGGTGAGTTATTTATTGGTATATATATACTTGGCAGCTGGACACAACCAGTTACTTTTTAACTGAAGAAAATCTGCAATTGAGCAACAGCATAAGGGTATAAACAACATCTTAAATGCCAAACATTTACTGATCCTGAGATCACTTTGGGAGAGAAAACAGAAAGCAAGATTTCCCACCTTCCTTCCCAAAAAGAATAATAATGCTATAACACAATATAAAAATTAATTCATTAATCTTCCAGCACTCACTTTCAAAGACCAGATTGTGAAGCCGTTTTATGGAGTACATATCGATGACAATAGCCTGGCCTTGAATGCCATACTAAAATATATTTCTTATATATCACATGTGAAAGCTTTAATCTTGCAGACTCTCCAATTCTTTCCAGCACAACTGCAAGGAGATTGGAAGCTTTTACTTCAATTTTCAGCTCATTATATCTGAACCCTGAGAGACCACGGTATGAACTATGATATAATGGAAGAGGTCAGTGTTAATAATTGTGCCTGGTTTCAATAAACCCATTCCCATTTTGGATATAATGAGAAACAATAAATTAGCAGGAAATAAGTTTTGGGACTTCTCATTACTATGCAGCAGGGAAAGAAGGAGGAATTATCAATCATAAAATGAAATTGTAGTTTAATGTCATGTGGGAAGGGAGCAAATTTGGATTCTCCATTTTTAAGAAGGGTGAATAGAATAATGTCTATATAACTCTGAATAGTTGTATTCAAATTCTGAATACAAGTAAATTGTTTAGTGTATGTGTACAATAGCCTACTGTTGTTTTACTAGTGTAGTGGGAGTCATTGCTTTTATAATGGTTTCTAACTAAAATTAGAATTCTGTTTCTCCTTGTTTTTCAAAATAGATACTTTAACCAACTCACCTTCAAATATTCATGGAATGAAACTTTTTAAAAATTGTATTGGGATGAGGCGGGAGGGGAGAGTTGGATTTTTTTTTTTCATCTTCCAGTCCCCTACTGAATCCAGCCCATTTTTAAAAGTAATTACTTCTTTCTTTGGCTTCTCCCACCATACCAAATTCTCCATTTTCAGAGTTACAGTATGATCATCTTGACAGACAGATGATAACCCCTCGTGGCATAACTACTGCAAGGTGTTCTACATGAAGCTGCCTTTTAAGACCACCTGGAAGGTTCAACTGTTCTAGAATGCAGCAGCATCGGCAATCATAGGCACACCCCAATGTACCCATGTGACATTCCTCTTTCACAGGTTCCATTGACTGCCACTTGATTTTGGGTGCAATTCAAGGGGATGGCTGTATTCTATGAAACCTAACACAGTACAGTTATTTGAAGCACCCGCTATCTCCTCTGGTGTCTGTGCAGCCAATATGAGCAAAGATTGGCACGCTCTGGATCACTTTGATTAAACAGCATCATCTATCAGGATTCAGGAAGCCTTTATCGTGGTGCCTTTCCTCTAAAAGAAAATTTCCTGTAAAGATCTAAGTGTCTCCCACCGTAACTGTGTCCTGGAAGCCTTAAAAGACTTGGCTGCTCGGCTAAGCCCTAGGATAAAGTAGTTGGAAATCCTTGCTGGATATGTTTCATGTGATTGGCAGATTCATCATATTGTTTTTTTCTATTGTATTTTTATTCTGTATGTTTATGCTGTAAGCAATCCAGAATCAAGCAGCACCTACAGTAAATCAAATAAAACAAAGGCACACAAGTTCTTCTATATCACGGGTGTCAAACTTGATAGTGTCATGTGATGTATCGTGATGTATTACAACATTTTTTGCCTTTGCAGAGCCGGTATGGGTGTGGTGTGTGCATCTGCCCCGTGGGCTGCCAGTTTGACACCCTTGTTCTATATAATTTCCTTCTAATTAATCTACAGGGAGGGAAGGGGGGAAGGAGGATGGACAGTCATAGGAACCAATTACTTTAGTTTAAAAAACCCTCAAATGTACTAGAAATATGGTTGGTTATGTAACATGGACCATTATTATGTTAAAATTAATAGCTGTGCTTTCTAACACATATTAGCCATGCTGGTTGCAGTAGCTTTATAATAAACCATAGTTTATAACAAACTTTGTTTTGCACATTAATGCATTGATATTTGGCTACATCTGTTCAGAACTAAAGGCTCATCTATGCACTTACCGTGTTCCAGCATCAAAATACTGTCGTTTGCTTTCCTTTTATTGAGGTTCTGACCATGGGGTTTTCATTCTGGCCCCAGTCCCTTCTCTATACATTTGTCTTCTACATTTGTGAAGAAAGAGCCTGGAAGAGGCTAGTCACCTCCAGGGCTCCAATTGGTTTACTGCACAACTGCCCCTCCAATATAACCAAGACATTATATACCTCCGTGACCAACTCTCTTTCAACTCCCAGGGTCCAGAGCAGGGGTGTCCAACCTTTAAGACTTGTGGGCTTCAATTTCCTTCAACTTCAACTCTCTTCAACATGGCTGGGTGGGGAATAATGGGAGTTAAAGTTCACAAGTCCTAATGTTGCTAAGGCTGTTTCCCCACCCCAGCTTTCCTGGCAACCAATGGTTAGGTTTCTAATATAAAAGAAATGTTCCACAAGGCTGCATTCAAGCTATTGACCCCTGCACCACTCACTGTTACTTCCTATGATGATAGTCTTCCCATTTGGAATCTTCTTTGTTATCCCAACTTCATCCCTTGCTTACCTGCCTACTTTTCTCTCCCATTCAAGCAATGCAGATGCTTCACCTTCCCTTATCCTCTCCCCTTTGCTGCGCCTTCTCTTAATCTTCAGTTTATTAGAGAACAACCCAAAGTTCCATCCCTAATGCTGACAGTAGCAGCTGCTGGTAACTACTGCCCTTAGAAGGATCTGGGCATTGGATAAATATAAATCTGTATAATTCACATATAGATTAGTAAGCTTTTATGTCAAAAATACATAATAAATAAATTATAAACATAGTACTGATAACTGCAATAGCTAACATAGTAACAATGTACTAGGAAAAATAATGGAAGTATCTAAACAAATGGTGTATATATATATATATATATATATATATATATATATATAGAGAGAGAGAGAGAGAGAGAGAGAGAGAGAGAGAGAGAGAGAGAGAGAGAGAGAGGAGAGAGAGAGAGTTGATAATTTATACAAACTTATTAGAATAAAAAGGGGATTCTGCTGCATTAATAAAGCCAGTTATAGAATTTATATTCCACCCTGCAACAAGAAAAATCCTCAAAGAATAAATTATACACCAAAGAACTGAAGGCTTATGAGCAAAGTAGCCCATACTCAGTTATAAGCAAAGTGTAACTAACACTGTATCTCTTGTGAGCTCTTAGGCAAAATGTGAGATTGGGAAGCCAGAGACTATTTTTCTTTCTAATTATATAAAATAATATGAGAAAACATTAAAATACCGAATTATGTAAGTAGCATTATTCCTTAAAATAGCACATTCTTTTGCTGCCTCTGCATTTCCCATGCTTGTAATTCAGAACAAGTTCTACAAATACCAATTCCATTCCCACCTACATCATAACAACAGACTCAGCGTAGTTACATATTTTATCAGTATGTAGTTTTCTATTCAGATTTTTATTTTCTAATCATGGCATAGTTAAAGTTGCTATGAACAAGTTCTTTCCCATAAAAAAATGGAAAAGATAATATGACTAAGCTCAGCAATGGTGAGCAACTGTTCAACCAGAGTTTACTAAATTAATAGTGGTTGAGTTTGCACATCACACAGCCAATACAAAACACAATGCGTTAAATTTAGTATAAGGTGTGGACCCAGCCTATGAACTAGTTTAAACGGAAAATAGATAGAAGCAAAAATTATCCCTGATGTGCAGGTCCTCTGCCTAAATCTCTTGACATACTGTATAAGGCCTTTCCTCGTTCGCATGCTACACATTCTTTGACGACACCTTGATTCAGCTACATCTTCCTGACAATGGTTTTTGCTTCATCGTCAGTCTCTGCAGAGCATTATTATCTTAACTTGTGGCTAGTTGTGCTTGTGTTTAAGGAAGGTTTTCCACTTATGCTGGAAGGATCTCGTAGTGGTTTCAAAGTGTGTAAAATCTGGTACAGGTAGTCCTCAGCTTACAACAGCTCATTTAGTGACCATTCAAAGTTACAACGGCACTGAAAAAGTGACTTATGACCGTTTTTTACACTTATGACTGTTGCAGCATCCCCAGGTTACGTGATCAAAATTCAGCGTTTGGCAACTGTATTTATGACAGTTGCAATGTGGCAAGGTCTTGTCCCCTTTCTGGCAAGCAAAGTCAATGGCGAAACCAGATTCACTTAACAAACCCATATAACTAAAGTACTTCAGTGATTCACTTAACAACTGTGGCGAGGAAGTGGGACAAAATGCACTTAATAAATGTCTCATTCAGCAATGGAAATTTTGGGCTCCATTCTGGTCGTAAGTCAAGGACTACCTGTATTCCTCACAAATCAGTGTGGGCACATTTCCCCTTTAAGATGCTGGATGTTGTCTTCTGTTGGCATGTTTTCCCCTTTTGGGGATTCTCTTGCTTTATCATGCCTGCTGAAAAGCTGGCCACCAAACTTGTTTTAACTGCAAGTTTAGCTTATTACTCAAAACAAACAGACACATGGGAAAGCAGAAAATTTTTTTAGGATCTTGCAACACCTTTCTGCTTAATCACACAATCCTCTCAATAAAAGAGGATGTTTGATGGGCTTGTTTTGCATGTGGATATCTTTATCATCAGTGAGCATGGTCCTACACTCAAAACAAATTGGGAAACAGATGAAGATTAAGGATTCTGGAACAGAAAGCACCTGTTGAGGAGCAACAACTTGCAACTATAAAAAAAAAAGCCCAGGTTTGCTAGAAACTGAGATTGCCAGTATATAAATTTAATAAATTAATAAATCAAAGGAGCAGTAAAATTTGAAACAAAGATACTGGTAGAAGGAAAAGGAAGCAGAAATAGCCACAACAGATTGGCTACTAACTCAAATTCAGGGTCAGTGAGAGGACAAGGATGTGGGAAGGTTAGAGTGGAGGGTTTTCTGGATTCCTGTGCAATCCTGAGATAATGAAAAGTAGACACATAATTTTTCAATATTCAAGTGAATTTAACTTGACTCGAAAGAAAGGCTTGTTGGGAAGTTATGTCAATGATCTTTATAATTATTTCCACAGAAATATAATTTAAATATTTCATGAAAGAGTTAAATAATAAATAATCAAATTTGTGTTTCAGGTTTTATGTTATTCATAACCAAAATGAAAATACAAGAATAGACATTATATGTTCTGCTAGTCATATGCATTTCTATACAGAATCTAAAGTAAAGGAAAAGAAAAATAATGTCAAGTTAATAACTAGAAATCTTAAAAAGATAAATTATTTTTATTACCAGTTTAAGAAAAAAATAGATACAGGCAGGAGGCATGCTTTAAACAAACATTTATTTAAAATCTAACTGGTTCAATATTCAATTCGATATTTTGAATAAAGTAAACTATATTACATTTTGAAACTGTGGATTCTATACATACATACTTGGAAATAAGAGTTATTGAATTCAATGGATAATTACTCTGTACAGCATTAATATATACATGACATTGAGATCCTGTAAACTTTTTACACTTAATTTATATTTTAATAATTACTATTGGGTATGTCTAGTTTAATGAAGAGAAGGGGTATGATAGCAGTGTTCCAATATCTCAGAGGCTGCCACAAAGAAGAGGAAGTCAAGCTATTCTCCAAAGTGCTTGAAGGCAGGACAAGAAGCAACAGATGGAAACTAATCAAGATAGAAGCAACCTAGAACTAAGGAGAAACTTCCTGACAGTTAGAACAATTAACCAGTGGAACAACCTGCCTCCAGAAGCAGTGAATGCTCCAACACTGGAAGTTTTTAAGAAGACACTGGACAACTATTTGTCTGAAATGGTATAGGGCCGTGGTGGCAAACCTATGGCACACATGCCACAGATGACATGCAGAGCCCTGCTTTAGGCCTCTGCCGTGTGCAAAAAAAAAAAAGGTTCAATGAAATCAATTTCAACTTCTTGTGGGAAAAAAAAGATCTCGCATGAACTTTTTAGTCCACCCAGTCTGCTGTTACCATTGCAGCCACGCCCACCCAATGGGCCATCCCACCCAATGAGTCACACCCACCCAGCACCGACAATACATAAGTGGGTTTTGGGTTGCAGTTTGGGCACTCGGTCTCTAAAAGGTTTGCTATCACTGGTATAGGGTTCCTGTCTGAGCAGGGGGTTGGACTAGATGACCTCCAATGTCTCTTCCAACATTATTATTATTGTTGTTGTTATTGCTATGAATGTTGCCAAAGTAACTTAATGGAAGGAAAAGGGGATGACATTACATTTTTCTTATTCAAGAAGCATTACTTTAAAAAAACACGTTAACATGTTGTGTACTAAGAGAAAATTGCAAATGCCTATAAATTGGATGTGTTACTGAAATATCTTAATTCTTTTTTCTCTTCTTTTTTATATTTTCCTGGAGCATTAATTTGTCAAATTTCTTCTTCCCATTCCCCCCCCCCCCTTGGCTAATTTATATCT
The DNA here is from genome assembly GCF_016545835.1 of Crotalus tigris. Taxonomy (NCBI): domain Eukaryota; kingdom Metazoa; phylum Chordata; class Lepidosauria; order Squamata; family Viperidae; genus Crotalus; species Crotalus tigris. The sequence continues at coordinate 1,339,205 of NW_024100527.1, forward strand.
AATGTTACCTTCAATAACCGGTAATTTCTTTGGTTCCCTTCATCTTTCATTCCATTCCTTTGTTTCTCTGACACAAATAAGAATCAATCCACAATAAATATCCCTATTAGTTCACAGTCCTTTCCATGGCCTTAGATCAGGGGTGTCAAACTGCCAGCCCATGCTGGATGCATCGCGAAGAAGTCACGCCCACCCAGCAAGTTTGACACCCCTGCCTTAGATTTCAATAAAGCCAAGACAGATAAAGAAGCAATAATTTTTCAAATAAAGAAGCTTTCAGGGCACAGATTTACTGCTTTTCTCCATTATATAACTTTGAATAAGGGTCTGTTTGATCTGCCTCAAGAAATTAGTTGTTGTACTTGTTTAGCTGCTCCCAACTCTTAGGATTGTCTGTCAGTAATTGGTTGAGTTCTTGTAAGGTCATTCTGGAGTCGCTGATGATAGAATTTAACTGCTTTCTCTTCAGTAGGCCTCCTTTTTATTGCCTTTTTTCTAAGCATCAGGGTCTTCTATGAAGGATCCTGCATTTTTTAATATCTTGAAAATATTTAAAAGCTTCATTATTTGTGCTTTCAGTAAGCAGTCAGATTTTATTTCAGGTACTGTTGAATTACTTCTTGCAGTCCAAGGTATTCTCAAACACTTTTTGCAACACCACAGTGCAAAAATATGTTTTTTTTTTCATTCTGCTTTTGATGGTCCAGTTCACAGCTGTATATTACTATTTGATAAATCAGTTTCAAAAAATATACCTTGTTGTCAATCTGATGTCTTTGCACTTCAACATTTTGTCCAGACTTGTCACTGTTTTTTCCTGAAGTACCAGATATTTCTTTATTTTATGTCTACATTTTCCATCTGTGAATTGTTGAGCTTAGGAAGAATATATCTAGTCTAATTCAACTTATTCACTCCCTAGTTGTATTGGGTTGGTATTAGCTGTTGATATCATCTTAGATTTTTGTTTTAGTATTGAGTACTGTAGCAGAATAGATTTACATTCTTTAATTTACTTGCAACAAGAAGTTCTTAGGTCTTCCTCATTTCCAACCATTAAAAAAGTATCATCAGCATATCTGAAGTTTTTGATGTTTTTCTTGGAAAATTGAATACCAATTTCTGTCTTTTCTGATCTAATCTAACATTTCTTGAGATATGTTCTCCATTTAAGTTAAATAAATAAATAACAGTTTACAATTTGGCTCACCCAATTATGAAGCATTTAGTTTTCCCATATTCTACTCTAACTTTTGCTTCCTAGTCATCCCAAAAATTCTTGAATAGGCAGACAAGAGTGTAACCATGTTTTAAAACCTATTCATAATTAATTGTAGTGTACAAAATCAAAAGCAGTTTTATAATCAATGTAACAAAAAATAGCCATCGTTTTGGAATTTGCTTTTTCCATTATCCACTGGATAGTAGCAATGTGATATTAGATGACCTTGCCACTTTGGAATTCAGCTTATACATCTGGTGGTTTTCATTTCAAGTGCTGCTGAAGTCTGGACTAACAAAATTTTAAGCATCACCTTACCAGCATTTGAAGCAGTATTTTGAATATATTTTTTTAGCACTGTTCAGAATTTATATGATCTTTTCAGTCCCCTGAGCACTGCTATATTCATAAAGGATCTGGAAGCCCAAATCCTGAAAATAATGTATGTCCTTAGCATTGCTAAAGTTAACAAAATTAGAGCTACCATATCTGGCTTATGTAAATCTTGACTAGATGATAAGGCTTTCCTTCCATATAGTGGTGGTTAAGATTTCTCCAGTTCAAATATGGTAGCCCGCGACAAAATAATAGACTTTTGTTACCACATGTATTGTTACATCATGGCTTACAATGGTGGTTGGCCATTCCAACATATGTGAGAAGGCCATAGAGTTGGGAGCACAATGCCATACAGGACTTTGACTTTGCTTGTAGAAGCAGGAAGGGAAAGTTGCATATGACAATCATAATCATAGTTCCCTGCATCAAATTGTGTCACATGACTACATGGGTACTGTGGCTGGAGCTTTGAGGATTGGTCATATGTCCATTTTTTTCAGTGTTGCTGTAACTCTTAATGAGTAGATGTAATCTGATGGCTACCTGTAGTAACTCTTATGGTTCAGTATGTCAAGACAGAAACAGAGTGCCTCTGTTCCCAGAAATCCACAATACAGAGAACAATAAATCATGAAGCATTTGTAAACATGTTGTACAAACACTGGTATTATGACAAAATCTATGTGGATTATATCTACTTTGAGATGTACCATTTTAGCATCTGCACGGAGCTGCCCATAATTGATAAATACTTGTTATATTTGTTACATTTGAAGGATCTCCTTGCCCCAGCTACATTCACCCATCCCATCAGATCCTGCAGGAGAGGTATATGTCAGATCGCATCAGCAAAGGAGCTTCATGCCCAAGTTGAGAGTTTTTTCTGCCATGGCCTTGCTCCTTAGGACACACTCACACACATCCCTGAGGTTGGCCCAAATCTTTTTGGTCTTTGGGAAGGCCTTCAAAACATGGCTTTGCTATTAGGCCTGGGCATCCCATGGAAGCATGAAGCCCTTTAAATGGCTGGTATAAGGTTGCACTCTTTTCTTTTGTAATTGTGGTTTACTGTTTAATGGAAAAGTACACTGATCATTTTATGCTTTTTAGTCGCGTATGCCATGAAAGAGTCACATGCAAGTGCCATGGGCAGCTATTTAAATTAAATAAATAAAATAGTAAGTGTCTGTCTTCCACTTTTAGGTACAAGATTCCAACATGGTTTATTGAGTAAGAACCAACTAACTAGGTTCAATTCTTTGCGGCCTAAGACCCAATTTATTGACTAGGTTCCCAAAATAAATCCCAACCCAAACTACATGTTTACTGTACCTTAGCCCGGTGGCAGAAGGAAGCCTTTGGGCTGCTTCAGCAAAACTGCAGCGATGGGAATCCATTTAAAACAAATGATCGCGGATTGGCATAAAATGTAGTCAGTCCAGATGAAAGAACTTCACACTCCTAATGCATCAAATCCTTCCTTCCTTCCTTCCGATCGCCGTTCGAATGCATCCCGGTGTTGCCGTGAAACTAAAAACCAGACTAAGCCGGGTTCCTAGATTAAAGCTTCGTTGTGCTTTAATCATTCGGTCTGCCCAGCGCACCGAACCACAAACTAACCCCTCACGCTTGGATCCGCACATCCCGCGGCGCTAAAAACGAGGCCGACTCCCTCGCAGTTCATCAACACGGCAAGCAATTCAATAGCATTGCCCCGCCCGTCCCACCAAACCTTCCTACTCCTTCGCTTCAGCGTCCGAGGTGTCGGAAATGCCAACTTCACCCGCCCCTCTCCCGCCCCCCGCTGGAGGCGGGCCTAGGCTTTGGCGTTTCATCCGTGCGAATTTCAGTCACGGCCCGTCGCGTTCGCTGAGGAAGAGAACAGGAAAGGCTTTGTCATGGCTGCATTGAGAGCCTCTCGGGTGAGAAGAAAGCTGGCCAAGGCGGGAACGGGGGCCGCGGAAGCCATCGGGGGGGGGGACTTCGGCCGGCCTTTCTGGCACGCCCCTGCTTTGCTGGAGGGTCCCTCCGTTTGCAGGATTTGGGGACAGCCGCCTGGATTAATGCTGGGGTGGAACAGGCTTGGGTTGTCTCTGCCAGAGGAAAAGTTCAGGGATTGAAGAGGAGAGTCGCCAAAGGAAGGATCTCGACTGCAGCCCGCAAAATGACAATCATAAATTGCGGGAGGAAAGATCGGGGATTTTTTTGTTTTGCTTTGTTTTTTGCAAAATTACGGGATATCGTAGCCAAGTATGTCAAAGGTCGCCTATCTGTCGCCCCCGTTCTGTCCACTCGGGTAAAGCGTTTCCAAAAACACTACCGTTTTTTTTGCTTCTTCCCCCCCCCCGCCCCCTTTTAAACCTGAACATCTGGGATGGACTTCTCGAAGCAGATAGGCCAAGTCTGTTGGCACAGCAAAAATAATAGTACTGTTTGCCATCGCCAACTTGCCATCGCTTCTGTTACTTCCTAGTATATGTGAAATTAATCCACGTCAGAAACTATCTTAGTTTCTGAATTGTAAAGATGTCTTACTTTATCTAAGCAAAGCTTTTATCTAAAACTATATTTCTACATCGAAAAATTACCTGGTTCCGGGTAAAATTAAATCTTAAAATTTTAAGATTTTATTTTAAAAGCTAATTTTTGTCAATTGGCATTGGTTGTATGTTGTACAAAGTTTTTCTTGTGCATAGCAGCAATGCTGCATTATTTTATTTCATTCAGGTGGTCACAGGATCTGGGAGTCTTTTTGTGGAGTTTAAAAATGTAAATGACAAGTATATATTATAACAAGGGAGACCATTATTCAAAATAAATAACTGCAAACTTATATAAAAATATTTCTGTAGAAATTATTTGAAATACTTATATATAATTTGAAAGTTCTTAGGATTTGTGGTAGTCAGTACTGATGCTAATATAATATGAAGAATCATCAATCATTTTGCATGATGTTATACTTGTTAAATGTAGGTTAAAATGTTCTGAACAATATATCAATGTTGTGAAAGTAGAACATAATTTAATCAGTGTAATACTGTCAGCATTCCTGTTGCATGATTTAATTTTCTCTTAGGAAATCTCAGGAAATTAGATTTTTGTCTTCATGTGCAAAGCTTTAGAAAACAAAACAATTATTGTGAATTTGAAAAAATAATTATTTACACAAGGAAAACTGGAACATGGAATAAGGCACAGTAGAATGGTCCAAACAAACTACTGTGCTAGTAATGGAATCTTGTGATACTTATGAGCAATCTGGGTTTTTTTTTTAAAAAAAAAAATGTGCCACAAGAAATCATTCCAAATCTTGCAAAACAAGATATCAAAGGTCTGCTATATAAATGTCAAATTACAAATATAAATGGTTTTTGTAACCAGTAACAAGCATTAATAAAAAGTTTTTGCTTTCTAGTTAATATTGTACTTTAGAGGTTCCAGCAACTCATTTGCAACTCTCGTAAGACCTATTTTTGTTCTTTTTCACAGTCTCTTTGCTTCTATGTATTCATTCACCGGGCTTTCAAATCACATATTTTGAGGGGTGCCTTACTTCGAGTTTGGAAAAAGTATTATTATAAGTTAAACTATAAAATACCTATCTGGGGGATTCCTAGACATGCAATTGAGGGGATTTCTAAGGGGATGAACTTTGATAAAATTTTGTATAAACAATTATTAACTTGGTCAGGTTCGGATTGGCATTTAAAATCTCTAGATGTATTAAGTCAAGAAAATATTCTACAGTCATGGTTTCAATATTTACAAATAGTGGACAGGTGGACTGTAGATAAAAAAAGAAGGAATAACACTAGAAGATGGAAATCTGGTTATTCAGATTAAAGATCAGAGTCAGGCCCATATAAAAAGAATTTACAATGCTTTAATAGAATTAGACTCTGAAACAGAATTGGTTAAAGACTGTATGATTAAATGGGCTCAGAATATCCAGGATCCGATCCCATTGGACTTATGGGAGACAATTTGGATTAGAAATGTTAGATTTACACAAGCTCAAAATTTGAGGGAAAATTTTTATAAAATGTTTTACAGATGGCATTTAGATCCTAAAAAATTATCTTGTATGTATCCAAATTTACAACCCAAATGTTGGAGATGTGGTAATATGGATGCGACATATTTTCATGTTTGGTGGAATTGTAAAAAGGTAAAGGCTTTTTGGATTATGATTTGGTGGAACATTCAAAAGATTTTTAAAAGGAAGATAAAGTTCACCCCTCAGTTATTCCTATTCTTTGTGGATTTAAATGACAAAGTAACTACTTTAATGTTGAATTTATTAACTGCATCAAGGTTATTAGTAGGCTCGTATTGGAAGAAGGATTTGTTGCCTACTTTAGAAGAATGGATATTTAAAGTTTCTAACTTTGCAGAAATGGCAAAAATTTCTGCTTATTTGAAGGATCATACACAAGAAAGATATATTATTGTATGGAGAAGATGGATAGATTATATTCAGAAAAAATATGGGACTATAAAGTTTCATTTATTTTATGAGTAAATTTTATAGTAACTGTTGTAGAGATTTGTTTATATGACTTAATTTAAGGGGAGTTAAAGGTTAAGTATGATTTTTTTTTCTTTTTTTCTTTTTTCTTTTATTATTGTTAACTTTCTTATTAATAACCCTGTACTCTGCTCTGGGAAGCGAGGGAGGGAGGGTTGAGGGTGGGTGGGTGAGTGGGTGGGTAATGATAATATAGTCATGGTAAACGCTTGGGCATTTCCCCTATGCTGCGTTCATGTGTGTGAGAGGGATGACAGGGGAGGTAGGAGTAGGGAGGAAGTAGGATGGTTAGAGGAGAAGGGAAGGGGAAGAGAGTAGGGGAGGAGAGAAAGAGGAGGGAAGTAGGGAAGGATTAGAGAGGGTGGACGCAGCCTGGGAGGAATGGGCAGGCGGTATCAATTGTTAGGAATTTAATTGTATTTTGTATGAATAAATGGAAAATAAAACATTTTTAATAAAAAAAAGATATAAATTGAAATTCACGCAGGCGTGCATATTTCTGCGTAGCTGTCTATCCATAGAAAAATAATTAAGCCGAGGCCAATTTTGGGAAAAGTTTTGTAGCCTTAGGGGATGAAATTGATTACTCCCAAGCTGTCAAAATGCAAAATGAGGCTTTGGTTGCTGATATGAAAAGATATCTGGTCTAAAATAATGCATTTGACTTTCTGTTGAGTTCTTTCATCCTTATTAACAATTCAGATACATAAAATTATTATTTCATATTTAATATGTAAGGGGTAATAATTATTTTCCCTCAAATTATCTTGCTCATCTCAAATGCTGGCATCGTTTTGCAGTCTTTATTGTGAGTTGATGTATTTAATGTATTTAATTTTTTGCTCATTAAATTATTATTTTTGCTTTTGGTTTATTTGTATACGAATAGCACTTACACTTACATATTGCTTCATAATGGTTTTCAGCAGCGGCTCCCAACCTTTTCTATACCCCGCACCCCTAGAACGTTTCTAATATATTCTCACACACCTTACAAAAGTTCGAACTAATGGCAAAGAATTATGCATATACACTATAATTTTTACACCTCCTGAAATACTGTCTCGCACCCCCAGAGGGTGCAAGCACCCCAGGTTGGGAACTGCTGCTTTAAAGCAATGGTCCCCGATCCCCGGTTTATGGCCCTGTACTGAGCTGCAGCCCATTCAGAACAGGACTACAGAAGTGTTGGCTGAGCATGTGCACATATGTGCATGCATAGCTGCATTTGTGAAAGTGGTGAACATGCACAATCATCCCCTGCCCTCACCCATTGCTGCCCCCAATGTTTCTGCTGGTCCACGGAGCCGGAAAGGTTGGGGAACGCTGCTTTATAGCATTCTCTAAGCCAGGGGTGTTAAACTCGCAATGTCATGTGACGTGTCGTGACGTATCACGACTCTTTTCCATTCCCGGCAATGGGGTGGGCGCGGTTTTGGCATGATATCCCTGCTGTAAGCAGTTTACAAGATAACATTTTTCCCCCAACAATCTGGATCCTCATTTTACCGACCTCAGAAGGATGGAAGGCAGAGTCAACTTTGAGCCAGTCATGACCGAACTCCTGGCAGTGGGCAGAGTCAGCCTGCAATACTGCATTCTAACCACTGTGCCACCACAGCTCCTATATCTTATATTTCATTTGTATTTTGTTGCCAAGCCTCCAAATCATGATCATGTGATTGCAGGGACACCGTGATAATCATATGTTCAAAGACTGGTCGTAAATTACTTCTTTCAGCATTGTCATAACTTTGAATAATTGCTAAATAAATGGTTGTAAGCTGAGAACTACCTGTATTGATGGCTGATTTGTTTATATGCCAAGTTTCCAAGAATTCCCTGGCATTTTTCGATTAAGGACTTTGCATCATGTCTTCTAACTGCCAATTGATATTCGGGAATGCTGTCTGTTAGCTTCTGCCTGTTTGGCCTACATAGTTGCTGTTACAGTCATTATACTGTAAGTTGTAGATAAAGAAACCACTGTATTTTAAAGAATGAATACTTCATCTTTTTAGACAGTAGTCGAAACAGTAATGTTTTGTACTCTTTTTAACATTAAAACAAAATACTTTTTGTTAGAGAATTTTAATTTCTCTGTTGGTGAAAAATAAATCAGAAGCTCTCACAGTTGACTGCATTTAGCTGATTCAAATAACCTTTTTATATTCATATCAAAATATTTACAATACCATACATTCTTCTTTACAGCAACATAACTCAATGAAGACTTCTTACAGAGAGATACAGAGACAAACCTGAGACTGAAAATCCAGCTCCTAACTCCTTTTGCACAGACTCAGTAGCACTTTCTTCACATTGGCTGACTGAGTTACCACATGACTCTTCCTGCTCATGAATATTCCAACACTTTTTATATTCTTTTTTTACTTTAGATTATATTTATATTATTTATAAATTTAATAATAATTGACACATGAGATTTTTAACCATCTCTGGGCAAAAATTGTACTTCGTAAAATGTGTTGGGCTCTACATCCTTGCAATGTTTATGCATTGGTAATAAAGTTTGGAACATTTATTGAAAGCTTCTGTGACACTTGGTTCTTTTTCTAAATTAAATTTCAGGCTGTGCGAAGCATCGTTGCTTGTGGCTTGAAAGCACAATCCAGTCATGCTGCTGCAACATCACCAAAAAGCAAATCTGCTGCTGGTTATAGCTTTGGTATGTAAAAATACTCCATAATGCTTCTCGTAAAGGCCCTGAAATGGCAGATTATAGTATTATAAATCTAAATGGATTTGTTATTATTTTCTATATGGTATGTCAGCATATTTGCTGTATAGTATATGAGCATATGCAGGCACATTCAGATACATCCACGTTTTTCTTACAAAACATACCTCAGTCTAGGAAGAAAAGATTAGAATATTTAGATAAGATAAACTGTGAAGACATAAAGATCAAATATATTCCTTTCTGGACATTTTATTCACCTGCACTCCCTAATGTGCATTATCTACTGCAGCTTGTTAAGCATTTGCAGTTTCTAGATAGAGTGGAACCATTTGTAATGAAAGATTATTATACATTTCCTGAATTACTTGAAATCTTTCAAAATTATACTTCGTTTTTGGACAATTGCTTTGTGAGGCAAAATCCTAACACATGTTTCTTTAAAGTTTAACATTGGAGCACACATATGTCCATATATGTGTAACTGTTTTGCACATGACTTTTGCATCGATATTATGGGTGAAGAAAAATAGTTAATGTATATTTGGTAGGTGGGATACAGATGCATATAGTTAAGGGTGACAGTGAAGAAAGAATTTAATGTAGATTAGTCTGCACATTTTCCCAATTCTAGTCCTGCCTTAGGCATGAAAGGTAGGATTTTTTTTAAAAAAATGAAATAAATATGTCATGTCCTACTAATTTTTTATGCATGTCTGGGGGCTTGAAATCTTGTTTTCTAGAACTTACTGATGAACAGAAAGAATTTCAAGCTACAGCTCGTAAATTTGCTAGAGAAGAAATCATACCTGTTGCTTCTCACTATGACAGAACTGGAGAGGTAGATACAATAAATTGTAGGGAAATACCATCTTTAAAATTTCAATGAATAAGACTCTCTAAACAGAGGCTCTATACATAATGCTTTTCGTATCTATTTCCTTTTTTAGTATCCTGTTCCTATCATTAAAAGGGCATGGGAGCTTGGTTTGATGAATTCACACATACCAGAAAGTTGTGGTAAGTAAAGTACTTTGTAAGCTATAAAACCAAATAAACAATGAAATATATTTACAAGCAATAACAACACTAAGGATATTACAATCCAATCTGATTTTAAATGTATGAGATAAGAACATATCTTGAAGAAATAAGTCATATATAGATGATATGTAAACATGTGCATCGACCTCACTGAATGATATTCTGTTGAGCTCAAACTGTTTCTCTCCTGCTAAAATTATTTTCACTAGATTTTCTATAGAAAAGTATTCATGATATTCCTTGATACTGTATTTAAGCTGGAAAGATTTGCAATTAAAAGATAGTATATAATAAATCTTTTTTTAAATCCAAATTAAATAGAATTAAATCTTATCTTGTGTGTGTGTGGACGACAATATTTAGAATACATCAAATTAGCATATCTGTGCAGTTAGTGTGCAGCCGCTCCTTGTTTAGTGACTAATGACCATTTACAAATACAGTTTGCAAATACATAAACAGTAATAAAAATCATTTTCTGCTCAAGGTACGCCTTTATGGTCAAATTTCATGGCCTGACAACAAAAGGCTTCAGTGTGAAACTGATTAATGTCTAGTGAGTTTCAGGCAGCAGTAAGAGTTCTAATCACCTAATTAAAGTCAGAGTTGAGCTTGTTAACACATTTTAGGGAAGTTCTGGGCTGCAAGGAAAAGCAGCTCAGGAAAAGATAGCTTGGTTAAGCAATTGCCCCACTCTGCAAGGGGGCAAAAAAAAAGGAGAAAAATATGGATCAAACACAGAGTAACTTTATCTGACTAACCAGCAGCAACCAGGAATTTTTCAGTTTTCTCTCTCACTTGTTCACTCAGCAGCCAATTTTGTTTAAGTTGCTGGAATGGCTTGCATCACTAAATAGGAGATGGTGCAATAGAACATAAAATAACTTTGTGACATAACATTTATTTGTGTGGAATTATTTGTTGTCCAAAACAATTTTTGTAGGTGGTCTTAACCTTGGTACTTTTGATACCTGCCTTATTACTGAAGAATTGGCTTATGGATGTACAGGAGTTCAGACAGCTATTGAGGCAAATTCCCTAGGTGTAAGTGTTTTGCTTTAATTTTACTCATTATTTACATTATTTTAACATTGGCATTAAGCTATGTCATCCCGTGTATTAAAAATAAACTTTTTTGTTACAGCAAATGCCAGTCATAATTGCAGGAAATGAGCAACAGCAAAAAAAATATTTAGGAAGAATGACTGAAGAGCCCTTAATGTGTGTAAGTATTTTTGCAATATTGATAAAGTGGTATTTTGATTTCCTTTGTGATAGAAATCTGCAAATCTATATTATTATATTATATTAATTTTATTATATATTAATTATATTATCATATAATAAACAGAGTAATACATTGAACTTTAACAACATAATTTAATAGTAATAAAAATATTTATGTGAGCATGAAGTCATATTTTGCTATAATAACTAGAGTACTCAACTTAAATGAACAGCTATTGTGTTTACACAAAGTAGAAACAGCAATTGTTCATTTAGGCTCAGTAATGTCTAAAATTAGATGAGTCAGTGATAAAATAGGCACTTTGTGATCTTGGTTCAGTATAGTTTTATATATATAAACTATATATATAGCAGTGGTGGCGAACCTATGGCACAGGTGCCAGAGGCGGCACTCAGAGCTCTCTCTGTGGGCACACGCACCATTGTCCCAGCAGAGTTCAGAGTTGCGAGCATGTGGCGTTTGGAAGTGACAGAGTAGGAAGTGAGCGAGCAAGTGGTGTTGGGCCCCCCTGGGGATGCCCCGGAGATGGTAAGGGACTGGCCCCGGCCACGCTCACAGTCTGCTTTGACCACTGCAGCCACACCCACCCAGTGAGCCACGCCCCCTGCCCCACCTGAGGGCACCACAATGGTGATGCAGCCCTGGCCCTTTGGGTTTTGGGTTACAGTTTGGGCACTCGGTCTCTAAAAGGTTCGCCATCACTGATATATAGTTTTAATGGTTTCAGGGTATAGAATTCATATGATGGTTCTGCATATTTGCAAGAATGTAAATATGAATTGGTATCTACCTTTTTGATGAATGAAGCAATATAAACACTTACCAATAAAACAGTGATGTTTCATTAAGATCTCTTCATATTCTCAGTAGTTTTCCACAATTTAAAAGACAACATACTTTTCATAATTTTAAGTTATTCATTTCTTTATCAATAAAAGTTATAATGAAAGTTAACTAACTTACTGATGATTTTGTATCATGTTCACGTGGAATGGCTGGATTTAATCTTCATTTCATTACATTTTAGTATGTGCAGTATTGTATAGTTTGTAATTTGATGTTTTGCATTTTCTTTTTTAAGGCATATTGTGTAACAGAACCTGGTGCAGGCTCTGATGTAGCAGGTATAAAGACAAGAGCTGAAAGGAAAGGAGATGAATATATTATTAATGGACAAAAAATGTGGATCACCAATGGTGGCAAGGCTAATTGGTATAGCAATTTATTTAAGCTATTTAAATAAGGCTCAGTTGTATAATATGTCCCTAACATTTTTTTCAGGAGATGTGTAGAAGATCCTACTATATCTTTATATTTTCAGTATAGTAGTGGTCATAATTTACATAATTTAAATGTGCAAAAACAATTTTTGAATAGTATTTTCATTCTTATATCACACTTGTATCATTCTATAACCAAGCAATAGAAGGTTTGAACCTGAATGGTGTGGTATTATTAGATACCAATTTTTATCCCATTCATTTGGCCAATAGTACTACCGCATTTCCCTCATTCTAGATCATAAGTCATTAATTTCTTTAGGAAAAAAGAAGAGAAGAATTCAGTAAATGAGTGTGGCCTAAAAAGAAGATAATTTTTTTTTTTATTGAAAAAGTTTTATTGACAATTAACAAAAAAAAATTTAAACCCACAAACCCACCCACATCCACCCCCTACCCCCCCCCCACTTCCCAGAGCCGAGTACAGGATCATTACAAACATATTAAACAAAATCTAATTAAATTTAACAAATTATACAATAACTAAATTCATACTTAACCCTTAACTCCTTTTAAAGCTTAATAGCATAATATTATAAACAAATCCATTTTAAAACAATTATTATAAAGAACCATAATAACAGTAAATAAACTAAATAATTTCCCTTATAAAATACTATTAATAATAATTATTATTTAAAATTTAATCATAAAATAAATGGAACTTTTTAGTTCCATATTTAATCTGAATATAATCTGTCCATCTAAAAAAGAAGATAAATTTGTAGAGGTGAAATCAATCTTTCATCCAGAATCAGTGTATAATATTGATATATCTAGTTTTATGTGTGAATTGAAATTTAGAATCAAAATCATGTTAAGGTCCAAATAAAAACAAAGAATTATGCTATAAGACTGTTCTATCTCCTCATGAGAAATGTGTGATTGGTATTTTATATGTTATAAGAAAGCTACGAGACAGTTAATAGTTTCTGATAGCCTGGGAGAAAATTTGAAAAGCTAATATTGTGGTTTGGGTATGTTCCAACTAGGTATTTTTTATTGGCACGTTCCGATCCTGATCCAAAAGCTCCTGCAAGTAAAGCTTTTACAGGATTTATTGTGGAAGCTGACAGCCCTGGAATACAGATTGGAAGAAAGGTAGAACATTTTAATGCTAATTTAAAGATTTGGTATTGGCTCTTCTTAGTAGTTAAGAAATCATGGGCTATAAAATATATATAATAAAAAGTATAAAGTATTCTTGCAGTAGTTAACTTTTATAAAGCTAAAGAGTATTATTTGTGGGAATATAAGGTTTAGTGAAATGTAATAAAAATAATAGTTGGAAAGAACATTAAGCTTTTGGAATTTGTTCCATTCTGTTATAAATCATTTTTCTAAATTGCTGAGCTTTGTGACATTGCCACCAAATATAGGCCAAAACTGATTTCTAAAATTTTTTATTAAATTTATTTTTCATATGTGTGCAAGAAATAATACGCTGTAGGTGGAACAGGTTTTAATCTTACTTTTCTGATGAACCTACTTTAGTATTGTTGAATTAAAAATATAATATCAATAGTAATTATTGATCAAATTAAATTCTTTTTCAGGAGCTTAACATGGGCCAGCGCTGTTCAGATACGAGAGGGATTGTTTTTGAGGATGTAAGAATACCCAAAGAAAATGTACTTATGGGTGAAGGAGCTGGCTTTAAAATTGCCATGGGAGCATTTGATAAAACAAGGCCTCCAGTAAGTATTCAAAGTACATTTGAAAGATGAATTCTAATTGTAGAATTTTTGCTTAGTAATATTTATTACTGATCTACAGGTAGCAGCTGGTGCTGTTGGATTAGCACAGAGAGCTTTGGATGAAGCTACAAAATATGCTATGGAAAGAAAAACCTTTGGGAAGGTCATTGCAGAGGTATGTGAAATTCCAACTACAGATGTAATATGGTTTGAAATCAAATACTTCATTACTAAATTTAAGCTCAATTAGACTTTCGTTTTTTTCTTGCCCGTTTCTGACCCTGTATCATCTTGCAGATTTTGAGTATAGGTAGAGCAATATTTTTCAACCTTGGCAACTTTAAGCTATGGAGGTTTCAACTCCCAGAATTCCCCAGCCAGCATTAGGAAGTCTAGGAAATGAAGCTAAAATTGCCAAAGTTGGGAAATACTGGTGTAGAGAGTGAAATTGTTCCTGCTAATGGAAGCACATATTTGAATGTTCGTAATTTGTAGGAAGTATGTTTTAAAAAAAAAAATCTTTCACAGAATGCTTATAGAGCCCTGTATTTGAAAATTTTCAATAAAACAAAAGTCATATTAAAGTCACAATAACAAAATATTCTGTTGATCTTACCAGACTCCACTTACTGTAAATGAAGAGACTCTTGTTTGGCATAAGAAATTTAAAAATGGCTCCAGTTGTTACCTAAGATACTAGGCCAGGGATAGGCAACCTCGGCTCTTTTATGACTCATGGACTTCAACTCCCAGAATTCCTGAGTCAGCTTAGCTGACTTAGCTGACTCAGCTGAGTCAGCTTAGCTTAGCTGACTCAGGAATTCTGGGAGTTGAAGTCCATGAGTCATAAAAGAGCCGAGGTTGCCTACCCTTGTACTAGGCCAATGTATTGTATACCTACTGTTGATACTGTCGTATGTTACATCATATGTTCCATCTGAAATGATGGTAGGTAAATTGTGGTCTTCAGCAACTGTGGCCAATGATTAAAGATGGTGAGAGTTGCAATACAACATCCCAGAAGGACACAGACTACTACCCCTTTACAGAGTCATATATATTTGTTTTGTGCTCGCTGTATACAGTAGTCCTTGACTTATGACCACAATGGAGCGTAACATTTTATTGCTAAGAGAAACATTTGTTAAGTGAGTTTTGTCCCATTTATAACCTTTTTTCCACAGTGGTTAAGTGAATCATTGCAGTTGTTAAGCTAGTAATAAGGTTGTTAAATGAATCTAACTTCCCCATTGACTTTGCTTGTCAGAAGGTTACAAAAGGTGACTGCATGACCCCGGGACACTGCAACCATCATAAATAGGAGTCAGTTGCCAAGCATCTGAATTTTGATAATGTGACTGTGGGGATACTATAACAATTGTAAACAGTCATAAGTCACTTTTTTTCAATACCATTCGGTCAGTAAATGAACTGTTGTAAGTCAAGGACTGTCTGTACTAACACACGTTTTAGGCATACTTGACAAAAAGCCATTTGAGGACTTTCTTGTGGAGCCCTTAATGTTCTCTGAGCTTGGTTGTTTTCTTGCAGACATTTCATTACCCAGCTAAGTAACATCAGTGCTAGCTTAGCCTAGTTGGGAATGAAATATCTGCAAGAAAACAACCAAGCTCAGAGAGCATCAACCTACACATATTTTCTTCTATCAGCAAGGAGCTTCCTGTTTATCCAGAACATATGAAATTTACTGCCCAGAGTCACAGAGTGACATATACCGTAAATGCCGGCGTATAAGACGACTTCCGCGAGCGCTGAAATCGGCGCCAAAGACGGGGGTCGTCTTATACGCCGAGTCGTCTTATACGCCGGAAATACTGGTAGTTTCCGGCGTATAAGACGATGTTCTAGGAATGCGGCCCGGCTATAAAGACGGGGGTCGTCTTATACGCCGGGTCGCCTAGTACGGCGGCATATACGGTAATAAATAAGATTAAATTCTGCATACTGCTTAAATACACACTACCATTGCATATCTGGAAATTAACTTTTCAACACTTACTTTCACCTCTCCCTCAAACAATCCCAGCACCAAGCAGTGTCCTTCATGTTGGCTGAAATGGCACTGAAAGTGGAACTGTCTCGCCTGGCCTACCAGAGGGCAGCATGGGAGATAGATGCTGGTCGTAGAAATACCTATTTTGCCTCTATAGCAAAGGCATATGCTGGAGACATTGCAAATCAAGTAGCTTCTGATGCTGTCCAGATTTTCGGAGGAAATGGATTCAATAGTGAATATCCAGTAGAGAAACTAATGAGAGACGCAAAAATATACCAGGTAAGTAATCTGATTGTCAATATCATTAGTCAATTGTCAATATCCTTAGTATATTTAAGATAAATTTACATTCATATAATTCTAAAGAAAATGTGCCTTTTTTGGCCGGTGCGCATGTAGGCACTCTCTATCATCAGGATTCATGGCAGCTCTTCTATTGCCCTCTGAAAGAATGTAGTATTACTTTTAATGCAATGTTTAATATGCTCTTTATATTCTTTTTAATTACTCAGAGTGTTTTTCTTTTTGTCTATTAACTAATTGTAGATTTAGTAATACAACAGATTTTACCATAGCACCGAACAAAGAAAAGACACGTTTTACATGGAGAAAAATGTAAAGAGCATAGTTTGAAAATATGTCCCCTTTGTTGTATTCACTTCCGGTCCCGTAAAAGTTACTGGAAAGTAATCTTATCTCATTCAGTAGTATAGGTAGCCATCACCTAATGACCACAATTGAGACTGGCAACTCCATCACTAAGCAGTATGGCTGTTAAGTGAAGTATTCTATGACTGTGTTGCTTTTATGACATCAATTCCGTTGCAGTCATAAAGTAAACCACTGTGGTTGTTAAGCAACACATCCCATTATCATGAATTGTGGTTTTACTGCCGACTTCTGCATCGATTCTCCTTGTTGTGAAGCACGCAAATAGCGATCGCATAACTATGAAACACTGCAGTGATTGTAAAAAGTGCACCAGTTGCAAAGCAGTCAAGTATTGACTGGGGTGAGGGGATACAATGACAGTTGCAAGTTCAAGGACCAATTGTAAAATTACTTTTTAAGTGCCATCATAACTTTAGACAGTCATTAAAAAGGGCATTCGTTGACCAAGGACTACCCGTATGTATTTCCAAGTTGGAACACTGCTGTTTTTGACTTAAATACACCACTTTTTGGTGACTATGTTTCTTCTTGTGTTTTGCTTTGCTGAGACGTTGCAGTGTTTTGTTTAGTTTCTATAATGTGCAGCAATTCAGTTTTTAAATATACAGGTGCAGATTTCATCATACCTGCTTCTTACATATTTTCACATCACACTATGTATAATTAAACTTCATTAGTTTTATATACGGTAGAGATTTTGAGTGTGATGTGCCGTGGTATTATTCAGAAGAAAAAGACAAACATCCCAGTAGACCTAAGTTCAGGTTTAATTAAAAGTAGCTCTTTGGATTATCAATTAAGTTTATATTTTTGTTATATCATTGTATTTTATTATCACAATTATGCATTTACAATATTTTTACATATTACCCACGATAATTTAAGCTATATTGTTTTCATGAACATTTTGTGTATCATATATTTTCTTTTTTTCAGATTTATGAAGGAACAGCTCAAATTCAGAGAATAATTATAGTTCGTGAACATATTGGCAGGTTTAAAGCTTGAGAATGTACATTAGCTTGATTTACAAATGTTGGGCTTTTTTTTTTTCCTGGTGCTTTACTTTTCATGTTGAACGAAAATGGCATCAATAGTAATATTGTCAAAACCTAATACATGAAAAAGCCAGCCACTTAATTTCTGGAACTATTCAAGATATTTTATATTTTTGTTCAACTTTATCATGACATGTTTGTCTCTGTTGTCTGAAATCTCTGTAGTATATTTAAGTGCCTTGGATTTCTGTAATTGAACAGGTCCCTGACATGAAGAATTCAATATAAAATTGAAACCTGGGAGCCATGTGTAAATTAGATGTTGTTAGGTTTGCATTGCAACAATTACTACATATTATATATTGATTACAAGATTTAAAATAGTTTTGTAGATAAATTATTTTGCCTGCAGTTGGATTCATAAAGAATATAGAAGAGTTACTTTTGTTTTACAGAGCAGAATGAAATTTAATGAAAGCTCCTTGCTGAAAGATGCCCCCCCAAAAAAGTATCCCAATTTCCTTTCCCATGCCTTAACTCCACTGATTGGAATGCACTTCAACACTCTATGATAAATTTTTGAGCATGTTGTCAAGGAAGAAGAGAGACATATATGGCAATGGTGCCTTAAATGTTATGGTATTCCTTGATAGGTACTCCTTGACCTATGACCATTCAATCAACAATTCCAAGTTACACTGGCACTGAATGAGTGGTGGTTACAACCAGTTCTTGGAATTCTGGCCATCCCAGGTTCCCGGTAGTCATGTGATTACAATCTGGGTGCTTGACAACCAATTCACACTTAACAGCTAATTGATATGCATCCCACAATCACATGATTGCCACCTGCAGTCTTCCCTGCCAACTTTCCCAGAAGGCCAGTGGGGAAGCTAGGAGAAAAGATTGCAAGTTGCTGGGGCAAGTGTTTCCTATCACATACCGTCTCCTAGCCTCTATGCACTCACTTTGCATTAGCACTCAGCCTTCAGATCTACGCACACATTACTGACCTGCATGGCACTTTGTGCATTCTCACCAATCCTCACAGCATCTCTCACATACTTTTTCCTGACCCATGCAGCATTCTTCAAGCACCCCTTTACATCGCATCATTTGAGAATGCAAATTCCTGTCACAATTCCTGTTGTAAGGACTATTTGTGGTCAGATATGATAAACAGCCATGCAATCCAATTTTTCCCCTAATAATTTTATTATATTTGCAATATTCTAATGAGCGGTAATTCAAATTACTAGTACAAAATTCTATATGCTTAAATGGGAACTTTTTTTTATAATGGATGTATATAGTTATTTTGGTATTGAAACTGAGACAGCTGATTCACATTAATCCTTATCTGCACTGAAATATGTTAAACTGTCTTACCCCAAAGAGTCTGAGTTTATTTAAATAGCAAAACCAAATGGAAAAGTTAAAAAAAAAAAAACACCTTTAGGTCATGTTCCTGATTTTATTTCCCCAATAAAACATTATTTGCTAATGAAATGTTTTTTTCTTCTCTCGCACCTTGCACACCCCCTAGATCAGGCATGTCAAACTTGCGACGTATCGTGACTTTTTCCCCATTGCCAGCACTGGGGTGGGTGCAGTTTCAGTATGATGCATCTGACCCGTGGGCTGGCAGTTTGACATGCCTACTCTAGATCTACTTTAAGGGTCTTCATTTACTTTTGACAAAAGTGACAGGAACCCCCATCATAGCAGGGAAAATCTGCTAAAATAATATTAGATTTATAACAGAAAGATTAATGTTTGTATGTGTAAGTTATGCTTGCAGAACTATACAAGCACGGAAAGGATTTACCCACATAACGTCTTTACCTCTAGTCTGGAACTGCCTGCTTACTGTTCATTGAGTACATTAGCACAGCAATCTATCACTGGGTTAAGGTTATTTTGAAGAAGACTGCCATTGTTTTCTTTTGGAAAATGCAAGAAAACCTCCTGTCTGAATAATTTTTGTGCAGTACTACCTCTCACCTATTGCATTTAGCCATAGGGTTGTCTACCTGGAGAAGTAACTGTTGCTGAAAGGGTCAGACACCTCTTTTGTTTAGCTTTTCCTTCCGTTGGTGGGGGTTCAGTCTGGGGAATATGAACCTTGTGGAATACCTCATTATTTTGATCAAAATGCAGCACACAACACAGATTGTCACCCAGATCTGAGAAGCACCCAGGCTAAATGCAGATCTTCAGCTTCCCTCTTTTTATTGGTTATGTCTGTACTACCAACAAAGCCATCATTCGTACCCCAATAGCAGCAACTATTGTTGTGAGGACAGCAACACTGAAGACCTTGTTGTGGAGCCAAAATAAGGGACAGAGTCAAGTCATTTTCAGATGATATACTTTTCTCCCTTTCCAGAGTAGGAGGAAGATACAGTGGAGTCCAAGTGCTTCAAAAAATAATTTTGTCACCTTTTCCAGGCTGATGACTATTAGCAGTTGTTTTCAAAGATCCTCAGAATTTTTTTCCAGCTGTTACACACTTTCATATATCTGCCTTGTGAATATCTCACTGATAATGAAGAACTTGAATCTGTTCTTGAACTAAGGCAGGACCTCCCGCATTCACACCTGATTATCATCCCGTTAATTGAAACACCTAACTAATTTCACCATCAAATGAGGGTGAGATTCATATACTTGTGCCACACAGAAATATGTATCTTTGGATCATTTTCCTCAATAAATTAACAAGTGTGCTTTTGACTCCTTTGTTTAATTTGCTTTTCTAATTGTAGGACTTCTATGGGGAACAGATCAAATGTTAAGTTATATTTATGTAGAAATGGTGAAAATTAGAAAGGATTTACTAGTATATATACTGGGGACTTTGTAAATGATCCAGTATAGTGAATAGGTAATATCGCTTTCGTTTCCTTTGGCATTTTTTAAAAGAAAATGATCTTACACAATTCGAATTTAATGTCCAATGTGATATCCCCAAACTGTGTCTTAAGGTATATTAGCAAAGGAACTAATTAAGTCTTTTACAGTAGGTTTAAATTGTTAACTTTTTGAAGTCAATATAAGATTATAGAACTTTAGATAACTACAACAATCAGTTCCTTGGATCAATCTGAAAACCACAAAGGCGAGGGGGTGGAAGTTGGGAAGCGAGGAAAAGCAAATACAGGTAATACATTACTCACAAGTTTCATTTAGTGATGTTTATAACAACTGGAAAAAGTGACATGGCCATTTTTCACACTTACAACCATTGCAGCATCCCATGATCATGTGAACAAATTTCGGATGCTTGGCAACTGGTTCATATGGTTGCAGTATCCTGGGTCATGTGATCAACTTTTCCACTCTTCTGACAAGCAAAATCAGTGGGGAACCTGGATTCACTTAATAACGATGTTACTAACTTAACAACTGCAGTGATTCAGTTAACAACTGTGACAAGAAAAAATTGGGCAAAAGTCACTTAACAAATGTCTCAATTTCTCAAACAGAAATTTGGGGTTGGATTGTCTTGGACTACCTGTAAAGACGGCACCCTCCCACACACCAATATCTGTTTTCTATTAACCTATGAACCAGATTGATTATTATTAAATGAAATTGATAACTTCCAATTTAGTGTTCTCCAAGTATAAAACCGAATGTCTCGGAATGTTTTCTTTAAATGAAAACAAGCACCCAAATCCTCCCTCCTCGACTTCAATAAGCAATTTCTGCGGTACAGCTGTTTTTTTTTTTTTTTTTTTTTTAAAGAATTAAAAAGCGCCGCAGAAACATTTTTTTTCCCGTACAGGCAATTCTTAAGACAGCCTCCCCGGATCCATTCGGGACACGAGACGGAAATCGACTCCTTTTCCGATTTCCGGTGAGCGATGCGCCTGCGTTGCAGAGGCACGTGAGAAGATATCGCTGATGTACCATTATGGTGAGTGCCTGCTTCCTTTTGCCGCTCTTGCAGCTTTTCGCGCCCTCGCTGCTAGTCCCGCCTCTCCCCTCCCCCTCTGCGGCTTTCCTCGGGGAGGGAAAATAGTCGGTGCAGCCCCCGTGTTAGCCCTGTCGGCCATTCCGCGGGTGTTTGAGGCTGAGGCCGAGATGATAGGAAGGGGGAAGCAGCATGGGGGGGGGGGGGAAGGCAGTCCTTTCCGTGGTTTTTTGGCTACTGGGGCGGGATTTGTGTTTGCTGTCAAGCGAGAAATTGATCATGGCTGCTTAGGCGATCCACGTTTCCCGAGCTTCCCATTTCCCCAAGAGTCGGGTTTTTTTCCTCCCCCTCTGTACGTAACCTGCTGAAAAAGGCGATCCATAATGGTAATAATTGAGAGCGATTGCAGCGCGTTTTCCTTTATAGTCCAAGTCGCCCCCCCTCTCCCCCCAGCTATTTGCGAGAGACACCGTGGAAACTTATACCGTGAATTTCTTGCTGGGTGAGTATAGCGATGTTTAGGGCAGGAATTCCTGTCTGTTCGAACTATATAGCATGTGAACGTTCAGGTTGTGCAAAAGCCAAAATGTAGGATCTAGCTTAAGCAATTGCTTTTATAACTGTGCTTTTTATTCTGGTTTAAAAAGAAAACTCTTGGTGATCTGCAGATTAAACTTTAAGCTTCTCAATTTGCCGTGCAAGTTTTGTTTTGTTTTCCCCTGCCGCCTCCACCCACAAAATCGTAAGGGGAAAGTGGAGCACCATGTGCTTTAATTTCAGAATTTAAAACTGCAAGACTCAAAGAAGTTTTACCATGAGACAAACAGCATTAAGAGCAAGAACTAGAATGAGATGTCTAAATTGCGTGTCCCTTAAGAAATTTTTTAATTCTGAGCAAGATAGCAAATTTTAGAAAATAAAAGAAGCAACTAATGGCTAACCACATGCTCTCATTAGCTAGGTGGCCATCTTGGGGGGAAAAATCAATTTAGCCATGGTATAGTTTTCTGTTGCTGACAGATTTATACTTATACCTTTAGAGGGTTTTTTTCTGGCTTTAAAATGTGCTCTACTAGTGTCATTAATATTAATATTTTCTCCATTTTTTACTAACGTTGTTAAATAGCTCAAGATAAAATGCCTATTTTTTTCTACCTGTAGAAAAATATAAAAAGTACATAGTAGTAAAACATACATTATTACTGTATCCAGATTTTTTTCTACTTCTATGAATGTTAGCATTTTTACATTTAGTTTACTGACTACAATAAATATATGTAATCCATTGTTTGGACATAAGTTGGAAAACTGCATTATATATTTGATTGGAACAACTTTTTGATGAGTTTTACTATAACATTTTTAAGGGAACACCACAAAAAGATGTCATAATAAAAAATGATGCTCCATCAACATTACTGTTAAAGAAGCATGCAGACTATATAGCTGCTTATGGAATGAAGAAAGATGATTATGTGAGTATTCTGTTAACACATTAACAGAAATAGTATTTAGCGCTCTTTAGAGTGAATGAGTGTGTATGTGTATATATCGAATATAATAGGGTTTTTATTGGTTAATTTGTTAAATGTTTATGCTGCCCATTTACGCTATGAGGCAACTCTTATAAAAATTGCAGATGGTTTCTTTAGGTCAGTGATGTAATCTGGCATGTATTATCTGACTTCAGAGCTGTAGAAGTCTCTTTAGAATGACACTGAGACCTAAAAAGCCTATTTTTATGTTAATTTGAACATATTTGTATGTTTAATACTTAGCTCTGCTTTTCAAATGTTGCTTTGTTTAAAAATTTGAAATGAAATAATATGCTACTTTAGCCCATTATAAGGGTTAATTATAGGCAATGTTAGCTGATGATAGCCAAAATCCAAAGGAATCTGATAGCACCTTTCCAAGATTTTATTAAAATGCATAAGCTTTGGGGAACTACAATCAGATTCATGGAGTAATTAAGCTGATGTAGATTTAAATTGGATAAGATAGGATATGTGTGAGGAGGGAAAGACAAGATGGTTATGGAGATATGAGACAGACCACCAGTATTTATCATTTAACAACTGTCAGTTTTAAGGATTTGTACGTTCACAACTGTTAGTTTAGACAAAGAATGTATAATTTGGAACTTCTTAGCAATTTGCAAGACATTCTAGATACAAACTGTTTCATGCATGAAACAACTAATTTTAGGCATTCTGTACTGAGTGAAATCATACTTGTTTAGGCTATTATAGGGTATGCTTGCTAAAGAAATAAAAATCCCTTTGTTGAGAATTCTTCCCCTAATCATCTAAGTAAATGTTCATGCTCCCTTTTATGCCTTTTTAGATTAGAAACTAATTTAAATGTGATATACTTATTTCAGGAATACTGTATGTCAGAATACTTAAGAATGAGTGGTGTCTATTGGGGATTGACAGTAATGGATCTCATGGGGCAACTTCATCATATGAACAAAGAAGAAATTCTGGCTTTTATCAAATCTTGCCAACATGAATGTGGTGGAATAAGTGCCAGCATAGGCCACGATCCTCATCTTTTATATACGTTAAGTGCTGTTCAGGTAAACACATATATTATTTATATAGATTCACTAGTGGCTTATCCATAGTGTAATGCCTAAGTAATTTATTTTCAAGGCTCTAAGATCCAATTTTCTTTTTAAAAAAAGATTCCTTACATTTATAGATAACTCCCCATAACTGAGAGCACTAATGCTTCTAACACAGCATTATAGTTTCTTAGGTCAGTGATGAAACAATGTTTTATCTGAATCTGCAGTTGATGTGGTTTAACACTCAGCTCTAGAATTACTCTGAGACCTGAGAATTTTTTTAAAAAAATTAATAATTTATGCGTTAGATTTCTGGATTTTGTCAGGGCAACTTAAATCTTAAATCTTAATTCAAAATACTAGGATATCTTAGACCTGGATAAATAAATCTGCTACCTTCAGATTATATCTCACATCATATTAACCAACACAAACTATACTAAAGTACATTTAAATCATATTAGATCACCTTCCTTCCATTAGGTTAATCAGCTATGATCAAATGAAATCCCATGTTTCAAAAATTCTTATGTTTGTTAATAAATTTTATTTTATACTAATTGTTGCTCATGTACACAAGCATAAAAACATGGAGTAATGTCATATAACTTTTAGCTGTATAATTAAAATTAATGCTGTAAATGTTCTTGATAATCTGGATAAACATTTATAGTGGCCTTTTGAATTCCCTTAAATTATATTAGTGGAAACAGTTACTATAGACAGTTTGAAAAAAATATTATGAAAATAATTCTACTTGCATATCAATGATCATTTAGTTCAAGGGTATCAAATTCACCGTGTCATGTGACGTGTCGCAACGTATCTTGACTTTTTGCAGTGCCGGAAGTGGGGTGGGTACGGCCTCCATATGATGCAACTGGCCCACAGGCCAGCAGTTTAACACCCTGATTTAGTGGTTTGGAATTATGAAATACTTGAGTTTTTAATTCAAAAGACACAGGTTGGGTACAATCTGTCATATGTAAAGTCATTGAAAACAGTAAAACCTATTAGTCATGACTAACTTTCCATTGATTTACATAAATCTTTAATTGAAATTAAATATGGGTTATAACTCATCATATTTTGGGCATAATATGTTAAACTTGAATGTATCTGTAAATATTTTATATTGGGGGTAGTAAAAAAATAGGGAAAACAGGATTGGAATTTTTTGTAACATTTCAGGCTAATGTAAAATAAAATTCTAATTAAAATAGTTGGATCATTTTCAAATATATAAATATGTTCTTGGGTATTTTTATATTCTAAAATTTTGATATGACTTTATTTTCTAGATTCTAACTCTGTATGACAGTTTGGATGTTCTTGATGTAAATAAAATTGTTAGTTATGTAAAAAGCTTACAGAAGGAAGATGGATCATTTGCTGGAGACATCTGGGGTAATTTTTAAAAGTATATTGATTTCCATTCTGATGAAAGATTTAAAAATTAAAATTCAAGAAATATGTGATGGTATTTCCACATATTTTTTCTGAATTGTAGTTACTTAGATCTATGATGAGATTTCATATACATCTGAATGTAAATGTGATGTGTATCACATTTTAGCTCTAGAATTACTCTGAGATCTGAGAAATAATGCTTAAAACTAATGACTACCATTTTTGCATCAGCACAATTACTTTTTATCACACTCCTATGGTGAAAATATAGTTTTGGCTGTGCAATTCTATGTAAATTTAACAGCAGTAAGACTTGTGTTTAAATAGGACTTTGTATATATAGGATTGAAACTTTAATTTGTTGAAAATTTACCTTTAAATACAATTATTGCTTAAAAGCATGTTCTTATTTGGGAATATTCATATAAACAAGCTATCCTTGTCTGTGATTGATTTGATACATAAATAAATGTTTTATTTTTGTATTTCTGAGCTTAACTTAAATTGTAAAATTTTTTCATGTAATGTTTATAGCTTCTTTTATTTCTTCCTCTAGGAGAAATTGATACTAGGTTTTCATTTTGTGCAGTAGCAACCCTAGCCCTTCTGGTAAGTGGTTTGAAACAAATATACACTGAAATAGTCAAGATATGCTTTCAAATAATATGTATTTTGTTTTACTGGACATTTTAAAAAAACTTCCCATAATATTATTAGAAATGTAACATTTTAAAATATTCCTAGAATAGAATACGCCAGGAACTGAAGCTCAATAAAATTAAAAGATTTCAAGTTTGAAAATGGTATTATCTTTAGATTGAAGGAAAAAGAATAATTATAGTAAATGAAAAAAGGTTATCTTTCTACCACAAAAAAAATCCTATAGTATTCAGTAGATGTCTTCAGTCCTTTGAGTATATTATTAACATTAATTAATTTTGACAAATGCTGTGTTTTTGTTCTGCATTCAGAGCTCCTTGTTCATTCACGCACTGGAAATTATGAATTTTCTAAATTGTAGAGCAATGAATAATGGAAATTAATTGAGTTCACTTTGGAATATTTCTCTAATTTTAGATGTGTCAAATTGAGTAGAAAGTCATTGAAGAAGAAACACTTCTCTATTGTACTCTGCAGAGAACAGTTGTATTTTCTTCTGCCAAGTTGAGTGACGTCAGTGCTTAGTTGGGTTTTGTCAAAGAAGTAATTTTAAATTTTCCTGCTTTTCAGGGGAAGTTGGATGCAATTGATATGGACAAAGCGGTAGATTTTGTGTTATCTTGTATGAATTTTGATGGAGGATTTGGTTGTAGACCGGGATCTGAATCTCATGCAGGACAGGTAAAAGCTTAGCAATTACATGCTAAATTAATTGTCTTTGCTTTTAATGTTTCTTTAAATGTATTCATTACTCTTCTAAGTATTAGACATTCTAAAACCTTCTGCATATTGTTATTAAAAATCTAGGCAAGGGAAATTATTCTAAGAAGAAAAGTAAGGATATGATATTAATAACATCCATTGACCCTGTGCATCTCTATCAATAAATTTAAGTTCCATTTTTTTATTTTTAAATATTACTAGTTAAATCAATTTCATATTTTAATACTTAATTGAAAGTATGATAGCTAGAAGTTGGAGATTTAATTTGCTGCATTTATTATATAAATAATTGATATCCCACATTATATTTTTCCATTGTTTTCTAAAATAGACATGAACTTTATATCTGTAATTTTAGATCTATTGTTGCACAGGATTTCTGGCTATAGCTGGCCAGTTACACCAAATAAATGCTGATCTTCTAGGATGGTGGCTTTGTGAACGTCAATTGCCATCTGGTGGCCTTAATGGAAGACCAGAAAAGGTATAAATTTATGTGAATTTTGTTTTTCAGAATTTCGTAGTTTGGGAGTAAGGACAATTTTGTGAAAAGTGACTGATTGATTCTCGATATGTGTAAAATTGTTGTAAGACAGTATTTGAAATTCATTAATTCTTCCATGAACACTTTCTATTTTTAGCAAAGATTCTCGATTCCATAGAGTTGGTTATTTTCTTTATGCATTTGTAAATAACCTTGAAACATTAGTGTAGACCAGAGGTCCCCAACCTTTTGGGCACCAGGGATCAGTTCTGTGGAGAAAGGTTTTTCCACGGACCAGAGAGTGTGTGGTTTTTTTGTGCTGCCTGCAAATGGGGCTTCGCTTGTTTGTGAGGACCAGTTGCTGATATGCCACAGCCCGGTACTGGTACATGGACCACGAGTTGGGGACCCCTGGTCTAGACTAGACCTACACAACATACAATCCATCAAGCAGTATTGGGTCTCTTCTAGACATTCAGCATAAGTGAATAACAGTAAAGTAATTTTCTCCTGCCTTTGTCCATGAGGTAACGCTTGGATGGTGTATCTATTCATTGGTTTTAGAAATAGATCTGACATATAAACTATTTCTTATGTATCAAATTTATCAAAGACACTTACAGGTCTACTTTATCAATGTGCTGTGACTGGGAAGCTTCCCTATGTCTTACTAATACTATATATTGGTTTATTACACTTCCATTAATCCAATATTTCTACCTTTTGTAGAAATCCCCTTTTATCTTTCTCAAATGTAGTATCCTGTTTATTACTAGATACTCTTTTTACTAATTGTACAGGCAATTGCGAAAATCATTTGTGATTTTTCCAGGCATTTGCAATGTGATGCTCTTTTTCTTTAAACAGAAACAATCCAATCCATACTTTTTAGGAAATTGCAAGTCCATGCATGCGTGTATATTTTAATGCATTCACATACCACAATAAAATCCCTTCTCACCCTGCTAAGGCATAAGATACTAGTTAAAATAATGGCTGAATTACACAGAGCACTAAGCTGCAAAGCAACTACATTATGACTTCATTCAAACATAGTCATTGTGAAACATTTGTAATTCTAATTAAGCATTTAGAAAATAGTAAGGCAGCAAGAACATTTCAAGATTCACTGTAAATTTATGATGTTATGTTTTTTTAAGACTTTGTTGTAATCTATCCATTTGTAGTCATCTTGTTAGCTATGGATATATTATAGCCATAGGTCAATATTATATGGAGGATTACTACCAAAATTTTCTGATAGGTGAAAAATAGCAAGCATAATAAATTAATTTTAAGGAAGCTTTGTATAGCTTAAATTTAATTGTGCATGTTTGGTAAAACAAATACTCAAAATTTTTCTGCTCAGTGGCATAAGAAACAGACTTCCCCTGTCTTGTGTTATTTTTATTCAGGGAAAATATCTTATTTTGACATAAATCACATTATTCTTGCTCTTAACAATCACAATTGCCCTAACATACTCTGCTGTCATTTTATTTATCAAGTTACCAGATGTATGTTATTCATGGTGGGTATTAGCATCTCTGAAGATAATTGGAAGATTGCACTGGATTGACAGAGAGAAATTATGCAATTTTATCTTGGCTTGCCAGGATGAGGAAACTGGAGGATTTGCTGACAGACCGGGAGATATGGTAAGTAGTCTCAAATAGTTTTGATTTTACTAAATCATACCGGTGTTTGATGCTTAAAAACAGATGTACATTTATTTCATATCTAGAAATCTATAATAAATAATGATGTAACAAGGGATTTTTTTTCAAATTAGATTAGTTCCACTTCAGCGGATGATCTGAAGATGACTATGATTACATTTTGTTTCTAATTATAAATAGTAACTACTAGGGAGATTTGTTACCAGAATCAAGGGTATAGCTAATCAAATACTTTGGAAATCTTGAACCAGTTAGAGGAAATCTCTGTATATAACTTTATAAAACTTCTGAATAATGTATCTCTTGAAGATGTAACACAAAGGCTTCCAAATGAATGCCAATAAATATAATCTTTAATCCTTGCCAAGATTTTATCCTAATCTAATTTTACATATTATTTTAATTCAGAATGAGAAGTGGGGATACTGCAAGGAAAACTACTATATATTGTCAAAATATGTGGGGCCCTTCTAAGGTTAATAAAAATGATGAACAGGTTTAGCTTCACATTTATTGTAGAAGTACATCTTCCTGTCCAGAAAAAGTACAAATATAGGTTAGATGACTAAGAAATCTCCTTTTGGAGTACATGGCTAGCAGGGAATAGTGCTTTGCTGGCATTGCAGACATTTTGTGAATGACTAAGCCCTTGAGCCATGTTATAAATAGCCAGTACTGCCACAACATTAAAATGTATACATGAAATGGAAAATACATTTCATTCCAAGTCCCAAAATAAACTGCAAATAGTCCTCAGCCTACAACCATTTGTTCAGCAAGCATTCAGAGCTACAATGGTGCTGAAAGAAGGCACTTAAGATCTGTGCCTAAAGTTACAGCCATTGCCAAAACCAAGGTATATCATGCATGGAACATTATACTTCCCAGCATTAAAAGTACTCCCACCAGTCTAGGATCCCATAGCTGCACTGAATTTGAAATTTAGAGGGATAGATAAAATAACATGATGAAGACATTCCCAACCATAAGATTGGAATATAGTAATTTCAACCTATGTCATGTATAGACTTCTCTGAATTTTAGCATTATCACACCACAAATAAAGGTGCCTTGTTCCTTATCTTCCACATTTTAAAGTATATATTTGGGAATTTAAAAAAGCTAATTTTTTTAGTCCCAGATATAGCTTAAAGATATTGTTGATATATTGTATTCTGGCTAATTAATTTGCATTTCCTTTGGTTAAAATACTTTAATCTCTTCCTGGCTTTCTAAAATCGTGTAGTTAATAAGATGTGTATTACCACTGCTCTCTGTTTTAATTTGAATCTTCAAATTTATTTGGTGTAGAAAGCCGCCTAATCTTTTAAAATATATTACCCCATGGAAAATAATATTTTCAATGAATATACCTTAATATGTTCTAGGTGGATCCATTTCACACCTTGTTTGGTATCGCTGGACTATCATTATTGGGTGAAGAACAAATTAAGCCTGTAAATCCAGTGTTTTGTATGCCTGAAGAGGTCCTTCAAAGAATAAATGTACAGCCTGAACTTATTAGCTAGGGTACAGTATATATAAAATACTTTAATCAGCAGCTTTGAATTTTTCCATCAAGGCATTTCTAAATGTGTTTACATTATAAATTGCCACTTTACTGTAAGCACTATCATTTTGTACATGTGTACTGTAAACAAAGTAAATAAACTAAGTGTAACATGTACTTGAGGTTTTCAGTAACAGATGTATGTATTTAAGTATTTGGCCTCCAGTGCTGCTTCACTTTCAAAATAACATACTGTGTTAGGTGCAGTAGATAAATACTTGAATTATGATTATGATACAATCATTCATCCATCTGGGTGACAGGCAACAAGTACTAGTTAGTAAATTGTCCTGGGCATTCTTTCTATTGATTGAAATTTACTTGTTTATTTTGCCAGTGACACACCATGCACTTGAATGCCCCTTCAGGATATGCGATAATTTTAAAAATCCAGTTTAATTTATTTGTCAAACCATAATAGTAGAAATACAATGGTATCCATATAGTTACTCTCTATTAGTGACATTATTTAATGAAAACTAATAATACAATTATAATGTAACCTGGTTTAATTAATGGCCTTGCTGAATTGTACAACTTGTTTTCTTTGCTCTAAAATATTTATTGTACAACGTGGCTTGAATCCCAAGTTTAGTAGACACGGAATAATTGTATATATTCAAGAATAAAGTTGTATAAGATTGTTTTCTGCAAGAGAAAATATTTGTTTCCACTAGAGTTCTAGAAGAACCTCCACTTCATGTGTCACAAAATTTGACTGAAATCAAAGTAAAAAAAACAAGTTTCTGCTTAAAACAGATTAAAGTTCATTATAATTATAGACATATTTGTCCATGGTCCACTGAAAATGAGAAATTTTCAGGCTTTCATTTTTGTTTTAAAAAAAGTTACAGTAACACACAGATTTTTTTTTAAATCAAATATTTAGGTTCTAGGCTTTATGCTCTATATGACTCATGCACATTAGACCTAGAAAGGCAACAATTGTTAAACCAGAATTGTTCATGCTATGTAAAAGCACATCTGTACAGGTGGTCCTTTGGTTACAATCACTTGTTCAGCAACAATTCAGACTCGTGACATCATGAACAAGTAGTTATAACCGATCTTCAGATTTCTGGCTACTGCAGTGTATCACAGTTATGTGATCACAATCTGGATCCTTGGTAACAGGCTCATGATCATGTCACTGCAAACCTTAGTCACATGAATCATGATTTCCAACATTCCCTGCCAGCTTCCACCAAGTCAGTGGAGAAGCTAACATGAAGTCGGAAGTTATGATCATGTGAGATCCTTGCTTAATTATGGCAACTCAGAACTGCTGTTGGTAAGCAGCATGGTCACATGACATAGCTTTGCAACCACATCACTTAGTGACTGCAATTCCAGTCCCAATTGCTGTAAACTGAGCACTAGCTATATATTTTCAAAGTTGTATTTGATAACTTTTTTTCCAATAGCTAAAAGCATAATGAGATGGGGAAGTGGATTTTTAGCACAGTGGAATCTGTGCTTGTGCCATGTTCAACTACAAAATTAAATATTCAGGTCCATGTCAACTTTCACCTTTACTGATGGAAGGTTATCGTTTGCTTTCAGTCTGTGGACAAAGGTGGAATATTAAAATGGCTCAAATTACACTATTCCCAGCCATACAATTTCTTTCTATTTTTCATTCTGTGCCATATGGAAGGAGAAAGTAAAATGGTGCTAAAAAACAAAACCAGTCTTTGCCAATCTTTTCTGCAGTAGTCAGTCAATTTCTAAATTTTAATTTTTAAAGAACTATACCCAGTTACTTCAAGTGTGGCCTAACACCAATCAAGATGGCTGCTTCCAGTGAAACTGAATTGTATTAGGTCTTCTGGTCAAACAAGGATGAGTCATGCAAACGTGCACATTACTTTTCTGAACCAATAATCTTATAAATAATGTATATTTTTAATTTGCCTTACTGAAAATCAGAATTTCTGGTACTAATGACTAAAGTACACTGCTGCTAAACTGGCTTCAAAGAATATCACCACCCATTTGTACTGAACAAAATTATCCATTGTCCATTATCGGTCAATTGGCAACTGCTGCATTTTTAAATTTTGGTTTTCTTTATCAATGTATTTGGAAAGATGTTCCACCCATCTCATTTTTCCTCTCTTTAATTTTATCTACATCTTGCTGAATTAGAATAGCCTGAAGTTGCAAGTAAGAATTAGAAATTGTATTTCCCCTATAAGTGCCAGAAAAGGATATATGCAAGGAAATGTTACCCTATTGCATAAAGATAAGTATTTAGATTGCTAAATAAAAATGCAGTGTGTTTTGGTAGTCTGGCTGAATACAAAGTAAAGCTCAAGATGGATACGATATATAGCTTCTCAGAACAGCATTGAAACAATCTTTGGTTTAAGCCAGAACGCCAAATTGCAGGATTTATTGGTTTCAAGTGTCCCATCACTTACTCATTTGTAAACCAAACATTCAGTTCAGGCTTAATTATCCCAGTTTTTCAATAGGCCTTATGATTAATATTGTACTTTTGGTTTACTTCATCAAAAAATGGCTGAACTAAGGATATGCAGTCTTCATCCCCAATAATGCAAACAGGCTACTGACGAAGACGAAACAATATAAAATTATGCATGTTATTTCCCTTAGTTCTAAATCGCATCCTTGCTATAAATGTAACTGCAGTGTTACTGTCTAGGACGGGTAGTCAACCTTGGCTCTTTTATGACTCGTGGACTTCAACTCCCAGAATTCCTGAGCCAGCTAGCTGGCTCAGGAATTCTGGGAGTTGAAGTCCACGAGTCATAAAAGAGCCAAGGTTGACTACCCCTGGTCTAGGAAGTTCCTTTAAGAAAAAAAAAGTACCTTTAAAAGGTACAACTCTGGGCTAGTATTCCTTACCCAAAAGCCCTGTAAACTGTGCGGACTGCAATTCCCATCTGAAAGTGTCGATACGTTGCATCTGTTGGGAGAAAAGATCTGTCAGAAAAGAGTGGATCTGCTGAAGCGTCCACAGTTAAAAGGTGCTTTTTCTGGTGGGTTGTACATTTTTGAGATAGGGTTGAAAACGTTTAGGGGTGCTATACTTAAATCATACTTTCTAATGTTCACCTGTGTAAGAAAGTTCCTCCCCCCCCCCCAAGGTGGAAGGAGCTCCGATGAGAATTAATTTGTCACTTAGCGAAATCAATTAAATGAGACACCCCTCTTCGCTGCTTTAAATAGTACAGTCCGTTCTCTGCAGCCGAGGCGCGGGCTCACTTTTGAGGCGCCTTCGGAGCAAACGGGGGCGGAGGGTGTCTTAATCCTGCCTCGGGTCGGGTTTCCAGGAAGCGGTCCCTGGATCATGGAGGAGGCGTCGGCCGCTTCCACCTCTTATTCGGGCCGCTGCTCGTCGTCCCCTCGCCCCGAGCGCCAGCCCCGTTACCAGTTTGGTCTTCAAGAGACGCCGGGGAGCGGCGGAGACGCGGGGTTGACCGATGAGTCTTCTCACCCTCAGCGGGGGAAAACGGCCGTCGGGGGCCCCAATGGCGCCGTGGCTTTCTTTCGGAGAGGGTTGGAAGGTGGGCATTGCCCTCAGAAGGTCCGATCGCAGCCCCTGAATAGCGGGAAAACCTAAATCCCCAACTTACAATTTCAAAGCTTCTCTAATAAGGACTTCTAAGTGAAGTGGAAGCATTAGCAGCAACTAACATGCTGTCTTCTCAAAGTTTATATCACTTTATAACCATTTCTTTATCCAGTTCTTGAATGGATAAAGCTGTAAAACTTCAATTGTCTGTTGATTAGATTTCTATCCCACCTTTATTACTACATAAGTAACTCAACTTGGCCAAAATACATAATATTGAGGGGTCCTTGGTGCTCTCTGAGCTTGCTTGTTTTCTTGCAGACGTTTCATTACCCTAACTAGAGCACTGATGATGTTACCTACTTAGGGTAATGAAACATCTACAAGCAAACAAGCAAGCTCAGAGAGCACCAAGGACCCTCATTTCAAAACTGAGCTACAAATATTCTCCACAACATCAACAATTCGTTGGCTGAGAGAGCAAATGGCCAAAAGTCATCCAGTGGGATTTTAGGCTTCTTCTGACTCCTCTCTAGCTATTAAGCATTTTATTACATTCATATTCTGCCTTTTGGTCAGAAGCTCAAAGAGTTCATAGCTTTTCCTCCTTTTTCTGCAAAAACAGCCTTAGGAGGTGTGCTGGAATCACTTAGTGACATTTTATGGCTGAGGAGGGGGTTTGTTTATGGCAATCCTATCACTTAAACACATTCTGCTGGCTCTCTATATTGATCTGATCACACATCTGACATTAATCCTTGAAAGCTGAATATTGGAATGATGAATTTTATCTTGGCAAAATTATTCACAAATTAGCTTTTTCTATTTTTAATTATGAGTAAATATATACAGCATATATATTAAGAGAACATATGCCCTATATGAGGGAAACAACATTTTTTTTCAAACACGGATAAAATATATAATTATTGGGTGATGTGTTGGACAACTTGTAACACTACTTGGTGGTGTTAAATTTCTGAAATAAACTAAACCATATTAAATATCGAATAAATAATTTATTAAACATACATAATTTGAGAATATATAAATATGTACACACTTTAAATGAATGACTAATTGTGGATCTGATAGGTAGAAAATAAAAGGTGGAATTCAAAGGAAATTCTAAACTAGGACATTAAAACTAAACGGGCTTGGTTTTTTTCTAACAAACTTGAAAATGATTAAGCAGTTAGAAAGCACGAAGATTCTGCTCAGTTATATTAAATTACAGTTATTGACTCATTCAAAGCATGTATTTTTATAAGTGGCATTATAGTTTGTATGTGGTGTTAAGATAAAATACATAGATTTCTGAATATTGATTACTGTAGTTTAAATTAGCTTATCTGTTTGTTTATTTTGTTTGGGTTTTGTAGGATTATAACCGATGATGATATTTTACTAGCATAAAATTTTTATGACTAATGGAAATTTGTTCTCTCACACAAATGTCATATCTAGTCTTAATCTTAATGTAACACTTAATATAAATGTATGGTACACAACTTCTAAATAAGCATGCATAGAATTATCCCACAAAACAAAGAAAAGTACATTTTCTGCAATTTTATTGAAAAATGTAAAATGGATCTTAAATGTATTATGGAGAGGTATTGCTATTTGTAGCTAGTAGAGAAGTCACTATTTGTAGCTTTGCTTTCTAAGATTTCAGGCTAAATTTGGGTAGCATTCAGGTTAACTTAGTTATAGTTTAGATCCATTGAAAATAATGGGATTAAGTTATTAACTTGTTCTATTTGGTCAGCGAAACCATGTTTTCTTTTTTATTTAATGGACCTATGAATTTTATATATCTGTTCTGTGTAATCAAAAAGGAGATCATTTTTGAGGTGAGCAAAACCTAGTAATTTAGGAAATAGACTTCTACACTTTGTGACTTTGACTAGGAATACTTAGAAATTGATTAATGGATTGGCTCCATTTCATCTCCAGTGTGGATGTCAGTAGTCTGAAAATGTCATTAGCTAGTTTTCTGCAGTATCATAGATGTCCCCAATTTTAAAAAATATAGGGAAAAATTACCTTGAAAAGTTAGAGCAGAGGTCATCAACCTTTGATGGTTAGCGGACCAGAGGAAAAGGGAGGGAAAGCAATTTATAGGAATGCGTGCGCATGGGGCCATGAGCATGCTCATACCGCAAAGGGGGCAGGGCTAGCACTCGTGTGATACTCCCTAGCCCTGCCCCATTTTTGTGTGGCACAGTGCCTTGTTTCTGCACCCCGTGGTATGGTGGCATCCATTTTTGCGCCTTGCAGCATGACAGTCCATTTTTGCACCCTGAGACACAGTGGCAGCCCGTTTTTGTGCCCTGTGATGCAGCATCCTATTTTTGTGCCCCATGGCCATGACGCTAGCACAATTGAGGGGGTGTAGACGCACGTACACTGGCCAGTCTGTCATGCGGCCCAGTGGCCAGCAGGCCAGGCCCATTACCAGGCCGTGGCCCACAGGTTGGGGACCCCTGGTTTAGAGCTCTCATGAGAGGTAGAAGATTTTCATTTTTTACTATATTTAAGATATATTTTAATATTGGATATCCCAGAGCATCTAAGGGTGGGAATACTATGGTACTCACAGGCACAGAATTTCCAAAAATCTTCTTTAAAAGAATTGAATTTTTTATTACTAAATAGTATTTCTAATACTTGCCTTACAAATAAAAAATTGCAATCACTTTATATTAATTACTTTCAAAGAACATTTTTTTGTATTTATTAGATTCATATTTTGGAGACAAGAGTTCTTATGCAGAAAACATTAGCACAGTAAATCTGACAAGCCCTTCTTCCACCAAAGATCTAAAGATTTCTAGAATTCGGAAAACACCTCTCTCCTCCAACCGACCAGGATGTAGAAACTGGACTCCTTTCATGGGATATTCAGGTAAAGAAGCTGGCTTGCTTCATTTCAAAAGAAATATGCATACTAAATAGAAAACTACTTGTTCCTTTATTTCCGCTAACTTATTTGTATGTTACAAAGTGATTGTATAGATCTTTACAATCTTTTTTAACTGGGTAAATAGTCAATCAAGTTGCTAATATAGAGCAATTTACGTACACGAAGTCCTCAACTTACAACCATTCATTTAGTGACCATTCGAAGCTACAATAGCACTGAAAAAAGCGACTTATAGCTGTTTTTTACACTTAGGACCACTGCAGCATTTCCATGGTCGCGTGATCAAAATTTGGATGCTTGGCAACTGGTTATGATGGTTGCAGTATCTGGGAGTCATGTAATCCCTTTTGTGATCTTCTATTCTGATCTGGCTCCCCAAACACAACAGACACGCCAAATAGCCTCTAGCGTTCCTTTATTTCAGGAACACCAGCAGTTTCACAAAGCCTCCAACAACGGAGCTAGCTCCCTTTTCCCCTATAGGGATCTTCCAATATCCAAAGTTACTCTCAGTCTCACCACGCTTGCAGCCCAAAGTCCTTCAAGCAAGCTGGCTATTGTTTAACATAAGACACACCCACGCTCAGAAGACGCTCCGACTTCCAGCGCCACAGGATTTGCAGAAAAAACTCTGGCAAAATTCCAAGGAGAAGTGTCAGACACAAGTGGCTGACCAGCAGGAAGACGAATAGTTGTCTGACACAACTATTCGACTCTGCCCCTGCCTTTAATGCACAACTGAGAGTGGGGCTACGTTAGCGGTGACTCTTCCGCCCCAAAGACCACCCCATAGCCTCTCACTGTTCTCTTCTTTTCAGCTTCTGCCATGCCTGCGCATCAATTACTGGCCCCATGTGATCCTCCTGGCTCACTTGCCTCAAGGCACGGAGGTCTCAACCTTTCCATCTGAGGCTGGTGGACGGCCCAGGCTCCGCCTCTGTTCCTGGCTGTGACAGCCCCATTCCTTTGTCGGAGCTTTCAGAGGGCCCTGACGCTGAGCCCGGCATCCATTCCAGAATAGAATAGAATAGAGCAGAGCAGAGCAGAGCAAAGCTGGAAGGGACATTGGAGGTCTTCTAGTCCAGCCCCCTGCTCGAGCAGGAGGACTTATACCATTTCAGTACGGAAGATAGACCAATGAAGTAAATGCCTGAGTCCAGCCTACCAAGTTCACACTTGTTCTAACTCTGTCGAGCATCAAATTATAAAAGATACACAGAAAACTCAATTTCTCTCTGTAATTATAAATCTAATCCAAGATATTGATAAGAAACATCAGCTTAGCCGAGTGGTTCGCTATAGATTTATGTCTGAGTACAAAATTACAAGAATTCTTTCAGGGCTTTTCCAGAGTAGAAGATCATTCAATGGTACAGTAGGTTTAATGCATAACATTTTAAGCATCATTGAAGGTAATGGACTGAACAAGTCAAAACGTTAAGGACAAGCCTATGATGGAGCTGCAAATATGAATGGGATTGTAAGCTAGTCTTTAAAGTAAAAATCTAGCATAACAGCAAAAACTACATATTTCCACTATTTAGCGACTGATGCTATATTCTAAGAACTAAGAATAATTTTTAAAGCATATAATGTACGCTCTAAAGTTGCCCAGAGTTACCTTGAGGTAAGATGGTTGGCCTATACATTTTATAAATAGATAAAAATAAATTGTATTTACAATTTTTCACGCAGTATCAAATTATGGCATTCACTATTGTATGTATCAATAGGCCAGGTAGGGAAAGGATTGTATGAATGCTACTTTATTTGTTATTATAACCTAATAGCCTAATCTTAAATACTTGCCAGAGTTTCCCTCTACCCTCTCTTATACCAAACAGATTTGAGGAAGGAGTTCCTTTCTCACAAGAAGGTATAAACAATGGAAAGCCAAACTAATTACCCCAACTCAGTCTTGGCACTCTCTTGCCCATGTGCCTGAGTTCTGGAGATGAGCTAGTTACAGACTGTCTGATAGGAGGACCTGTACTAACTTGTAGGTGAATTCTGCAAGAAACAACAATTAAGTTCAGTTGTCCTATTTTAAGAGACATGCCATCTTAAGTATTGGTCAAATAATTTATTTGCTCTATCTGACTATGTTTTCTAGGTCGGAAGATCCAAAGTTGACATTAATTTGAATGTCTGATAGTGGTTTAGAAAAAAAAAATGTGTTCTCACTCTCAGCCAATGAAAAGTCCGTGCAAGGAATAAACACAGTCACTTTGCTGTGTTTTGCTCAGTGACAGGCACGGCAGGATGAAACATAGTCCTCGACATCTGTTCTCACTCTCAGCATTAGAAGTCTCTGGAGAAACATAAAGCAAGATTTTAATTCTCCCGTGTATAGTAATTCTATTGTGGTGGCATGGTTGCAATATTTCTTCTACTATAGGAAGGGAAACATATAAATTGCTGTTGTGATGCAGCTATCTGTCATTCCTAAACAAAGGGGATGAATCAGTCAGTGGGGTTCACTAGAAGTTATCCATCCGAACCCTGGTGTTAACTCTTTATGGTAGCCAGATCAGGAAACAGGCATCCCGAGGATTGTAGGAATGCTACTTTAGTGTAAGGCAGTGTTTCCAAAACTTGACAATTTTAAGGCATGAGGACTTCAACTCCCAGAATTCCACATGCCTTAAAATTGTCAAGTTTGGGAAACACTGGTGTAAGGTATAATAAAAGGATGTTGAATACCTGTCAGTATTTCTTTCAGTCTCCTGTTTATAGCAAATAAAACTATCTAGGTTTTTGGTTTTCTTCCCCTTCACAGCTCCTTTCACAGGACTGAGTTCTGTTTGATTTTTCCTAAACTGTTCCTGCATGTCTCATTCAAGGTTATCTCTGTGCTCCTCTGTAATACGATACCATAGCAGAAAATTATGCTGAAGGCAGTATTATTAATAAGATAGTCAGCATTCCTCTGAAAGCTCTTGTAGCCATTCATTTCTCCATCAGATCCTAACAAGGGTCTTCGTTCTCATGGGAAAGAGAAATTGGTTAATAAATCAAGATCTATGAAATGTAAATGGAGTAATTCCAGTTTGTATTTTTGATCAAACTCTTCTGAATACCGCAAAAGAGAAATGTAAAACACAAAACAGGTTCTAAACTTTTATATTACAATCCTATTCAAAATTGTAACCTGACTACCAACTGACCTAAGCAAAGCTACAGAGCTTTTCAATAAATTGCAAGATGCCAGAGATCAATACTGTATGGTGCAGGATTGTGCTTTGGCAATGGCCCAGTCTTGGGAACGTATCTCAGAAATGTCAAGATTCATGGGTGTCATGGGCGAAGAAGATGTCCTTTGTGAGGATCAAATATCAACAACTGCAGAGAACGTATACCGTACATCAGTTGGCATAGCCTTACCTGCTTGAATAAAATAGTTTCTGAATGCTATATTCTATTGTCATCAATCATAATATGAGCAACTGAGGTCACTATCTTGTATATCTGGAGAACTTAAGAAATATAGTCCTGACATTGGATACACTTCCATGGAAATTGTTCTCGTTCAGATCATTACTGCCATTTGATACTACTTTAAAAATCATAAATAGGGGAAACAGTAGAATGTCTTTGGATAGAAAACCATACTCGGTCATCAAATGTTATTCAAGTTTGCCCTGAAAGTCTGATTTTAAAAACAAAAACACCATACCTATTACAATGGCAACTGCAGATAGGTAATTCTTTAAACTTAACTTGTAGAAAACAACGCAAGGCAACATACCACAAGAATAAGAATAAGCTGATTGGTACTTTCAATTATGAGCATGCCAGAAAACAGGACACTCTGGAGATAGTCACTATTTTTGCAGAGTAAAAGACATAGCAGTTGTTTTTGCTTGATTGTTTTTTTGAGTCACCCTATACAACTCCACTCCCATGATCCCCACTTGCAAACAACAAGGATAACGTTGCTGGGTCCTGATAACTGATCCATATGGTTTGTACAAAGTTGTGCTGTATCCAAGACCACACAACATTCCTATGCAGTGTGGATGCTCTGACTAGCAAACCTCACAAACAGAAGAAAAGGAAGGAGAACTGTACACCATTGCCATGCCTGCATAGAAGGGAACCTACTACTGTTGCTGTTTCTAATTTATCAAGATTTGGCTTGACTTACTGACATGTTTTACTTACTATCATTGTACTCGGTGCACGCTGAGTCTCAAGTTTGCATTTAAAAAAAAAATTGAAAACCAATTGGATTTGGTTTACTGCTGAACTTTGAATTGTTTATGACTGCATTCTCTATATTTGTTCACCACTCTGTGGTGTCAGACTACACAGTATGATGTCATTTTGCTTTCTTTGCCAAGAGCCCATTTCAGTCTATATAAAGCATGCTGCTGAAGATTCCAGCTTAAACCGAATGCCCTTGTTAAGAAATTGAAATATCAGTGTTCCCATAAAGTTGAGAACAATCTGGTGCCCCTCAGATATGCTGAACTATAATTCACTGAGGCTGTTATATAACCTATTAGAGCAGTGGTTCTCAACCTGTGGGTCGGGACCCCATTTGGGGTCGAATGACCATTTCACGGGGGTTGCCAAACCATGCTGTCCGCCATTTTTTCCCTTTTCCCTAGCTGTCCTACTCCCTCTTATTGGTGGCCACACCCACTTGGGGGTCACCACAACATGGGGAACTGTATTATGGGGTCATGGCATTAGAAAGGTTGAGAATCACTGTATTAGAGGCTATAATAATTGATCCAAACTTTCTTGTTATATTCTTACCTAGGATTGAAGATTTTTTTCCAGACGTTTCCTTGATTTTAAGAGGCACTGAAGTGTGGTCCAGTTGTCAAATTACTATTTGAAATAACCACTTGACATATGCTTGCCAGTTCAAATGGAGAAAAATACAGAGAAAGGCTTTCAAACTGACTTTGCTAAATAAAGCAGCCTTCCTTAACTTCTGCTCTCCAGATGTGTGAATTGCAATTCCCACTATGTTCAGCCTAAATAGCAATGTCAGTAGCATGGAGAAGGATAGTTTTAAGACAATCATTAAATAATAACCCATGGAATTTACAAATTCCCGCTTAAAAATAAAATGTTAAATAAAAGGAAAAAACCTCCTTGTTTTCTGTTATTTTGGACAATGAAGGAAGCACATATTCATAATCTTGGAGATAATTTACAAAAGCCTAGTGATGTTAATAGTTTGCATGGCATTTGATTTTGATAATTGATGTGGTATTTCTCTTTTATGTAGTTGTTTATCTGGACAGCAGAGGGCAGTATAAAATTGCATTAGAATTTTAAAATTATTTTTATTGAAAGAGCTAGAAATCTACCATAGAAAGTTATGGTATAAAATAACTATAATTGGATAGCATCTGCAGGAAAGGAGAAGAAATTGAAATAAACTATTTTATGCTGGGATTCCAGCCAGTTTTTTTTTCTGAAGTAAAATGTTAGAGACTTCTCTGGTATATAATCCTGGAAATATTAGGTGATTATTTTTTAAAAATGCTTATGCTATTCCAGATATAATTTGTACACATTCCATGTTCAGATTCCACAAATACCTATGTAGAATCATAGATATGAAAGGTATTGTTTAGATTAAGTCCAATTTCTGCTCACTACAGGAATACAACTTAAAATATTCCAGATTGATTATAGTCTAACCTCGCTTAATACTTACAGCCAGCCCATTTAATCTTGCAAATAAGCATACTATGAGTACTATTACAAACACTTTGTTGACATATATATTATCATATATTATTTCCAAAACTTTCCCCAAATCTATCAAGGAAGATATAATTCATTAAGGAAGACAAAATAAGGATGACGTTAGTCTGAAAAGATGGTTATAGGGTGATCTTTTTATGATATTTATTCAAATGTCAGCATGACCATCTTAAATTATCCTACCCTAATCTTGATTCTTTAGGATCTTAATGCAGGGCTACAAGCCAAGAGACAGTTAGAGAT
The DNA here is from genome assembly GCF_016545835.1 of Crotalus tigris. Classification (NCBI taxonomy): domain Eukaryota; kingdom Metazoa; phylum Chordata; class Lepidosauria; order Squamata; family Viperidae; genus Crotalus; species Crotalus tigris. Next base: position 1,382,415 of record NW_024100527.1, read on the forward strand.
GAAGTGGTGTCAAACATCCAGGTGGCTTATTGCAGGGGTCCCCAATCCTTGGTCCGTGGACCAGTACCGGGCCACGGCATGCCAGCAACCAGGCCACACAAACAAGCAAAGCCCCATCTGCAAGATGCAGGTAGCACACAAAACCACACACTCTCCGGGCCATGGAAAAACCAGTACCTGATGCCCAAAAGGTTGGGGACCTCTGGCTTATTGGACATACCTTAAAACATATAACTGAATTTTAAATGGTTGGTTTTTATTTATTATAAGATTTTATATTGTATTTTAATTATATGACTGTAAGCCGCCTAGAGTCGCCTCAGTGAGATGGGTGGCAGAGAAGTTTAATAATTCAATATTTTATTTTAAAAAATCTTATCTATTGTGTAGTGAAAGAAGGCTTGCTAAAGGCTTACTTTGTAGCATCTGTATATCCTCAAATAGTCATTCATTAGATTTCTTCTGAATGGTAAAGCCGTTGTCTATGTCTGCCTTGAAAACCAGTTCCAGAACCCTCAAAGGTTTGCTGTGCGAAATTTGTGAGGCACTTTGATTGCTATCTGAAGGTGGTTCGGTATATGAAGCAAAAGGTTAATGCATTAAATAAGTGAATAAATTTCTATCTGACATTTTTCCAAGAGCTGTCACTTGCATATCTCTTTGTACATTGACACAACAGAGAAAAGCAGGTTGTAGAGATAAAGCACCACAACAGTCAGGAAAACTGAACACAAAGGAACAATTGAAGCTAGAGATAGCTCTAGTAGGTAGAGCTATAATTTCTGGACTGCAAAAATATATATCTAAAATAAGGCTAGCTAGGAATACTAGTAATGATCATTGTATATTATAGAGTGGATAAGAGCCAGCATCCCTCTGAATATTAGTTATTGAGAAAGATTAATAAAAGAGGCTTTTTCCCACATGAATATATTTGACTATTTATTCTTATTTTCTATGAATTTCTTTGACCTAAATTATCTTACAGTGTGTATAATATTTTTATTTCAATTTAAAAACTAATGCATATTTGGTTTTCTGGGGAGATTAGTGAGTGTGTGTGTGTGTGTGTGTGTGTGTGTGTGTGTGTTTATTTTCAGTAACTTTGTTTCACTAACTTCCAAAATAACCAGTGTAATGCCTGAGTGGATACTTTCCCCTGAGACCTTCTGGTGATAGTTTTTTTTTTTTAGCTATTTGGGGGAATTTTAATTATATGAATTGGAATGGGAGATCTTTAGAACATGCATCTGGTAGCAAGATGTTCCCATTTCCATCCTTACCATTTCCCAAATTACCTCAAAATCCTTTCGGTAACCACCTTTCAGCAACATAATCTATAGGTATGAAGGGAGAGGATTGAGATGGAAGTAGTTTACTTTCTTTTTATTTAAAAAACTTTTTAAAGAAGCACACTACTGAAAAGAAGTCACTTTGCCATTTAACAGCAGCTATCAGATATTTGTGAGGCTGCAAATGGTGGGCTGAGGCATATGGTTTGCCCACCCCTTGTGTAATGAAATGTGTTGGGTTGCTGCTCCATTTGCCAACCTCTTTGCAAAGTACACCAATAGGCAACGGGGTTTCAGTAAATGAGTGGGATGCTATAATTTTTTTCTCTCTGATTCTGGGATGGGAACATTTCCCATGAAGATAATATTTAATTAGCTAAGAGTGCAGAACAATCCAGTTTGCTTCCACTTAGTCCCTCCTTTTTAAGCACAGCTAGATAATTATATGTATTATGTGCAAAATGAATAGGTGTGAACATATTTTACTAACATTAATTTTCATGTTAGAGATAGTCTGAGTTATAAAACAATTATTACACAAAAGTTTCTGAAACCTGAGATATTGTATTTTTAAGCAAATGGAAATGTTTATATTTAAATCCCAATTGAAGGAAATCTCAAAAAAATACATCAAAAAACCCCTTGTGTCCTGATGACTGTAGCAACATAAACAGACAATTAAGTTGCTAGACCCAAACCTAGCAAAAACTGTGAAAGGAATTGACAGGAAGTTAATAGCTCAATATAAAGAACAATGTTTAAAGAGCACTGGAAAAATAAATGAAGATGTGTTGAAAAACATACTCTAATCCTGCATAGTAATTCAGAAAGCAACAGCATGAAGAATATAATTTTGGAGGTATATTTGTTTTTCATAAAGTCATAATAGCCTGATGAAACAATGAGGAAGATATAAGCATGTTCCAGACATAAAGATTGCATTCTTCAAACAAGAGGAAAAAGACCCTCAAAGTATTAAATATAAATTTAGTCTGGAATCTATCAAGGGAAAATAGAATTCATATTCAGTTGTTTCCTAGTCATTTATTTGTTCAACTTTTGAAAATGTAGTTGATTTTTTTAAAAAATCAAGTTGCAGTTGGGTATGTTGATTTTTATACGTTTGCATAGTGGTACATTTTGACTAGTATGCCAAAATGGTTAAGAGTTGTAGTGTTTTTAGGACAATTACTTTAAATACAGTGACAATCACCCATCTACCTCTCACCATAAATGTCATCCATTTTTGTACGAGGGGTGCTTGGTGCTCTCCGAGCTTGGTTGTTTTCTTGCAGACGTTTCATTATCCAAACTAGGCAACCTCATCGGTGCTGGGTGGCGCTAGATGATGCCATACTGATGATGTAGCCTGGTTTGGGTAATGAAACGTCTGCAAGAAAACAACAAACTCAGAGAGCACCAAGGATCCTTCATTTCAACCCTGAGCTACAAATATCCTTTATTGCTTTTTCTAAGACTTTTTCAGAGCAGGTCTTGGCAGACTAAATCCTTATTCTAAATGCATCTTTCACAGTTACGTCATCTTCAGCAGTCTCAACTCACAGTATTGCCTCTGTTATTGTGGCCATAATAGAAGGGAGAGGGTTTGCTAGAGGTGAAGTGGGAATGGCAAGTATCGACCTAAAAAATCCAGAAGTAGTTCTATCCCAGTTTGCTGATAACACAACATATACCAAGGTAAAATCTGAATACCGTAATCTTCTTTGTGAAATAAATGCAATGAATCAGCAGAATTATGTACTTCCATAGTTCTGGCCAGTTGCGTTAGCATTCTAATTTTTTCTGATTACTTTTTATTGACATTGGGATTGAATGTGGTTGATTGCAAAATCATTGCTGTATGTGCCAAATCCAAATGAACATATTATTATATTTATATATAATGGTTTACCAGTAGCAATAACAATAAATCATAGTCATAGAAGATAGTGGCTCCACAGCACCTGCTCATCCTCCGTATTCTTTTGTTCAGGAAAGGCCATTTACAGAGACCACAAAATTAGTCTCCTCAGTTGCTGCACCCTTTCTATATACAGTAACTGCTTCTTCCCAGTTATCCGAATAGCCCCTACAACTGTTTAGGAAGACCATTGTAACATGGTCCTGCCATCCAGCCTTGAAAGCCTGAATGCTGTGAACTTATGACTGGCAATGAAAGATTTATTTTAGTTAAAGAACAGGCAAGTTAATATAATTCATGTTATATGTATTGGTTAAGATATCAGTTAAATGTTTTGTTTTTTATTGCATTGTTTTAATAGGACTTAGGAGGTGGGATGTATGTTGCTATAGACCAGGGGTAGGCAACCTTGGCTCTTTTATGGCTGGTGGACTTCAACTCCCAGAATTCCAGAGCCAGCCATGCTGAGGGGAAAGAGAGAGGTTTCCAAGCTGAGCCATTCTGGCTCAGGAATTCTGGGAGTTGAAGTCCACGAATCATAAAAGAGCCAAGGTTGCCTATCCCTGCTATAGACAAAGAAAGAAAGAAAGAATGAGAACATTTGGGGTTCCAGGCACTATGGAAACTTATCAGGGCAGAGCCAACAATGCACGAAACCAGAGCCCGCTGTGTATTGAAGGAGGACATTGTAGATAGCTGGCAACAGCAGCCTCTAGAAAGACTAGAAAAACAGTAGTAACAGCATTCTGGCATGGAGGGTTGAAATCTCCCACTACTTGAAATCTACAGTCCAGAGCAAGAGAAGTTTTTCGTACATCTGATGGATGGGACCAGACCTTTTCTTGCTGCTTGTCTCGGTAATAAATGAGACTTATGGAAGACATATTTACTGCAGGGCAGCCTAACAGAGAATGCTGAAACATTGATCTGGGGTTGTAGGCAATAAAAGCACAACAATCACATTTTATGAACAGTTTTGGTAGAAATCTAGTGTTCATCACATGGAAATGTTTTCTGTTGCTTTCTTCCAAAATAATTGTTTCTAGTTTAGCCTCCAGTCCTAGAATTTCTGATGATCTGTTATCCAGAAACCTTGCTTAGCATTTGGTGACTGGCCAAACTTGGCTGAATGCTCCCATCTACTAAGGAAAACATAGTTTATATATATGTAATTGCCTCAGTCATTCTTGTATGTATTGCTTCCAGTATCTAGCTCTAAATGCAGAAATGTCTTTATTTTACTGGCATTATTTAAGTAAATACAATATGTGGTTTTTTTTTAAAGCTGTAGTATTCTGAACACAGTTCAAACAGACTTTTTTTTTTTTTACTAAATTGTGTTGTACATTTTCTAGGTTATCACCAAACTCAGAATTTTAACACCCTTAGAAATTATAATGTCAAACACTGCCTGTGATTCGGGAAATGCAACAAAACTGTACACATTGATAGCAGAAAATTTCAAGGTATGTTTAAAAATCCTTATTAGTTTATTTTTAAACATTATAATTATTTCCTAATTTTATAGAACATTTGGTTATATTCAGAACTGGAGGAACTCCTGCTAGAAGATAGAAGTAAAGCAAGGATAAAATTCACTGTCATTTATTCTTTTAACACATGATATGAAAAGATACAAATAATTGTATCTCAAGGGTAGCAGTTCTGCATTAATTTGGATATATCTGAGCTTGCATCTAGTCTTCTGTGACTGAAGTCCTTTCTCTAATTTAGAAAGAGAAGCTGATAATCTTATGGCTTCTGAAGTACCTTTCCAAGGGCTATAATATAATATTGACTCTGTGTGAATAGAAATAAGATTATAATCAAATGGCTAGATGTAATAAAGATGAAGCTCCTTTTTCTCTCGGTCATTTATCTATGATATGCCAGATCAATGCTTTTATTTGGGATCATATCCTAGATAATAAATGTTTTACAAGCATACTGACCTTGTACTGAAGAACAAGACATTTTAATTTCATAGGTCACCTTCCTTTCATTTTTGATTTACGTTATAAAATGAAAAGAAAGGATATCAAAGAGTGCTCTATTTTTCTGGGCAATGACAAAATCACAGTGTTTCTCCTCTCTCTGTTATTTCTTCAGAATTTCCCTGTTCTTTCCAATCTGCATGATGCATATCTTAAGTCTTTATCTAACTAGCAATTCAACTTCTTTCCCCATTAAAAATCCCACACATTCTGGTCCAGGTATTTCTCGACTCACAACTGTAACTGTAAGTTGTGACAATTGTTAAGCAGGTCACCACATGACCATGACCAATTTTACAATCTTTTTTTCCAGTGGCTTTTAAATGAATCACTGTGTTCATTAGCACTGTGAGTGTGAGGGGAATGCAACAATTATTAAGGAATCCATTGTCCGCAATGGGTATTTTTATGCTAGAAACTAGAACAGTGGTTTCTGGCAAAAAAAAATGTCACAGATCGTGGTCATAACTTCAGGATGCTGCAAATGGCCATAAAATGTAGACCAGTTGTCAAAGTCCAAAATATTATTGCATGGTTGCAGGAAATGAGATGACCATCAGAACTTTGAAACCTGGTCATGAATAGTCCTGGGAAGTTCTACTATAACTTCAAACAGTCACTAAGCAACTGGTCATAAGTTGGGAACTGTCTGTACAGATATGTATAAATATAAAAAGCCTCAGATTTGGAAGTCATGGGTCAGGGCAGTGTCAAGAATGTGGGTCCTGCAAAGAGCTTTAGCATCAGAGATATCATGATTCTCTTGGGAATTGTAAGCAAGAGTAGCATTAAAGTAGAAAATAAGATGTGGAATTGTTCTCATCTTTTCCTATGCCCAGGCAAGATAATCTTGTGCTCTGCCTCAACTTAACAGTGTTCGTACAATAATAATTTCTCTTAAAAAAAAATTAATTATACATGCATGCTAGAACTATCATTTATGATAGTTATCCAAGTGTGGATAATCACTAGAAGTCAGCAAAGGTAATATGTACATCTGAATCTGTCCGATAGCAAATTCCTAATTTATCTTTTGTCAGTATTTGAACCTAAATAACTCAGTTTTTATTACTTTTAAATATTGGTAATACACTAGAGAATTCACTGGAGAAGGGCCTAATGCTGGGAAAGATTGAGGGCAATAGAAGAATGGGACGACAGAGAATAAGGTGGCTGGATGGAATCATTGAAGCCGTAGGCGTGAACTTAAATGGATTCCAGAAGAGGATAGAGGACAGGAAGACCTGGAGGAACATTGTCCATGGGGTTGCGATGGGTCAGACACAACTTTGCAATTAACAACAACAATACACTAGAACTGTTTTTTTGTAGTCATGCCTTTGCTTCCTTTTCAGAATGTGACTTTTACCACAGTCCAGAGAAAATATTTTAATGAAACCAAAGGTTTGGAATACATTGAACAATTATGTACACCAGAATTCAGCACTGTTTTAATGGAAGTTCAGTCCAAGTATGTATGTCCCAAAAATAATTCATTCACTTTAGTGTGCTGTATTGTTAATTGTTTTTCAGTCAGTAACCCGGGAATGCTAGCTGTAAGTCTTCTTTGCCTTCAATCTGACTCAGTAAGTATTTTGAAAATATAACGTTACAGGTATTAATTTTGACCCAAGTTGTGTTTTATACTGAAATGATTCCAAAGGACATGAATAAAAGTTCCAGTAGTTGCCTTTCTTGGGTCCATGAAAAAACATGTCATGTGACATACATACATACAGGGAACGTGGTGGGTAATCAACAAATGAAAGCTTCTATATTTCCTAGTTTAGTTTGGATTCAGCCTGTTATTTTGTAATTATTTTCCTAGTAGATGATTCATTTATGAATTATTCTCCTCGCCTTTTTGTTGTTATCATGACTGTGTCTTAGATTAGGGCTTTTCAACCTTTTCTCCCATTGTACCACTTTTAGGATATGGCAACATCTGAGTACCACCAGTCGCCTAGCAAGGTGTCAAAAACTTGATGACCAAAAAAAAAAAAAAAAAGGAAAAAAGTGATAAAGTACAGGTAGTCTTCGACTTACAACAGTTCACTTAGTGACTGTTCGAAGTTACAATGTCACTGAAAAAAGTGCCCCTCAAGCCACAGCCGAGCAAGACACCTGCCTGCCCACCCGGCGGCGCTCTTCCTTCTTTCCGAGGTTTTCATTGTTGTGAGCATTTCTGTGGAGGATTGGCAGCAGGGGTGGAGTGGGGGGTGTTTGGTTTTTATTCCCCCCATCTGCTGGGTGATTGCAGCAGGTTTTGGTCACTTCACATGACCCTGGGACACTGTGACTGTCATAAATATGAATCAGTTGCTAAGCATCTGAATGTAAATCATAAGACCCTGGAGATGCTGCAACATTCCAGCTGTCGGTGCTTCTTCTGGGCTCAGCAGAAGCTCCAGGATCAGTGCCAAGCTCCAGCTGGAGCCTGGCACTAATCCTGGCACTACCACTGAGCCCTGACAGCCCCCCAAAAGTGCCAATCAGCTAGAAAGCGGCACTGATCCTGGCGCTTCCGCTGAGCCCTGACAGCCTTGCAGCTCCAGCCATCTCACGCCCAGGCTTGTGCAGTGCTGCCACCGGTTCAGCTCCTTCCCCTCCCCTGCTACCACTTTTCTAGGATGGTCGCATACCACCTGCCAGGTGCCAATGTATCACAGGTGGTACCTGTACCACTGGTTGAAAAGCCCTGTCTTAGATCATTGTCTGGTGCAAGAAATCAGGAGCAAGGGTTGTTCAGATGAGTGCAAGTTTATTCCATGCTATTCCTAAGCAAGAATCTGAATTACTAGCAGTCAAGGAAGATTGGGGTTAGATAAAAGTCAGTGGAGTTCAAGAGGGCCTGGTCTTGGATCTCTTGTGCGTGAAAAGGGATTCCAAATGAAAGATGCACTTGATCCCCTTCCTCAGGCTCAGCCTGATCATCTCCTACATCAATTCTGCAAAAGGCTTATTATTAGCTTAATAAACCCTTATTCTGAATAACTGGGTAGGATTTATAAGTATCAATTTCAATGTTAAACTAACTTCAGTGGGACTAAATTTGATTTTAAAACCTCAGGTATACTGAACTCTCAAGTGATCTCTGGTTAGATCTTAAATAACTGCAGTAACATAAAAAAAAACTATTAATTTCCATGTAATTTTCCCTAATGGTTGTATTCATGATAAAAACCCAGAAAATTAAGTTTCAGTCTGCTACCTCATTTTCTTAAGAACTAAGAATTGTGGTCTTATGTTGAGTTTTAACGTGTCTATCTGGGGTTTTTTTTTTTCAGTAGAGGCAATATTATTTCTCTCAAATGAAAAGCCATAATATAAAGCAAGGATTCTAGAACTATGGGTGAGTCTAGAGGGAGATCACAAAGCCATAATTAGTCTACAAGGGGTGCAATGGGCTGCATGGGTTACAGGGCCATAAAGATGGATGAAAAGGTGTAGCAGAGCTGGATCCAAGACCAGAAGGGCTTAGGAGTAGGGTCAGGGCATCTGTGAGCAGAAGGTATCAGGGCTGGAACGCCTTGTGGCTGGTTTTGCAGAAGAGAGATCTGGAGTTACTGGACATCTCACTGGCTTATGGCTTCTACTTTTCCTTTGAGAGCCAATTTGGATCTGTTGTCCTCCTCTACCTCAATCATTAATGTTTGCTGATATGTTATGAATAAATGTCAAACTATATTTTTGCTAACTGAACTCAGTGATGTGTATGCTTGTTCTGATTCAAATGTAGCAATTGATTAGGAATGTGCTGGGTGGAAACAAAACTGGAAATTACCTATATTAATTTCCTATTACTGTTCATAACATCCAATACGCTTTTTGAAATAATAGCATCAATGTTTTTAAGAGCATTCTGTTTTGATATTGTAATTTTATGGTTTTATTCTATGCCACCTATAGTTACATTCTATGAAATGGGTGATCATATAAATAGGATTTATAAATAAATTTATAAATAAAATTAATTTTCCAACAAGGATAAACTTAGCAGCTTGACAAAAAGACTATTTACCTAATATCTATTAGTTTTTATTCACCTCTGTGGAGAGTTGAGCTAATTAGAAAGATTCTGGACTATATCCACAATTTTCTGCCTTAAAAGTATTTATTTCAATTTTATCTCCTCTTTTAGACATTTAGAGTACGATTTAGGATTCCTGACCATAAATTGCACCAAATAAGATTAAATTGCTATGCCTACTCAGTAAAATTCACGACTGGATATGAATTTGAATTGACCTTTTCACAGCTAAGTGCGACATTCTAGAAAAATTTGCAGTTCATACAAGACTTTAATGTATGCATAAATTTTCTAAATTAGGGGAGAAAATCCATTTGGAGACTGTCCAAATTGTTTCCACCTCTCTTTACTGAAAGCCTGATACTATTTATTTTATTTATTATATTTGTGGTGACAGATGCTTCTTTGAAAATTATCGGGTTGTCCACAAGGAAATTGTAAGATTACTGTAGAATGGAGAAACATTACAACTTTCTTTGCTAAATAGAAATTATTTATTAGGTCTTTTGTCATATTTGCTTTTGAAGATCAACATCAAGATTCCAGTCAGGATTTCTGGAAAGTTCTCTGTTTATTCAAGTAGTAACCTTGGGGAAGACCCAGCCTGGGTGGAAATTGTTAACAACCATGGAAGTTTATATGCAGCTTCCTTTCCTTCAGATTTTATGTGTTTACTGTCTTTTAAAATGGGAAACCTTTTTTTTTCCAGAAGTCAATAACTCTTTTTGAGTGAATCTACAAAAAGCTTCTATATCAGGGGAGAGCTAGTGTTATGTAGTGATTAAGGTGGACCAGCACTGAAGAGAGTCCATTTCAGGTTCACTCTCAGTGGTGGAAGCTCAATGAGTGACCTTGGACCAATCAGTCTCTCAGATCAACCTATCTTGCAGGGTTGTGGTTGTGAATAAAAAGTTGTAGAAAGAGTGTAATTATTTTAAGGTCCTGAAGAAAAGCCGAAATATGCATCTAATAAATGGATAAAACAAAGTATTCATGTGATATTTTCAGTGTTACTCCCAGCAAAATTGGTAATCCTAATTCTTAAAAACTACAGTAATATTACGCATTATTTAAATAGTATTTTTGTTCATTTGATTATCATTTCATAGGTATTACTGTCTCGCAGCTGTTGCTGCCTTGTTGAAATACGTTGAATTCATTCAAAATTCAGTTTATGCGCCTAAGTCACTTAAGATTCGTTTCCATGGAAGTGAGCAAACAGCAATGATTGATTCAACATCAGCCCTAAATCTTGAATTAATTACTAACAATAGAGATCCTAGGTAAGATATTTTGTTTCAAATTCTAAACTATGAAAAAGATATGATAGTTATATTTACAATTATGATAAAATGTTGGATACGAATCTGTGCTTTAAAAATAATATTTTTCAAGTGAACATACAATTTCAGTCATTAAAATGTTTGAAGGAAAATGATAGATCATTAAAAAAGGTAAAGTTTTCCCTGTCAGTCATGTTTCACTCTAGGGAGCGATGTTGATCTCCATTTCTTGACCAAGGGAGCCAGCATTGTCTGAAGACAATTTCCATGGTTGTGTGGCCATTCGCCAAAGGTTCATGGAACGCTGTTGCTTTCCACTGAAGTGGTACCTAATAATCTGCTTGAGTTTGCATGTTTTAAAACTGCTAGGTGGGACAGGAGCTGGGGCAAGTAACGGGAGCTCACCCCATTGCATGGAGCTCAGGTCTAAAATATAAGCATTAATTTATTAGGGAAATCTTGTAGCATGTGTCTGTGTATAAGGTCTCCAACTATTTTCCTCAGCACTGAAGATCAAAAGGTAGAGCTCTAAGCAGAAATATCTTTGAATCCAAAGAATGAAAACATACACATATTCACAAATGATGCTTAAAGAATCAGTTAAGGCAGGTAACCAGATTTTCATCATTGATTGTTTGATTGACTTACACAGATGAGTGTATGTCAATCACAGATGGATAGGCATTTCAGTAGCGGCAAAACCTTGGTTTGTCATTGTGCATTTCTAGAGCTGAGTCAAAGTGACTGCTCCAAGATCATCTATTGATTTTGTGACTTAGGTAGGACTAGAACCGAGGCTCAGACTAAACTGGAATTGCTTTGTCATTGCACCTTTCTATGGCTAAGAGAGAATAACTGGTCCAAGATCATACAGCTGGCTTTGTGCCTAAGGCAAAAGTAGAAGTCATGCTCTCTTGGTATCCTGCTCCCCCCCCCACACAAAAAAATTCAATATGGCAAATAAAAAACATACAAGAGAAAAACAAGAGCCAAAAAAAATGAAGTCCCACTGGAGGGGATTGTCCCACATACAGTTTAGCTGATGCATTTTACACCAAGCTTCACCTTCTGAATCATCTCCATTAGCAGCCCCAAGTAGATCTTACTGGAGTAATCCAACTGGGTGGTGATCAGGGCATCCTAATCTACAGCTGGTGCACTAATTTGCCAACTGAATTATTGCTGAAATCAGACCGATTCAGAGACCATTCAGTTAGCTCAGTAGCTACATCTGCAATCTTTCTGAATTTTCTCCCTGATATCTAGCAGGCTGCCATGTAGTTAGAACCTCCCTCATTTATACAATACTACACAATGGATCTCTGGTCATGGCAAAAAGCTGCTTTTTGTTAACACACTTTTGTTTTTACTGATAGTTAAATGCCTATCCAACTCCCAATGAGTTAGCCTTCTATTCATCTGTTTGTGTGAATCTCACGTACAATCTTAAAAAAAGATTGCCTACCTGTAATTGATTCTTTAAGCATAACTTGTGAATTCATTAACGCCTAAATGTTTTCCCGCTTTGGGCTCACAGATGCCATGCTTCAACTTAAGACTACCCTCTTGATCTTCAGAACTAAGGAAAATAGCAGGAGCTCTGCTTACACATGTATATTTCCTTTAAGAAGCTCTTGATACTCTAGAATGCTGCACCTCTGTTACAGCACCAATGTAGAATGCATTTGTTTGGATTCATAAATGACCACCTGAGTCACATTTATATAACCAATTGTTTTTAGGGATTTTTAAAAATACAATGTTTGTTAAAGGTTTTAAAAGCAATTAGTTTTTTATTATTGTCTTTAAAACCAATTGTTTAGTTTTAGTGATGCCTGTAAAGAATGGACATTGGTATAATAGAGTTGGGTAACATCTTTCCCTACTCTGTCCCTGCATTTGGTTTATTTTATTCCACAAATAGCTTGCATTGGATATTGCCTGCAGGGTTTATCAAGATTTTAGGAACTGTAGTCTTACTCATAAAACTTTTTCGGTTCTGAACCATCAGGATCAACCATTTGTGATTAGAGTTAGACTTCCTAGGGGTAATGATGATCAGCAACTGGCCAGTTTTATTCTAGTATCATGTTTTTTTTTCTCAAGAAGGTGGTTGGATGGTTCTTGGTTTTCTTTTCCTCTGCCTAGTCAGTCTATAATAGCTATCTAAAGTTAAACATTTAAGTAACTATTTAAACTGTTTAGCTGCTTTAATTATTCATCTGAGTACAATTCAGGACACCCAGCTTTTAGTGAATGCGGAAGGAATTGTGCATTCAGCTCAATCAGTCGTTTATTGAGTTGGGATTTCTGCCTTTTCAGCTTCCTCGTTACCTGAAAATGAGAAGAAACTGTCTCAGTTGAGCCCATTGAAAGCCTGTAAATAATCAAGGGTAGAGAGTTTCTTACCAGCAAATGGTTCTATAAAAGTGACTTTCTTCCTCCCCTATTAAGCAACAAGTCAACATGCAGCAGTTTTTTGGTACCAGTAAAGGAGAATATTTGTAACTCAGGTTGAAATGAGAGGTCCTTGGTGCTTTTCTTGCAGACGTATCATTACCCAAACTAGATAATCACTAGCATTGTAAGTGATCTAGTAAGACCACTAGCACTGATATTACCTATTTTGGTAATGAAACGTCTGCAAGAAAAGCACCAGGCTCAGAGAGCACCAAAGACTCTTCAGAGTAACTTGAGTCAGAAGAATTGGAGGATTGTATATACGGTATCTCCCATCCTCACAATACTATACTGCAACACAGCTTGGCTTTTCTATACCACCAGCTGAATAAATATGCCAATAAAGTGGTCTATATTTAAACTAGCCAATGTAACATTGTTCATTTAATGGTAAAATTGTTCCTTTTTAACAATGTAAACAATGGCTTTGATCTTTCAGGAACTATTTGCCATTAAGGACACATAAGATGAAATACGATCTTCTGTGAACTGCTTTGCACAAATAGTTGACAGGGCTATTTCTGCTAATGATGGATTGATCTCTATGTTGTTAAATGCTAAATTTATAGGCTTCCAGATATAAACTGTTGTCAAGAGAAATCTTGCTTCTTTACAGTCTGAAAGTTTTGTGTTTGGAACAAGTCCCGAGTTTTGTGTTTGGAACAAGTATTGTGGTATGTTGAAAGTACCACTTTACAAAACCTTGGTAAGACCACACTTCAAATACTGCATCCAGTTCTGATGACCACAATAAAAAAAGATGCTGAGACTCTGGAAAGAGTGCAGAGAAGAGCAACAAAAATGATTAGGGGGCCGGATGCTAAAACGTACAAAGAAGGGTAACAGGAATTGGGTATGTCTAGTCTAATGAAAAGGAAGACTGGAAGGATATGATAGCACTGCTTCGATATTTGAGGGCTCCTAGAAAGATGAAAGGATCAAACTATTTTCCAAAGCACCAAAAGCCAAGACACAAAACAATGGTTAGAAACTAATCAAGGAGAGAAACAACCTAGAACTAAGGGCAAATTTCCTAATGGTGAGAGCAATTAACTGATGGAATACTTGCCTTCAGAAATTGTGAATGCTCCATCACTGAAGGCTTTCAAAAAAAAAAAAAAAAGACTGGAAAACCATTTGTCAGAAATGATATAGGGTCTCCTGCTTGAGCAGGGGTTGGCTTAGAACAGGGGTAGGCAACTTCAGCTCTTTTATGACTCATGGACTTCATGCTGACTTAGGAATTCTGGGAGGCCATGAGTCATAAAAGAGCCGAGGTTTCCTACCCCTGGATTAGAAGATCCCTTCCAACTCTGTTATTCTATGTTCTAAATCAGTCAGAAATGCTCAGATTTACAAACAAGACACAGACCACTTGGATAATCCTTCCAGGGAAAGGGTTTTGATTACTTGCTACATCTAGGAAGTAGAGAATGTTTTTGCACTTCTTAAACTCAGTTTTCACTCCTCCATGGTGACTCTTATATTTGTACCAAGCAGCCTATCATAGCTGCCTCATATAATTTTTTAAATACTAAGTAGTTATGTGCATGAGGTACTATTGGCCCAAATCCAGGGACCCAAGTCTTTATCAAATTTTTGGTTTGACTATGAGTGCATTTAAGCTAGGACCGGTTTTTAGAAAATACAGAATTCCCAGTTCAAAACATGAATTTTGAAGAAAAAAGCAAAAAGCTCTGTTTAGAAAGGAAGTAAATAGAGACCTGGAAAGGTAATTGGCAGACATTCTTCTAGATTAGTGAGGAAAAGAACTCTATTGATTTCTGATGATTTCTTGCAATCCCTCCCCTTCCTTTTTCCACAAAGCCCCCGTTGAGTCTCACCACCTCATTATTCCTGAGATGTAGGTTAAATGTCTTCATACTCTGTTCAGCAATGCATCAAAGACCAAATGCCATTTTTGGGTCTTTTCCCTGATGCTGTAGCACGGTGGTTCTCAACCTGTGGGTCGGGACCCCATTTGGGGTCGAACGACCATTTCAGGGGGTCGCCAAACAACGCAGTCCGCCATTTTTTTCCCCCTTTTCCTTAGCTGTGCTACTCCCTTTTATTCTATTGGCTTTTGAAAACCAATAGAATAGACTCTCTTGAATAGAGTCTAATTCTGTTGGCTTTCAAAAGCCAATAGGAATTGTCCAGGCTGTCTCTGCCCTGCTGAGCCCGTCAAAAATCCCATTCTGCAAACGGTGCTGCACCAATTGAGTAGTCCTCGACTTACAACCGGTTGAGTAGTCCTCGACTTACGACTGATTGGGGGTCGCGGCATTAAAAAGGTTGAGAACCACTGCTGTAGCAAATTGATCCCTGATGATTTTGCTGGAGCCTTCTAAATTCATTTTACAACTTTAAGATGGCAAAACAGTCATAGATAATCTGATACTAACAGAATTTCTAAAGTTGGATGGGTCAGCTTTAGTCCTGGTATCCTGTTCACAAATTGGGATTCTTCCTTTGTGATTCCCCTTTGTGAGTCTATTATGACATAGATTCATCATAATCCAAGCATACAAAAAAGGGGGATATGAAAGCACCCAACTAATTTCTAACATGTAGATTGGATAATACAGGGGAAGAAAATTGTCCCAGTTTCAGGAAATGGAAATGACTTACTCTTCATCGTATTATAGAAAAATACATTACTCCAGGAAGTTTTGTTTATGTTGCCTTTATTGACTTAAAGTTTATTGACCAGATCCCCTTTAGGAGAATTGAACTGCTGTGGCCCTTCAGAGAAGCCTTGATGTTGACAAAGTGATGATTGTATGATTGTATTAAATAAAAAGGCTTACTACTCCTGGGTCTCCATTTTCTTCATGCAGTTTGCACAAAGTGCTTATCTTGTTCTCGCCATAGGCACAAATTTTAAATGTTGTATTAATGTCAATATATGGCTGACATAAATTCTTGTGAAGGCAGTCCTTATTTTCCTTGACAGAGCATACATGTTTTGTGTAGTTTCAGTCCTTAATAAGATCTCTATAAATAAATATTTAACATTTTCTCTTATGTGTTCTAATCACAGCATTAATTTGACAGATTGAATAAATTATTTCTCTTTCACCAAGAAACAACATTTTTTTTCTAAAGGAGGTTTTTGATCTGTTTAGTCAGACATTAACAGACAAAATATATACATGGATCATTAGTGCATATTTTTTGCATTAATTTATTCACTCAATTTGGCTGCCATCAGTCTCAAACCTGCTTTAATGTATTGCATAATTACCATCTGAAATTCTATCTTCCTCTATGCAAAGTTCCTCATAAGCCACTTGCATAAGCTTTTGCTGCCTCACAAATAGATGTGCTGTGATATAAAACACAATTTGCTGCAGGTCCAATACTTTATTTCTCTAAAGCACAAACTACTTTCTCTCCTAAACTGGGGACTAGAAGGGAAGAGATTGGTAGATATTTCAACTTTAAATTAGCACTGCTTTTCCTATCTAGACGTGAAATAAAAAGACAAGATACATATTTTCCAATTATAAATGGAAATAGTCATTTAACATAATTAGATTTACTTTAGTGTAAACACATAGAATTTTACTATTTGTATGTTTCAGCAATACAGTTCTTCTGTTTTACTTATAATCAAGTCCTATTTATTAATACTTCTTTCCCATGTTATTTAAAAGTTCAATTTCTAGAATTTTCTACCCTGGTTTATGTTGTGAAGAATTTATCTATGAAACCGATAGAGTATTTTTTTTCCTCTAGTACAAATATAACTCTTCTGGCTGGAGTTGGCTACAAGTAAAATGCAGCCTAAGTTAAAAAAAGAATACAGATAGTTCTCGACTTACAGTAAAACAATTCACTCAGTGACCATTCGAAGTTACAACAGCACTGAAAAAAGTGACTTATGAACATTTTTCACACTTTTGACTATTGCAGCATCTTCCTGGTCACGTGATCTAAATTCAGACGCTGGCAACTGTCTCATGATGGTTACAGTGTCCCAGGGCCATGTCATCACCTTTTGCAATCTTCTCACAAGCAAAGTCAATGGGGGAACTGAGTTACTAATTTAACAACTCCAGTGGTTCACTCCACATGTGTGGCAAGAAAGGTCATAAAATGAGGCAAAACTCACTTAATAAATGATTCACTCAGCAACAGAAATTTTGGACTCAATTGTGCTCATAAGTCAGTGATTACCTCTACTCAGCATAGGCAAGAGACAAGGAGACAGCATTGCCAAAGTAGTTCAAGTACAAATGTAAGGCTATAACAAAATGTGGTTACAATGTTATTTGCTGGTTGGAAGCCTGAATCAAGTGAGCTACCGTATGATCAAGGGCCAGAGGAGGATCTGCTACTACAATTCTGCCATTTTTTGTGTTTCAGCTTTTTGTATCTAGATATTGAATGTATAGCATCTAAGGGGGACTTCTTAGCCAGAGCTATAACATCATATCTGAAAACAAAGAGATGCAAATGAAAGTAAACTAACCATTGAATCTATCTCTCGTCAGCAGGAAGCAATAACAAAACATTATTAAATTTTACATCAGGGGAAAATAAAAAATAATTGATTGGATAATTGATAATATTTTACAAATTCACCATAACTAATGAATAAATACTGGATCTAATGTTAAAGCAATTTAGGTCAGAGGTCCCCAACCTTTTGGGACTAGTTACATGGAGAGAGGTTTTTCCGCAGACCGGAGGGGGCCTGGTTTTGTGTGCTGCCTGCATCCTGCGGATGGGGCTTTCTTTGTGCGGACATGTTGCTAGCATG
Organism: Crotalus tigris; assembly: GCF_016545835.1. NCBI lineage: Eukaryota > Metazoa > Chordata > Lepidosauria > Squamata > Viperidae > Crotalus > Crotalus tigris. The sequence goes on from NW_024100527.1 coordinate 1,400,163, forward strand.
CTGCGGCCCGGTACTGGTCCAAGGACTGGGGGTTGGGGACCCCTGATTTAGGTGATATGATTTTTAAAATAACCAATAAAAAAGAACATAGTATTTCTTTTCTTTCTTTTTTTTTTTTTTTTTTATTAAAAGTTTTATAAATTTTACAAGAAAAACAAGAACAATACAGAACAAAAAACAACATATACAAAAGAAAAAAAAATTAAACAATACATATAAAAAAAAAAAAACCCCACCCCACACCCCTCCCAAAAACCCTCCCTTCCCCCCCCCTGAGCTTCCCAGAGCAGAATATAGGCTTGAGAAATAAAAAAAAATAAAAATTAAATTAAAAACTTTATGTTTATATATATAAAAAAGATATCTATAATATATATAAAAATAAAACTTATGAAAAAGCTATATGATATTTTTGTATACCCAATCTAAATTGTATAAATTTTATCCATTTGTCCCAGATAGCAAAAAACTTCTCTTGCGTTTGTTGCTTTAAGAAAGCCGAAATCTTTGCCATTTCCGCCAGATAAGCTACTTTAAAAAACCATTCCTGCAATGTAGGCAAAGATTCCTTCTTCCAATATTGTCCAACTAACAGCCTCGCGGCTGTGATCAAATTTAACATCAATACAACCTCCTTTGTATCACAATCTGTAACAATACCTAACAAAAATAATTGCGGAGTAAATTTTACCCTCCTTCTAAAAATTCTCTGGATATTCCACCATATTTTGATCCAAAATGCTTTTATCTCTCTGCATGACCACCAAATATGATAATAGGAAGCCTCCTTATAACCACATCTCCAGCATTTAGGTTGCACGTCAGGGTACATGTAAGACATTTTTTGTGGATCAAGGTGCCATCTATAAAACATTTTATAAAAATTCTCCCTTAAATTCTGTGCTTGAGTAAATTTGACATTTCTCACCCAAATAGTTTCCCAGGTGTCCAATGAAACTGGCTCACCAAAGTTCTGCGCCCATCTAATCATACAATCTTTAATTAGTTCCGTTTCTGAGTCCAATTCAACTAAAACCCCATAAATTCTCTTAATGTGGGTTTGTCTTTGATCCTTCAGTTGCTTAATAAGATTTTCATCTTCTCTAAGAAAACCCACCTTACAATCCATCTTCCATCTATCTAGTAGTTGCCTATATTGGAACCAAGAATAAGTAAAATTTTCTTGTGCTAATTCTTCCCGTGATTTTAATTGCCAGTTTTGTCCATCCCATTTAAGTAACTGTCTATAAGTCACCATATCCATTTTAACCCCTCTTTTTATTCCTTCTATCGCATGCCAAGGTATAGCCCATAATGGTACTTTAAAATCACTTTTATAATATTTTCTCCAGATCCTAAGTAAAGAAATTCTTAAAATATGAGATTTAAAAGCCCAATCTATTTTTTTATTAAATATTAAATAGGCATGCCACCCATAAAGTAAATCCCATCCCTCTAGATAAAGTATCTCAGAGTTTGTCAAATTTACCCAGTCACTAATTAATGTTAAAACCACCGCATCATAATATAATTTCAAATTTGGTACCTTGAGTCCACCCCTCTCACGGAAGTCTTGCATAATTTTGAACTTAACCCTTGGTTTTTTACCTGCCCAAATAAATTTATTGAGACCCTTCTGCCACTCATTTAAAAAAAAGAGAACATAGTATTGACTTTATGCAACCTTGGTAGGGGATTTTCCATACTGTGTTCTCTGCCCTTGGAAAGGCTTTGTGATTTGTGCACATATAGTGTTGCCAGTTTTGAAAACCAAACTATTAGTATATAAATGTACACTTACATTTGCATTAAATTTATTTAATGAGATTATTTTCCAAATTTGCATTGTTTTCAAAGGAAAGGCCATACTCTTTTTGGTATTCTAAATTATACTAAGACACCAGGGGGAAGTCGAAGACTTAGGTCTAATATCCTGGAACCCTTGATTGATGCTGATAGTATCAACACAAGATTGGATTCTGTTCAAGAGCTCCTTCAGGATGAGGAATGCTTTTTTGGTCTTCAGTCAGGTACATATATTCTGCTTTGTAAATAAGGAATAAAATAGTTTATAGTTAGATTGGCACAGTGTACAGGTAGTCCTTGACGTATAACAGTTCATTTAGTGACTGTTCGAAGTTACAACAGCACTGAAAAAGTGACTTATGACCATTTTTCACACTTACGACTGTTGCAGCATTCTCCCTAGTCACATGATCAAAATTCAAGCACTTGCAACTGACTCTTATTTTTGACAGTTGCAATGTCTCGAGGTCATATTGATCACCCTTTATGACCTTCTGATATGTGAAGTCAATGGGAAACAAGATTCACGTTAACAACCATGTTAGTAATTTAACAACTGTGACAAGAAAGTAAAATGGACAAAAATTCACTTAACTCACTTAAATGACAGAAACATTGGTCTCAGTTGTGGTCGTAAATTGAGGACTACTTGTACTATATTTTAATTTTCAAATCTTCTGAATGTATTAGTTTATACCATTAATAAGTTAGTATTGTAAATAAGTTACCCAAATATAGTAAGTTAGCAAGTTTTATTATAGGACAGGCATTTCCAAAATTATTTTACCTGTGTTTAATTATAGTTTAAGAACAGTCAAACAAGAGGCTCAGTAAATAAAAGGATAAAATTATGAAAAAAAATCCAGAGACAATAAATGAAAAGAAGGTATCAGAGAATCTCAGAAAGGATTTTACAACCTTCTTGGACAATTGATTACATAAAAGAAAAGCAGTTATTGCATAACACAGGACCAATGAAAATTACTCGCCATTTTCAATTGCCATTGGGTATATAACAAATATTTTAATAGCACATTTTAATATGATATAGATTCAACTTCTCTTTCTGAGCACAAGCAAGTGCAGGAATTTAATCTATCTGACTAATTGTCATCCTAATTGGTAGTGCCCCAGTTCATGTCCAAGTAAAATATCTCCAATTAAAAGCATGAAATATATTTCTAAAAATTTAGACAGGAACAAGGGAGTGATTGCACTGTAGAAAAATATGGAAAATACTAGCTCTATCAGTCTGAATATCTAAATCCCAAATTCTCTGCTTCAGTTCAGCCAGAGTTTAATCAAAGCCAGGAGCAGAGAGTGGTGACAAGTAAGAGCTGCGATACACCAAATCATTGTTAATCTGTCTCCTTAGGGTAGATCTAAACCTATCTGGTGATGTGAGATTCACTCAAATACTTCCATTAGCCAAAATTTTTGTCAGTCAAATTGGACCATTATGTGCATGATCAAAGGGAATTATTTATATCTGTAAAAGGGGGAGGAAATAGCACAGTGACCCACATACTGAATTTAATTTTAATTTTTTTGACAAAATTAAATGTTTACCCAGGCTTTTGCAGTTTGTCAATTGAGAAATTAATTTTTGAACCTCAGAAGGTGAAAGTGGAGGTCATTCAGAGAAAGATTCATCAACAAACTGGACATGTGCTTTGTTGCCTTGGGACATAGTAAATTACCAAGAAAGTATGCAGTCCAAGTCTCTCGAGATTTGTTATTATTTTCAGAGTTAACTCTGGCTGAAAGTTGAGAAACAAGACTCCAAAACCGAGAATAATTTGTATTTATCACAGCCCATTTTTCGAATTTGGGTTTTTTTTTTCTTTAAAAGCTTCTTATAGCCTTTTTAAAGGATTAAAATGTTTCATGTTAGGGCATTTTATAAGCTAGAATATAAAATGAATATACTGTAAGGCGTTTTTATAAGCTAGAATTACATGTTGAGTCAAGATTTGGATCAATTGTTAAACTGATGTGAAGAAGATTGCTGAGCAGGCTGAGTATGCTTCTGGACAAGGTTGATGATTCTTTGATAAGTAGAGATTACTTCATGGGGGTTGACTGACTGCACATGGATTGTTTCAGGAGAGTAGCTAATGGGGCAGCAAAAAATAGAAAAAATGCCATAGACAGTCTACTAATCCAAATTGGTCTGTTTCCTGTCCGAGGAGCTGAATCATTGAATGGTCTTGAGTAGCTTGGTTCAATTAAATCAAAGGCAAAGACATCCATTATTTGTATATATTATCAGGACTAAATTGGTTTGATCAACTTTTAAAGCATAACCTATAGCTATAGTCTTTTTTGTTAACAGCTGCAATATGTTATATTTATATATAAATTGTATATCAATATACAATTATATTTTCCAAATATAATTGGAAAAGTAATGCTGGAGAAAAAGGAGTTTAATAATACTTTTCTCCTCATTCAATATAGCTTGAAGATTGTCTAATTCTGGTAGTGTTGTCACTCTGATCAAATTTCAGACTTCGCTAAAATAAAAGATATCCAATAAAGAATCTCCTATGTTGAGTTTTATCTGTTACATAATTTTTTTAATATATAATCTTAGAAATCTATCTCTTTTTTTGGCTCTTGGACTCATGAGAATTAAAGTAATGTGTAAAGATTTCTATAAATAAATCATGCAGACATATAAATGTTATTAATTATCTTCTATTAAATGTTATAAAGATAAATATTAGAAAGTATATGAGAATTCATGCTGAAAACCAATAAAATACATTACATATCTAAAAATTATGTATATCTTGTTGAACTTATGAATACAGTAAAATATATATAAGCATTTTACTTAATATAGTCATATTTTTAAATTATTCAAATTATTGCACTTGTTTCAAGTTCAAATACTGTTATGAGTTGCAAGTAGCAATTCTGACCATTTAAGAAGTGTTCAGATTTTGAAACAGGATAAGTTATTGGGACTCACATATATTACTCACTGAGAGCCTGCCTTAAAAGTTCTCTTATAGATTTTTATTTAGAATAATGATTGATACCTGTAAGTCTAGACTATCAATGGCTTGCTCTCTCCTAAGTTGGTAGAAACTTTATAGGGTGGGGCAGTACAACTGTCCCTATTGCCCAGTTAGGATATAATCAAAACATGAATTACTCCCATATTATTGTAGTTTTCAACTAGATTCCTGCAATAATTCCTATTGACAAACTTACGTTTTCGTAAACATATGATGAATCTTGTGTATGAAAGTATTAGACAATTAACAACAAAAATGTCCATAAAAATAATTATAACTAGAAAAGGGGGGAGGTAATGGGAGGAGTGGCGAAATAAAAGGGTAAACATACAGAACATTCATTGTCGGAACACCAGTATTATTATCAGTTGCAGGTTACAGTTATAGATGACCAATTTAGTATGTATGTTTTATTTAAGAATATTTATTGGTTGGGGGGCATACAGTAGATTGAAACTGAATATGGAAGAATTCCCTCTATTCACGACATAGAGTTTAGATCTATTATCTACTGAATGCCCAAAGTTTGATGAAACTTCTTCTAGTTCCTACCTTAAATTCTTCATACTTTATCTTTTGTAAATTCTTTCACTCCAGATTGGACTTTTCCCAAGTGTTCATGTAGGAATTGATTTCAGCTGAGGGTGACGATCTATTCTGATATCGTGATATGGATCTTAATGTCAATTTATCACTTGTCAGATAGGACAAACTCTTACTGTTAAAGAATATTCTTAGCCACAAATGACTGTATTGTTATAGCGCAAGTACAAGTTGTAGGGGTTGAATCACACCACAGCAGAAATTTAAATTAAGATCCTGCCAAATTGAAGTAGAATTATAGTTGAGGAGAGATGATGGTAAAATGTTAGATTGCACGTACTGTAAAGAATGAACTGGTAACAGAAATTTTAGTATAGCTGCTGTTGGCAATTATTTCCTAATAATGCAGGATCCCAAGATGGCCGGTACAAGCAAAGCATCCAGAGATTTCCTAGAAATCAGGTGGCTTCAAAGCTTGACTAATTGTGATAGAATTTTAGGGATTTAAGTGGCTGTGAAATGACTAGTGACAACCATTAGCATGTATAAGGCAATCCATGCTGAGCATAATAGATTAGATGCAGGCATGTCAAACTCGTGACATCACGTGATGTTGTGCAACATATTGTGACTTTTTCCCCATTGCCGGCAATGGGGTGGGCACGGTTTCATCGTGACGCATCTGGCCCATGGGCCAGTAGTTTGACATGCCTGGATTAGAGGGTGGGAAATTAGGAGCAGAACACAGCAATAGCACTTAAACAATCACCTCACAATAGTATCTATGTCCATTTTCTTGGTTGCCATTATTCCTTAACCCAACACCATGTTTATAAGATATAGTTATTTCATGTAAAAAGAAAAAGGGAAAGGGAATAGAGGCAGATAATTTTAAATTCCAGCAAATATAGCATAATTTCCACATTTAGCAGAAACAGGCTTCGATCTCAATATTGATTATGATATCACAAATCTAATTTCTATCCTTTTAATAAAAACATGAAACTTGAAATAACATATCTTGAAATCAAAACGTTTTGAATTTGAATAATTTTGTACATGTGTAGAAATAAACCCTAGAATTTAAGTTTAACTGGTTTGTGATCAAATTAAAAATTTTGTTTGATTTTTTTCCCTCCAGTTATAGCAAGATTTTTGGACACTGAACAATTACTTTCAGTTTTAGTACAAATTCCAAAGCAGGATACGGTATGTTTATAAATATTTTTACGGAATACATTATAAATATCTATCGATTATCTCTTGTTGTTGTTGTTAATTGCGAAGTCGTGTCCGACCCATCGCGACCCCATGGACAACATTCCTCCAGGTCTTCCTGTCCTCTACCATCTTCTGGAGTCCATTTAAATTCACAACTACTGCTTCAGTGACTCCATCCAGCCATCTCATTCTCTGTCGTCCCCTTCTTCTATTGCCCTCAATCTTTCCCAGCATTAGGCTCTTCTCCAGTGAATCCTTCCTTCTCATTAGGTGGCCAAAGTACTTGAGTTTCAACTTCAGGATCTGGCCTTCTAAAGAGCAGTCGGGGTTGATCTCTTCTAGGACCGACCGGTTTGAACGCCTTGCAGTCCAAGGGACTCGCAGGAGTCTTCTCCAGCACCACAGTTCAAAGGCCTCAATTCTTTTGCGCTCAGCCTTTCTTATGGTCCAACTTTCACAGCCATACATTGCAACTGGGAAAATCATGGCCTGGACTATGCGCACTTTTGTTGGCAGGGTGATGTCTCTGCTTTTTAGAATGCTGTCTAGATTTGCCATAGCTTTCCTCCCCAGGAGCAAGCGTCTTTTAATTTCTTGGCTGCAGTCTCCATCTGAGGTGATCTTGGAGCCCAGAAAAATAAAATCTGTCACTACCTCCATTTCTTCCCCATCTATTTGCCAGGAATTGAGAGGGCCGGATGCCATGATTTTGGTTTTCTTAATGTTGAGTTTCAAGCCAACTTTTGCACTCTCCTTCTTCACCCGCATCAAGAGGCTCTTTAGTTCCTCTTCACTTTCTGCCATTAGAGTGGTATCATCTGCATATCTTAGGTTGTTGATATTTCTCCCGGCAATCGATTATCTCTACTGCTTGTCTATTTTAGAGAATTCTGTTCTCATAGAGAATATGAATAAAAACCACTTTCTAAAAAGATTTTTAGATATGAATACACAGCCATGCATATATGCAGAGATGGTATTTTTATCCTTTGCGTTGTACTAGAAATGATGGGTTTTCTATATTTTAATTTATTCATAAACAAATTTAGCTTGACAGATATTGATATTGATATTTTCTAATAATGCACAATAGAATTTATACTTAGTTGTTTCATATATGATTTAGTTTTAATTACATAAAATTAAACTTTTTAAGATTTGTTGTTTGTTTTTTATAGGTAATCAAATGGTTAATGATTTAGTATTATACTAGGTGACTGTAAAATTCTCTATGAATAATTAGTAGGAAATTTATTTTTTTTTCCTTCCCCTTATTTCCTTTGTTCTTCAAACCTTGAAAGTATGAGATTACCCAATGTTAATAGCAGATTAATTAATCAAATTAATATTAGAAAGTATGAGATTACCTACTGTTAATACTAGAGGTTAATAGTAGAGGGACGCACTGTGGTTTAACACTGCCAAACTAAAGGCTCTAAGAATGCACAGTTTATTGGATAAAGGAGATATCGTTTAAGGCAGTGGTTCTCAACCTGTAGGTCGGGACCCCATTTGGGGTCGAACGACCATTTCACGGGGGTCGCCAAACAACGCAGTCCACCATTTTTTTCCCCTTTTCCTTAGCTGTGCTACTCCCTTTTATTCTATTGGCTTTTGAAAGCCAATAGGAATTGTCCAGGCTGTCTCTGCCCTGCTGAGCCCGCCAAAAGACCCATTCTGCAAACGGTGCTGCACCAGTTGAGTAGTCCTCGGCTTACGATCGGTTGAGGGTTGCGGCATTAAAAAGGTTGAGAACCACTGGTTTAAGGTATATTTCTAATATGCCAACTCTAGTTATTGTGCTTACAGGGAAAATAGTAATGTCAGTTAACACAAATAACTAATTACAATAAATGGTATTTAGGCTATTTTATATTGTACCAACAATAACATGATATATTTTTAAAACAGGTTAATGCATCTGAATCAAAAATAACCAATTTAATTTATCTGAAGCATACTTTGGAACTTGTGGAGCCTTTGAAGGTATCATATCCTAAAATACTATGTAATGCCAATTATGGTGCTCATTTCATTTAATTCTCAAATGAAGGAATTTATACTCTATTAAACCAGGACTTTGCACTCTATCCTATCATGTTATTTTACCAATGGGAGGGATTGCTTTTCTCCTATTTAAAATATTATCAAACTACCCAGAATGTGATACAGCTAAGCTAAACAGTAGATAATGGATACACTAGGACAGGGATAGGCAACCTTGGCTCTTTTATGACTCGTGAACTTCAACTCCCAGAATTCCTGAGCCAGCATGGCTCAGCTTGGAAACCTCTCCCTTTCCCGTCAGCATGGCTGGCTCAGGAATTCTGGGAGTTGAAGTCATAAAAGAGCCAAGGTTGCCTACCGCTGCATTAGGATATCACCTGATACTTAAATGTGACAAATGTCTATATACCTAAATATATCCCTGTATATAGTCACACACTGAACTCTCAGATTGTCCAATCCCCTATATTTACCTGCTGGGCTGTCTACTCACCACTATCTGATAACCACGTGTTCATGTATGTGCGTGAAAGAAGGCAGATAAAGATAGGTGGAAGGAAATTCAAACTGAACATACTTAAAGGTTGTCTAGACCAGAGGTTCCCACGGAGAGAGGTTTTTACGCGGACCAGAGGGGGTGTGGTTTTGTGTGCTGCCTGCATCCCACGGATGGAGCTTTCCTTGTTTGTACGGACCAGTTGCTGGCATGCCATGGACTGGTACTGGTCCATGACCAGGGGTTGGGGACCCCTGGTCTAGACCAGGACTCCTCAACCTTGGCAATGTTAAGACTTGTTGAGTTGAAGTCCACAAGTCTTAAAGTTGCCAAGGTTGAGGACCCCTGGTCTAGAACATACCAAGGAACCTACCTACTCTCTTGGACTGAAAATACCTCTTCATTACAAATGTATCTTTTCCAGGCTGTCAAACTGAACTCTTTTAGATGGCAAGAAGGCTCTTTTCCTTAAAATGATCATATAGAGAAGTCTTATGATGCTTCGAAAGGATTTGACAGATAATATAGTTCATACGTTTTCCTTAGAAGCTGAGAGAAAGTGGCCTGGCTGTATATAGAAAATCTCTGATTGAGATTCTCTAACCTTTAGAATCAATATGTTCTATAACCTTTATGCTTGATTCTTGTCATTCATGCTTACTTGAAAGTTCATACTTGGGGGAAATATTATCTGGTAAATAATTAGTAGCTCCTTCAGGAAAGGAATAGTCTCTTTATAACTGCTGTAGTCCTGATCACTCTTGTGGAATATCTTTGCCAGAAGAACATCAGATGTGGGATTTTTTTGATTATACTTTTATTTGCTCATGCAAAAATGTATCCTTAGCCAATTACCCATGTCCTAATAACATATAGATAGAGCTACTGCAGTCATTTGATAGTTTGCTCCTATGAGAATTCACAGAACTGATTTTAACCTTTAAAACTCTAAATAAGTTTGAATCCACTATCATTGTGTGTACATACCTATCAGGCAATTAATACATCTATTAAACTATGATATATATCAAAACTATCTTTTAGAGTACCTGCTTGGAGGGCCTCCATGTTCTGAAATAAACTAGATAATAACAACTATCAAGGCTTATGAGTCAGGATGCCTTGTCATGACACTCACTTCTTCTGCCTGTTTACCAGGAATCAGTGTTATTTTTCTCATTTTAACACATGAAAGCTTTTAAATTTCATTAGAATAAACTAAATAATAAACTGAAGGTATGACTGACACAACAGTAATACAAACAACAGGAATAATCTAACTAATAATAGCTAATAATGTGATAATTTACGAAGAAAAAAGAAGAAAGTGTCCTGGAAAATTCAGAAAAATTGATATATTGCTCAAAAGTCTTCTTCCTTCCCCCTTTATCAAAAAAATAGCTCTTCTAAACAAAAATTGACAGAAGATAAATGCCAGTTATTTTCTGTACATCAGGTGCAGATTTTGCCTCTGACATTTGTATGATTATTTTGTTTGTCAGCTCCTGAGCCCCTGCCTTGATAAATTTCAAATACCAATACAGTTGGTGGTATATTTTATGACGTAGCTAAAAATATATGCATCTTTAATATGATTCAGAGTCATTTTATTAATTCAGTTGACATCTACCTTATATAAACAAATACTAAGTCAAATCTAAATCATATGTCTTAATGTTCTAACACTTGAGTTGCATTTCCAATAACAGGAAGATTTTAAGCAATTAAATACTGTTTTCTTTGACATATTATTAATTTACAGATATATTTTCTTTAATATATATTATTATATTGATACAAAAATATTATTAGTAATGTTTTGGTTTAGATAATCATTTTTGTAGTTAAGTTGGCATGAATCAATTTTTAAAAGTGAGTACTTTTTAAATTACTTGATTGATACTATTTGAAGCCAATTCTTTTGTGCATATATTTATTATACTGTAATTGTTGATTTACTTATATTTTAAATAATTTTAAAACATAAAGTTGTATTTTTTCCATCCAAACCTTAGTGAAGTAAGATAGAAGTCCATTAATGTTCCTTTACTCTTGTTCATGTAGATTTTCATTTTATTTAAACAGGAAGCCTTAAAAAGCTATAAGACTCCACTGTTAAAAGCTTACTATAGCTCTTTGGAAGATAGCAGGTACTATATTATAAATACAGTTTTATATCTAACATTTTACATTAGACAATAAAAGTTAAAGTTACTTCTCATTGTAATTATTGGTATTATTCATGTCATGTTGTTGTTGTTAGTTGCGAAGTTGTGTCCGACCCATCGCGACCCCATGGACAACGTTTCTCCAGGCCTTCCTGTCCTCTACCATCTTCTGGAGTCCATTTAAGCTCACGCCTACTGTTTCAGTGACTCCATCCAGCCACCTCATTCTCTGTTGTCCCCTTTCTCTATTGCCCTCAATTTTTCTCAGCATTAGGCTCTTAGTATTTAGATTTAAGTAAGTCATTATTAACTTGTTTTAAACATATCTATCACAACGAAAATGTAACTAACTAAAGAATCCTGACAGAAATAGTATTGTTTGAAGATAAATAGTTTCTCAGATAATAATGAAAAATAAATATTGCATAAGGCAATTCAACATATATGAATGTAGTGAAATTATGAAAATATATTATCTGAGTTGGGATAAAAATATTTTTAAGTAGTTAATACATTTGTAAAATATAACAGTCATTTCCACAATTGTGTATAATTTCTCTAGGTTTGGGATCATTCTTGAAAAGATTAAAACTGTTATTAATGATGATACAAGATACACAAAAGGATGTTTGAATATGAGAACTCAAAAGTGCTATGCGGTGAAACCTAATATTAATGAATTTCTTGATATAGCACGAAGAACTTACACTGAAATTGTGGATGATATAGCTGGTATGGGAAGACAATTTAGAATAATAATTTACCAGAATATAAATTTGTTTATTTATTTATTATTAAATCTACTTGCCACATCTCACCATGGGGCTGGCTTACAACAATAGAACATAAAATTATAAAACATGTAAAAATAACAATGAAACAATAAAAATGAATAATGAAAGCACAGCAATATACACTCTTTAATAACATTTACAATATAATGCAGAGTGCATTCAGGTATATGTTCCATAGAGTTCAGTAATATTTACAAATAAATATATGTAGGTATTAAATGCAGTCTTAAATTTTAAGTGTTTATGTCAAATAAGAACATTGTTTAAAAATTCTGAAATGTTATTCACATTGGGCAACATCTCCTGGAATGTTCTTCTGCTATGACTATTTTGAAATAAATGGGAATTGTGTCATTGGTCCTATGCAACTTGCACAAATGGAGTGTGCATGCACATGTTCACCTGCTGCTCACACAAGTGGAGATGTGCATGTACGTGCTTGCCCCTCGCTTCCGTGGCCCAATTCCAAATGGCTCACAGCCCAGTAGTGGGCCACAGCCCAGAGGTTGAGGACCACTGGAGTAGGTGATAGGTAGGCATATATTAGAATAGAATAGGCAGGAGAGTTACATGTGAGATAAATTTATGTATCATGACATAGCTAGTGTATGGAACAAGGATCTCTGCTTGTGGTCATATTGTATGGGTCCGTCCTTCCTTCCTTCCTTCCTTCCTTCCTTCCTTCCTTCCTTCCTTCCTTCCTTCCTTCCTTCCTTCCTTCCTTCCTTCCTTCCCTCCCTCCCTCCCTCCCTCCCTCCCTTCCTGTATTTTGAATTTATTTGTATGAAAGGGTTGTCATATGAATTTGCCTTATGTGGAGAACAAAATAGAAAACACTATTTAGACTTTTCAGGATTTAACATTTTTAAGAAGTAAGCTGTTTACAGGCTGTGGAATTCTAAAGAGGAATAACTCATGAATTTCTTCTTGAATCACATTTATTAATTGATCCAGGGATAGTTCTAAAATTTCAGATGAAAGAAGTTATGTCTTTATTACTAATTTTTAAAATTACTTTCCACTCATTTTTATAGGGACACAATACTAATACAATACTATTTTGCTTTTTTTAAAAGATTAAATTATTTTCTGTCTTATTGATGTATAAAAATGTCAAGATTTTTACCACACTGATTAATTTTAGTGACCAAACAATGTGGTTGACTGTCATAACCAAAATATTTATACCTTGCAATTAAGGAATGATAATACAACTCGCAGAAAAATATAACCTTCCTTTGAAAACCAGCTTTAGTTCAGCGCGAGGATTTTTTATCCAGATGAGCGCTGATTGTGCAGCAATACACAATGGTCAGCTTCCTTCAGAATTTACCAAGGTTTGAAAATGTTGGATTTCAAATCTATTATTTTATTTTTATTTATTTGATTTTCATCCTGTGTTTAGTACTTTATAAGTAACTCAAGATAGCAGATATACATAATTATCCTTCTTCCTCCTTTTATTGCCACAACAAACCTATGAGTTGGGTTAGCTGAGAGAGTGACTGGCCCAAACTCACCCAGCTGGCTTTTATGCCTACGGCATGAAAATTATAACTAAGTAATGTACTTTTTCACTAAAGAATACTGCTGATTTTAATAAATATAATAAAATCTATAATACAATGCATTGTATTTTTATTTTATTATTTCCATAACCAGAGTAATTTGTGTAGACTGAATTTCCTTTGTAGTCTGTTTTCAGTATTTGTGTAATGTTGTAGCACAGTTTAATAGAGGATACTGACTGAATATTGCTGCCTTTGTATATCAGGACGGGGATAAAAAAAATCTTATGTCATTTATCGCTAGTTATCTGTTAATAACAAACAGTGTTACCATCATAATTTACTAATGTTTTAATTTTGTGACCTTGCTCTGTTACTGATATAATTACCAGTAGTTGAAAGTTACAAAAAAAAAAGACATTTTAGCACACACTTTACATTTTTGATTGATCTTCTAGAATTAGGAATATGACTACTTATATTTAATATATTTTAATGTTCAGTTTGAACATTTCCGACAGATTACTAAAATGAAAAATGTATATAGTTTTACTTCACCTGATTTAATGAAAATGAATGAAAGATGCCAGGAATCCTTGAGAGAAATCTATCACATGACTTACTTGTAAGTAAGAATTATGTTGGTTATTCTAAGTAGAATCTTGATTGTGTTTTGTCTGGTCTTCCCAGAAAAAAATATTTTTATTTATTTATGTTTTGCATTTTTGGACTGGCCATTTCCCTGAAAGAGCGACTCTGGTGCTTATCAGCAGCCTCCACCAAAGAAATCAAATATTACGGAAAACTTTGAAGGCAAGAAGTCTCTTAAAGTCACCTTGTGTCACTGGTCTTGTGGCAAACTATATAACAGACACACAAGTGATTTATATTTGATATATCATTTATTATATGCTTGGGTGTGACTGGATATGTATGTGTTTAACACAAACCAGAAGCAATAAAAATAGAAGTTTTGTAAATTTAGTTTTCCCTTTTTGAATGAAACATTTTCTTTGATAATTATAATTAGGGCAATCTTAGTGTATTAAATGAAGAGTCATGTGCAATTGAACTTTTTGTTCACCATGAACTTTTCAACTCTGGCATTAGCTTTGAATAGGTTCAAAGAACATGCCTGATGACCAGACTAGTGAGCATACCTAATGAGGTAATTAAAGAATGTATGACACACTTAGTGATATAGTTAAGGGGCAAGACAACTGAAGACATAAAAAAGAAGTCATTTGCTAAGCTTTTTATTTTTCTGTCCTACATTTTGTAAGAAGGTGATTAGAGCTTGATTAAGTAAATCAATCTGCAGACTAATTCTCCTGAGTTGTATTCTCTTCTGTTCATGAAAGAGGAAAAAAAGCTAAAATCAACCTTTTCACTATGGACCCAGAAGTGAGCATCTCAATTCAAGTCACAAACTGACTCACTAAGGATATTGAGTAAAAAATTTCAGAAAGGAGGCTGCACGTAGGTTTATTATCTAGAATGTCTCCAGAGACACTACAAACAAAGTTTAAAGACAGTAGCCTCAGTGTGAGCCCTCGAATGACTAATATTCTGTGGCATATAATCAGGCTTAATAGTTATTAATTATGCCATTTGTCTTTGAATTTGTCGAATTTGTCTATCTAATAAAGCCATTGAAAATATTATTTATCATTTACATTTTTCAGCAATTGATTTCTATAAATTAATTATGCATTATATGAAGAAACATAAAAACATCCTTATGCTCTACATCAAATGCTAATAAATTTTATAGAGTGACTGTATGAGAGTTTCATAAAATTAAAAATTGTAGTGTTTTTAATACCCTTCTTATATGGGCATTTTCTTTATTCTTTTAAAATTCAAAGGACCACACGGATCTCACAGAACAGTGTCTTTAACCTTTAAAGCTGCTGTATTTTTAAATGGGTAAATTTTATTTAAAATCCCACTAAAGAACCAGGGTAAAAACTATACTAGTTTATATGAAGTCAAATTGCAGTAGTAGATTTATTTTAGCTCATTTATTATTAGCCTCACACCCAAAATATTTCTCTTTCAACATTGATGCCTCCCAAATTTTGGTTTCATTGAACTAACTTAATTTCAAGATTCCAGTCATTCAAAGGTCTTCTAGAAACCTAAGGCTTTAAAATGGGCTTTCTCAGAGAACGACAGGAACCCTTGAAGGTCATACTGAACTTGTTAATCATTAAATGTATCATCTGGTATTAAAGAAATTAAGTCATTTCTTTAAAACAGGGCAATCGGTAGATGAGTATTGTTGAGTCCGTGGCGGGAAAATAGACACGAGAAGCAGCTGGAGTTCTCAGTTTCTTTTATTCAGCGTTCAGCTTACAGGAAGATGGCTTCAGCCTCGCCCAAACGCCTCGCAGCCTCTTATATAGGCAACTCCCGGGTAAATGGGTTACTTTTCCCGCGCCAGCACCCGCGCATGCGCACGGCGCTGGCGACAGCCTGTCTGGTCCCGGGCAGCTTTGCACCTGCCCGGGACTGCCTGCAAACGCCCGAGCCATTTGCAAGGCTCGGGACATAACACCCCTTTCCCCCGGGCTAAAACTACTACCAACATACAACATTTATTTTATACGACAATTTGCTCCCCAGTGCTCCCACTGTTTACTGGCTTTTGCCTTGCCAGCAATGTTATGTAATCTTCTAGGTACTTAGGAGATTTCTTTGCTCTCTGTGACCTTCTTAGCTCTGGATTACTGGCATAAGTTCCCTGACTGGAGGGAGGCGTGAGCCTGTTCTCTCTATTGTGCCCTGGTGTCTTCCAAGGACTGTGCCCCGATGCCTGGCCTGCTTGCTTGCCCACCGGGCTCGTCAGGCCAGGGCTTCTGTTACTTTGTGACCTGGTTGACCTACCTAGCTGTAGACCCTCAGGCCCCTTGAAGTGATAGCCGCTGCTGGGCGTCTCTGTAGAACCTCCTAGGTCAGTCCAAGACCTGTCAGGAGGCTGTCCATTCCCTGAACCCCATTCTGTGCTCGGGCTCGTGTGGGTTTCTGTACTTTCCCAAAACTCAGGTGTTCCCTGATTTGTGCTAGGGGTGTTGTAGTCGGGACTTGGTTCCTCGACTAGCTCTGTGTATGTTTGACCCCCTGTAGGATTTGGGGTAAGGTCAGGCCAACCTTGGGAATTGTGTGCCAGCTCTCTTGCAGGGAATGATTTGTTGGGATGCCCCCGGGTATCCTCCGTTGCTGGAGTGCTGTGTGATGTGTGTGGAAAGTGAGTATGCCCCCGGGGTGACTCCCTGGCTGGAGTAGGCGTGAGTGCCTGTTGTGTGGGTAAGCTCCATGACTTTCTTTTCGGAGCAATTGCGGAACCTGGGACGGGCCGTTTGTGGCTCCCTCAGTGGAGATGGGCAGTAGCTCTTGCCCTTCCCTTTGCTCCAAAGGGTCCCCCTCCCCCCTGGAAAAGACCCAGGAGTCTCAGCAGAAAAGTCTCGCCTAGGGCGAAGTTGGTCGATGTGCCGACGCAGGACACGACCGTTGTCCAGGGCAACCTCGTAGGAGAGAGGGCCTGTGATCCTGGACACAGAAGCGGGGACCCATGTATGACCAGGCCCGTAATTGCGAGCCCAAACCGGGGCACCCACAAGTAGTTGTCTAGGTGCCCTAGGATGTGAGGTAGATGAAGGCAGTCTGTCCGGATGCAACCGGTCAAGTCTAGTAGTAAGTTGGCGCCCCCAACGAAGTTCAGCTGGACTTCTCCCTGTAGAAGTGGACGGTGTGGTGCGATAAGAAAGGAGAAAGTCAGCCAACCTGTGATGCCAGTCCCCGTAGGTGAGTCTCTTCAAGGCGTCCTTTGCGATGCGCACCATGCGTTCAGCCATACCGTTGGTGGACGGGTGAAAAGGCGCAGACGTGGCATGACGAATCAGGTTTGCCTGTAAGAAAGCTTGGAATTCGGAGGAGGTGAATTGAGGGCCGTTGTCGGACACAATGACATCTGGCAGCCCGTGTGCAGCAAAAATCCCCCTCAGTACCTGAATAGTCTTTGCAGTGGTGGTGGATGAGACAGGCACAACCTCAAGCCATTTTGAATGGCTGTCAACAAGGACCAAGAAGAACTGGCCCTGAAAGGGCCCAGCGTAGTCAATGTGCACCCTAGACCATGGGGACTGTGTTTCCTCCCATCTATGCACAGGAGCTTGGGGCATCTCTGGGCGAGATCGTTGGCACAGGTGGCATGCGTGTACCTTAGCCTCAATACCTTTATCTAAACCAGGCCACCACAAGTGGCTTCGTGCAAGAGCCTTCATACGAACAATGCCAGGATGACCCTCGTGGAGGGATTCTAAGACCCTAATCCTCATTGAGGTGGGAATGACAACTCTGTTTCCCCAAAGCAGACAACCCTGAGAAAGGGACAGTTCGTTCCTTTTGGACCAGAAACTCTGAAACTCAGGACTAGGGCAGTGCTCAGGCCACCCGGACAGGACCCAGGAGCGGACACGTGAAAGTGTGTGATCTGTACCTGTTTCAGCGGTAACATCCCTGGCACTAAGAGGGAGCTCGGGCAAGGCTTGGATTGATAGAATGTTGACAGCTGGCGCGGGGTCAGCTTCTACTACTGGCAGAGGCAACCTACTGAGGCCATCAGCATGGCCCATTTCTTTCCCAGGCTTGTGGAGTAATGAAAAATCATATGCAGACAAAAAAATAGACCACCTAAGCATTCTAGGGGAAATGATGTGGGGAGTCTGCTTACGTGTGGTAAACAGTCCCAGCAGAGGCTTATGGTCAGTGAAGACCGTGAAATGCCTGCCATATAGAAAATCGTGGAATTTTTTAATTCCAGCAACAACAGCCAGAGCCTCCCTGTCTATCTGAGCGTAGTTGCGCTCGGCAGAAGACAGTGTTCTGGAGTAGTATGCAATAGGAACCTGAGTTCCATCAGACCTGAGGTGACTCAGGACAGCTCCAACCCCGTAGGGGGACGCATCACAAGCGATGCACACAGGAAGAGACTCGTTGAAATGTGCAAGAACACTGTTAGAAGTGAGCAAGGCCTTGACTTCTTTAAAGCAAGCCTCATGTGCTTGTGACCACAGCCACACAGCTTGTTTGTCTAGTAGCCTGTGAAGAGGCTCAGCTACACTAGCTTTATGTGGAAGAAAAGAATTGTAGAAATTCAGGAGGCCTAAGAAGGCCTGAAGTTCGGCCTTAGACTTTGGCCTGGGTGCTTCTAAAATAGCAGTTAGTTTGGATTCAGCAGGATGAATCCCAGCAGCATCAATTTTGAATCCCAGAAATTCAGTAGAAGGCACCCCAATCTTGCATTTGTCTTTTCTGAGCTTGAGGCCTGATTTCCTGAATCTTAACAGGACAGCCCTAAGCCTTTCAGCTAGAATGTGTGTGGAGTCTCCTGCAATCAAGACATCGTCAAAGTAGGGGCAGACCCCTGTGTCTAGTTCCATAGATAATGGAACCCCTTGTAGCTTCACGTTGAGTGACAGCTTTTTCTTCATGGGCTTGTGTGTGCCTGTCCTACAGATGCTTCTTCGCGAAGCGCAAAAACCTACCCTATTCTGGCTGGGGAGTCTGGTACCCTTCAGGCGTTCTTCTTGGGGTTGTGCCTTTCGTCGGCCCAGACACACAGCTGCAATGTGCCCTAGTTTGCCGCATGCCCGGCAGGTAGCGGAGCGGAACTTGCAGTCGGTTCTCCTGTGGCGACCTCCACAGCCGATGCACTTGAGCGGAGCCGAAGAGCTTCCCTTCTGGTTCCTTCCTTCGCGGGGTGTAGACGGTCGACTTCCTCGTCCGGATCCTCCTCGGAGTTTCGTTGGACGTCTTCCTGGTGCACGGACGCACCCTCTGCACACTGCTTCTGATCGGCCGCATGTTCTTGACGGCGCCGCCTGCTGCTTCTTCTGCGGTGACTTCCCTTAAGGCGTCTTGGAAGGATAATTCTTCCTTAGCGAAAAGTCTCTGTTGTAGCTCTCGATGCCTTAACCCGCACACGAATCGGTCCCTCAGTCGTTCCTCGAGGTCCTTGAACTCGCAGGGCTTGGCGGCCTTCCGTAACGCGGCGATGTATTCCTTGGCTGACTCACCGGACCGTTGATCCCTCTGTTCGAAGGTGTGGCGCCATGAGATAACGGACACCTTGGGGTGGAAGTGCTCCTTCAGCAGCTTCTTCAGGTCTGCGTAGCTTACAGACTCTACTGGGACAGGTGCTGCAAGGTTTTCTGCGATTTCGAAGGCGTCTTGGCCGCAAACGCAAAGCAGGGTGGCAGCCTTCAAGCTATCTTCCGTCACTTGGTTTGCCTTGAAGTAGTTCTCCATTCTGGATACGTAGGACTCCCACCGCTCTGGATGTGAGACATCGAATTCCGAAAGCCTTCCAATTTTCGCCATCTTCGGATCTTCAGGAGACGGGTCTATCAGCCAGCCTACCGCCGAATGCGCACCGGATTGGCGGGCAGCTGCCGAGTCGACGCCGTTCCTCTTCTGCCGCTCAGGACTCCTTGGGTAAGCTTACACTTTTTCCTTTCCAGGTAGTGCAAGGCATCCCATCCTCGTCGCCAGTGTTGAGTCCGTGGCGGGAAAATAGACACGAGAAGCAGCTGGAGTTCTCAGTTTCTTTTATTCAGCGTTCAGCTTACAGGAAGATGGCTTCAGCCTCGCCCAAACGCCTCGCAGCCTCTTATATAGGCAACTCCCGGGTAAATGGGTTACTTTTCCCGCGCCAGCACCCGCGCATGCGCACGGCGCTGGCGACAGCCTGTCTGGTCCCGGGCAGCTTTGCACCTGCCCGGGACTGCCTGCAAACGCCCGAGCCGTTTGCAAGGCTCGGGACATAACAAGTGTGTTTCCCTTAAATTAGAAATATACATTAATAAAAAACATATCTGGGCCAAGCATTCCTAAAGCAAAGCATTGTTCAGAGACTGCTACTTCAGAAATTTAAAAGTCCTGCTTATGGTAGGCACCAAGACTGGATTCATTTTTGCTGCTTAAAATGGAGATAAGTAAATTCAGAGATTTGGATCCTGAAGATCCAAAACCTGTTTTGATCGGCCTATGTCAGGTTTCTAATATTTCCACTTTTTCCCCTTTCAGAAAAAAAGAATGTTAAGGTTAGGGCCTTCTTTATGATTTCAGAATATATTCTTTGGCACATTAACCCATGAACCTTAAAAATGCATTTTGCATTTCAGATTTTTGAATCTGAAAATCTCTGATAATAAAGTGTATTTTCATAAGATAACCAAACCCCTTTTATACTGGTTTATTTCTAATATTTGTAAAATGTTTCCAGCTCTAATTGTTATTCAGTTCTGATAAGGTATAATATAATAATGTAGTCATTTTGTGTCACATAAATTCTATTAACATTTTTTTTAAATATGTAATTTTTTTCAGTTATGTAAAGGAATTTTATTTAGAATATAGTGATACATTTACTAATAGTGTAAATTACTTTGAATAGTAAAATAAACTGTACTTATCCTTATTTACAGGATAGTGTGCAAACTATTGAGTGAAATCTATGAGCATATCCATTGCTTGTACAAACTCTCTGACACTGTCTCTATGCTAGATATGTTGCAGTCATTTGCCCATGCTTGCACACTGTCTGACTATGGTAAGTAATTTTGTTTCTTATACTGAAACTTATACCCTCTTTTTTATAACCATACGTACAAAATCATTAACTACAGGTAGTCCACTTATTTTTTTTAACCATATCTACAAAAAATAATTAATTACAGGTAGTTCTTGTTTAGCAACTGCCTTGCTTAGTGACAGTGCACAGTTACAATGGTAGTAAAGTTGTAAAGTTATTTTTAAGATCAATCCTCACATTTATGGCCCTATAAAACAAAGAAAAGCTTGAAGTGAGATCATAAGCTCAGTTGCAGTTTCACATGGCAATCACTATGCTTAACAATCAAGTTGCTAGTCCCTGTTGTGGTTGCTAAATGAGAAGTACTTGTAGTGACACCTAACATAATGCAAAAGAATACTTCAGTAAGGTTAAAAAAATTAAACAATAGCATCGGCAATAATTTAACAGCCTCATTCAAAGATTGCATTAAGATGTATTTTACAGTGCTATCTTATTATGACAGCCCATACCTTAGCTATAGTGATTTTTTGGCACACAGATTAATATTTGGGTAAAATGCTATTCTTTTATAATAAAGTTAAAGATAGAAAATATAATATTTGAAAACCTTTTGGGCAGCATCTTATTAATATTGTTGATAAAGATTGGGGTATAAACATGTTGCCCTCCAGCTATTCCACAATTCTGACATTGGAAGTCTCTTGGAATATTGTATCTCAAATGAAACATATTTCAAAAATAGCAATTTACAATTACTTTCTTTGATTCTATTCCATTCCTGCCATTGCTTCTGATTTCTAAAATAAATATGCAACTGGCAAGTTAGACTTATTGAATTAATTAAGGTTTAAATTGGAAGATTTTGCATATATGTTAAGTTTCACTTTGTTTAATTTAGGCTGCTGGTAGTGGCATTCCTAATGTATTTGATATCTGGACTGGATCATTTTTAACAGCCCCTTCCTTTATTGCTGAGAGCCAGTTTGGTGTACTAGCTAAGGTTTCAGACTAAAAACCAGGAGACTATAAATTCTTACCCTACCTTAGTTACAAAGCCTCCAGGGTGATCTTGGACCAGTCTCTTCTCTCAGTCTTATGGAAAAGAAACTGGCAAGCCATTTCTGAAAAATGCTGCCAGGAAAACTGCAGGGAGTAGTTGCCAATTGTGACTTGAAAGCACTTTTTCTCCCCTTCATCACTGCTGTGCTACCACCCACCGCCAAACAGCAGATTGGCATGAAGGCAGTAACAACTCCACACCCGCTGTTAGCCTCCTTATGTTTTAAACAGCATTCCCTTTATTCCCTGCATTCAGAGTGGACCACACACACACAGCCCTCCTTGTCACACCACTGGCTGGAAGGGCTGTACGGGTTTATGAGAATAAGCTTTAATGAAATTTGGAACTTACTTATTTATATGTAGGATTGCATTATTTCTCAATTTTTACATGTTCTGCAAATAGTAATATAAAAATTTAGGAATAATGCAGTTTTACACATTGTATACATTACATAACGTATACATTTCTGGATGGTTCATAAACCAAGGTGTAAGTAGCTTGTGTTACAATATACTTGACAATAACAAATGAATATTAAAATATTTTATTATTTTTTTTCCTTTTAGTACGTCCTGAGTTTACAGATACATTAGCAATAAAGCAAGGATGGCATCCAGTTCTTGAAAAAGTACATTTTGAAAAACCTGTTCCCAATGATACCTATATCACAGAAGGAAGTAATTTTATAATAATTACAGGACCAAATATGAGTGGAAAATCAACCTACTTAAAACAGATAGCTCTTTCTCAGATTATGGCACAAATGGGTAAACAATAGCTTCTCTGAATGTGTATGTGTTCGCTAAATTTTTGGATTGCAAATACAAATGATATCGCAGTAGCGACTGCTGCCTGTGGATAGCTCTAGATTGAGCTGATACAGCAAAAGATTTCTTCCTCCCATATTTGGGCCGATGGGTATCAAAAAAACACTCAAGATATGTGTGTGTGTGTGTGTGTGTGTGTGTGTGTGTGTGTGTGTACGTACATGTACCAATTATGATTTACAAATAAAAGGATATCATAGTGTTTAAAAATTATGTACATTTTTTTTACTGTTTCACAAATTTGACAAAGCTAAAATTAGTTCAAATGCAGTAAACCTATGAACATCTGGCATTTGTTTTGTTTCTTTCTTTAATCTGCAGGTTCTTTCGTCCCAGCAGAATATTCTGCTTTTAGAATTGCTGAACAAATATTTACCAGAATAGGTATGGATGATGATATAGAAACAAATTCATCAACATTCATGAAAGAAATGAAAGAGGTATTTATTTAATTGAGTTAGAGATTGTTAGTTAATAAATGGCCTTGATTCAGATTTAATTGATTCATAGGTTATATTCATAAACAGATGTTAGATGCAGTTATTAGATCAAAATGATACCAGGTGTGTCATGATGTCACCATATAAATGAGGCAAATGTCATGTCTGTGTCTTTTTGCTTCGTAGGATTCAAAACATTGAATGAATGCATATATATTTGTCTCAGGATAATGTTGCAGGATCCAATCTGGATCAGTCATAGCACACACTCTGCTGGAGAAAAGTTCCCTGAAGATGGGTTGCAGCAGGAGTCCAAACACTCAGAAGATGAAATCTCTGGTCCCAGTGACTAACCTAAATTGGATCCTGCAACATAAAACAATGCAAATATCTTCTAACAGTATTTATTACTGTTGTTATTTTTTGCTTTATTATTTTAATGGGTTCTAATGTTTGTAAACCATCCAGAGTCATCTCTGGACAGGATGGGTGGCACATAAATTAAACAAACAAACAAATAAATTGGTGTAATGAATTGTATTGTTTTGTGTCATACTGGTGTAGTGACATCTTGACATAGACAGCTTTATGACCTACTTACTTTCCTTACCTATAGTCCCTTATCTGCACCCTTAGATCACTTGAAAATAACTCTTTTTCAGTTAATTATATATATTTAATTATATGTATTTATTCTTTTAGGAAAAATGTTTAAACAGACATAAAATCCCCAAATTTTGTAAGGGGTATAAATCCATGCGTTAAGTTATAGTCCAAAAGAGTTTCCATGCATACAATCAGTTGTCTTGTGAAAAAGATACAATAAAGAAAGTAATAGTAAGCAAAAAACAGAAATCAAAATAGCAATCAAAATGGAGCATTCTTACCTACTACACAGATATGTTAAACTTCTGTCAGCATTCCTCTTTGCCTCCTGTTTAATAGCCTAAAGCAGTGATGGCGAACCTTTTAGAGACCGAGTGCCCAAACTGTAACCCTAAACCCACTTATGCATCGTCGGGTGCTGGGTGGGTGTGGCCCATAGGCTGGGTGTGTCCAATTGGAAGGGTGTGGCCCATTGGGTGGGCGTGGCTGCAGTGGTAACGGCAGACTGGTGGGACTAAAAAGTTCAATCAATCAATTCCAACTTTGCAAGACCCTTTTTTTCCCGTGAATAGTTGAAATTGACTGATCGATTGAACCTTTTTTTTTTTGCACATGGCATCGGAGGTCTAAAGCGAAAAGGTTTTATAAAACCCGGCTGAAGGCCAAGGACTGGGGCGACGGCATGTGTGCCCACAGAGAGGGCTCTGAGTGCCGCCTCTGGCACCCGTGCCATAGGTTTGCCACCACTGGCCTAAAGGTATCCATTTGTTTTATTTATCAAATAAAATATTTGCTGCCTATATCTCCGTTCACGGCTACTCTGAGCAGTATTGGATTCTGACAAGCCAGTTTTCATCAATCTTGGTATGCAATTTTGTTATGATTTGTGAAGGAGTCTAGGTGTTCTTGAGCAATTTTACATCATGGAAGTTCATGTCCGATTCTTAGCACTTTTATCCATCAGCCATACTTTGATCTTCTCCTGATCTTCGACGTATCATTGTTCTAGTCCACTCAAGCATACAGAGTCCCCTTTAATCCATTCACTGAGACATTTGCATTGATTATATGCACTTTATTAGATTGAATATTTTATCATGTAATTCATTAAGTTCATTATCCATCATAACACTGGAAGAGGTCATTTGCTGGGCAAGCCTGCAAGGTAGTTACTTTCTTTTCAAGCAGGGTTTAAAGGTTCAGCTAAACCTTATTTGCATTCAAACTACTAACAGGTTTAATACATACAGGATTGAATCCTAAATTTTTACTTCAGTCTTATTATTTGAATAGTGATCTAACTTGCTGAAAGTTGCTTCTTGTGTAGATATGAATGGAATATATGATTATCATTATTTCTACACTGATGTCTCTTTTTAAAGATGTGTTATGAATTTAGAAATTTAGATCAAACACAGGCCCTGCTGAACCAATTACTTACATGCAAAAAATTAATCAAAGATGATTGCTGTACAAGCATTTCTTTTCAATTACTCAAGCACCGCGAAAGATCAGCTTACAGCATAAAGTTATGCATGCATTTGCTTTTGTGAAAATTGAAACAATTGTGAATGCAGAAAATTCTTGAATTGGGCTATTGGTGCTGATTAATGATTTGTTTTTATGTGGCAGCTGGTTGACTGTTACTAAACTAAATTTCCTGTCTGGATTTTGAGTAGGAAATGAAAATATCTATTAGTGGGATTTATCCACACGTGGAATATTAATAATGAAATTTGATGTCTCTTTCATTAGGTAACATACATCATACAAAATGCTAATGACAGATCACTTATCATAATTGATGAGCTTGGCAGAGGTACCAGTCCTGAGGAAGGCATTGGCATATGTTATGCAGTCTGTGAATATCTTCTAAATTTAAAAGTAATATTAATTTTTAAATCCTTTTTCTTATACCTTCTTTTATTTTTTTTCTCATTTCAACAATTCAATTGTTGTTTCCTTTTGCAGGCATTTACACTCTTTGCTACTCATTTCTTGGAATTATGTCAAATTGATAACTTATATCCCAATGTGGAAAACAATTACTTTGAAGTGCAGCATGTAAGAAGCAATTGTGAAATTAGGGAGAAAATTGCTTATACTTACATTCTTTCTAAAGGATGCACAGAGGAAAAAAATTATGGTAATAGTCCTGATTCATTAAGGCTTATGACAACAGAAACAAGTAGGTTTCAGTATATGATCTGCATATGCGGAGAGGATAATCTAGCACAATAGTTTGCACATGCAATTTTAGTTACAGTATGGAACAGTATGCCTTTTATTTATTTTTTAAAAAACAAGACTATTAATATTTTATGATGTGTTCCTTATTGAGTCTAGTTACTTTTATTAGCCTCTCCATTTTGCAAGATGTTTTATTTCTTGTCACTAATCAGTATTTTTCTCATTGTGGCATTTGAAATACTACTAGGAATAGATGAATTTATATTAGGGTTCCGTAAGTTTTCATGGACCAGGATCTAGTTCCATCATTCTGTTTTGAGTTGACACATATTATACAAGAGTCAAATTTGTTAGCATTGAGATTAGGAAAGAAATGAAATGCATGTAATACAAGCTGTAATAATTACGCTGTGCATGCTGTGTTCATTTTCTTGTCTCGGCCTCAATAAAATAGGTGTTTCTCAAATCCATAATAGTGTCTACAGTTTAAGTTGTCGAAAGACTGTTGATCTGGAAATTGCTGTAATGTTTGATATCTTTGAGCCTAGGTAGTTACTCTGTAGGATTCAGAATATAATATCATATGTGACATTATATGACAATATGACAATTGTGATATCGATGGGTTCTTGGCAGATGACAATATTTGGAATAGAGAATGGGGGAAAAGAATGATACATAAATTTGTTTTTAAAAATATAGAAATCTGGTGTCAACATTGTGCTTTTGATGTTGTAAACATGATTAAGAAATAGACCCATAAAAGTATGTTACGTTGTTTAGTCATATTGTCTTCCCAATTTAGCATCACATCTACTTGAATTCTCATTTTGATTTTTTTTAAATGTTCTCTGAACATTGTTCTGATCGGCAAGCTTACTTTAAATCCTGTTTAAAAAGGAAATGTGCCAAGGTAACACTGGCTCATGGTTAATATTAATAATAGGAAGGAAAGAGTTTGAACTGCTTTTCATCCGGCATTTGGCAAGTCAGACACTTTTATTAAACAGCATTATCTTTCACATTAAAAAAATGGCTTCGTTTTTTTTTACATTTAGGCTTGAAAGCTGCAGAGGTTTCCTCTCTTCCATTATCAATAATATTGGAGGCCAAGAAGCTAGTTATTCTTATTGATAAACAAATGATGGTATGTATTATATTAGCACATAACTTCAGAATATACAATGCAGTTTTTAATGTTATATGCTATTATTGACATGCTTACTTTTTATTGAATTTTATTGAAAAAATACTTTGAGATGTGCACTCTACTTTTTTTTGTAGTGACACGTGAAGAAATATACAATATGATTAAACCACAGAAGCCATAGAAATATCAGTAACTATGGCAATAAAAGAAAAATGACTATGTATGTATGTATGTATGTATGTATAAAAGCCATAGGTTTAAATCCTAACCTGCACTACACTTTGATTTGTTTAATCATGTTTCCCCATTGCAATAAGCATAATACAGTTTGCAGATCAAAGGCTGAATTCACTCAATTCAACAAATCATATTATTTTTCAATACAATAAAGGCAGAGAGTTGAAGGAATATGTTGGTTCTTATCCAATCCAATTCAGTATTATATTGGCATTTTAGGATGGCATGACAGCATCTCTGACAGATGGCTCTATAAAGCCCAACACCTCACAGGCAAAGCTAATGATTCCTATTAGAAAGCTTTTTCCAATGTTTCACTGAAAACTGCTTTCTTGTAGCTTCAGTCCTATAGTTTAAGTCCTACCCACAGGATCAACAGAAGATTAGTTATGCTTTGGCTTCTGCATTTCAGCCTTTCAGGTTTTAAGACTGCTATCATATTTTCCTTATCTATTCAGGCTAAATCTACCAAGCACTTTAAATCTTTTTTCATAGGACTTGTTTTCCAATCTTCTTTACCGTTCTGTCCATTCTTCTGATGTTTCCCAGGTTGTCAATGTCTGTCTTGTAAAGAGTACATCAGAGCAGCTAATTGATGGAGAACAGAGCAGAAGAGACATCATTTTCTATGATCTGAATGTTTTGTATTTTGTTTATGTGTTAACATTTTTAGCAGCTGCTGCCTTTTCTCGTGTACTGCTTCCAATTCATCAAAGTTCTCACATTTTGTTTTTTCATATCAAAATGCAATAGCTTATATTCAAGATTTAAATTTTATTTATATTTTGTTTTGTTTTATTTTTATTTTTTGATTTTCAATCAATGTTCAAGGATCCCAAGATCATTTTGAATGCTATTACTTCCTACTTTTGTTTTATCTGAAGTTCTGACAAACAGCCCCTCTTTCAGGTCTTTATAAAAATATTGTCAAGCACAGTCTTACAATCTTCCATTTAGATATTCACCCAGGCTGGCAACATCCATTTATAAGCAGATAAATTTAAATATTCTCTAGACTAATCCTTCATCATTACCTTGTCTGCATTAAATTTCAAATGGTTAGTCTACAGTCAGTAGTGCCATGTATACTGGATTAAATATTTCTCCTATGCCTCATGAAAATGACATAAATCTTTGTCATAAATGTGGCAGCACAGAGCTTCAAATCCACATTTCTCTGTTTACTCAAGAAGTAACAGGCAGAAGACTACATCGCAAAAACCTTGCAGCACAATCTTCTAGCAGAAAAGTTATTTTGATTGTTTACTGATAATTGGCTAGTATTTTTTCTTTTTATTTTACAAACTATCCCTACCAGACAGAACAGTCTAATATTTCAAGCTTTTTTTAAATTAACCAATCACCCACACCCCATATAATGTTTTTAAAGAAACTGTTAAACTTTTCTATGAGAATGCAAGGGCCTCTTACTGTTAGCATGGCAAAATTTTGGTAGTTATATCAAGTAATCACCCTTCATATTTTGACAGAATGTGTTTACTTTTCAGTGAAAACTGAAGCTCAGTAAAAAAAGGTGGACATCATGACATACTTTACAGACCAAACTGTATTATATAACAAAAACTGGAGAATTCCCAATTGATTATTTCCAGCATTATTGCAGCATCCGGAGTATTTGCAGGGGAGAAAGCAAGCTGGCTTTTCCTTTCTCCTCCCATATTCTAGTTATTATCTACAAATTGTTCTCCCATGAAAGTTTTCCAATGTAGTACAGAAATTGGAGATGCTTATAAGGAATAAAAGAAAAATGGATGCCTAAGTCAGTCAATCTTCCAATTATCTGTTACCATTCCTAGTGGCAATTCTATTCAACTAGAGTGCTGAAGGATAATTCTGGTGTTGTCTTTTTCCTATATAGATCACATGCATCACAGTTTCCAGGAATGGGGTACTGCCACTTGTATGCCATACAGGTGATCCTTAGCTTACAACCATTTGTTTAGTGACCATTCAAAGTCACAACGGCACAAAAAAAAATAACTTATGAATGTTTTTCAGACTTAGGGCAGTTGCGATATTGCCACGGCCACGTCATCAAAATTTGGATGCTTTGGCAACTGGTTCATATTTATGATGGTTGCATTGTCCCAGGGTCATGTGATCATCATTGTGCAACCTTCTGATAAGCAAAGTCAGTGGGGAAGCCATATGCAATTAACAACCATGTTTCTAACAACTGCAGCGATTCACTTAACTGTGGCCAGAAAAGTCATGAAATAGGGCAAAACTACTTAATAGCTGTCTTGCTTAGCAACAAAAATTTGGGCTTAATTGTGGTCATAAGTCTAGGACTACCTATATTCAGAAAAGGGATAAAGGTGCTCCAATCAACTAATGTCCTATAGCAGTGATGGTGAACCTTTTAGACACCGAGTACCCAAAAACCGCCCCCCCTGCCCCTGCTCCACCCCTGCCTGCCCATGCCCCCCCATTCCCTACAGCAGATCGCCCAGGAAACCCTGCAGCGTCACAGCAGTCACGCCCTCTGTCCGCACCCCGCAGCATCATCTGCACGCAATGGGGCATGAGGGTGGAGTCTTGTCCCTGCTGTCCTGCTGCTATGTCTTTGGCTGCGCTGCTCTGTGCAGGCTGCACCCGGGGGCAACTCTCCTCCGGGGGGCTGTTGGTGAGGAGGGGGCCATGGGGGGAGGCAGGGCTGGGGCAACAGCGCGCGTGTCCACAGAGAGGGCTCTGCGTGCCACCTCTGGCACACATGCCATAGGTTTGCCACCACTGTCCTATAGATTTGCCAAGTGCTATGAGCAAACAGGTATAGGATCTGGCTGGAAACATAAACAATTTGGAGTAATGAGCAGGAGGGTTTTCATCCCAGCTGTTTCACTTCAGATCATGTCTTGTTCCTACAAACTCTTACTCTAAAGTTTAGTGGCAAGTATAGGTCTGCACTATATGTAGCTTTGCATTCTCATCTTCTACAGTGATTTAAATGATTAACATGAGAATACATTAATCAACTTGGATAACTGACATTGTGAGCATCCTAAACATTCAGATTTTAATATGTGTGTGTCCTTTTAAATGAACAGCAACAGCAAAGAACAGATCCTGAAATGTTAAAGGAGAAGGCTATGTATCACTTAGCAAATAGATTGATTCAGACTGCTCGCAACTCTCAGTTGGATCCAGACAGCTTGCGAATATACTTGAAAGGTTTGAAGAAAAAGTATGAAACTGATTGCATTGCCTCTGAACAAATAACTGCAGATGTCAGATGTCCATAAATCATGTACACTCCTTTCTGCAGGATTAACTAATGCAGATACAGTTGAAAATTATTTTAATGTGAACATTATTTTTTTATAAATCACTACATTTCTGGAGTATTTCTTTGTAATATATAGTTATCATATTTTAATTGTACAGTAAATGCATTCTTAATTAAACTGGAAATATTAACAAGAACATGTAATGAAATTATTACTTTTTAAAAAGCCACAAAATTAAGATTAACTGAAAGCTTTTATTTACAAAAGGTCTCATTTAAAAAAAACATGTATTGATTCATTCATTAATGTCACTTATAAAATATATAGTACTATACACACAAATGAACTGTCCTTTGTCCAAAAGTAGACTGAGAGAGAAAGAAAACAAAGCAACAACAATTTGCTAATCACTTTATTAGAGACTTAAAGAAATCCATTTTTGGCTAGCTAGATGCATTGGCTTAATAAATATATTTCTGTTGTTTTTTCTTTTTAATGTTTTTCTTTTATTTTCTTATATTAATGATTATTACAGTTTACGTTAAAAGAAAAGAAAAATGCAAACAAATCTAAACATTTATATA
The DNA here is from genome assembly GCF_016545835.1 of Crotalus tigris. Classification (NCBI taxonomy): domain Eukaryota; kingdom Metazoa; phylum Chordata; class Lepidosauria; order Squamata; family Viperidae; genus Crotalus; species Crotalus tigris. The sequence goes on from NW_024100527.1 coordinate 1,431,677, forward strand.
ATGTTATATTATATACTTTTATTTAAGTTTGATTGTATGAGCTTCATTATTCTGTATAAATCAACTTTTTTACATCTTTGCTCCAAATTTTGTATTATGGTTCGTTGCATTTGCCCCCACACACATATACAGGTTAACAATATATTGTTCAAAATAATATATTTAGAAAGTATTTACTGAATGTATTGCATTAATGGCATTAATGATAGACATTCATCAGCACATATTGAAGGCTTCATTTGAAGTTATTTGTTTATTTCAATAGAAGAGAATATTTGTACTTTGTAGTTATGATATTACCTAGCTTGGTAAGGAAACATCTGCAAGAAAACCACTAAGTTCAGGGCCCAATGTTTATTTGATTGATTTCTGTACCTACCCATCTCAACAAGTGAGTCTTGTGGTGGATATTAGAAAAATAATTTAAAACATTAAACAATTTTATAAAAATGTATTATGTAGATACATAGATAGAGGGTGGTCTTCTAGGAAGCAGATTGTACAAGAAGCAGTAATACATTTTGTTATGTTTAACAAATGTTTGTGACAGGATTAAAATAAGCTCTTTTCATACTGAAGTATCATAATAGCAGTATTTCTTTGAAATACAATTATCGTATATTAAGTGCATGCAAAGAAAATTGTGCAGCATCAACTGTTTTTAAATGTGAATATGAAGCACAGTAATACAAGAAAAATTGGAAGTGTTAAAATTCGTCTCTTTTTTTTACAACAAAGCTGTGTGATTGTAGAATATGTTTGCTACTGTGAGCAGGTATTACACTTCATTAATTGTAAATAGGAAGAATTATAATATTTTAAGAGCGAAGCACATTTTACTTGATAACACATAGAAGCTGGAAAACTGTCATAAAGCAGGAAACATGAAAGATTAAGGGAATACAGCACCAAGAGGACATGCAGGGCAATGTGTCATCTGCTTAGAATTAGAACAGATGTCACTGTTAGAATAAATTGTTATTACAAATGAAGAAAATATACCTTAATTTATAGCTTAGATTGGAACAGTCCAACAGTCAGAAGCAACTAAGAATGGGATCAAGAGTGCAATAATTAAGAAAAGAATTAAATTTTACATGATCATGATCCAAATACAGTTTTCAAAATGAGATCATCAATTCACACATTGCACGTGCAATGTCTGCATCCTAATTTAAAACACATGTAAACGTCCTTAACTAAATTCTCCCCTAGCAAATACCAAAAAGACATCTCTGTAACTTGAGAAGAGTGTGGATATCATGTGCTTGAAAACCATGTTCTGGGCCTTGGTATGCAAGATAATTGGAACAGTCTTCTTCACAATATATGTTCTTACCATCTTGACAATACTGTTTCCAATTATTAAAAACAAACCCACTTCCATCTATAAATGTAGTAAAAAAATGGTTCCAATTTATGGATCATTTACAGACTTCTCTTAGACATTTTGTTGGCTGCTATAAACCTAGAACCGTGGTGGCGAACCTATGGCACGCATGCCACAGACGGCACACGGAGCCGTCTGTGGTGGCACGCAAGTAATTGCTGGGCCGAGCTGTTCCCTCCTCTCCACGCATGCGCAGCTCTGCGCATGCGCAGGCTGGGAATAGGCGAGAGGCTATAAAAGGAGCAACTTTTGGCGGAAGCAGCATTTGCTGCAGACAGCGAGAGAGCGAGCACAAGTCGGAGCAGACAGTGAGCGAGCAAGCATGAGCCGACAGCTCAGTGGCCATGCCCACTCGGTGGCCACACCCACGCGGCACCCGACGATGCATAAGTAGGTTTTGGGTTGCAGTTTGGGCACTCGGTCTCTAAAAGGTTCGCCATCACTGACCTAGAACATAAGATAAAACTAGAATACATATCTAGATTACAATAACATTTATTGCTGTATCCACTGAGGTGTCTCAGAAAGTGGCAAACTCATGGTTAATACTGTATTTGTTTGGAAACTAAGCAGCCTTGCTGGTTAGTTCTTGGATGAGATGGCAGATTTTCATAGAATTTCAATGCAATAGGTTAGATTGGGAAATTGGAGGGAAAATAATCCAAAATAAGACAATGGTAAATCATTTCCATAAGACTGTAAAAAAACGACAACAACCACATAAATGTATCATTGACGGTACCAATGTCAAGCATGGCTACCAGTAGATATTAACTTCAATCTCTATGTTCCAGATATTATTTCACAAGTAGACCAAATACAGTCTCCACTGGCAAACACAATTCTCAAGCTGGAAGGATTTGGGTGCATGACCTGCACTTCAAACCAGCCTTAGGGAGTATTTTTAACTTGTTAGTTAAGATGTTTTGTGTTATGATCAATTTAGTTAGCCATATATTAACTTGTATGGGTTTTTTTCTATTTACTCAATATTTTTCTTATAGTTTTTAGGTTGTGTGTGGATGTGTGTGTGTATTTAAAACATTGTTTAATTTGTGTATTTTTTTAGCTTTTAAAATTATTCATTGCTTTTATTTCACCATTCTTATGCTGGTCTATGACTCTAATAAAGATTTGATTGATTGATTGATTGATTGATCGATCAGTGTATAGAAGCTTGTATATTATAAACATAAATATTCCTTTCAATGGGTGGGACTGTGATGATGTTTCATCTTGTTTCCTTGTTCTTAAGAAAAGTTGACACTTACCTAGATAAAAATCAGTTGGCTTCCATATTTTAAAAAAATTGTAAAAGTGTAACAGGGTAGATGTAAGCAGTGTGGTGGCCTAGTGGTGAAGACGCTAGCCTGCCATTCAGAAGGTTGAGAGTTCAATCCTAGCTAGCGGCAGATGTTTCTCTCCTAGGGTACAAAGAAAAAAATGTCTACTGTTAACTCTGCGTAAGTGTCTGGAAAGACATCTAGCTAGTAAATATTCAGCTCCATTCAGTCACTCCAATTGTACCCTGAATTAAGGGATTACAAGGTTGTAAAAAGGGAGTTAACGGGGTAGATCCATATGTTTCCCTAGTTGTGAATGACATTCGTATATAGGTTGTAGTTCATAAAATGGAAAGTTTATGAAATGACTTCTTCAACATATGCAAAGTTGCCTTGCTGTTGCCTAGCAGATATTTACAGCTTCAAAAGAGAATGGTTTTGACAAATACCATCCATGCTCTTTCTAGTTACAAGGATATAATTATCCAAGGGGCAAACTAGTTCGATACTATCTTTTGTTAGGAAGGAATATATTACTTTTGACAGCAAATCTATTCAATACACCTTGTTCCAATAAAGTCATAAACATGGCAAGGTCACCCAAACTATAAAAAATGGTCTATCTTGGTTACTTTCCTCTAACGTGTTTAACTAAAAATAGTGTCGGAAGAAATGAGAATGCAACTTTTAAGTCTTTGTCCTTCAAATATTCTCCATGGCTTGCCTAAGAAGTAACACTGGTCAAAAACATTCAAGAAAAAGATCAAAGATGTAATCATGGTTTAATACTTACAAAAGGCTGCAAAGGCTAATCATGGGACAAATAGCCTGACGCAAAGAAAAGATAGTTTGGTGAGATCAGATCCAGATCAGTCATTCCCAAATTTCATGCTAGTGATACTAGAGTAATACAAATTGATTTTAAAAACAGACAGAGATCTGATATAGTCGATACTGATCTCAGATTTCCTTCTGTTTTATGTTCTCTGACCACTTTTATTCAGATGTAAATCTCAAAAACTGATTCCTTGAATAAAACACACTGCTTGAAACTATTACTATTTAAGATCTATAAGCAATATAAAAAATTGTTACAGAATATCCTGTTTGAGTAATTTTGTTTTTCCTAAACAAAACTTTCTTAAACTTAAGAAAGCCTCTATTGCTATCAGCCATATTTCTTTTCATTCTGAAAAGAATGGAAATTCATGGAAACTCTGTGAAAGAAACTGCAGGGACTTGTCTAAGTAATACTTGCTGGATGACACTTTCAAAATCATCTTGAACTAGCAAGTGCATTCAGTCTCTTTCACCAATATTTCTGTGATTTACATTTCCAAGAAATACTCTACTAGTTTTTACTGCTTCTTAATCTTTATTTAATCCTAAATAAAGCCCTATTCCAAATACTGTATGACAATGAAGATTTAAAATGACTTTCTAATGGTCAGAATGCCCAGTTCATAAGCCCTATTTCATTGAGCATCCAGATAATATCATGTAGTCGTTTTGTTTTTCTACCTTTCATCCATTTTTTTTCAAGTGTGACTAATCCATAATGGAAGTGGAGTGTGAATATTAAAAAAACATGGATTTCCATTCTGTTTTGCTCCCATAGCCTTTTAAGGGGGGTAGAGGAAAGAAGTTTGAATGTCAGTTGTGATAATCCTAGCCAATCCTCCATTCATTCCCATGAAATGTTCTGGTTGATTGAGAGCATTTATGCAGAGCATTTATGCAGGAGTTACATATGTGTGCACAAACCTTCAATTTTTGTTTCTTTATACTGAAATTTCACAGTACAACAACAACAACAAATTAGTCGCATTGCACTTAACTTTCTACTTTGTATTTTCAGAAAGAAGTATTTTGCTGTACATGAGCAGAAGTATAGTACATAAACGACCTAAAAACAGAGAAAATTGCCTGTCTTTTCTGCAAACTATGTATCCAATCATTCTCAGGGTGAGAATTCCAGTTTTTTTTTTAAATGTAAGTAAAAATAGCGGGTATGTGATGGGAGATAAGAGAGGTGAATGTGTGGATTAAATCTGTAGAAGTGCATATACAAGCAATCAGTAGGCGAAGAACAGGCAGAGCTGGGGGGGGCGGAGTTAAGCACGTCATCAGGTTAGAGTTGTTGCATTCTCCAAGTCCAACTCCTCCTGAATTCTGTTGATTCTTACCTGGAACCAATTTAGTGTTGAGCTTTAATTGACCAGATACTTGTATATAGGTGGAATAAATCTTTTATGCTGCAACCTTACAAATGGTCCAGATTCTTTGCACCTGAAACAATTACAATTTGCTAATTTGTGTGGATAATATATAGTGGGTCTTTGAAAAACAAAACATTGTACTAAGAAAATTAATTAATTAAGTTAGTAGATTTGTAGATCCACAAGCCATCCACTTCCCCAAAAGCACACAATAATTCTCAGAAAAATGAACCTCCCATTCCACCAGGACTGCAGTTGGGCTACTTCATTTGTAATTTTCTGCATAGAAGAGATCTAAATAAGTCTTTTTTCTATGTATCTCAAAAAATATATGTCAGTTTTAAACACAAAAATATGGTACTGGTAAATAAACCTCAGGCAATGGTGTTGATATAAGTGTAATTTGCTTTACTAAGCTCTTATCATTGATAGACACATCATAATTAATTCACATTATATACAGGCTATCTAATCAAGACTTTTAAATATTCTGCAATATTTATGGTTGCTAAATTGAAAATCATTAATGGTAACCTCTTTTATGGCATTTAAGTAAGTACAGAAATAGCTAACCTTGATTAACTAGCATTTATATCAGCCATGGAGCTATTCACATTCTAGTTATTTGACTGGAATGTTCTCCTTTTACAAAGTTTGCATTTGTACATATGGGTTCCATCTTTCCTAGCAAGCCATTTTTCCAATCTCTTCTTAAAATGCTGTATCTATATTTTTTTCATGAATGTATGCATGTATGTTCACACTTTGAAAATGATTAGGAAAAAATGGATTTGGACTTTATGCTAGCTTTACTGTGGCAAAATTAACATTAAAAAGTAAAAATGTTTTCCCTGTTCAGTCATGTCTGATTCAGCTCATCTCTGTTTCCTAGCCAAAGGAGCCAGTGTTGTCTGAAGATGCTTCCATGGTCACGTGGCCCGCATGTCTATGCACCGAGGTGCACAGAATGTGTTACCTTCCCACCAAAGTGGTACCTATTTATCTACTTGCATTTGCATGCTTTTGAATTGCTGGATTGGCAGGAGCTGGACAAGAATGGGATCTCACCCTGTCACACAGGGCTTAGATCTTGAACTGCCAACCTTCTAAATGCTAGGCCACTGCACCCCATAAAATTAACATTAACTGCTGGTTTACATTACCATCTTTTTTTCAGGTTAAAACAAAGAAACCTGAAAAAAATGGTTTAAGTCAATGTATTGCAGGTTTTGAAGTTGGTTCTACTCTGTCCCTTTATCCTCTACGCATTAGTTGTCACTAGAGTGGATTTTGACTTTGCCAGGTTTTGAGCTGTCCACTTAGAATGAACTCAAATTTTGCTTTTATTCTTCTGTGACTCATACTGATTATTTCACGATGAGTAATGTAGGAATGGCAATCAATAGGTAGCCCTTATAATCAATAACAATAATAATAATCATAAGGGCTATATATTTTCATACTTTGTCCAGGTTGGTCCTGTTCCTCTTCTGTGATGTAATGTATGTGGGAATGGCTTTGGGAAACAGCCAAGGGAAGGGTCATATAAAAGACATTTGAGCCCCTAGCAGAAGCAGAGGTTGAGGGCAAGAGGCACAGAAGAAACTCTCAAAGTTTCTTAGATTATAAAGGAAATGGGGGGAAGACGTAGCTTCAGACTTGCAGGATTCTGTTAATGAATCTTTACAATAAAGTAGTATTAGCTTATCTGGTTGTATTCCCTGTACATAAAGACATATGATAATAGATTCCATGATGTAATGATATACTATGTGAAGAAGCTACTTCTGGAGATTAGAAGCTTATGGCATCTTGCATTGCATTGCAATGTGTACTGTTGTTCTACCTATGGCACTTTGAGCAGGGCTTAATAAGGAAAAAATTACTGGTTGCCCTGGTTTCCTTATCTGCTTGTTTAATAGCTACAGATGTTGAACTTCTTACAATCATATCATTTCATCACTGAAATACATTTGTCAGATAAGAATAGGCCATTTTCTGACTCTAGTGTGGTTTCATAATAACTGCTGAAGAGAAAGGGGTGGTGGTGGTATAAGAGGACTATTGGAGAGCTTCCTTATTTGCTTATTTAATAGCTAGAGGTGTTGAACTTCTTAAAATCATATCATTCCATCATTGAAATGCATTTGTCACATAGGAATAGGCCATTTTCTGGCTCTGGTGTGGTTTATAATAACTGCTGAAGAGAAAGGGGTGGTGGCAGTATGAGAGGGCTATTGGAGAGCTACTGCTACATTACATTGCATTTTTTTAAAAAAAGATCAGTGGTGTGTGTGTGTGTGTGTGTGTGTGTGTGAAGTAGATCTTTATTGCCATCAATGAGAATGAGGCTATTTCTAGGATTCCCTTGAGTTCAGTTCAGCTCAGTTCTTGGTGACAATATAGACACCGCCATGCAGTTTCCATGATAGTGATATGGAGAGTTTTTTTTACCTTTGCCTACTTTGGAAATTATTTTAACTTCCAGGTCCAGTTTTCAGTTCTAGGATCATCAAGTGTGCTCTCTCATCCAAATGAGCCGAGGTGGCAAAGCAGTTAGGGTGCAGTACTTCAGGCCACTTTAGCTGACTGTGTTCAGCAGGTCAGCGGTTCAAATCTCACCGGCTCAAGGTTGACTCAGCCTTCCATCCTTCCGGGGTAGGTAAAATGAGGACCCAGATTGTTGGGGGCAATGTAAATATATATATACATTGCTTACTGGTGTACACCGCTTAGAGAGTGCTTGCACTTAAAGCAGTATATAAGTCTCATAAATAAATAAATAAATAAATAAATATCAAGCAGTTATAAAACCCTGCTACATTTTTCAAGATAGCCAAAGTTGACCAGGTCTGCTTAGATGTTAGCTTTTGCTCCTTTTTCAGACTCAAATCTTAAGTTTGGGATCACCGCTTAACAGTTTATTAGAATTGGAAAATCTGAATTTATATTTTTCTTTCAGATTTAGATCTTAAGATCTTAGATTAACCATTATACCCACTTTTAGAATAAGTATATGTAAGGAAATGGATCAATAGATCTTTAATAGTAGGAGTTCTTTCCACATTGGTTGAATGCCAGATTTGATAAGGTTAGAGTTCTTCATAAAATATCACATTTCATAGTTTTGGAATATAATTCAGTATCCCATCTATTTCTTTAACTACTGTGTTTTTCCTCAAATTTGTATTAATATATGCATTAACTTGGGACCCAAAACAGGACATGAAGGTACACATCCAAATTATAGAATCAAAGAACCCTACTCTTCTTACAAATTCAGCACAAAAATTCTAATATCCAACCTTTTAAGAAAATTCTTTGAAGAGTCCAATAAATTGGAATAAAAATTTTCTGAATTAACTTTATTGCTATGCTATAAAGAGAATATGTTCCTCAAGATTGTATTAATATATGTATTAACTTGGGCCCATTAATTTTCCAGATTTGGGTGATTTAATGTCTTATTCCATATACCATATATATTATTAATGTTAACCTTCATATTTTTATTTAATGTCATGTAAAAGTTAATTTTGCTTCAAATGCAACGTTTCTTAAATATCCATATATTTTATTTACTTCTGCAGCTGCCAATACATCTGAGTTATGTTTTAATTGTATATTGTGCCAGGCATATGATTCAGATAAGTTGTATTCAAAAGTAACCTTTCAAAATGCTTAAAATAACCATTAACTAATCAATGGATTCAAAGCATTGATCCCTTGCTTAGTTGAAATCTTTCAAGAAAACATTTTCCCATTCTTTTTTCAAATTGGGATTACTTTATCACATGAATTTCTTACATGATAACAAGTCGAAATTCAGCCATTTCCCTAATAAGGTTCAACTTTGTCCAGCAGCTTCAAAGATGGGAAAGTTAGCATCTATACTGAGTTGATTTGCAGGATTTCAAAGCAGTCACATATTGATTCTCTGAGCAAGCCCAAAGGCAGATTTTTTTTAAAAAAACTCATTCAACATCAATGTAATTGTTTTTATAAAAGTCTAGAGATAAAGTTAACAGGTTGGGAGATTAACACCACCAACTGCACCAGACAAGCTCCATTGAGCCATAGAAAACTGGAAGTCCTTGTCTTGCCATAGGAACATTATCAATATTTTTTTATTTATTTATACAAAATATCTATAAGGAACTAATATTGAGGGCATGATAGTGGCTAGTGCAAGAATAAGTAATGAGATACTTGCAAAACTGCATCCAACTGTAATACATAATCTATTGTTTTATGCTGTTTCATCCCCATCATGTCAGTCTGTCCCATTGGGTCAGATAGGGAAGGTATGCTAGGTTAAAGAATTTTGACTGGAAGGGTCCAGGAAAAGAGCTTTCTCTGTCATAGCTTCTTTCTGGAATAATCTGGTGGGGTCAAGAAGAGCCTTTTCTGCTGTAGCATCATCCATATGGAACATTCTAGCACCAGAAAAGAGGACATCAAACCTATGCCATCGTTCCAATAGATAGAGTCAAATAAATCAGAACTCTGAAGCTAGAGACTTCCTCAAAGAACATGTTTATTGGATACAAAGTATCGGCATGGTCAAAATGAAATCAAGTCTAAAATTCAAAGAGTTACAATATTACAAAGTCAAACTTCCCACTCCAGTGCTATGCAATCAACTAGGTTTCCCAATAGAATAGTTTGGCGGGCTTTCTAACCCCGTCCAACCCCCTAGCATAACCGACAGAATGACCTTGGTTCCCATGGGACACAGAATTGTTTAGACTAGCAAAAGTTCTCTGCACCCCCTCCCATTCATGTGGCAACCTAGAACAAGCAAAATGGCTACAGCCAGGTTCGTTGTAGAGTTGACAACCTGATTTTGCCACTTGACTTGGGGACAAAGAAGAGTGCTCACCAGTGGAAGTGTTTATTGGAAGAAGATCTCATCCCCATGCCATCCGTCTTTTTGGTTTTAGTTTTTATATATCATTGTAATTGTAAAAATGTGTATTTTTACTGTTTGTAAGCTTCCCAGGGTTGCCTTATCAGTGAAAGGGTCAGCATATCAATTTAATAAATAATAATTCCAAAACAACTGGAGTGCCACTTGAACACCATTGGCATTGACAAATTCACCATCAATCAATTGCAAAAAGTACCTTTAATCTCAATAGCTTATGTCCTTTGATGATACCTCTAACACCATTAAGCTTCAACATCTGCTATCCCAGGTCCTTGGGAAAGTCTCTACAGGTGAATAAAAATGCTAAATCCAGTCTGGACATTTGACTGACTGTGCAATTAACCATAATAATAATAACAACAACAACAATCTCCCCCCCCCAGAAGTGAGGTGGCCCCCCCACTCTCCTGGCTTTTTGTAGGAGCCTGAAGACCTAGCTCTGGCAACTGTCCAGGACCTCGCCAAGCAGCACACAATCCTTGGCATGCCTAGTGCCTTGACAGCCTTTCTCCCCACCTTTAAATTTTTAACGTATTTTATTGCTGTTTTTATATGGCACTCTTTAGGGTATTGTATTTTTAGGTTTTTAGATTTTATCTTTTAATTGTTACACCATCACAGGATCACTCTTGTGAATGACATGGGTAGTACCTAAATTTGACAAATAAATAAACATGTTTTATCATGCATTATATTATGGTCTGGATATTTTGTTCTGGTAGGGTATCCTATGTTGCTGATCTTACAACATAATATATATAATTAATTTATGATGACATAAATGCAGGGTGGTATTTATTATACCTCCTTGCAAAGGTTAGTAATGTGCTAAGAGTTTAACTTCATGTTGCCTTGACTTTTGGTAAATTTGTGGGTCCCCATTTCACATTCCACATAAAGCAAGCTATTGTGCCAATTTTATATGATCTTTGCCAGATTCCATTTCATTGTTTTTCCTAAATTAAGGTGCTCGTATTAACCTCCTAAAGAGTCCATGGCCTAGGACCACAGTATCTGAAGAACACATCTTCCCTAAGGTCATCATCTAAAGTCTGGTATAGACTGAGATACAATGAATGGTGGCTTTTACATCAATTCAGTCAGTGAGTAATAAAGTAAAGTATGTGAATGATGTAAATCACATCCTAAGCATCATTTATGTAATGATGCCATTTCGCAAATTATGAAAATTACATAATTTCCATAATGTTACATGAACTGATGTTATTATTTAAATGAGAAAAATTATGTGAGTGCATTGTTAATATGCTCCCCATGAAAACAAGTTCACAGATGACTCAGTACTTATCTTAGTTTCTTTCCAACACCAAGAAAAGACATATTTATTCCCCCATGTAGTTTATTGGGTTGGGAGCTTTTTTTTTTTTTCATTTTACTTGAGGATATGTCCAAATGTTTAGACCAATGGTTCTCAACCTTCCTAATGCCGCGATCCTTTAATACATTTCCTCATGTTGTGGTGACTCCCCCACCATAAAATTATTTTTGTTGCTACTTCATAACTGTAATTTTGCTACTGTTATGAATCGTAATGTAAATATCTGATATGCAGGCTGTAATTTCATATTACATTTAGATGTTTGATTCTATTTTTTCTCATGTAAACCATCCCATAACTTTTACCTTACTTAACGAATAAATAAGACTAAAAAAGAGAAAAAAAGAACAAGAGTAAAGAGGGATAAAAAAATAGTATACTATTGAAAGTCCATGTTTCCCCTAAGCTAATACATATTTATTTCCAAACCTTTTCCATTCTTTTTTTTGGCATAATTAAGAATATATTTAATCTTTAAGTATTCCATTTAATAAATCTAGTCATCTGGTCTTTTAACTCTTATTCAAAACATTGTTTTTCAATCCATTGTAATTTCCTTAAAATCAATCACATTTAAATATCTAAAATATGTCCTTATACATAAGCCATTCTAACTCCTTTATATTACTCATATCAAGAAATAAGAGAAGAAAAGAAAGAGAGAGTATTATGTTATTTGAGGGACTCCTCTCTCTTAAAGTAAAATTCATATCCAAAATCTTTCTATTACATTAACCATATTCAAAGAGGTGTTTCTTTTTTTAAATATTGTCTCTGATAAGTCCTATCATCTATTTTCTTAATTTTCACTTTGGCCTTCTTCTTTTGTCCAATATCTTTAATCAATATATTCTGCTGGATCAAAGTGTCTTTCCATATCTTGTAGGTGTCACTGTAGATATAAAAAAATAAGTCAAGTACAATATCTTTGTAAGAGGCATTTGCTCTTTCATGTTTGTTGAAAATGTGTTAAGCTCCATCTTTGAGTCTTTATCCTCGAATTTGTGTTCAATTATCTGTTTTATCTCTCCTTCTCCATTGTTATTTCCTGGGATTTTTTTGTTGTTGTTGTAAAGGTAAATTGTATATGAATTGGTTCATGTTTTCAAAGTTATTTTGGATTTCTTTGTGGTTTGAAATCATTGTTGTTTGAATTAGTTGCAGCATCTCATATGTCTCCTCTTGAAAGGTATTTATTTTTCTTGATAAGTTCTTTCTGCAAGTTTCTGATTTTCCATAGTGGTCAAGAATTTAGGTTTTCTTTTCTCTGCAAATAGCTTTAGTCACAGTTTAGTAGATATTTATAATCCAAAAAGGTTCAAAAAAGTTTCCTGAAGTTTATAATCCTCTCTTTGTCTGCAATCCAAGTTGTTTTCTTTTTTTGTCACAGCTGTTCCTATTGTTATAGGTTTGAAGGTCACAAGCACAGATTATTTCCAGATTTTGCCAAGTACTATATAAAAGCCATAGCTGTCATAGTTTTTATCCACCACTAGATATCAGCACCAGTTTATTTTTCAAATTATCAAAATAGAAAATTGCCTTTAAAATGAGAATCTTAACCATTCAAAAATTCCAAACTTACCAAATTTTTAGATTTTATATTCATTTCATTTCATTTCTGTATGTTTTGATCCTCCATAAAAGGTTTAATTCGCCACTTCCGTTAGTAAAAGGGTGGGGCAACCCCCCCCCTCCTTCACATTCAGAGGTTTTTTGCTTCTTGGGAATTTTTTTTCCCAGGTAAGTTAATAAGTAGGATAGAGAAAATCGATGATCTTACCCAGATTCAAACATGCTGTTTACAATCAGCTTAAAATAGTGCTTTTTGACTTCTGTTGCTTGTAGCTTGGGCTAGATCTGAAGTTAGGCTAGCCTTTCTCCTGCTGGTTTCTGGAAGTCTTCTCCTGGACCAATTGGGTCAACCACCATCTCTCCATGGTCCACGGGACTTCCTTCTTTGCTTCTGGCCCATTTAGGATCCCCTAACAGGAAGAAATTCAGCCAAAGGGCTTGGAGCCCTGAAATCTCTTGGCTGCTGCGCTACTGCGCAAGGCCGGAAGTCCTGCAAAGGGCTTCTGCCTTACTACTAGCTTTAATCAGAATATAAACTTGTTTCTTACTTTATATTCATAATGCAAACCCTTCTTCTTGACTGACATTCAGAAGATGTGCTGCCAATATGGTTTACCAATGTGTACTTTGATACAACAGCTGGCTACAAAATCTTTAAAGTCACAAGAATGGTTAAAATCATATGGCCACTTAAATCGGACAATTCAAGGTTTTGTTTTCCAGATTTATGAACTCTAAGGAACATTCCGTTTATTTTCTTGTGATGCTCTGCAGAAATAGTCCTATGTCCTCTAGTCAGAGTTATTATGGTGTAATGAAATTCCTTGATACGTGGGCAAGTTCAGACAAAAGCAATTTATCCCTTAGCTGCTTAATGTGCAGAAGAAGAATACTTCCACAGAGTTCTCATAATTCAAATTATTTATCTTCAAATTAAAAAAAAAAACCCAGCAAGAAGACATTGGAGTTCTTTGTGAGCATTTTTACAATTGTACTATTTTTCCAACAGCAAAGATAATACTTAAAAAAAAATAGCGTGAAACATCTTGATCTGCTTTCCCCCCACACTTTTTCTAGAAAAATGCATATTCTTTGTATGAAAGAGCTGAGGTTGACTCAGCAGGTATAAAAGAAGGAACATGTCTGCTTTGCCAAAGAAAGCATTTACCATGTGTAAATTATATTGTATAATATGTGAAACCACATCTAATGGAAATTGTTTCAGAACAAATTAAAAGCATTAATGATTGAGTTTAACTGAAGATGCAGCTTTGTCCTGGAATGGGTAATAGGATCCTCTATTATTATTTTTTTACAAAGGTAATTGATACAGTAAAACTCAGTTGGAAATCTCTGCTGCAGTCCATAGTAATATCTGCAATGCCTTAGTTGTACTCATGCTTGTTATTTCCATGCACTCTTAAAATGTTCCAGGTCCTGCAGATTGTATAAAATTCAAATACTAGCTGTTAATTGTAGCAAGGTAGAGGAATTATAGAATGCCTAGGCTAAAAAAAATCTATACCAGTTCCCAGTTCCTTTTAGATGAGTGGTTCTCATCTTTTTAATGCCGCGACCCCCAACCGGTCGTAAGTTGAGGACTACCCAACCAGTCGTAAGTTGAGGACTTTCCCTGCCCGGGAACGCCGCGCATGGGTGGTGCCGCCCCCTGTGCCAGCCGAGGCGTACCTGGCGCAGGCCGACCACTGGCTGGGCCACCAGCTGGCCCAGCCCAAGGGAGGTAAGGCACCCACCGGGCCCCACGCACGCCAGCAACCCTCTGTGCGCCCGCCAGCCTCCCACCTCCCACCCCTGGCCCTCTTTTACTTACATTTTTAGTAATTGCTCAGCAGGGAGGGGTGGAAACTTCCAGACAGCTCGCCTTCGCTGCAGACAACTTGCAGCACCGTTTGCAGAATGGGACTTTTGGCGGGCTCAGCAGGGCAGAGACAGCCTGGACAATTCCTATTGGCTTTTGAAAGCCAAAAGAATTAGACTCTATTCAAGAGAGTCTATTCTATTGGCTTTCAAAAGCCAATAGAATAAAAGGGAGTAGTACAGCTAAAGAAAAGGGGAAAAAGAATGGCGGACTTCGTTGTTTGGCGACCCCCGTGAAATGGTCGTTCGACCCCAAATGGGGTCCCGACCCACAGGTTGAGAACCACTGTTTTAGATACAATTTAAAGCCAGGGTGTCTAGCCTTGGCCACTTTAACACTTGTGGACTTCAAATCCCAAACTGGCTGGGAAGAATTCTGGGAACTGAAGTCCACAAATCTTAAGGAGGCCAAAATTGGACATCCCTGATTTAAGGTAATGACATCAGCCCTTAAACTTCTAAATAACTTGGGAACTGATTCTCTGTCTCAACTCAAATCTGTCTGCTTGTTAAAATGAATAAGAGAAGCCTAGGAATATCCCCAGGTGTAGTAACCATTATGGCAGTATTTTCTGCCCTAAGTTGCTAGGTCTCCTGTATCTTCAGATAGAAAGGCAGTTATTAATAGGAATAGTAAAATAAACAATCTGCTTTCATAATGTTTGCACACAGCAACATTAACCAGTCTTAAACTGAACATATATGTGTTTAATCTTTAATTAATTTTAGAGTTATTTTTATTTTAAAAAAATATTTTCTTTTTATTGCTGTTGTTAATCACCATATGTAAATGGCCAAGTAGAAAGGCACAGTGTTAAATAGAAAAACATAAGCACAATCTGAAATTTCCCACAAGCTTGGTAAGGGCGAACAGATTGCCTATTTAAGCTTTTCAAATCATCGATTCATCTGCTTTCAAAAATCCCCACCCTTATTAGGAAAGAGCCTAAAAGCTTAAATTCTTATTTGCTTTCTGAAGTTACAGTTCAGGGCTCCAACCCATTTTCTTTATCGATGGGCACATCTGGAATCCTGAAAACATGTGATCTCATTAAATAGCTGTGGAAGTGGGCTTGTCTGTCCACACAACTGCATCGCTTTATTAGAATGCAATCTGCAGTCTATTCTAACATGTCTGGCCTTGGTTGCTATTTTTGCTCATTTTGTTCTTTTCAAGGAGAAGATGAGTGCACTTCCAAACAAAATGTTACGCTGGCCCAAGAATTGTTGGATAGCATGTTAAGGTTGGTAGAAAAATGATGGTAGAATTAAAACGCCCAAAATTAGACAAGTGACATAATCCCAAAGGGAAAATATATTCTAACAGCATCCAAAAAATGTTAATCCATTACAAAGTTGTAGGATTTTAAAGCCTGCTCTTAGCACTGCTTTTCCCAAATCTACTTGTACTTGGCTTCTCTCAGTGCAGAAAAACTGACACAAAGTTATGTAGTTGAGTCTTCTGACTAGCACAGGGTTCTTCCCTAATAAGTACACTTGAAGAGACCCAGATGTACTCAGATAAGGATGTCCTTGGCACTAGTCCAATGACAAGTCTATGGTCAGAACAAAGTGAGATTTAAGCATAAAAGCAGTCATAGACACTTGCAATTTTGTGGGCTTCGGTGTAAATCATATGAATAGTGTATGCTATTCACTGGATTGGCTGGGATGTGTCTGTGGTGTTGAAGGAGCATCTGGCAGCAGAGAAGCATGCTTTTGATCATTAAGCTTTTCTCAGTAATTTAAATCATATAACAAATAAATTTTTATTGCTTTGCATTGTCTCTGAATTCTAAAAGAACCTCTTGGCTTGGCTGGGCACCAATGCCAAGATCCAGACATCTACAGTTTAATTAGTTTAAAAAGTCTCCCTCGTGTCACACTCAAACGTGTTTCCTATTATCTTCTTCCAGAATTGTCCTTCTTTCTTTTCTTTCTTGCTTCCTTCTTTCTTTTTTTCCTTCCTTCCTCCCTCCCTCCCATCCTTCCTTCTCAAGCAAATTTCCCTGACCAGATTAGTGTTTTTTATGGTCAACTAGATGTTGCCACCTACTGTGAAAGAACTTTATTATTACAAAAAATTGCAGCACAAATGATTTTTTTCTAGATATTTATGTGTTTTATATTATTACTTATTTATCCATGGAAAACATTGTTTCTTACCCAATAACAATTATTAATGTTTTCCACTGAAAAAGACCCAAATATTCTTTTGTTCTATCTAGAACCAGCTTATCTTCTCTCTCTCTCTCTCTCTCTCTCTCTCTCTCTCTCTCTCTCTCTCTCTCTCTCTCTCCCTCCCTCCCTCTCTCCCTTTCTCCCCCCCCACTCCCCCCTTTTCATTTTGACATCTAAATGTCACTAAGTGAAGTTCCAGAGCTTCAGTTCTCTCAACATATTTAATCTATTTCTGGGAACCAAATGATGTCCTGTCTCCAGCTGATGGATTAGATATGTTTGAAACTTCCTTAGTTTCAAGCATCTTTATTAAAATAAGTTTGCATCAAGATATACTGTATAAAACTGCTAGCCTTTCTCACTACTGGAGGGAAGTCAGGTGGCTGCAGTAGTATGAAATAGAGACAGTGGAAAAATCGTCGCTGGGGCAGCAAATTTCATGCAATATAGTTTTCTGGGGAGTTAGTTATGGTGGTTAGCATTATATAACTTGGCAGTGCGAAAAGGCCATTGTGGTATGATGTGAGGAACAAGAACCATAGGAATTAACCTGAAGGTCCTTTTATTTTTCTTGGAAGAGATGCTGCATTAACCCAGAAAATGAGCTGAATAAAAGTAAAGATAATGGCAAAGAAACCATCCATTAATGGGAGACATCATTGATGGGAGATCTTATCCAGGACCCCTGAAAAAAAAATCTTCATAAAATTCCTAGAAAAAAGTGTCACAAGTAATCAATTAGCTTGAAAACCTATTGTCTCCATTGTCCAATTCAGATCTTTTCCTTTGATTTATTTTTACAATCATACATATGCACTACACGATAATGAATCAATTCTAGAATTAACATAGCCCTGTTATTATTTTGTAAATAAAGAGAATAATTTGCTTTGCCAGAACAAAAGTTTTGTGGTGTCCAGTAATGATGTCCACTGCAATTGAGATTATTTAGATATTCTTGCAATAAATTCTGAAAGAAGACTTCCATAAGAGGATTGTAAAAGAAGCCAATATTTGCTTATAAAACTGTGATTATTACTGGACAGTTTGCACGACAATGCAAGCCTCCATGTGGGTGGTATAAGATTATTTTTCTCTCTCCCCATAAAGAAAATTTATGTGAATTATGAGCAGATACCATGTAAGCAACAGCGATAACCAGCTGCTTCCCATGTTGGCTTCTGAAGCACAATGTTCACTCATTTGTGAACAACTCCTGACTCCTGATATGATAATCGTTTATAATATAAAACTGGAAAAAAATGAGCAGGATTGCAAAAATAATTAAAAAATGAGACGGACCAAAACTACTTACTATTTGTAGTCCAAATACTGAAATGGCTACAAACAAGTAGAAACCCAGCTGCTTAGAAGCAAGTCCTGCCTTCATTTTGCAACATGCTGGTATTAATAAATGAAAAAAAAGATAACATGAATGAGGGTTGCTGTGCATAGAAAACTATTTGTGTTGATCCTCTAATGTGACTGGCAATATTTTAGTTGGACAAATTGCCATGTTGGATATAAAATGATTCACTGACATACAGTCAGAAAAGGCAGTATCCAAAACTCAGTAGGAGAACATTTCAATTGTCAAACGTTTTTGTGCTTCTTTCAAAATGGTCACCCTTGAACAAAATAATGAGAAAGAGGGCTCCACTGCAAAACAGCTGAACTTTAGTTCACGGAAAGGTTCAATTAGAGAGCAAGTTGCTTGTCAATCTAAAGGCGTTCCTTAGCTATTCAAATACAATAACGATGGCATCACACCTAAATTCCAATTTGTCTTTGACTGTAAGCCATCATTTCCCCCTTTTCTTCTTCCTCCCCAAACAATACCTGCAGATGTACACAGGTAGTCCTTGACTTACAACTGTTTGTTAAGTGACCATTCAAAGTTACAACGGCATTGAAAAAAAGTGACTTATGGCCATTTTTCATACAACCATTTTGGCACGATCAGAATTTGGATTCTCGGTAACTGGCTCATATTTATGACCGTTGCATTTTCCTGGGGCCGTGTGTGATCACCTTTTGCGACTTTCTGACAAGCAAAGGCAATGGGAAACCTTTACAGCCATTTACTAAGTTAACAACTGCAGTGATTCACTTAACAATTGTGGCAAAAAAGGTCGTAAAATGGGGCAAAACTCACTTAAGAACTGTCCAGTTTAGGTACAGAAACTTTGGGCTCAATTATGGTCGTAAGTCAAGGACTACCTGTATAAAGAACTGTACTCAGGCATCAGATGAAGTGGATTGTAATCTACAAAGGTTTAAGGAATGATACCAATGTCAACCTTAAAATGTCACAAAGCTCTTCAAAAATGCAGGTGCCCATTGTCAACACTGTGCCTGCATCTGCTGTGCTCCCAATACTCCACATGGATTTTGATCTCTTCAACAGCTCCCTACCAACCTTTTACAACTATATTTGTTATGGTGCAATGACCACTGCCACAAACCTGAGGACACATCTTGAGATTTAAAACTTCTAAATCAAGTGACTTCCGAGTACAAACTATGTTCAAATGACCACCCTGAATGACATGCCAGCCAACAACAAATTGTATGAACCCAGCCCATGTGCTTAATTTATGGCTCAGTGTATTAGATAAGCCCAGAAAATTAGGCTAATCCTGTAACTACTATTCATTTGAACACAGAGGAGCATGTAATGCAAACATAACTATATATTTCTGATCGTTCTATACCCAGAAGAATTTGCCTCAGCTATGAATAGCCTTAAACAAGCTATTAAATAGAATGGCAAGAAGGGAAGGATTTAAATTAATATAATTAGATTAAAATTAGTCAATTGTTGATTTCCATCTCTTTGATCCCACATACAATATGGGGATAATAGCACTAATTAATCTTCTAAAATTAGCATTCTAGAGCACAGTTGAGATGGGAAGAACCAAAAATAGGAATTGCATCTCATAACTTCTCATATCTTTGTTACTTGATCCAATATGAGTGTATGTATGTAGTGTAATAGTTTAGTAGTGTTAGTGTAATAAATACATATTTTAAAATATATTTATAGTCTATCTATCATATTGCTTCACTCTTGGAAGAGGACTGTTTGACTGTAAGTCCCTCTTACATCCTATCTAGGCTGTTAAATTCCAAGTGGTCTTTAGGTTGTAGCAGAGATTTTGTAAATTTTTTTGCTACTATTTGGTGGCCATGAAGATCTTTCAATGGAGAGGTGGTCAGTTGGTCCATTGTGTACAAATATCACTGGATTTGAAAAACACATTGCTTTCACTTCCTGTGACAGTTATGTGAGAAAGACCTTGGGAGACTAGGCAAAGAGATGTTCCCAAGGGAATAGATAAGAGATACAATAGCCCACAAATGGATAATGGGTGGGGCAAGAGGCTCAGAAGAGTCTCTGTCTACTTTCTTGGGTTATAAAAGAGATGTGGGGGAAGGGGAGAATTGTACTTTCATATTTGCACGATTCTATCAAAATAGCTTTATAATAAAATAGCAATAGCACTTAGACTTATATATACCGCTTCACAGTGCCTTCCAGTCCTCTCTAAGCAGTTTACAGAGTCAGCATATTGCCCCCAACCGCCTGGGTCCTCATTTTACCGACCTCGGAAGGATGAAAAACTTTAAGTGTCAATTACTGCCAGTGATTAACAAAAACTTATAAAAGTGACTGCGTGATTCCATTCTTTGTAAAGGTTGATCTGAATGTTTCTCCTGCTTATTAATTTTCTTGAACCTATTAATGTGCACTTGCTCTATAGTGTAGATGGGGAGATAATATGCAACTCACCGCTACTTGTATCACTACATTGCTAACATGATTTTAGCTTCCCATTTACACTAGTAAGCATTTAATTAGTATGAAGTAACATAAGGCCCTACCATTCAGTTACTTAAGATGTTTTGATTGCCTTCTGCAAATGTTTGTTTAGTGAGACTCCCATTGAACAGACCTGCGTGAATTTAAGACCAGACACTATGAAAGCTCATTTAATAATAATAATAATAGTAAAGTTGGAAGGGACCTTGGAGGTCATCTAGTCCAACCCCCTGCTCAGGCAGGAAACCCTACACCATTTCGGACAAATGGCTGTCCAGTCTCTTCTTAAAAACTTCCAGTGTTGGAGCATTTACTGCTTCTGGAGGCAAGCTGTTCCACTGATTAATTGTTCTAACTGTCAGGAAGTTTCTCCTTAGTTCTAGGTTGCTTCTCTCCTTGATTAGTTTCCACCCATTGCTTCTTGTCCTGCCTTCAGGTGCTTTGGAGAATTAACCAATCTTAATCAATTTAAAGCAAAAAAGGACTTCTTATCCTCCTTTGCTGGTGTGAATCACACAGACTGCTCAAATATTCTGATAATTTCCTGAACAGAAAAACCTTTCTATAAATAGAACTTAATAATGTAGCATTGGTGTGTACTAGGTGAAATACAATGAGTTGGATCTAGGCAGTTTTAATTGTATTAGACTGCAATTGGATTAGAATACAATTAATTATGTTAGCTATAACCATAAATGTAATTAGAGTAGAGTACAATTCATTGTATTTAATTGAACTTGAATTGCATCCAATTGCTTGAATGCCATTGATTTCAAGAGAACTAAGTTTAACCACCTTGATTTTCTTCCTCAACAGGAACATCTTACAACATCTTTATCACATCCAGCCATTGTTGAAGCCATTTAAAACTTGCCCTTATTGCTATTTTATTAGCACAATTAGCAGGAACCACTGCATGGTTGTCATTATTAGCAAAAAGGTGCACAGAGCATTGTGATACAAGCCCTGCATTGTGATACAAGCCTTTGAACCTGAGTGGAACACACATACAAAAAAAGTAGGGCTTTCATTGTAACATTTGCCACCTTGCTGATTTTGGTAACCTCTTGGATGCCATTGAGCATACAATGATTACATCATTTATACTGAATGATAGTATAAATCATTAATGAGAAAATAACCTCGCTCTAAAACCCACCCAGTGTTTTATCAGTTCCTATTTATGATTTGTAGAACAAGCTGTGTTGTGGATTTATGCAGAGGATGAGACAATCTTGATAGAGGACAGGACCTCACACAAGACTACTTAGAGGAGTTGAGGGAACACAT
This sequence comes from Crotalus tigris, assembly GCF_016545835.1. NCBI lineage: Eukaryota > Metazoa > Chordata > Lepidosauria > Squamata > Viperidae > Crotalus > Crotalus tigris. The sequence goes on from NW_024100527.1 coordinate 1,453,588, forward strand.
CAGAAAACCAACAGGAACCTTTGGCAAGAAATAAAATATTGCTATTCTGGAATCTGATGGAATAGGAGGATCAAAATTTTAAAATTCAAGAGAGATTGGGAATGTTAGATATATTTAGAAATACTACCCTCCATTTTGTTCATGTGAGAGGAGAAAGACCATGGTGAACTCCAAGAAAAAAACTACTGTACAAGCTCAGAAAATGGAAGTCCAACCTGATTTTGGTTGCTCACGAATAACAATTCCAATTTCTATTCATGATTCTTTATCAGTCATCCATATGCTTCTTCTCTACGATCACAGTGAAAAGCAAAAGATTTGCTAGATTACTTCAACTCATATCTTTCAATAATACATAATTAAAAAGCAAACTTACACTAAGGCAAAACTAGTTTAGATGTTGGTAATTCAATAAATAGTAGCCAAATAAGCCAAAACATAGCATATTGTATGAAGTGAGCCTCAGTGATACATAGAACAAGAAGCTACACCATCCATCCCCATCATTATGCTCAGGACTATCAAAATGCCCAACAACATATTTCTTGCTGTCTTTCAATTCTATGTGTCAGATGCTTTTAGTAATAATAAAATAAAGAATAGGAAGCTAGTATCAGCAAACTACCAACTTCAAATCATAATTTGTATCTTGTAATTCCTCAAGCCCTTAACTGAAGCTCAGAGGCATTTTTACAAAAACTTAAAGTGTAAATAGCTGCAGACTGGTTTTTCCACCATGACAATCATTTTGTTAAGAGTGCTTACAACATGCTCCTAAAACTCCAAATATGCCAACTAATGCCCAAAGGCCAGAAGCTCCTAATTTATTGCATATTACTATTTTTTAAAAAACAGTAACTCTAAAGATGCAGTGGTTTACAAGTATAGCATAACATAAGCACATAAGTTGAAGCTTATATAGCTGTTTATTGCCTTATGGCCAATACTTGCCAATATTTTGAAAATAATGTTCAGTTCAGCCATTCAAATTTTAGTAACCAATCAAGAATGCTTTCTCAGCAATCTGTTATTTCTATTTATACTTCATTCTTTTTCCAGTTAGTTAATAGGCCAGGCGTGTGTCATAACCTCGCTTTCTAAGCTGTAAAGTTCTGAACTCTAATTTGTTGAATAAATTTACTAAAATATAGGACAGCTTTTAGAAACTACAAAAACCATACCGCACTTTGTGTAGTGTTTCACTCCATGTTTGGAACTGAAAAAAAAGATTTTCCCTTTCTTCAGGGAAATAGGTAAGGAACAGAGAATTGTGTTGACCTGGACAACTGAAATCAATGTCTCAGCTCCCTGGCAACAAAACAATTGACTGGACTTTTAAGCACTAGGCAATTGTGTAAGCATTTCCTTTAGCCTCTCCCTAGTTTTCAGCTACAGAGGAAGGTTGTGGCCCCTGCTATAAACAGCAACAACACGGAATTTCAGCCTTCCGATGAAAATGAGGTGATTTTTCAACTGTAGCAATAACTCCCTTATATTTGAATATTCCCCAAGTTGCTGTTCTTAAGCTATGATCCATGTAATAAGCCACCAGGACTGTAGCAAAGGTCAGGTTGGAAGAAAGTGAGGTAAGGTTGCATGCCCAGTTAAAGCATTTATCTGTTACAGTGTTTGCCTTCTGGAACAATATCCCCACTAGATTTATATGGTTCTCATCCTGTTGATGTCCTGTGAATCCCTAAAAACTCACTTTCCCAAGGCTTTGGATAGGGTGATTGATGGACCCTTTTAATTTTTCTTTTGTGGGTCAAATATTTTTTTTCTGGAAGTACACAGTACTTTATTTTATTTTTATTTTATGTTATTGTTCCTTTTTAAAAAAAAAATGCAAACCACTCAGAATCATTTAGAGTCGGGCTGCCTCTGAACTAGAATAAATAAATTAAAATATATGAGCTGACAAAATTTTTCTTTGCCACAACCTTATTTGGTGGCCAAAAAAAGTGTCCTGGAAACTAAAGTCTGATTCTGTTTCATGTTTAAAAGAGTTTTTTGTTTTTAAGTCTTTCTGAAGTCTCTACTTTGATGGTTTTCAATTATTCCTTTGCTTTTGTGTTTGCTTTTAATCAGAGATTTTGCTTGGTTTGGAAAGAAGTGTTGAAAAACTAGGGTCAAAGGCCATTACTATGTCTCCGTTGCCTCTGAACTGATCAATTTGCTTAAAACTCTGGTTATATTCTGTCTCCAGCCCCTCCTTTAGTCCTAACAGCAGCAAGAAAAAGCTACAACTCTTTGGAGAATGCACCATCTGCCTGCCTCGGGTGCTCAAATGAAACAGCTTGTAAAAATGCACTCTGCTATGATTTTTTTAAAAAAATCTGTTCAATCATGTTTGATTCTCAGGATTGCCTGAAAAAGTCCCTTAAGTTTTCTTAACAAGGTTTTTCCAAAGTGGTTTGCCATTGCTTCCTTCATGAGGCTGAAGGAAAATTACAAGGACTCTGTGAGGAGACACTGCAGGCATGAAAGCTGGCTGGGTGACTTTGGGCCAATAACTGTTTCATGACAGCAAGCTCAAGTGACAAACAGTCGATCCAGAAAAAAAAAACAAAAAAGTAGAACAGGAAAACAGTAGGAAGAAAAAGAAATTGTTTCTTTGGAAGGTTTTTTTTTCCCCTTTAATTTTGGCACCCCCTAAAATTTGGCATGCTAGGTGCTTGCTTAGGTTGCTTAGACCTAGAACTGGCCCTGTGGATGGGTTCACATATTTGGCTTAGTATGACTTGTGAACTACAGAAAATCCAGCTTTTTTGAATTTTTTTTTTTTTAAAAAGAAAAGAATTGGTTTGGCACAGACAAAATCATGAACTTTTCTGAAAGTGCTATTTCTTAATACCAGTAGTCTGACTCACTGTCCTTTATATAGACTCTGGAGACACTTCTCACAACAAGCTTTATTCTGCAGGGAATAGAAAGGTGTAGAGTGTTATATCATAGTTTAATTCATTCAAAGTTGAGGTCGATGATGCCAACGTTTAAATCCAGAGCATTGCTAACAGCAGGGTTATATAAGGTGTAATATATTTTGAATAATTCCATCTTCTGCTCTTGTTTAGAGAGAGATCAGCTCAAATGTTATTTAGGTCAAAACTCCTCTGTCCTCATTAAAATAAATTGGCTGATATTCTCATCCTTGGGCACAACCTTAACTGTGAAAAGCCAACCAAATAATTCCCGGTGTTTCTTAAACAAACAGCACCCCCCTCCCACCACCCTGAATTGGCTTTCAAAGAGCATCTGCAATAAGATTTTCAGTCATAGTAGCTAAACGCCCTGGGAATTGGTACTGTACTGCTAGAAGGAAAGCCACATGCTAATTCCGAATCCTTTTGCTGTTTGGATTTGAGCAGTTTTCCTTCCCTCTTCCCCCCCACTGTAAATGAAGCTTTCCTGCAGTGTCCCAGCGGCTGTGCTGAAGGATGTGACCAGCTGTGCAATCAGTTAACCAAGACTGAAAACGAAGAACCTTCTAAACAAAACTTTTACTGTGAATTGTGTCTTCTTAATGGGATCCGGTTTAGTTTATAATGAGTTAATGAAAACTGAGAAGAGTTAGCTTGATGGGCATGCTTTTTAAAAGGGACTACTTATGGACACGTTTTATTAAAATGGGGATCTCTCTCTAAACAAGGGCAACCATGCAAACAGTGAGATAAAGGCAGTTGAATCTGCAGTAGGAAAATGGGTGGGGCAAGAAGCTCAGAAAAGACCCTCTCTACTTTCTTAGACTGTAAAGAAAACTGGGGTGGGGAGAGAGATAAACTTTCTGATTTTCATGATTCTGTTAATGTAATATTACAATAAAGTCGAATTAGTTCATTTGGCCCCGTTTCTTTCTCAGCCTACCTTGTAAGGCTGAGAAAGTGTGGTTTGAAGGGCAACACGAAACAAAAGATACAAATTATAGATGTATTTATCCTGACGTTATTTCCTATTGTAGGAAGATTAGTTAGAACATGCTAACTGCACCCTTTTCTGGATGCAGATAAATTAGCTAGAAAGTTTTGCATATTTCATTATCAGCCTTATCAGCTGGCGACAGAGGTGAAGTGGGAGGGTTGTAATGTTGTAATAATGAACTCATCTTCTTTCAGGGCCATCTTCTATTAGGGTTGTGAGTATTTTATTGCTTGTTGTTTATTGCTTGCTAATGATCATGTGTCTTTGTTTTCCAAAGGGTATTAGGGGTTCTCAATTTGTGATTTAGTCCCAACAGCATACCTCTTTGCACTGCATAGAGTAACAGTAACATTCCTTTGTTAACTTTTGGGCCTTAGGCTCAGGATGTTTGTTTTCTATTTTTCAGTTATATTTCAGAACTGTTTTTCTTCTGGATTAATATTTCTTAGAATTTTGAGGATATAATGGGCAACTTTTGAGTTATGGTTTATGGTTGATGTAGAGCAGAGGTGTCAAGCTCACAATGTCACGTGACGTGTCGCGACGTATCGTGACTTTTTTTCCATTGCCGGCAATGGGGTGGCTGCGGTTTTGGCATGACGCATCTGGCTCGCGGGCCGGCAGTTTGACATCCCTGATGTAGAGGTACTATATTTAGGCTATCAGAATTGGATTATGGCATTGCTGTGGTATGTATATCAAACAGGATATCATAATTGGGTTGCTAATTGGCAACAAAGTGATATAGGAGCAATAGCTATAGAAAGCTGTAATATTATGAGGCCATCTATTGGTTGTCTAGATTTTTGTGGCCTAATATGGCAGGCCTAATCAATTTTTACATGTGTTGGTGTGGGAGCTTTGATTTCACAGCAACGCATAAGTTAACACAAGGAAATAAACCAGGAGCTATCAACAAAGCTCCAGTGATTTATTTTTTCCAACCAGCATAAGGTGGACTGACTGACCTGAGTTTTCATATTCAAGTGTCCTCTTAGATGTCAATAAGAAAAACAGGAAACAGACAACTCAAGAAGAATCAGTTCACCTTAGAATCTAGACTTGTCATACCATCTCTGTCACTAGAGCACAACATCTGCACAACTTGAGACCTCCAGGACCTCAGCTGTCCATAAAAGTCTTGAATACAGTTCCAAGAGATGCTCTCAAAATTATTGCCAAGTTGATTTTTAAAGTCACAGAAGGGGAAGGTTTTAACATTCATACTGAGTAGTCATCCTGTTTTAATTATCAGAACTGGATTTTATTTGCCTTTAAAGCTCTGTCAAGTTGAGCTTTTGTTCTTGCTCGACCCAGAAGCTAAGAGCAGCCCTTGGTCTGAAAAACAAACAACAAAAGATGCATTCCTTTTTGCTAAATGAAAATGTACTCATTTATGCCAGAAGACTTGGCTTTTTTTTAAACAGAGGTCCTTCTTCAGATCATTTTTATCCTATAAAGTTTGGCAGCTGGTTAAAGGGACAATTCATCTCATTCATGGTGCTTAGTCTCATCTGTTTCCCACTTCAAGAAATTAAAACCATTAGGTTACCACAAGTTGCTTCTTTCAAGAAGTTTCAGGTTTAATAGCTTAGTCAAATAATCTGAGATGCCTCTAGTATATCAGCCGTATGATTGTTTTTATATTGGGGTTTCTCATTACATTATCCTTGCTATATTTTTTAGGTTTTAGCTTGTACTGCTTCAGAAGAGTTGCTTCAGAAAATGCAGAAGGGAATGTGAAGAACCTTCTTCAACTTTTAAATCCAAGAGCTCTATTTTATATATATATATATATATATATATATATATATATATATATATATATATATATATATATACTTAATGAAAATGATAAGTAAATCTGAACACCAAGATAAAATATAAACAAAAACTGTCGGATTTATTTATCATTTTCACAATATGTATGTATGTATGTATGTATGTATGTATGTGTGTGTGTGTGTGTGTGTGTGTATAAAACAAAGGCTGGGTTTTAAAAGGGATTTGTTTGGCTAAACACAAGATGTCTTCTAGATTTGCTTTCACACTCCTCTACTCCACATTTCCCTCTTTTTGTTAGCTCCTTGTTTGATGAAAATGGAATTTGACTTCCCTCATCATGCCTTCTGCTCTTGACCAATCATACGGCTGACATGAAGTTTGAATATCAGTAGATTTCATTCTCTAAAGCTGCTGCCTTCCCTCCTGCCCCCCACCCCTGATAGTCACCTTTCAAGATGATCCACCTTAAGTTGAAAGCTATTATTGCCTCAAACAAAGGAATAAAGGCAGGATTAATGTTAGCTTTCCTCCTGTCTTCTTTTTCCAAGTAGATAATGGTGTTTATATCACCCAGATGTAATGTTCGCAACAGTGCAAGAAATTCATTCTTGGAAACAGAAATAAAGGAGGACCATTACAGAAATGTCAATGTCAGTGAAGTCACTCACGGGTCAATGAGACAGCTCAGCAATTTCACAGATTGCGTTCACCTTCCTTGGGCACTTTTTCTGGAGCTGGCATTAAAATTAAAACAGCCCTGCTGCACTTTAGGGTAATGCTCCTATTTCTGTCTCCATTTGCAAATGTGACTGGACAGAAATGTGTGACTTTCTATTTACCAATTTCACTCTGATGCCATTCTGGTTAAATGAAATGTCAGTCAACTAGGCTGCGGTATTTACCTCTCTGTCTGGAAAGCAGCTGCTCCAGCAGAAGAAACTGTTGACTGCTGAGGTGGACTCGGAATAGGTGTGAATGTGTGTGCTCAACAGGATATAAACAACACAAGTCTATGCTTAAATATTCTATATGGTCATCATTCTCTTGTGGAAAGTCAGCCCCCCAGAGAAGGAAATATTAAAAGGGCAGAAAAATATATTTCCTCCAAGGATCTTAAAGAGGCAGGAAAGCATGCCCAGTTTTCTTAATAGCCCCAGGTCTCCCTTCCCCAAGCTGAAACCAGCTCTATAGAGATGCAGATGTAAATCCAGGAAGCTAGGAGATTAAGAAGACAAAGACCTAAAATCTACATACCCCATCCAAACTCTAAGAGTCATCAGCCCCAGGGAAGCAGGATATGACCTTTGGACATAATAAGATTGACCCATCACTACAGAATACCAAAAAGGCACACTCAGACTCAGGTCAAAGTTCATGCCACAGGAACAACTCCAAATAAAAGGCTCCAGAGGGTATAAAAACCTACTCCCTACTTATGTTCAGCCTTTTTTCTCTTTCTGCCAGACCCATCTTTCTGTCTGGCTCTCCTCTTCAATAAACTGTAATCTTCTTTCTAAAGCAGTCATCATGTTGTTTATCCCTGGCTTGGACTGAACCACGATGAAGACTTTTCTTTCAACACTCTGTAAAGTCATTTGCTCAATAAAGCCTTTGTTGGAGAAAGGAAAGATTACCTTGATTCCCCCCAATCCCCCTAACTTGTTTGATTTTATTGTATTTTGTAACAATTGACAACATTCAGACAACTAGTTTGGCATACTGGTTAAGATCCAGGGCTAGAAACCATAGACTGTGAGTTCTAGTCTCGCCTTAGGCATGAATCCAGCTGGCTGACCTTGGGCCAATCACTTTCTCTCACCCCAAGGAAGACAAAAGGAAACCATTTCTGAAAAACTTTGCCAAGAAAGATGCTGGGATGAGTCTAGGCCAGGGGTAGGCAACCTTGGCTCTTTTATGACTCGTGGACTTCAACTCCCAGAATTCCTGAGCCAGCCATGAATTCTGGGAGTTGAAGTCCACGAGTCATAAAAGAGCCAAGGTTGCCTACCGCTGGTCCAGGCAGACACAGAATTAAAAAAAAAAACTGACCTGAGGGGAGGGGAGGAGTGGAGTGCATGAATTTGAGAATTCCAAAAGTGCCAGTTCTGTTGTGTTACTGATCCTAATACAAGTTATGGAATTTGGATCCCACCACCTACCTGCACTAGAATAACAAGGCAGGATTGTTTTCTAGATTTTTGAAAGTTAGTGCATTCTAAACTGTGGCCTGTGGAAACTATGGTTTCACAAGAAGTTGATGGGTTTTAAGGTCAAAATAGTAAAATAAAATATATTTTTTTAAAAAAATAATTCACTCAAATACAGCCAATTTTCTATCACTAGAACTTGGCTTTTTGATTAGGGATTCTGGAATTCTTTTAACAAACAGCTTGAAAATGTTTGAAACTCTTTGCATTAGCCCATCCAAAGTGGGTTCTTTTATATTGCCAGGAGAAAGCACAGTATGAATTAACCATATGCTCTCTTCATTATTATTCCACTTAAAGTCTAGTTTCTCCTTCCTTTTTCAGTTTGCTGGCAAACTTTATCTACAGTGGGCTGATTATGTTTTTAACAATTGTGGGAAGTCCACAAGTCAAGATAGCAAGCCTAGTTCAAACTTACCAAAGACTTTTCCATGTTGTTTTCTGTTATAGACATTTCACATTCTGCAATGCAGAAGTCACAAGGTCACACTAGATAAGCCCATTGCCGCTTGTTATTCCTTGAAGTTGTGATGTTTGTTAAAACTCTTTATTGCTGCGCAAATCAGAATTCAAGTTTGCAAATCATAAATATCTGCAGGAATGCGTCCAAGGTTCCCACTGATGAAACTCTGAGCCGAGGTGGTGTAGCAGTTAGAGTGCAGTACTGCAGGCCACTTTAGCTGACGGTGTTCAGCAGGTCAGCGGTTCAAATCTCACCGGCTCAAGGTTGACTCAGCCTTCCATCCTTCCGGGGTAGGTAAAATGAGGACCCAGATTGTTGGGGGCAATGTAAATATATATATACATTGCTTACTGGTGTACACCGATTAGAGAGTGCTTGCACTTAAAGCGATATATAAGTCTCATAAATAAATAAATAAATAAATAAATAAATTACCTGAAGATTGTCTAGTTAACAGTACAATAATGTTATTTCAGAAATAATAGTTTTCCACCCAGTTACAAGGGACAGAATAGTATTATCCAGCTTCCTAAAAGGAAATGCTGTGTTCTCACTTGTCTTCTTGTTATCTTATTTTTTTTATTATGCTTTTTCAAATCTTGCTTGTATTGCTACTACCTTGCATTTTTTCTCAGAACAGCAAGATTTCATCCTTTTGTTTAAGGACTTGTTCAGACATTCATTTGGTTGTTTATGTCTTGTCTTTATTATTTTTACAAATAAGTCAAGGCAATGAACATATCCAATACACATTTGAGGCACAAACGATCATACTCAAATTATCCCTAGCAATGACTTCTCTAGTCTCTGCAGGAATATACAGTAGTTGTGCAAGAGTTCAAGAACAGAAAGCAATGGTCTGCTGACTTGCAGTGATAAGAAGTATAATATCAGTTGGATGCCAGAATATTTCCAAGTTCAATTCAAAATACCCTTGTTAACCTATAAAGTCCAATATGGCCTGGCTCCTCTTTAATTGTTGGAACTGACTTCCAACACAATGTGTTCATCCTACATGTTTTCTCTAAGAACTGATGGTTCTGATCCCTAACCTGTAGGATATGAGTTTTATCTGTATTGTGTGCATTAAATAAAACTACTAGTAAAAATTACTACTATAGGGTCAGGAGCCTATGTTTTCTCCATGGCTACGCTTTCATTGGTCCTTAACTTCCAGACTGATGGTCTTCAGAAAGATAATCAAAATGAAGTTGGTTTAGTTTGTTGGTAAAGGTATTGGGAAGAGGGCAGGGTCACTAGGTCTGCAACAGAAATGCCATCCGTTTATACATTCATACAGATGGGTAGAATTTCAACATATGGGTTCATGCTGAACATCCTGGTTTTGTTTCTTCAAGATATCAGTGCTAGCCTGGTTTATTTTCTGTTGGAATGGGAGAAATTGATCTTTGCACTGTTATATTCAACTTCATGTTACAATTTTAATGTTGTTTAAAAAAAATGGATTATTCCCATCATCTTCCAATGTTTTATTGTTTGTAAACTGCCAGATGTCTGAGGATGAGGTAATAGAAGCAGCTTGAGAATAAACGGACAGTCACTTTTCTGAGATGGTATAGCTTCTCCTGCTTGAACGGGGGGCTGGACTAGAAGACCTCCAAAGTCCCTTTCAGATCTATTCTATTCTATTCTATTCTATTCTATTCTATTCTATTCTATTCTATTCTATTCTATTCTATTCTATTCTATTCTCAGGTTAGTTAATTACTAAGAGCAGGGCTTTTTTTGTCATAGAACGCCCAGAACGGAGTTCCGGCACCTTTTTTGGATGGAACCTTGTAGGGTAGACAAGGCAGGTTGTATGACATGTGTGAGTTCTGACACCTTTTTTTTTTTTTTTTACAAAAAAAGCATTGACTAAGAGATACCATTTATTTAATGTTGATTTTGTCTTTTGATTTTTTTTTTCACACCAGTTCCCCTAAGCATCAGGGAACTTTTTAAAGAATGCTAGACTTTTTCGTACTTACTTGGCAGTGTAAAATGTGTTTTCCATCATGGAGCTACACCGATACCATCTAGGTAGGTAAGAGAAATTGCCTAGAGAGGGCACTATAAAAATACCATTCTATCTTTTTTTTTTTCATTTGAAGAAGTAAATCAGCAGAATCCAAGAGGTATTTCAATATTTTGGATTTTCCTGTACATTTCTCTTTAGTGGACCACACGTTTCACTGATTTTAAAAGCAACAACAAACAGTGTTGCTTTTAAAATCAGTGGAGAAGAAGTTTGTGTTGGCAAAGAATGTCCTGGAAAGAAAATAATAAGTTGGTCAAAATGAATTTTCTGATCTCTGGATCTATCTAAGATATAGAACGGTCCTAGCTATGTTTGCTTCAAATAGTGCACATACCTCTCAAATGGGTGGCTTCAGATGGAAGGTACATATTTTCTTAGCACAGGGATAGGCAACCTCAGCTCTTTTATGACTCGTGGACTTCAACTCCCAGAATTCCTGAGCCAGCCGGCTCAGGAATTCTGGGAGTTGAAATCCACGACTCATAAAAGAGCCGAGGTTACCTATCCCGGTCTTAGCACAAAGGTACATATTTTCTTAGCACAATGGAGAGAATGCTCCAGCGTGTTTCAGTTCCCAGAGATTTAAAGCTGAAGATAAGAACTCTGCATGATTCAGCAAAAATTAATTTCTAATAAGGATGGAAGTTTTAGAGAGGTCAAGCTTTTCCAAATGGTACTTAAAACAATCATTTCAAAAACATTTTTAATAGCACAGCAATTTCATTGATCAAGAAGTACAGAAGGATAAAATACTACTGGCAGGTTATCAGGAGGTGAAATAACTGGGAAGCTTCAGAAATAATAAAAGCAGCTCTTTAGCTATGCTTCAGTGCCTACATAAATGTCAGAGTAATGTTGAACTTAACATTTGATAATTTCCAATTTAAAAGGAATTTTAAATAACTAATTTTCTCAATAACAAACCATGACATTGGAGTGGGAGATGAGAACCTATACCTGCTAGTTGTAACTGGAAATCATTTCTTTGGGATTCATGGAAGAAGAAAACCTAATACAGTTGAAGGAAAAAGCTTGGGAAAATTTACTGTAGAGTATGAGTGACTGCCTTGTTTAGCGACCATTCGCAGGTAGTGGGAAATAATAATTTTGCAACATTTACAACATTTGCAAATCTGTAATGCAAAGGACAGCTGAAGTAAGATAATAAAATGAGGAAGTTCCACTTAGTGACCACTTTGTCAACAACTGAGTTGCTGGTCTCATTTGTAGTTGCTAAATGAGGACTATCTGTATATGTTCAACATGACACATATATTTTCTGAGGAGTGTAGTACCCAGTGCAGACAAAGATCCTGCACATAATACATACTTTAAGTATAAACACTTCGCTCTGTATAGGTTATGATTAATCTGGAAGGACTGACATTGGCATTCTGAGAAAGAAGGAAATCCCTCCTCTTTGTGCTTGTGTGTGTGAAAAAGGCTAAAACATAAAGTACTATTAAGCCCAGTTTTCATAGAAATCTAATATGCAAAACCTATACCAGTGATGGCGAACCTTTTAGAGACCGAGTGCCCAAACTGCAACCCAAAACCCACTTTTGTATCGTTGGGTGCTGGGTTGGGCGTGGGCCATTGGGTAGGTGTGGCCCATAGGGTGGGCATGGCCCATTGGGTGGGTGTGGCTTTAGTGGTAACAGCAGACTGGGTGGGACTAAAAAGTTCAATCAATGAATTCTAACTTTGCGAAATCTTTTTTTTCCTACAAGAAGTTGAAATTGATTGATTGAACCTTTTTTTTTTTTGGCGCACGTTGACGGAGGCCTAAAGCAAAAGGTTTTATAAAACCCAGCTGAAGGCCTAGGACTGGGGCAACGGTGCGCGTGCCACCAAGGACTTCTGGTTTTTTTTCCTGTTTTCTCCTGCCTATCCTAAGAGCAGGAACAAGTGGTTTTCTAGGCTTTAAAGATATTTACCTCTTGGCTTGTGATTTTTCATTTATTTTTCTGCTCAAAAAGATATTTCTTTAAAATTTTTAATGAACAGGAATACAATGCAAATTACTCTAATTTCCATTCTTAAAATCTTTCAGCTGCTCAAATAGTATGTAAACTATCATGAGAAAAATCCAATCATTCCCCTTCTCCCTAGTGTTGGTAGTGTGAATTACAAGCCATTTTGAGGAATCTTGCTTCTAAAGCAGGGGTGTGAAACTGCCGGCGCATGGACTGGATGCATCATAGCGAAACCGCATCCTTCCCATTGCTGGCAATGGCAAAAAAGTTGCGATATGTTGCAACATGTCATGTGACATTGCATTCTTGACACCCCTGTTCTAAAGGCTTCCCTCTCCCAATCCAACCTCCCAAACAGGGGAAGCATCCAAATTTTGCTGGGGAATGATGACCCCTCCACTGATGTCACTTGCTGCCTTTAAGGCAATTGGAAGCGAAATTGCAGCCTCCAGATCCAGAAAATTGCTCACCTTCAGCTAGGATGACAAGTAACTTAATCCAGAGCGAGACTATGTTCCTAGTTTCAGGTGTTGTCCAGTGGTGAGAGTGGTGGATTTTTCTAGAAATTTAAGCAGGAAGAATTGCAAACGTTTTCTGCAGGAAGCTGGGACAGGCCTCTGTTCTGGATGGCTTGTTCTCAAAGTGAAATTAAATAAAATAATAGGAAAAATAAAATTAAAAGGCATGCCTTTTTTAAAAAAAAGTGTGAATGGCATAACATGCATTGGGACCTTAATATTGTCAGGAAACAGCTTTTCCGGAAGCTATTAAGAAATTAAGCTGTTTTGAAATCTCTGCTCTATGGATATGTCAAGATTTAAATGCTAGATGCTATTCTTACAATAATAGGCTGGTCCTGTAAAATAATTCCTTCCCTACTTGCTATGTAAATCCCCTCTCCCTCATGGATGGAAGGAGTTACAAAACCACAAATGTTATATGCCTTTCAGGATGTCTTCTTAATCATTTGCTGTGGTTTCCCCTCTCACCAATTAAATGGAGGACTCAAGAGTTTTTTTTTTTCAATGTTTGTTTGTTGCAGTCAAAACAATGAAGTATACATTGGCATCTGAAAAACAAACCCATCAATTATGGATGGAGAGAGCAGTCTGCAGGTTTCCAAATACATTTTATTTTAAACTGGAATTTAAAGGCCCCACTGCAGAACAAAGGGTGTCCGAGAGGCATCAGGAATTTAGATGGAGGGATTTTCCATGCAGGTAATCCTCAACTTATAACCCTTCATTTAGTGACCATTCAAAGTTAAGACAGCATTTTGAAAAAAGTGAGTTATGACCATTTTTCACACGTATGACAGTTGCAGTACCCTCATGGCCATGTGATCAAAATCCAGACACTTGGCAACTGGCATGTAATATATGACAGTTGCAGGGTCCCAGGGTCATGTGATCACCTTTGGTGACCTTGGCAAGCAAAGTCAATGGGGAAGCCAGAGTCAGTTTACAACTGTGTTACTAACTTAACAATTACAGGACAGTTGTAAAATGGGGCAAAACTCAACTCAACAACTGTCTTGCTTAGCAGCAGAAATTTTGGGCTCAATTGTATTCTTAAACTGAAAATTAGTTGTACTTGCAATGACCTAGAGACAATCATATCCTGAAGATATTTATTTTTTTGTGACCCCCTGATGTTTCCTCTCCTCTCATTTTATCCTCTGCATTGGAGAGAGACAGGATTAAATTGTCCTTAGGTATACTGGCATTAAAGGAATGTATTCTCTTATTCTGATAACTGTATGTTGTACACCACACCTAGATTAACTTTCTTGTGAGAAGAGTGATTATATGGCGTTTAGTGTAGTGCAGGGGTCTTCAAACTTGGCCCTTTTATGACTTGTGGCCTTCAACTCCCAGAATTCCTCAGCCAGCATGAATTCTGGGAGTTGAAGTCCACAAGTCATAAAAGGGCCAAGTCTGAAGACCCCTGGTTTAGTGGTTAAGGCACCAGGTTCAGAGACTGCAAGTTCTAATCCTGCCTTAGGCAAGAAAACCAGTTGAGTGATTTTGGGTCAGTCACTCTTTCCCTCAGCCCAACTAATGGGACTGCTGGTGTGTGAATAAGAGGAGGAATTAGGTTTTGTCAGAGTACTTAAGTTAATCTCTGCAGTTATTAAGCAAATCATGCAATCATTAAGCATATCTGGTTTTCCCTATTGACTTTGCCTGTCAAAAGCAGGCTGGAAAGTTTCCAAATGGTGATCACCTGACCTGGGAGAGTGCAACTATCATAAATACATGCCAGTTTCCAAAAACACTTGAATTTTGGTCATGTGACCAAGGGCCCGCTGCATCGGTGGTAAGTGTGAAAAATGGTCAGGGGTCACTTTTTAAAGTGCTGTTGTAACACTGAATGGTCACTAAATGAATGATTGTAAATCTAGGACTACCTGTATTCCAGAAGAATACTAAGCTTGCATCCAAAGGGAAGCTGAACATGGATTTGGTAGCATTGCCAAGAGCACTAAACTTTGAATCAAAAAGATCCTGACTAATATACTTAAGACCCACTGATCAGTCTCTATCACAATTTGGGGACCAGGTGAAAGTCATATCAAGGCAGCATGGGGGGGGGAGGGGAGAGAGAAGGGAAATACTGCGAAGGCATCACTTGTACTGAGATTAGATGCAAAGAGGTAAAGGTCCTAAGGAGAGCAACAAGTTGACAAAGTCGCAAATGCGATCCTGTGGATTATGTGCAACGTGGGTCGCTCTTTTCACCTCAGCCTGCTTCTAAATTTCAGACAAAAGGGTGTGTGTGGGGGGGAATGGAAACTTGTTTTCCAGTCTTCGAGCCTACAGCGGGGCATCTGAGATCTTTCAGTCTGTTATTAATATTGGTAGATAAGCGTGGCGGGGGAAGGGCTTGGAAGGAAAACCTTTTCTTAACAACTCTCATCCGGCCTTTCTGCCCGCGAGATTCCCGATTAGTTTTCTTTTAAGAATTGGAATGGTAGGAAAAGTCGTGCGAAGTTTCTCTCACTCCCCCCCCCCGGAGTCTCTTCCAAACCACGGCACATCATCATCACGCGTAAAAGTTTTCTTTCGCAAACCGTCACGAGAAGGAGAAGCCGCAGCAACAGCCCACCGCTTCCTTCTTAAAAAAAAAACTAAACTTCTTAAGAAAAGAAAAAAGCCGAGGGAGGGGTGGGGGGTGGTGGAAAGAACCCAGCTCAGTCACGTGACGAAGGGGAGGGGGGTGGTACGGACCTGGCTCCCAGCCAGTGGCAGAAGCTGATGGGAGGAACCAACGGAGCGTGCAAAAAGCCAACATGACTAACGGATCGCGGAATGGTGTGAGTCCTTATGTGCTTGGATCTCCCGGAATGTAAGAGGAGGCAACCCGGCGGCTCTTTTCAGTCTCCTGCCTCCGAGTGGATCTGTGACTCCCAAAGCAGAGCTCTGCTGCTTTGGGGAAGGGTTAAGGAAGGATAGAACATGGCCTGCATTTTGAAGGTAAATCTCTATCTGTTGCTTGGATGGTTCCAAAGAAAGGAGAGGTTGAGAAATAAATAACGCGAACGAGTCCCGTTCGCTGCTCCGAGAAGCCCCCCCTACCACCACCCCCGGCTGCATTTTAATTGGAAAAAAAAATCTGATTATTATTTTTTTCTCGGTACCTCTCTTCTCCCCGGCCAGCAATCTCCGCTGGAAAACGGAATGCCGAGAGATTTTCAGTCGCGCCGCCGATCCTCTCCTCTGCTGCTCTTGTTCTCTTCCTTGCGCCGTCGCTACTGCCATCTCTCAAAGCTAGTGGGGATGGGAAGGAAGAAGGAAAAAGAAGCGGCGCCGAATGCGGCAGTGGAGACAAGGCAAGGGACGGGGAGGGAAAACCGCTGGCCGATTCCATCCAGACATTAACCTTACACCGCCGGGCGCCTGTAGGATCCGCGGCGGGGAGAGGATCCGTCCTTTCTCCTCCTTTTGGGAATCTATGGCGCGAATCTCGCGCTGTTTTCAGATGTACAAGTTGCTCCAGAAGCGCGCACATAACGCACATTTCCCCCGTCCCTCCTCTTGTCTCGATTTCAGCAGAACCAAAAACGTGTCCCTTACTCATCGGAGGCAGGCGCCCTCCACAGCCTCTGGTTTCTTCTGCCCTTCTCCCTCCAGAAGGAGAGAAAGGAACCATAACCAAATCCTTTCTGCTTCACTATCATCCCTTTGTTTCCGTCGCCTCTTGCTTTTGGACTAGTTTTTAGATCAGAAGTAGGTTGACACCCAAGAAGGAGTTGAATCCAGTAGAAGGAAACTGAGGAGGAAGAAAGGAAGGGCAAACATTTACATTAAAAAAAAAGAAATAATATAAATAAAATCAGCATTGGAAGTGCTCAATCTCTCCATACCTGTTAGGGTTAAAAGGATTTGAATCCTGTACTTTTTGGCCTTTTCTTTCCTACCTTTGCTTTACTCCCAAATCCACGCCAATAGTCCACTGAGCTGAGGTGGATTTACAAGCAAATTTCTTGATCGGTCCTTGGAATTTCCTACACAAAGCTTTGGGTTCCACTCAGCAGAATTGTTGGTTGAAATAAATTTAGGTTGAATAAACATAGGTTGAAGTTCAGAAGGCCTTCGTCCAGATATGGAAATATTTTAATACCATAAAAGTTTTGTTAGCCACTAGATTCATATGATAAATGCAGCATCTTGTTTTCACAGGCCATCAGGGAGTTAGGAGAGGCTTACTTTATTGCAATCCTGTTTAGCAAAATAAAACTAATCTGCAACAAAATATCATCTAGCGACTCCAATTTTATTATTGGTTCCCCTTGTTTGCAAGTTACTGATTCTGCTGTGTTGGGAGAGGTTGTGTTAGAATGATAAAACTAATCAATA
Source organism: Crotalus tigris (assembly GCF_016545835.1). Lineage (NCBI taxonomy): Eukaryota > Metazoa > Chordata > Lepidosauria > Squamata > Viperidae > Crotalus > Crotalus tigris. The sequence goes on from NW_024100527.1 coordinate 1,470,837, forward strand.
CAGATATAATCTCAAGTGTGGTAGTCTTAATCTAAGACCAGTGCATTATTTCAGCATCCACAGAGACTTAACTTTTATTAAGCCAATGATTTCACTGGACAACCCCCTGCCCACTAAGAAAAAAATACACTATAATAAGAGAAAATGGGAAGGAAAGGAGGATAGAAAATGGGCAGTCCTAGGCCACTCAGAGTTTTAAACATCTTGTATTCATATACTTAAGCATATTGTTTTGTTCTTGGATTCAGTAATATGAAATCTTATGCTGTATCCAGATATCCAATTAATATTATTTACAACCAGGTCAGGAACATACTGATACCATTATTAAAAAAATGTTTTCAAACATTTAGGGAACATTTTGTTTAGTTCTTTTACCCTCCACCTCTCTCCAGGTTGTGTTCAGATTCCATGTTTAAACCATTTATGCTTTGATGTGATTAATATTGCCTAGATAAGCAGTTTCCAACCTTTTCTATATACCACACCCCTAGAACGCTTCTGATATATTCTCGCACCCCTTACAAAAGTTCGAATTATGCATATACACTATAATTTTGAAACTTCTAAACCCACGTTTTTGAACCCCCTGGAATATCGTCTTCCACCTCCAAGGGGTGCCACCCCCAGGGGGCACCTCCGGTTGGGAACCCCTGGCCTAGATGAAAGGTGTGATGGGAATCTCAGTGTCAATACTTTGAGAACTTTTAAACATAATAAAAACTAGAGACAACTATTTTTTAAAGATAAAAAGCATTTCACTAATTGCATATATTTCTTAATTCTTATATATTACATTTGGATTTTAAAATATAAAGCCTGTTCGCAGACTTAATTATAAATTAGTCTACCTCCTACTACTGAGATATAGCTTTTCCCGAATGTTGTGTCCATTTCTTTTCTATATTATAAAAGAAAAGGAAGACAAACAAGACAATAACCAAATATATTAGTTAGCTACCAATAATTTTATTAATGCAGAAAGGTATAACATTTTAAAAAGAAGAGATACTGGGTGATCAGTTTTATCATAAAGCAATTTTCACAGGTCCAGCAAAACTTCTTACACAGGAATGAAATTCAGTAACTAGATAAGTTTTATTTATATCAAGATGTTCTGATAATCTAATCTTTATTTTAAGTTTTCATGAATGGATTTTTGCAACAGAACCCCTTATTATTTCTCTCAGCCGACAAAAGAAGTAATGGCAACTCACTTCCAAAATCTTCCCATGAAAACTGCAGGGATTAGTGCAGAAAATGACCAGGAATCAACACTGACTCAAAGGCACCCAATAAATGTACTGTATTACATATGTATGTCAGCTTTGACCTAACTGAAATTTTGGCCTCCAATTTGAGTTCACATGTGAATGTTGAGCGTGAATAGAACTAAGCTATGCTTGGTTACTCTTAAGTTCCTTTAAAACTTTCCAATTAGACAAGCCAGTTGAAGGAATTAACATTATTAATAAGCAGCGATGAAAGGAAAGGAAATGTTTAGCTATAAATATTAAGGTTCTGAAGAGGATCAAAGGAGTGGCTGACTTTGATGATTCTTTGAGTGAGGTCCTCTTAAAGTTCACAGCAAAGCTGCCTTAATGTTGCATGCCACTCCAGTTGTCTTCTCCACCAGGAGCTACTGGACAGGCTGATGCAGGCTGGAAATGTAGCATAAAATACCTTTTCAGATCAAATTGTGTAACTTCTTTACTTCAGTGAGACAAATAGTGCTCCCTTTGGGATAGGAAGTTCTAGTCAGGCCCACCTCTTACAGGCTAGTGATTGTAATTCCCATTAGACATTGTTACTGGAAGGAGAGGAGAGTCCGGATGATCTGTCTAAAACCTTTCTTTGAAGCTAAGTAAAATTTGTCTTATTTTGAGCTTAACTCCTCATGATCCCTGTGAAATTTTCTTGGTAACAGTTATGTGTTACCGAAATACCGAACTTTTGTTCCTAACCCTACATGACAAATCTGAGAAATAACCAGCTACAGGCAGTCCTTGATTTACAACAATTGAGGGAAGCCAGATTCATTTCATGACCCTGTGATTTTCTCAAGAACCGCAGGAAAAAAAAAAGTCATAACATTGGGCACAATCATAAGTTAACTCAATTAATGCTTAGTAATGGAAATTCAGGTCCCATTGTAGTTATACACTGAAGATTACCTATACTTTGTAGATACTGTATTCACTCTCTATGAATTGGGTCAATGATTGGCTCACTTTAATTTCTCTCATAACTTTTTACTCAGTTTAAGTATTCAAGGAAACTAAAAATTAATACCGAAAACTGAGAAGATAACAGTTTCAGAATACAAAGCAAAACCAAGACAAACGCTAATGACAATTTTCTGCAAAATAAATTAAACACCACTTGCCAGTTAACTAAACGGTACTGAAACATGCTGCTGTATAGTTACAATTTGCTTATTTTATATCTGCCCCATCTCTGAATTGTGACCAGTGAGTTGACAAGTGTGGAGGGAGTAATTTTCAGCAAATTCCCCTTTAACCTATGATCGCAATAAAATATTTGTCACAAAGGATCCTTGACCTTGAATTTGTGGGTGGCCAATCAAAATTGCACCACGACTTTATAATTTCATGTGAATGCTGGTTATGTACATCATTATGTACATAATGTACATAATTCAGGATGATGATAGCATGTATATTGTTTACCGGACTTCATTCCTGTAAATTCAGAAGCCAATTGGCCAATTCCAGTGTTATGTTTCTTAACTTGCATATTTATAGGCAAATGTTTGCAAAGGTCACTGCATTTGCTTGTTCATTGTCATCAGTGATGGAGATCCTTGCAACAAAGCCTTGCCAAATCAGTATACACTCCTTTAATTGAAGGCCCACACTACAAATATTGGTCCCTGATTTGAATTATTTTGTCAGACAAATTATTTGTAAGCAAATAATTTGACCTCTCATTATAAATGTATACATATATATCACCAGTATGTTAAATTCATTGTTTTAAATGCAAGAAAAGAATGAATGGCAAATTTGACCCTTAACATGAGACAGACTGCATAAGATATAAAGAGATTAGACAAAATCTGAGTCTGAATACATTGTACTGCTCAATGTATTATTTTCCCCCATGGCTAATGTGAAGATGGTATAAATAGAAATAAAGGAATATAGATTTTCTTGTTGCATTCAGTTTGTGGAACTAGTTCTTATGGCTCTTGAAATCAGAAAAAGAGCCATATCACCCTCTAGATCTTCTTGTATGAATACTTATCTGTAACTATTGTTTGAGCATTTAGGGAAGTGAAAAGATAGTAATGATTCAAACAGTGATCTTTCTCATTATCAGTCAAAAAAACTCTTGGGAAATAGAAACTCCTTCATTCTGATATGGATTCATTACTACTTGACATAAACAAATACTTCTTAACTATGATGCTCTCATTCTTGGGATGACCAAATAAAGCATTCCAAATTCAAGATAAGATAGACTTGTCCTGGCCTATCTTCAGTGAGCTAAACCTGTATAAGGTATCTCACCCCGTGGAATGGAACATCAATCCAGACCTAACTGGTAGGGTGCTTCATTTTTCTGGATGTCTCTGACTGGCAAAAGTGATATAAGTTCTCTCTTTCTATATTTCTATATAGAAATATAGAAATTTCTATATTTGACTGCTGTCTCATGTTATGTTATTGTGTCATTTTTTAAAAAAATACTGCCTTGTAATAAAGCCACCTGAATCAAAAAAGAATTTGTGACCCAACCCTGTTGAGATGAGGACAGAGGAATACATTCACATTCTGGCTTACTAAATGACAGACATATTTCAAATTTCAAATATTGGGAGTATGTGCCTGAAAAGGTATTGCAAAATAAGGCTATAAAAGCATGATGGTTATTACATGGTTTGAATTCAAACTGATAAGCACTTAGAAAAGAATGCAGCAGACATTACTATGGTAGAAAGTAAGAGTCAGCAAGCTAGAAATTCCCAGTTTGGCTATGTTGCTTTAGGGAAAGCAAGTTACTTGCAGAAATGTGCACAAGCTATGATGCCTTTATCAAAAGGATGAAAACTGTTGTACTTTGAACTTTGTCCATTTTCAATGTATGTACGACATCATAATATACATGCAAAATGAGGAAAGAGTTGTATGACAGTAAAGTGATGGTGTTTTCTTTATGTGTGCCCCATTAGCCATTTGCTTGTCAAATCTGAAACTGATATGTGATGAGAGATGAGGAAATGGCTGTAGACTGTTTTGCATACCATAGTTTATTATGGTGGTTTCCCAACTATGAATCTTTTTAAAGGAATCTGAATTTATTTCTGCATTATTAGTTTATGAAGTATGGTGCAAGTTCATACTAACTTCTCAAGGGCTGTGTTTCCATCAGATATTCTATTGGTGGAAAGGTTTGCCTCTTCAACTCACTAGGCTAACAATTAGTGCGTGCATGGAGCACAAATATTGTAAATGTGACAAATTGTATTAGGCATGCCTTCCAAGTATTTACAAATCCCTAGCCCCAGCTTTGAAAAGCTATCGTATGTGGGTGGTAAATGAGATTCTGCTTGAGAAGGTGTTTGAGGCTTCCATAATCCTTTGCCAGTGGTCTGGAGATGATGTGAAGTGGTGGATATGAAGTTACAGTATTGCTTCTTGAATATTTCTTGCTACTTTTTACATAAATTATCTTGATCTGATTGTATATATTTTTCTTTTGCGAAGAATCTATCTATCTATCTATCTATCTATCTATCTATCTATCTATCTATCTATCTATCTATCTATCTATCTATCTATCTATCGGAATATGATTTAGCTTCTCATTTTGTTTTTTAAATTAGCACTGATGCTTTCCATTCTTGGAACCTGGTCACAATAAGGAAAGAAGGAAATGTTGATTAAACACTTGTATCGTGTGAATTGCTCTGAAAATAAATGAGTCAAAACAAAAGTAATCCATGACACTATCATAATGAAACCCAGCTGGCACTTTTTGTAGACTTCTTGGTCCAAGATAGCATTGCTTGTTTTGTTCCCGAGATGTCAGTCTTTCATAAATACAACACACAAGTTATTATGTGAAATTAGTTTTTTATTTTAAATTTATACACATGCAGGAACTAAATTTAAGAATCCAGAACAGGCCTCCCAGATTTGGGTTGCAAAGTTTGAACAACTGTTAGATGGCAGCAAAAAGTTCTTTGCCATCATTTTCCTGGTCCACTAGATATTTGCACTCCATATCTGGCAGCCGTAGCCGTAAAATATATTTCTATTATGAGCTCATTAATATTTCTTTTGGACGTTATGAACTTAATCCAAATAAAAGAATAATTGTTTTACAGTAAGATAGCTGTTTTATTTGCAACTGTTGCAAGATCTGTGTTGCATGTTGCAGCTCCTAAAGACATGTTGCAGAGGTCCCCAACCTTTTGGACACCAGGGACCAGTTCCGTGGAGAGAGATTTTTCCATGGACCGGAGTGAGCGTGGTTTTGTGTGCTGCCTGTATCCCGCGGATTGGGCTTTGCTTGTTTGTGCGGACCAGTTGGTGGCATGCCATGGCCTGGTACTGGTCCACAGACCGGGAGTTGGGGACCCCTGGACTACAGCATAATTTTTCAAAGCTACATCTGACTGCTACATATACCGCATATGAGTATAATATAATATATATTATCCAGATAGAACAATGCAGAGGATCTATGCGTAGTCAGAACAGGGAATTCATTAGCGGTTTGGAGTAGGACTGGAGAGACCTATCCCGGTCCAGCTTCGGCCATGAAGGTTCATACTGGGTGACTTTGGCGCTCTCTCTCTCTCTCTCTCTCTCTCTCTCTCAGGTCCAGGGTTGTTATTATAGATAGGCCTTAACTTACCACACTTTATTTAGTGACCGTTCAAAGTTACAACAGCACTGAAAAAAGTTACTTATGACCATTTTTCACATTTACAACTGTTGCCGTATCCCCCTGATCAAAATTCAGTTTCTTGGCAACTGACTCATATTTATGATAGTTGCAGTATCCCCGGGGTCATGTGGATTCACTTAAGAACAGTGTCACTAACTTAACCACTGCAGCGATTCACTTAACAACTGTGGCAAGAAAGGTTGTAAAATGGAGCAAGATTCACTTAACAAATGTCTCACTTAACAACAGAAATTTTGGGCTCAGTTGTGGTCATAAGTTGAGGATTACCTGTGTAGGGAAAAATATTCTGAAATTATCTGGCACAGATAGCTTATGTTATCTGCAGCTTTATTAAAAGAAATATTGCTTAATTGTTCTCTTTTCCATCTACCACCTACTTTGTAATTCTGTTGATTACAAAGATTTTAAAAATATATTTTTGAGTAGAAGCTGATTTTATATTTTGAGACTGCTTGCTGGATTCTTTTCCCCAAATCTTGGACAATCTTATGCAATCTAATAACTCTATTTGCATATCTACTATTTTTCTGAAGTATAATTTTAAGGTAGGAACCTATTATGGGTTGAATATCAGCAACATTTCCCCTCTCTTCCCCTCATTTCCTTCTCTCTAGGTTTTAACTTTTTTTTTTGCCTACTGAACAGTTTTGACACTTGAAAGCTTGCAAATGTAAAAAGTGTAGACCTTCAGCTGACCTAATAAAACTATTATCTTAATATGAATTCGGGAGCATAAAATTGAGTGTCAAAGAATTTAGCAGTAGCAGCAAAATTTGCTCAACTCCATTTTTAAAAAGCAGAAAGAACAAAACATTTTCATGAGGCGGGTACATACTGAGGATATTTTCCAGATTCATGCAGAAACCGAGCTGCTTGGAATGAAAATTGCTTGGTTTCTACATAAAAAATCAGCAGTGACATTGATTGACACTAAGGGTCCTACTTTAGAAGATCCATGTAGAACAAATACTGTACCACCGCCAGCCTTGTCACCAAATTAGATCTGGCTGCAAGGACTATAGTTTTCAAGCTGATCGATCTGGATTTTTCTCGATTTTGATTGAAGGTGAGTGTTCAAAGCCCAAATGTCTTCCTCCAATAAACTCTTCCTCCCCCGCTTTCTTTTCTCTCTCACACACAGACACTCACACAAAACCATATCAACACCAGGGGTAATAAATATTTTCTTCTGCTGTAATATAGAGGAAAGGAAGGGATTTCATCCAAGAAACAGTTAAAAGCCAGTGAATAATTTTGAAAAATTTCCCCCATTATATATTTTTCCTTTAAAAATATTTTAATATAAATGTTTATAATTGTGATAGCTTTTGTAGCAATCCCCCCAACAAAAGAAAACAAAAAGTAGAAGAAAACAAAACAAAATACAAAACAAAACATTATCATACAGTTGTATGGATTAAATAGTCACCTTCATCAGTTGCCTTAACATAGTCTTGAAAGAGAAATATGTTGGCCTGCATACAAACATACATAGATGCATGCATATGCACAAATACAATAAGCACTAAAGTGTGACACAGTGTATTGGGTATAATATTATATTTTATAGCTTCTTAAGATAATAACTCTTAAACAATTTTCATTCCAAGAAATCATTTTGAATCAATGAAAACAATTTTTTCCAACTTCTTATAAAACTATATAACTTTTACAACTATCTTAAATTCAGTCATAGAGTGTTCTGGAAGGTTAAAAAAATAGAAACAGGAAGGGGAAATGTTTCAGAATTTTGTTATTTCTGATATTTCTAAAAATGACATCTTTGAAAAGATCTCTGTTGGCTTAATCATTTGTATAGCAAATGGACACTATGTCCAATGTAAAAAATAACAAAACATTGTTGACAGATAACATAAAGTAGATTATATGGAAGAATGTCTTTGTCTCCTGATGTTATGGATATATATCACTGGATTATAAAACTGTTGCCACAAAAGATAAGGTAGTAGAGTTGGCATCTTGCATCTGCCTGGTTTGATCATGATGTGGCCTTCGTAATATCTCCTTTAGGTTTGGGCACTGTAAATAAATGAAGACTTACCAATCAAGGAAGTGTGGTATGACAGGGAAACCTTACTGTCCAAGATCAATTACTGAGTATAACTTGGAATTCTTGTATGGAGAACTACAAAGGTGATCTGTTGTTACTTATTTTGCTTTTTCCTATAATATATTTGTCGTGGAAATCTTAGTGGCTCTGTTGATCTGATTTTAAAGTTTATTGGGTGGTGATTGCAGTTTGAGAAATGCCTGATTTAAGTATCTTAAGTGTATATGACTGTATTGAAGGACTTTAAATGCCACTTGCCTTGTTTTATTACAGTCTCCAGAAAATTAGCCAACTTTATGGAGTATTCTAGAGTCGGATATTGAGAGAGTTATTAAATCTTGATTGAACTTTGTCAAAGCTTCTTGGCCATGAGTCCAAATAAAGATTATTGAGATCAGTAACTCTCAGGTAGACTAGTTTTGGGGTGGGATGACTTATCACTAGAAGCTAAGATTACCAAGCTAAAGCTGTCTTATTTTGATCGTATTGTGTATTCAGATTCCCTAGAAAAATCAATTATATCTACAGTGATTGGAGGTGATAGAAACCATTTTTTTAAATCCACCATAAAGTGTCATTTGAATATCCATGGCTATCCTATCCAGGATTCAATATCCCATGAACTTTATAAATGCTAATTAATTAACTAGCTAAAAATGTTTTCTAATGGAGCGGCTATTTCTGATTATTAAAATGTCTCCTAAAATCAAGAGGAGTTCACCAGCCTGCTTTTATATTTTTATGTTTCCTATGAATGTGCTGTAAATCAATTATGTGGGAAATATTCAGTGGAGTCCTAGTATTTTTCATTGTTGACAGAGGGATAAAGAAGATACGGTAAGTCTATAGATTGCTGACTTAACCCCCAAAAGGGATCTCCAAGAAATGTACTTGCTGACCATGTCTTTCTCCAGAAGTCTTTCAGATTTCAGTCAATTAAGTGAAGTCTCTTGTGTGCTGCTTGCAGGTGATTCTCTACCTGATACAATAGGTCAAAAACAAAATCAGAAGTCAACATCTTCCTTTTTGTCTGTAACCAATCAATTGTAAGTAATACTTCTCCACATAATCGTCTTTGCAGTATATTTAGCTTTAAAAGCATTTCGTTACAAGCATTATCATATGATGCTTGTCATGAAATGCTTTTAAAATTAAATTAAAATTATTATATTGTAATAGCGCAATAGACCTATTCCACGAATAGGTCCACAAAAGAATTATGTATTTAATACAACTATAACAGATGCATCTCAAGCAAAAAAAGAAAAGTTTTATGCGAACATTCAAGAAGTGCTACTATAAATGCCCATGTGGGGAGATTTCAACACTAAAACTGCACCCTGGCTACAAGTAATTAATTATCCAAATTACAGCTAATCGGTAAAGTCTTAACAGGTAAAGTCTTAATGGGAATATCTGTGTTTTTCTATTAATATACTGCTTATGATATAATTGATGTGGCTACTGTATAATCCATTTGGTAATGTATATGCCCAAGTAGCATTTGGGTTGAACACACCATGATGCCCTCATCCAATTTTCTTGATAAAACTGCAGCATTTCTTTCTCCAGCCAACAATTTTCTACTTCTTTGTTATCAATTTTAGTGTTTAAATCTCCCTATATTTCTTATGGACACTTGTGGTAGCATTTCTAGATTGTTAGCATAAAATGGTTCTATGATAGAAGGCTTATGTTTAATAATAGTGGGGCCGATTGGGAAAATAATGGAATTTTGTGTTAAATTCTTTCAATCATTCTTCAAGGACAATGTCCAAAATTCCTTGAGTATCAAAAAGATTCACTGGCTTGAAATTTTTCTACCGTCGCCATTGCCTTGCTGTTATTTGAGCTCAGACAGTTTTGAGGTTAGCAGCAAGTTGGGTGGAGTGGTTTTGCAGGTTAGCAGCCCAGAATAGTACCGGTATCAATGTCCAGACGGAATAACTAACCCCAGCCTAGGTGATGGCAATTTTCCTGCCTAAAGTTTTCTCCTTAACACATGTTGGACTGCTTTCCAAGTTGTAACTTATAACTGGTGAGAGTGGAAATCTGTACTTTCAGACTTGCAAGAATGATGTCAACCCTTCCAAGTAAATCAAATAATGAGCACAACCAGATAAACTAATTCTACTTTGTAAGGCTACATTAACAGAATCTTGCAAAGAAGTCTGTAAGTACAAAATTCTGCCACCCCTTTTAGCTACTTGATAATTAAGGCGGGTCCTTCATACGTTTTTTTCTCTGACTGTTAAGCCATTGGGGACTTCTGGCTCCTCAGGATCATGCATTCTAAGTTGTGATTTATTTATTTATTTAAAAAAGCAAATAGAAAAAAAATCCCTGGTATCTTTGAATAGTAAAAAGAAACAAGCTAGAGGATTTAGGATGTATCAAGCCAGAAATATTACTGGAAGATAAGATTACCAAGCTAAAGCTGTCTTATTTTGATTGTATCGCGTATTCAGATTCCTTAGAAAAATCAATTATGCCAGCAATGGTTGGAGGTACTAGAAAATAAATCTAGAAAAGAACACACTGGGTAGATACCATCAGAAAAATGCTGTTTTAAACCTAGAAATATCAAACTCAGTTGTAAAAACAGTGGAAAGAATGGAGGAAACTAATCTATAAGACCTCTGAAATGCAGATGCAACTAAACAGAGGTATTTTGTATATTGCATTGTCCATGGGTGACCTTGAAAATTAAGCCAAGGGATTGATGACCCGTGGTGACACAGTGGTTAGTATGCAGTACTGCAAGCTACTTCTGTTGATGGCCAGCTGCCTGCAGTTTGGCAGTTCAATTCTCACCGGCTCAGGCGTCCATCCTTCTGAGGTCAATAAAATGAGGATCCAGATTGTTGGGGGCAATATGCTGACTTTGTAAACCGCTTAGAGAGGGCTGTAAAGCGGTATGTAAGTCTAAGTGCTGTTGCTATTGCTATTGAAGAAAAGCTTAGAAGAAGATGCTTCACAACATGGAGACAAACATATATTTTGTATTAAAGCAACCACTTTCTTCCTCTAGAGTTGCACAGCTGCTTTCTGAGCTATTCCTGGCTGTCTCCACACACTGATGCATAGAGAGTTGTGCTTGATTTGACAAACTTTTCCTTACCTTGTAGAGGCCCAAGAAAAATAGCAAAGAAAAGCAAAGAAACAATATAATTCTCCATTTCAACTGAATGTCTTAGGCTTTATCTTCTTGTGCCTTCTTTCCCTATTATGCCTACTTTCCCTAACTTGGTATGTGTCTGAATTGCAGGATCTAGAAATCCCAGCCACCTTGGCGAAAGACTAACAGACATTTTTGAATGTATCATCTGAGCCAACACAATACATTTGTGAAAAGTTTCCCAATGAACCTCTTTGGAAGTATTTACATCTTGCCCTGTTACATTCAGTGGGTTTAGTTTTGAGTGATCATGTATAACATTACATAAAGAAGTAATGTAGTACCTAGGTCAGTGGTGGCAAACTTGTGGCACGCGTGCCAGAGGCGGCACTCAGAGCCCTCTCTGTGGGCACATGTGCCATTGCGGCAGCCTTGTTTCCCCCGACCCCCTCACTAGCAGCCCCCCTGGAGGAGTCGCCCCTGAGCATGGCCCACAACGCAGCCAAGGACATGGCAGCCAGGCAGTGTAGACAAGACTCTGCCCTCACATCTCATCGTGCACAGTTGATGCTGCGGGGTGCGGACAGAGGTCGTGGCCTCCATGGCGCTGCTCGGCTGCCTGGGAGGTCTGTGTCGGGCCCTGGAAGTGGTGAGTGTCCCTGCAGGCAGGCAGGGCGGGGGACAGGGTGGGGGCGGAGCAGGGGCAGGGCCAGTTTTGGGGCACTTGGTCTCTAAAAGGTTCGCCATCACTGACCTAGGCGTTCCATTTATAGATTCCAGGTCTTGTCAGTTTTATCTGTGCAATAAAATACCTCCTATGTCCAGGTCAGACTCAAGATCTCACTTTATAAGACTTTCTGCACTTTATAACTCTATCAGTAATATTGCATGGCTTGATTATTAGTTGTGCACTATTCCCATCTACAGTAAAACCTGAAAATAATCTCTCTCTCTCTCTCTCTCTCTCTCTCTCTCTCTCTCTCTCTCTCTCTCTCTCTCTCCCCTCCCCCCTCCCCTCCCCCCTCCCTCCCTCACACACACTCACTCACACACACAAATAAATACATAAAGTTTTATTTCTCAACTTTTCTATCTGGGACATATATCTTAATATATATAGGAGTATGCTTTATGTTGTCTTGCAGAAGTTAACAGGTATCAAGTGGATTGTGTCTTTGTTGCATTTATTCTGTACATCATCATTCTGAATATGATTTAAAATAATCATAAAATGTTGTTGATACAGAACTTATTTGGGCAACAATGTAGCCTAAGTTAGAATTAACCACTAACAAGTTTGTTTTTTATTTCTGTGAAATCATGGTATTTCGTGCCTAGCTTTTTAACATGAAGCCTGTATGTCTGGGCTGGAAAACTTAATGAACTATAAAAGGAAACGAAACATTGTGTGGAAAACTGATGTTGAAGGTTTATTTGGTGGAGTGTGTTGTTTCTTGTGCTGTTGCCAGATTAGCATATGATATAATTGCATATGAGATGCAATACTGGCTGGCTGTTTTTAATCAGCTTTGCATCCTTGGGAAAGAATGTAGAAGCTTTCAAGTTCCTTTATTATGTTCGCTTTCCATTTTATACCTTTTTATCTTTCATCTCATTAAAAATTAAATGTGGGATTTGCATGGGCTCAGACATTTATAGATGTGGACTACATTAATATTTAAACTGTTACATAATGGCACAAACTGACTGAAATGGCTTGAATATAATTTAGCATAAATTTAAGTGTTTTGTCTGTGATGCAACCAACTTGTTATTTCAGGAGAAGTCTGGATGGAAATTTTGTTGGTTGCATTCAAAGTTCACTAAATTTTGTAAAATGAAGATGTACTGCAACTGCTAGCAGTTTTGGAGTATTTGGATCTCTGGGCAAGATACAATAATTCATTTGTAAAATCAAGAATTGGTTTTCCACAGCAGGCAGTAAATCTGGTACATCACAAGATATGTTCAATTGCTTGTTGTTTCAAACTTTTAATTGTTAATTGTTACTTGTTATTTGTGCTGATCAGCTTGATAATAATGTTTAAAGTGTGTTATTTTTCGTTGTGTGAACAGTGTACTTGTTTGTTTTCCTAAACCTCTATCTCTTCTACAAAGAGCACATGTGCACAAGTTAAGCTTTGTCTATAGGGCTTCAGCAGGTCCATTCAGCACTGATAGCAGGAGCTGTCAACCAATCTCGTATTCCCCTTTCCAAAGTCTTACAACAAGACCATAAAATACTTCTACAGTTAATAAGAAATTTCTTTTCCTTATCACCTGGTGTGCCCAGTTAGCTGTCTCCATCAGGAAAAAGATTGTAGCTTCTTTTGAGAACAGCGTGAACCTATTGATGGGAAAATGGAAACGGAAATCAATTATTGTTGCTTTTTTCACTTTTTCTGTTTCCAAAACCCTCAGAATCTTCTTTACTTTCTGCCGTCATTGTCTGCATGGAATCAGGTAGGCCTCTGAGAAAGGAAATGAGTCTGCCTATATGGCTATGCAGGTGGTCCTTGACTGATGGCAGCGATTGGGATTTCTGTAGCTAAGCAATGTGGTTGTAAGGCATCACTTAGCTATGACAATACCAGAAATCCCAGTTGCCATCATTAACTGAATCCCACAATTGTTAACCTTCTGCTGGTTTTTCACAACCAAGTGAAAGGGGAAACAGGCAGGAAATTGCAAGCCTCAACTTACAGGCAAGTTGGCAAGCAGGTAAGTGGAAAAGGGCACAAGAGGTTTTGCAGAGGTCTAAGGTGTGAGTTTTAAAAACTTCCTTAATTGATAGCAAGTTTATGGCCAAACAGACTTCAGGGGAATGTGATTTCAACATTTAATAAACTCTTAGGAAAATTAGTAAAATACAAGCAGTAGAAAGCAACATTGTGCCTCTGATATCAGTTAAGAAAGGTCTCTATGTCATAGGTATGCATATTATGTCTGTCATAGGGTGTGTAGACCTCCCCACATACAGCTGACTGCACAGAATCTGGTGTCATATGAAAGCCAAGGAGTATACAGTGCATGTGTGAAAGACTTCTGGAGTATGACCTTCCTTATTATACTTGCAGAGGGAGGTTAGTAATTGACATCAGGAGCACAACCTCAAAAAGAGATGGGGTGCTTACAGCTATTTGCACGGAGAGTTTAGTGATGCCTGAGTAGGGCTAAAGGTTTTTCAGTTGGCAGTGTAAAAATCGGAATGGGATACTCAGGTCAGGCTTTCTTTTACTAAAGAAAAAGAGCAAAGGGGTGACTGTCATTAAAACTGAAAATGTCAGACGTGTCCATCACGATCAGCAGTTGATAACGGAAAGGATCTATAAAGACCTCTGAACTGCAGTTGGGGTTAGACTGGGAGTACAGACTGAGATAGCCAGTTTGATGTAGTGGTTAAGTCATCAGACTAGAAACCAAGAGACTATGATGTCTGATCCTGCCTTAAACACAAAGCCAGCTGGATCACATGCAGCCATTCACTTTGTCTCTCCCCTAGGAAGGAGGCAATGCCATGCCGCTTATGAAAAACCTTGCCAAGAAAACTGCAGGGACTTGACCAGGTTGTCTCCAAAAATCCAATACCATTGAAAAGAAAAAAAAAAAAGACCGTTCAGTTAATGCTGGATAGTTAGTCTTAAAAAGGATGACAATGCACGACATTTCTTTCCCTATTTTCATGACCAGGAAGGATAGAATATATTATGATGTGTGCCTAAATCAGTGGTTCTCTTGTGGGTCGGGACCCCATTTGGGGTCAAACGACCATTTCACGGGGGTCGCCAAACAACGCAGTCCGCCATTTTTTTCCCCTTTTCCTTAGCTGTGCTACTCCCTTTTATTCTATTAGCTTTTGAAAGCCAATAGAATAGACACTCTTGAATAAAGTCTAATTCTATTGGCTTTCAAAAGCCAATAGGAATTGTCCAGGCTGTCTCTGCCCTGCTGAGCCTGCCAAAAGTCCCATTCTACAAACGGTGCTGCACCAGTTGAGTAGTCCTCAACTTACGACCGGTTGAGTAGTCCTCAACTTATGACCGGTTGGGGGTTGCGGCATTAAAAAGGTTGAGAACCGCTGGCCTAAATAAATGTAATTGCGTAAATTAGCTAGAACGTAAGCTACTTTGGTTGGCTATGAAAGGCATGTTCATGTTACTTCATGGATTAGCATACTCTTGATGTTAATTTTCTCAGTTTTTATCAATGCAGTTCAGCTGTTCAGTTGTTTCAATCCACACAGTTTTGCAAGGATCGGTACATGCTGCAGAGTTCAAATGGCTGATGGAATTCCTATGGTAAGTCCAGGAAGAAAAGTAATTGCTTTGATCCAGAATATGTTTGCGTTCCTTCTTAGCTAAAATAATATCTTGCTGAATAGAAGGAGGAAGGGGAGAAGACTGCTTTTAAAGGATTGAAAGCGTGGTTGTTTTTTTTCCTATTGCTTTTCATACTTTTTTCCCTTCTTTGAACTGTATGCTTGTGGGATCCATAATTGTTGGTTTTGTAGTAATTGCAACAGGTGTGTTACCTAGAGCTTGCAATTCATTGTTGTGGTTTTGAACATAGAAGGGAAACAATACAGGTGTATAGTTGTTAATTCACCATTAGGAAATAAAATACAGTCCTCCTTGGCCTTCCTTCCTTTTTCAAAGGAGCTACTGTTTGGGTATGCAAAGGAGAGCTGCTTATTTAATCCTGAAAGTAATTTCTGGGAGCATGGGCTTAGTAGCTGTTCTCTTTCTAACTGGACTTCTTGTAAGCTCAACATTTTCCATGTAAGTCACAAAAGAAAGCAATTAAATATAACAGATGTCAGTCTCTGTTGGAAAATCCAAGAAAATTAATTTAATTTAGCTCATTTTCTTTGATGCACGATGGCAGGTTCAAAGCACTGTAGCAAAGCAAGTTTTAAAGCAACATATGTTTTGAAGCTCTGGCTTCAGAAATCCATAATTAATAACATATTTTATTTTTTATTTTTTTAAAAAAGTAGCTTATGGCTAAAACTTTCTTCTTGTATTCCCTGAAAGAAGAAATAACGAGGTTCAAAGCTTGGGTTTAATTTATATTTTTAACTACTAGAATTCTTTAACTAGTCCCCATGAACTCTCTAGGGTTATGCTTATAATTGGCTTCATCCACTACTTTGATTTTTCTGAGTTATTGCGTATTTTTATGTCAGGATGGCAACACATATAAATAATCATTGCAATGATTTTGTTCCCAGTCATCTATTTCAGAATTAGGAGCCTGAATAATGTCCTCCTGGAGATGCTCTCCTATAAAGGATCTTATTATATGGAACATCTTTAGCATCTGGAGTCTTATCAGTTTTTACATTTAGAAGGCTGCAGAAACTGCACTAATTAGGAAGAAATTAAATCACAGTTATTCACAAACTCACAAACTTGACAGGTGTAGAGACTGTATGCTTATCAAAATGCCAAGAGATTTCAGAACTTGCGTGAAGAGCCTAAACTAATTCTGCAGCACAGAAAAAAATGGTCTGATTTTCTTTTGTTTGTTTTATACAACGAAAATGAGGCATGCTTAATATTTGCATCATATTTCTGCTGGCTCTCAGAACTTATTTTTTGTTTGATATTGTTATTATATTAATGTTGGGAGCTGTCCAGAATTTGAGTTTAGGATGGGCAACTGTACAAGTATTTTAAACAAATAAATTAAATAAATCTGTTCAGTACATTATTTATACCACCAAGGAATGACTGGGTAGCCTCTGCTGAAAGGCCACAACAACTATTTTCTCCTGAGGCTGTGTGCGCCATTGTTAGACATTTCTTCAAACATTTAGCTGAACTTTGCTTTCCTTTAATTTCTACCTATTTTTTATTATTCTGCCTTCTGGACCAAGAGAGAACAGTTCTTCTCCATCTTCTTTGTGATAGCTCTTCAGATGTTTGAAAAGAGCTATTATGTCACATTTTAATTTTCTCTTCTCCAAGCTAATCATCCCTAGTATTTTCTCCACAGGTATTGTTTTCTCTCACCACGTTATCACCTACCTGAGTAAAAATTCTCAGGACTCTATTGCAAGAAAAGATCTCTTCTGACAATATACAAATTATTGCTTTGAGCGGATTGAGCTAATGCATTACTGAGCTAATGTATATGAGGTTATTGTAAGATTTCAAATGAGTTACCTAAATACTTGAGAAGGAATGGGTGAACAAAAATATTCTGCAAGGTACATTGGTTCTCATTCTCTTACTCTGTTTTTTTCCTAATAATTTTTATTGAGGATTATATTAAACAGATAAAACTTAAACAAAAAAAGCTAACACAAAAATGCATTAAAAAACAAAGTGCAAAAAATGAAAAAAAATGAAAAAAATTACACCATGTTATAGAAAGCTGCCTGAACACTAGATGTTGAGATCTGGTGGTCCTAATGTACTGCATTTTTAACATATTTAAGCTCTTTAGACTACTCTTCACAAGTGTGTTGGCGATATCCTGAGAATTACTAACATTTTCACATATATATGTTTGCAAGAATATATATGAATGCAAGAAATAACTCTGTTATGGTAGTGTCCCTGAAGAGAGTATATAGCAGCGGTTCTCAACCTATGGGTCACGACCCCATTTGGGGTCGATCGACCACTTTTCGGGGGTCGCCAAAGGCGACGATCTGCCATTTTGTCCCCTCCAGGGGCGGTGTCGCGCATGCACGCCGCGCACGGGGGTGGTGCTGCGCCTCCGGGGGGCGGCACCACGCATGCGTGCTGCGCACGGGGGCAGCGGCGCACGGGGGCGGCACTGCGCCTCCCAGGGGCGCCACCGCGCACGGGGGCGCCCCCATGCGCGCCGCGCATGCACATAGCGTTTGTGTGACGGGGGTCGCCGTCACACAAACGTTGAGAAACGCTGGTATATAGGAAGCCAACATCATTGCAGGACGTAGGTCTGAGCTTGGATATCAGTAAGATCAGATCTTCCCAAGCAAATAATTGGAGGCAGTTACTTGACTTATTTTTTATATGGTGGTTCAGAGGATCAAATGAATTTAGGTATTATAATCTCCTCCTAATCCTTAGAATAGGTAAGGAAGAAAATCCGCAGAAGAATTCATTAAAAAGAACTAGTATTTATGTCTTGGTATCAGGCAGATTGCATTAAAAAGAAAAACAGTAGCTTCACTCCGTATAGCAGCTTTGTTCTTTGCCAGTATAACTCTGTATGCTTTTTTGGAATCAAATTGCAGCCCATTTTCTGTTCCACCTTTCTGAATACATGTGATTATTTCAGAACAAGGGAAAAGATGCTACAGTTTATCAGTTCAGATCTTTGAATTAACATGCAGCTTTGTTTGCTGTGGCTGGAAGCCAACTTTAAGCCATGGTTGCTTGAGAGTCGTGAGACTCCGCTTTGCTTTGCTTTTTTTTCATTTTGGAGATGGGCTCACTGATTTGTAGCTAGCAACAGTGTTGATTCTCCCAAGAGCCCCATTGAAAGCTCATATTCGGGTTGATTAACATTTTCGTACAGAGAATGTGTGGCTTTGTGAGATTGTAGAACAGCAACTTCGAATGCGGGAGATGTGTACAGCTCATTAACAATAGACTATTTCCACCATAATAGAAGTCAATGGACGAGGGAATAGTTTACGAATAAGGTATTTTTTATTAGAAATGAGAATGTGATGAAGTTGGAGGGATTGCATCCTTTTTTCCTTCCTAAAATCATCTTTTGTAAATAAGTGAATTTTTCCAGTAAGATAAGTTATAGCAGGATACAGGTAGTCCTTGACTTACAACTGGTCACTTAGCAACCATTTGAAGTTACAGCATGGTAATCGTAAATGGTATTTGTGATTAAAGTTCTGATGGGGGGAATGACAGCTGTGGTCATGTGATCATATTTTTTGCATTTGGCAACTATGCATGTGTGCATGTATGCGTGTATGTGGGGGGGGGGAGAGAGAGAGACAGAAGCTGCATGATGGTCTAGTGGTGAAGAAGCTCTCCTCCCACCTGAAAGGTTGAGAGTTCAATCCTGAGCATTGACAGATGTTTCTCTCTCAGGGCACAAAGGGAAAATATCTGCTGTGAACTCCACATAGGCCTCAGGAAGGATATCCAGCCAGTAAAAGCTAAGCCCCATCTCTATATAAATTACAGCATATTAAAGTAACTTGCATGCTGAAAAGTTGAAATAGATTTGTATTTCTTATAATCTATGGGAGTATGGTTATTGCATTTTTGTCTAGTTCTTTCTTCTTCTGGGTTTTCTTTGATTAATATTTACTGAAGCCAGTTGAATACTGATAATTTTTGAAAATAATTGAGCTGGTAGAATGATTTACAGCTGCCAACTAATAATAATGTCTGTACTAAGCGTTTCTTCAGCTAATCCAGGTTCGTAGAACAGAGTGACAGTAGAAATGGAAGCCGGGTTTAAAATGCTTGAAGTTTCATGGCTGTTAGGTCATCTTTCTGCATCAAGTTAATCTTTCTATAAAAACAATGTGAACTATGAAACATCTCCAATAGTAGCAGAGATGTATTTTAAGGCCAATCAGATTTTTGATATGAGGGCTCTCTCCAATGTTCACAATCCCTTGAGTTTTTATATTCCTGTATGTATAGAAAAGTGCGTGAAAATGCTTTGAAAGGAGCCTTTTCATTCTGTTTCAGTTAGAATAAGGTGGAAAGCACCTTTAGGTTTTGTTATCTATTTTAAATAGCTAAATTGATAAATCTCTTCATGCAGTTACATAAATGGAATATACGTTATTTTACTTGCTTAATCAGTGTCATATTTGTTTAAATTTTGTAACTATTTACCTCAAAGCACAAAATACTTGTCTTCATTTTCAGCTTGCCAACTAGTGATCTTATTCTGTTGCACAGCAACCTTAAAGAGATCAGTGCCATGCACACATACACACATAATTAAAATTTATTTCATTTTCCACTTTCCTCCTTTCTTTTCTCCTAACTGCTAGTATTATCTAAAAAGAAATTCATGGTGTATTTTAACTATACCTCTAGTAGCCTCTTTCGTTCCATTAGTGTGCCAGAGAAAATGCAGGAAACGCCAACTGGAGTTGGAACTAATTCACTGAATTAATAAATACATTTAAATGGATGATCCATTTTCTTCCATTTTAATTAGAAGTATTGCTCCATTATCTTAGAAGTACACAGTTCTGATGCTTATAGTGGAATGTTGAGAGTTCATTTCAACAGAAACCAGGCCAGGTGTTGAAAGATGGGCAAAATAAGGGTGAAACTACATTGGATTACATTAAAAATAATTTAATTGGAAAATTTAATATTTTTATTCCCCTTGAATTCAATAGTTTCTCCATTCTAATACATAACGGAATGTATTTAGTAATAAAGTTAAATTAAAAGGAATCAGTTCATGGTCACCTGCTGCTACATGTGTACCATAAAAAGATTATAGCAAGATTTAATTAAAGGCTTATCACAGATCTTACTTACAGCACAAGGTTTATGTAATGTGGGCGAAAGAATTGGAAAACAAAATTGGGATGGTACATGGCCCAGCAAATTTCATTTATGCATAGCTCAACATAGGTTTGCAATTTATCACTTTTTAGGATGACAATGTTCTAATTGCTTATGGTGCATAAAATAAAGAAAACAATCTTGACACTTTCAGTCTGTACATAAGATATAGATAATCCTTGGAAAAGTTCTGTCTAGAATAGGTTTGCCTATACTTTTAGATGGGCAAGGATAAGAACTTCCAAAATTCCCAGCAGGAATAACCAATTGAATTCTAGAAATAGTAGCATAGCATAGCATCAGATTAGGTAAGACTAATCTAGACATTATATAGTCTTTAAATGGTAAATGTAGAAACTAAGGTTTTGCACATTTTGAAAAGGTTCAGAAGAGGTGCTTTGGATTTACACACGAGAACTCCACTTCTCTGTTCACTGTTCCCAGCATTATGAATTTTTCAAAGAAACTGGTTCTTTGCATAATGTTTCCAAATCTGGTAATTTGAGTCTGGTTATTTGTGCCTGAGTGAAAACTTTGGATTGGTTTATTCAATGATCCATCTTTTTGCTTGTTTTTTTATGATATTCTCAAGAGTCTTCTCCAATATCAAAGTTCAAAACATCAACACACTCTATATCCTATTTTTTCAAAGTTCAATCTTCACCTTCATAGAATATCACATGATTCTGATCTTTATAGACATATAGTGACATCTTAATACCTTTTCCAAGGCCTTCATTAAAGGTCTATGAAATGCTAGTCTGTAGCAAATTTCTTTACTGTTGGTTCCTTTTCTATGAGTACTCAGTCCAAAAAGGCAGAAGATATCTATTATCTCAGTGTCCTCATTGCCAGTTCCAAGACTGGTTGTTATATTTGTTATCATTAGTCTAGTCTCCTTTACATTTAATCATAGTCTCTTTTTCACTCTGCCTTTCATTACTAGGGTTTTCAGGTTATTTTCATTTTCATCAGAGTAGGACACGTTATTGATGTTTTTTTCTCCATGCTCAATGTTTTCTAATCCAACCTCCCTTAATATATATGTTCAACCTATAGGGCCTGTCATCTGGCCCTGTATTGTCAATCATTGCATATTATCTGCCCATAGATTAAAAACACAGGAGTACTTTTCCATTGTCTTATCCTGTGCAGTACAAATTTATCCATTTGCTGTTGTTCTTTCATCTCCAGCATCTTACTACATTACTGTTGCCCAATACAGATGACTGCTTGCTTTCACTGGGTAGCTGAGATGACCTTCATGTTGAATGACCTTCCTGGGAACTTACACTTGAACTGAGAACTTGATACGTGATGGTGCAGTGCTTTGAATGCAGCATTGCAGCTAACTGTGCTCACATTGCCAGGCATTTGATTCCTTCAATCCATACCAGCTCAAGGTTGACTCAGCCTTCCATCCTTCCAAGGTCAATAAAATGGGGACCCAGATTGTTGGGGGCAATATGCTTTCTCTGTGAATCACAATGAAGCGATATATAAGTCTAAGTAATATTGCTATTGCTGTACTCTTGGTGTGCATTCCGAGCTTTCTTTGTTCAACCCTCCCAAGAACACCCCACTTCCCACCAGTAGAAAATATCATAGCAGCACTTGGGGATGGGCCAGGGTCAGTATAGGAGCATTGTAGTCATGCGAGACCTGAGGTTGTCCTGATCTTTTTGATTGCACCTCTAGCTTTTATAAAAAATGGCCTTTTGCTGTTTCAAATGACTGTTGCAGAATATTATACTGTAGCAAAACAAGTATTAATTGTGTCAGAATGAGATGGGCAGGAAAAAGTTCATAATATATATATATCTATATCTTAATAGGAATGCTGGATGCTGGTAATAGATAATATTAAGCTTGGCTGTGTAATGTAATCTAAATAATATAACCTGTGTGTCATTATTATAAAGATGTGTTCATGCTATGTAGAAAATATTTTACAAGAAGAGTCAACTGAAAGTCACAGATGGTGTAAGATATTACCTATGTAGAGAGGTGTGGTAAGACAACCGTTTGTGTGAACTTCTCCTTTTTCCTTGTGTAGCCTCAAGATATAAACTTCTCTGCTTTAGTGTGTTAAAGGTAGATAAGAAGTCATCCATTAGGTTAAGCGTGGGCGGAAAACTGTATAAAATTGACACCCTGGGAGTAACTCAGGGTTCAGAATCTGTCATGCTAATGCTCTGAACCATTGTGCACAAATAAAACCTGTTTTCTCCAGCCCTTCGTGGTCTTGTCTTCTGATGTAAGTATTGTGGTTTTCCACAACATTTATCTGGCGACCACGGCAGGACGGCAAGGAGTCTTGGGGCTCTCTGGAGGGCACACCCTGGTGCCAGGGGCCTGTAGTGTTAGGGGGAACATCCCAGGCGCCATCGGACCTTTTTTCCGAGGGACTTCCCTGTGTCACAGGGCTCTGATATCGGCGGTCGGCCACTCCAAGAACCACAGGTGAAGGGTAAGGAGACCAGGCAACTTTCCAGCCGGCTAGAGGACAAAGGATTCGCCTGCAGGCAAGTATTGAGGGAAATAGGGAATCCCTCCCTGTAAACAGGGACGGAGGAGAGGACTGATCACCCTCTCTTTAGGATAAGGTAGGAGGATTGTTGTGTGTGTTTGCAATGAGTGAGTGGTGCTCGAATTTCCCATCGGTGACCGTGAGTGTCCGGCTCCCTGGGTCTAGCGCGTATAAGTGAAACCCTCAGTGTCATCCCAAGTGGAAGGACCCCTTACCTTCCTCTCATCCCCTTTCCTCATTTGTCTTGTCTGGGGCCCTGGGAGGCTCATGGGGGTGGTGAAAGTGTACCCCTTACTCCATTGGGGTGTATGTTAAAGCATTTTAAGTCTGCCTATGGGGCTCAGGATTATGGTATTAAGTGGAGCAGGCATAAGTTGAGGACCTTTTGTGAGGTAGATTGGCCCAGCTTTAACATAGGCTGGCCAAGCAGAGGGACGCTAGATCCCTTTAGATTGCTCTAAAAGTACATCAGCTAGTGTTCCATCCCACGTTAGGGCACCCAGACCAGGCACCCTATATTGATGTGTGGCTTGGCTTGTTGCAAAGACCTCCACTGTGGATCCAAAAGTGTAACAAAGAGCAGTGTAGACTCCTAGTATCTCGTACGTTGCCACTCCTGAAGGCTAAGAAGTCCATCCCAGTTCTACCAAGTTGCCCAGAAGAACTGCCACATCCACCACCATACATCCCTCCACATGGATTGAGGGGAACCCCAGGGTCATCATCAGCATCAGGATCTATGTGGCGCTTGGACATGCTGTCCCCAATGCTAAAAAGCCCCCACTTTGAGGAAAGGAGAAGTCAGTGATGAACAATAGCTCAAGTAGAAGTCCAGGATCAAGAAGCCCAAGCAGGACCTTCGTCTCAGGCAGCGGGGGGGGGGGGCCTCCGGGACTGAGGAGAAGGAAGAGCAAACGGAGGGAAGGGAGGAAGAGGAACCAATAGCTGAAAGGACCAGGGCAAGGACGGAGCTAGCCTCCCTGAATGCCCCCCTCCGGCAAGTGGATCAATTGGTTGTTAGTAAAGACGATCCCACAGACACAGCAACTGCTCCTCTATTCCAACATGTGCTCTTCACTACTTCAGATCTTCTTAATTGGAAATTTCATTACGGCCCCTTCAGTGAAAAGCCAAATGAAGTTGCAGACTTGATAAAGACCACTGTAGACACCCACAACCCTAATTGGATGGATATATAGCAGCTTATGGGAACATTGTTCAATCCGGAGGAAAGGGAAAAGATTAGAATAGCAGTGGCAAAAATTTTGAAGCCCGATTTGCCTTTGCTTTGCACCCTTGAAGATTATGTCGAGCTTAAGTTCCCTTCTAAAGATCCTAAATGGAATCCATATCGTGTGCTCTGAGACTTGCAGGCTTATCAACAGTTAGAGTGCAGGCAGTTCGTGCAGCAGGAAAACCATCTGTTAATATGTCTGAACCATCCCTGGTAGTACAGGAAGCCACAGAGAATCTGGAAGCATTTTACGCTCGGTTGCTTGAAGCCTACCAAATGTGTAGACTTATTGATCCAACAGAGCCTGACAATGCTCGGATGCTTGCCATGGCCTTTATCTTGCAAAGTGCCCCTGATATTCGAAGAAAGCTGCAAAGGCTGGAAGGAGCCCTGGGAAAGCCTATGAGTGAACTGATGGAAGTGGCCCGAAAGACTTTTGTGAATAGAGAGAAGGAGGAGGAAAAGAAAAGGGATCAGAAAATGCAAAGGAAAGCTGACTTGCTGGCAGTTGCTATGATGGGGATGTCGAGGGGAGGTGGAAGAGGTAGAGGAAGGGGAATGGTGTTAGGACGAAACCAGTGTGCCATATGTAAGAAGGAAGGACACTGGAAGGGTGAATGTCCAGAAAGAGAAAGGGAAGAGGAAGATTTGCAAGGTTTGTAAGAAACTTCAGAGGTGACCCAAGAAGAAGCCAGGGAGGGAGAGGAAGAAGAGAAGGATTTTCAAGGACCCCCCTCATAGGCCTGGCAGAAACAGAGGAATGGGACTGAGACTGACTGGGTTCAGCCCGCCTCCCAAAACCTGTGGTCAGTTTAACAGTAGGAGGCAAACCTATTCCCTTCCTTGTGGATACTGGAGCCACCCGACCAGTCCTAACCCAACCCCTAAGCCAAGCCTCCCCTCACTCTATCAACATACAAGGAGCAACAGGAAAGATATTGCAGTGACCCTTTTTGGAGCCCTTAAGTTTCACTATGGGAGGAAAAACTATAACCCATCAGTTTGTATATATGCCAATTCTTCTATTGGGAAGGGATCTGCTTTGTAAACTAAGGGCGCAGATCTCCTTTGAAGAGGATGGCACAATGGCCATAAAATACGGAAAAATAACCATGGAAGTACCCCGTGCAGAGGAATGGAGAATGGTGATGCTGGCACAAGCAGTAGAAGCAAATATCAAGTGGAAAGAGTTCAATGTGCCACACCTGTGGGCTGAAGACAACCCCCCTTGGTTTTGCAAAACATCATCCTCCAATTATACTGGAAGAAATACCAACCAAAGTACCCATCAGAATTAGGCAACGCTCGTATCCCAGGGCTATAGCACAAGCTATCCAGGAGGTAATAAACCTCTATCTAGCTCATCACATTCTAGTCCCTATAGAATCAAAATGGAACACCCCAATACCTAAGGGGGAAGGGAAGTTTCGTCCATTCCAGGATTTGCGGGTCGTGAACGAGGCTACAGTCACTATCCATCCAGTGGTCCCAAATCCTTATGTCATTTTAGGCCTAATCCCCCCCACAGCCAAGTGGTTCTCAGTAATTGACTTAAAGGATGTCTTTTTCACAATACCTATACATAAGAAGAGCCAGCACTTGTTTGCCTTTGAATGGGAGAACCCTGTATCTGGAATTCTGAGAGAATAGTGTGCTCCTATGGACAGGCTATGTGGGCTGAAGATGGGTCATATGGCTACAGAACACCTATCTATATGTTAAACAGGATTATCCGACTTCAGGCTGTCTTGGATCTAGCAGGCCAATGTTTGGATAAAGCTCTCAATATATTGTCTGATGCTACTGATAAGATTCGAAGAGCAGTGTATCAGAATAGGTTGGCCCTAGATTACATCTTGGCAAAGGAAGGAGGCATTTGTGGTAAATTCAACCTTTCAAATTGTTGTTTGCAAATTGATGAGACAGGAAAGGTCATTAAGCAGTTAACCACTGAAATGAGGCAACTTACCCATAATGCTGACCAAGAATGGAAAGGTTTTGACTTCACCCAAGTGTTTACGTCTTGGTTTCCAAAGCTGCCTGGCTTGTAAGCCATCGTGGCTCTTATAGGAATAATTGCACTTGGTTGTCTAATTTTACCTTGTATTTTACCCATTGTTACCCGCACTATTTCCAAGAGCCTTTCTATGCTTGTCGAGAAACGGGTCATAGTCCATGTCATGGCCCTCACAGATGAAGGGGAATATGCTACATTATGTGATCCTCCAAGGTATGAAACTCCTCAATAATCTCACGATTTTAGTGAAGTTTCAAGGGGAGGAATGAGGCGGGCAGGAAAAAGTTCATAAAAATATATATCTATATCTTAATAGGAATGCTGGATGCTGGTAATAGATAATATTAAGCTTGGCTGTGTAATGTAACCTAAATAATATAACCTGTGTGTCATTATTATAAAGATGTGTTCATGCTATGTAGAAACTATTTTACAAGAAAAGTCAACTGAAAGTCACAGATGGTGTAAGATATTACCCGTGTAGAGAGGTGTGGTAAGACAACCGTTTGTGTGAACTTCTCCTTTTTCCTTGTGTAGCCTCAAGATATAAACTTCTCTGCTTTAGTGTGTTAAAGGTAGATAAGAAGTCATCCATTAGGTTAAGCATGGGCGGCAAACTGTATAAAATTGACACCCTGGGAGTAACTCAGGGTTCAGAATCTGTCATGCTAATGCTCTGAACCATTGTGCACAAATAAAACCTGTTTTCTCCAGCCCTTCGTGGTCTTGTCTTCTGATGTAAGTATTGTGGTTTTCCACAACAAGACTATTGTTCTTTCTAACTAACAACAGCTGTAAAATCTTAAGCAGAACTATTTCCTGACAATATTATACCTGACTACATTAAAGTTTTAATCCATAACAATTCCTCTTGCTAAATTTTAAGAATGTTTCTGAAGTTTCGGCATTCTTTTTTTAATGATCCACAATTATTATTTTTAAGTTCATAAGAGTGCATACTGCTGCACTTGTCTTCAGAATGAGGTCTGTTTGTGTGAGTGTGCAGATTCATATAGCTATGTGATTCATTTGTCCAGGGTGGCTTTGTCTTGGTTCACATGGAATGAATGGGTAAATTCTGCAAGACTCTCATTTCCCCAGATATAAAAGAGATGTTGCTTCCCAATATTTATCCTTCAAAGAATAAATGTTATTTTCCTGTCTGGAGCTTTGTACAGAATATTTTCCTCTTTCTATTAAAAATAATAATTGTACGTATAATAAAGGAGACAGATGCTACAATAACTGGAAATAGCTGTGCAAAATTATCCTTGAGCAAGGATTGTAGTGCTTTGGGAAGACCCTCAGCCATTACATGAATCAAATTGATGAGCCCAGTCCGAAAACATTTGGCTATCATGTATTGTACCAACCCAGAAAGGGTAGGGGTATTTGATGTCTCTCTCTGTTTCTTGTTAAAATATAATTTCCTCTAAGTGAAAGAACACAAAAATCCAATATAAATAAAAACAAAAGATGACCGTAAAGAGGAAATGCACAAACTGGAGTGGTATTTCCCTGGAACATTTTGCAAAAAGTCTGGGAAATGGCTACAAAGGGGAACATATTTCAATATTGTAAAAATGGTTACAAACAGAGCCTTTTACAAGATTTCAGTGTAGCTTCAGTGAATGTGAAGCTACACAAATTGTTACACTAGCTGCAGTTTTACTACTATAGAAACAAAAAGGATCAAAGGAAATGGACAAAGCAGCTATGGACTACGAAATGAGGAGGCTAAATAGTTGTCCAACAATTAATGGAGTAACTAAATGCTCCAAAGTTTAGGAGAAATGAACATTGTAATGACAGGTCATTGCCCACATAAAGTATTTGTGGTGCAGAAAGAAGAAGAGAAGGGGAAAAATCCTTAATATCATTATACTTGTTTATGTGTATTTCATGATAAATATTTAACTCTAAATTACATTTTTAGGCTATGTGTCATTAATATATATTTAGGGGATTGCCTTCAATGTTTTTTCTTCAATTGAAAAGCTATTTATTTCTATAGTAAACAACTACCTAAGAATAGAAAAGTATACTTATTTTAGTGTTTCATTAAAGTGTTGATCAATAAACACTTTAAACATGTATTTAGACCAGTGGTTCTCAACCTGTGGGTCGGGACCCCATTTGGGGTCGAACGACCATTTCACAGGGGTCGCCAAACAACGCAGTCCACCATTTTTTCCCTTTTCCTTAGCTGTGCTACTCCCTTTTATTCTATTGGCTTTTGAAAGCCAATAGAATAGACCAGTGTTTCTCAACCTTGACAATTTTAAGGCCTGTGGACTTCAACTCCCAGAATTCCACAGCCAGCAATGCTGGCTGTGGAATTCTGGGAGTTGAAGTCCACAGGCCTTAAAATTGTCAAGGTTGAGAAACACTGGAATAGACTCTCTTGAATAGAGTCTAATTCTATTGGCTTTCAAAAGCCAATAGGAATTGTCCAGGCTGTCTCTGCCCTGCTGAGCCCACCAAAAGTCCCATTCTGCAAACGGTGCTGCACCAGCTGAGTAGTCCTCAACTTACGGTTGGGGGTCACGGCATTAAAAAGGTTGAGAACCACTGATTTAGACTATTCATGAAAATCCTAAGGGCTGTCCGTGTCATTATAAATAACTTACTGAGATGCCCTGAAGCCATTTTAGAGGGATATGGTGCCTTTAAATAATGTATTTGTATGTTACAGATATTTTTCCAAATATCTAGCAAAGTGTATCGCCTTTTTTTGGGACAGCTCTTTAACACTTGTTATTTTCAAGGTAATCCTTGAAAGTATAGATGGCTGCAATTCTGACAATACTTAGTTTTGAATGTTTAGCGTGATCTTCATTGCCTTGAATCTATGTTGCCCTATACAGATCTTGAGATTTGGAATCCAGTAATCCCTGGCTTCTTGAATGGGGTAGCAAGACCTAATTTTTATTTGAATTAGATATTAGTTACATGATGCCAGTTGTATCTGGTAGCAGCTATGATGATGTCTCATGTGCATTCTATAACTGTCCTTTTGAATCATTTTCAAAGAATGCACAACTGGGGCTACCAGATGTTGGCTGCACAATTTCAGATGGTTGTTCCACTGATTAATTGTTCTGTCAGGCAATTTCTCCTTAGTTCTAGGTTGGCTCTCTAGGTTAGTTTCCATCAGTTGCTTCTTGTCCTGCCTTCAGGTGCTCTGGAGAATAGCTTGACTCCCCCTTCTTTGTGGCAGCCCCTGTGATATTGGAACACCTGCTATCATGTCACCCCTCGTCCTTCTTTTCATTAAACTAACATACCCAATTCCTGCAACCGTTCTTCATATGTTTTAGCCTCCAGCCCTCTAATCATCTTTGTTGCTCTTCTCTGCACTCTTTCTTGACCCTCAATATCTTTTTCTTATATTGTGGTGACCAAAACCATATGCAATATTCCAAGTGTGGTCTTACCAAGGAGTTATAAAATGGTATTAACAGCTACATTAGAATCTAATGGAAGTTCTTATACAGATTTATAACATAAATCTATAGAATTCCTGGGCTTTCTGGACACTTTCAGACTGAAAGTAGAAATTTCATCAGAATATTCAGAATATTGCACACCTACACACAATGTTTGATTTCATAATGTTTCGTTAAAATATGATGTTTGCGATTAGACCAGTACAAGAATCTTTGTACAAGTATTGAGTTTCCTAATTTTCAGAATTGAAGCAAGAGCTTCAATCTCTTCCTCTTGACAGCATCTAAGAAACATCTTGGAGCCTTTTCATGACGTTATTTTTATGGGATTATATTAAAAAATACATATTGTTGATGTTGAGGTTCCAGACCTTGTTCTTTAAAACGATTTTCATTTTTGCACATACTCATTTAGAGATCCACTTTGCAGTTTAGTTTAATTTTAATTTAGTACAGTATAGTGGAAAAGAAACAAGGAAAAGACAAGAGTTTCCTGCAGACAATTGAATAGTTATTTTTTTTTTATCCTTCAAATGATCTTGGTAAACGTTACGCTGTATGTATGCTGCACTTTCTGAGTTGGGAAATGTGTTTTTTAATGCAAGGATTGTGCTGCACTGCCTGGCCTATTTTGAAGCAAGTTGCTGCTTCCATGAAAATAAGGTCTGAAGAATAACACTGAAATCTTCAACCCCCTGTTGTGTTTCTTAATGGTCATGGGTCTTTAGGAATCAGTCGGGTAACATCCAGACTTTTACCTCCATGAACAAATAGTATTTGGCTCCTGTAGCCTCTTAACTGAGGTATGTTGACTCTCAATTGATTCTTGAAACAACAGGAAGCTGTAGATGGTGTCTGGCTATATTCACTCCAGGGTGTCGGGGGGGGGGGGGAGGAAAGAAAGTGAGTCTCGGCATGTTGTTCAGCTTTGTAACCTGCTAATCAAATGATCCGGGAACTGCAGCACCATCTGTACAATTTTCTAGAAAATTTACAAGGCTAAAGTTTCAAGCCCACCATGAAGATTTACGAAATAGAAACGTTTAGAAAAATAGCAGAGGCATTTTGTTAGGTTGCCTATTTGGAAGTGTTATTGAAATGAAAATAATAAACCAAGAACACATGTAAATATAATCCATAATGTAAAATGCATAACCATTTTAGTCATGGAGAAAATCCCATCTATGTAGTCACTTGGAGTTGAAAATGTCTTGATGGCACATAATCAGCAAATTGATCAATCTACCACTTCGTATAAAATATCTTCATGTCTGCCCATTTATTATTTTTATGCCAGTAAGCCATAGTCCTTGCTATTCCAATGCAGAAAGTCTATCAAAACATTTGTCCAGCTTTAACACAGTCTCTATATTTTCTCTATGCTTGAAGTAAATTAGTAGTGAATCTCAGCTTAATGACTGCAGCGATTCTCTTAACAACTACCACAAAAATATCAGAAAAGTGAATCCAGTCATGTTGGTGGCTCAGTTTATGACTAGAAGGACTTATGACTGGATTTCTGATCCCAATTGTCATTGTGAGTCAAGGACTACCTGTAGTTATTTGCAGAAGCTTTGTGTAAATAGAGAACAAAGTTTGCTTTTATTTGATTTGATTATGTACTATGAAAAAAAAAGTTCATTCACAAATGAAGGTGAATATGTGTGTACCGAGGTAATATTGCTGGATTTAATCTGGGTTGGTCACTAAGACAAGAGGTTTTGTTTTCCGAGCTTTTGGACTTGTGCTGGGGCCCATCTTTAGGGAACTTCCCTCTAGCAGAGTGTGTGCTGTTCTGTGTGTGGTATTTATACTGCCTGTTATATGTAGCTTTTTAGATGTTGATTTGAGTATGTTGATGGCTGGCTTTTAAGTCATTGGTTGTCTTTACTTGTGCTGCCCATCCTCACCTTCTAAGTACTTGATAGGCTGGTGGTAAATTAGTCTCCTAGGAACACAAGCAAGTGATCAGATGAGGAGACCTGAATTCATTGGTAGCCTCACACTGCAATGAACTAGGACACACATTCAACTTTGCAGCTACTAAGATTGTTGGATGAGCAGGCACAAAAACAGCCTCATCAGTCAACAGGAA
Organism: Crotalus tigris; assembly: GCF_016545835.1. Lineage (NCBI taxonomy): Eukaryota > Metazoa > Chordata > Lepidosauria > Squamata > Viperidae > Crotalus > Crotalus tigris. The sequence goes on from NW_024100527.1 coordinate 1,502,794, forward strand.
TTCTGATTTACCACCAGCCTATTGAGTACTTAGAAGGCAAAGGCTGGGCAGCACAAGCAAATGATAGCCAATAACTTAAAAGCCAGCCATCAACACACTCCAATCAACAACTAAAGAGCCACATACAACAGGCTTACCAACAACTAAAAAGCCACACGCAGAACAGCACACACTCTGCTAGAGAGAAGGTCCCTGAAGATGGGTCCAGCATGAGTCTGAAAGCTCAGAAGACAAAGCCTCTTGTTCCAGTGACCAACCCAGATTGGATTCTGCAAAGTGTTGATTCTTAATGACCACACACATAGACTTTTTCCTGAATGATCTGTGCCGAGTCTGGCCCATCAGTTCTCCCTGCAATGAATCCCATCACTGCTATAATCAGGTCAGGCCACCTTGCTCTGATATTGCCAGCATCATGGATTTATCAAGGGAAATGGACCTTAAGGATAATGTGTTTAAAGTAGGATAATTTGAGCATGGAGTTTTATGCCTCATGAGAACCTGAATTAATTTGTTCTGTGGTCCATTTGTTTATGTGTGTTTTTTAGCTATCACTAATACTATCAAGAGTTTTCAATACCAAAGTTCAAAAGCATCTATACACTATCCTACATCTTTAGGGTTTAATTTTCATTTCCATAGGGTTACACATAGAAAACTGTTGCCTGCATGATCCTGGTATTTTTAGATATGTAAACCTTGTATGGCAGAGTCCCCAACCTTTTGGACACCAGGGACTGGTTCCATGGAGATAGTTTTTTCTGTGGACCGGACAGTGTGTGGTTTTGTGAACTGCCTGCATCCCACAGATGGAGCTTTGCTTGTTTGTGTGGACCGGTTGCTGGCATGCTGTGACCCAGTAGTGGTCCACCGACCGGAGGTTGGGTTCCCCTGCTGTATGGCATTGGAATATCCTTTCCAAGGTCTTCTTTACTTGACTACCAGTTGCCAGACTATGGCATGTTTCTTGACTGCTAGTTCCTTTGCTGCGAGTAGTCCTGAAAGGTAGAAGCTATCATGAGCTGACTGTAGAAAAATCAGTTCCTGCTGTTTATTCATGAGAAGCAGCTATCCAGAGTATAAGTGAGCAACCTCATGCTCTCTCCTTTATTCAGAGAGACTTGGCTGGCACAAATTGCCATCTGGTTGCCAGTCTTGCTGCAATGACATCTTTGCTCCCTCAGAGATGTCTAGTTTGCTATGAATCCTCACTAGAAGTTGAGCGACCAGTGCAATTAACACTAAATTTATTGCTGCTGTATAGCCTTATGAACATAAAGTTTTGCCAAACCCAATTTCTTTATCACTTTTGGAAATAGCCCATTAACTGCTTTTCAACTAGTAAGAGCTTTTCGATTTGCTAGTTTTACAATACGCATCAGATAAATTTTATTTACTTCCATAGTGAAAGAAGTTTTAAATATACATTTAAGGACAGTTTTGGTTTGTTTTTTTTTAAAATAAACCAGAAGAGTGATTAGAATGTTGATTTGGGAAAGTTATAAATGAACTAAGAGTCCAGATGGAGTCAAAATAAGATTTTGAAATTAATCATAAGAATTCTTCACATAGGAAAATACTGCTGTTTTGAATTTATAAAAGAAAACATGATAGGTTAAGAATTTGAAAGTTGGACATTAGTGGGAAGCAGAAGAAATTGAAGATTACAATTAAAGAGAAGAGCACTTAAATTTGACTTATACATAATGGAACAAACTACTATTAGCATTGAACATGTTGAATTAAATATCAAGCTTGCTAAAAGGAAGATATATTGGATTTATTTGATCAAGTTTCAAATAGATTATGATTATTTCTGGTAATCCTTAATAGACTTTTTCTAATTGGACTTGAAGGATCTATAAAAGATACAAATAACAAAGCTTTACAGGCTGTCCTTGTATCATGACAAAATCATTTACCGACCGTTTGAAGTTATGACTACCTTGGAAAGGGCCTCCAGCCTTCATAAAATGTTGCACCATCTCCCCTGGTCACATGATCACCTTTTAAATGCTTGGCAACCAGCTTCCATTTATAACTAGTATCCCACAGTCACGTGACAGCAATTTGCAATGGTTTTTTTTCCTGTTATTGATGTTTTTGTTGTTTTCCAGCAAAAAAAAAATATGTCCATTTAGGAGAATGGATTTCCTCTAATGGACTTTCAGCCGTGTGATTTGATTAATGATTATCATAAAAATGATTTCAAAATCCGGTTTGGTTATGTGAACGTCTAGGCCCTCTTTGTCGGTGATTGTTATTTAATGAATTAATGAGTGAACACAAACTACATTTTAAAAGTGATGCAAAATAGCACATTTGTTCTTTTACTTATATTCTCCCACTTTGTTGAAATATGTACTGGCCTGATAAAACACAGGCTGTGTGGGCATCCCTTTTTATAACTGTGGCGTAAAAATGGTTGTTAGCTGTAATATGACCTTTGCTTCTAACCTGTCTTCAGTGTTTCTTTAAGCTTTAAAGGCCACATATTTTTATTTTCTGACTCTTCAACATCCCACATGCTTGTACTGATCTAGGTTTTCTGGCAGAAGGTAATAAGTGGGTGAACTAAGTTCTTCACTAGATTTGAGGGGTTTCCCTTCCCCTTTATGGTAAATGATCATTGTTTTTTTCCTTGTTGTGGGTTTTTTGGTCCTAAGAATCAGAACCAGGCAAGCTTAAGGAACTCTCTAATTTGCTTTTTTTCATAGCTGATAGCAAAACCTTTATCAATATAATCACACTTTCTTTTAAGTGAAAAAGGTTGTTTATAAAGATAATTGCAATTCTTTTACTGTACATCCTTAGATGTATGAGAGTGAATTTTGGTGTAAGAAAGTTATAATGTGTGAAAATAGTGGTTTGGATGGAATTGAAATTTTGATAATGCTAGCATTTGGAATAAACCAAGCCAGAAGAGCAAATGGGAAAAAAAATCACCAGTTGTCAAAGGAAGATTCTATATACCATGTGTTCTCCTTCAGGGTTGGCAAAGTGCTATTGCTGTGATCTTCTATCTAGTTCCATGGAATTAGAATAGACTGGAGCTGGAAGGGACCTTGAAGGTCTTCTAACCTCCAGTGAGTCCTTCCTTCTCATTAGGTAGCCAAAGTACTTGAGTTTCAACTTCAGAATCTGGCTTTCTAAAGAGTAGTCAGGGTTGATCTCCTCTAGGACTGTACAAAACACTGGTTTTTGTCTGAGTCCCCTGTAAACTAAAAGTATGTATTTGGCATTACAAAAATAATTGTTGTGTATTGTCTTGCAACATAGGGCTGCATTTCTGAAAGACAAACGGCTGGAAATAGTTCTTGTTCATAGATCCAGGTGTTTAATCATCCCCAAGCCACAGGAATGCTACAAACGGGATTTGCATTAAATTAAAGAATGAAGGACATTTGAGGATTCATTCAGCAATAGATCAGAAGCAGGGCAATCTGTATGATGATGAAGTGCAGAAAACTGATGGGGAAAGATGCTGAAAATGAAACATCTACAGAGCTCAGATCATTTCGAAGATGTCCTTCTGGCAGTAATGTACATTGTGTATTGGAGATTTCGATCTCATCCCATCAGTTTCTCTGCAAAAAGCTCTAAATTCATTGTTTGTTTAAAGTATGTACAGTCCGCTTGTCAGTTATGTTTCCAATCTTTTGAACACAGCAGAAGTATTTCTAAGATGCTTTTGGAAGAAACGCATTTTAGTAGCTTTTAGGATGCTGCCAGAGCGTTCCATGATGAAAATTCCACAGTTGTATGAAAAGGAGTTGGTGGGTCAGGATTATTTTGTCTACTGAAATGGGATTTTGAGATGTGTTTGTTGTAACTTTGTCCAAGAGTTTTGCAGTATTCGTTTTATCTGAATCCAAGCTCTTGCAACTTTGAGGATTAAGGACCTGTCCACAAGGAATAATTCTTCAGGAAAGATTGATTTGTTCTTGCTCATTACGATAGGACCTAATTTTAAAATAAAATGTAGTTGCTGAGATCTTTTCTTTTTTGAAAAAAGTTAAATGATTTTATTAAATTTTATTAAAAAAATTAAAAAGGAAGATAAAAGCTAATATAAACTAAGGTAAGGAAGAAAAAACAAAAAACAAAAAGAAAGCTAAATGTGCAAGAGAGGATAGAAAAAGTAAAAAAGAAAAGAAAGAAAAAAGACACAAAGACATGGCTTCTGATCTTTTTTTACAGCAGGTATAAGTGCAATTATAAATTTACCTCTTTCTAAAATTACAGCATGTCTCTTTTCTTCGTATCAGTTAATCATCCAAATCATAAATCATAAGTTCATTATTTTTTGTTCTCTGGAAAAGGTCCATAAGAGTCTATGGAAATTCTCAGTCATCCAGGTCATGGGTGTCCCAAAGGTGTTTTTTCAAGGAGCAACTGGACTTTCTTGCGTTTTCCTTGAAGACGTTTTGCTTCTGCTCCAAGAAGCTTCATCCAAGAAGAGAACTGAACAAGTTTCTTGGATGAGAAGCAAAACAAGAAAGCCCAGCTCCCTCTTGAAAAAGGACCTTTGGGAAGTACATAAGAGGTTTCCTAATACCTATAAGGCAGGCATGTCAAACTGCCGGCCCGCAGTCCAGATGTGTCACTCTGAAATCATGCCCGCCCCATTGCCGGCAATGGAGAAAAAGTCCCGATATGTCACATCATGTGACATCACGAGTTTGAATGCCTGCTGTAAGGGGTATTGTCTTTTCTTTAATGATAGAAGTCATTTTGGCCATCTCAGCAAATTCCATCATCTCCAGCCATTCTTTTTCACTGTAGATATTTGCCAAATCATTCCATCTTTCTGCATACAATACTCTTGCTGCAGTTTTTTACGAAAAATAAAATTCCATGATTTTTTTCCAACTGTTTGTCCATCGGTCTCAGAGGAAAGACCTCTGATCTATGCGGTATATTAATCTTTAAGATCCTTTCAATCGGTGTACGTATTTGAATTCAAAATTTTCTGGCTTTTTTACGCATCCACTAAGCATGATAAAATGTCAGTTCCTGTTTTTCTCATTTCCAACATGAATTTGAAGTGTCTTTATACATTCAAGACAATTTCTCTGGTGACCTGTACCAATGATATATATTCTTTATAAATATTTTCTTTAGAAATATAATAGTTTCTGTTTTTTCAACCACATATTTTCCCATTGTTTCATATTAATATTATAACTACACTTTCTCCATCAGGATGGATTTAGACTCCACTGATTGGGTAATTTAATCCCACCTGCTCAGACTAAGACAAAAAACTCTGCCACGCCTCCTTCTGGGTATGACTTCCCAGTTTTGTCTTAGTCTCGTGCTCAGACAGACGCTTTTTAGAAGGCTCCCAGTTTAGCTTGATTCTTCCTTTTGTCTTCTTAGACTATTCAAATTAAAATTGGTTACCTTTAAATTAGAATAATTTGGCTTTCACTTCCAAATTAGGAATCCTTGGAGTTTGCGTTGGGGGGGGGATAGGGTCTCTGCCCTTCCTCCTCTGCAGCCCTTTGGGCTTTGAAAAGGGGAGGCTGCAGACTTCGTTCAGAGGGGAGCTCCCGTTCTGCCGATCTGTAGCCTCTTTGCAACTCCGACGATCAGCTGAGCACGGAGATCAGCTTTCGGCTCGGAGACCATTTGCTCGCCTCAAGGCCTTGAGGGAGAATTCCTGACTGCAGCTTCACAGCGGAAGCTGCGCTTCTAATTGCAAGTGCTTGGAGACCAGGGGAGGAATTTTCAGTCAAAGCCCCTTCGTGTTTCCCTGCTGTGCTATTATTCTCCTGTTTTTAAGTGGACGCCAAGGCTTTCCTTTGCTTCTGCAGGCCTTAAGGCCGGGCGGCCGCCATTTTGACCGCATGGTTTAGCGCGGCTGCTACTAGGAGGGCCCACGTGGTGGGCACCATTTTGGAGGCCTAACTAAAAACCTTGGCAGTTATTCCTGCATTATTGCAGACTCATAGTTGTGGCCTGTGTCAATTGGTCTGTGAGCAGACCTGTCCAGGGGGGAAGATATTGTTGCATCCACAGTGGTTGTGGTGAAACTTGTGGGGGCTACTCCAGGTGTGGGCCTTGGATGCATTGAGCAGACCAAGGTGTTATTAACTGGCCCTAAGGCCTAGAAAGAGGAGCAAAGAGATTCCTTTGTTAACCACCTGTTTCTCAGTTTAGCCAGTGACCTTTTGTCACAAGGCCTGTACAGACAGTATTAGAACTCTGTCTGGCTGTTCTTGCTATTGCCTTCTGTTCAGAGCGAGGATCGGTTTTCCATCTCTGACTGTGATCTGCGTGTTGGGTTCCTCCCCCCATTTCTAGGTACAACTGTCCAGGAATACCTAGACTGCAATGGCAGACAGCTCCTCGCCCCAGGCTTCTCAGTCCAGTGTCCCCCCCCCGCTCAAGCAAAGTGCAGATCAGAAGAATTGGACGTGGGGGGGGGGGAAGAAAAAAGCTAAAACCAAACATCTGTCTTCCAAAGAGACTTCCAAATCAGCCGAGCGAGAGGCCACAAGGAGACACTTAGCATTGGAGAGAGAATTCTCCAGGGCACAAAGACTTAGATCCAGTGGGACTGAAGTGGTTTCCCCCGCCCCACTGGATACTTCTTTGTCAGAATCTCAATTTGAATCATCTCAAGATGCCCCAAGGCCTTGGTCTCCTCGGGGGGAAACCGAGCAGGTTGGTCCTCCTCGCTCCTCTCCTTCATCAGCACACCAACCACCTGAGACCAGGTGTGCCTCAACAGAGGTTGGGGCCAGTTCCAGGGACCAAAGGGAAATGTGGTCCCAGGCTCAATTTCAGGCATTCATGCACCATGCTTTCAGGCAGTTTATGTCATCAACTGAGAGTAGCCAGGTGCAGTCCCATCCTACTCCTCCCGCATCTATTCCCCCACCTCAGGTGGAGCGTGACACTAGACCTAGCTCTGCTGTTTCAGAGACATTCTCACAATTAGGGGAGGAGGGATCAGTGGAACTCGGAGTAGCAGACACTACCTTGTCAGAGGAGGAGGATCCAGCTCCTGAGCAGGGGACCTCTTCCGGTCTTTTTGATCCGTCTATTTTTCGGTCACTCCTCATAAGGGCCATTGACACGGTAAAACTTACCTCGGCCCAGGAGAAGACATCTTCTTCCTCAACAAGCCGGGAAGCCAACCCTCTGTTTGCAGAAAAGGTCAAGGAGGAACCACAGATTCCATGCCCACTAGTCTTCAGGTCTATGGTGGAGAAGCAGTGGGCATCCCTAGCCACCACTCCTTCACAGAGCAGTTTAGATAAGAAACTTTACAATGTTTCTTCTTCTTTCGCTTCTCTTCTAGAAGTTCCATCAGTAGACGTTCCGTTGACCACTCTGTTCTCCAATACCGCTGTTCCGGGGGACATGGCTGAATTCCTGAAGGCAGAGGACAAAAAGTTCGAGTTCTCCTTTCGTAGAGCTCACCAATCTTCGGCTTGGGCCATAAGGGCGGCAACCTCATCCTCCTTCTTTGCACGTTCAGCGATAATGTGGTTGCAAGAACTCCAGGCGCTCATTCCGCCGGATCAGGTCAGAGCGCACCAAACAATAGGGAAAGTAGTGGCAGCATCCGAATATATTGCGGACGCATCCTTGCACTCGGCTAGATGTTCGGCCAGATCTATTGCAGCCTCAGTGGCTTCACATAGGCTGCTCTGGTTGAGGCAATGGCGCACAGATTTAAAAGCAAAGTGGTGCTTAGCAACATCCAGGTACAGTGGCACCCACCTTTTTGGTCCAGTCCTAGAGCCTCATATCATTGAGGGCAAGGACAAGCGCAAGGTGTTGGCCCATTCCCTCTAAAAAACCAGATAGACGGTCCCAATAGGATTTCCGTAGGCCGTCATTCCGTCCCAGCGGTTCCTGGGATTGGAGACAGCCCTTTCGGGCAGGGCAGTCCTGGGATTGGCCCAGAGGCTCGCGATCCTATTCTTTCAGACAGGATCGGCAACAGGACCGCCAGAGTAGTGGAGCCAGGGGTCAGTCCCAATCCAAGCACCCCTTCAGGGGGTCGGGCAGTCGTACTTACAGGCGGTCCAAGTGACGCCAAGGAGGACTACCCCATTGGGGGTCGACTGGCACTGTTTTACGACGTCTGGGAGAACACAACCACAGACGCCTGGGTCAGAGAGACCATAAGACAGGGTCTCTCCCTAGAGTTTCGATCTTCTCCCCCAGATCGTTTTATACAGTGCCCGGTTTCAAACAATGCATCAAAAGTCCAACTAATCACAACAGCCATCGCTCATTTATTAGAGATCAGAGCCATAGAAAGGGTGCCTCAGGAACAGATCGGGAAAGGGTTCTACTCCATACTGTTTGTAGTTCCCAAAGCCTCAGGCGGTTGGAGGGTGATACTGGACCTAAAGGTTCTAAATTACTTCCTTATTTACAGGAGGTTCAAGATGCAGACCCTAAAGTCCATCTTGGCAAGTATCAGGAAGGGGGATTTCTTTTCCTCCATCGACCTGACAAAGGCTTATTTACACATTCCGATTATCCAGGAACACCGCAGGTTTCTGCGGTTCTGTTACGCACACAAACACTACCAGTACCGGGCTCTTCCCTTCGGCCTATCCTCGGCCCCGAGGGTCTTCACAAAAATCTTGGCCGCGCTGGCGGCTCATCTAAGGATGATACCCGTACGGGTACAGTGCTACCTGGATGACATACTGATACAGTCCAAATCTTTCCAATCAGGGCAGTCGGACCTGGCAATCACTATTCAAACACTTCAGGATCACGGGTTCTCCGTGAATTTCAAAAAGAGTCACATCACACCCACAAGACGTCTTCTCCATCTAGGAGCTCTGATAGATTCCAGCCTATGCAAAGTATATCTCTCCCAGGAGCGCCAAGTCAGCATCCGGAAGCTGACACTGCAGATCCGAAGGGAAAAAAGAGTACCCCTGGTACAATTATCCCAACTCCTGGGGAAGATGTTCTCTTGCTTGGGCATCGTTCCTTGGGCCAGACTGCACTCCAGGAACCTCCAGTGGTTCCTTCTTCCTTTTCAGAAACGCAACATCAGCGCCTCCAACAGGAAGGTCAGGGTTCCCCATCACACTCTGTCCTCCCTCCTATGGTGGACCTCATCCGCCTTGTCCAAGGCACTCTGTTCAAGGAACCCACCAGGATCACCCTCACCACAGATACCAGTCTGTTCGGTTGGGGCTCCCATCTTCTGAACCACTTAGCCCAGGGTCAGTGGTCCAGTTCAGACCTGGCTCACAATATAAATTGGCTGGAGCTCAGGGCCATCCACCTGGCTCTCCAAAGATTCTCCCCCCTTGTATCAGGGAAACACGTATTAATCCTGACAGACAACATCGCGGCCAAGGCTCACATAAACAAACAAGGGGGCACCCATTCTTGGACACTCATGCAGGAAGCCCAGGCCATAGGGCTGTGGGCAGAGTCCAACCTGAGGTCCATCAGGGCAGAGCACATATCAGGGGAGGCGAATCAACAGGCAGACTCCCTGAGCAGGGTTACAGTGGATCACTCAGAGTGGAAACTAGACTCAGTCCTGTTCCAGGAAATATCATGCAGGTTCAGACAGCCCATCCTAGATCTCTTTGCCTCTCCGAACAACACACAGTTCCCCAGATTTTTTTCCAGGTTTCCGACAAGGGGGGCGGAGGGAACGGACGCCCTCCGGAGCAGATGGCCGGAGGGCGTACTTTATGCATTCCCTCCTCTTCCACTAATACAAGCGACGATTCGCAAGCTCATCCAGGAACAGGCAGAGCTCATTTTAGTGGCTCCATATTGGCCAAGACGCCCGTGGTTTGCCGACCTGTTGGACCTGTCACTTTCACCTCCATGGAAGATTCCCCCGGACTGAGTAGCTCTCAGCCAGGGGAACCTCCAACATCCGGATCCACAGTGGCTCCAATTAGCCGCTTGGCACTTGAGCGGGAGAGTCTGACCAAACAGTCTTTCTCCTCTGGGGTTATTTCCGTCATCCAGGCCTCGAGGCGTCCCTCGACCAATAGGACCTATGACGCCACTTGGAGAAGTTTTTGCTCTTGGTGTACTAAAAAGCGGCTTTCACCGCTTGCTGTCTCCATCCCAGACATATTAGATTACTTACTTGAGGGGTTAACTAGAGGTCTGTCAACCAGCACCGTACGTAGGCAGATAGCAGCCTTGTCGATGGTTCTCACCTCTGACAACCAGGTTTCCCTGTCCCAACATCCAGCAGTCAGTGCCTTTCTCAAGGGTGCGGCCAATGTAGGGCCACCCACGGTTCATCGTTATCCATCCTGGGACCTGTCTAAGGTGTTACAAGCTTTAACGTCCTCTCCATTTGAACCTCTGAAAGTTTGCTCCCTTCATTTCCTTACATTGAAGGTGGCCTTCCTAGTGGCCATCACGTCGGCCAGGAGGATTTCAGAATTGGCAGCCTTGTCGGTCAGGGAGGACTTGTGCACATTCCATGAGGATAGAGTGGTCCTCAGGTTGGATCCTGCATTTGTTCCAAAGGTCAATATGGGGTTTCACCGCTCTCAGGAACTAGTCCTTCCTAACTTCTGTCCTAACCCTTCCCATCATCTGGAGAGACGGTGGCATATGTTGGATGTGCGCAGGGCTCTGCGCCATTACATTAAACGAACCTCGGCCTTCAGGAAGTCCGAGGCCTTATTCGTGTCCTTTCAACTCTCCACTATGGGTCGGAAGGTCTCTTCTTCCACCATTGGTCGTTGGATTAGGACATGTATTTCCAGGGCTTATATTTCCCAGTCCCTTCCGGTACCTTCACATATTACCGCTCACTCTACACGTAGTGCCGCTGTCTCAGCGGCTTGGTCTACCCAGGCATCACTCGAGGAGATTTGCAGGGCAGCGACATGGTCCTCTCCTTCCTCATTCATAAAACATTATAGGATAGATCAATTTGCAGCAGCTGACGCTGCTTTCGGTAGGAGAGTCCTACAGCAAATAGTGGGTTCTTAGGGGTCACAGGCCTAGACTCCCTCCCTATAGGGACATGAGCGGCTTTGGTATGTCCCAATTAGTGGAGTCTACATCCATCCTGATGGAGAAAAGAGCGTTGTCTTACCTGAACGCTTTTTCTCAGCAGGATGGTGTAGACTCCACACCCACCCTGTTAGTGTTAGTCTAGGCCTGTGTCTTTCTTTTTTGTTTGGAGCCTTGTGTCTGGGAGCTTCGCCTCGACAAAACTGGGAAGCCAGACCCAGAAGGAAGTGTGGCAGAGTTTTTTGTCTTAGTCTGAGCAGGTGGGATTAAATTACCCAATCAGTGGAGTCTACACCATCCTGCTGAGAAAAAGCGTTCAGGTAAGACAATGCTCTTTTTTATTCCACTTTATTTTTATATTTTTTCACTCCTTCTTCTCATTCTTACAAAGTTTAAAACCATAAACCCTTATGTCTACTTTAAACCTTTCCAATAAATGTTTATAGGAAAACCATTGGCAATTATGTCCCTCTGCCATCAGTTCTTCTCTTGATTTTATTTTGTTTCTCCTTGATAAAATTCTAGTATCTTAAAATAATTTAGCCATTTGTGTCTGCCTCTTATTTCTCATCTGTAAAATGCTTCTTGTCCAGAGAGCCATAAAAGTGTTTTTAGGTATAATCTGGATTATACCTATTCCATATTCTCAATATGGCATGCCTAACATAAAAACCTACCAAATAATTTTTTGTCAAGGTTCCGACTAATGAAACCACGAAAAGCAGAACTCCAAGTTTTAAGTTTCCTCAAAGTACATGTTTATTGGATATATAATATTGGCATGGTCAAAAATGAAATCAACTCTGAAAATTCCCTAGAGATTCAAAGTCACTAAAAGTAACACTCCTCTCTCCTCTGCTATGCTACAAAACACACTGCCAAGTAAAAGCAATTGGCGGGCTTCTCAAATCGTCTTTGCTCCTCCTTCCAGTACCTGCGGGAATGACCTTGGTTCCCACAGAATCGCTCGGTGTTTTGTCTAGTGATACAAATAGCAATACTACTTCTCCCCCCCTCTTTTCCCCATCTATGTGGCAACTTAGAATGAAAAAGATGGCTTCAGCCAGGTTAGTTTCAGAAGTTGACATTTTTATTTTTATGGCTAACATAATTTTTAAGATTCACATTAACTTTGACTTTGTAATACCACAGATACCCATATTATCTAAATCTCAGGTCATGAGTTTCTAATTCCAAAAGCCTTCTATTTCTCAGAAGCACCTTGTCTTTTGTCCAGACCAAATCCACATTCTTGACTTTTTCTTTCATCTCTTCTGTCATCTTTACAAATCTTCCATAGACTGTTTTTTCAAAAGCTGTCAATTTAGTATCCAGTGATTTTGTCAATTTATTGTCAGTTGATTCAGCTAATTTATTGCCCAGTTCTTCAAACATTTAGTCATCTAGCCCCGTTTCTGGTCTTTATCGAATATGGAATAAATTTTATAGATGGAGGGAAAAAAAATGGAGGTCACAGTAAAGAGATAAGCTGAGATAGAGACTAGAAATGTATAGTTGTATATAGGTATATTATATGTAATTAATGTATAATATGGACTGAGATGTCAGTCAAAGATGATTTACCACGTTCAATGTTTTTAATCCTTTTTTTCTTTGTACTTAATAAAAATTAAAAAAAAAGAAAGACGGCAAATGCCTCTTACTAATCTGTGTATTCTAGTACTCCTTGCATGTGATTCTAAATATGAAGTAAATGCAATCTTATGTTCCTTGAGATTCTGATTTAGAGTCTTTGTTTAGATTCTGTTTTCTTTCACCATATGGCCCTTGAGAGTTTCAAGAAGAGTTTTCCCAGGAATTTTTCCCTTCGATCATATTGCGTGGGTAATTATGATAGCTTCTGCTGAAATACGTGTGCACCTGCCTCTGCAAATCTGGCATTGCTTTTGCTGGGAACAGTTGTGCGGGCTAATGAGCACCTGCAGCTTCAAAATCCATGGCATTAGTCAATATGTTACCTCCGGCTATCGCTGCAAGCCTTTCAGTTTTCATTTTCTTTTGTGCCAAATGATGCTCCCTTCAGACATCTCTGAGTAAATAGGCCATTATCCCCTGGAAATTGTGCGCTGAACCTGCTTGAGACAAAGATAGGCAGCAAAGGGCTAGGGAAGCTTTTCAGTTTATTTCTCTTGTCTAACATATTTCCTGTTCAGACAAAAAAAAAAAAAAAAACCCCAAAAAACCCTTTGCTTTCTTCTGAGAGCTGGGAAATCACGCTGTTTGGATGTATGAGAAGGATAACTTCACCATGCTGCATTTGATGGGAGACAGTTGACGAAGTTGTTGGTTGTCCAGGAAGAGAAATCTTACAGAACAAAATGATTGCAAATTATTTCCCCTGACTTCTCCTCGCAATTCACTCACATTTGTGGAGTTGTAAAAATACAACTTGGGCAGGGGTTGGGAGAAGTTCAGGAACTCCGACTTGCATGCTAGGAATAAGTGAAAATATGAAACCAGATGTGATGCATGGGAAAGAATGTTAATTATTTTTTCTGCAAGTATTGTATTAAAGGAGATGGGCATCCTTGTAGGTGACCTATTCTGAATTTGCTTCCACAAGAGGGAGCTCTTGGAACTTTAAATGAAAGATTAAGCCGAACTAATTTAGATTTACTGCATTGAGATTTCCTCAACATGGTGGAGGCAGGCTGATTAGATTCTTTAGGCATTGCTTATGAGGCAATCCCTGTACATTTCCTGGAAATTGTAGGCCTTCTTATCTTCTCTTTATTTCTCTAAATGAAGTATGTAGTATTAGTAATGAAGCGCAAAGCCTGCACCACGTTTGAATTGAGAAAACCCTTCAGGTATTTCAGAAAGGAATATGTGTTGAAGTTAGCTGAGTACCGGTATTTGTTATTGCTGTGACAATTTGTTGCCTACAATGGGCTTGCCTGAGCAGCTGCTAAGCTGCTTTTTAGGACTGTCTTCTCCTGAACAGTAAACTGACATCATGAAAGTAATTGATCAACTGCTGGTGAGATGCATCTGAATGATATCTGTCATCGGTTAGCTGCACAAGTTACTTCTCCGAGCCTCTCAATTTTGAACCATGAAATCAGGAAGTGAACTTTTGTTTCAGTACTTGCTGTCCCAAGATTTCACTTTCTGCACTGTTCCCCAGACGGACCATCCACAAAGGACTGAGCAAATATTCTCATCCAGCTATAAAATGGTTATTCTAAACAAGAGCAGCACATTGATGGCCTTTTAGGCCGTTCTGAAAGGGGAAAAAAAATGGCGGACTGTGTTGTTTGGCGACCCCCGTGAAATGGTCGTTCGACCCCAAATGGGGTCCCGACCCATAGGTTGAGAACCACTGCTATAGGCTAATCAGATTAGACATTGCTTGCATTTTTTTTGCACTAGAGAAAATGTTTAGCAGCTCTTTTTTATTTTTATTTATTTATTTATTTTTGAAAACTTGCAGCACTGATTACAAAACGAACCTTTTAGTGAATTGGAACTGGTCAGTATATTTGATTTAGATCTCTAGAGCAGGGGTCTTCAAACCTGGCCCTTTTATGACTTGTGGACTTCAACTCCCAGAATTCCTCAGCCAGCTGAGGAATTCTGGTAGTTGAAGTCCACAAGTCATAAAAGGGCCAAGTTTGAAGATCCCTGCTCTAGACTAGAGCTTCAGAGAAGCCAGGAAACACTCTTCATGACAGTGTTGTAAACGGATTAATAAATGTCTGGTTTCAGACTCTGGGGATGATCAGATAGATTTCCCTGAAAATCTCTTACACTTTTGAATGTGTCTGATGTTTGAACATCATAAATCAGCCTTTTTTATATATATACCTTTGGTATCTGAAATTGAGACTGCAATACCCAACATTCTTAGCTTCTTTTTGGAAGTTGTAGTCCCAGCAGATACTAGATTAAGAGGGTTTTCCAAAAGGGTTGCTTCTTTCATATTTTAAGGGCGTGTTCTTGAGGCCTTTTTGAAGATGTCAGTCTCCTATTCTGCAGTTTCTTCTTAACTCTGGAAAAATTTTCATTTTGGGATGGATTAGTGTCATGCGCAAGCAATGAGAAGCACTCACGGATAGATTCAAGCAAAAGATTTATTGTTAGTTACCTATGTTAAAAAAGAATTTCGCAAGACTTAGGAATAGTACGATAAGGCTTCAGGGATTCTAGGGGAGGTCAGACTGGTGCTGGTTTTTACCTCCCCCCCCCCCCCCGCTTAACACCTTCCTTCAGTCTAGCTGGAGATTCCATCACAATTAGTCAATACAAACCACAATGATAAAAAAAAATGAAATGTGGTGACATAATGACATACCTTGTACAAGCACCTTGATGTTGCATGCAAGCACATAAGTGGCTCAGGCTGTGACATACATTTTGTCATTTGTCTCCTTTGCTTCTGGCTACAGATCCCCCTCCCCCAATGAGATTAGGAGAAGTCAAGCTCTTTTTGCCTCTAGGGCTGAACTCCAAATACCCAGGACCCTAACAGGAAATGTCATTGCAACATCACTTCTACTTGTTTTCCCCACTATTGCTGGAAATCTTGGGTTGACTATTAGCTTACCTCTAGTTTGCTTTGTATATCTTTATTGAGATAAGAGGAAGACTTCTTTCAGATAAAAGCTTGATTTGATGGACCAGTTGCACGGGGGATGTGGTCAGTTACTCCCATTCTTACACTGGAAGGAATGTCACTGTGGCAATTTATGTCATGTGCCTAGAAACTAAATTTTATATCTGTTACCTACAATGGAAAAATGAATGGTTATGTTGATGGATCTGGCTGAGATGGTGAAATTGACAGCTTTGATTAGAGCAGGGGTCTTCAAATGTGGTCCTTTTATGACTTATGGACTTTAACTCCCAGAATTCCTCAGCCTGGCACGCTGCTGAGGAATTCTGGGAGTTGAAGTCCACAAGTCATAAAAAGGGCCAAGTTTGAAGACCCCTGGATTAGAGGAAAGACACACTGATTAATTTGAATGCTCTTTGGAAATCCTTTTTTGCATGAAACATGGAATTATGCAGTATGAGTTTGATGATTAGAAAGAATAGTAAGTTGAAAAAAATGAGAGTAATGATGTAACCTTAGAATAAGAGGTCAATTTAAATTTATACTGTATGCTACAATTGTGAAAGAAAATTGGAAGTCAATTCTATATATTTTTCTTTCCTTCTGCACTTTTTGGCTTTCTGCCTTCTCTGTTTTCTTCCTCATACCTTTACTATTAGTTTCTGTTAGTTTTTATCTTTTTAGTGTAAAAAAAAAATCTAATAACATTATCTTAAAAAACATAATTTTATATTGGTTCCAACTACAGGTGAGTATATCTTTAGAATATTTTCTTGAAGTCTTTGTACGTTTCCTTTTTCAGCAGAAATACTTGAACAGAGAAACAGACTAAATAAGTGATGTGGGCTAAGCTAAAATAATATTATCTCTGCCCACATTATTTCTAAAGGCATCGACACATCAGTGGTTCATCGCTGAGGAACTGCTATTCTCACTGAATATATCTATCTCCAGTGGTGGGATTCAGCCGATTCTCACCACTTCGGCAGAACTGGGAGCTAATTTTTTGTTGCCCAGGCCCAGAATGGACTTCCGGAAGCGGTATCCACACAGAGAACTGGTTGTTCACATATTTGAATCCCACCACTGTCTATCTCGCTTCACTATTTTTTAACATGGCTTGAATTTTACAGCTCCTTTTTTAAAACTTTTTTTCCCTTTAATAAAAAGATTACAAGAAATATAAATGTTGGTCATAAAAGCAGATAGGCACTGATTAAAATCATCTCCCCCCCCCCTTTGCTTGGAAAGAAAAGTTCACTCCTGTGGTTGAAATATTGGCTCTGTCTGGTGAACTGTTGGCACCTTCATTTATAATTCTGTCAGCTATTTATGCCACTGCTAATGACTAGAGAAGAGATGATACTTTGCTACTGGGTGGGGTAGAGGGGAGACTAAATTATGTTTCAGAAAGATTAATGCCGATGCAGGAAGTTTCCTTAATAGTTCCTTTTATTTTAATAGGAGTCTGTGCTGCATTTGTTGGGCCATCCAGGATTGTAAGGCTTTCTTCAGCTGTCTGAAGAACTAAATGGGGTCACACCATTCTCTTTCTGTGCATGGTGTCTCTTGGGGGTCTACTTCTCTCTCATGTACTTTTGCAGATACTGTCATTTCTTGTCCTTCTAAGAGATTTTTTAAGAATCGTTATACTAGGCATTTTTTGAAAGCTTGTTTAAACTAGTTTTAAACTTTTTCTCTTGGGACCCCTCCTCACTTTAAAAAAAAATATGGAGGGCTCCAAAAAGAGTTTTAGTTTGTGTGAGTTATATGAACTGATATTTACTATATTCAAAATTAAAATTAATGCATTCTGCTACTGCTTCTCACAATTATTTGATGGGATTTCAACACTGTATTATTATTTTTTATCGTAGGCTGGCAAATAATTTCAAGGAGCATGGTTTAAGGCACCTGTTTCTAGCCCCAAAAGCCCTCTCAGAAAATAAATTTGCTTAACGACCCCACGATTTACTTAATGGCCATGTGATTCACTTAATGACTACGGTGCCTTGGTTTGCGACCATCAGAAAACCGATCATAAAGTTGAATCTAGACCAGTGGTGTCTCAACCTACAACTGCAGTGAGTTACGGCCAAAATTCCAATCCCAACTGGGATTGAAAAGTAAGATCTACTTGTAACATTCTCCCCACTTTCTATAGGGCATATATTACTTAAACCTTGGGCAGTAAAATAGTTACTGATACAACACAACCTCTTTAACTCAGTTGTAGTTGGACGCCTCTTGAGCAGGGAGCCAGATATAAGTTCTAAGGAAATAGCCAAATTGCTAGAATTCTTTGGATCTCTTGGGTGTAGCTGTGATACATTCGAATGTTAGAAAAATAGGTTTTTCCTCCTCCTCCTCCTCCTCCTCCTCCCCCTGCTGCTGCTGTGTGGGAATTGTTAAATATTTAGATTCTTCACTAAACACTGTTAAGTTTTTTTCTTGAAGGGTGGTCAGAATATTTTGCAACCTAATTCCAAGCTTTTAGAGCATCAATCCATGAACACTTTCTCCTTTCTTCAGTGGCTGGAGCAATCCTGAAAAGACACTCTTTTCCTTGAAGTGAATAAAAATGTTAAAACATACAGGGCCATCCTATTTGGGTCTATGCTACGTATTCTTCATTAATTCTTAATTGTACAAGTTTGTTAAATGTATGACTTATTAAACAGCCACACAGCATTTTCAAGTCTGTATATAGTCATAGAGACACATGTCAGAAGTACTGTTTTTAGAAATACAGGAAGAAAGTATTCTGTGGCTTTTAACTTGGTTACTGGATTACTCTTTTTTCTAAATTGGATCTAGACCAATGATGGCGAACCTTTTAGAGTACGAGTGCCCAAACTGCAGCCCAAAACCCACTTACGTATTGCCGGGTGCCAGATGGGTGTGGCCCATTTGGTGGGCACAGCTACAGTGGGCATGGCAGACTGGGTGGGCATGGCCACTGGATGGGTGTGGCTGCAGTAGTCATGGCAGACTGGGTGGGCGTGGCTATCTCGATGTTGCTTATGGGGAGGGACACCTGTGGGAGCTGGGCAGGGTTGGGGGAGATCCAGGTGGTCTCTGGTGGGTGGGATGGTGGGCTCCCCAATGGCGGCTCCAGGCTGGCTGGCCTTAGACCAGTGATGGCGAACTTTTAGAGACCACGTGTGCTAGGGCGATGGCGCATGCCCACAGAGAGGGCTTTGCATGCCACCTCTGGAACGCGTGCCTTAGGTTCGCCACTACTGATCTAGACTGAATAGGCTAGATTTGCATAATAAAATACACAAACACACAAAAATACCCCAACTCTAACCCAACTTCAAACAATCCAGGTGTGTAATATGAATAAAGGCCATTAGGTCTTTAATTGGCTTCCTTAAGCATATTATGCAGACTCAACCATGGAATCCTGTTTGATTCATCTGCGCAAATCTCCCAGGATGAGTTACAGTTTATTATAAAAGAAAGGTTGCTTTTCCCATCGAGGTGGATAAATTGGAATTGATATTAATCAAAGCTACTCTGCTTGTGATAAATTTGGCCCTTTCATAGGCTGAAAGAGATCTGTTCCAAAACATGGAAAAATGCAATATTTACCTATCAACTTGGAAGATTGTATTTTTAGCCTCTTTAGATAGCATTTGGCCAGTCTCTCTCGAAACAAAAATATCTAGTGTACATTTCAGTCAGTAAAGTAGCAGGTGGTATTTCAGTTAAATCCAGGACTAGTACTAATGTCAAACAAGGAAGCTGTTGATTTAAGCATTAAACCAGCAAATTTGGATCAAGACTTTTTGCCCTCCCACCCTATTTTCAGAGCAGGTCTGATGTTTTTTTGGAATGCCTATTAGGAATATAGGACTAAGTCTGGAGGATGCCATGACCTATGTCACAAATGACCATAACCACTTTAGGTTGTTGGTTTAGGGTTTTGTTTGTATTGTTCTTATATAGGGTGTCCACAATTTGAAATCATTTGCACAAATCTATCATCCTCCTTTATTTGCTATTGAAATTTGTTTGAAGTAGATAGTCCTTTCTGTACAGTGAACCAAAAGCAGCAAAAGTTGTTCATTGTGAATAATAACATGGCCTTTTCTAGTTGCTGTATGACCTTGAATAGTTCATTTATTCCTAATTTGCCCCACAATGTATGTTTTTAAAAGGAAGTTCAATGTTGCATTCTATCATCATTGTGTGGGCTGATTAGTTAAATTCTGAACAGTACTTTGAATGCATGAAGTGCTATTATTTTGGAAGCTGAAATGTCAATCACTTAATATATATATAGGAAATGAAAATTAACTTTTGAAATCTGAAAACCACCTTGGTTACTGAATAGAATTTTGAGCATTAAAAGCTTTGTTCCATTCAGGGCTTGCTTAGCAGGGACGAAAAAAAAAATCTCTTAGGTTGGAATGAATGACATAAATTCAGGGTCATATTAGTAATAGTTGCATACATAAAGGATGTTCTCTTTCAAGGATGTACTCTTTCAAGATATCTTTGTGATGGTTTAGCACAGAACAACACTTTGTAGAATTAATCTTATTAATAATGTAATATTAAAATTCAATATTAAATATACTGCAATGTAAAAAAAAACACGTTTCTTTCCTTCCTACCTATGTAAATTAAGAAAACTCTGGAAGCATAGAAAGGTAGATGGAATAAAATACAATATCAAGATAAGACACAAAGCCACCAGTATAATTGCTAAATGATGCATATGTAACTGGGACTGTAGAATCCAGACCATCAATAGATGACAAAATTGAGCTCGATTTTTCTGTACCTCCACTGATATTTAGTGGTCATTTAGATTTTTTGCAGCCTGTATATGATAGTCCTGTTTCAAACCTACACTGAATTAAAGAACCAAGAAATGAGCAAGAGAAGTAAGTCATATCATGGGGAGAGGAGCCATCCTAGAAACTTGGAGGACTAATCTCATGGTTTTCTTTAACAAGAAGTGAAACTATGGAAGAAGGCATACAGCTGACCTATGAACCATAGGCCACGCTGTCTGTTCTGTGGGATTGGTTCCCTGAGAGTACTTGATCTCTATGGACAGGAAGATTTATACTCTGTGATATTTTCATCTTGGCTTCAGTCACCTACATTTCCTGCAGTGGCACAAGAGCATGATCTTTCCTGAAGGCCTTGGGAGGAACATCACTATACTACCATCACTGTAATGAAAAGAATGAATTTATCGCCTGTAATATATAGAGTTGCTGCAAGAAAAATGAATGTCCAAATGGAATTGAACTAGCACAATTTAGTGGATCTACGGGGATGCATGTTACTTTTAATTAACTCATTTTTGATGCTTTTATGATACATGGGCCATAATAATGTTATTTTGGTAAGCATTTTTTTAATGTGTCAGTAACAATATATTTTTTTCAGTTTAACGTTGATTCTGTAAAAGAAAGATTGCCAACCTTTAAATTGGTTAATGTGGGTAAGGAAACAGATTAAATGTTTCAGTTCTTGTTTTCTACCTGAGGTGCACAATTTTCTGTGGCATTAAGGTTCAACTAAACCTTAGCCTTGGTTCATTACTAAAAAACCCAAAAAATCCAAAGCATTTGAAATTGTGGCATATTTTACGATGGTGACACAACCATTCTTGGTGTACTTAGTGTGATTACTCCGCTACCATACATCAGGCAATAAATACTCTGGATGATAAGTCATGCTACCCTTAATAAGCTTGGGTTGAAATATAGCTCTTGATCTGATCTATGAGACATCTCAAAGGAGATTTCATTAGATCTTCTTTATGTGACAATGTCAACAAAAATAAAACAAAATTTGAACGCCATCTCTCTTTTCTTTCGTGTCACCTCCTAGGTAAAAGGCTCTTAATAGCTGTTTTGTTTGGAGCATTGATACCAAAATTAAACAATTGATTTAAATTTAGGAAGATATGCCACTGAGATTGTCACATGTGACAGGAGCCCCAGTCTGGAGAAATTCTGTGGGAAGATCTTTACAGTGCTACTTACAATTATATAGCTGGCATTATGTGTTAATTAGGAAAGTGTAAGGAATTCATCTCTGATATTGTGTGTGTGTGTGTGTGAGTGTGTGTGTGTGCATGTGTGTAAAGTCCCAACTGCTAACTCACTGCATATATTTCACTGCAGCGCTTTGTGTATCAGACGCTAAATGCAAAAGAAAATGAATATGTCACCCCTATTTCTTCAGCCTGCACATTTTTGAAGCAACTAAGCATTTTTAATTCAACCTTTTTGATCTCCACCATGCTTACGGTACCCGTCGATCACTTATGCTAATTCCTGGTTTTCTGAGCAAGAGGATGGAAGGATCAATACAGATAAGACAAGTAAGGAAGAAGAAAATCTATACGATTGCCTGGGACAGGATGCTTTCTGGAGAGAAATGCTTCCAAAGTGCAAGTCTTTCACTACAGTGCAGAACAGGGGATGGAGAGAAATTTCCTGCAGAATTTCTGATTCCTCTTTTTGTACTTCTTTGTTTCTTAGTTTCCTACATCCTTTTTTGTTTCATTCTGTTCTGAGGAAAGGAAATTGAAGTAGAGTTACTTTCAAAATGCCACCGGTAACCAGGAACTATTATTTGTCCAGTATCTCTATGTGTGTGCTGTAATAGCATCTCTAGGCTAATGACAGAATAAAAAAGCAGTAGCTAAAGACAGCTTTGCTGTTATAATTGTTGGCACTTATATGATTGTTGGCAGCAGAGTAGACAGACAAGTGGAGAATTCAAGCATTCATAGCAGTAAATACTTAGGTAAGGTGAGATAATGGAAACAGAGGGGAAATATCCATGCTGCATATATACGGATAGTTCCTGTGTTGTGTGCTCTTAACTTATTAATTCCTGTACGTTCACAACACACTAGGCTGAATCTCTTTCAAAATCATTGTTCAAAAGAGAAATAATAGTTAAACCCAAGTGGTCAGCCTTTTGCAGGTGTTATGGCTGGCAAACTCAAGAAGCAGGATCCGCACAGGTTTCAGAAAGCATCTTTGATACTAGCCAGGGGTAAAACACGTGATCTTGAAAACTACAGGAGTTGACACCCAGGCAGATATTTGGCAGGCGAATTAAAGCAGGGTGCTTTTGAAACATTTCTTTCCCACAGCCTCCTTATCTGGCCTAGGCTGTCCCTTCTCGTAGCCACTGGTCAGCTCTTGCCTGCTTCCCACAGGCTCTCATGGCAGGGCTCTGCTGCTGCCAGTTTCCACCAAAATCAGACCCTTTGTCCAGATTTGACTCTGAGGGAATTAATTTAATTACAAAGTCTTTTTTCAGATGTAAGATGGGCTCAGTAGACCAGAATGTCAGGAATCTGATGCTAATCTGCCTCAGGTACAAACATCTTCATCTTAACTTGCTTGTGGCAGCAGCTGCTCAGATGCTTTTGAAAACAGGGAGCAAGCACAGAGGGAGATTTCATTTATTTTTCCCACAAGTTATTTTTTTCAGCTAGTAGAAGGGGTAGGTGTCCTGTCTTCTCTTTTTACAGTGTCTCATGCATTCTTTAGCCCAGGATGCAGAGGACCTACTAATATTCAGAGATGTCCATTGTTATATATCTGGTTTCAGGAACAGCACTGTCGAGATCCACAATTTCCATTAAATTGGATTTTCATGATAAAAATATAACAGAAGTTAGATTTCTTTGCAGTACCAAGAATTTCATCTCCCCCCCCCATTTGTAGAAATAATCTTACTTTCGTTTCTCCAATTTCTTCTCTTCAGCAATTTATATTTCTTTGGTGAACGGGCAGACATCTAAATATAGCACGTAATTAAATAAATCTGTAATTTTAAATTATTGCGCTTCTTATTCTGTTTCTTTGATTGGCTTTAATTTCCTCTTAGATTTAACCTCACTTTTTTCAGGATGTTGCAGTCTTCTCCATCAGGATGGATGTAGACTCCACTGATTGGGTAATTTAATCCCACCTGCTCAGACTAAGACAAAAAAACTCTGCCACGCCTCCTTCTGGGTGTGACTTCCCAGTTTTTGTCTTAGTCTCGTGCTCAGCAAGACGCTTTTCAGAAGGCTCCTAGCTAAGTTTGATTCTTTCCTTTTTTCTTTTAGGCTATTCAATTAAAATTGGATACTTTAAATTCAAATTGATTAACAATTAGATTAATTCAGCTTTCACTTCCAAATTAAGAGGATTGCGTTGGGGGGGATAGGGACTCTGTCCTCCCTCCCCTGCAGCCCTTTGGGCTTTGAAAAGGAGGCTGCAGGCTTCGTTCGTTAGGGAGCTCTCGTTCCGACGATCTGTAGCCTCTTTGCGATTCCGCCAATTCAGCTGGGTAGCGGAGGTCGGCCTTTCAACTCGGAGACCTCCTGAGTGATTTACTTGCCTCGAGGCCTTGAGGGAGAATTCCTGACTGCAGCTTTATCTGGATCGCAGCAGGGGCTGTGCTACTAATCGCAAGTGCTTGGGGACTGGGGGAGGAATCACAAATCAGCCTTGTATTTCCCTGCTGTGTAATTGATTCTCCTGTTTAAAATACGACAGGGTTTTGCTTCTCCAGGCCTTAAGGCCTGGCGGCCGCCATTTTGACCACATGGTCTAGCGCGGCTGCTTCTAGAGGTCCCACGTGGCGGACGCCATTTTGGAGGCCTAATTGAAATTTTTGCATAATCATTGGCAGTTATTCCTGCATTATTGCGGACGCATAGTTGTTGCCTGTGTCACTTGGTCTGTGAGCAGACCTGTTCAGGGGGGGAGATATTTTTGTATCCACAGGAGTTGTGGTCAAACTTGAGGGGGCTACTCCAGGTGTGGGCCTTGGCTGCATTTGAGCAGACCAAGGTGTTATTAACTGGTCCTAAGGCCTAGAAGAGAAGAGCGAAGAGATTCTTTTATTGTCCACCTGTTTCTCAGTTTAGCCCGTGACCTTTTGTCATAAGGCCTGTATAGACAGCATTAGAACACTGTCTGGCTGTTCTTGCCATTGCCTTCTGTTCAGAGCGAGGATCGGTTTTCCATCTCTGACTGTGATCTGCGTGTTGGGTTCCTCCCCCCATTTCTAGGTACTACTGTCCAGGAATACCTAGACAGCAATGGCAGACAGCTCCTCGCCCCAGGCTTCTCAATCTAGTGTCCCCCCCGCTCAAGCAAAGCGCAGATCTGAAGAATTGGACATGGGGGGGAAGAAAAAAGCTAAAACCAAACATCTGTCTTCCAAAGATACTTCCAAATCAGCCGGGCGAGAGGCCACAAGGAGACACTTAGCATTGGAGAGAGAATTCTCCAAGGCACAAAGGCTCAGATCCAGTGGGACTGAAACGGTTTCCCCCGCCCCACTGGATACTCCTTTGACAGAACCTCAATTTGAATCATCTCAGGATGCCCCAAGACCTTGGTCTCCTCGGGGGGAAACCGAGCAGGTAGGTCCTCCTCGCTCCTCTCCTTCATCAGCACACCAACCACCTGAGACCAGGTGTGCCTCAACGGAGGTTGGGGTCAGTTCCAGGGACCAAGGGGAAATGTGGTCCCAGGCTCAATTCCAGGCCTTCATGCACCAAGCATTCAGGCAGTTTATGTCATCAACTGAGAGTAGCCAGGTGCAGTCCCATCCTACTCCTCCCGCATCTATTCCCCCACCTCTGGTGGAGCGTGATACTAGACCTAGCTCTGCTGTTTCGGAGACATCCTCACAATTAGGGGAGGAGGGATCAGTGGAACTGGGAGTTGCAGACACTCCCTTGTCTGAGGAGGAGGATCCAGCTCCTGAACAGGTGACCTCTTCCGGGCTTTTCGATCCGGCCATTTTTCGATCACTCCTCGTAAGGGCTATTGACACGGTAAAACTTACCTCAGCCCAGGAGGAGACTCCTTCTTCCTCATCCAACCGGGAAGCCAACCCTCTGTTTGCGGAAAAGGTCAAGGAGGAACCGCAGATTCCATGCCCACTAGTCTTCAGGTCTACGGTGGAAAAGCAGTGGGCATCCCTTGCTACCACTCCTTCACAGAGCAGTTTAGACAAGAAACTTTACAATGTCTCTTCTTCTTTCGCTTCTCTTCTAGAAGTCCCATCTGTAGACGCTCCGCTGACCTCTCTGTTCTCCAATACCGCCGTCCCGGGGGACATGGCTGAATTCTTGAAGGCAGAGGACAAAAAGTTCGAGTTCTCTTTTCGTAGAGCTCACCAATCTTCGGCTTGGGCCATAAGGGCGGCAACCTCATCCTCCTTCTTTGCACGCTCGGCAATTATGTGGTTGCAGGAACTCCAGACGCTCATTCCGCCGGATCAGGTCAGAGCGCACCAAACAATAGGGAAAATAGTGGCAGCATCCGAATACATTGCGGATGCATCCTTACACTCGGCTAGATGTTCAGCCAGATCCATTGCAGCCTCAGTGGCGTCACGTAGGCTGCTCTGGTTGAAGCAATGGCGCACGGATTTAAAGGCAAAGTGGCGCTTAGCAACATCTAGGTACAGTGGCACCCACCTTTTTGGTCCGGTCCTAGAGTCTCACATCATTGAGGGCAAGGACAAGCTCAAGGCGCTGGCCCATCCCTCTAAAAAACCAGATAGACGGCCCCAACAGGACTTCCGTAGGCCATCATTCCGTCCCAGCGGTTCCTGGGATTGGAGACAGCCCTTTCGGGCAGGGCAGTCCTGGGATTGGCCCAGAGGCTCGCGATCCTATTCTTTCAGACAAGATCGGCAACAGGACCGCCAGAGTAGTGCAGCCAGGGGTCAGTTCCAGACCAAGCGTCCCTTCAGGGGATCAGGCAGTCATCCTTACAGGCGGTCCAAGTGACGCCAAGGAGGACTACCCCATTGGGGGTCGACTGGCACTGTTTTACGATGTTTGGGAAAACACAACCACAGACGTCTGGGTCACAGAGACCATAAGACAGGGTCTCTCCCTAGAGTTTCGATCTTCTTCCCCAGATCGTTTTATACAGTGCCTGGTTTCAAACAATACATCAAAAACACAACTAATCACAACAGCCATCGCTCATTTATTAGAGATCAGAGCCATAGAAAGGGTTCCTCAGGAACAGATCGGGGAAGGGTTCTACTCCATCCTGTTTGTAGTTCCCAAAGCCTCAGGCGGTTGGAGGGCGATACTGGACCTAAAGGGTCTAAATTACTTCCTCATTTACAGGAGGTTCAAGATGCAGACCCTAAAGTCCATCTTGGCAAGTATCAGGAAGGGGGATTTCCTTTCCTCCATCGACCTGACAGAGGCTTACTTACACATTCCGATCATCCAGGAACACCGCAGGTTCCTGCGGTTCTGTTACGCACACAAACACTACCAGTACCGGGCTCTTCCCTTCGGCCTATCCTCGGCCCCGAGGGTCTTCACAAAAATCTTGGCCGTGCTGGCGGCTCATCTAAGGATGATACCCGTACGGGTACAGTGCTACCTGGACGACATACTGATACAGTCCAAATCTTTCCAATCAGGGCAGTCGGACCTGGCAATCACTATTCAAACACTTCAGGATCACGGGTTCTCCGTGAATTTCAAAAAGAGTCACATCACACCCACAAGACGTCTGCTCCATCTAGGAGCTCTGATAGATTCCAGCCTATGCAAGGTATATCTCTCCCAGGAGCGACAAGTCAGCATCCGGAAGCTGACACTGCAGATCCGAGGGGAAAAAAGAGTACCCCTGGTACAATTATCCCAACTCCTGGGGAAGATGGTCTCTTGCCTGGGCATCGTTCCTTGGGCCAGATTGCACTCCAGGAACCTCCAGTGGTTCCTTCTTCCTTTTCAGAAACGCAACATCAGCGCCTCCAACAGGAAGGTCAGGGTTCCCCATCACACTCTGTCCTCCCTCCTATGGTGGACCTCGTCCGCCTTGTCCAAGGGCACTCTGTTCAAGGAACCCACCAGGATCACCCTCACCACAGACGCCAGTCTGTTCGGTTGGGGCGGTCATATTCTGAACCACTTAGCCCAGGGTCAGTGGTCCAGTTCAGACCTGGCTCACAATATAAATTGGCTGGAGCTCAGGGCCATCCACCTGGCTCTCCAAAGATTCTCCCCCCTTGTATCAGGGAAACACGTATTAATCCTGACAGACAACATTGCGGCCAAAGCTCACGTAAACAAACAAGGGGGCACCCACTCTTGGACACTCATGCAGGAAGCCCAGGCCATAGGGCTGTGGGCAGAGTCCAACCTGAGGTCCATCAGGGCAGAGCACATATCAGGGGAGGCGAATCAACAGGCAGACTCCTTGAGCAGTGCAGTGGATCACTCAGAGTGGAAGCTAGACTCAATCCTATTCCAGGAAATATCATGCAGGTTCAGACAGCCCATCCTAGATCTCTTTGCCTCTCCGATCAATGCACAGCTCCCCAGATTTTTTACCAGGTTTCCGGCGAGGGGGGCGGAGGGAACGGACGCCCTCCGGAGCAGATGGCCGGAGGGCGTACTTTATGCATTCCCTCCTCTTCCACTAATACAAGCGACCATTCGCAAGCTCATCCAGGAACAGGCAGAGCTAATCTTAGTGGCTCCATTTTGGCCAAGACGCCCGTGGTTTGCCGACCTGGTGGACCTGTCAATTTCACCTCCATGGAAGATTCCCCCGGACCGAGTAGCTCTCAGCCAGGGGAACCTCCAACATCCGGATCCACAGTGGCTCCAATTAGCCGCTTGGCACTTGAGCGGGAGAGTCTGACCAAACAGTCTTTCTCCTCTGGGGTTATTTCCGTCATCCAGGCCTCGAGGCGTCCCTCGACCAACAGAATCTATGACGCCACTTGGAGAAGTTTTTGCTCTTGGTGTACCAAAAAGCGGCTTTCACCGCTTGCTGTCTCCATCCCAGACATATTAGATTACTTACTTGAGGGGTTAACTAGAGGTCTGTCAACCAGCACCATACGTAGGCAGATAGCAGCCTTGTCGACAGTTCTCACCTGTGACAACCAGGTTTCCCTGTCCCAACACCCAGCAGTCAGTGCCTTTCTCAAGGGTGCGGCCAATGTAGGGCCCCCCACGGTTCATCGTTATCCATCCTGGGACCTCTCTAAGGTGTTACAGGCTTTAACGTCCTCTCCATTTGAACCTCTGAAAGTTTGCTCCCTTCACTTCCTTACATTGAAGGTAGCCTTCCTAGTGGCCATCACGTCGGCCAGGAGGATTTCAGAATTGGCGGCCCTGTCGGTCAGGGAGGACTTGTGCATGTTCCATGAGGATAGAGTGGTCCTCAGGTTGGATCCTGCATTTGTTCCAAAGATCAATACAGGGTTTCACCGCTCGCAGGAACTAGTCCTTCCTAACTTCTGTCCTAACCCTTCCCATCATCTGGAGAGACGGTGGCATATGTTGGATGTGCGCAGGGCTCTGCGCCATTACATTAAACGAACCTCGACCTTCAGGAAGTCCGAGGCATTATTCGTGTCCTTTCAACCCTCAACTATGGGTCGGAAGGTCTCTTCTTCCACCATTGGTCGGTGGATAAGGATGTGTATTTCCAGGGCTTATATTTCCCAGTCCCTTCCGGTACCTTCACATATTACTGCTCACTCTACACGTAGTGCTGCTGTCTCAGCGGCTTGGTCTACCCAGGCATCACTCGAGGAGATTTGCAGGGCTGCGACATGGTCCTCTCCTTCCTCATTCATAAAACATTATAGGATAGATCAATTTGCAGCAGCTGAGGCTGCTTTCGGTAGGAGAGTCCTACAGCAAATAGTGGGTTCTTAGGGGTCACAGGCCTAGACTCCCTCCCTATAGGGACATGAGCGGCTTTGGTATGTCCCAATTAGTGATGACCTTCACACCAAGATTTCTAAGTATAATTTTCCATCTGTCACTATATGCCTTCTTTCAGACAGAGGCATGTTTTCAAATATGGCATACCCTTTGTATCTTTGATCTATTGTCCCTCAGTTTAGTAGGGTTTTTTTGGTGCCAGAGACAAAATTTGTTCACTATTATATAATTACATAATGCCATTTTATGCACATGTAAAATTCCATTTGCTGGGTAATAGAGGTTCAAGTGTAATGGAAACCCTTCTTGTTACTGGTCTATTAAATTGAGGATTTGCAGTTTGTCACTTACAGTATTCTTATTTTATGTGTAGAAAGCTTTTGTAACAAGACTAAAGACAGGGCTTATAAGCTTTGAAAAACTAATACTTTGTCTCTTCGTAAATCCAAGCAGCAATTTTTCCTCAATCATCTATCAAGGCTGTGAGCAGAATTCCAGAAATCCTAAACCAGATGGAAGTGACTGAACATCCCATCAGACTGGCTTTAAAGATAAAAGAGAAAGAAGATTTAGTGTATTTTAGAACATGGGATTTTTTATTAATGGTTATAAAAATGAGTTAAAGAGAAAGGAATGTGATATGTAACATTGAATATATACTAGTAAGAAGAAGACTATTGAGCGATTAATTAACATATTGTTTATGATAATTATTCATTTTTTTAAAATACATGAAACCAGACAACATGCTGTTTGCTAAATATTAAGAATGTTATTTAAAAAAAATCTAACCTCTAACCCTTAACCCCGATCCCACCCTATTCCTAATCCTATAAAAATTTTATATCTATCTATCTATCTATCTATCTATCTATCTATCTATCTATCTATCTATCTATCTATCTATCTATCTATCTAAATGGTTCTTTTGATATAGACAGTTGCACTCATGTTTTAATATTGCTCATACCGTTCAAGTTTCTCCTTTAAAGTTTGGTGGGAAAAGTTCTTTATTTTTGAGATTGATTGATTGCAGGTCATGACCTTCAAAATGGAACAATCAGTTCATTATGTCAAAATAAACCTTACAATAATTGTTCATTTTCTAATTTGCAAGCTGTTTAATTAAATCCCTGAGCCAAGCAGGAGAAACAGAACATAAAAGAATGAAATTACTTTAGCTCTAGAATTGCAACACAGTCAGTGGGATCTTATTCTAACCAGAAGATTTTGCTAAAGCAGACTCTTTTTTTCCTATCATTTAAACTCATGTCTAGGTGATTTTTTTAAAAAAGTAATGAGTAAGATGGATTTTTCACATACAGACAGAATGGAACCCTAAGTCTTTGCTTTGCATAGTTAGATTTTCATTTTTTTTTTAGTGGATTTCTTCCTCGGCTGCTGCAAAAATGTTTATTATTTGATAGGGGACAAAACAATCTGACAAGCATTATTACATCAAAAAGTATTTTGGATGATTGGATTATTCAGGTACCTTTAATTGATATTATCATAATAGCATTCTACTTGTCTTCCAAGACTACAGTGATTGTTTTCACCTGACCTATTGGTGTTTTTATCCACTAGACTTAGTGATGTTCTACATCCCTTTAAATGAACATTACCATATGCCTTTTCAGCTGTGAAGTATACACATACTATGCTTCCTGACTGGCCAAGCTCTCTGTCACCTTTAAATGTTATGATTGCCAGGACTGTAGAGTAAAGCAGAAAAATAGTGAGATGGAGAATTTTTCCCAAGGTATAGGCTGGACTGTTTTTCCCAGATTCTACCAGATTGATTGCTATCAACTGATTGTACTTGCTGATTCATACTCCTATAATCATAAACTTTAGTAAGCTGCCTTTATTCTGTTACAGTACATAGCAGAGTCATATACAGAACTCCAATTGGGGTATAGTTATCAGAAACAATTATCAGTTATAACACACACACACACACACACACACACACAATTTTAGCTCTTCCAATTAATGGGTGCCCATGCTGTGCTGAGAAAGCTGTGATAGTAATTAAAATGATAATTTGATGCTAATCAGTTTATAGAACTGTCCGAACTGATAAACAGATCCAGAATGCTAGCCCATTTCTTTACTCATAAGCCGCCTGCTGTTCTTCAGTGCCTGACTTTTGAATTTTTTCCAGGAACACAAGATCTCATCAGAAACTAGTTTGTACTTTAATAGTACTCCTATCTCCAGGTGTCTAATGAAGCTCCAGTGGTTATCAACCTTACTGCTGTAAGCCTACTTCAAAACAGGATTTGAGAACCCATAACAAGGAACATTGGACCTAAGCTAGCTCAGTCTCTATGGCTGTTAGACTAAATAGTTTGTTTGAGGTTTAATCAATATATAGTCAGCAGCATTAAAGATATCAGTTGGTATAATTGTAAGCTGCTCAAAGGAACCTTGTATGGGAGATGAGCGGCATAGACATTTGATAAATAATAATACTTTAGTTATTTTTGCTTTGTGAAAGGCCACATGATTCCTTCTAACCTCAAGTATTCTGTTTTTTGTTTATGATCCAAGGTTTAGGCATGAAACCCAAAACTTTACCACAAAAGATGATCTTCATTGGATAACATTTGGTCTGTCAGTCTAAAGAAACATTCCTTTTTTATTTTCACTTCCACGTTCTACATATCCCAAGAACTTGGAAGGGCATCAGGTTAGAGAACTATCTAAATTCTTCATGGTAGACTGTTACGATGAAACACAATTGATTAATTTTGGCTATGGTCAGGAAAGATTAAAGGAGTATAAACAGTGTAGAAATAAACATTGTGAAATTTAATCTGAGTGTTGTCATTAAGATCCTGGACTGGATTGGGAGAGGCCAAATTGACATTCATACCCAGTTATAGTAGCTCACTGGGTGACTTCAGGCCAGTTATGCTCTCAATACAATTTAATTTATAGGTTTATTTTGACAAATAATAAAGGAACCTAGTGTGTATATTGTTTTGAGCTTCTAGAACAAAAACATAATATATATATAGATAGTATTGCCTTCACTCTTTAGAGATTTTTAATTAATTAATGCCTTTAGGTCAGGTTATTCAATATCACTAGACATCAGAAAGGTTTTTTTTTTTTCCTGAAAAGTAGAATATATTATTCACATAAGTTGTAAATATTTAAAACAGAAACATTTTATTTGATGGATAGAAACAAAGTCATTAGTGTAAATTTCAAATTATATCCCAGTGGGGGGGCGGGGCCAGCTGCCAGGAAGAACGGGTGTGTTGGATGATTCTCTGAAGCATCTAACCCCGTTCCCGACTGTTTGACAGATCCTTTGGGGTCCCTAGTTCCCTGGAGGGGGACTGGGAACAACAAGGCGCCCTGGGGAGTGGATTCAGGCGGCAGCCAGGAGCCACGAACCCAGGAGAAGCTTTGACAAGTCAAGCGGAGAAGGGGAAACGGCCGACAATGGCGGCAGTGAAGAAATGACAGCAGTCAGCTGGCCGAAGCTTAGCGGTGGAAAAGCTGGACGGTGACATGACAGTTCCAGTCAAATTCATCTGAGCAGAGATTCTGACTAGAAGGGATCCGGTGTGAGATCGTACTGGAGGATTTCGCTTGAAACTTACTGACTTTAGTAGCCTACAAGAGGGGAGGAGGGATTTCCCTCGCTCCTGGAAAAGCGGCGAAAAGGAAGGTTTGGCTAAAAAGGCTTGCCTGCTTACTTGCTACGTTGGCTGGATTTGTGGAAAAGAGAAAGGGGGCGTCCTCCTTCTTCCCCTACTCCAGAGACTGAAACCTAGCCCTGGAAGGCTAGCTACTCTAAGGCACAAGGGAGATCGCTTGGAAGAAAAAAAACGGAGGTAGACATTTTGGAATGAATAGACAAATTTAATACCAGAGACAATATTAATACCAGAGACAATATTAGAGTGACACCTGCTGGTTAAATCGAGAATTGCTGAAGGGAAAAACTACTAGGGAAAGAGGCTGTGTAGCAAATTTGCCCTTGCCTTGTAATGTTAAGAACTTCTTGATTCTTAGTAACAACTTTGACACTCTGGAAAACATTTTAACAATTGTAAATAAGTGGGGAGGTTGGTTTGGAAAATTGAAAAAAATGTCTAGTACTCCAAATCTTACAAGGGCTGGAATAGGGAGAAAGCAGACATTTCAAACTACATTGCTAGAACCAGGTTCTGTTAGGCAAAGATCACTAGAAGAAATGGCTCAAAAAGATAGGGCAAACCCACTTAAAGACTTGCAACAAATGCTGCAATCAATGCAAGAGTTAATGTGTAAAAACCATGAAGATCTGAAAAAAGAAATAGGTGAAATAAGGAATGATACAGGTGAACTTAAAGATAAAATTAAATCTATGGATGGGAAATTTGAATCCTTCCACCACCAACTTATGAAAAATGAACAAAAACTAGTAGAAATGGAGGAAAGGATGGATAAAGAAGAGCAGAGAGTGGATGAAATGAATGAAAGGCTAGTTCAAGCCAATAAAGAATTAGAAACCACAGTTATTTCTTTGGAACTTGAGAAGGCTGCTCATTATCTACGGTTTCAAAATGTAGGAGAGATGAAGGGTGAAGACCTCCCAGTAATAATGTCAGATATTCTAGCAGGAGCGTTGGGGTCTACAAGAGAGGAGATGGCCAATGAGATAGATGAAACCTATAGAATACACACAAATTACGCAAGACGACACAATCTTCCCAGAGAAGTGCACATTAGGTTTATTAAGAAATCAGTTAGGGATGAAATTCTTTTCAGATTCAGAGATGATACACTGGAATATCGAGGTAAACAGCTGATTGTACTTAAACAAGTGCCCAAAAGAGTGAGAGACCTGCGAAGGCCTTACCAATACATAACTTCCAAACTGATAAGGAAAAATATTAATTTTAGATGGCTAACTCCGGAAGGAATTCTGGTAACATGGCAGGAGAAAAAGTTTCGCCTAGACTCAATAGAAAAAGCAGAGGAATTCTACAGGGAAAACTTTGGTAGCAAGGAAGATTTAGTTGAAAGAGAAGCAAGAGAGGAAGGAGAGACACTGGTGCAAGCCATTGAAGCTAGAGGTAAAAGAGTTGAGCTTCGAGAGGACACTGATGAAGGGAAAAATGAAGAAAAGCAGGAGGAGAGTAGGTTTAAGGAAATTAAAGAGGCTAGACCGATAAGATCAACAGTGGAAAGAGGGAAGGATTTACAAACTCAAGAGTCTAGACCAGCAATAGTAACTAGATCTAAACATAGATAAGGAGGGGAAGAAATGTGTTGAATCTATATCTATCAACGTTAATGGCCTCAACTCTCCAACAAAAAGGAAGAAGTTTTTCAATAGGCTCAATAAGATGAATTTAGATATAATAATGTTACAAGAAGTCCACATTAAAAAACAACATCAATATTTATTAAATTGTCCTAAACTGGGGAATATGTTCGCAGCACTTTCGCAATATAAGAAAGGAGGTGTGGTAGTATATATTAAACAAGAAATTGTGGCTAAGCAAATTTACAAGGACGAAGATGGCAGAATTCTAATTGTGGAAGTAATTTTGAATAAAACCAAAATTCTTTTGGTTGGAATTTATGCCCCGAACGAGGGGCAAAAACGTTTCTATAAAAAACTCTACAATATTATTAGCCAATTGGAACATGATAGCATTTGTATAATGGGTGACTATAATGCAATTGTGGATAATAATCTAGATTATAAATGTGGAAAGAATAGAAAAAGAATTAGAGGAACAATATCTGATATTTTCTTTAAAATGGTAGATGAGTTTAATATACAGGATATTTGGAGAGAAAGGAATCCTGGGAAAAAACAGTTTACTTTTTATTCTGGACGTCATCAATCTTGGTCCAGAATTGATATGGTGTGGATGTCAGCTGACTTAAATTTAGAAGTAGAGGAGATTATGATTGATACAAATACCTGGGCTGATCACAATCCGATTAGAATTAAATGGAAGGGGCAAAAAAATACGAGGAGATGGACTCTAAAAAGGGCAATCTTAAATCATAAAGAATTCAAATTAAAATTAGAAGAACAATTGGATCTGTTTTTTAAGTCAAACAAGAAGGAGGATACAAACTGCCAAAATTTATGGGATACAACCAAAGCCTACATGAGAGACGTTGTAATTTCTTATATGGCTAGGCAACACAAAATCAAAACACAACGCCAAAGACAACTGGAAGAAGAACTACGTAAAGTTGAGGATAACTTGCAAAATGAACCACAAAGATGTGATTTGAAACAACAGATTGATTTAATTAAACATAAGATGGATATTATTACGAAGGAAGATCTAGGACAGCAGATAAAACGTACTAAACAAAATTTCTTTGAAAATGCCAATAAACCAGGGAGATGGTTGGCTTATAAAATCAAAAAACACAATAATAAGCAGAGAGTTACCAACCTTTATAACGCCAAAGGTGATATGATGTGCCAGAACGAAGGAAAAAAGCTAGTGGCATATGAGTTTTACAAGAATTTATATAAAGACGACGAAAAGAGAAATAACCATGACATAGTACAGTATTTACAACTAGTCGATTTACCCAAGGTGCCAGAAGAATTTAAAACTCTCCTAAATAAAGAGATAACACAT
This sequence comes from Crotalus tigris, assembly GCF_016545835.1. Lineage (NCBI taxonomy): Eukaryota > Metazoa > Chordata > Lepidosauria > Squamata > Viperidae > Crotalus > Crotalus tigris. The sequence continues at coordinate 1,538,699 of NW_024100527.1, forward strand.
TTAGAACTCTCGGTCGCAATTAAGAAACAGAAGAATAATAAAACACCTGGGCCAGATGGTATACCTGCAGAAATGTATAAAATTGCACAAGAATCTTTAAGCCCAATGCTGTTGGACTTATTTAACGAGGTTTTAACCCAAGCTAAAATACCAGCTTCATGGGAAGAAGCCTTCCTCACATTGATTCCTAAAGAAAACACCAATCTGACACAAATTAAGAACTATAGACCCATTTCTCTTTTGAATTCAGATTACAAAATTTTCATGGCAATAATGGCACAAAGATTGGAAAGGTTCTTAGTGGATTTTATACATATTGATCAAAACGGCTTTCTATCTAAAAGATATATAAGAAACAATATTAGGACTGTTTTGGACATATTGGAATATTATGAAGTACATAATGAAAAGCAAATGTGTTTAATTTTTCTTGATGCCCAAAAAGCATTCGACAATGTAAAATGGGATTTTATGTTTAATCAATTATTGTATATGGACTTTGGGGAAAATTTCTTAAATATGTTTAAATCAGTTTACTCTAAGCAGGTGGCCAAAGTAATAATCAATGGAGAACTGACTGAGAGTTTCCAAATGCAAAAAGGCACAAGGCAAGGCTGCCCACTATCACCATTGTTATTTATATTATCTCTTGAGGTATTAACTAGAGCAATCCGGCAAGATGAACAGATCCAAGGTCTAGAAATCAAGAAAGAGACATTTAAAATACAAGCCTTTGCAGATGATTTAGTTTTTATTATTGAAGAACCACTACAATCAGGGATTAGACTGATGGAAACATTGAATAGATACGGGGAAATAGCAGGTTTAAAAATAAATAAAGAAAAAACTAAAATGCTTGTCAAAAATATGACTAAAACACAGAAAAATGAATTGGTTGACAGAATTGGTGTTCAAATTACAAATAAAATTAGATATTTAGGGATACAACTGACTGCCAAATGCGCTACGCTTAAAAGGGATAACTATGATAAGTTAATAGAACAGATTCAAAAAGACTTTGACATTTGGACTAACCTACAGCTCTCTTTTATGGGCAGAATTGCGGTGATTAAAATGAATGTGTTGCCAAAAATCTTATTTTTGTTCCAATGTATACCTATAAAATTAGACAAGAAATTTTTTCAAAATTTGAACAAAATGATGTGTAAATTCATCTGGCAAGGAAAAAGAGCAAGGATTAAATTAAAATTACTACAGGACTTAAAGGAAAGGGGGGGATTTGGTCTTCCAGACTTGGAGAAATATTACCAGGCCGCAGCATTAGTATGGGTAAGAGATTGGATATTACTAAAAAATAGGAGACTATTGTGTCTGGAGGGCCATGACCTACAAATAGGATGGCATGCCATATTATGGGATCATAAATATAAAGTACATAAATATTTTCGAAGTCACTATATTAGGCAAGCTCTTATTGATGTATGGACAAAAATTTGGCAACCAAATTATACCCAAGTACCTAGTTGGATCTCACCGTTAGAAATATATGTACACTCAATTAGACAAGATTTACTCAATTAGACAAGATCATAACATATAAAAATATCTTAGATGAAAGAGGGGAATTGAAATCCAGGAAAACCATCCACGATGAAGGGATAGAATTAGAATGGTGGGCATACCTGCAACTGCAGGCAAGATATCGGAAAGACAAAAAAGAGTTAGGCATTAAATTAGAACCAATAGAATTGGATAAAATAATTTTGGGGTCGGAGGATAAAATGATTAAAAAATTATACTACTATTTGCTAGATCAGGCAACGTACGAGGAACAAGTAAAAGTGACTATGTTGAATTGGAGTAAGGATTTTGGTCTTAATTTTGATCTGCATATATGGCAAGAACTATGGGCAAGAAATAAGAAGCTTACTTTGGCCACTTCTTACAAAGAGAACCTTTACAAAATGTTTCATAGATGGCATCTCCCACCCACAAGATTGTCTAAAATGTATACCAATGTCTCCCCTAAATGTTGGAAATGTAATTTGAAAAGTGGAACTTACTATCATATGTGGTGGGAATGCACGCGAGCTTGTGATTTTTGGAACAGGATTAAAACATGGTTGGAGGAAATATTAGAGCAAGCGGTAGAACCAAAACCAGAACTCTTTCTATTAGGTTTAACTACGCAAAAACATGACAAAGGCGTATTTTATTTAATGCTACACATTTTAACGGCCTCCAGGCTGGTTTTTGCTCAAAATTGGAGGAACAAGGAAACCCCAACGGAAGAAGAGATCCTGCATAAAATTCTAATATGTGCTGAGATGGACAGGCTTACAATGATTATGAAAGACAAAACGGAACACGAATACTTCGAAATCTGGGGCAAATTTTACCGCTGGTATGAATTAAGAACTGCTCGGACTTCAAACTAATGGTAGAATTAAAAGATATACATAACTGTACATATAATTGTATATATAATTGTATTGTATAAAAGATGAGGTTTATATAGAGGTTAAGAACAATGTATAAAATTTTTGTACTATGATAGGAACTGATAGAAAAATTCACTCTGGAATGTCATGTTTGTCCATTGTTGTTTTAATTGTATTATGAATAAAATTTAAAAAAAAAATTATATCCCAGTGGAAACAGATTTTTCTCTGGTAAATATGTCCAATCATGATATATTTTATGCTTGAATGAATTGATAATTCGTGTTGGCAGTAAAACCTCAATCTATATAGGTTGAGTGACAGATTAAACTCAAGGGATTCTAAAATAGATTAGAATCATAAATGTCTATTTCTCATCAGAGTTCTGAATGAAGTTATGCCTCATGTAAGAAAAGAGCTGATTATGTTATATATAAGTCACTCTTGGCTGTTCTGTCATTGGTCCATATTAAGTGAATCACTTCATTTCTAGAAGGCTTTTCCTCTCCTTTGACAGTCCTTTTAGCCCAGTGGTTCTCAACCTTTTTAATGCCGCGACCCCCAACCGATCGTAAGTCGAGGACTACTCAACCGGTCGTAAGTCGAGGACTACTCAACTGGTGCAGCACCATTTGCAGAATGGGACTTTTGGCAGGCTCAGCAGGGCAGAGACAGCCTGGACAATTCCTATTGGCTTTTGAAAGCCAATAGAATTAGACTCTATTCAAAAGAGTCTATTCTATTGGCTTTCCAAAGCCAATAGAATAAAAGGGAGTAGCACAGCTAAGGAAAAGGGGGAAAAAATGGCGGACTGAGTTGTTTGGCGACCCCCGTGAAATGGTCGTTCGACCCCAAATGGGGTTCCAACCCACAGGTTGAGAACCACTGTTTTAGCCCTATACCCCCTCTGTGTGAGAGATGGGTAGTTTCTAAATTTGATAAATAAGATTATAAAATAGTAATGATGTGGTAATACGAAATCACATAATGCTACAAAAAGCAGCTTACTTGTGAACGTGTGATTAGGTAGTGATCAAGTCCCTCCTGCATAGCCTGCAGAAATCTAATATATTTCCTAACTCCTTTCTTAATAAATACTCAGGTATCTGTACACATGTATATTTGCACAACCTAGGGTGAACATTTATAAGCATGGATTACAGGCAGCCCTTGAGTTATCAATTGGTAGCTTAGTGATGGTTTGAAGACTCCAAAAAAGGTATTTGTCACCCAGATTCAAAGTTCTGATGGCTTATTCCCCACCTCCATCTCACCCTATGGTCACATGATCTCATTTTGGGTGCTTGGTAAGCAGTCTGCATTTACAACCATTTGCAGCCTCCCATGGTCACCAGACTGTGATTTGCAATGTTGCTTTGCTGGAACCCAGTATTCCATTTTCTGTCAAAAAACACCCTTTGCAGATAGTGGGTTCAAATATCAAACACCATGTTGCACATTTGCTTTACTTCCAGTGTGTTCACTTAACAATTGTCACAAAAAAAGGTTGCAAAATCGGACATGGTCACATGTTGACTCATTTAACAATCAGAACAAGTTATGACCATAATTCCAGGTTCATTTACAGTCATAAATTGAGGACTATTTATATCTCCCTTGCCCAGAATGGCCCTCAGTAAGTAACCACTCTCAAGTAAATTAACATGAATGCTTTTTTCTAATTCTTGTCTAGAATAAAGTATATCTTTGAATATAGCAAATTATTTTCTTTAAGCCATCACACTGTTTCCCTACACTTTCAAACCAATCTTTGAATAATGAAAGTTTATGTTTTAATTTCCCCCTTTCTATGGCTTTAGATTTATAAACACATACATACATGGAAAAGGAAACGCAACATCAACCAGAAATCAAATATTATTCCTTTAACAATTTGATATATGCTTAAAGAACCGTACTTCTATTTTGTTACCTTAGCAGCTGATCTCTTTACTCTAGAATCTTCATAGTATTGACAGCAGATTGATGCTCTGCAATCTGCTAGATTTTCTTTTTATTTTATTTTTTTTGCTCTCACCTTTAGTCATTTGGCTTTTCAACAATTTTCTAGGACAGGAATTCCTAATCGCAGATCCGTGGACCAGCACTGCTCTGCAACGTGCCAGAAACTGGTCCATGCAAACAATTGAAGCCCCGTCCATGGGATGCAGGAAGCACACGAAACCACACACCCTCTTTCCTTGGAACCGGTCCCTGGTGCTCAACCGGTCCCTGGTGCCCCTTGGGGGGCACTTCTTTAGGACTTTTCAAAGACAATCCATATGATTTGGGCAGCTAGTTCTTTTAGAACCCTAGGATAAAGTTTGTTTAGTCCTGAAGAAAAGATAAATTCCCTGACCATAGTACTACCAAACTTCAGTTCTACCCTTCCATTGTTTTTGATGGAAAAGATTACATCAAAATATGATTTAAATAGTTTTGGACTTTATTACTTGTTAATAAATCATTTTGCCATTATGATTCAACATTTATTTGGTCTACTGTTTTTTCTTTCCTTTTAATTAGAATATATTCTCTTTTTTCTTATACTTATTCCTAAAAATATATTCTTGAATTCATTCTTTACCTTGCTGACATTATTTCTACAGTTTTGCTCTACTTGTTCATATTTTTCCTTTGTGATCTTTTCATTTCCTATATTTTTTTTGTTTGTTTGTTTCCATAAAGACTTTCATTTTAGTCACTGGCATTTTTCTTTATTCTTTCCTGCCATTAGAATTATTTGCACTTAAGTTCCTTCACCCTTTTAGCTTCTTTTGCATAGGATGATACTAATTCTTATCATTCTGGGTTCATTAAACCCACTTTTTTGAGATCTAAGAAGCAGATTTAATGACTATGCTCGGTGTTAAGTTTCCCATAAAATAAAGAGCTTCAGAAACACATGGTAACTTTGTTCCATGTGTTTCTGAAGCTCTTTATTTTATGGGAAAAACTTTGTTTCAGTGTTTCTCTACTTCTACCTATTCAACTAAGGATTTCCTATTGATTTGTGTCAGCTATCAAAGATGGCTGCCTTCTATCCTCTGAAGAAAGTTGTCAGCAAGGCAACTCAAGGATTTCCTGGAAGTACCATGTTTGGCAGAATTTGTCTCCCGACAGGTGTTGAAATAATTAAAGTCACTATGATTTCAAGCTTCTTTGGAAAATCTGCAGTTTATTTCTGAAAGGCATTATTAACATATTTCCCTTGGTTGAGCAGATGATAGTAGACACAAATAGCAGCCCTTCTTTTATTTGTTACTCCATTTGTTTTACCTCAAATACTTTATAACATTGCAACATTATTTCATTTGGATTTCTGAGCAAGCATTGATGCTTTTAATATGTTGGGCAACTCCTCTAGGCTTTTTGCTGCATAGTTCGTTTTGAATAAACAGTATGCTTTAATAGACGTAGTCATAAGAGCCATCCTATTTGGTCTTTCATATACATAAAAGCCGTCAGTGCATCATCTAAATAACGCAGGCCACAGTCCCATAATCCACATCTCTCCTATCTTCATCATTTGTACAATCGGTCATGATTTTTTAACTTTTTACTCCCCCCCCCCCCTGGACTGGAGGGATGGATAAAAATATCACTTGGTATCTCAGTGTCTTAAGTCTTCTGATTTTAACATGTGGGTAACTGGCCTTTACAGTATCAAATCAGTGGATTTGGTAATTCTCATGTCTCTGATCCTTGTTTCTGATATATATAGAACACTTCAAGAGCTGACGGACATGGATGAGATTTTTCCTTTCTTCCTAGAAATGACTAACTCTTCTCTTTGTCTGTTTTATGACAGAAATACATTTTGCTCTGGTTTTTTTTAGGGATCGACCATCTCCTCTCCCATTCTGCAGTGCTTCTTTTTCTTCCCCTTTCATTCAGAAAGCTCTGGAAACTATTTCTGACTTTCAGCAGTGAGGAATAACTTCTGTTTTTCTGGATTCTAGTTGTTACTCCCATTTGTCAGACTTTGTGGAAGCTTTTACCATTGACAGTTTGTGCTGCCTTATTTTGAACTAACGAATCCTTGTTTTCTTCTCATCAGATGATCATTCACTGTTCCAATACATTGATTTTTTTTCCCAAGGACTTCTACAAGCTTGCATTAGCTGAAAATATATGCTAAGTTGTTTTCAACAAGAAGATAAACATGCCATTAACATTATATATCACAACTGAGATTTCTGCCCATTCACCTTCATTCACTATATGTTTGTGGTGCACTGGAATAAACGATAACTCATATAGTTCAAGAATATCCCATCAGGAAATTTCAAGACTTCTAGGATGATCTCACTACAGCCACACCAGGAGTAGTTAGATAGTTAGCTTCCTTAGATACCAAATTATAACATCTAACCAGTTGCAATTCTATGGCTCCATATTATGGTGATTTTATTATGGGTTTGTCTTAATTTAATATATTATCTCCTGTACGGTATTGTCCACATATCTTACACATAGATACACACATATATTTACTGATTTTATTTAAACTAAATGTGTATATCGGTGATTTCATGACCTTAGAAGCCATATGCTAAATAAATAAATAACCTTCATTTACATCCTACAATACCATTGGTAGAAAGGCCTTTTATTTTTATTATTATTAATAACAATTCAAACAACATCTGTCTATCCCATGTCCTTGGGAATAGGTGCATAAAAATGTCAAATCCAGTCTAAACAACACCTGACTGTATGACCAACCATAATAATTATACTAATTTATTCTTTTCTCAGATTCTTGAGTTAGCCAACTTCTTATCTTAAGGAAAAAGTTCTTCTTAATATTGTCTAATTTAGGTTATTTTGTGATATAATATTTCTTTCAGTTCAAAGAAAATGGGTGATTAGTAACTTAGGTATTAACATGACATTATTTATTTAAACAAATTTAATATAGCCACTCAATCCAGAAGACTCTGGATGTGTTACAGTATCAGAGAGACAATTAAAAACATGAAACAAATATGGCAGTTTAAAACCAAACATACCAATAAAAACACATTAAGCTACTAACAAGTATCAAGTGATATAAAATTTACAATAAGTATTGCAGAATTTATGAATCCGGTGCTTTGTACTGTGTGGCTAGAATCCATTTTAATTATTGAGTTGTCAAGCACAATACAGCAAAGCAGCTCTTCTCAAACCATCTGATGGTCATTGTTTGTGTGCATATGTCACCTACCAAATGTGCTGTATATTTGACATATATAAGCAGTTGTTGAGTTGTTTTGCAAGAGTAGCCTGTTGTAGATGATATGAATCCAGAATTATTTGGCACTGAAGGGATTGCCAGTTGGATGCATGGTGAAGGCACTAGTATAACGACCTTTGACACTGAGGAAGTTTGAAATTTTTGTTTCTTTGTGTGTGTGTGTGTGTGTACACACATACACAATATATATGCAAAACACACAAACACATATAGAGTGTGTGAACAATTATATGTACCTATAGGATGGCACATAGCACATCTCTGTTCCATGAGCTGCATTTGCTGCTAGTTGGCTTCTCGGTGTAAGTCAAGATGCTGGTTTTGACCTTTAAAGCTCTCCATAACATGGGATCAGGTTATTTGAGGGGCTGTTACCCATCCCATCAGGTCCAGCAGAAGAGGCATGCTCTGGATCACTCTGCTAGGGAGCTCCATCGGGTGGGACCCAGGAAACATGGCTTTTCTGCTTTAGCCGCCCCTGTGTGTAACCTCATTCCCCCTGAACCCAGCCTTCAGGAAAGCCTTGGAAACGTGGTTCTTCCATCAACCCTGGGGATCCCATGGCAGGCTTGCAAAGTGGTTGAATCAGGCCTAAATGATAGTTGTCTTCTCGCTATATTGGGATTCTTTTATTCTTTTATCTTTTTATTTGTGTTATTCGTGTCTGATCTTTTTTAATAGTTGGAATTTTTTTTTTTATTCTTACTACGTTTGCAAGTCAGGCAGAGTCACTCTTTTGTGAGCTGGGTGGCTATATATAGTACGTTTGCTAAATAGATAGATAAATAAATAAATAAATCTTTTGAGTGCTTTGTCATGGAATAAATACACATATATTATACCCATGCACATACACATGCAGAAAGGACCATTTTTCACGTGCTGAATTCTGATAATGCAGGAAGATGCCTATTTGGAGAGACGAGACCATCTCCTCCTTTCTAATAAGGACCAGGCAGTGTCAAAGCTGACAGTTTCCGTGATTTGTTTAGCAGGGAAGGTCCTTCTTGCACTTATCAGCATTCCTGCAGCTTGTAACTGCACTTCAGAATCTCTGGCTTGGAGCCAGCGTGCTTGCAGAACCTAATGTGGCTGGTGATGATATGCAAGGATAAATTCGATCGTGATTTATATGTCACAATGTTTTGAAGTTGTTAAGAATCCAGGAACAAAGCTGTACCTTTTTGATTCATAAAACTGACCCTCTGAGATAAATGCTCTGCTTTTGCTGACCTTTAAAGCTGTTCCGAACAACTGCTAATTTGAAGAGCACCAGAATGAGCCTTGTTTTTGTGTGGTAAGCCGAGCCAGTTATACGGAGATAGAAATAAGGGAAATGGAAAAGTCCCTCAGAAACATATTGTGTTCCATTGTAAAGAATGGGTAGATGTATCTCCCATTTCTTTCTTGGTTCCCATGCTGTTACTCCAGTATTTACAGCCCTTGAGCTAAACAGTGTGAGATCCTGATTAACAATGGGGATTCTATCTTACGAATCATGGTTCCTTGGGAGTTCTTGTCCCTATCAATGCCTTTTATGACCGTGGTGAAAAATGTTGGTAGAAGCTCTTTTTTTCCTATTGCCAAGCAAGTACAAAGGAGCTGAGTGAAGACGTGATTAACTTTTGGGAGGTAAGGGACCTTGTTGCTGTTGTAATGGAACTTTCAGCCTTTAGTGAGAAGATAGATTCCCCCCCCCCCTTCGGCAGTCTGAAAGGAACAAGGAGCCAAACAAAGTAGGGAGGCTTTTACAGCCGTAAAACAAGAAAATGTGTGATATGTATTTTTATGCATTAAGAAAATACATCTGTCTTGAAAATAGATATCTTTATTACAACCAAAATCCAGCAGCAGCTCTTGGAAATAACAATAAAAAACCTATGGGGCACCTGTGCCTTTTAAATACATCCATAATTTTTAGCGTTAGTAGAAGGAGTGGTTCCTTTTAATATTTTATTTTCAACGGATCTCAGAGATTGTGAGAATATGAGGGCAGGACAAGAAACGATGGAAACTAATCAAAGAGAGAAGCAAGCTGGAATAAAGAATAAACTTCCTAACAGTGAGGACAATTAACCAGTGGAACAGCTTGCCATGGGAAGTTGTGGGTGCTTCATCACTGAAGGTTTTTAAGAAGAGATTGGATAGTCACTTGTCTGAAATGATATAGGATCTCCTGCTTAAACAGGGGCCTGGACTAGAAGACCTCCAAGGTTCTTTCTAGCTCTCTGGTGATTGATGAAGAAAAGTCAGTAACTCAGTTTGATCACAAAGCAAGAGTGGGGGACACCAGCAACAGAATGAAAACAGTAAATCAATGAAGAATTCATTTTTAAAAGTCTTTTGGCTGAAAGAAGTTATTTTCAGACAATTCCAGAAATAAAGTTGGTAGTTTCTCCCTTTCTCATGATTGGATTTCACCAATGCAGTTTATCACTTGAAGTGCTCAGCATTTTGAAAATTTCCCATAGCATTTGATTTAGAATAAAATAGAGTGCAAATATAGGCTTGAAATCACCACGGTTGATGTATAGGTTGAAGCCTAGCTTTCCCCGGTTGATGGAAAGATCAATAAGAAAAGTAATTTGATTGAGCGCGTAATAGAACTGGGAAAAAAATTGGAAGTAAAGTTCCTTATTGTATTTACCGCTTTCTGTCCATATTATCCTACCCTTTCACCTTACCAGCCACATCACAGCAAGAAAAAAATAAATGTCTGGCTTGTCCATAGCCATCAAAAGGGAGGAGAGGAAAGGTAATTGTTTGCTTTATCTTAGATACAATTTATAGTTGCTTAAAAGAGGCTTTTGCAAAAATTAGATGGTGTGAGAGCAATGTGGGAGGAGGTTTGAGTTAAAAGCCTACTTTTCTGAGACTGTGACAGTGAATAAACAAGTCGTAATAAATATTTCATTTGTGACAATTGAGGCTGCAATTGTAATATTTCTTTCAGTAAAGTATTCAGTTAAAGTGGGGAAAGGAAAATACAGTTTAGTTCTGATGTTGGGATAGGATTCTTATTCACACTTGGATGAAAAAAAAGTTGGTTGGCAGTATCAATTAATTTACATATTGATTTGGAAATAATTCCCCAAGTTTTTTTTTTATTATTTTAACAAACTTCAGTCATCAGAACTACAGCTTTAGGGAGGGTAAAGCTCAATTCTATTGCTATAGTTGATGTAGGTGTGAGCCGAGCTAATGAATTTCATGATAGGAACTATTTACTGAAACAAGAAGGCCTTTAAAATGTTGTTACTATACTGTTATTCTAAAAGTTAATCTGTGTTATAATAAGCTGTTATATGTTCAGCAACTGCTTCTCTTGGTAGCTCATGTCCAATTATTTATTTCTTCCCTCTAATTTAATGACTTTTTCTTTAGGTTTATGATTTTATAATAGCTTATCTCTTGCCTCTGGCGAGTTTAGCTTCTATGATAATGACATTGGCTATGCAAATATTTTGTTGTTCCACAATACCATAGCTAATTACTAGCAGAAGACTCATTATTGGTTGCCTGGAAAGTCTGATCAGAGATAGATACAATGAAACATTATTGCTAGACGCTAATGTTGGTTTAAAGTTTTGTGCTTTAGGCAAAGAATTAGAAAAAATAAGATTCTAAGTGTAAGATAAGAGCTCAGTTTTCAGATATCTTTTCAGAGCTTTGGATGATAGGTGTTACTTTGGCATCCTTTACATTAGACAGCCCTTCACAATTTTAGGTGGTTTAGATGGGAACACCAGAATAGATCCCAGAATAAGTTATAACAGATTTGAAAAATTGATAGTAAATTATCTAAGTGCCACTAAGTTGGTTTGAATTCAGAAGATAAATTTGATTTATTGGATTGCTATATCTATTGCATGATTCCATAATGCATAATGCACCAATCCTAAAACGGTTTGTTAAGCATGATATGTAAACCCAGACATCAGACTTTATTAATTTGCTCTGTAGCTCAGATTGAATCAAGCCATTGTGTGTTGTTAAAAAATAAGTGATTAAAATAAATCCGTGTCTAGTTCTGATCCATGTTTTTTAAAATGTAGTTTCTGATTCTGGGCCATTAACGGAGAAAATTGAGAAATAAAACTATGCATATTGATCAAAATTTCCTTTTCCATTTTGTATATTTCAGTTTGTCTAACCTGAACATCTTCAACTTTCTAAATATAAATTATAACAATTCCCAAGAATATAGACCTGAAATGCTTGAAGTTGACCCCAAACATCTGAAGGGTTCCTAACACGGGGAAGGCTAGTTTATGTAATATAAGAAATTCTTCTGTAATATCCATAAAGCAATAATAGTGCATTCTGAGTAGGATAGGAATGTGCTGAAGATTCTGGACAGGAATATAAAAAGCTACTATAAGCTAGAATTGGGAGAGATCTTACCATTGGGGGCTACTCAATATTTTGTGCAGAGGAGATGGGAACAGCAAGAACCAGAAGAAGTGAGGACCAGACCCTGGAATGAATTCAGATGTCAAGTTTATCTCTCATTTACACCAACAGCATCAACTTTACACACAAATCGATAGGTGTCTTTCCATGATCTTACTTTAATGGGCTATCTGCCAATTCTTCTGGATTTTATAGAGAACAAATAGGCCACACTTTTGCAAAAGGTTTAATGGAGCCAAATTTGAGAGGGCTCAAAAAGAGAGACATGCAAAACATTTTAACTTCCCAGGACATTCCATTACAAATGTCAAAATAGCAGTTTTAGAGTAACAACAACACATTTCCGTGTCAACACAATTGAGCTTGAGAAGGTAAGTTCATACATCTGTAAGTTACAGGCAATCTCAGTGGAGTGTTTAACCCATTACAGTTGTAAATTGATAACGTAATCTGGCTCACATATAAATGTTCTCTTTCTCCATCCCTGGGTATTTAAGTTCTACATCACTTAAAGCCAGGCTGTACATTTGATGAAAAGAGGGGAAGCTTATGTAGCGTAGGCGCTTATCATAAAATCTTTTAGATTTAAATGGAGCTGCTAGATTCTTTCATTTTTGATCATTATTAGATAATATGGTTCTTCAACAAGGGATGAAGAGGATGATGATATGAATATGTCTGTTCATCCTATATGAACAGGGACATATTTATTTTTCCTTCTTTGGGAGAAGAGTATTTTGCTTTTTCAAACCATCTTATTATTATGTGTTCCCATTATTGGTTAGTGGTAAGATATAGGGTAAGGAATAGAGAGAGGTAGCTTTAAATCTATCTAGGAATGCAAACTGAAGACCTCTGGCTCAGTCACAACCTATTTTAGGGAAATGCAGTTGGAAAAAATGAAATGTTTACTATCTTAAGTTTCTTTAGGAAAGGCAAAATATACATTTAATGAAGGAAATACTTTTCTGCCACTGGGGTGAGGGCAAACCATTTGTGAAACACAGACTTAATATTCTCTTGTACGTGGGACTGCTTATTGGATCTTTTTAGGCCTGATAAAAGATTATACAATATTTATATTGATTTTTTTAAAATGTAGATATTTACATCCTGCTTTCCTCTAGACACTAAAACAGCTTGCATAAAATCAGTAAAACAGTTTAAAAACAGAGCTAAAGACTGCTAGGCTTTAAATCAACATTAAAATAGATTCTAAAGAGTTTTGATAAATAATATATTCAGTAGGGGATTGAAAATAAAATAGAATTTATTTCTATATGAGCTTTCTTGGATAAAATATTCCATAGTCAGAATGTTTACAGGCTTAAAAGCCCTCTCTTTATCATTGTTGTCTTATTCCCAATGTGTGGTGAACACACTGGAAGCTCTTGAAGGACATCTTTCTACCTAGGAAGCTGATACTTCAGGAATTTATCTTTAGAGACCTGTATGAGATTTGATTAGAACTTCAGTATTCTCGTGTTTTAATGTCGTTCAAAACTTCTTAGTCCCCCCCCCCAAATATTTCAATGTTCATTTTAAAAGCATAAAAAATCCAAAATGGTGGTATATGGTGGGATGTTAGAAAAGCCAACAATCCTTGCTGAAGAAAGTCAATCAAAGGAAAGCTCCTGACTTTCACAACAAAGATGAAGGCTGAATATAAAAAATAAACAATTGAAAACCAATTTGCTAATTGGAAGAACAAACCAATGCATGATCAATATCTGGAGGATATAGAAGGAAAAGCTGATAAGCAAAAACACATGGAAGATCAAGAGTATTAAAGAAAAAAACTGAAGACTTTATTTAGTGGCTCAAGAAAAAGCTTTTCCAACCAATTGCATGAAGGCAAACATGTTACAAGCAACAGTAAATGTCACCTTTGTTGTAAAAAGAATGAAACAATTGGCCTTTTGATCAACGACTGCAGCAAAATTGTATAAACTGACTACAAGCAGGGACGTGACTGAGTTATCAGAATTATTCTTTGGAAACTTTGCCAGAAGTTTGAATGTCATAAAAACTACTGGGACCATCAAGTTGAGAAGGTTTTGGAAAATGAATGGGATAAGATCTTATGGGACTTTAAGATCCAAATAGGCAAGCATCTTGTTCATACACGCTTGATAGAACAGTTCAATGATGTTGCTATTCCGGGGATGATAGGATGATAGGACTGATGAAAAACAATTGGAAAAAATTATGAAATACCAGGACTTGCAGATTGAAGTTAAATATTTATGGAAAAAAATAAGTTGTTATATCAATCTTGTTTGGAAGTCTCAGACCAATACCTAAAGGACTTCCTTGATATCTGGAAATACTGAATTTATCAGACCTGAACACCCTAATTTTACAAACTACCCTGCTTGGAACTATCTATATTCTTAGAAGCTGTGTTAATCTTTCTTAGATCCTTGGTTAGGACTTGAATCACTAAGTGATTCCACCAGTCTTGGACTATAAATTTAACTGTAGATTACCAACACAAAACTAATATTAATTCTGATTATGGGCATTGCATTTCTGTTTTGATAAGATGTGGGCAGCAATATGTTGGCTTGCAAAATATTCTAAAATTAGGGATCCCAGCTCTAGGATTTCATTGTGTTTGTGGCAAATTGATCAAATGTGCCCAACTGATCTAAACTTCTTAGCATTAGCAAGAGATGTTAGCATACATATTGCTGGAGTTGATAACTTAGTCTTAATTTTCTCTATATTCTAAAACATATTATGTGAAAGCCATTACTGTCCAAAGCTAAAAGATATTGCATAAAATCCATTACTGACCAAAGGTATGGTGGGTGGTAGAGATAAACATGTGAGAGATTGTAATTTAGAGTGCACGAAGATTACATGGTAAAGAGAGTGAATAAAGAAATAATATTAATAAAAGAAGAACAGATGCCTGTTGGTGAAACTAAGAGAAAAGGAAGGCCAGGATTGGTCTAAGGAAGGTTGCCTAATTTTGTGGAGTTGGGCCATACGTGCTTGTAGCGGTAAAAAAGGAAGTAAAAAGAGAAAATGAACACATGCAGGGAAACGAGAGCATAAGATTCCATATGAATGCAAGGACTGAAATTTATGTCAGAAAATATGAATTGGGGTTCATCCATCTTGTTATGGGTCCAAATAAAATATGACTCTAGACTAGTAATAGATTCAAACTACATTCCCATAGACATCGTTGATGGAAGATGGGAGTTTGGGACGAAAATGTTCAGAATTCTAAATGTAATTTAATCCGGGGTGGTGGTGGTGTTATTCTGCTAAGTTTGTGGAGAAAAATGAATACGGAAAAAAGGGAAGATATAACAGAAATTGTAGTGAAAATGGAATGATTGCAACAAGAGGAACTGCAAGTCCTGTAAGGCAAGAGCATTAGAAAACAGATTAATCTTTTAACAAAATGAGGAATGGAAAGAGGATGTAGAAGTTGTTCAGAATACAATGAAAATAATTATGTTACAAAATGTCTCAGAATTACAATAACAGAAGTATAATAAAGGAGGCTTGATGGAATAATGAAATGAAAACATTACAAGAAAAAAATGCATATAAGAGAATGATTACAATGAGGCTGAGAGGAAGTTATTCTATAATGTATGTGTAGAGAAAAAGATACCTGCAAAGACCATACCAAAGAGAACAAGGAGCAATTAAGATGAAAGCTCTACTATAAAATATAAAAATGATTTTGATGGAAAGAAAATATTTTGTAGAGGTGAAGAGGCTAAATGAGCTTCCCGTAGAATGAATAGAATTAAAATTGAATTATTAGGATGAAACTGAATGCAGGAAGAAGGATTTCAGAGATTTGTATGGAAACACCTCAATACTAAAGGGAATATATGCATTCAGTGTTATAAATGTATAACTGAGGGCTTCAGCTGGCTGTTTGAGAGGCCTTGCAGGAGGAAGGCTGGGCTGAGTAAACAGAGGGACAGTGGAGGTGAGCCCAGGGGGAAAAGAAACTCCGCTCACTCAGCCAAGCCTTCCTCCTGCAAGGCCTAGCAAAGAGCCAGTAGCTTCCAATGTGAAATGCAGAGTGTGTGCTGTGCCTCTGGGAAGACCTTTTCCCTCCTCTTCCTCCAATCCTGCCAACACCCCGAACAGCACTTCACCCACACTTGCTGCTTTCACCTGAGGAGCCACCACTGCTGCCTTTCCTCTCTTGCCCAGCGATAAAGTGCATATCATCAGCCCAATAAGCTGTGCGCTTCCACTGTCTGTGGGGTATTGTTGCTCAGATTGGCAGCAGGGCTCCCAGGGTCTCACTGGTGCCCTGTCTCCTTCGCCAACTCTGTCCTGCTGATTCTTCCCTGGCCAGGCTCAGCGAGCTACCTTCAGCAAACGGGGGCTTCGCCATACTGGTGTGCTTGCTACGTACATCCTAGGGCTGCGCCCTTGCCCTGCACATGCATCTTGGTCTACTAACCGGAGAAGTAGACAGCCAAGGTCAGCTAGGGACAGTGCTGGCAGGGGGCAGCAGGGAAGGTGGCGGAGTGTAGGGCAACAAAATGGGTACAGATTGGTGGATATAGGAATTTGATCATGAGATTTCACGGTCGCTTGAATGGCTAAAACTCAAGGATTGTTCATAGCAACTATTTGTTCAGCACCGTCATAACTTCATACGGTTGCTAAATGAATGGTTGTTACCAGGAAGAGTAGAAAAGCGTCAGCTGACAAAAGAAATGTTCACAAATTCCACCCCTTTGTACATGTGCCGTTATGTCACATGTAGGTATGAAGGGTAGGAATTGCAATTGTTAAGTAATTATAGAGTTATTCTGAATGGTGTTGGGGGTACAACTAAATGTTAAAATATTTTGTTTTGATTCTTTGGCTGAATGTTTGTTATTCCTTTTCTGCACTCTGCCCAGCACTGTTTTAAAAATGAAAAAAAAAAACAACCCCTTCTTCCTCTTCCCATTAGAATATGACTTAGAAAAGAAATGCCTCAGCTAGAATGAAATCCTCTCCATCTCCTCCTCCTCAAGAGCAAATAATAGCATGAGTACAGCACGTATGTGCATGTTTTCAAGAAGTTTTTTTAAAAACTAAAAATATACTGTATTCATTGTGAATTGTCATTAACAACAATCTCTTCCCTCGGATTTTTTCTTCCTTCTCATCCAAATGTCAGTCATTTCATATAAATCAAACTTTTGATGAAGACTTTCCTGAACATTTCCTGTCAGAAATGATTGATAGCATTCTAGAGAAAAGAAACTTATGTTTGTTTATTTATTTATGAGACTTATATACCGCTTTAAGTGCAAGCACTCTCTAAGCGGTGTACACCTGTAAACAATGTATATATATATATTTTACATTGCCCCCAACAGTCTGGGTCCTCATTTTACCTACCTCGGAAGGATGGAAGGCTGAGTCAACCTTGAGCCAGTGAGATTTGAACTGCTGACCTGCTGAACACAGTCAGCTAAAGTGGCCTGCAGTACTTCACTCTAACTGCTATGCCACCTTGGCTCTTTTTAACTGCCTCCGTTAAAATCAGTGACAATGCTCCGATTGATTCCAAACGAAGAAAGATTATTTTAGTGTGAATACAAGGTAGTCCTCAATTTACAATAGTTCATTTAGTGACCTTTCAAAGTTACAATAGCACTGTAAAAAGTGACATATGACCATTTTTCATAGTTACAACCTTTGTAGCATCCCCACGATCATGTGATCAAAATCCAGATAATTGGCAACTGCTTCAAACTTGCAATGGACGATGTGTCCCAAGATCATGTGATCCCCTTTTGTGACCTTCTGATAGGCAAAGTCAATGGACAAGCCAGATTCACTTAACAACCAGATTACTAACTTAACAACTGCAGTGATTCACTAAACAACTGTGGCAAGAAAGGTTGTAAAATGGGGCAAAGGTCACTTAATACTTGTCTTACTTAACAACAGAAATTTTGGGCTCAATTGTGGTCGTACGTCGAGGACTACCTGTAGAGGATTTGTCTCATAACACTGTTGCACCAATTGTTTTTACCAGGACCAGGATTTCCACAGCCCAAATAAAAAGCAAGTCAAGTTACTGGAAACTTGCTTTACGTATTTAAAGGTTTATGGAACTTTTCACTTTAAGTACGAACTCTGGTTTAATTTTAATTTTGTTTCTTTTCTTCAGAACATTGGCCTGGTTCCAAATAGAGAAATGAATTTTTGCAATTCCTCTTCCTTCCTTCAGTTGGCAGGGTTACAGGAGAAAGTTTCAGAAGGCGGTTGGGTTGTAAAAGCAACAATCCATAGATGGAAGAGACCAGAACCATGACAACACATGTCACTACAGATAGTGCTCAACTTACAGACATTCATTTAGTGGCCGTTTGAAGTTACGCCACTGAAAAAAGTGACCATTTTCTACATCCTGACAAATGCTGCAGAATGCCTGTGAGCACATGATCAAACATCAAATGCTTGGCAACTGTCATGTATTTATGTCGGTAGCAGTGTCCCGGGGTCATATGATCCCTTTTGTGACTTCCTGGCAAGCAATGTCAATGGGGAAGCCAGATGCACTTAACAATTGTGTTACGAACTTAACAACTGCAGTAATTCATTTAACAACTACCGCAAGAAAGTTCGTAACATGGAGCAAAACTCACTTAACAACTGTCTTCCTTAGCAATTGGAAATTGGGGGCTCAGTTGTGGTTGTTGGTCAAGGACTATCTGTATATAGGTTCTTTCTAGCAATGAGATAATCAGGCTGCAGAACCAAGCCTTAAACCAAAATCCTACCAGTTCCATAGGAGATAACCTGCAATTTTCTCTCACTTTTCCATTGCAAATATTAAGTCACTAGCTTCTTCTACATAAGAGCTGGCTAGTTCAACCATAGACCATCATAGAAGGACTTTATTTTTTAAGGAGTAAAGACCAGCATCCTTGAATGAGATTCCTTATTTGCATTGTACAGATAGGAAATTGTCTTATGTAAACAACAGTAGATAGCATCCCCCGTAATTTCAAATGGTGGGCAAATCACAAAAGGATAAAAAATTGTTTTTATTTCGTGGCAAGAAGAAATGAGACAGTTCTTATCTGTATAGTATAATTTTTATTAGGGTTGGTTTATTTAGTATGGGCCAATTTAGTGCATATTTTGAAATACTTCTTTGCTTGAGAAAAAAAGTCTAAAGTTCTCTTGGTATGCTCTGTAAGTGGGGCAGAGAAGGTATTTGCAAACATATTTTGTTTAGATGCCTCTTTTTGACATGCTATTTTTTTTCTTTCTTAAGTTGTTACTTCTCTCAAAGAAAATACAGATTGCAAAATAAAACATTAAAAATGAGCAGTGAAAAATTTATCGTTTGGTACATTGTACATTCTTGCCACGATTTCTTTTGTTGGGCAGGTATTGCCTTTTGATTTTCAGGTGGTGAATAGAGCACCATTCTGCCAATAAATAAATCATTGCAGTATTCATCTTCAAAACATTCTGTTCCAATATCACAATTACTGCAATTCAGTAAAGGATTTTTTAAAAGTACTACAGTCCCAACTGAGAAGAATGGGGAAAAGTTCATTGTTTTAAAGTATTTTGCATAGTTTTGTTTTTTTCTTCAAGTTCTCCAAGTAAGCCATACAATGTGCATCTAATTATCTCAGTTCCTGAGCATCTATATTTATTTCTTGTGAAAGGCTAATCAAGTTCCTTTTCTGTTTGCTGGTATAAAAGCAGAACAGATTACTTTATTGGTGCAAATATATTATGCCTGCCCTGACATTTATGTTTTCAACTGTGATTGCTGAATTATTTCAATAGATGTAAATCATGTACACAAGACTAATGGTGTAAAACCACAATAGCTTATTTACTCCCTTTCTTGTAGGCAGTGGAGACTTTAAAATAGTTTTAAATTTAAGTTAATAGGCTTTCTCCCACTTGGTTTCCAAGAAGCATTAACCTTAGGTTCAAATACAAACATTTTTTGTGACAGCTGGGAAATTTAGATATTCAGTGAAAATGCTATAAGGTTTGCTTACAACAGTTTTGTTCAACTTTATGATCTGAGAGCAACTTGAACCTAGCATGCTGAGGCCACGTACCCCAAAACCGTGTACCCTTTATCAGAATTAAATATCATCAGTACTATTCTTCAGTCATTTAAGTTTTTATTTTATTTTAACATATGGAAAATTAAAATTTGACATCGTGTCCATCTTTGAGTTGTTCCTAAGAGTCCCTTCATTATATAATCTTTCCAGAAATATCTTCCAGCTTATTTTGTTGAAAAAAATTATATTTGAATGCCCCATTAGAAGCTATGTTTAACTGAAATAATGAATAATTAAGTCAAGTAATGCTTAAAACTACAATATTAATTGAGTTAAATTACAGAATCTTAATCACTGAGTGAAGCAGATGTCACTGCTTTGCTTAATGGCTGCAATCCTGGCTTGTCCCAGTTGCGGTCATTAAGCATTTGCATGGATTGTCAAGTGGAGTGCTGGAGATAGACCCTCTCCCTGTCCCACCATGCTTAGTGGGGTCCAGGCTCTTTTCCCATAATACCTGGTTCTTTTGCCTTTTTCTGCCGGCAGGCCCATTGTTGTGATCATTGGAAATTGTATGATTTGGAGAAGGGGCTTTTCAAACTAGCATTGACTAGCCTCCTGACCTAAGAAGACTAGAAAGCTAGTGAACATGATCATTCTGAAGACTAGAAATCTCCATGTGGAGAAGAGAATATCTGCCAAACTGCAGAAACCTTTCCTGCTGGCTTTCCCATTGATTTTAAGGGTAGGCCAGCAGAGAAGATTGAAAATGGCAATCTCATGACCACAGGGTGTTTGGCAAATGGTTTTAAGCAGTGGTGGGATTCAAATATGTGAACAACTGGTTCTCTGTGTGGATGCCGCTTCCGGAAGTCCATTCTGGGCCTGGGCAACAAAAAATTAGCTACCGGTTCTGCCGACCTGGTGCAAACTGGATAAATCCCACCACTGGTTTTAAGTGTGAACAGGTTGCCAAATGCCCTAAATGTAGTTATGTGATCATGGAGAACAGCGGTGCAATGTTTTATGATGACTGGAAGCGCTTTATTGACTGTAAAGCACCCTTTCTGAGGCAGCCATAACTTTGAATAATCATTAAACAATAGGTTGTACATCGAAGACAGTCTGTGCTGTGAATGTTGTCATATAAATTGTATTTATGTTTGCTAAAATGTTATTTTTAATGTTAGAAGAATTGATTCTAGGAACTACATGCTAGTAATAGATGGATTGTAATTTTTAAGATACAACTTTCTAAAAAAACAATATTAACAGGAAGTCTCCAATAAAAATCAGTGAACTCATATAGAGATTTACAATTAGCAGTATCATACAATTTGAAACCATTGAACTTTATTGAAAATTCTATCTTCATGCATAGTAATATACCTCTTTCATTAAGGACACTTATAAAATAAGAGAATAATTCAACATTACTGTCAAAGATCCTGGTGATAACCTTGATTTTGATGCTTAGCAGACATGGAGAAATCCTATTGCTAGTAAAACAGTTGAGGAAAGCAGTTTAAATTTATTTTTCTTATTATACAAAGCTGGTTTTAATGTCATTATTCCAAAGTATTTGTTCCACTAGTGCCTGATATTTCAGAGATATTTTTTATATTTTCCCTGAAGAAAATGGTAGGTATCTTCTCAGTTACAGGTATCTTCTCTTCCAAAAGACCCGCAACAAAAGTTTAAGTCCTTGTGTAAAATATGTTCTGAGGAGAAGCAGTTTCTAGAAAAGAGATGATACTTAGCAAGTATTATATTCAGAATGAGTACCTTCCTTGGGCTGTTACGTTCTCTCCAGCTGCTAGGTGTGCAATTTGCCAAGGATAGTTTAATGGGGCACTATGATTTTATTCTTTGACCTCTTCACCTGTACAACGAATGGAGATTGGGAAGTCTTTGGTTATCTGTCCATTTTCTGATCAACTGCAGTAATGTTCAAAAGGATAAAAGTTCTCATGAAGCTAGTATTTACTTGATTGTTGTACACTGACCAGAGCCACTTTCAGTGGGGTAGGTGGCTTCATAAATTACTCATCATAGTTTCATTTAATGAATTATTTTGAACTGATTTTGTGATGTGAAAAAATACCCATTCCTGTTACCACAAAGCAGCTATGTTAGTCTTAATGGTACATCAAGTGATAGATTGTGTTTCAGTACCTAAAACTTCATAGCGCTTCAAAGCTTCCAGTATCTAAATTAGTTAACGCACTACTGGCTACTATATTAATTTGTTTAATGCTAAACCATTAGGTTACCCATGTACCTTAACCATGGAGGCCAAAGAAAGCAGAGCTGATATACCTACCCCATTGCACTGACTGTTCCTTTCCATACCTTGTGGTAGTAAATGTAGACAGTATCTGATTTGGTGGGCTCACATAGAGCTTTGCAGAACACAAGCGCATATTTGAACTACCCGTATATGCCGGCGTATTAGGTGACCCGGCGTATAAGACGACCCCCGTCTTTATCGCCGAGTCGCCTTCCTAGAACGTCGTCTTATACGCTGGAAACTACCAGTATTTCCAGCATATAAGACGACTCAGCGTATAAGACGACCCCCGTCTTTGGTGCCGAGTTTAGCGCTTCCGGAAGTCGTCTTATACGCTGGCATATACGGTAATTGGAAATAAATTTTAAAAAGGCAAGAGATAATACATAATTAGCTCATGGTTTTCAAGTGATAGTGATTGTCACAATCTTTGATAACTATAATTTGATCTCTTTAGGTTTTAAGTTACTAGCTATCATAACTAAATAGGATTGCCATATATAGTTCAAAGTAACAGAAGTTAAAACAAACTAAGAGAGAGTACTCCTTTTGAGCATTACTTAAAGAGAGTTGGGTAGATGCTCTTACTGGGTTATATGTTTCTTTGATCTGAACAAAAAAACATTTCTTATTTTATAGGGATCTCAAAGCCCACCCTTAAATTAGGTTCCAAATCATCCATATTTATCGCAAATAATGTTAATCCATGAAACATATATAGGCCTTTTTTTTTTACATTGTCCACAAGTCCTTTTTGAAGAATTAACAGTAAGAAAATTGGACAAGATAATTTCAGTTCAGGAAACAACTTGACAGTCTCCTCATATGCAACATTGTTGACCTATAAGAAACAGAAAAGATGACCAGTCAGTTGAAATTATAAAAGGGGTAGGAAAAGGGAGGAACAAAGGCCAAAGTAGTAAAGCACTTTACTAAATGTCAGTGAATACATTAAGACATTAAAATTCAGAAAAAGTTTCCTTCTCCACCCTTCCTCACTATCTTTCTTTAGATAAAAGAAATGACATGTGAATTTGCTATAAGATTAAGATCAGTGTGGCAAACGTTTTACTTAAATTCATAATATTGAAAACCTGGTAGATCCCTTTGCAGAAAATAGTTTTCAATAGTTTCAGGAATGTGCATCAAACAGCTACCTAATAATGTGGGATCTGCTTTGTTTTCTTTCTTTGTGGGATGTGTAGTGCATCTATACTGATTCATGAAGTGCTTTTGGGTATTGATATATCATTGGGGCTTTGTTTGTAATACTGTATTCAAAACAAACATTCTCACTTTCACAAGCAATAAACTGAGAAGTATCTTCCCAGTTGGCACCAGTAAGGAAAATCATTTTTTATGGATTGATAAACCTACTTTTTTGCCTTGCCAAACGGAGACTGCCTGTTGTGAGGAACACATTTTACATTCCCACCCAAATGAATGCCAGTAAAGGAACAAAGCAAACAAAAAAAAAATATGAACCAGAGCCGTAGGACCATCTTTATGTATCTGAAGCACAGTCAGAATAGCACACAACATGGGTAGTACAATGAGTTAGAGTTGTTCAGAAAACAGACTTGGGGAAATTGAGAATGCAGCATTTTGTGCTAGTATTAAGTAAACAGTATCTCATCCATATATAGGTAATCCTCGACTTACAACCATTCATTTAGTGATTGTTTGAATATTTCACTTACAAGAAAGGTGCTGAATAAAAGGACTTAAAAATTATGGCTGATTTAGTGCCCCTGCTGTCATGTGATCAAAATTCAGGCCCTTGGTAGCCCACCTGGACTTACCACCGCAAGGAGGTTCAATCCATCTCACTCCCTATATAGGTCCTTTTGGTCCTCTGCACTCTTTGGCCCTTGCCACCCTAGTTGACTTTTGACATCTTCTTGCTCTTGCTGCTGACCAAGCATGTCCAGCCTTTGTAAGGCATCTGCTGGCCACATGAGGCTGTCTTCCCCAAATCATACACTGTGGTTTTCTTGGTAGACTTGGAGAAGTTGCTGCCTTGCGAAGGGCCAGGGCAGAGCAGCCTTGTTAGCAGTGGGAACAAGAAAATGACAACGGTCACCTAGGGTGGTGGAGTGGGGTCTAGGTCTGCAGGATGGCAAGGGTGGCTGGCTGGGTTGGCTGTGGCTTCCTGGAATAACTGTGGCTTCATTCTATGCTGCTGGGTTGTGACTTTGCACCACACTATTAGCATTTCCTAGGATGGCTGTCGCTTTATGCTACACTGTTGGGGTTTTCTAGTGTGCCTTGGGCTTTGCACCTCCCTTCTGATCTGTGGCTTTGCTCACATGTTGCTTGGACTTCTTGGGTAGCTGGATGTTCATGCTCTATTGTGGCTCAGGGGCTGCTTGTACCCCAGAGCAATGGGGTGCCAAGAAGCACCTGACCTGCAGTATGGCAAGCAGCCCCAGAGCCAGTTGTAACCAACTTAGCCACAATTTAAATAGCCAAAGTGCTTACTGGACATATTTTATAGATTTAATTGAGAGGTCAGTATGTTCCATTTATTACCTTTAACCAGGAATAACCAGAGTGTATGGAAGGTATTCCATTAAATTAGAACAAAAGAACTAAAACAGGAGAATTCAACTATTATCATGGACATTAAGCTAATAGCAAACAAGCAATTATAAATGTGATTGTGTTTAAAGCAAAATATGCAAATTCTCTTCTGATTGGTGAGATGATCTGAACTGTGTAAGCTTAGTACATGGCAATTTAAAATTGCTCAAAGTGCATTTTAATTAGCATTCTCTGCATGTCAAGAGGATAGAGACTCAAATATTTCCTTTGCTTTTACATTCCATTAGAATAATACTAAATACCCTATATAAAACATTAAACATATGAAAGCTAAGCCATACTTTGAAATGAAATTGTTTTAGTATTTTCGATTGGATGTTGGATTTAAATCAGAACTGGTAGCTGCCTTGTGAATATGTCACAATAAAAAAAAACTCACATTAAATTTTATTCTTTTTTTATTGAAAAGTTTTTAAAAGTTTTACAAATAAACAACCAACCCTCACCCATCCCTCCCAACCCCCCCTCCCCGAGCTTCCCAGAACTGAATACAGGCTTATCTATAATTTTAAAAAACCTAAAACTGGTAGCTGCCTTGTGAATAGTCACAATAAAAAAAAACTCACATTAAATTTTATTCTTTTTCAGAGAGACAAGGAAGACTGCAGTTTGTATTTATGATAAACCAAACAATTAAAATAGTATATTTGTTTGGCAGTTCCTTGATTGGGGTATTGTTTACTTTTTTGATAGTTGGTCTGATGTTAACCCTTGGAGTTAAATCTGTGCTCATCAGAGAGTACCAAGGACCCCTCATTCCAACCCTGATCTAGAAAGATCCTCCTTTATTAGTAAAACCAATGAACCAAAAACACTACATCATACATCGGCAGCAGACAGTACCTGAATAGGCTTAGGGTTATAATATAAGGGGACGGAGCACTTTAACTCCCACCATATTCCCAACTGGAATCTTTTAAGCTCTGTAATGGAAGGAAGAATTCAGTTGGTGCCAGTAGAAGCCAAGAATTAGCCTTTTTTTCTTCTGTAATTGTGATCAAAGTAGCAAGTTGGACAGCTCCAAGTGATGTTCAGGCTTCTGTAAGCAGGGATGTTCTTTCTGCAGCAGACATTTCAAGTGGAGACTTCTAGAGGGCCTCTCATGAGAAAATATATTTGTAGCTGAAGAAACCTTGCCTGTTTCAGCAACGGTTGGGTCCAGCCATTGGCTCCATTGTAGTTCTTTTCTTGAAATTTTTGGGCCTGGTTCAACTTGTCAGAAAGATGTCGGCAAAAAAAAATTTATGCTCTGAACATCTAAGGAAACACAGTTTTCCACGGCTGATTTGGAAGACAATTTAATCCCACCAGTTTACCTGTCCCAGAGTCTGTGACTTTGTGATCTGATCCATGATAATGAAGAGCTTCCGACAGACCCTAATGTAAAATATACATTCAGTTAGAATTAGGTAACAGATTTGATCTAAAGCAATGTTTTAAAACTATAACTTAGTATATAAAGCTATCATTCTTAATTGAATTTACATTTAGAATATTGATGTTGCTTTATCTGTTAATTTTGCAAAATGGCTGATGACTGTGAATTAATATGCATTGGCAGCTAGATTGTTTGCAAATGTACAGAGTAGCTTACAGAGTATGTATATCAGACATGTCAAACTCGCAACATCACGTGACGTCACACAATGTATCGGAGCTTTTTCCCCATTGCCGGTAATGGGGTGGGTGTGGTTTCCCAGTGACATGTCCGGCCCGTGGGCTGGCAGTTTGACACCCCTTATGTATATGATTATTGGTCTTAATTTGTAAAATAAAATAATACTGGCTTCCATTTTCTACTCAGGTAGCATAGGACCTAGCTGAAATGGATCTGACAAAATAGATTCCAACTTTACTTAGTTGAGTAATCTGGAAAATATCTGGTGTACAGTTTAGTATTGTTCCCTTTTCCAATTTAGGCATCCTATTAGAACCTTAATTAGAATTATCACTACTCATAATGTACATGTTTTTTTCAACATCCCATATTAGAAAGATGGCTGCTTTTCATTCAGCTGCTGGTAATTGCAACATTATATATTAGTGATAATAAGTGAATTTATGAAATAAGGTGAGAGTAGCTGGAAGATGATTTTCTTTTGGAGAAGGCTTTCTTATTGTCCGTATTTGCTAAAAAATCAGTTCCATTGTGAGCACAGGAAATAGCAAACTAATGAATTACTGCCCCTTTTATAACCTTTGGTTACATCTACTGTTAGCTATTGCTCAAGTAAAATAAAATTAGTTTTATAAACATTATGGCTTTATTCTGTGTATTTCTCCTGCCTTTTAGAGGTGCCTTACTGGTGCTGCTGCTTCAAACATGTAATTTTCTGTAACCAATAAATGAAATGTGTATTGAATTTCTGGCAAGTATGTCTTTGTGTGACGGAATCGCTTCATTTGCACTTTCAAAGAGCAGATTTAGCTGGGCATAATATATCTTTCAGGAGATCCATCTATTAAGAAAAAAACCTTAAATCCCTTAATCCCGAAAGCCTTGTGAAAATGGAATTAATGTATGTCATAATGTCATGTCAATCATACATTTATGATTCGAAAGAATTCATGGGAGCCCAATTCATTAAAAGCATATTTGGGCAATGATACAAATAGACAAAACCTACTATAATTAATGTGTCCTATCAGATGAAAGTGAATATTAAACTATATCCTTGCGCTAGATAAAAAAATTGTATGAAAAACACTAAATTAATGCATAGGGAAGAGCGATACAAGTTTATTGTGCAGACTGGCACATTCTATTTTGGGGGGCTTTTTTTTTTCTTCAGTACATGTACTTTGTGATCACACATTTTCTGCAAACTGATATGAAAAAAATCCTGTGTCTGGATAGTATCATGGTGTAATCATTTTAACATGAATCTTCAACTTGTTCTGGGACCATTAACTCAAATAATGTGTACTATCCTGATACTGATACCACATCTGATACTGCTCAGAGAGATGAGTGACTTATCAAAGATATTTCCCTACTGGCATCACACCTCTAGACATAATTCTGGGGGGAAGTTCATCCATAGTAACAGTCATCTGGTCATCTCTCTCCAGGGGAAAAGTTGTATACTATGTTAATTAGTTAATTAATAATGCAAACCATAAGTTTAAAGTAGGCTTTTTTTTTTTTTTTTAGGAAAAGAAGCCTCAGGCATCTGGAATATGCTTACAATTCTGACTGAGCATCATACTATATTTTTGTGAAAAATACTTCTCTTTCTCACTCTTTGTCCTTGAAGGGCCTGTATTCATCCCCGCAAAAGTGCTGTATAGGTAAATAAACAGATGCCAAAATGCAATTGGGTTCATAATCTTTTTTTTTTCTCAATATAAGAGAGTAGTTTAAGCATGCTTTTCCAATGAAGTTTGAATAGCATAACCTTTAGACCAGGGGTGTCAAACTGCCAGCCCATGGGCCGGATGCGTCTTGCTGAAACTGCGAACACCCCATTGCCGGCAATGGGAAAAAAGTCACGATACGTCACGACACGTCATGTGATGTTGCGAGTTTGACACCCCTGCTTTAGACTAATCCAAAGATGTGCTTGAAGACAAATCAGTATTACTTTGAAATATTTTGAACTACTTATTTGGGGGAAGATTTTAATGTGATGTGAGAATCCAACCTTGCTTAGAGGCTAAAATTACAGTACACAAATAATGATAATAATAATAATAATAACAACAACAACAACAAGGGTAGTACCAATAGTAATAGGCGCCTTGGGTGCAACCCCAAAACAACTAGAGCACCACTTGAACGCCATTGGCATTGATAAATTCACCATTAGTCAATTGCAAAAGGCGGCCTTACTATGAACTGCTTCCATCCTGCGACAATACCTGTAATACCATCAAACATCCACATCTGCCTATCTCAGGTCCTAGGTAAGAACTCGATAGGTAGACAAAAATGCCAAATTCAGTCTGAACATCTGGCTGTGCGAATAATAATAATAATAATAATAATGTTGGAAGAGACCTTGAAGGTCATCTAGTCCAACCCCCTGCTCAGGCAGGAAACCCTATACCATTTCGGACAAATGGCTGTCCAGTCTCTTCTTAAAAACTTCCAGTGTTGGAGCATTCACAGCTTCTGGAGGTTGTTCCACTGATTAATTGTTCTGTCAGGAAATTTCTCCTTAGTTCTAGGTTGCTTCTCTCTTTGGTTAGTTTCCATCCGTTGCTTTTTGCGTTCAGGTGCTTTGGAAAATAGCTTGACTCCCTCTTCTTTTGTGGCAACCCCTGAGATATTGGATCACTGCTATCATGTCACCCCTTGTCCTTCTCTTTATTAAACTAGACATACCCAATTCCAGCAACCGTTCCTTATATGTTTTAGCATGGCATGTCTTGAGAAGCACTATCTGTGAGACTCAGGTTCTGTATATTAACAAAAGAAGCTGCTTTCCCATATCTGAATTCTTTAACTTGACAGTCATATCCAGTGCTGCTTCACAAGTGATCTTCTAACATCCTTGGATGCTTCTTACTTAGTGGTTGAGTGTATCTTAAATATTTATAACAGGAATAATTCCCTGCATGATAGATATTCCACCTATTTTTTCTTAATTGGTTGTTCACAGGTCAGTGATGTCACCATAAAAACAGCAATTCTTGGTCATTACAGACGGAAATTCTTATAAGTTCTCTTTTTTTATTTTGAGTAAATACCTAGAAAAGTGAAAATAATTTAAAAATGGTTGCAGCTTGAGTACAAACTGATTATTTATTCAGTTTATTATTATTTTTTATTATATTAATTTATATTTTTAATGCATGCAATGATTAGTGTTTGCTGGACAGATGGGCAGATTAAAGAATCTGTAAGGAATTTGAAAACAGTAAAAAAAATTAGGACCTGAGTAAATAAAACATATAAAACCAGCTATCTCAGTATAGTGCAGGCAGTTACAATACAAAATGAAGGAGCAACATTCAAAAGGTCTGGAAGAAGGTGAAATGTCTTAATCTTAAAGGTCAAAAAGACAATAATATCATATGTACTAGAGCAGAGGTGTCAAACTGCTAGCCCGCAGGCCGGTTGCATCATGCAGAGGCTGCGCCCACCCCAGCTCCGGCAAAGTGAAAAAAGTCATAATACATCACAACACATCACGTGACACGGTGAGTTTGACACCCATGCACTAGAGGAACTTCACCCTTGAATTAATGATAGGTAATTTTTAATCTGTGATTTGAATGTAGTTACCACAAAATCTGTTTTACTCCATTTTTCATCAGTCTACAAACTGATGGATTTTGGTATCAATAGAAAAGGACATTTTCAAAATTTATTTTACATTTTACTTTAAAATTAAAAAATATTAAGTAATATTTATCATATTGGCAACTTTTTTTCTAAGTGTCACCTACCTGCATATTTTGTCTCTCTATAATTAGTTCTCCTTAACTGATTTATTTATCTTCCTTGCTTATTTTTACTGCTTAAATATTTGTTAGCCGGCAGCACGATATCCTGGGAGCTCACAAACATGAAGCAAAGGGTTTTCACTTAGTGTTTTGATTGTTTCCCCAATTACCGTTCTTGTGGTTTATATTTTTCTTAACATGAAAGCTCCAAGCTATAATAATTGCTGCTGTAGAAAGTTAGCTAACTATGGATTAGAGCAGTATTCCCTTTAGATATTTTAAACTATTGTTCCAAAAACAATATTTGGTTGAACAATTTGTAGTAAGCTTGCTTGTGTACCATGCTAAGCCACAATGGAAGGTTTGCATCAAGCTATGATAAAAATAAATAAATCATATAGTTGTGTGACATGATATATAGATCTTTGTTTAGGGTAGAAGCAGATAATGTGTATTCTCCAAGTATTTATAATTTGCAAGATGTGATCACTGTCCATGCTAGATGAGGCTAATAGGAATTTTAGTTCCACATAGTTGAGGAGCGCCAGATTGTTTATTTCAAATTTAGAAAAATAAAAAAAAGAAGAACAAGAAAGGGGTTTGAAATGCTGCACTTTGCAACTCTGTTGTGGATTTTTTTCCTTTTATTATTTTTAAGTATTTCACTGTTCAGTAAAAGAGCAAACAGTGTTTTGTCCCAGGAGATGTTTGATGTGTTAAGAATTTGGAAACCCCACATTATTTACAATTGATTGATGGTAAGGATTCCTAGAATCAAATCCAGACATTCACTACTGTTTATCTAATCACCTTCTCCTGTAGAATGACAGGGTGCACCAATAAATTCTGGGGAAGAAAATGAGGAAGAAAAAAAAGAGATCAAAAAGTATTGCTAGGGATTGAGGTTAGATATCATATAACAAAAGCAGAATCAAATCTACTAATAAGGGAATTGTCAGACAAGACAAACATGAGCTTGAAATAGCACATACTGTAATAGGATAGGGAGAAAACCAGATTCAGAATGAAATCCTGTAATAAAGGAACTGTCAGGTATATAATGAGCCAAGCCAAAATGAAAAATAAAGAGCTTGGAAAAGTAAAGATTGCATCTCTTTTAAAGTCCGAAAATTATCAAAAGGAATGTCAGGATGTAAGGTTTAAGAAAGAAGGATTATCTTGGAAGATAAAATAGCCAGGCAAATTTTTCATATATTCATGAATACATTCATCTATGCAACAGGTGAACTGCTGATACTTTGGCATTAAAATACTGAAACTTGGATTATCATTTTTTATAGAACTATTCAGAAAAATGCTTAGTTATGCAGAATACTAAATCCCAATTTCTTTTAACCAGCTTTGTTGAACTACACAGAATCAAATTTGTGGATGAGTAAATTAATCAAGATTTGCTTGAACAATTTCTAATTTTTTTTTTTTGTCTTGTACTTCTTGAACGACTTAGAATCTTTGAGGGGGGGCATGAATAATTTACTGCACAAAAATAAGCCAATAAATCACACTTTCCTACATCATCCAAAGTTGCAACTAGTGAAGCAGTTATGGATATAGATGATGATTGCAGACCTTAAATTGTATTTATTCACTGGCTCCAGGATGGTAGAAACGGAAGAACAACTCCTATTTGTTCCCTTTTTGTCATGTTGTTGTACCTAAAGGTAGGTTCACTATGCTCATAGTTATGTGTTACAGTACAGACTGCAAAAATCAGATGGTTTACAAAATGACAGGCAGTTCTCAAGTGGTTCTGCTTGGAGGCTAAGCTACCTTTTCACTTAACTTGGTATAAATTAACAAACTGCATAATTAAGCATGATGTTTCTGTTGCACTTACCCTTTTTTTAAAAAAAGTGTTATTAGATGTTGGAACTTGGTATCCAATCATAGTTCCTTAAAGTTGTCTGCTGTCAAATAAGGTACAGGGAATATTTTCAGTGATGGCCGCAGAGCGTGAAATATGGTCCTTAAAGACCTTCAGGATAGTGCCAAGTGAAGGGCTAATGTGGCTGTCTTGATCCAGAGAAAATCCATTTTTGTTTAAATTTCTATATTTGTCTCATTTCCTCTTATGTGTCCCCTTACCCAGCCCTGCAAATTTCTGGAAGGATTACCTTGTTGGTGTTATCAAAGAATTTGTACCAACCTGTCCCAGAGAAGCAGCAAATTCAAGGCCAACTCCCCATCTTCTTGTTGTAGTTTTCTTATTGTAGATAAGTTATTTAGAAAATGTTTTATACTCAGTCTATGGCAGAGGTAGGCAACCTTGGCTCTTTTATGACTCGTGGACTTCAACTCCCAGAATTCCTGAGCAAGTCATCCGGGTCATAGTTGTCCCAAAGATACTTTTTCATAAGGCAACTGGATTTCCTTGTTTTTCTTTGAAGATGTTTCGCTTCTCATCCAAGAAGCTTCTTCAACTCTGACTTTCCCAACCATCCAGTCAGAGCTGAAGAAGCCTCTTGGATGAGAAGCGAAACGTCTTCAAAGAAAAACAAGAAAGTCCACTTGTCTCATGAAAAAGCATCTTTGGGTTTTGTACTCAGCCTTTCAGATTAGCAGTTAGAACAGGAGGGAAGGGGCCTACAATATTTTAGCTAAGTATCCACCTTCGGGTGAATTGGGGGGGATTGGGGGGGGATGAATAATTTACTGCCTAGTCCTGCCTATTGCTTGCTAATGATCATGTCTCTTTCTTCTTAGAAGTGTATAGAGACCATGCTCATTTGTGTGTTAGAGGCTTTCTCAATTTGTGAGATGGGTTCCAGAGAGCTCTTCTTTATTGCTGTAGAGAATAAACAGGTTGCAATCATGGCCTAGTGGGATAATTGATTCTTTGCACCAGGTAATAACAATCCCAATACCTGACTGGGCTAATCCATACTTGGCCAATACAAGATCAATTGAATAAGTGTGATCTTTGTGGTTGTTTATGCAATCCATTACTTCCATTTGATTTTTCTTTTTAAATTTTGTATATCAGTTGGTAAATCTTAAGAACAGGATGGAAAGGCATCTAATTGCCAGTAAATTATTGATGTAAATGACCAGAACACTCAATGTGATAGCAAAAAAATTCAGAAGTGAAAATTTCATATATTAATACTGGGATTTCTTTTTAGAAACTAGGCTTTGCTCTATAAAAATAAGCAACTTTCTAGCCATATTACGTGTTTGTGTGTGTGTGTGCATGTATGTGTGCATGTAGTAGAAGCATGTAGTCATGTAGAATTCAGAAATACAGTCATCTCACAAGGCCAGAAATGCAGATATATTCAGTATTTTAGCTGTGAGACCAAAAGAGATTTGCTTCCAGCTTAAAATAAAGTTTTCCCCCTCTTCAGAACAAATGACCCCTTAACACCTCTCTCCTACAAGAAGCAAAATTAAAAAGCCATTGTAGAATGTAAACCTTTGGTCCCAGGATGATAAGTGTCACATTTGGAAATGAAGTTTTAAAGATGTAGAATCAAGCTATTCGGGATGCTACCTGCTTCCAGAGAGGATAAGGAGAATGCA
Source organism: Crotalus tigris (assembly GCF_016545835.1). Taxonomy (NCBI): domain Eukaryota; kingdom Metazoa; phylum Chordata; class Lepidosauria; order Squamata; family Viperidae; genus Crotalus; species Crotalus tigris. Next base: position 1,572,614 of record NW_024100527.1, read on the forward strand.
TAGAGAATCATATCTCAAGGATTTATTGTTTTTACGGTAATAATGAATAATATACAAGATTGAAATGCTGAATAAAAGAGTCTTATCTTGACTGCCTAATCTAACTGTGGATCCGTTTCACATCATCTATTTCTCTGCACATCATCATCATCACATCATGTTTCTCTGCAGTGAAATGTTTATGGCTAGCAGGGCCATCTCACGAGCATTTCATTATAGGACTATATATGCATGTAAGTACAATTTGAAAGCAAATATCCGGCAGTGATAGAAAAGGCAAGGAAAAAGAGTTAAGTTTGAAGATGAATTTCAAAAATTTCAGTTTTAGTTATAATAATACAATTTTGAAAATCTTCCTGCAGCTAAAATTACTAAAGTATGCATTGCACCATACGTACTTATTTGAGGAGCTCCTAGAAGGATGAGGGGTCAAAACTATTTTGCAAAGCCCCAAAAGGCAAGACGAGAAACAATGGATGAAAACTAATCAAGGAGAGAAACAACTTAAAACTAATTGTTCCAGAACAATTTGCCAACATATTGTAAATGTAAAAAAGTACATGGAACATATTATCGTATATGATGGACATGCCCAGTTGCGAAAAAATACTGGACTAAAATAAGAAGATGGATGGAAGAAATAATAGACCAACCCATAGACTGGAAACCAGAGATCTTTCTGCTGGATGTCACGCTGTCTGTCGTTGTCCCGATGAAATAAATGCAGGAATGCAGGAACGAAGTGCAAGTCAGGTATTTTAATCCTTAACAAACAAAGTCAGCAATGGGAGTAGTTTGCACCCAGTGTTTCATATAACAGTGCCACACCCAAACCCCACCCTCCAACCAGTAACCACCATCCGCCCAGCTGTCTTCAAAAGTCCGTTTGTCCGGCCCTGGCCCTCCCCCAGCTGAACCCCACTCCTCTGCCCTGCTTCCTATCCGTTCAAGATGGAGCCTTCTGCTGAGACGCAGCTTTCAGGCTCCTCCGGTAACAGTGAGTATGCTTGTGCCTCGCAGCGTTCTGCGTTGGGCAGCCCTTGGTTCAGCTTCCCAGCTGGCTCACACCCCCCCTGTCCAGCTGCTGCACGGAGCGTCCATGCCATTGGAAAGACCCCCTCACCTGGTTTTGGCTTCTCGCTAGCCTGCGCATGTCGCTCGGTATTTGCAATGGCCTGCCTTCATCCGACGGTCAGCTGAGTGGTGAGCTGGCGAGGCTTGGGGTTTCCGGGTGCCGACCGGCCGGGTTCAGTGCTGTCTTGCCGGTTTCCGACACCCAGCTGGTTGGCGGGGCGGCGCAGCTTGGGTTGCTCTGCTGCCAGCTGAAGCAAGGGGCCGTGCAGCATCGCAGCTGGGTACGGCGGCGGTGGGTTGTCCTCCAAATTCCCCCCACCAGTGATTGGCAAGCCCCGTAGGGCTTGACACTGGGTATTTGAAACAAAATATAATAAAAAAATACGATACTTAATTCTACATATAACAACGGCAGCAAGAATAGTATATGCACAGCTCTGGAAAAATGAGAATATACCATTAGAGGAAGAAGTGATAAGAAAAATCCTGGACTGTGCTGAGATAGACAAATTAACAAAAGAGATAAAAAAAAAAGGAAGACACAGAGTACTATCTAATATGGAATAAGTGGTATGACTGGTTGGAGATTAGAAATAATAAATGAGAATAAATGTGGAAAGGTCAAAAATGGAAAATGTGTATATAATAATGTATAGTAATAATAATATGTATTATTTTTAGTATGAAGTATAGTATGAAGGAAGAAAAATGCAAACAAGAAACAATGGGACAACAAGGACAAATACGTTTAAAGAAGAATAAGGGGGGAAATGTAAATAATAGAAGATTACCGTTACAAAATTGCTGTTAAAAAAAAAAGAGGAGTATACACTGTGTGTGTATGTGTGTTATGTTTTGTTGTTTTAAAAAATAAAATTTATTGAAAAACAAAACCTAAAATATAGTTTTGGCTTTGCTATCTGCCTTAGTTAAAAGAAGCAAGGGACACTATGTTTTAAGAGGATTGGCTTTGGAAAATAATAATAATAGTAATAATAATAATAATAATAATAATAATTATTATTATTATTATTGTTATTATTATTATTATTATTATTATTATTATTATTATTATTATTATTTCTCTGTACTGAACAAATGCTGGACAGAAGAAAACATTCATTGTTCTTATTTAGTGAAAACGAATAAATGCTTTGCGGCTGCAAAGAAAGTTGTTTGCTGACACCAACATTTTTTAAAAATAACATAAACCATTTGTGATATTAAAAAATAAAAAATAAAACTAAGGAGAAATTTCCTAATGGTGTGACCCATCAACCAATGCCTTGCTCCATCACTGGAGGCTTTCAAAAAGAGACCGTACAGTCATTTATCTGAAATGGTATAGGGTCTCCTACTCGAGCAGGGGGTTGGAGTAGAAGACCTCCAGGGTCCCTTCCCCCTCTATTATTCTATGTTTTTGGGAAGGAAATCCAGAAGTCTTTAAAAACCACAAGTACAACCATGGTAAAACACTATGGTAGTTGGAAGCACTAAGGCAAGATCTGATGCCCAACCCATTTTAAGGACACCAAGTTATGAAAGACTTACAGTCCTATATGAAAGCCCCATAGTATTATCGCTGGCAGCTTATGAAGAAAAGATATGGAATTCTACAAAATATGCCTTAGTCCAGTGGTTCTCAACCTTTTTAATGCTGCGACCCCCAACTGGTCGTAAGTCGAGGACTACTCAACCGGTCGTAAGTCGAGGACTACTCAACTGGTGCAGCACCCTTTGCAGAATGGGACTTTTGGCGGGCTCAGCAGGGCAGAGACAGCCTGGACAATTCCTATTGGCTTTCAAAAGCCAATAGAATAAAAGGGAGTAGCACAGCTAAGGAAAAGGGGAAAAAATGGCGGACTGCATTGTTTGGCGACCCCCATGAAATGGTCATTCGACCCCAAATGGGGTCCCGACCCACAGGTTGAGAACCACTGCCTTAGTCCTAGAACACAGATAGATTGATTAGGTATTGGGTCAGCTTGAAAAACTATCTACCCAGCAATTGGGTTCCTTTACTGCCCTACCAGATTTCTTCGAATTTCTGATGTGCTGGACATAAAAAAAAAACAACCCCATACTTTTTTTTTTCATTATATGTCTGATGTTCATTCTCATTCTTGGCACATATTCACACACATGCCTATAATTTATTTCATGTTAATCCTTTGATTGATGGGACTGATTGGGTCGACATGCTTTACTGCACGGAGGGACAAGGGAAGGAAATTTATGTGCACAGTTTTATACAGTTGACAGAAGTTATGATTACTTTGACAAGTTTGACTGTCATTATTGTCTTTCTGAAAATTCAGAAGTAAAAGTGGTGCTTGTTTCATGGGTAAAACTACTGGATTTCTAAATGCAGAGCTTTAAAATAGAAATGACTTAGAAAATCATCTCAATATATTATTTTTTAAATTATTTTTAAAGTTATGGGCACAATAATAATATCGATGTGTTTGTCTAATAATTTACTATGGCAATATATAAATTATTCTACTAGGTATAATGGATATCTACTTTCTGGAATTTATTGTGAAAACAGTTAATTTCAGTTATTTTGTTTGGCAGTAAATTACATGGTCTAAATGAAACTAGATAACTTCAAAATATATTACTGGTATTTACACTGAATTACTAGTATAGAGTCCTGATTTTGGCCAGTAGTAAACCACATACTATTTTAAATCATTTTCCTCTTTACATTCATATCACATGAACCTCTCATTGACGAAGCGTGGGATTTTATTAAACAGCATGAACATTTTTCCAAATGAAAACATCCAGACCCCCCAAAGCAAAATAGTTCTGTATTCTTGAAGTAACACAAATACAATCAAGAATTGTTATACAATTTTCTACGGAAGGAAAAAAAAATCTTTTCACTATTTTTTTTTTTTTTTTTTGAAGTTGTCTTCACAACCTTGATGTTACGGTCTTTGAAAACCAACATAGGTTCAATCAATTTCTTTTATCAAAGCAAGTGTTTTAATTTCTGAAGCATGGTGGGTGTTTGGTGTTTTGCCTTTAGCTAAAGTGTAAAAAAGGGTTTTATTTTCTTAAAAGGATCTTTTTCCTTATTTGGTATACATCACAGCCAGTTTGCACGTCTACTGTATGATTTGGATCCATATATTGCTCTGTGTCTTCTGAAAATATTTTTTCCTTGATGCCAGCAGTTTTACAAATCAGAAATGGAAGCTAGCAGGCTGTAATCCTTTAAGACAGCTTTCATAATCTTCTGGGCACAGGTGTAATCAGCTGGACTTTTGTGAACATGGCAAAGCTATTGTAAGTGTGCCTTGTGCTGCATACAATTGAAGACCTGGCATTTTGATCATTGCTGTAAATATTTTATACCAAAATCTTAATTGAGCAACAAACATCAACTGTTCTCCTATTTCATTCTCTTTAAATTAGTTTTAATTTTTTTTTAAAAAAAAAAAACCCTACTAGTCAAGGCTAGGTAATAATAGCAGCACTGTTTTTGTTTTTCTTTCATTTAATTCAGTTGGCAATAGTGTTAGCATTTCCTTGTTTGAACGGGATTAGCAAACATTCTCAAAGTGTTTTAATGCTCAAGGCATTTGTAAATGTGTTATTGGTTTGCAAATGCATTTGGAACCTTCATGGAATATCAAAGCAATGTGTTCAATTAGTATATTCTGTTTGGACCCAACTTGAAGATTGGAAACAAAATGTGATTTTTCAGAGTTTTACAGAAATATACCTGTCAAATTCTCTTCCATTGATGGATACCTTTACAAAGTAGTATACTTCATACAAAATCATTAACTAATGGAAAGGCTAGGCCTCCTAGAGCAGCTACCTTGCCTTGAGAAGATCACAGATTCAGTCTCTGTTCTGGCTCCCAGAACCAAGATGCTTTTGTAGCTCCAGAATCCAGAAAGTATAAATCAACGAAATGGGTTTACACAAATATTTATTGTCCAGGAACTCTAAGTAGAGACTTACTTTGCTGTAGATTCATCCGATCTTAACCATATCTGTCCATTTTTCATAGGTAAAAAGGGATAATTCCCCATCTCAGCTATGCGTGGTTACAGCTGCTAGTTGGTGGGTGCAGCATGGTTGAATAGACAAAGTTTTTTTACAACCTGGCACCGTAACCAGGATGTCCTGCAATAAACCTTTTAACTCCTTCCACTGTCTAGATAAGCTATAGAATTAACTAACATTTGGACTACATTTCCCAGAAGCCATCTCTTAAGGAAACGGTGTTTAACCCTTTAAATGCTACATATTCTTACATATAGTTCTCTCAATAAAACAACATTAACCCTATAAATGCTAAATACTCTAACACAGTTCTAGCTGGCTACAATCTGGTCCAGCACAGTCTCTGGTAACTAAATATGGTACTAATAAAGATTAAACAACTAGCGATACAATCTTGGTCACTAATTCCAACTGAAATATAAATACAGATCATGGATCAATTTGTTAACTCATAGCATAGTTGTATATATAGTTCTATCTACACTGTGACTGACATTATATAACTATTTAGTTGGAAATATATGGTGTAATAATTTATGGACTTATAAAATTCATTATTTGCAACCCTAGATATTTTTGAGAGGGGGGGAAAGGTTATTTCAAAGATAAGAATCTGTGCAGCTTTCCTCCATTCTTTCCAAGTCTAATGGAAATTGAAATAGTTAATGGACTGTATATCACACTCTCCTGGGGGATGGAATTGAAACACAGTTTGAGCCAAGATTTTTGAGCTCTGCACTGTAACCCTGAATTGGGTCACCAGAAAATGGGACGAGCAACAGTTTGATGGATTGAACTCATGCTGCTCTTGAGCTCCTGTACATGTTACTCATTTTCTTTTGCTACCCCTTGTTTCTTTGGGTCACAACAGAGGCCCTAGTGGCCAAAGGCAAATCAAATTTTTTTCAGAGGTTTAAAGCGCTTATACAAGATAGATTTTTGTGACTTCACAGAAAAATGAATCCTGTTGAAAATGCTTCATAAAAAAAAAAAGTATTGTAATTCAGAGGCTGATTTCCTTTAGTATTTGAAACAGTGGAGATCATACATCTGTTTTAAATTATGTTCAGTCTCTCTTTATGGATTTTCCAGTTGTGTAAGTTTATAAAGTCCAGACATGCAATCCTAAAAAGGGGTAAGACAATAATATACTCATCAAAGGGGTTTGCTGGTACAGCCATGTGTTTTGACTATTAGTAATCTCCACCCATACTTAAATTAACTGGTGAGAACATAAAGTTGCCTACCATTTGTCATCTTCACCCTTGGCAATGCAAAGCCAATCCTATAAAGATGAGAAAGAGAATGTGAAGCACAATTATAGTTTCATAGGAAAGTAAAAATGTTCATTTCTTTTACTGTTACAATTTTAATTATTTTAATTTTTGTTCTGTTCATATCTCAGAATTTATTTACTCTGTTTTTATTGTACTTTATGTAAAAACCTTCAGGTTATCAGCCTACAGGGTAAATCACCACCATAAAGAAAAATAATATTTTAATAAGAAGGCAGACAGAGTTATCTTGAAAATTATGACTTCTCAACTGCTAATGCTTTCCAGGTAAGGAAAGATAATCTGATGATGAATGCACTTTAAATTGCTATCCCACCTGCTAAATTTTCACTTCAAATTTATTTTATACAACACTCTTTGATCCAAATGAGTACATATGAATAGTGCTAGAATAAGTTCTACTTAGTCTCTAGGTCTTAGAACTGGATTTATGGTGGGGCAAGGTGGAGACATCCTTTGTTAAAATTGGTGAAATTCTGCCATGTCAAGAATCCGCTACTTCATTAGTCCCATGGCAGGAAGAAATAGTATCTGTTCCTCTACTATATAGATTGAGCCACATCACATGGATGAACCAAGACTGTAATGTATGTATTATTTTGAAAATCCCATTTTTATTTTTATCATATTAAAAATATCTTAATATATCTTAAGGACACATTAGTGCAAATATTCAATAAAGAGGAAAGATTGTACATTGCTGGGCCCAGGTAACCAGATCCATATACACTGAAATCAAGCTAACTACTTTATTACATTCTGCCTATAATACCGGAAAGCCACTTTGATCTATTGGTTAAGCACCAGACCAGAAAGTGGGAGATTGTGAGTTCAATTCCTGTCTTGGCCAAGAAAGTTGACTTTGAGCCAATCACTCTTTTCTCAACCCAAGCCTCCTGGGAGTTGTTATGAGTAAAATAAGAGGAAGATGTGTTGGACATATTCACTGCCTTGAGTTATTTGTAAAAATAGTAAAAGTGGGATACAAATAAATAAATACAGAATAGATGAGGTTTTGTGGTGCTTGTGTGTGGGGGGTTGTCAGTCCATTCTCTATCAAGGCTAATTGCCTGCTTGAGCTCTCCTCCCTGTCTGGATGGGTATTTTCCAACATATATGGAAAGAAATATCCAAAAGATTTTAGTAGAGAAATTACACCTGAGTCTAGCCATCTTGGTCTTTGAACCTTCTCTGCAGTAGAATCCTGCTGCCCTTTCAGGTTGTTTTCTTGTGCAGATTTTCTGGATGTAAAAGGATCAAAACCAGCTTGTGCAAGTATGAATCAAAGACATTTCCCTTTTTATTCTGACTTGAGTTCTATAGATATTTTTTTGTCTCTATAAAAGTGAGTTAGAGCTGACAATACATTATAATATTGTCTGACTTTATATAACATAATTCTGGTGAGAGGAGCCTTTTCAAATTAAATCTCAGATGGGTATTAAAACCTACTTTGATGGAATGGTAATTACTTTAAAATCTCATTCCGGTGAAGTTGGATGGTTTATATTTAGGGAAGAGACATTAAAGATGAACGGCTCCCATGCCATTAATTATCAGAGAATATCATAATTAAAGCATTGTTCATACCTCAGCCTTGAAAATAAAAGTGGAAGGTATTGCCAATCTTTCTCTTCCTGGTAGGAATTAACATCTGCCTGACAGGCAAAAATATAACCAGATGAAGTGCTTCAGGTTTGTTAATAAAAAGATGAGAATTCCCCATTGCATCTTTTGAAGTTTAGGAGAAGACATGGGCTATCTCACCTGTATCAGCCATTCACTCTGGTGGAATTTCCTACTCGCTTGAATAACTATCCCTTTTCAGAAGTATATATCTGGTTATTGTGTTAATTCGGCCTTTCATGATGTAAGGGAAAATATAAAATAATAACCATAGGCAAGTTCAGGTATGACCCTGCTTACATTTTTACTCAGTTATAGAATCAGAGATAGAATAGTACACAGTGTGTTTCTATATCGAACATCCACATTCCTTGTGTCCCTCTCATCCACTGATTGACTCACCTAGTACATAAGTAAGGTGAGAGGTACATTCTGCAAAAAGTATGGGTGTGTCAAAATGCTTCCTTTGCTTTGTTTCTTGCTTGAAAATGGTGGAAGATTGAACTAATAAGTTTCAAGAGTCCTAATCAGAAGTTCTGCAGGCCTGCATGTGGAGCCTAAGGGCTGTATGTAGTTTAGAACAGGGGTCCCCAACTTGCGCTCAGGGCTGTATGTAGTTTAGAACAGGGTCACCCTCACTTGCGCTAGTGCCGCATGGGAAAAACATGGCACCATGCGGCAAAACAGGGTTGCAAGCATGCACGATGCAAATAGGGAGGTGCTAGCACCCACGTGACACTCACTATCACTGCCTCATTTTTGCTGCATAGGCGCTAGCACCTCCCTATTTGCATCGTGCATGTTTGCGACCCCGTTTGTGTGTGTGTGTGTGTGTGTGTATGCACGCATGTAAAATGATTCCCCTCCCGTTCCCTCTGGTCTGCCAAATGAAAAAGGTTGGAGACCACTGGTTTATGGAGTCATGGCCTTGCCTGTTCTAAAAGTTAATCATGTCGAAATTTAGATAACAGTGAAGAAAGAATGTTTTAATATGCAGGCCTTAGCTCAGTTCACCACTGTTCAGACCTAAAAGCCTTAATAAGAAAAATCTGCCTGGACTCTGTTCACAAAGAATGAATTTAAATGACATCTGGATGTATGCATGATAATAACCGGGGTGGGGAGTGAGGAGTGGCCGTGGAAAGTATATTAAACTACAAGCCTTCCTATGTCAAAAGGGATTATTTGAGATCTTTGTGAAAGACTATTCTGTTCCATGAGTCATGTTTTTTTCATCTGTTGATGTATCTAATTTGTTTGGATTGTTTAGTGCAGAGGTCCACAACCTTTTGGGTACCAGGGACCAGTTCCATGGAGAAAGGTTTTCCCACGGACCGGAGAGGGTGTGGTTTTGTGTGCTGCCTGTATCCCATGGATAGGGCTTTGCTTGTTTGTGCGGACCGGTTGGGTCCATGGACCGGGAGTTGGGGACCCCTGGTTTAGTGCTTGGATGAATGATCATTGTGACTCTTTGTATGTATCTCAGAGCTTTCTCCATCTTGTTCACAAAACAAATGGAGAAAACCAGGGGTTATTTTCCTATTATATTACACAACAGTGAGTTTAAGGAACTGGTTCCTGTTATTCAGACTAGATGTGAATATCCCTTGGGACACTTTGCAAACTTCTTTAACCTCAAAAAGCAACATTACAATGATCTTCGGATAGACAAAGTAGGTATAAGTTATTTACAGACTGCACTGTGACTGAAATGCAGACGGTAATTTGACTTGAACCTGTGCTATAAATACATGCCAGTTGCCAAGCATCTGAATTTTGATCACATGACCCTGGAAATGCTCCTATTGTCTTTAGTGTGAAAAACGATCATAAGTCACTGTTTTCAATGCCGTTATAACTTTGAGTGGTCACTAATGGTTGTAAGTCAAGGACTACTTGTATTCATAGATTCCTGGAGGAGAAGCCAGAACTTCCTGTGTTCCTCTGTCAGTGGACTGCTCTTTTGACTTTTTCTGCCAGTGAAATATCTGCTTTTATCAATATTTTGAATACCCAAACTGTTTGCAGCTTAGATTGTCGATAGCATATACTTCAAAAAAACCCCTATTTTATTTGTAGTTATTTTTACATGTTCTGTGTTTATCTATAAAAAAGATATACCTGGCTCAAATAATCAGCTGATCCTCTCTGATATATTTAGAAGACCTTTTTTCTTACTATGATCAGTGGGTTCTTTACATTGGTTAGCTGAAACGAGCTTTATAGTTTTCCAAACTTAAGAAAGTCATGAGGCAATTTCTGCTTCGTCTTGGTTAAATTTTAATCCCAGTTTCAGAATTAGCCTTCCGTATATGATGGGGTAGTGAGGTTGTTCAGCCGTGAAAATATACTGAGGTTCAGTTGTCAATTTACCCAGCTTGCAATATATGAATCGGTTCCTATGCTTTCGAAAATGGTTTTCTGCTTGTAATGTAAATCAAAACTATTTCATGCTCATGAGCCTCTTTTGTACTCATTCATTCTGCTTTTCACAGATTAGCCACTTGAAAAGTGGCAGCTGATCTACAGTGTAGGCACGTTTTCCTTCCTGATAAAATGGTTATGAATTTTTCAAAATGGCAAACAGTGCTGGTCATATCCCTGATTATGAAGACCCCATATCATTCTGGAGAAAATTCTTCAGCTTGATGAATCACAAACCCTACTCTCTTCAGCCTAATGAACCAGCACAGCCCTACTGTCAAGCTCAGTTTTTGATGACTCCTTCATAGCTTCTTCTGCCTCTCAACTGCATCAAAACAAATTAGTGTAGACAAATAGTCATATGCCTTTTAAGAACTATAATAAATATCCATAGCATTGGAGTTGTTTCATGATAGGCTCCATCAGTATTCTTATGGACTGGGTTGCCTGCAGTGTTTTCATGAGAATTTTTTAAATGAGTGGGTATTCCAGCTAGTGTCACCTGCTCTGCTCTTCCTCAAATCCCATAGGTCTAATTGTTTCAATTTGCTGTTGGGACAATAGGGTTTGTTTCTTCACCTTTTGTTTAGACTAGAGAATAATAGTCTGCATTGTGCTCCCGGAGATACAAAATAAGTTCTCTTATTTTGAAACTGACTTTGTCTGATATGAGCTAGCTATCTAACAGGAGCCTCTATGAATGATCTTACCATATCACATTGATCTCTAAGCAAAACAAGATAGACTTACGACTTATACATGATTTCTTTATTCTGATCATCCTAGGCTAGGGTATACAAAAATTAATCAAAGTTGATTGTTTTTTGTGCAAATCAATAGGACTAAATCTGGGTGAACTGTGAACCTTGGTGTCATGTGTCTGACTAATGAAACACTTCAAAGAACTTTCAGGAATTGTTTAACCTAAAAAGCCTTTATTTGTGTAATGGAGTGTCAGCACAGTATGAAGGGATGCCAAGATCTGCATTTCCCTTCCTTTGCACATAACCTTCCAGGCATTTTCCCTCTCCTATTTTGGGGTCATGATTCACATCTTCCAATTAACCTGGAGGGCAAAGATTCACTTCCCTTTCTGCGCTCTTTTCCCTCCTTCTCTCAGTCTCATCTGAATTAACTCTAAAAATACCAGACAGTTCTGCATATTTTGTCAAAGCAAGAATATTCAATATTAGCAGTGTTGACACTTAGAAGATAAAAAATAAATTCATAATTAGGAATCAAATAAATATTAGTAGTTTAGCATCTATTCTGTTTTTTTAACTATGTTAAATGGTATTTTAAAAGTTGAAAATGAAGACTTTGGGTGAAAAATGGATGATTATCTTCTCTTTCCTTTAAAGTTCATTCATGTATGCAAGCAAAAAACTAAAAAGAGGGTATGATTGGCAACATATTCTATTCAAAGCTATAAAAATAGATCTAATGAAAAAGGAAGGGCCCCATTAATTTGGGAAGTCTGAAATCAAATTAAAAATGATCAGCTGATGAGTGATATGCAATTTGTTCTCTAACTTCTTTAATAATGTGTGAATGTCACAGTACATAACAGTTAAAGTGATTAATCCTGAAAATGAAATAAGATCAGAAAGATCTTGTGTGTTTTCCCTTTAGTATTGGACAACTTGACTCATTAATCTGTCTCAGATGAATAGTCTTAAATTAAATAAATAGCCTTATTTGTCTGGATTTATAGCTAAGAAAAATGTTCCAGATTTTCTAAGGAAGTCTCCATTGTTATTTTTCTAGACCCAAGGGATAATTTTTTCAAGATTTATAGCTATACAGCCTGACCATTAAACATTCATCTCTCTGGTACTGAGTATGCAAGTTCATTTGAAATCTTAATTTGACAACCAAGTTCATTGCCAATGCTTGTATTTATAGGAGTTTTAAGAGACTGTTTTTGGGTAAAGATTTATTTCCCTTATCTGTAACTTGCACCTCAATAGTAGAATGGCTTTACAATCATTATATAAAGATAATAATCAGATAATAAATGAAGACATTTGGTTAAAAAATTGACATAAAAGGAAGCAACTGGAATTTACTGAGGCCACGAGTTTATACTGATTTATGTAGGACTAAGCCATGTTGAAATTAATATAGGAAGCAGCTACAGTTTCCTCTGATGCATTTCTCTAATGTTTTTTTTTTGTTTGTTTGTTTTACTTCTTTTCAATCTGATTCTGGTTGTTAAGTTTTCTTGGCAAGGTTTTTCAGAAGTGGTTTGTCATTGCCTTCTTCCTACAACTGAGACAAAGTGACTGGCCCAAAATCACTCAGCTGCCTTTCTGCCTAATGGATTACAGTTATGGTATTCAAACTTTGTTTACCAGCATGCCAGGGTTCCATGAGAATTATCTAAGAGGGGTTGAGCATCACAGTTTCAGTTTACACTGTGTTATTGCAACATTCACTTAACATTTTGTTCAAATAAATATATATGTTTTTGAATGAGGTCTGCATTGATATTTCACATTGAGAAGAGTTCCTTTGTGATCTTAAATGTGAAGACCACTGCACTAAAAGAAGTGAAGTGGAGGAGACCAACCAAGGGTGAGAAGTAGAGCTTCCTACTAGTCATTCATTGATCTGTGTCACTCGTAGCTTTTGTATCGATCGTGAGATTAGTGTCCATGTTTCACCGGCATATGTTAGAGCAACACACATTGATTGAAAACTTTTCTCTTCAGGCATTGGGCAAGGTTGATCTCGAAGAAATGCCTGCCAACCACATTTAACACGCTGTTCAATTTCCTTTATTGTATCACCTTCCATTGAGATCCGTTAGCCAAGGAATATATAATGGTCTACTACAGTGGTTCTCAACCTTTTTAATGCTGTGACCACCAACCGGTTGTAAGTCGAGGACTTTCCCTGCCTGGGAGTGCCGCGCATGCGTGGTGCCGTCTCCTGTGCCGGCCGAGGCGTAGCTGGCAAGCAGCAGAGACAGAGCAGGCCGACCACTGGCTGGGCCACCAGCTGGCCCAGCCCAAGGGAGGTAAGGCACCCGCCGGGCCCCATGCGCGCCAGCAACCCGGCCTCCCATCTCCCATCCCTGGCTCTCCTTTACTTACATTTTTAGTAGTTGCTCAGCAGGGAGGGGTGGAAGCTTCCAGACAGCTCATCTTTGCTGCAGACAACTTGCAGCACCATTTGCAGAATGGGACTTTTGGTGGGCTCAGCAGGGCAGAGACAGCCTGGACAATTCCTATTGGCTTTTGAAAGCCAATAGAATTAGACTCTATTCAAGAGAGTCTATTCTATTGGCTTTCAGAAGCCAATAGAATAAAAGGGAGTAGCACAGCTAAGGAAAAGGGAGAAAAAATGGCAGACTGCGTTGTTTGACGACCCCCGTGAAATGGTCGTTCGACCCCAAATGGGGTCCCGACCCACAGGTTGAGAACCGCTGGTCTACTATATATAGTTCTTCTCCAGATATATTTTTCTTTCTTTCTTTGGTGAATTTATTAAACATAACCTGGCTCTTTTTCTGGTTTATTTTTAAGCCAAGTATGCTTAGCAAAGCACCACGCAGCACAGCATAACTATAAATTGTAAATTCTTATTAGAGAATAAGAATTTAGAGAAAATTCTAAATCTTTGATTCATGGGGGCAAGGAGAATGAAGGTCAAAATCACACACTTCCTTGTAACATTTGATATAGCACCGACCATCACATTTTGTATGTTCTCTCAGACCATTTCAGGTCAACACTGTTTGGCAGAAACAAATCACAGAATACTTTTAGTTTCTCCAACAAGCCAAATTGGCGTTTGTTATAGATGAGGTAGATGGATGACTATGACAAGGTTAGTGTGCATCACTCCCTCTCTCTGCTCTGTATCTCCCAGTGTTCCATTGTCCTAACCTCCAGCCTCTTCTTTTCCCTCTATCTTGTCCTGTTCTTTTTATTATATAGCAAAATAGCAATAGCATTTAGACGTATATCACACTTTATAGTGCTTTATAGCACTGTCTAAGTGGTTTACAGAATCAGCATATTTCCCCCAACAATCTGAGTCTTCCTTTTACCAATCTCAGAAGGAGGGAAGGCTGAGTCAACCTTGACCCATTCAGGATCGAACTCCCGGCATTTAACAGGAGCTACATAGGCCTTCTTATTTTTTCTGATCTACAACTTCAGCCAGCATTAGTCAATAGGCAATAGCAGTGTCGTAACAATCTGAAATATTTTACTGGGTCACAGATGAAAGACTGCTGTAAGGTAACTGGGGTGGGGATCTGCTTCCTGACCTAGGAGTAACCTATAAATAAAGTAATAAGATGAGAGCCAACTTAGTATACTGGTTAAAGGCACTGGGCTAGAGTTCTAATCCTGCCTTAAGCACAAAACCAAGTGGATAATTTCAGCCTTAGGAAGAGGACAGTGAAAAATCACTTCCTAACTTAAACAAACATTGCCCAGAAAACTGCATGGAGTCTCTCAATGGCATACATGTTCACAGAAAAAGTAATGAGACAATTAAGTGGTGCAGCTTCCTCCAAAACTGAAAAGATCTTAGTACCTTTATCCAAACCCTAAATATAAACTAGGTCGGAAGTGTATGTAAATGTATTCAAATTTCATGATTTGGGGCAAACTTGTATTATTTCCTCAGAGATACTTTTCCTAAAGAGAAACCATTCAATTTATTTTAGATTTGGCTTCAGACAAAGTTACAAATAAAGCTCTGTTTGTAAGAGGATTGGAGAAGGCCGATGGCAGCAGGATGAGGTTCTTTTTGGAAAACGAAAGGACTCTTACAAATTCCAGAGGGTTTTAGCAGAGAGATTTATTGCGCAGGTTCAGAAGCAATAGCCACAAACAATTCTGAACCCCAAGGGCGGGTTCAGATTTCAGTTTTATACTTTCATTATTCTAGTGATTGTTCATCATTCCACATTAAGGTGATGATAGATCCTTTGGTGGAATTAATTTCTTTTTATTGTTGGAAGTTCAGTTAAGATTACAGTACTCTCAGGCAAGTCCACTAAATCAGTGGTTCTCAACCTTTTTAATGCCGCGACCCCCAACCGGTCGTAAGTCAAGGACTACCCAACCGGTCGTAAGTTGAGGACTACCCAACCGGTTGTAAGTCGAGGACTTTCCCTGCCCGGGAGCACCGCGCATGTGTGGTGCCGCCCCCTGCGCCAGCCGAGGCGTTGCTGGCAGCCAGCAGAGACGGAGCAGGCTGACCAACAGCTGGGTCACCATCTGGCCCAGCCCAAAGGAGGTAAGGCACCCGCCGGGCCCCACGCGCGTCAGCAACCCTCCCTGTGCCCGCCGGCCTCCCACCTCCCACCCCTGGCCCTCTTTTACTTACATTTTTAATAGTTGCTCAGCAGGGAGGGGTGGAAACTTCCAGATAGCTCGCCTTCACTGCAGAGAACTTGCAGCACCGTTTGCAAAATGGGACTTTTGGCGGGCTCAGCAGGGCAGAGACAGCCTGGACAATTCCTATTGGCTTTTGAAAGCCAATAGAATTAGACTCTATTCAAGAGAGTCTATTGGCTTTCCAAAGCCAATAGAATAAAAGGGAGTAGCACAGCTAAAGAAAAGGGAAAAAATGGCGGACTGCATTGTTTGGCGACCCCTGTGAAATGGTCGTTCGACCCCAAATGGGGTCGCGACCCACAGGTTGAGAACCGCTGCACTAAATTATAACAGTTGTGTATCATGCTAGATTCAAAGAGTACCCATAAGTTCACACTGCATTTGTTTCCTGGGTTTATGTCCCACTTCAGGAAAAGGGGATTTAAGGAAGTGTTGCAGTAGTTACAGATATCTAGGTATACATACTTCAGATCACTGAGTTGCATGATAGCAGGAAAAGAAGTCCAGGAGGCAGAAGCTTTCTTTGGAAAAAGGAAATGTAAATCTTGTATCTGATTAGATTAGCTTTTCAGCAACCCACACAAACTAAATCTGTCTTCTGTTTGTGTGATTTGTCAGAGTTTATGGTAGGTTTTTACACGGCTCTCACCTTTACTTTTAAAGCAATAAAGCCAACCATGCAGAAAAGCCACCAATAAATGTTAGGAAACAGAGATGTTTTGTTACATTCTAAAGTCACTGAAGGTTAAGTTCAATTCAGTTGGTCGGTGGTATGATGATCAAATATGTGTTTAGTTGGAATATATACATATAAGTTACTACCTCCCTGCTTCTTTATCATGAACATTGAGGGATTAGGCTTCATTATGTAAAGGTGATTTTCTGGAAAAACTCAATTAAATGTTGAATTTTCTCTTGTTCTGCAGAAATCATTATCAGAAATAATGAAATCATGTTTGCACTTTCTTTAATGTGGTGGTTTCATGAATATGATTTGGGCCTTTGAGCTGTAGCCATTGTTTCAAATACAGCATAATAAATCTAATAAAGAAAAATGGTAAAGAATATATCTCTGAGCATCTTGTTCTAAACTAAGTGCTATACATCCCGAAGTGACTGTATCCAGGCTGATAAAACCAATGTAGAACTTATTTCTATTTATGAACATAATATGAATATCATCTCTAGACTGATTTTTTTCCTATCATTTTTTTCACTTGCTCTCAGTGGTTTTAGTGACTTAATAGATAGGATGCATTCCTACTAGTCCCAAGTTCTAGCAAAAATTATTTGACTGCATATAGTTTCATATTGGCTTTGTATCTAATCTGCCCAGAGTCACCTTATAGAGGAGATGGATTTAAAGTTGAATAAATAAAATGAATAAGAAATAAAAATAAAAAAATATTAGAATCTGACCTTTTCAGGTAGGAATAGGAACAGGATGTGGTTTGGACAGAAGTCACTTGGGCTTCAAAAGGTTTTGATTGACCCCGTATGCTCACAAAACAGATAAAATGACTCAAGGTAGAATATCACATTAAGATGCCATAACACTGTGCTTTCTTTCTCCATTTGTGGTGAGCCTTTCCTGAGGCATCTGGTGATAACCTTTAGAAAGATTAAATTCCTGGAGAATGAATAATGAGAGAATTTTAAATGTTGCACATTGCAAGAAAAGACACTGCTGTACTCTTAACATTAAGGCTTGTTGCTGTGGCAATTATCTCAGGTAATACAAGTTAAGGGGGTTAGGCCATGTTAACCTCCAGGGAATTTGTGTAAGCAGCAGGTAAGGATGATTCAATAATAATTTTCTAATTAATTTAGCAACAGATATGCTTGCTTGGAGAGGCAACTTAACTGAAAGCCTCAAACTATATATTTATAATTATAAAATGGGAGGAGAATTTACCCAGTCACGGTGTATCCTACATGCTAAATGTTAAATTTATTTGGTCATTTTTCCCCTCTTTTTTTGTACACCATTTTCCCCCTTTTTGTTGTTGTTAGGGTTGAATGTATGCTTTTGTTTCATTTGGTTTGTTTTTCTGTTTTGTATTTTACTTATTATGATAAAACAATAAATAATATTTTAAAAATTCATTATTTCAGGGGTTTAGATGTGCATATTCAATAGATATGAATACCCTTAAACATGTACACGTTCATATATTCATCCTAAGAATTTACCAATTTACTAATCTGTAGTAAAGTTTGGAACCCTCACAGTTCTAATAAATTGTTCACTGCACACCTGCTATATAGTGTGATTCTGGACACGTATGCACATATTTTACTTTTGGAGTGTCCTTCTTTCAGACTGATTGTGCACTTAATTGGGGTAGAAAGAGGTTGCCTCTGGGCCCTGGCTGTAGTGAGTAGGGCTGTTTTTTATTATTATTATTCCTTTTGGCATTTTTCAGTGACTGGAGAAATTAAGGCCAAAATGGATGCCTTAAGCATCCTGTAGAAAATTACGCCCTTAAAATCTCCCCACCCTGCTTCCACAAGGCCTGAATGCAATCTTTATGATTTACAAGAAATAGAAATAGCAGACATATCACAGGCAAAACAAGTGTGCTCAAAAATGTCAGCTATGCTAAGAGAGCCAGTTTGCAAAAAGTCAGCAACAAACAACCTGAAAAAAAAGGCCATTACACATAGTCCTAATTTATTGACCACAATTGGGACTGGCAACTCGGTCGTTAAGCAAAGCAATTGCTAAGTGAATCCGTGACCCAAGTTGTGATCTAACTTCAACTTTTCTTTGCTTTCAGAACTATGAAGGTCATAAATGGGAGGGTTGATGGCAAAGTTATTTTTCCAATGTCACTGTAAACGATGCTAAACAAGGCAGTCGCTAAACAAGGCAGTCACTTAATAAGGACTATCTGTACTAAAATAAGGAACAGGAGGGAGCAATTCTTCCCTTCCAAAAGTGACTCACTTCAGGTACTTCATACCAATTACACCAAAATTTAAACTTCAGTTTTATTGTGAATAGGACTTTCATTTGATACATAGCAGTCATCGGAATTATTTTATAATAACTTCATCTCTTGTTGTTTTTTAACCAAAGATTTACATTCTTTTAATACTGTCAAGAGAAGTCAAGAGTTCAGTCCATTTAAAGGAGCTCTGATGATTTCAAACTGAGTGGTGGCTAGAGCTGGGTTGCCCACCTCTAGCCTAAGAGCACTGTGGCATTTATTGTAGACAATTATTTATTCAGTTCTTTTCGAACAGAAAGCATATGAAAACACTTTGCCTAATAACATTGTACGAAATCGTTTCTACTTTGTTTATGACCATTCCCCTCATTTTTTTCTGCAGGTTAAAATGTAGGAGATAGCATAGAGGAAAGATGCTAATTGCTAATGCTATTTATGTCAGCAAACATCTTAAGATATAGCTCTATTTCATGAAATGATTTCAGGGATTTAAAAATAAATTAGAAATGTAAAGATCAAAAGACAGTATTGGTCCAGCAAGGGTAGAAAAAGGCAATGAAGTGTACTGAGTGTAGTTGGTTACTATAGTTTTAGCTAGGTTTCATTTTCATCATTTTCCCCTTACAGGTAGTCCTCCACTTATGACTGGTCATATAGCTTAGTGACCCTTTAAGTTATGATGGACTCCCCTACTTATGACCCCAATTCAAAGTTCTGACAGCTGGACACCCACTTGCCCCTGTGGTCACGTGACCGATTTTGAATGCTTAGAAGCTGATCCACAGTTACAGCTGTTTGCAGTATCCCACAGTCATATTGTCACATTTACAATGTTTTTGCTGGAAACTGGTGTTTAATTCTAGTTTCCAATAGAAAAAAAAACGCTCATTGTTTATTGGGTTGGCTTAACAATTGCTTAATGACCATCATAAAAAGTGTTGTAAAATCAGTCGGTTAGTGGTTGCCTTGACTTACAATCATCCTGACATACAATGAAAATACCGGATTCCATTGCAGTTGTAAGTTGATAATTACCTGTATTTAATGCTTTCGCTTTGGTAATTTTTGTGATCCTTTTCAGTTCTTTGCCTAACACTGTTTACCATGGAAGAGAACAGCATGATTATTGTGCCAGTCTACAGGTAGTCCTCAACTTACACCCATTCGTTTAGTGACCAATGGCATGAAAAAAATGAGTTGTGACTATTTTTCACATTTGACTGTTACAGTATCAAAAGGATCACAGGATCAAAATTTAGATGCTTGGCATCTGGCATGCAATTTATGATGGTTGCAGTGTCCCAGGGTCATGTGATCCCCTTTTGTGACCCTCTTGCAAACAAAATCTATGAGGAAGCCAGATTCACTTAACAACTGTGTTACTAACTTAACAACTGCAATGATTCACTGATCAACTCTGGCAACAAAGGTTGTAAAATGGAACAAAACTCATTTAATGACTGTCTTGCCTAGCAATAGAAATTTTGGGCTTAATTGTGATTGTAAGTCGAGGACTGGAAAAAATAGATTTCTGTGGGAACTTTTTCATAGGGCCTTATCATTGTTATCAGTATGGTGTCATTGTGAAGCCAAGTAATCCCAAAGTAATAACCTTATGGAATCAGATAGGTGATATTATATACACAAAACAAACCACATACAACAATACATGGTTTTGGAGAGAAAAAGTTGTCTTCATAGTACAAACACATTTATTAAGCCCAAGAATGACTACTGTTAGTGGTGCACATTTTTGAAACATACAAAACGCTGCAAAAAAGGTATAAAAAACAAAGTGGGAATTGATTTGTGTTGATTTTTAATGGGATTTTTAAGTGGGAAATGGTTCTGTCTTCCGTCTAAGACAGAGTTCCCCAACCTTTTGGGCACCAGGGACTGGTTCTGTGGAGAAAGGTTTTTCTGTAGACCAGAGGGGGCGTGGTTTTGTGTGCTGCCTGTATCCCACAGATGGGACTTTGCTTGTTTGTGAGGACCAGTTGTGGGCATGCTGGCGACCCAGTACTAGTCCACGGATCTAAGGTACTATTTTTCAAATTTGGCAACTTTAAAATGTGTGGCTCCCTATCCCGGCTGGAGAAAGTTAGTGTAAAGGATCTTTTTAAATTCAACTACATACCAGCATGCATACAGAGATAATGTAAGAGAATTCAGACAACTGCTGCATTAATTTTTTGGGGAAAAAATCTGGAATGGGCACGGGAGCATAACATGTTTACATTACAGACAGCATTCTAAATTGTTATCTGCTAATTTTTGGACAGACACAGCATAAAAAAAATTAACATTTCAAATGAGCATCAATCTCGCTTACACATTTGCTATAAACACTCACTTTGTGGAGGCTGCAAACTATGACTAGCAGGTATGTCCTTGGATGTTTGTATGTCTGCATGTGTATATGAATGTATATCCATAGAGAGAAGGAGAGCGAAAGTGAATCAAAGAAATGTATCTATATTTCAAGGGAAATATGGCAGCTTTTATCCTCAAATGTCTACTAAATCTGGTTGCCTGTCAGAGAAATATGACTTTGCCAATTCTTTTTGAAGCCATAATAATCTTTTTGTTTTATTTCTTCTTTCAAGTCAATGCAGAATGACCTCTTTCTCCCTTTTTGCTTTGAGAGCAAATTGCTATTCCGATGGAACTTGAAATCCTTGGTTATTTGGGTGTGGTCTGAAGGATACAAAGTTTTATGAAAAGCATATATGAAACCCTATTCCACAGGACAGCTTTACGAAAAAAGTTTTTATGGGTAGTCCTTAACTTACACCATAATTTTGGCACAGATTTACAGTTATAAGTTGTACTGGTTGTTAAGCAGGTCATCATGGGACCCAACCAATTTTATGACATTTTTTGTAGCGAATGTACAACCACAATTGACCCCAAAATTACTATGCTAAGCAAGACAGTTGTTAAGTGAGTTTTGTCCCATTTTGTGACATTTCTAGCCATAGTTGTTAAATGAATCACTACAGTTGTTAAGTTAGTGACATAGTTGTTAAGTGAATCTGGTTTCGCCATTTTCTTTGCTTATTAGAAGCAATCACATAACTCCGGGACTCTGCAACCATCATAAATCCATGCCAGTTGTCAATGCTTATTTTTGTAAAAAAAAAAAAAAAAAAAGTTCCAGAACTCACACACGTCATACAACCCGCCTTGCCTACCCTACAAGGTTTACCTTTGTAGTTGAAAAAAAAACCTTCAAATTTTAGTGTATCTAAAAGACTAGGATTTTGTTCAATGCAACTCTGGAAAATCCATCGGAAAAAGGTGCCGGAACTCCATTCTGGTGTGTTCTATGACAAAAAAAGCCCTACCAGTTGCCAAGCATCTGAATTTTGATCACATGACCGTGGAGATGTTGCAACAGTTGTAAGTGTGAAAAATGATCATAAGTCACTTTTTTCGTTGCTATTGTAACTGTCAACAGTCACTGAACAAATGATTGTAAGTCATGGACTACCGCTAAATGAAACACTCATGGAGTCATGAGGTGAATGTTGCAGTCATTAAATAAATTCATTGTTCACGAGGGTAACTTTTGCTGCAAACGGGAAGTAAATGCCAGTTTCTGCCCCCCCCCAAAATGTTATAAATTGTGATCAATGACTGTGGGGCACCTCAAATGGTTGTAAATATAGGCTGCTTGCCAAGTTCCAAAAATGTGATCATGTGACCATGAGGGAAGGACATTAGAACTTCAAATCCAAGTCATAAGAATCTTTTCTGGAGTCTCTCATAACTTCAAATGGCAACAAGCCATTAAACAAGGACTATCTGTACCAACCTTCTGTGCCCACTCATATCCCATATAAACTGTGTAATATATAGAAATATGTGTGTTCTCTCAGATTTGTGAACTTTCCATCCTATGTAAGGGAAAAGAAGAGTGAGATTTCAGATACTTTTGAATGTTACATCAATATTCTAAAGCAATAGATAGGACAATATCTACATTTTGTGCTAAAAGAAGAAAACGGTACATGTAGACAATATTAACATTAATATTCTAATATTGCATAAAACTTCAGAGACTGCTCACTCCGGATTTTTCTTTGTTGGTTATATTAACTGGGCATTAATTTGTAAACGCTTCTAGTAGGATGGGCATTGTGATTTTTGCTTTCTCTGTACACAAAGAGCGGCATATACAATGTAAGTATTTTGCAGAACAACAGACTGTGAAAATCCTTCTAATACTTGAGTGGCTTTTAAAAGGAAAATGAGATGAGAAGCTCGTTTCTGTACTTAGCTGGCAATCAGACAGGCTGGCTAGAAAGCGTATCTATTTAAAGGAAAAGCAATTTTGTCCAACCAGTGATAGTTATGATTCCCTTCATTTTAAAGTCCTTTCGTAGCCACAAATGTTTTCAGGGTCCATAGCTGAATGAAAAAGATAACAGGATTCAGTTTTTTTCATCCTATTCTGCAACAGTCTTTTCTAACGTATGACATATTTTCTGGAAAATGTGGAGTCCAGGGCATTTAGATACTACCAGGTTGGGAATGCTTGTTTTTCTTATTTTTCTTTCACAATTAAAAAATAGCAACCATGAACCAAGACTGATGGAAGGAAAAAATATAAAATGCTTAATATACTGTTGAGGTTGCTTACGTAAAACAGGATTATGATTTTTTTTGCCACATAATTATGTCATTTATTAATTGTGTATAAATGGTTTGATCAAGGTCTCTTTTCATTTATTGTATTAAAATGCAATAGGACTCCTTCCCCTTCCTTTCCCACACTTCAATGAAATAATTCTAACAGGGAGTATTAAATAAAGCAAGTTTCACTCCAGTAGTTGTTAAAATAAAAGCAGTTTATTAATTGCAGTCATTATTGTTTTCAAATGCATAACACATGAAATCAAATGAAGCCTGAGAGCTGGTACCAATTTGATAATAAATTGCTACAATGTACTGTACAATTGAATTTATTACAGCTGTAGAAATAAGTACCAATAGATCAAGGGCAGTATTACACATTATTACATCATCTAAGATACTCTGGGTATTTATATTAATCTTTACTTTTAAATGGGTCTTCTAGGTAAACCACTATCACAATACCAGTGTGTGTGTAGGCATGTTCTCACTGCTATAAATATTTGTATTATCCATTTGGCTACATTTTGCACTTTATATCCAGGTCATGCCCGACATTTGTAAGTAAACAGATTATTAACCCTAGCGCTTGGAGACCATTCTTAATATTCTAATATCGTATCATGCCTCTAACTTTCTCATTCTTTTTTATTACTGATATTATCTTACAACAAAAAGAAAGGGTATTTTTGCTATCAGAGAATAGATTTCCCAATAAATCAAAGAAAAAAAGGACAGCTTTAACATCTAAATATTTCAGTGGATCAACATAGAAGAGGTTCTGGGGAATAAACCTTATCATCCCGCACTGTCTTTTATTGCCCTTGGAGGACTTCAGATAATGAAGAATAACAAAGTCATAAAGAGGGTCAAGGTGAAATTTTCAGCCAATAGTAGTTTTCCATTCATCGAGGCTCTTAAAGTACCTCAGACAAATACAGTAATTTGGGGGGGGGGCGTAGTCGGAAAAAGGGGAAATCAATCTCTCTCTCTCTCTCTCTCTCTCTCTCTCTCTCTCTCTCTCTCTCTCTGTATGTGTATGTGTATGCGAGGAGACAGACATACAGACTATAAACAACATGTAGATTACAAGTGGCTTTCCCCTGGTTTATGGTTTAATGGAATGACTAACCAAATTAATTTTGAGTTATTCAATCAACCCATGGTTATGGAAACCATGGCTCATGCCAGAAATTAAGAATGGAGCATTTATAGGGACAAATGCATCTGCAACGTTTCTTATGACACTCATAGTAATCAAATAAGTAAATATTAACTTTAAAAAAGAGGACATGACAGAATTTTGGGGAAATTACCTATTGTTGCACATTTTAGTGTTCTCACAAGAAGTCACAGAGATGAATTGCCAAAATCTTGCAGGATCTGTAGAAAAGGGGAGCGAGGCCACTGGCAATTTCAATCAATCAAACAGAATAGAGCTGGAAAGGATCTTGGAGGTCTTCTAGTCCAACCCCCTGCTCAAGCAGGAGGCCCGGCCTATACCATTTCCGACAAGTGACTGTCCAGTCTCTTCTTAAAAACCTCCAGTGATGAAGCACCAACAATATCTGAAGGCAAGTTGTTCCACTGGTTAATTGTCATCACTGTTAAGAAGTTTCTCCAGGTTGCTTCTCTGCTTGATTAGACATGATAGCAGTATTCCACTATTTGAGAGGCTGCCACAAACAGGAGGAGGTCAACTTATTTACCAAAGCACCTGTAGGCAGGATAAGAAACTTAAAGAACACGCATGGATTTTTTAAAATGTCATTTGAATTTATTCCACAAGTAAGATTTAAAGCAATAACTTTTAAATATCATAGCACTTAGCATCCAGATACAACCAGCTGTACTAAATTTTTAAGTATAAAGAGATAATTCAATAAATGCTGAAGAAATACTAATTAAATTTGAAATTAAGCCTAACACTGAAAAATAATACTATCATTTATAGTGTATCAAGTTTTGAAAGACATGTAATATAGTAATTAGTAAAAAATATAACTATTTCCATTCTAGACATGAACGAATGAATAGTTCAGTTAAAAGGGAATTGAACAATTGAGCCTTATATTTAACAGAAAATGGAAATGACACAATTATGCATTATTTTTCTTTTTCAGGAATATTACATATTTACGTATATCCTAATTGTTGATATGTGGGCAATAGCATATTGTCTTACGTGACGATGTCCAGATTAGAGAACTATGGTGTATAGAATAGCATAAACATGTTTGCAGTACCGGCCCAAACATGCCCAAATAAATAAATGAGCAAAAAGTGGATATGACTAAGGATCATAATCTAGTCTATACTTTCTCTACAATACAAAAATAGCATTATTTGAAAGCCTTGAGTGAAAAAATGCATGATAGGTAGTCATTCTCCCATCAAGGTCCCATCACTGACAACAATAGAAAATGGAAGACTGTGTCTTGGAATGTAAAAAGAGTGAATGAATTAACAGATGATATTAAAAAAAAATAGCCATGTTGTATTTGTGAAACTAAGACAGAGAAAGGAAAAAATAGATTTGAATGAAGATGGGCTAATTTGGTGAGTGAAGTTGATGAATATATGCAGGGAAGTGAAGGTGTAGGTTTAATTATGAATAAAATGGCTAAAATGGATGTCAGAAATTATGAACTAGTACCTAAGCTATTATGGGTGCATCTAAAGAAGCAAATTCACGTGTTTCTGATAGCTGCATATTACATTTCAGTAGTTTGTAGAAAAAACTGATTTAAATTTAGGTGGTCCAGAACCAAAACAAATAAATAAAATAAAACAAATAATAGTTAGGTCACATTAATATATTAATTAATATATTTATGAGAATGTGATAAAGAATATACACCAATGTAATTCCAAGATCCCAAAATGAAAGATAATTGCGATTATTAGTATTAGCTTACAAAAAATCTGTACATACATAGAAAAATAATAAAAAAGGATGGGTGATTTGACTGTATAGTTGGGAAGATTGAGTTTGTGAAGGATACAAGAATAATGAGAGACTTTGAATATGATCAGTCCCATTTGGTAGACCGGACCAGGAAAATCATCTCCTTTGGAAGATTGATGCTACTTTTATTGTGATGTGCTATAATTAGAAATTCTTGCAAGTCTGATTATGCTATACTTTTTCTCCTTTCTGTAATTCAGTGAATTATGGGGTGACTGACTGAGCTCCTGCCTAATTTTATCTCATTCTGGACTTTAAAAATGCTTCAGTACTTCTTACCCAGATAATGGTGCCTTCATATCTCTGTTAAAATCATCTTGATACTGAATGTCAGGAATTAAACTTGAATGAAGAAAACTAGATATGGGGAAAATGAGGGGAAAACAGAAATTATGGCTTCTGTATGAATGAGTATTAGAATATAAATTAATATTCCAACAGAAGGAATGGGAAGTGGGTTTAGGGGGAAAATAGTCTATTTGGGATGGAGTGAAATACTTTTCACACCACAAAAGTGATGTGGCATAATGAAATGAAAGAGTTTCTAGTTAAGAAAAAGTGCTTATCAGAGGATGCTGCAAAAAAATAGTAAGAAAAATATATTGCACAATGTATGTAGAAGTTATAAAGAATATAAAAGAAAGCAAAGAACTGTTAAGGTTAAAAGAGATAAAGAAAATGCAGAACGATTTTGATGAAATGAAAAAAAAATGGAGGTGGGAAAAAATGCTAAATGAAGAGCCATATAGTAGAGAGATTAGAATCAATCAAAACTAAGATGTGATCTGGGATGAAACTCGAATGAGAGAATGCTAAAAGCAGTATTTTAGAGATCAGTATGAGAATAGTAGTAATATGTCAAATAATTGAATTAAAAATAAATTTTAAATGATGAAAAGGAAGTCATAAATGTCAGAATGATGAAAAATTCTGACGGTATGATTACAAATGTAGGGAATATAATTTGACAAATGTTAAAATATGGATGTGGTTTTTCTCATGGAGTATCTGTGAAGCTTGTTTAATATGTAGGTAAAATGAGGACCCAGATTGTTGGGGGCAATGTAAATATATATATCCATTGCTTACTGGTGTACACCGCTTAGAGAGTGCTTGCACTTAAAGCGGTATATAAGTCTCACAAATAAATAAATAAATAAATAAATAAATAAATAAATAAATAAATGTGTTTGGAGACTGGGAAAACTGATGAATGGAACAATGCTGTTAATATTCCCCTGTTTAAAAGAATAAGCAGAAAGAATGAATGAAAATACCTTTTGTCTTTCTCTATTTTTTATTTTATTCATAGGGAAGTTAAAATACAAAACTCAAAAAGACCCACAAAAAAACAAACAAAATAATCTAGACATTTAAAAAGTGCATTGAAAAGAAATAACCCCAACATATATCCCCCTAATTGAATACTGATTAATACATTACTACAATATTGGTTCTCACCTCTTGCAAAACAGCCTCCCCCCAAATTTTTAAATTAGTAAATCTATTTGAAATTTTATATATAAATATAAATTGATTGCAATATATGTATTGCAATCAAAAGATAAAAGGTTTCTTTGTCCAGTTGTGTCTGACTCTAGGACACAATGCTCATCTTCATTTCTTGGCCAGAGAGCAGACGTTTTCCAAAGACATTTTCCGTGATCCTGTGGTCAGCATGGCTGTATTCCAAAGTAGCACAGATTGCTGTTATCTTCCCACTGAAGTGGTACCTATTTATCTACTCGCATTTGCATGGTTTCAAACTCCTGGGTGGGCAGGAGCTGGGCAAGTAACGGGAGCTCACCCTTTTCATAGTGCTTGGGTCTTGAACCTGGGCTCTCAGCTTTCCTTGATCGTTCTGTTTCTCTGTTTAGATAAGAAAATATTTTTGAAATGGTAACTCAACAGGGCTTGGGCTATCTCATCAAAATCAAAACTCAAATTCATGAAGAAGAGTGAGTGATGGAGAAGAAGAGGGAATATGAAGAAGGAGCATAGATTGATGGAATTGAAGAGAACCTCAAAAGAAAAAAAATGAGTAGTTTAAAGAATGAAATGCAATATATGAAACAATATGTAGAAATGATGGAAAGAAAGATAGGTTGTAAGTTATGGAGAGGTACTATTACTGGTTTTTGTGTAAACCAGATCCCTTTATTTTTTTTCAAACTCATACCTTTAAATTCTCAACTCAATATTCTAATTCTTTTCTTGTGATTTGCATAATGTTGCTTATCCCAAAAGGAAATAATATGATGACTATGCATATGTGCATATATGTACATACTGTTAAATTAACTCACATGTGATTATTGGGGGAAAGATATACAGTGGCATATTCAGTTGCTAGCTGTAATATGTAGATTTAGTTATAGAATAATGGAGAAAAGTATGATTGGAGAATCATTTGGTTATTGAAAATATGCTCTTTACTTAAGAAAAATAACATATGGCTCAAAAGGCATGATAAATACACTGCATAATCATAGATATTTGGCCATGATTCTGCCCATGCTTTATATGAAGATTGCCAATAGTTTCAATTTGTTGCTTTAGGGGAAAAGGAAAAGGTAAAAGGAAGGAGCTGCATTCCTTTTCTGGTCAGCACAATTTGAGATTTTCTAGCTTGAACATCTGAGATTGTGTGTGTGTGTGTGTGTGTGTGTGTGTGTGTGTGTAGACACAAATGCACACATATATGTCTGAAATTTCATTGAACTAGACTTTTATTCATTTTTATTGAAAGTAGTACTAGAAAAAACATAGGTCAAATTTTAAATTGACTTGTCCTTTCTCTTCAGCAGTCATAAATTTAATTCTAAAAAGAGTGATGTCTTTCATCATGTCTTCTGCTTATTGATTTTGATATAGAGAGAATAATTCTGATTGCTTTAAGTGAGACAAGGATCAGAGTTATCTTATAATTGAGATTGAATTTTTAGAATTGCTAGAAGAGGATGGCAAAACTCATGGATCGCTTGGGTATATTAGGAGCGTGAAGAGGTTGTATTCATCCAGTTTTACTCTATACAGCAGATTTGTCATAGCAATACTAAATTAGTGCATGTTTCACTTAGTAAAGATCAGCAAAAAGAACTTAAGAATGTAATTTTCTTTTTAATATTTGAATAGTGAAGTGTATGAAAGGATTAGAGCACATTACAATTATTATAATTTGCTATTAAGGATTTACTGAGTCTTTTTAGCATTTATAATTTTTAAAATATGATTATAATCCCTAGAAAAATGTTCTTGGTAGTAGCAAGCCATTTTACTGGTACCTTTTTGTAAAATAAATTCTGACATGATGACGGGAATGTTCAGATTAGGGTAAAAAAATATATGACCAGCTTAATTATGCCATGTGGAAAGATTGGGGAAGGCATCACAGTCGAGAATTTACACCAAAAGGCATTGGGAAACAACAAGGAGAGAATAAGAAATTTAATGTTCATTCCATTCATACCAGACTACACTATCTTTCTGTCAGAGAGTGACCCAATAGATTAATAGATTGTCTAATTTTTGAAAAAAAAATTACAAATGTTAAAAAATGTTATAGTAACTGCCTATAGCAACTAGAGATCATGTTTAAAAAACAATCATTGAAGACATAAGATACAATTCAAACTCATTAATTTATTTTCCTTGCCATTTTAGAATCATTCAATTCCTTTGTGTTTGTAAGAAGAGCAGACAGAGCTGGGGGATGGAGTTAAATGTCAGCCTAGAGTCGTTATGTTGCCACAAATGGTCCAAGTCGAACCTCTCCAGAATTCCACTGAGCCATATCTGGCACCAATTTAATACAGAATTTTAATTGACTAGATTCTTGTGTGTAGACTCGAATAAATCTTCTATGCTGCAACCTAACAGATGAGTCTGATTCTTTGCACCTGACACTGTAAAGTGATTAAATAGCTGCACATAGCATTTTAATAGGGAGATGTTAAGAAATATAAACTTGAAAACAGATACATAATTTTTACTTCTCATTCAGCTTAGTTTTATCCCAAAGTCAACCCAAACATGGTGCAGTCCCAGTGTTCTTACCATTATTATCTTGAGATATCATATATTTTGCTTGCTGTCTTCCTATAAGCCACTTCACTTCCCTTTAGTCTGGAGAAAAGAATGAGTAGTTGTCAGTGAGCAGTCCAAAGATCCCTTAGGTTAGGGGTGTCCAACTTGGCAACTTTAAGACCTGTGGACTTTAAATCCCAGAATTCCCCAGAATAAACCCATACTGGCTGCGGAATTCTGGAAGTTGAAGTCTTCAACTCTTAAAGTTGGCACTGTTAGACACCCCTGCTTTAGTCTTAGAAGAAGACTCATTTAGTCTTAGAAGAAGACTCATTTAGAAGAAAAAGATGCTTACTCTTAATTTGTGATTCTCCTAGTGGAGCCTTAAAAATGTCAGAAAATGAATGTGGAGACCATTGCAGCTAGTTTTAAAAATAAACATTGTTTGGGGTGTTAATTTTTAAAACATGAGCCATTTCTGCATTCATAATATAGTCTGCCTGGTCAGAATGGATTTGAAAACTGTAAAGGAAACCCTCCATTTCAGCAATCCACACCTTGAAACAGGGGTGTCAAACTGCCAGTTGCCGGTTGCATCATGTGGAGGCCGTGTCCAACTCAGCTCCAGCAATGTGAAAAAAAATCGTGATATATCGCAACACATCACAAGACGCGGCGAGTTTGACACCGGTGCCCTAAAATATTATACTTTTCCTAATTAATGTTAAAAAAAGCAAAATGACCAATTATTTTTGAACTTTGCTCTTCTCTCTCGAAAAAAAATTATTGGGAGAATTTTCTTAATGGGACATTAATTTGATGTTATCTATGTAACCGTTGAATTTTAGAAATTGCAACTCCGTTTTAACTTTAGGAAAGAGAATTTAGTGCTTTCATTTAGTGCCCAAGCATGAAATTTCTCTTGTCTAGAGCAGCCTATCTTATGCTCTTCTCTATACAGTGTGGGTGTTTAAGTATTTTGTATGTATGATGAATATGTATGTGTATGATGCAACTACAGGTGATCCTCGACTTACAACAGTTCATTTAGTGACCGTTCAAAGTTACAATGACCCTGAAAAAATGACTTGTGACTGTTTTTCACACTTATGACCATTGCAGCATCCCCGTGGTCACGTGATCAAAATTCAGTTGCTTGGCAACTGACTTGTATTTATGACAGTTGCAGTGCCCTGGGACCTTTTGTGATCTTCTGACAGGCAAAGTCAATGGGAAAGCCTGATTCACTTAATAACCATCATGTTACTAACTGAATAGCTGCGGTGATTCACTTAACAAGTGTGGCAAGCTCACTTTACAAATGTCTCACTTAGGAACAGAAATTTTGAGCTCCATTGTGGATGTAACTCGAGGACTAACTGAACATCTATTTGCATTATGAGCAAGCTAGCCTCTTCTGCTTTAATGAACAGGGACTTGGGATCTTTGCATATGCTTCTGTAATGAATATGGAAGGACATATGAAACATATGAAGTTATATTTACAGATAGTCCTTGACTTTAGCGACTGTTCGAAGTTAACAACGGCACTGAAAAAAGTGATTTATGACTGTTTTTCCACACAACCATTTCAACATCCCCATAGTCACATGATCAAAATTTGGACACTTGGCAACTGGCTTGTACTTATGACGGTTGCAGTGTTCCAGGGTCAAAGTCAATGGAGAAGCCAGATTCACTTAACAGCCATGTTAACTAACTCAACAACTGCAGTGACTTACTGAATAACTGTGGTGAGAAAGGTTGTAAAAAGGGGCAAAGCTCACTTAAAAGCTGTCTTGCTTAGCAGCGGAAATCTTGGGCTCACTTGTGGCCATACATAAGTCAAGGACTACCTGTAGATGTTTTTCTCGCTTAGGTTAAGAAAATGAACCCGTCTGTTTTTTTTTGTTAATTATTTTTTTCCCTATCCCATTTGCAGCGCAAGGCCGTTGTTGTAATTGGCTGTATAGCTGCTTTTCTAATCCTCATCATTGCCCGCCTTACAAATGAAGTCAGCTTTCCCCTCATGCTCAGCTGCTTCGGACAATCCAGTGTCCAGTGGATGCCATTTTCCTATACGCAAAAACGACATCGAAGGGCTCACTATGGATATCTTAATGTGAAAAACCAAGAGGTAAGGATTCCCATGGAGTGATATGATGTTCTTTTATAAAGATAATTTTAAGTATTCTTTCTTTTATCTGGCTAAATGGACCTCTTAACTGAAAATGGTAATGTTATTAATATTTTTAAAAAATGGTTTAAAATTCATTAGCAGTAATTATTTATATTAACTCTTTTTACATGGTTTTAAATCAAATAAGATACAGGTAGTCTTCAATTTACAACCACAATTAAGCCTACAATTTCCATTTCTAAGCAAGGCGGTTTTTAAGTGTGTTTGCTCCATTTTATGAATTTTTTTTTGCCACAGTTATTAAGTGACCCCATGGGGTCATTCAACTAATCTGTCTTTGAGTTTGCTTGTCGGAGGCTAGCTGGGAAGGCCAGAAAAGTTGATCACATGACCCCAGGACAGTGCAACCATCATCAATACATGCCAGTTGCCAAGCAGCTATATTTTGATCACTTGACTGGGGATGCTGCAATGGTTGTGTGAAAAACGGTCAAGAGTCATTTTTTTCAGTGCCATTGTAACTTCGAACAGTCACTAAATGAATGGTTGTAAGTTGAGGACTATCTGTATGTATGGAACAGGATTTGTTATCTGGTAAGTGGAATTGGGATTTCAGCCTTGAATCAAGACCCTCAAGTGCTGTTAAAAAAGTAAAATAACTAGTTTTGTTTTGAAGAGATAAATAATATTTCAATTAGACTGTCTCTTTGTTCTGTGAAGATTTTTCATTTAAGCACAGTGTCTTCATCATGAGGTATAATTAAAATATCCTCATTCATTAACTACAGGGAAAAGGCGCGCCTTGGCTAACTTTTGATTAAAGTTCTTCCTGATGTGGTGCCATTGGAACGCTGTACTGGTGCCGTAGCTATAGCAACAGCGATCAGAAATGATTTACCCAAAGATACTTATAGAACTGTTTACAGTCTGAATAATCTCTGACTTTGGGATAACGTATGTGGGAATCCAAGGTGAATTCACTCATTGTATATAATTTTCTAAGCTCTTCTGAAAAATAGCTATTACAGACTTTAAAAGAATTAGTCTGTAAATTAAGAATGCTGGGTTTTTTTTCCCCCTCTGAGAATATTTTTGCTCTAATGATACGATTTTAATTGATGAGCTGGAATTAATACTCTATTAATTCTCTTAGATTCAATAGATTAAATGTGTATAATAAAGAGAAGGAAGAGAAAAGGTTTTTTCCCCCAATGCTATTATTGTTTTTAAGATTTCTTTTTAAAAAAATGCTTTCTAGGAAATTACATTTGCACTTCTCTAAAATATTTTAAAAGCTCAAACAGAATTGTTATTCTTTTTATGTTACATGAGAGCATCCATAGAGGAAAAAGTGGAGCGGCTGTGGATATAAACGACAAACCGGTAGCCCTTGACTTATAACCGTTCATTTAGTGACCATTTGAATTTACAGTGCCACTGAAAAAAGTGACTTACAATCGTTTTCACACTTATGACTGTTGCAACAGCCCTGTGGTCACATGATCAGATCTAGGGCACTTGGCAACTGGCATGTATTTATGATGGTTAGAGTGTCCCGGGGGTCATGTGATCACCTAGTAAGTAGAGTCAATATATACAAACACATACACACAGATATATATACCCTGGTGAGACTGGCAGATTTGGGCTCCCACTAAAAAGTGCTATTGTTATTGTTTGGTTATGTGTATCCTTGTCTTAGGAATGTACTTAATGCTCAGACGTAACTCTCACAAGGGAACAACATTTTGAATTTTGGAAATGTTTGGAAATAATTTATTATGTAAGTACATTTTTATCTCACGGAACTCAGAGTACAAGATTACAAAGTGGTCTTGAGTTAGGAACTGAACAGTCCCAGGCCAAAATGGCAAATCCAAAATTATGCCATAAGTCACATGTAATAATCCTGATCCAGTACATCTCAAATTAATGTGGATTTCAGAAATGTGTGCATATAGTTAGATAAGAATGATTAAGATGCCTCTTTATTTTTAAATTGTGGAAGAAGTGTCAATATCTAAACTAAAGCTGCATTCAAAATTATTTATTTAGCAAAGACAGTAGGTTTGTAATATTTGTTTAAAAAGTATAAATATGCAATTTAATTACGTTATTGTATACCCTATTCACAAAGGAAAGTTGAACAAATATATTATCTTGTCTTATTTAATTTTACCGTATCATCTGTTTTAATTATTATTCTGTCCTTTCTTGGGCTTTCTAAAATTTACAAATATACCCCCTTTGTTTGACTTTCCACATTTATTTTGCATTTAATTTTATTTTCTCAATTTGAAAAAAAAAGCCATTTTCATTGATCTTTCTCTGCCCTTAT
The DNA here is from genome assembly GCF_016545835.1 of Crotalus tigris. Taxonomy (NCBI): domain Eukaryota; kingdom Metazoa; phylum Chordata; class Lepidosauria; order Squamata; family Viperidae; genus Crotalus; species Crotalus tigris. Next base: position 1,607,483 of record NW_024100527.1, read on the forward strand.
TTTCTCCCTATGCAGTAGATACAGAGAAAATTCTGATATCTAACATGAATTTTTTTATGGAAAATTGAAATTAACATCATTATAACTGCATAAATTTGGGAGCAGAAATGAAATCAGTATCTTGTGAAATGAAACTAACAAATGTCTTTTGTTTCTTTTGTTTTTTTAAAAAAATATTGCCAAAATTGGTAGATAGAGGATTACATTTAGAAAAGTAAGTTTAGTTTTTAATTGTCTTGTGTTTAATTACTTTAATAGAAATAGAGAGCCTCAGGTTTACAGGCTTAATATAACCTATAGCACTCCTGTCTTAGCATCCTACATAGCAGGTTTAGCACTACAAGCAGATTGTTGAAATTGGCAAAACTAGGTTAGCTGGAAAGCTAATTAGATTAGCTGTGTTTCCCTAGTAGGGACAATACAAAGCAGTTGAAATTTCTCTAATGTGGGGATGAGAGCAGAACTAACTCTGTTTTCTCCTGCAATTATTTCTTTGGAAAAACATCCCTTTATGTGGATGTTCACTGTGAACCACCATGACAGGAAAATGAATAATGGGACAATGCTGCTTCTTTAAAACCTATCAAGACTTTCTGAACCTTATTTGCCAGGAACTGTTGGGTAGAAAAAAGAAGTATTTCATCAGATTTATTTCTTGCTTCTATTTTATGGAAGCAAAGATGTCATAAGACTAATTTGTTGCCTTCGTTTTCTATCTTGACATTTTGAATCTACCCTGAACATAACTCTTTATTTTGTTTACTGAAAGCAACATTTAATTTAAAACATTTGAAAAAAAACGTAAAATATTGAATCAATACCAGATTGCTGTGTTCTTCTTTGCTTTATGCTCTTTTGTTTCCATTATTATTTCATCATTAGACAGATGGCAGTGGCCAGCATAATTTTTATTACAAGATGGACTTAATAAAAAAAATGGTCTTTCTGGATAGGAATTGTATTGGTATGATATGATATTATATGCTGTTTTATAGTTTTGTTATGTGCCAAACAGAGTCACTCTTTCATGAGATGGACAGTCATATAGATATGTATCCCATTAGGAAGATCAAAATATACTGTATGTTTTGAAAGAGAAAAAAATATTTATGGTGTATATCTGATTGTGCTTTCTAAAAAGTACATGATTACATAAGGAACACATACAATAATAACATTTTCTTTCTGAATAGCACTTTATAGCTGTGACTGGTCTGTTCACAGTCAACAACTAATTTAGGACAATAAGTACTTGTTGAATTTTGTTTTACACATAAGCAAAACATATGCAGCTAGTCCTCGAGATATGATAGTTCACTTAATGAATATAAACGAAACGTATGTATTTCTCGAGATAGGACAGGTCACTTAAAAAAATATTCAAAATTACGTTAGACACCCCAAAACCACATATGACTCTATTTCAAAGTTATGACAACTGCAACACCCCTTATTCATATCCTTACAACACACCATGGGGATGTTGCAGTGCCCAAGTAACAAAAAGCATCCACAGTTACCTGTTGTTGTGTGTGATAGTACCATGCAAGTGAATCAAAAGCTAAAAAAGAAACATAAAACATGTAATGCTGAAGTCAATAGTTTTATGCATATTTTTCTTAATTACCAGCCTTCTCAAATTTGTAAAAAAAGAGCTATAGAAAATAGTTTACAGAAAGTTATATTCTCCCTCAAGAATTATACATTGATAAAATGTTTGACCCAAGAATATTTTAAGATTTGAGAAGGAAGAAAATGTCAAAATATCTGGCCACATGATACATAAATTATTAGAGAAGTGTAATAGACTTGTTTTGGTAAAATGAAGAATATTAATTGCATGCTGTGCTAAAACCTAGGAAACTTAGATGATAAGGTTCAAAAACTCAAAATTTGCATGGCCAATGGTAAACAAATGTGTTCCAGAACCACATGACGAGACCAATAAATATAAAACAGTAGCTTACGTTAACTTTTCCATCATCCATAAATAATAAGATCAGGGCAACCAGGAGGACACAGAACACTGGTGGTTTTTTATGTCCATTGTTTCGATTGGGCCACAATTGTATTTTGCATTTGGGGTTGTCTTGCTACTTCATGAAATTGGCTAATTAAAGCAGCATCAGGCTGAAAACTAACATACAAAAAAACTCATATTCTGCTTTTGACCGAGCCATCTACTCTACATTAAATGAGAACAAGTCATGAAAGAAACATCTGCAGTGATAAAGGATAGTGGATATACACTTATATCATTCCATCACAACATCTTTGAAAAGATGGGTTGATGAAAGAATGAAAAGACCCCTTATTGTTATAAAACTAAACATTCAGCTAGTCCCTGATCTTGCCTCCCACAGTGACCAACTAAGAATATTTGGAAGTCAATATGCAGTGATGAAAACATGTCTTCTACTTATCTTGCTGTTCCTAGCAAGTGATCTTAAATTTAAAGTTTTTAACTCAAAAGATTGCTTATAGTCATCATGTTAAATTCTGGAATGGCAAAGGACTCCTATTGATACAAATAATGATTTGTGATGCAAAGGAGCATCTGCGTGCAATGTATATAGTAAAAAATCTAACTGATTAAGCTAAAATAATGTCTGTCTTATATGTATCTCAAGGTGACTTCATTGGAACAACTTCTTGAATGCAGTTGTGTAACTGAGACATTTCATATAATCAATACAAATATAAGCTTAGCTTGTTCTTACAGAAGCCGGACTGAATGCTAATATCTTTGCTGACTTCAGTCACTCTTCTTCTTATCATTTTTTTATCTCTTTGCTCTTTAAGTACTCTCACATATTATTTTCTAAAGTGGAAAATTATTTTCCATAACTTATTATCAATTATAATTCATGAGTTCCCCAATCTATCACTAGTTGCGTTGTTTACTTATCACAATTCTTTACTTTCTAAAATCCTTGGATTTTTGTCATTGAGACAATACATTGTACAACATTCCATCTAATATAGCCAGTGAATACTTCATGAATTATATTGACTGTGTGAGGATAGCATAACATGTTTCATAGCAATTCTTAATAAATAACCCTGGCAATGTTTGTATTTGGACCAAATTGGCTCTCAAGTTGAGTGAAATTCAAGCCACTCTGCAGTATGTTTGGGCAATTCCATCAAGTGATAAACCTGATCCAGTGTAATTGCTTCCATTTTGAGACTGGAATACAAGACTTTAGATCAGGACCATAACAGTAAAAGTAAAAATGTAATAATGGCCATATAAAAAGGAACAAAGAACAGCAGCTATATAAATCATCTGCAATCATTAGTAAATATTGACTTTTCTTAGTACATACTTTGTTTCTCGTTCTCAACAGCAGTTTACATCTATTAGGCAAACATAAGAACCAAATAATGACACATTGTAGTTAATCCTCCTAATCACAGTTATTAATCTGAGTACAAAAAGAATAATGTTAGAACTGGGCAGATTCCTTTATTTGGAAAATTTACAAATGATGCCTGAAAAATCTTCCCCAAAGAAAAAAATAAAATATCTTGAGAATTAAAAAATCTTCAGTGTGGTGTTGGTAGTGTGACTGTTGTTGTTTTCTTCTGATTCCTAAGCATTCTGTCCTCAGCATGCCAAAAGAAAGTACAGCCAGAAGAAATGCCCTTAATGGCTTAATGTTCATTACCTGACACCGAGTAGACCATCAATAGCTGGGCTATTGTGTATGTCAGGGCACAGCTCTTCTCAATTTCTCCACTCGCAGGATTCACTTAAGAGAACTAAGACATACTACTGGTAAGTGGCAATACAGAGGCAAAGTCAGTCACAAAATAAGATCTGATAGAGGCAAAGGTTGGTCTAGTCAGGGTTTATACTTTTCAGTGCCTATCTGGAAATTGCTCGGTCCTTTACACAGCATGTGTTATGGAATTATATGTTCAGTTTTCCTCAGATCAAGAACAAACATTTGGTCTCTGAGTAGCCTAAGTGTACCTCTGCCTTTTAGGCAGAAAACTGTGGAAGTTATCCCAATGTAGGATATTTTATACACACAGGATGCCATAAATGTATATGTGATTCATGATGAGAAAAAACCCCTGTCCTATTAGTGTTATCTACATACTTTGAAATTCCCTTGGTTCCATTTATGTAGCCCCAATACTATTCAGTGCATAACACCTACCTGTTTCACAAATAAAGTTCAGCTAGAGTAGAATTATCATGCTAAACTGGGGAGGAGACAACCTTTGATAGAAACAGCCCAGTGATATCAAAAAAAAAAAAAAAAATAGCATGAAGAAATGTCATAACAAAAGCACTTTGAGGCTTATTCTTAGTTGCTAAAAATTATACTCTACTACTCCCAAAATAATGGGTCTCGCTGCATAGCAGAACAGTATGTCAGCAAAGGTTTGCATATTGTGTATTCACATACACAATACAGCACATTGTGTAGCTGATTCATTATAATCTAGGAACTAACATCACAGTTCTCCTTCAGACTGCTATTACCTGTGTTTTACTTATTCCGGTTAAGTGGTACTCTTATTTTCACTTGCTAGGGAAAGAATGACTTTATAGAAGGTCACTCAGTTTAGAGAGAGCCTTTATAAAAAGAGCCTTGAGAACAAGATAGATTCACAATATATTTCCAATAGTGCCCAATTCTGAATGAATAACAGCATTCACTGAGTTTTTCCTCTCTTTTTTTTTTAAAGTTTGCTTCTACATGCAGTCTTGCTCCATGGAAAATGCAGTACTACAATAGCCTCCAAACAACTGCAGACACAAAGGAGAATGAGCTAGTACTTAGGCAATGTTGGCACTGTGAAATATAACTGCTGGTAAAAATCAGTTAATAACCTAACACCTCAAGGGAGAAAATTGCTCCCACCACCTATAATTTTTCTTTCCTATTTTTTTCCACCTTTATTTCTGGGAGAGAAGGATGAAGGTGAAAATGGTGGCTGATGTCACTTGATGCATTTGATTCCCCTAAGAGGCAGTTTCTGGATGGTGAGACAAAGTTTAATGCCTAGAGAGAGCAAAATTGATGATGATTCAATAGAAGCAACTGTAAATGAAGACTGCTTATGTGGGAAACTATAATTAGCATCAATTTGCTTTAAAAGTAGTTCAGCTGAAAAGAAACAGGCCAGCAAAGAGAAGGTTTATCATCTTTTTCTAGTTAAGGAAATAAGCTATGAATATAAAAAGCTAAATCTCATTTTATCTTGCCTGGACATCTATTGTGTTGTACATTCAGGCACAAAGTACGCACTTTGTATGACACACACACACCATGCCCATTTATACTGGTATTAAATGTAGCAGCTTTTTGCAATTTGGAGCTTTCTCCACATGTGTTGAGACCACAGTTCCTTACTTTCAAACAAGCATGCTGAAGAGTTACATTGACTGAAAATTTTGAGAGTCATTGTTCAAAGACGTTTGGTGAATATCAGATTGGGTTAGATTGATGTGGTGGGATTTCTGTTTCTGGATTTCAAAACCAAAAGGTTATTTTGTAAGGCTTGATGGTTGTTATCAAAGATGTAATTTCTATTGTTGAGGATTTTGGCAAGCTTCCTTGATTTGGACGTATTTGGCAATCATTGGGCGGAGCATTACAGAACATGTGCTTATATGGAGGATAACTGAGCCAGTTGGAAACATGCTTTTCAATTCTGTTTTTTCCAGACATTTTGTTGGCTTATGATTTCTCTGTTTCAGTGTTCTCTAATTGATTTTCACCTGGTGCTTGAAATAATATCTATAATTTGCTAGTTCAACAACAGCAGCATTCCATTTTGTACAAGGTGATATTTTCCAACTAAATGCATTTTGATCCTAAAAAACATAAGAAAGTAGCTCTGTCTCTACATATAGTTCTACTTTATTTACTTAAATATAGTTAGTAGATATGGTTTCTCATCTTAGGTGGATATTGTAATAATGCTAAGAAATTTTGGAATCAGATATTGTTGTTAGTTTAGAAAATTTGGAAAATGGGTGTAATACTGAAACCTGAAGCTTTCCGTTTAGGGATGGGGATAAACAAGTGGAGAAAAAACATGGGACTTTGTTTTTATTATTACTATAGTGACACGATTGTTATATGCTATTATAATATAACAAATATTATGTTATTAAGATGGAAGGAAAGAAAAATATATACCCATATTGAAAAAATAGACTTTGAAATTAATTGAGCTAGCCAAATAGGCTGATTTGGCTAACTCAATTAATTGTCAGAGACAATAAATTTCATGTAATCTGGATGGAGGCCATTGATAGATTTCTTACAAGATAAAGCTTTTGATCTTGAGTTTTGAAGATTAGATTGAATTTCACTTGAGAAATATTGTAGTTTTTTAAACATAAGGTTATTTATATTTGATAACTTGTTATCTTTTAGATGAAATTAAGACAACATTTTATGAATACTAGCTTTTAGTAAGTTGACTTAGTATTTTGAAATATTCTATAGATCAGTGTTACTACTTTAAACTTAAACAGAAGTAGTTGTATTTCTACTGAAAGAAAGTCAGGTCACTTTTGTTATATTTGTTTGATGTATATTTTTGTCACTTTTAATTTGTTTTGTTATTCTGTTTCCTTTTTATGTTAGTTGATATTTTAATATATGATGTTGAAATGCTAGATGGTATGTAGATCATATATAGATGACAGAAGATAGAAGATAGATGGATGGACAGATAAAGAGATAGATATAGTTGTCAACATGGCTCTTTTGGTCAGAGAACGCACCTTTTTTTTTTTAACAAAAAAAGCACTGGTTGTCAAGGATAAAAAGCTTAGGAAATGGAACCCCACTCCTCCTCCAACACCTCATTGGGAGGACACTGAAGCAGCTACAGGTATTGGATTTAGTTGGGAAATTACACATTTTACAATTTATGAATGAGATTAAAACGGTGAGTTTCTCTATTGCATGTTTTAATTTTTATTAATGTAATTTAATGGGTGCCTATTCTTTAGGATTGTGATTATGGATGTATTAGTTTTAGCAACCTAAAATAGCATATATTGATGGGTGTTCCTGTTTATGACTGAATGTGTTGTCTTTGAACATTTCTATCTCCTGATTATTCAAGATAATCAGTAATATTAATCTCAAGTACTATTTGATGCCCAGTTTAATTTTAAGCCTCAACATGGCCTGAGCCTTGAACATGTGCAATACTTTCCTAAAGACTTAATCTTTCCAATGATTTTTATATGAGAAACTGGCATACTGAGAGATATTAAGAAATCCAGAGTGGCTTGCAAAGACGTGTTTGATCTTAACATATCTGAAGGCTATTGAATAGTTTTATTATGAGACACGTTAACATCTCACTGAATAACTTTGCAGTTGAATCTTTCCATACCATTAAGAAGAATGCTTTTGGAAAGAATTATGTCTCTGAAATATAACATTTGCTGTTTTTTATGATTCAAGATAATAGCAGCATTAATGATCTGATTTGCAGCAACATCCTTTAATCTTGTGGGGTACATAACTCATATTTTCATCTCTAATTGATACCTGATAGAAATGTGTTCAGTGTCTCGGTGTGATTTCTTTATTTTTATGCCTGTATGTTTTAGCAAACCTTTTTCTGGGGGGGGGGAATGTATTTATATTACTACTTACGTATTATTCATTCCCATATCTGTGTGTATGTATATACTTCTGTATACAGATATGTACGTACATATCATATTTCAGAATCTTACTCAGTTGGAATAATAGAATCATGGAATGAGAAGGAGCCATTAATTCAATCCCTTGCTCACTGTGGGAATCCAAATTAAGTCAGTCCAGACAGATGGCTGTCTAGCCTTTCATTGAACATAGCCAATTTAAGAGAACTCACCAGTTCCCTTTATAATTGGTTCCACTGTCAAATTGCTTTTACTGTTTGGAAGTTTTTTTTATAAAATTCAGTCAGAATCTCTCTTCCCACAATCTGAATCTGTTGTGCTATATTCTGCACAATGAATGGTGAAGAGCAAGTCCTAACCTTCTTCCATGTGACATTATTTCAGATATTGGAGGCTTGTTTCTTCTAATTCCTTCCACAAATTCTAATTCCTTTTCACAAGTTCATTCTTTTTACCCATGTGTGAATAGTTCCATTTTTCTAAAACCATCTGGAACAACTTCACAAAAAACTAGGCTTGGGGTCTGACTAACTCAAAATTGAATTGTTACTTGTGATTTGGAAACCATTTTTTGGTCGATTCAAATTGTATTTTTGGCAGTCATATTACACTGCTGATTCACATTTTGTTCATAATCATCCACTGCTCCAATATCTTTTTTCCACATTTTTTCCAACTATTGTATCTTGCTAAGCATGTGATTTTTATTTCATAAATTAAGAATTTAGCATTTTAATGTGTTAAATATCATTGTGATATTTTTTTGTCCATTTTTCTAACTCTTGGGATTGTTTTGAGTGTTACTTCTTTCTAATGGGGTATTAGCCATGACACCTAATTATGTATCATTTGCAGATTTGATAAGCATTCCCTTACTTTGTCATCCAAATCGCTAATCATCAACGTATACAGGAAGAATGAGGAATGAATCCTGCAGCATCCCTACTTCGTACCTCTTTCCAGTTTGCAGATTGATATAAAGAAACTTTGAGTACAATTTTCACACAACCAGTGTAGCAACTTAATTATGCCATCCAGGCCTAAATGTCAATTGCTTTGCTAAAATCAAAGTACATTAAATCAGCAGGATTTATCACAATGCACTAAGGAAATACTCAATGAAAAAAAATGAAGATTAATATGACAAGATTGTTCTTGTCAAATCTGTACTGAATTTATCACACAGCCCTTCCTGGGTTTTACAGGTCGTTCTCTTAAAATATGCTCTAAGCTTATCCCAGACACACAAGTTTAATTTTCTGAGGAAAAGAGTAACTTAACTCAGACTCCTCCCACTTTCACCCAACAGTCTACCTGCGTACCTTTCTTTGCAGAATTGCAGGCCCAGTTTTGCAGTTCAGACTTAAAACTGACTGGACAACAGAAAGTAACCTCCTTGATTTCTTGAAAGAACACTGGTTGAAAATCTAAAAAGGACAATCCCTACTTTCAGCACTGAATTTTTAAATATGAACTTAACTTACAGTTCTGAACGGAAGAAGCTTCTTGTATGAGAAGAAGTGTTATTTTTTCAAAGGAAAAATAACACTTGCCTTTTGGAAAAAATACCTTTGGGGCAACTTGAATTATTGAAAATCTCCATAGATATATACTACTTAAGAGTTAATAATGAAGCAAAGGAATGTAAATAAGCAAAGGTCTACCCACAAATGTATACCTATTGCTTTGGAATAGAAACATGCGGAAGAATCATCCAAGTTAGTCCAAGTTTCAGAGAGCTAAGTCAAGTTTGTCAGGCAATCCAATTGTCAGAGGTTCAAGAATAGAATCTACATACAAGTGTCCTTCATGAGCCAGAGATCAGATTTCTCTGTGATGGCTGGGAGACCTTATATCACCTTCACCTGGCTTTTCCAGCTGTTCTGGTGGTGCCTGTATTTGATCAACCTCATGTGATTTCTGAGGCTGAGTCCTGAACCTGAGCCATGACAGGTGCATCTCTTGGCTGATGACATTCATCAAGTATTTTGGAATTCAGAAATGATGAGTTGCAAGTAGAATGGCTAATCCCATCATTTCCCAGTGCTCAGATTTGTGGAAAGCTGCTGTCTCCTTGTAATGATAGAGCATATGTGGGCAATTGCCTATCCTCTCCTTATCTGGGGTATATTACCTACCCCAGAAGTCGGTACATTAAAATAATTTTAAGCAAAAACACATTCATGCGTTTTCACTGGTATAAATATAGTTCAATATCCAGAAAAGCATATCAGTATGAACACAAATTCTACATGTTGCCCTCTGTGTAGTGATTAAAATATCTAGATCTCAGTGGAGAAGATATTTACAACACTACCAGCTCGTGTTCAGAAACATGAGCAGCTGTGCTGCTAACAGAAAACACACATCTCGAGTAAGACAAGCAGGCTGAAAATTATGTGTTGGCAGTTAACATTTTTATTTGTACATGCTGCTATGCAAAGCTAAAAGGAAATATCACCCCTCTAGGATTAATACATTCTGCAACATAAATGGAGAAAATAGCCTGACATCAGAAGAAGATTTAGCTGATTAAAATATATCTTTACTATTGCATTTTCAGTTTATAAAATGAAATTAAAACAATGTGCATGAAGTCTTTTGTTTCCAAATTAGTTGTATAAATAAAGTACTGGACTGGACCAGTGAAACCTTGCTTTAAATCCCCACTAAACAACAACACTCTGTGATCTTAAACCAACCATTCTCTTTCAACATAAGCTACACCACAAGAATATTGTAAGGATGAAAGAGAAACTTTTATCTATGCTTCCTCAAACTGTCAGGGAAAATACAGAATATAAATATTTTCCTGGAAACCTGGCACCAATTGTAATATAATTATAAGAATACTTTCTCACACTGTTAATATTTCTAGCAGCTTAATCTTCACAAGAGAAATAGGTTTCCACTCACTTGCTCTACAAAGTATAAGAAAAGACTCCAATCTTTATGGCTTACATTGCCTATATTATTGGTTTCTCATTTGAAGCAGAAGAACAAATTCCTGTGTTGTGACTTTTGTCTTCCTTCTAATAAATTTACTAATCAGAGTTCTTGTTTTTTGGAGGTTAACGGGGAATGATAATCCTGGAAATGGATTGGTTTCCAGAGAAAGTTGGAACAGTAATGATATTTATAACCCTCTGAATCAAATCAGGCCCTAAATTTTCCATATGTCCTAGGCAATATTTGCATAAAACCATATCAACTATTTTCCTTATTGGTATATTATGGACAGGGAATTGAAAAAAGCACCTCAAAAATGCATCTGTTTAAAAAGAATTTAATTTTGCATGTACAGGTGGTCCTGGACTTACAACAGTTTGTTTAGTGACCATTCAAAGTTACAGCAGCACTGACCATTTTTCCCACTTATGACTGGGAGAGCATCCCCATGATTATGTGATTTACATTTGGATGCTTGACAATGTGTTCATCTTTATGATGTCAATGGGGAAGCCAGATTCACTTAAGAACCGTGTTACTAATTTAACAACTGTAGTGATTCACTTTAACAAATGTGGCAAGAAAAGTTGTAAAATGGGACAAAGCTCACTGAACAAATTTCTCACTTCTGAGTTCAATTGTGGTTTTAAGTCTAAAATAGTGGTTCTCAACCTTTCTAATGCCGCGACCCCATAATACAGTTCCCCATGTTGTGGTGACCCCCAACCACTTATACATCACCAGTTGCCAGGGGCGTGGCCAAAGAAAAGGGGGAAAAATGGTGGACAGCCTTGTTTGGCGACTCCTGTGAAATGGTCATTCGACCCCAAATGGGGTCCCGACCCACAGGTTGAGAACCACTGGTCTAAAACTATCTGTACTTTATAAGTACAATGTCAGATTTTTTTTCCTGGTGATTTCATCTATAGTCCTGTCAGTCATCTCCTTTCACATTTTGTTTTGCTTCAACATAATTATTAATACTGCCTTCCATGGGATTTGGAAGAGAGAATGTGGTAGTATTGGAAGGAAATTGCTGGGTGGTGATTGGCGGGATGAATGGGGAAGCCTCAGCCAAAGATCTCTACCAACTGGTAGACACTGTGTGGATGAGATGCTGTGTATAGGAAGTGTATGTGTATCAGAGTCAAGGTTGCATGGTTGGTCACATTTCATACAATACATAGTTGCATGGATGGTCACATTTTACACAATGCATAGTTTCTAAGAAAATTAATATTAAGCTTTTTAAATCTGTCTTAAAATTATGTTAAGATGATCTCTTATTATCTTAAATGTTTAATTAACTTTTATTATCTTAATAATATTTATCTATTAAACCTAATAATATTATATTAATCCGATTTTAAAACTTACACTTCTATTTCACTATTACAGATACTTTTAGGTCTATTTTCCCTATACGGATCATGTCTTTGATGGATGCTAGAAAATGTGTGATCTTGCTCTTCCTCTAGAGCCTATTAACTGCTTTTGAGATTATCACTTATAATATCTTTATAGACATCCTGAAAGGCTTTCAGGAGTAGTGCTTTACAATGCTTGCAGTCATTCCTGTCTGGTTGGGTCCAGAAGGTGGTATTAGGGGACTCCGTTCATCATCTAGGGCCACTGACTTCTATCCTGCAGGTTGTGTTTTATCTTCCCATGGTTTTCTACCTCTACATAAACAGAATGATAAGTGGGAATGACCTTGAGGGACAAGAAAAAGAGATACGGCTAAGGATTGGTCAGAGAAGAGAGGCAAGAGCCCCTAGTGCTTAATAGTCTGAGAAAGAAACGTAGGGAGGACCTACCCTAATGGAACAGGCTATTCCTTGTTTGCTTTGTTTCTATACTTGAGGGGGGGGGGGATTTGAAAGATTCTGGCAGGCTTGCACTTGGCCCTTTTATGACTTGTGGACTTCAACTCCCAGAATTCTGGGAGTTGAAGTCCACAAGTCATAAAAGGGTCAGGTTTGAAGATCCCTGCCTTAAAAGAAAGTACAAGTAGCTCACCTGATTGTATACCTTGTTTGATTTACCTGGAAGGGCTGAAAATAAACTGCTAAAGAAGATTAACTAGAACTATATGGCGAACCTTTTAGAGACTGAGTGCCCAAATTGCAACCCAAAACCCACTTATGCATCGCCAGGTGCCGGATGGGCATGGCCCATTGCGTGGGCATTGCTGCAGTGGTAACGGCAGACTGGGTGGGACTAAAAGTTCAATCAATCAATTCCAACTTTGCAAGATCTTTTTTTTCTGCGAGAAATTGAAATTGACTGATTGATTGAACCTTTTTTTTTTTTTTTTGCACATGGAAGCGGAGGCCTAAAGCAAAAAGGTTTTATAAAACCCAGCTGAAGGCCTAGAACTGGGGCAACGGCTCGTGTGCCCACAGAGTGGGCTCTGAATGCCACCTCTGGCACCAGTGCCATAGGTTCGCCACCACTGCTATAGGGTATAGCTTGGCCAAAAAGACAATGATTGGCAGAAAGTCACATGGTTTGATGTACACAAATACCATGCAATGCATTCTGGGTAAAACAAACATAGGTTTAAGATTGTTAAATTACATTTTTTTTAGAATAAAGCAATGCCTCAGATTAACTGGATTACATTTTTGTTGCATATTTAATCAATTAAGGATGACTTAATTTCTTAATGAAGAGCACCTGCCAATTTCACATAATTAATTTTAAATATCTTTGGATCTCTTTCCCTTTCTCACATTATTCACCGTTTAACAGCCACATTCTTTCCACTAATCTGAACCTTACATATCTATAAAAATATATTTTAGGCCACAAAAGGTTTAAAATATAGTTCTATAGAGTTATTTTATCCATTTTCCTCCGTCCTCTGTTACAGTATGCTCTTTAAAAAGTACAGTATGCTTTTCCCTTTAGAAATGGCCTGCCACTGGATTAAAATCATTTGACAGTGAATTGCATTATGGCATATCTCAAATTATTGTTTTATCTTTCATAAAGTATGAAACTTTAGTACCTTCCAGTTTGTTATTTCTAGAATTGCCTTGATAGAGGATCTGACAGTCTTGGAGTGAAATGTAGTTTCAGAAGCTTCACTTGTTCTATTATTTTGATATATAGATGGCTGTGTTATTTTGGGCTCATTTTTTTTCTCACTTTCCTCACTGTGAGGGATTTATGAGTTCACATATTTATGTAACATGCTGTTCATGTGAATTAGGATTGGAAACATTTTTAAATAACATGTAGAGATGTCTAACTGGCAGCATTCTCTGTAGTAAATGAACAAAAGAGCATAGAAGAAAGTTTTAAGCTCTTTAACTAGTATACTGGTATCAGAAAATATTTGATGATTCAATAAATCATTTCAAAACTAAATGTCTAGGGTGGCTTCATCTTATTTTCTACTTCCCAGTTGTAAGGAGAAGCACGTTAATATATGGTTCTAGAGCTTTATTTTTAATTCCCATTTATATATCTTCTGTCTGCCACAAAAACTTACTATAAATCTGGGAGTTGTTACACATTATAAACCTGACATGATTACATACAGAGGGTGGTGATTAAAAGTTTGTGAACTCTTTTGAATTTACAATATTTCTGCATAAATATGATATGTGATCTCCATTCATCCTACAACTAGATAAAGAAACCCTGATTAAACAAAGGAGAGAAAAACATTATATTTGTTGATTTATTTATGAAAATTATCCAAACATGCATATTTGTGTTTGGCAAAAGCATATTAACCTTTGCTTTCAGAAAGGTGGGTCCTCTTGGATAGCAAAACCTGCAACATATCACAAAAAAGATGTTGAGAGTTTGGAAAAAATTCAGAGAAGAGCAACTAAGATGATCAGGGGCCTGGAGACTAAAATATATGAAGAATGGCTACGGGACTTGGGTTTGGCTAGTCCAGGGGTAGGCAACCCAAAACACTTAAAGAGCCACTTGGACCCGTTTCCCACCAAAAACAAAACACTGGGAGCCGCAAAACCCTTTTGATATCTAAAATGAAGATAACACTGCATATATCCTTTTTTACCTTTATTATAGGTGTGTGTGTGTGTATGTATGTGTGTGTGTGTATATATGTATATGTATATGTATATATGAACGTGTATACACACACACACACACACACACACACACACATAAAAAAAGGATATATGCAGTGTTATCTTCATTTTAGATGTCAAAAGGGTCTCTCTCTCTCTCTGTCTCTCTGTCCCTCCCTCTCTATCTGCCCTTGGTCTGCCACTCCTCTTCCCCCGCTCTCTTTCTTTCTCTCTCTCTCTCTTTCCTCTCTCTCTACCTCCCTCTCTCTCTCTTTCTCTCTCTCTCTTTCTCCCCCCCCTCCTATCTGCTGCTCACCTGGCAAGCTTCAAGCTGTTGTCCAATAAGCAACCTCTCTCTTTTATGACTCATGGACTTCAACTCCCAGAATTCCTGAGTCAGCCTAGCTGGGCTAGCTAGCTCTCTCCTGCCCTTCCTGCTTCCTGCTTCCTGCAGAGATGCAGCAAAGGGAGGAGCTCCGCCCAGTAAGCTTTTCAGCTCCTCGGAGAATACTGTGAGTGCACTCTCTTTTACACATACACACAGACACACACACACACACACACAAACACACACACACACACACACACACAGAGAGAGAGAGAGAGAGAGAAGCAGGGAAGCACAATTGCCTCTCTCTGTCTCTGTCTCTCTCTGCAAAGGCAGAGGAGGCTGGGAGCCACGGGTGAAGGCTCAAAGAGCCGCATGCGGCTCCGGAGCCGCAGGTTGCCGACCTGTGGGCTAGTCTAAAGAAAAGAAGAAACAGGGGAGACATGATAGCAGTGTTCCAGTGTCTGAGGGGCTACCACAAGGCAGAGGGGGCCAGGTTGTTCACCAAAGCACCAGATGGAAGGATGAGAAACAATGATTGGAAACTAATCAAAGAGAGAAGCAACCTGGAATAAGTAGAAACTTCCTGACCAATGGAACAGCTTACCCCCAGAAACCATGGGTGCTCCATCGCTGAAGATTTTTAAGAAGAGATTAGACATTCACCTATCTGAGGCGGTATAGGTTCTCTTGCTTGAGCAGGGGGCTGGACTAGAAGACCTCCAAGGTCCTTTCCAGCTTCTATTCTATTCCATTCCATTCCATTCCATTCTTCCAATAACTGTTGATCAGTCCTACACAATGACTTGAAGCAGATTAAAATATGTGAACAACTGGTTCTCTGTGTGGATGCCGCTTCCAGAAGTCCATTCTGGGCCTGGGCAACAAAAAATTAGCTACCGGTTCTGCTGAAGTGGTGCGAACTGGCTGAATCCCATCACTGACTTGAAGGAATTTTAGCCAGTCCTCCTTCAATTTAGAGATATTGCTGAGCTTCCTCACATGAACTGCCTACTTCAGGTCCTTGTATTTACATTTCTGTAAGATTAAATATAAGATCTTTTGATTTGGTCATTCCAATCTATTATCTTTCTTTTGCTTTAACCATTTTCCTGCCATACAATTTTGTATATTTTGGATGGTTGGTCTTGGTACATGACCCATTTTGTCTTGCACTTCAGTTCATAGACAATTATTGTGACATTTTCTTGTAAAATTTGCTGGTACAATTCAGAAGTCACAATTCCCTCAATGTGGGCAAACTGCCCTCGTTCAAAGGCAGCAAAGCAGGCCCAAACCATTATGCCACTTCCATCTTTCACAAATTGGGATTTTGTGGGAGAAGGATTGGCAGAGCTAAGGGAAAGAATAAAAAGAGGTATCAGCCTAGAATCTTTAGATGGCCACAAAGAAGGTCCAACCCCCCCCCCCCCGATTACCATTACCCTTATCACACTATAACCAGGTGCTGACCAGTACTTCAGAAGATTCCTGTGCATAGGCTTTTAGCAATAAATCAGTGACACTGAATCTTCATGTGTGAACTTGGTCTTTCACACCTTACAGTTTTCTTATACAGGAATGGAGCATTTGCCTTTTGCCAAACGTAACATTTTCATTCAAGCCCAAAAATCCCATTTTGGTTTCATCCATCCATGGAGCATTCTTCTGCTTTCTGGCTTGCCCATGTGGTCTTTCACAATCTGTAGATGGGCAGCAATGTTCTTTTTGGAGAGCAGTTCTTTCTCCTTGCAGTCCACACACACCATTGTTGTTCAGTGTTACTGACAGTGGTCTCATGAACAATGACATTTGCCAATGAAAGAGAGACTTTTAGTTCCTTGAACATTATTCTGGGCTTTGTTGAGACCTCCAGGAGTATTATACACATTGCTCTTGGTGTCTTCCTGGTAACTACTCCTAGGATGGGTAACAGTGGTGTTAAATTGCCTCCATTTCTTCATGATCTGCCTGATAATAGACTGGTGGACTCTAAAATTTTGGAAATAGTTTTGTCACCTTTTTCTGTCTGTTGAACATCAATAACTATTTTTCAGAAATCCTCAGAAATTTCCTTTATGTTCATCATAACATGTTTCCAAACACCATGTTGTGAAAATCAGCCTTTGATAGTGAATGCTAGAATTCTGTTCTTTAAATCAGTGGTACCCAACCTTTGCGGTTTGACAGCCCAGCTGTGGGAGGGGGGAGAGGGGAACTGGACCACGTGAGTGATAGGCTGGTGTGCACACACAGCTACACTCATGCAAGAGAGAAAAGAAGACTTTGGGGTGCGGTTTCGTACTCCTTCAAGCTTCTCCAAGCCAAAAGCTTTTGCAAATGCTTCAAAAGCAGATTGGGTGTCCTGCACAGGCAGCCTCAGTGAATCAGCAAAGCTGAGTAGGGTGCGCTCATCCCACTCAGGTTCTGCTATCACTGCCCTGTTTTTGAAGCATTGGGAGCAGGCTGGTGGGAGGGAGAGGGGAACCAGGTCCTGCAAGCAGCAGGCAGGCATGCATGAGTGTGCATGCAGTTCCATTCACATAAGAGAGAAGAGAAGCCTTTGGGGTGCCGCTCCTGTAAGGTGTGTGTACCGGCCTGCCTCTCCCGTGGCCCAGTTCCAACTAATCCATGGCCCAGTAGCGGGCCGCAGCCCAGGGATTGGGGACCCCTGCTTTAAATAAGGTAGGACCTCCCACACAGGTAGCAGGAGTGGTGTGCAGATAATGAAAGAATGGCATAAAGGAACTGTATTCAAAATGTTCCATCAGAATATTCTCTGTTGGGTACATTCCAAATAGACAAAGCTCTAAAGGTTGAATAATATTCTGGTTTCTGTTAGGGCAAAACTCAAAACTCAAATGCTCTAACTATAACTAATAAGAAGGAGTTCTTATTCAGAACAAGATTCTCACTCCATTGTTTGACTCTTTGAGCCAAAAAAATATGTGGATGGTTATCCAAGGTGACCGCTTATGTGTAGCCAGACTGCAGAAAAGTTCGCAGAGAGGATTTTTGAAAACATAAAAAAGAATCCTCATAAGATATGATGGAAATAATTGTTATCCTACATTTAAATACTGGAATCTTTTATTTAAATGTGTCACTTTTTAAAATACACCCTGAGGCAATTCAGACTTTAAGACAGAGAAGAACAAAGTCATGTCATCAGCATGTTTTCAATTACCAACTAAATGTCCGTGCAATGTCAGAGAAATTGTAATTTTATAAATGCACTGAGATTTCATTATTTTAATGAATATTCCTCCATTCCCAGTTTTTCTGTAGTTTGCATAATAGATTTCTATAAGCATGGACTATCACTATTTAATAAATTGCAGAAGCATGTCATGTTTAGACCATACCCAGCTGCTGCTTAACTCTGGCAAAAATAAATTAAAGAAATTATAGCAAAAATTGCACAATACATTACTATATTCAGACTTAATTGGAAAATACTCCTTGGTTTTATATCCTAAAATGTTAAGAAGGCAAAGAAGCAGAAAAAAGATCATCAATACATGAAGACTTTGTAGCTCAGGACCATATCTTTCAACTACCGAAGGTCAAAAGAAAAAGCTCAGCAGCCTAAGCAACCAGTTCTAAGTGAATCATGAAGAACATCACTGAGTCACACCACGAAGGGAACAGTTTGTGCAGATATCAACAATATTTTGTATCAACAGGTACAAGAACTAAATCTCAACCAGCACAGAGAATTCTGAAAAGATGTTACATTCATTGCCTTTCTGAAATTAAGAGTGCCATTATGTGCCCCCTGATCAAGCTTCTTCTGTTATATTCATATTAAATGTTCCTAGAAGTCTTTTTAAATAAAGTATTGCATCATTTTTAAAGGCAGCAACATGAATATAAGATTATGTGCCTTCTTCAGCGAGTAGATCTCTCCGCCAGAATTTTTCAAGACAGTGACACACACTTGACAAAGTGCTCAAAATGGCTGCAGTATTCTGAGCAGGAATAACAAAAAATAAGAAAAAAAGAGGCCAGTATCCATTTGCTGTTGTTGCTTCATATTATTTAAAGTATGTTGCTTGTGATCAGGGAAATATACCAATAGCGTCTATTATAGCACAGACTGCAGCAATTCCATATGTGAAGAAATACTTCCGCTGTTAATTTGAATGGATGATTATGGGTTCTGTCTTCCCATCCACATTTTATACACCATCCAAAATTTTATATTCCTCTATTGTGTTTCTCCTATCTTCCTTTTGCTTTTAGTTGACAAGCCTTAATTGCTTTATGCTTTCCTTGTAAGGCAGGAATGCCCAACCCCCGAGCCACAGCCCACTACCGGCCTGCAGGCAAGCTTGTGGGTGTGCGACATTTGCATGAGCAGTGATACATGTGCCTGCCACTTACACAAATGGAGCTGAATGCACGCTTGCCTGCCATTCACACAGAACCATCTCCCCCCCCCCAGTCTGCAAAGCCAGAAAGGTTGGGAAACTCTGTTGTAAAGAGAAATGTTATGATGCAAGGTTGGCGCGCAAGCAAGACATGCTAGGCGGTGGTTTGTCAGCATTTATTCTATCATCATCCTCCAGAATCCCCAGAATCCAGCAATTCCAGGTCCATTCCCAAAGTCTCTACACACAATTTACACCTACAGTCCAAGAGCAAGGCTCAAACACACACACACACACACACACACACACACACACACACACACTGTGCAACTTCCCAGCAATGGAACTCCAAGGGAGCAGCTACGCTCCAGGAGCAAGGGATAATCTCAACTTCGTCAAAGTTCATGACGTATGATTTGGAACTTCACGGCATGGAGAGTCCACTGAGAACGCAGCAAAAACCCGGAACAGAGCTGCATTACTGCTAGCCCCCAGACATCAAGACAAAGAATCAAACATGAGTCCACAACAGCAAGGATTCTGGAGCAAAGTTCTTCTCGGAGCTGTGGAGAGTGTTGCTGTGAAATACAATACTTGTTCCTGACAAAAGCCCCTCCTCATGGCATTTCCTTAACTGCTACTCTCCAGGTGATCCTTGTGAGGAGGGATGGGGCACCCATTCTTCTGAGTAGTCGAGTTATGGTGCGCTGACTCTTCCTCTTCTCCATTCTCCGCACTCGGGGATCAGGCGGGGGAGGCGTTTGCTCATCTCAAGAGCTCCGTCACTCCTCTGCTGCCTGCCCTTACTATCTCTTCCCCCTTCCTCAGTCAGCCTGCACCCTTTTTTCCTCCTAGCCTACTCTTCCAAGGCCCAAGGGATCCAGAAGTACCTTGTCCTCATCCCCAGGTCATTCCTAATGGACCAGAGGGACTGCGCCATCCCCCTCCATCGGCCCCAGCTCCATCTCCTCCTCCTCCTCCTCCTCGGACCTGGGCTCCAATAGGGCCATGACAGGAAAGTTGTAATTCCCTAATAATTTTGCATAATCCTTTTGGGGTTTTTTTTTCAGCTCCACAGTATCCTTTTTGATACTATTGATCAGAACTTCATCTAATATTACAACTAACTGTAGATAGCATGGAACATCTACAGAGCAGGGATTTTATTGAGCTGTTCACTATAGCCCCAAGTCCAGTTTTTCAGATATTTTACTGATTGCTTTCATTTCTTTTGCAAAAATGTTCTTCTTTGTACAAATCTTTACTTGACTTGTCTATTCTAAAAGTGGTCTTGTGGTTAATCACTATCATAATTGGGACCAGAGTCTCAGTCATTGAGTGAAACAGTTTTTGAGCGATATGCCCACGTATCCAATCACCACAATCCCAACACTTTCTGCTGCAGTTGTTAAGTGATGTCACAGGTTATTTGAACATAGAATTTCAACATACCCAGTTTTGATAAAGGTCTCGATGAGACCATTTTTCACCCCCCCCCAGCATAAAATAAATCACTGAGCTTTATATTTTGGCAATGTTGTAATATGGCAAAGGCATAAAACTGCTGTTGGACACACTTTATAAATTAACAAAATTACAGCATTTAAGAAGTTAATTGTTTACATGGGGACTTAAAACATTTTTAAATAGTAAATTAGACTAACTCAACTGTAGTTAGATTTTAATTATTGATTGCTGTTTTTATTACTTGAGACCATTTTCTTGTTCTAGTAAACTTATACAGAAACCTTCAGCCAGCTCTTTCTAAACTTTCCACCAGTGCAAATGCAAATAATGCATACAATTTAATAGACTTTCCCTGCTTTCAAATCATTTTATTTCCTCCAATTTTCAGGGAGATTTAGTTTTACTTTATCTTTCCTTTCTTCCTTTAGTTGCCTCTGATCAAAACATTTCCTGAAACCATCTCCTACTGCATTATCTTGCATTCTTAGAGGTTCTCCATTATCTTAAAGCACAAGTTCTATCACTTCAGCCACCAAATCTGGTGTGAAGCACAATACTGTTTTGTTTGTTACCATGTTCAGGCTGGAAGACTTCAATCAATTCAACAATCGGCAACTTCCATTTACTGTAATCACTGTAATTTACAGATTGCCTATTATTTTCCAAATGACCTTTTCTTTCTCACTTTTTTAAAAATCCCAGCCAGAAGTTTTAATCAATTATGCATCATGTGGGCCTTCTAACTATCATTCCAAATTTGTTGACACTCCTCAAGCCTCTCTTCCATAGCAACTGTAACCAAGGCAACCACATCTGTCTTTGGCCCAATGCAGAGAAGCAAAACTGGTTTCTGGCCTACTCAGTGACATAGCAGCCTCATCCAGAGGTCACTCCCAGGTCACAAAATTTACACATGCGGAAATATAAAAATACAGTAGTTCTTCAGAAGCGCAAAGCTTTCTTCACCCATGCAGTATGTCTCACATTCATTAATTAGAGCTAGCTTTTGATCTTACATAGGTCAGGACTATTATCATGTAATCTGGTTTGCAGTAGGTTAAAGAGCCTTAGATGATAATCTGTTTGTTGTGGTCTTTCTATATTAACTATATATATTTTTTATCTTAAATGCATTATGTATTAAAATTGTATGTCTTTTGTGTAGTGAATCCAGTGTTATTTACTCTACATTTACAAAATGATTTTTGTCTGATTCTTTTAACTATTTTCAGTAATATGTGCATCAGTATAGGTTTATATGCATTTTTTTATTAAAAAGTTTTATTAATAATTACATAATAAACCCAATAACCCCCCTACCCCCCACCCCCCACTTCCCGGAACCAAATACAGGGTATATCAAACATATTAAACATAATCTAATTAAGTTAACAAATATATTAATCATAAGCTAAGCAAGTTTAACAATTTATACAACAATTATTATCATACTTAATCCTTAACTCTCTTTAAACCTTATTATTAATAATACTTATTTTTTAATCATAAAATAAGTGGAACTTTTCAGTTCCATATTTAATCTGAATATAATCTATCCATTTTCTCCATACCATAATATATCTTTCTTGTGTATGATCCTTTAAATAAGCAGAAATTTTAGCCATTTCTGTTAAATTGGAAACCTTAAATGTCCATTCTTCTAATGTAAGCAACGAATCTTTCTTCCAATATTGACCTATCAATAACCTTACCGCTGTAATTAAATTCAACATTAAAATAGTTTCTTTAACATCAAAATCCTCAAAAATCCCTAATAGAAATAGTTGAGGAATAAACTTTATCTTCCTTTTAAAAATATTTTGAATGTTCCACCAAATCATAATCCAAAAAGCCTTAATATTTTTACAAGTCCACCAAATATGAAAATAAGTTGCATCAGAACTACCACATCTCCCACATTTGGGCTGTAAATTAGGATACATACAAGATAACTTTTTAGGATCCAAATGCCACCTATAAAACATTTTATAAAAATTTTCTCTTAAATTTTGAGCCTGTGTAAATTTAACATTTCTAATCCAAATTATCTCCCATAAATCCAATGGGATTGGATCCTGAATATTCTGAGCCCATTTCACCATACAATCTTTAACCAATTCCATTTCCGAATCCAATTCTATTAAGATATTATAAATTCTTCTTATATGAGCCTTGTTCTGATTTTTAATCTGTATTATCAGATTTTCATCTCCTAATGTTATCCCCACTCTCTTGTCTAAATTCCAACTGTCCACTATTTGTAAATATTGAAACCATGACTGTAAAATGTTCTCTTGTCTTAATACCTCCAAAGACTTTAATTGCTAATCATTACCTGACCATATAAGTAATTCTTCATATGAAATTTTTCCAAAATTCATCCCCTTCGATATCCCCTCTATTGCATGTCCAGGAATCCCCCAAATAGGTATTTTGTAATTTAACCTATAATAATACTTCTTCCAAACTCGAAGTAGGGCACTTCTTAAAATATGTGATTTAAAAGCCCAATCAACTTTCTTATTAAAAATTAAGTATGCATGCCAACCATATAATAAATCCCACCCTTCGAGAGAAAGAATATTTTTATTTGTTAAATTGAGCCAATCACTTATCAAAGTTAAAGCAGCTGCATCATAATATAATTTCAAATTAGGTGCTTTAAGCCCTCCTCTTTCACGAGCATCTTACAAAATCTTAAACTTCACCCTTGGTTTCTTCCCAGACCATATAAATTTATTGATACCCTTCTGCCACTCATCCAAATTAGCATCTTTTTTTAAAATAGGTATCATTTGAAACAAAAAGAGAAACTTTGGTAGAACATTCATTTTAACAGCTGATATTCTCCCCAACAATGACAATTGCAATTTTTTCCAATTGTTTAAATCCTTTTGTACTTTTATCCATAATGCTCCATAATTATTCTTATATAATTTTCCATTAGAAGCAGTTATAAACACTCCCAAATATTTAACCTTCTTCACTATCTGAAAACCTGTAAATCTAACTAAAGTTTCATTATCCTTCTCAGTCATATTCTTAGATAATATCTTAGTCTTATTGTTATTAACTTTAAAACCAGAAACTTTTCCATATTGAGTTATAAGTTCCAATAGATAACTAACCGATTGAATTGGTTGTTGTAAAATTAAAACCAAATCATCTGCAAAAGCTCTCAATGTATAATCATTATTATTTATTTTTATTCCCTTAAGTAGTGTAGACTCTCGAATTTGAATTAACAAAATCTCCATTGTCAACACAAATAACAAGGGAGATAATGGATAACCTTGTCTTGTACCCTTTTCGATATTAAAAGTCTCTGTCAATCCCTCATTAATAATAATTTGAGCAGACTGCTGATGATATTTAGCCTTGAGACCATGTAAAAACTTATTTCCAAAATTCATTTTTTCAATTAATGAAAACAAAAATTTCCAATCTAATTGATCAAAAGCTTTCTCAGCATCCAAAAATATAAAAGCTGCAGGAATCTGATTATTCTTATCCAAATACTCAATTAAATTAATAATTTGTCTTGTATTATACTTCATATACCTTCCTGTTATAAATCCTGATTGATCACTATGAACTAAATCCTTCACAACCTGCATTAATCTATTTGCTAAAATTTTAGAAAAAATCTTATAATCTACATTTAAAAGAGATATAGGTCTATAATTTTTAGGTTCAGTAAGATCCTGATCCTCCTTAGGAATTAATGATATAAAAGCCCTCCGCCAAGAAGGAGGAATCGAAGCTCCCAACAATATACCATTAAAAAGTTCTTTTAATGGCTCTATCATTTCTTGACCTAACATTTTATAATACTTGGCCGTTAATCCATCTGTGCCAGGAGCCTTTCCAATCTTTAACTGTTTAATAGCAAAACCAATTTCCTCTGAAGTAATTGAACTATTCATCACATTTTGTTGTTCAATAGAAAGTTTAGGAAAATGTACTGATTATAAATACTTCTCTACATCTAAAGCCTGTATATTATTACTAGCATATAATTTTGTATAAAAATCTAAAAAATACTTTTTAATCAAATCTTGTTGATAAACTTCACTATCTTTATATTTTACTTTCTCTATAATTCTAGCCTTCTGTTTTTTATGTAATTGATAAGCCAACCACCTCCCTGGCTTATTGGCATTACAAAAAGTGTTATGTTTCATATAATGCAAATTAGTTGCAACCTGATCTGCTATTAACATATTAAATTGCTCCCTAAGCAAATTTATAGAAACCTTTAACTTATTATCCATTGGATTTAAAGCAAGACTCTTTTTTTTAGATTTAATCTCTTCTTCAATTTCTTTACGTTTTTGAATCCATTTAGACCTAAAAGCATTATTCATATGAATCAAAACCCCCCTCATGTAAGCTTTACTGGCGTCCCACACCATAGACATTGAGGTGCCCTTATTCATATTTAAAACAAAAAACTCCTTCAAATGTTCTCTGCATTTCTGCACCAGTTCCTTGCGTGTAAATAAATTTTCATTCATAACACTTTTTGTAATGCCAATAAAGATCTTCTATTCCCATCTTCCATAAATAACTCCAACCAAACTGGACTATGATCAGATAAAATCCTAGGAAAAATCTTTACTTTTTTAACCCTAGAAAGAAAATCAGTAGTAATCAAGAAAAAAATCAATCCTGGAGAATGATTGGTGTCTATCAGAATAAAAAGTAAAATCTTTTCCATTTAAATTCCTCTCTCGCCAAATATCAGTAAGTTCCAAATCATCTTTCATATCAAAAAAGGCTTTTGGCAATCTAGTTTGATTAAAAGTTTTAAAAGATCCCTTCTTATCCTTCCTTGTGTCCAAAACTCCATTCCAATCACCCATCAAAATCACCAATTTATAATCCAACTGATTTATTTTGCCATGCAAAAACTTATAAAATTGTTTCTGTTGTTGATTTAGAGCATATAATTCAACAATAAGGAATTTCTTGCCTTGTGATACCAACTCAATAATAACATATCTTCCTTGAGAATCAGAGTCAATTAGTTTAGCCAATAGGTTTTTTTTTTAACATAAATTACAAATCCCCCTTTTTTTCCCAGGGCAGGAGCTATAAAATGCAAACCTAAATGAGAATTTATCAAATATTTAGAGTCTTTCAAAGTTATATGAGTTTCTTGCAAACATATAACGTCATTGTTATGTTGTTTCAAATAATGAAATACTTTGTTCCTCTTCTGTGGTAAATTCAAGCCATTAACATTCCATGTCAGAAACTTTGACATCAGAAGCCCCTTGAAGCCTTTGAAGCGTAACTTGTAGATCAGCTGTAGAAGATCTCTTTGGTCTTGCTCCTCCCACAGGCTCTGTAACAATAGTTCTTTCTATTTTTTCACTGGCCTTTTGCTTCTGTTCTTTTTCCCTGCGCCTATGCGCAGCCCGAGTCATCCTTTGTTCTTTTATCTCTGAAACCTGTAAAGCAGGCTCCGCTTGCAAATCACTGGCAATAGCACCTCCAATTACTTGTTCGTCTCCAGTTTTGCTAGCTTGAGGGGATACGGGCGAAACAGCCTTCAGAACGGTAGAATAAAAATCTTTTGCCTTTAACACTGTATTTAATCTGTAACACGTTCCTAGGTAGTTCACCACTATCCCAGCTGGAATTTCCCATCTAAACTGGATTTGACGACATTTAAGCTCCTCCGATAAAAAAGTAAAATCTTTTCTTTTTCTTAAAAGAAAAGGTATTTCTTTTAAAGTTATAACATCTTGATTTGCAATTTGGAATCTCTGTTTGTAAAAAGCTTGTATAATTTCATTGCGAATCAATCTTCTGGAAAAATATATAACCACATCTCTTGGTAAATTTCTTTGTCTGGCAATCCATGAGTTCACTCTAAAAAAATTTTCAATCCCATCCCAGATCTCTTCCGGTTTCCATCCCAAATTAAAAGCAATATCCTTAACCACCAACTCAATTAAATCTTCTTGTGGGTTTTCTTTCAAACCCCTAATACGCAGAGCTAATTCCATATCCCTATACTGTGAAATGAGTAAATCATCCTGTGTCATCTCTATCTTGTGCTCTACTTCATCATCTCTGCATTCCAATTTCTCTGCATTTTCCGTCACTTCGTCCAGTCTATCGTCAATTCTCTCAATATGCACAGCAAGACCTTGAAAAGCAAACACAATATCATCCCTCATCTCTTTATTCTTCTCCTCCAATAATTCTGCCATTGCAGCCCTCTCCGAAGCCAATTTAATATCCAAAAGATCAGCCATCTCTTCTTTAATATCTGAAGCAGTTTGTTTTAAAACATCTTGTATATCTTTAAGTGAAAAAGCAGGTGGAGGAGGAGAAGGAGGGGGCGATTTGGGCTTAGTTTGAGAGACAGTTTGTGTCATCGGGGAGGAAATAGAAGCTTTTGAGACCGAAGACACAAATCTTTTTGAAGCCATTTTTGAAGCAATATCAATAAAATTACAATCTTATAATGTTGAATTAACAGTCTTATAATATAGATAATAAGAAAAAAATCCCCCCCCAAAAGAAGAAAGTTCTTGCCTTAGAAATCGAAAGTTCTATTAACTTTGTTGCAATAAGTAGAAATAGCCAAATGCCATCTTTAACTTCCATCACTTTCCCTTTCTTTCTTCAAACAAAGAATCTTTTTTTTAAAAAAAGAAGAAGATGTTGTTTCCTCAGGAGTTAAAGTCTTAAATACTCCCAAATCTAATTTCTCCTGGTCAGCTCCATTTGCTTTTAAGTACTCATGATCTCACTTTAAAAGGCAGATGTGGAAGTGGCGTTTAGCTTTGTTCCAATAATTCGGAACAAAGGCGACCTGGAATGCGGAGTAAAACTCGGGCTACAAGGGAACTCTACCCTCCGACTTCCCTAAAAATATAGGGGTCTCGGGGAGCTCTACCTTTACCCAAGAAGCTCTCCTCTTCCTCTTCTCCCAAGGAAAGAGGTTTTAAGCCGCGGAACAGCTGATCTTCACTGTCCCCCCCCCCCGGCTTTTACGCAATCCCAGGACAGATGGCTCAAAGAAAGCCGCCATCGGCGTAGCTGAGCGCCACCGGAAGTCCGCATTTTTGATATACACAAATGTATACTGAATTGTAATATTTTGAATATTTGTAGGATAACCAAGCCTCAATCTCCATAATAGTTTAAAATGTTAAATTAGATATTCAAGCCAAATGAATTTCGTCCTCATATACACTTGGTGACTGCTTCACACATTTAGAATAGACAAAGTACATTTGCAATTATGTTTTTCTTTCCATTATCTTGAGGTGTGGTGTAGTATAGTGTGCTGAAAGGCTATCCAACTTGAGGTATCCTGTACTGAGAACCTATTGTTCATATGGGATTCTGCAATCAGATAACTTAGGAGACAGGAGAAATCTTTAGTTCTCTTTCATTATACATACTTCTAAACAAAACTCCTATAATATTTTGGTTGATTTTTCTCTGTTTAATGATAGAATAAAATTACATATGACACTAATCTACAGTATATGAAGTTCCCAATCATGAGTTTGAAAATCAGATTTCAGTTCCTGTATATTTTTATATATTTTTTAAGCACGTAAAGCATTGTAAGAAGGTTTGATGTATAACTCATAATTATTCTTGAATCTTCCAACTGTGAAGAGTACCCTATTGTTCATCTTTCTTTTGTGTTTTAGCTTAAGTTATTGTTATTGTCCCTGTGCTTTGCTTACTATCTTCTCTATTGTTCCAGAAAACTCATTTATTAAGGTATGAGTTATGTGTAACAAAGAGCTATGCTTTGCTGTATCCCAGTTTGACATATGTCAGAGGTCCCCAACCTCCAGTCCGAGGACTGGAACTGGTCCATGGCATGCCAGAAACCGATCCACACAAACTAGCAAGGCTCCATTCGTGGGATGCAGGCAGCACCCAAAATTATGCCCCCTCCAGTCCACGGAAAAACCTCTCTCCATGGAACGGGTCCCTTTTGCCCAAAACATTGGGAGCCATTGACATATGTAATTTGGGAATTAATTCTATGTAAGAAGGACGTTTTACATATTGGATTTTAGAAGGAAGGCTGCAGGTTGAAATGTATTAATGGAAAGT
This sequence comes from Crotalus tigris, assembly GCF_016545835.1. Classification (NCBI taxonomy): domain Eukaryota; kingdom Metazoa; phylum Chordata; class Lepidosauria; order Squamata; family Viperidae; genus Crotalus; species Crotalus tigris. Next base: position 1,636,412 of record NW_024100527.1, read on the forward strand.
TTTATTATTGTAAGTTCTATACAGTATTATTGTGCAAATTTTAATTTTAAGATTAGGTCAGTAAAGCACATGAAAAATACCTGTAGCTATTTGTGTTCGTTTGAGAAAAATCTCTAATAGGATGTTGAACCATAGTGCTTCATTGACTTAAGACTTTCTCCTGATATGTGCCCACGTTGAAGAAGTAATTGGCTAGTGAAATAAATATCACACTGCAATATTATTTATATATTTACTTAGAATTAGAGTCCATTTGACCTTCAAAACATCTCTAGGCAGCTTGCATTTTTTTAAAAAATAGAAAATAATAAAAAGAATTTGGCGGGTCCAGATAAATCAGATTTCATTTAACACAAAACACAACAAATGACTATCTCTGCACCATCACTCAAGCCCTAGGAGAACAGCCAAGTTTTTAAAGACATCTAGAACATCATTAGGATGTGAGCCAAAGAGATACCATGCCAGAAGGCAGTCACTATGTCAGAGAAGGTCCTAACAGATGGCACTGTTTGACTGAAGGAACTTGAAGCACACTATCAGTGATCTCCTATGCATACTTATTTATTTTTTAAAATAAAAATAAAGGTTTACAAGCTTTAATAGATGCCAAACTGGAAAGCCAAATTTTTAAAGGAATTTTTTTTATGGTTGATTGCAAAGTCTACCCGATGTTTAGACTGGATTTGGTATTTTTATCCATCTATCAAGCCCTTCCCAATGATGATATCATCGTCATCATCATCATCAGCAGCAGCAGCACATAAATAAATATGGATTATGGGTGATCTTCTAGCACACTTTCTTGAAACTCAAGGAATTTTTAGAGATTCTGTGGATTTTTATGGAATCTAGTAGATTGATGGTATTCCAATTGGAATTAGCGATTGTGCAACACTAACCGGAAGTCCTGCATCTCAGCAGTTTCTGAAAAGCTGCTCTGAAGGATCAGAGGTTCTCTGAAACAGCATGGAAAGTAACCACTGGGAGTTTTATAGAAAAGTAAAAATCAGCAAAACAATTATTTAAAAAATTCTTTGCTATATCTCATTCTTTTGCATGGAAGAGCAAAGTTAGCTCCAATAATACTTTGTTCAGTCTAAATTTTGCTTTTAACACAGTTCATTTACCAGATACTGTGCAAGTAGTTATTTCTCAATTTAACCATGGACTACTCTGCGTTTCCTGAGACAGGTTATTTCATGCCGTCTCAGTTTCTTCTCTGTAAACCTACAACTTTCTATTTCTATATCCCCATTGTAAATACAAAAAGCTCTTGATATATCATACTAATAAACATGATGAGCATTATTGCAACAGTATAATACTTGACAGATAAAATATCATTTGTTATATAATTCAACTTTGTTTGTCTCCAAGCAAAACAGAGGAAACTGTACTGATAAAGGAGAATAAATATAAACCAACTGAAGCCCTCCAAAACACCTTAAGTAAACCAAAAGACCCAGTAGCCTCAGAGAAAAGAGTAAAGACTAAACTAACCACTGCATAAGCACACAAGCAGAAGACTAGCAGAATGCATCCATGAACACCAACCAGCAGTCAAAAGACATTAATTTCACAACATATTAGCAGACTTAACCATAGTTTCAACTGGGAAACTGTGGACCATCCTAGACAAAGCCAAATCCAAAATTGCTAGAGAAAGAATTTCTGGAAGCCTAGGACTCTGACTAATCGGCCATCTGTAGACACATAGACATAAATAACATCTATGTATTATGCAAAGCAGACAAGCCAGAAAGGGAACAAAATGACCAAAATAACTTCCCCCTTCAGCAATCAGCATTCAGATGAGCATAGATTAACACCAGATTGAGAGTGAAGGTTCATTGTCTGAGCTTGTGGGTTGGTTTCCAAATGTTTTGTTACCAAGCTAGGTAACATCTTCAGCAGAGTTTAGGGCATGTCAATATTCTGTTTATAAGGGCTTCAGGTATGAGTATGCCTTGTGTTGGGTCTTGTGATGGATCAGATGTGAATCATCAGTGAGTCTTGTGATGGGAAGGTTACATCGGTCAACGTCACTGGGAGGTAAACTGCTGGTGGTGGGGCTTGTGGGGGTTGATTGAGGCTCGGTGCTTTCTCTGGTTGGCTGTGTGGTTGATTTGGATTCTGATGGGTTTGTAAGCTGGTTGTAGGTCGACATGTCTGTTGATGGAATTGCTTGTGGAGTGCCTGGTTTCAATAAACTCATGAGTATGGCAGGTGGCAGCATGGCCAGTACCAATCGAACTGATACTCTTGGGTGTCAGTGTGGGTAGAGATCAAGGATTTGGGATCGTGGCTTTTGATTGCCAGCCAGTGTTCATGGATCCTGGTTTTTAATTGATATGATGTTTGTCCCACGTAGAATTGATTAAGATTAAGATCAGGCCAATAATTAAGAAGTAAATAATACCCCAATCAATACCTGCCAAACAAGCTAACAATAAACAACCCAGCCAAAGAACCTACCAGACCAGTCCCACCAACACTGACAGCACAAGAGCACCAAGGACCCCTCAGAGATAATTGTAATTAATCTCTTAATTTCAATAGATTTCTGCAACATCTTTACCTAACTTGTTTTTAACATTACTAAGTTTTTCTATTTGTTTCATGTGACTATTCAATGAGAATTCATGATGGTGTTTTGAATTTATCTTTCTATGAAAGTATTGGCTATACTTTCAAGAAAATTCAAGATGCTAATGAGGCTATATTTGCATCACATTGTACAATGTGCACAAATACCACATTTTTCGTGGTTATTTTCCATCCATAACACTGCCTGTCTGACTAACACTCTGTTATCTGCTTAAATAACTACTATACCTAGAGTTTCCTGGAAATGGTAACATATTTCAGTTAAAAAGAGTGAGGACAGACCTCTAAATTTTACAGAAAAAGTTGCTATTTTTTGTATTAGAAAATAGCATAAATGCCTACTGCAAACTATAATGACACAAAGGTAACAAAACATGTGTTGTGATGCATCAGGTTACATATTTCATCAATAGCCCTCAATTATTTTCCTGTGGAAGCCTAAACGGTAAGATCATAGTATTCTCAATTGTTTCTATATTTGAAATACACAAATGCAGTAATTCCATGTTTTCTCCCTTGAAAGAGCAGTATTTGAAATCAAACATCAGTGGATGAATCTTTGTGATATAATACATATTTGCGCTCAAACCTTGAAGTACTTTGTTTTTTCAAGCAGCTTCAGTTGCTTCATTTTGCAAGATGATTTACAGTGCGTTCTGCTTAGCCTTTTCCTCAGTGTCATGCTTTCTTTCACTGTAAATCAGTTGTGTGTGTGTGTGTGTGTGTGTGTGTGTGTGTGTGTGTGTGTGAAACAGTATAATTTTTTCCTGAGAACTCAAGATAAATTATGTCAGCTCTTCGACCAATGCAGAGGTGTAGTCAAGAAATTCAGCAAATTTGTCATACACAATCTCCCTTTAAATAACCTATTCTCAGTGACCCTTAACTATTCAGTGATACCATAGTATTTTATCATCTTGATAACAGATGAGTGAAAATTTTGCAAGGAGAAATTCCATCATCAGAAATTCTGGTTTGCTTGTGTCTCTAATCCAAGCATTCTGTGTGGTAGGGAGCTTCTAATAGGAAGCAGTGGTTTGGCATTACTCATCCATATACTATATAAAGTATATTTGGGAATCAGCTTTCACAGAATTATCATATCTAAGATGCAAAAATCCAGACGACTAGGTATCAGGAAAGAGACCCAGAAAGCTATAACACTTTGCTGCCCACCTAGTGATTGTCTGCTTTTTTTTTCCAGTCCCCATCAGCTAATCTAATGGTGCTCAGTCATTTTAAATTGATTGGTCTGTTGTGGTTCTAACACATAACAGGTGTGAATTAATTTAATCCTCACCCGAGTTCTCAGCGATGCTGCTTAAGTAACAAAGTATAGATAGTTCTTGTTTGGCAACCATAACTGGGACCAGCAATTCAGTTGTTAAGTCAGATGTTCATTAAATGAAACCTCAAAGGTGCTTACGACCTAATTTCAACATTCCAATACAAAGATTGGTTGCAAAGTTAATTTTTCATTACCATCATAACTACATGTAGTAGCTAAACAAGGCAATTGTTAAACAAGGACTACCTGTAATCCTATCAGTGAAGCTACTTTTCCATTCACTTATGTAGATACTCACTAACTCAGTCTTCTCTTTGTTTCTATTTTCAACTCTCAACTTTCCTTTGCTGGTTGTTTGTTTGTTTATTATCATTCAAATTTATATAGCCACCCATCTCTTACATATAAAAAGGGAATAAGGGTAAGTGAGCGAAAGCAACTGGCATATGCTAGCAGAAAGAAAGTGATTGAGCCCCAGAAAAAGAAAATAGCAACCTCGGAAGATATCAACACAGCAAGAGACGCGTGCCCTTTAAGAACAAACCAAATAGAGAAAACGGACGGACCGATGACTAGATTGAGAAGCCAAGCGCAGAGCCATCCGGCAATATAAAAAGGACTCCCAGTAATTTTGTATTGTGCTTTGATGATGTCAGCAGTGTTGGCCGACGAAAGCTTAGCTTTAGCTTTTGTATTAAACAGTTTTTGTTTTAATATTATCCTGGTGCTCGGACTATTTTATTTCTATTATATGGATTTACCCAGGATTCACATTTTTAGAATAATTAAGTATGTATGTATGTATGTATGTATGTATGTATGTATGTATGTATGTATTTCTGGGTGACTTAATAACAATTAAAACAAATATAAAAACAACACCAGTACAACAATTTAAAAAACAAGAAAACAATATAAATGCATATTAAAATCATAAAAATTCATAGCCAAGGCAATCATATCTAACAATAACATCCAATGCAAGTACTGGACAGTATCCCAGGATCATAGGAAAGGCTAACAGGAATGGGGCCAATCTAATCTCTGGGAAAATGATCTAGGCTTTCCTCCTAGGTCTCACCAGGTGACACTCTTAGTTGATGAGACCTGGAGCATGAGCCTATATGTCCTAAACTGGACAGATAAATGCAGTTGGGAAGAGATGGTTCCTCACATGACCCAGTCCCGTTTGCACAAGGTGCTATGTATTCATTCCTTTTACAATACCAGGGTTTCACATTCATCTTAAGTACTGGAATTCCTGATTTATGATGAATGTATTTTTATGATTATAATCATGATTTATCACTTGTTGCTTGTATATACACTGAGAGCTTATGCACAGGAGACAAATTCCTTGTGTTTCCAATCATCCTTGGCCAATAAAGAATTCTATTTACAAATAGTGTACAATTGCTATACTGTGTTTCTCTAGTTTCCTCTACTCAAACTTTCTTGTCCATCCTGGAATGTCTTCAGCTCAGTATTCCAATGGATATATGAGTGGCAGTTTAGTGAGCCGGAAAAGGTCATATTGTCTTTAAGGGTCGTATCTGACTTTAATGAACATTTCATGATCTTCCAAGATTTAGACTTGTTATTTTCACATCCACCAAACACCTAAGGATCAATTGGACTTGGCCTAGTATGCTAATGTGAGAGTCAGCAGAAATTATTCCACATCTTCATTTTTTAAACACTCTCAATGTATTTTCAAAAATATTTTAAAATTCATCATGCGGAGATTACAAAAGCACATTTGCCCTGCATTTATATCCTAGACTGCACATATTAATAAGCTTTTTCTGAATGTCAAACAAATGTGTGCTTTATAACCATGACTATGTTGATGAATGCACAAACCTAACATGGAAAAGGTGCACATAACATGGAGAAGGTGCACAAGATATGCAAATATTCACTAAGTCTTCTATATTACTAATATAGTAGCATATATTACATATACCTAAATAAAAATTATTATAGGGTTAAGCTGAATCCTGGCAATAATAGTAATTATAACAATTATAGTATCAAGTAGTGACATCCTATTTTGTAGTCTTATAGTATGGCTACAGTAACATAGAATTAAATACAAGTAATGCAGTTTTTTTGATCCTCTAAGGAAAAAGTGTGCACAAGGTGCTATGTATTCATTCCTATTGAATACTCAAGGTTTCACAGGCTCATCTTAATTACTGGAATTCTGATTTACAAATAGTGTTTTTAAGATTTGTCACCAAAGTTGTTTTTTGTGTATTCTTAAAAATATGCAATATATACATCTGGAAACACACTTATTAGGGTTCCCATGACAGCTGAACATGCCCTACTTTGAAGAGTCTTTCATTGTAAAATGGAATAAGTCGGGCTGATAAAGGTGACTTGATCATTTATGCTATCTGTAATAATCAAGTAGGGCAGGCAGGAAAGTAAATAAAGCACTAACACTTGTTATTTCTTTCTTGAAATATTTTGGCAGGATATCTTACCTAAAAGTAAAAATGCATAGGAACCTGGATGTTGTCTTTGTCCAGATCAGATAATCAGTCTACCTTTTTTAGTTCTGTCTGTAGTAACTAACTGTCTCTGTTCAGCATTTCAGACAGTAGTCTTTTCCCCTTGCACAGAGAGATACTGGAGACCTAAAGTTTATTTATTTATTAGGATTGTGTGCTGCCTATCTCATCTAGAACTGGGACTTGTGATCTTCTGCATAAGAATCTGAGTTATATCCCACTGTGACAACAAAGTATAACAATTAACATAGCATATAAATTAGCACAGGTACTGCTTTTTCCGGGATACCTTGAATATTTATAGAGACAAATCATTCTTTTAGTCTTATCCCAGGCTTATCTCTTTGCTCTTCCCATCTTACCTCAGCCCACTGCAGAAAACTGCATTAATGCCCTTGGTTGAAGGAAAGGTTTATCTTTTGCATGGTGCTCTGCCCTTGCTAAGAAAGTGACATTTTCATTTTGTCTTTTGCTTTTAGATTGGACAACGGTAGGGATTCTCTTAGGTCACAGGGCATCTTGTATAAAAGAAACACTTTTCAATAGTGCTGACGCTGTAGGAAAGCTTACTGAAGCAATTGAAGGCAGAACCGTTTTCACAAGAATCCATGTATGAAGGTCAGTTTTCACCTTGACTTCTCTGAAACAGGAAGAGGAAAATGTATTCTCTTGCAGAACCAACTACCTGTGTGATATAAATACCTGACGATAATCAATGGACTGTGTACAGAAAGACTTTCTTTTCTACATGATGCATAGCTTGATTTTGCTTAGCTCTGAATTCTGCTCAATTTTGAGGATATGCAAACAAAATAACATTGGGCTTGATCTGGTTGCAGGTTAGCCCATTACAGTAGATATGACCATGGTGCAAAGTTCAATAGGGACACTCCAGTGAAGTTCCTTCTACACTTACTCTCTTTAATCTCTCCCTCTCTGCCTCTCTTTCACGCATGTATCAGTTGAAAAAAAAAAAGAGGTTATACCTGATTAGAATGAGGTAGCAGTTTTAGACTGATCTCTCTCAAACAGTTCTTCCATATATAGTGCATGCCAATTTCTATGGCAGTGAGGTTGCTTTAGTATGACAGTAGTAGCTATTTTAAAAGCTCTTAGGACCTAAGAAGCAGACAACATGAGAATGACATTAAAAATGGAGTGAGACCTTGAGATAGGAGACTTTAGGACACACATAAGGTTTCTTTCAGAAATAGGAGATTAGGTGAACCATCACAGAAGAATTATTAGATGGCTAGGCTGGAGATTACCACCTTTGGTATAATATTTCAAGAAAGTAACGCAGCTGCACCTGTTCTTTAAGGTCTGTTTATCTTTAAGTAGCACTTCAAATGTGAAAAGTGTTTCGTTGTAGAGAAAAACCCTGCAAAGCACATATAGTAGCATTGCCTGATACAATCCAGACTGGAAAGCTATGTCAGGCAAAATTCTCACTTACCTGTAATGAAATACAGGTGTATGCAAAAGAAAATTTGTAAAATCCCTATCTGGGATAATCCACAAGAAAATTTGGATATTTTTACCTATGGAAGTGCTTTTTACATATTCATACAGTCACAAAAACATTCAGTGCCTTGCTGTCCAGTGGCAAAGGGAGTCACTGTTTTTAGAAATGCCCACATTTATTATAGCCTGCTTCAAAAAACATTCTTAGATTCTTCAGTGATGCTGATGCTAAGCAATCAGCAAAATTGAAATCTTTTGCTCCCTCATTACAGAGTCATATTCCCTGCATTTTTGTTGTTACTTTTAAATGAGCTAGTAGCATTACTGTAGTTAATTGCTTTAGACAGCAAATGGAAGAGCAGGCAGGGACTTTATTTATTTATCTGTAGGTCTAGTGGAATTTAATCAATAATAAATGATAACAATGATTAGTCCCCTGATGCCAAAATGAATTAAACTTAGTATTGGCAGAAGTGATTTAATTTTTCCAATTTCTGTTCAAGCTTTTTGAAAAATATATTAAAAGTTTCTTCCAGCATATGTAAGCTTTATTCTATTTTGTGAAGGGTTCTAAGTATAAATGGACAATAAGCCATTAGATATTAAATATTTAAACTGATAGCTTTGCACTTCTTAAAATATTCATATATGCAAACATATGCACAAACTCAAAGATTCTCATTTTTGCAGTTCAAGAAAAAGAAATGTCATAACAGCTATGATTACAGGTGGCTTTCTGACTCATATGCTTGCTTATTTAAAGAAGACAGTAAAGTAAGTGCAAAGGAACTGCCTGCCGATAATAGTTCGTTTATATGCTAGTTTAACAAACAAGGATGTTATAGTATGAACTGGGCTTATTGTATCATAGAGTGTTTGTCTATTTAGATCGTGAATTAATAAGTAATTTACTTCTTCCATTCATAGTGGGTTGATTAAATTTATTCTATATTCTATGTTTTATTCTATTTATTAAATTTATTCTATATAGACATACAATAGTCTATGTCTATAGAAGTGTTTATAGTCAATAAGAATTGTTTATTTTCACCCAGGAAATAGAAAAAAGCTGCTATATTACAATGGAGATAGAACAGAGTAAGTGAGGTTTAGTGGCCAAATGCTGGATTTGTTGAATGTGACTGGGGAAAGAAAATAGGCAGATACTATATTACATGTATTTCATTTACTATATTGCATTAATTTATTGAAACACTCCAATCCTTGATGCTTATATAGGTGGTCTTCATTTAACAACCACTTATTCAGCTACTGTCCAAACTTCAAACGACTTTGTACAAGTGTGCTCATAAATAGTCCTCAAAGTTCCAGATGTCGCAGCACCCCCACATGGTAATTGCAGTGTCCCACAGCCATGCAATCACCATTTGCAACCTTCTCTGTTGGCTTCCAAGAAGCAGTCAATGGTGAAGGCAGCAAGAGGTTGCAAATCACAGCCATGTGGCATTCTCGTTTAACAACCTGTAATGATTCACTTAACAATGGGGAAGTGCTTGAACAGTTGTTGCTAAGCAACATGGCCATGTGATGTCACACTTTAAAACCGTATCATTTAGCAATAGAAATCCTGGTTCAATTGTCATTGTTAACTAAAGACTGTCTGTATTGTGTTATAACGCAACAGTCCAGGAATTTCAGGAATTGCACAGTAAATGTAACATATGTGGAAATCCATGGCATTTTCTAAAGAAATTTTAGAAAATAAGTACTAAATTCTAAAGAATTTTCTAAAATAAGTAATAAAGGCAAGGATGGATTTCATATTATGGCTATGAATGGTTTGAAAGTGGATTCCTTAGAGGAGAGGCATGTTTGAAAGACTGAAAAAAAACACCAAGAGGCTTATGTGAAGTCTTAAAACACCTCTTTCAAATATTTTCTTATGGGTATAGTGTTCTAGTATATAGTCCCAACTATTACTATATTCCAGAATTCCCTTGTTATTTTCTTTACTTGATGCACTCAAACATTTTAAAATACATTGAAGCATCATCTTTGTTTATATATGCAGTAGTTTGATTTTGCATATCAAATATTAGCGGCCTAAAAACAAAGAATGTATGAAATGCAAATGTAATATTTGATCTACATTTTGTAGGTCAAGCAGCATAGTTACTCAGTGATATTAAAAGGTACAAAACGGCAGAGTTGTTCACTAACGCACTAATATATATTAGCTGTCAAATAACATTTCCTAATCAACAGATACCTATACTATGCATATTAATAAGCCTACACATACTCACATAAGAGATTACCACTAACTAGTTATAATGAACAGAGTGACATACCATGTTGAAAAATGTTGAGTTGTGACCTTTATGACTCTATTTTCCATTAGCAATTAATAGCACTGGATCAATTTTGCCAATGTTATTTTCACAGATGAAAAAAAAGATTTATTAAATTGTAAAGCAAAGATCTTTCCGATCACAAGGCATGTCTTTTATGTTCAGGAGAAAATATTTTGCCGCAGACTATCAAAGCAACCCTTTCAAAGGCAGAATAATTTTTACTTATGGAATTATGTAAATGAGTATTGTATTAGCCGAAACGGTCCATTTGTTTATGAGAAAACTTGGCAGCAGTGGGCAAGGCAGGGACCAAACATACATGGAACTGATGCTATTCTTCCTTTTTTTTTTTTTTTTGGGCCCATTATATTCCCCATTTTCTTTTTTCTCCCCTGCCTTATCCCATCTTCTCTCTCATCTACCATCCATTATTAAGTCTATACAGCATATTTTTCAGGAAGCCTGCATTGGTAGCACAGCAGCTCTTCCTTAAGCATTTTACTGCTAGCAATGACTACTTCTGGTAGAAAGCTCTACGGCTGATCACGTAGAAATGTTTTTCTTCAGTACATGCAACTCGTAACCCTTTGTGTTCTCACTGGGCCATTCTACATGCGGGTTCATCACTGTTGAGTGCATCATCTAGGGATGGTATGAGATTTTGAGCACTGTCTCCCTTCAGATATATTGGTTTTCAGGGAAGAAGTCATGTACAAAGAGGCACAACCTCAGAGAGGCAGCTGTTGCTGGCAGCTTTGCTGGCAGCTGTCTTGACATGAAGAAGTAAGACAAGAACAGTTCTTGCCACAATTTTGAATTGCTATACAGTGGAGAAAAGAGAAATATAGGGAAGGGAATGAGTAATGGGACTACAGTTGTAACAGATGTTGATGCTTATTAAGTGCCAAATAAATAATTGAGAAAACCGTTTGCTATTTCCATGCCTTCCTATTCTGTATACCTCTCTCTTCTTTTCTATTGTTACCTCCCTATTCTACATGTATTCTGTTGGCATTTAAGGGCACATCAATAGAACCACTCAAATCGTGTTGCTCAGCCGAAAGTACCACTCAAATTTGGTTGTTCAAAAACAGAAAATATTTGGGATGGGGCATTTGGATGCCTGTTGCTTATATGGGTATACTATAGGCACTTTGTTTGGGTTAACATTTCTATTGACATTATGATTGGTTCTATTGAATTTAGCAAATTCCACCTAGGTCAACATGCCTTTTATTACAATAATTAGCAGGATTTTTCTTGTTTCTGCCAGTTGTCCTAGAAATACTGCTATCTACACTAGATAATATTATTATCCTATTATCTAGGGCAGGGGTCCCCAACCCCTGGTCTGTGGACCGGTACTGGGCCACGGAATGCCAGCAACCGGTCTGCACAAACAAGCAAAACCCCATCCATGGGATGCAGACAAAACCACGCCTTCTCCGATCCACGGAAAAATCTTTCTCCATGGAACCGGTCCCTGGTGCCCTAAAGGTTGGGGACCTTTGATCTAGGATACCTTTTCTTCAACCTCTTTGTCCTTCCATAATCAAATTGAGGGAATGAGGATGTTGTTGAATTCCAACTTAGTTGAAAGATATATAACATTCAACGAATTTTAAAGACTTTCCCCCAAATACTATAACGTTAGTTCCTACAGGAATTCAATTAAGAGATTAAATTTTTTCTAAAACTCCAAGAAACTTTTTTTCTAAAAGCCTTTTTGTGTAAGAACAAAGCATGCTGATCATATCTAAGTACACGTTGATTTTTGCATGTGATGATGTGAGACACGTGGCCACTATTTTCTGCGTATTAAAACAGAAGTAGAGAGAGAACTTTTAAAAAGGTTTCTCATGTTTTATATTCTGTTTCTATTAGTTGTAGAGAGAACATCAGAGTGGGAGGATGAAGCCTTTTATTTTTAATGTAGAGTGAAATTTCTAAGCAGTTGTTGAAATTTAAAAAAAAAAATCAAATAGAAATCACACAAGAAAATGACTACACTTGTTCTAAAGGGTTTCAGGCATTAGATAGTCAAGAACTATATATGAATGCATGTATGTTGTTGGATTACAGGGACTTATATACTGAACCAGGAAGGCTGTATTTTTTGAAAACAGATTTTTTATAATCATCACACTAGTAGTAAAGCTATATGTACATGACACAGCCTTTTTATTTATTTCTATTGTTTATTTTTATTTTTTCAATTTGATTATGTTTATAAAACTTTTAATCCTTTTCAGTTGGATCTTCGGTTTACTGGATGTTTTATCTTAGTGATAAGAGAAAAGCTTAATGTTCCAAATAGATTAAACAGTTCAATCATATACCTTTACCTGGGTAGAGATCCATGTCACTGCTATCACCGAAACCAGGCAAAATATTCCCCAAAGGATGCCTCTCTACAGCAGTGGCCTCAACCTTTTGGGCACCAGGGACCGGTTTCGTGGAGAGAGGTTTTTCCGCCGACTGAAGGGGGTGCGGTTTTGGGTGCTGCCTGCATCGCGTGGATGCGGCTTGGCTTGTTTGCGTGGACCAATTTCTGGCATGCTGTGGAACTAGTGCCAGTCCACAGACCGAGAATTGGACACCCTTGCTCTACAGCATCCATCCGGCAATTGTTGACTTTTTAGGTTTATTGATATAGATCTATAATAAAACATAGTTCAAGTGCACTGAGTTAAAGGAGAATTGCAAGATTATTAGAACCATCAGATCTACACTGCAAAACTCTGGACAAAACCTAGGTGGTAGGAAGGAGATGCAGCCAATTCATAGGTATAATTAGATCACTATTAAGCACGATAACTTTTTAATGCATTGAAAGAGCAAAGAAGATCTTTACCTTTGACTGATCAAATAGCTAAGAACAGCTATTGGATGCTTTGCTCTTTCCAAATGCACTATGAATCAGAATGAAAGCACATTGCTTGTTTTGGTCATTAGATAGCATATCTCTGTGGAATGCCAATTCGTATCTCTTTGTGCTATGCACGGTTCTCACATACGGCATTTTAATAATCTTCATGCTCTGCTATGAATGTGTAAGTAGCCTGACAGTGGAAAAGCACCACAGGACTGTATTTTTTTTATTAGTTTATTTTCATTATTATACTTCAGGAGGTGTGGTTAGAAAGAACAGGAAATAAAGGTAACATTAGCAACTGGGGGAGTTAAATATTGCAGGTAAAGAATTTGTAACATTAAAGGGAGTGAGAAAAGGGGTTCTCATTCATTATGAAAAGGATATTTTCATCCAGGATTATTTTTTCACAATCCTCCATAGTAACCTATGATATAGTTGGAGTTTGTGTGAATTATTCCTGCTCAGATGCAAAGTTTGAGTCAGTAACCTGTGTATTGTTATATTGCCTACTGTATCACCCATAGTTTCTGGCACTTGTTGTTGTTATTCAGTTGCTAAGTCATGTCCAATTCTTCGCAACTGCACAGATTGCAGCATACCAGGCCCTCCTGTCCTCCACTGTCCCCTGGAGTTCGCCCAAATTCATGTTTGTTGCATCAATTGCACTGTCTAACCATCGCATCCTCTGCCTACCATCCCTTCTCTTTTTGTCTTCAGTCTTTCCCAACATTAGGGTCTTTTCCAATGAATCTGCTCTTCTCATTAGGTTTCCAAAGTATTTGAGCTTCATCTTTTAGCCTTTTAATCCATGGAGTTTTTTTGGCAAAGGTACTAGAATGGGTTGCCATTTCCTTCTCCTATGGATCACGTTTTGTCACTCATACATCAATTATCAGGAGCTTTATTTTCCTTACTGATCAAGAAATTACAGTCTTCTTTCTGTAAGACCTAACAACACTATAAAGGTTGCCAAGTTTCTAACGATAGCTATGGCTGGCAGAAGCTGGTGAATATTTTTTTCTCATTATTAATTGTTTCAGTTTTGGGTTTTTTACTTCTGTATTTTAAATTGCGCACTTATTTATTGGTCTGTGTGAACTATATATTTCTCTTCATTCCAATGTTTCCTTATATGATAGATGGCTTTGAAGATGGACTTTGGTTTTCTAGTATAAACTGCTCATCTCCCATTTGATGCCCTCCAGATGTGTTGGATTATAATTGCTATCATGTTCCACCTGAGTATGATGGAAATTCTGTGTCATATTTAGAAATCACTAAGTTGTGAATGATTAATAGAAACAGAGCTATCCATTCTTTGACTATACAGCCTTGCTTGTGACCAAGAACACAAGACAGCAATCATTTGACCTTTTGTATTTATCTTCCCAAATTAATTTTATTGTCTTTGTAAATCACTGAGATTATTACAGCCAAGTATGAGATTTTATAATGGGAATTCATTTCATATTCTTGATTATTATTATGATGATTGATCATGCAGTCAGTCAGATGTTCAGATTGGATTTGACATTTATCCACCTATCAAGTTCTTTCAAGGACTTGGCTGTTTGATTGTCATAAAGGTATCCTTACAAGAGCTAAGCTGTTCCAAATAAAGCTGCCTTTTGCAATTGATTGATGGTGAGTTTGTCAATGCTGATGGTGTTTCAAGAGGTGCTCCAGATGTTTTGAGATTGCATCAACTATTGGTGCAATCTATCTACTTATCACTATTTTTTTTTGTAAAAGATTTTTTATTTTCAATTTTTCATTACATTCATAAAAAATACTTCAGATAAAGAATAAAGTAAATTTATACACACAACTTTCGGTATTGCTGACCCATTTCCCCCCAAACCGCATCCACTCTCTAACCTCTTCTCTCACTTCCCTCTTTCCCTCTTCTTCCTCACTCTCCCCCTCTCCACCTTCTCCTCAACCTTCCTACTTACTTCTCCCCTTCCTCCTATCTTCTCACTCCGGATGCAATCCAGGGGAAATGCCCGAGCAATTCCTCTCTCCAAGTTAAAACATCAATATTATATACAAAAAAACAACAACTATTTCTACTTATCTGACCTATTTAACCTCCAACCCATCCTCCCCCACCCCCCTCCCCTTCCCCCCAACTTCCCAGAGCCAAGTACAGGGTTATACAAACATATTAAACATAATCTACTTAAGTTTACTAATTATACAATAACCAAAATCATACTAACCCTTAACTCTTCAAACTTTAACATCATAATTTTATAAACAAATCCATTACTCATAAAATAAATGAAATTTTGTAGTTCCATTTTCTTCTGAACATATTCTATCCATCTTCTCCATATAATAACATATCTCGCTTGTGAATGATCCTTTAAATAAGCAGAAATTTTAGCCATTTCTGCTAAATTAGAAACCTTAAATACCCATTCTTCTAAAGAAGGCAGAGTCTTTCTTCCAATATTGACTCACCAATAATCTTGCTGCTGTTATTAAATTCAACATTAAAATAGTTTCTTTAGCATCAAAAACCACAAAAATACCCAAAAGAAACAATTGGGGAGTAAACTTAATCTTCCTCTTAAAAACCTTTTGAATGTTCCACCAAATCATAATCCAAAAGGCTTTAATATTTTACAAGTCCACCAAACATGAAAATAAGTTGCATCCAAGCTACCACATCTTCAACATTTAGGTTGCAGGTTCGGGTACATACAAGACAACTTTTTAGGATCCAGATGCCATCTATAAAACATTTTATAAAAATTTTCCCTCAAATTTTGAGCCTGCGTAAATTTAATATTTCTAATCCAAATTAACTCCCATAAATCCAATAAAATCGGTTCCTGAATATTCTGAGCCCATTTAATCATACAATCTTTTACTGTTTCCGAATCCAATTTTATTAACTCATTGTAAATTCTTTTAATATGAGCATATTTCTGATCTTTAATCTGAATTACCAAATTCAGATTAAATCTATTTACTTATCACTATTGATATTATATTTACTTTCTTTTCCCCACAGTCATTCTACTTCTATTTGCAGGTTTTTGTATTTTGTGATTTTCCTCAGTTCTTTCTCTTCTGTTCTGCTGTCTCCAGATATTACAATGTCCACTATTCCGTTTTCTCTCTCTTTCTTATTGACAATTGTTAACTCTTGAGTGTTATGTGGCAGGTGTCTGTCTGTTTGAATTCTAAAGTCCCAGAGCACTTTAGCTGCTTCATTTTCTATTATTTTGTATATTTTATGGTCCTACCAGTTCTTGCTTGTTCAAGGCACCACTTACTATTGGTGTTACCTTTGCTTTATTTTGCCACAGTCATTCTACTTATAATTGTTAAGCAACAATTAAGTACACAGTTCAAATACCCATCACACTGAGGTGTTAACCTCTTTTCCCAACAATCCCAACAAAAACTCCTGCAAATTCTTATCTTTGCACTGCATCAGATTATCCCAATTTAAGAATGATATTGTAACTATTACAGCATATTATTGCAGAAGAACTGATGACAATGGCGTCAAGAGCAGCTTTCTTCCAGAGGCAAAATAGCTGTTTTGGAGGAGTATGTTAGAACTGCAGTTTGTATGTAAGAATTAAATCCTTACATATCCATTGGGATCTTGGATTTTATTTAACATGCTGCAATTTAATAAGGAAATTGTTGTTGCCCTTAATATTAAACCATATTGTGTAGCTCATCCTTTAGCAATGTAGATCACACTATTTATATTTTAAGATGAGATTGAGACTACCAGATCTGCACTAATACATACATACATACATACATGCATGCATGCATACATACATACATATAAGGTGACCAATCGTCCTCCTTTAGGGAGGACAGTCCTCTTTTTGTGAGTTCTGTCCTTCCTCAAAAAGTGTCTTCCTACATGTCCTCCTTTTCGATATTTGAAGACTAATCTGCAGGGCTTTTTTTCTCATAGAACGCTCAGAACAGCGTTCTGGCACCTTTTTTTGATGGTTTTTTTTCAACTTTTGCATGAGCTGTGCTACTCCTATTGGCTTTTGAAAGCCAATAGGAATTGCTGCTGAGCATGCCAAAACACCCGGCCAGCAAACTTTGCATGTAAGTTGTCTGTAGCGAACTTGTAAGTTGTCTGTAGCGAAGGCGAATTAGCAGGAACTTTGTACCCCTCCCTGCTACCCAACTACACCATCTCCTAGTTAATCCCGAAGATACCTGGAGGAGACTAGAGCGGTGACGTCACGGTAACTTTCTCTTGATCTTCAGCCCTGCTAGGGCAATAATGGCTGTGGGCACAAGAGGCAGAAGTGACGGGGCTGCTGCAGGTGGGGGTGTAAAGGGCGGCAGTGGCCAGCTGCCCTCCATGCTGTGGGAGCCACGGGGCCTGCTCTACATGGGGTTGCACAGGGTGGGTGGTGGTGCTGGCGGGGCGGCTACAGGTGGGGTGTGTCGACAGCAGGCTGCCCCCCGGGGCCGGAGCCGGCGCAGCTGGTACTTTGGGAGCCATGGGGCCCGCTCTAAACGGCGGGGCAGCAGTGCTGGCGGAGTGGCTGCAGGCGGGGATGCGGCATGTAAGCATAATTACAATATAAAATGTTATTGTTACAAATGCTTTTTATTATGCATTTATCATATTATAGTGTATTCTGTATTATTGTTGCAATGAATAAAATGTTTTTTTATTTACGATATTTTTTTCTTCAATTTATTTGTGTCCTCCTTTTCATTGTAAAAAAGTTGGTCACCTTAATACATACATACATACATACATACAAAACCAAATAGCCTATAATCGAACACTCAAATCAGTTAAGAGACATATAATCCCACACCTTAATAAAATAGCCAATGAACAATTCAGATAATCATTTTAAAGAATTATTAACAATTAAAACATGAAAATCTAACATTTACTGCTTTCCTCCTGGTTTCTGCTGACAGGAGTGTGGGGAACTTGTGGCTCAGAAGGTTAATACAACTCCCTAACATGCAAGCTGCCCAGATTTGAATCCCAGAGGGATATAACTAGCTGATGAGAGCTAAAGAGCTTGAAATGGCTATTCTAGTCTCCCGCTAACTCTTTGCCACTATATATATATATATATATATATATATATATATATATATATATATATATATGTATATATATATGTATATGTATATGTATATGTATATGTATATGTCTGTCTGTCTGTCTGTCTGTCTGTCTGTCTGTCTTTGGCTATTCGGGTTTTCTCCAGTGTCAAATTGGAAGTGTCTTGGCGACGTTTCGACGAAATCCCATTCGTCATCTTCAGGCTGGTGTTTTCAGCTTCTTGCTTCTTTGTTGTTCTTTGCACTCTTTCTAGAGTCTCAACATCTTTTTTTATACTGTAGAGACTAAACTGGATGCAGTATTCCAACTGTGATTTTGGTAATTCTTAAAATAATAAAGTAAGAATTATAAGGTACTGCTTTGATTTCATAGAGATTTCATTCTCTGTGTGCCCCGTGTATAACCCAAAAGAGACCAGGAAGGCTGTCCTTCGGGTAGTTCTCTCTGTTTAAATCTTACACTTATTTAATTCCTTATATATTGATAATCACTAGAGGAATTTAATGTTAATTTGTTTGCAAATGAGAAATAGTTATGATCCAAGCAATCTATTGCAGTCTTCACTATATGGTAGGAACCTTTGTCCAACATAAGAAAATATTTTCTGGAAAAGCCAGTGCAGATAAATACTGTCATATGAATGATGTTTTGTCACAATACATAAAATATCAAGAATTTCTAGGATTATAGAAGAAAAACAAACATGTTTTTTCTTCCCATTACATCTATATCTTCACATATAATAAATGACATTATATTTAGGATTTTATTTTTGTAGGAGCCTTATCAAGAGACATCAGATGGTGTGGATTTTATCCTTGTTTCTTTTTAGACAGCAACAGAAGTAAGAGCAACTGTAACTTTAAAAAAAAACCAATAATGACAAACCAAAAATAGAATAAATTTCAAGGGCCTACAGCTTGGGTTATGTATTTTCTTTGTAAGTGATCTCATAGAATATGTTTGACATTTTGCCTAACTTCAGGATGAAATAATTTTTGATTCATTATTTATAATAAATCTATAATCATGGTTGTCCCCCTTTTTGCACATTTCCAGTTACTAAAAACATTGTGTATAGCCACAATCTTCCCATCTAAATGTAGAAGCCCAAAGTGTATAGCTTGAATTAGTGATGATGTTCAAGCAGAGAGAGTGAATAGACAAGTATGTTTACCTCACTGGCTTCCTTTTGTTCTAAATGACTTTGTACTTACTTTCAAGGTTTATGAAAAATTTTGAGACAGGCACTCTTCCCATGCCCAGTAGCTCAGCTTACCTGTGTCCTTTTCTCTGGAGAGGATGACTTATTTTCAAACAAAGCGTTGAATTGCAGTCATCCTTCATATTAATCTACTAATACTACTTAAAGGATCAAGTGGCATCAAACCACCTTCATAAAAATAAAGAATATACTGAATGCTACAAAGGCATGCCAATGTTTTTAAAATTTAAAAAAGTAGTTTAAAAGAAGATCTCAGACTAGGCAAGGTTTCTATTGGGAAACAAGAAGTATATGGATATACTCGTGTTCACTGGCATTACTTTGTCTACCTTTGATTTAAAGTTACTGAATGTAATTTTTATAAACAGTAGGAATGTAAGTTTTCCCCTTTCCCTCTCAATTTCTTTTACTTTAGTGTCAGGTATTTCCAAAGGCTAAGTTTGAGAACAGAGACTTGTTTCTTAATATGAAATTTGCTGTATAAGTTTTTTTCAGCAAGGAATAGAGGTTTCAAATAAATACTTGTGACTTGAGGAGAATGTTATTGCTTTAAATATGAACGACCTTAAATGACATAAATCAATATTTCAGTAAATAACTGAACTATGAGGCAGTTCTGGTGTTACAGACAGTTCTGTAGCTAGGGTGGCACAGTACAAGATAAAAATCATCCTTCCTGTCGAGTTATAATTTTCCAGAAGTAAAAAAAAAAAAAAGAAGGCAATAGATGAAATTCAGCAATCAATTTTATACAGGAAGATAAAAAGAGACTTGGTACCATAGTCAAAAATCTCCTACAAATTCCTGGCTCTGCACATGTTTACCTGTTTCTACAAAAGCAGAAAAATTCCTCAAGCAAATGATTCTATGCCTCAGTTTCCTGGACCTGCCCTACTTTTAGAAGATTTACAACACATAATCATGTTGAAGATGATGGAAAAAGTCCTCTTTAACTCTCTAAGGATCTCTTTCCCTCTTCTCCTTCTCCCTGTCTCTCCGTCTTCTCCTCCCCCCCACCTTCTCTACCAAAGAGAAGGTTTAGGGCAGGGGTAGGCAACCTTGGCTCTTTTATGACTTGTGGACTTCAACTCCCAGAATTCCTGAGCCAGCATGGCTGGCTCAGGAATTCTGGGAGTTAAAGTCCACAAGTCATAAAAGAGTCAAGGTTGCCTACCCCTGGTTTACTTTAGGTAATCTGATTCTGATATCACTTATGTGATCTCACTCTCACTCATGGGAATTTAGACTGTCAGTCCAACTCTGCAATTTGGGATGCAGGCTGTGTTCACAAGACACATTTTAAAATGTTCTCTACCTCAAAGATCCCCAACCTTTTGGGCATCAGGGACCAGTTCTCTGGAGAAAGTTTTTTCCATGAACTGGAGGGTGCATAGTTTTGTGTGTTGCCTGCATTCCACGGATGGGGCTTTGCTTGTTTGTGCGGGCAGGTTGCTGGCATGCCATGGTCTGGTACTGGTCCACAGATCAGGGATTGGGGACCCCTGCTCTACCTCATAGGATTGCCGTTTTGAGGATAAAATGAGGGGAATTACCCATGTACTGTAAGTGTTCTTGAGCTCCTGGTGGAAAGGCAAGATGCAACTCTAACAACTAAAATTAAAATAAGATAACTTCTTTGGGGATCCATCATTCTGCATTCATATTGTCTGCCTGTTAATACATTCAAACTTAAGAAAGAAATGGATCAGTTTCTTGTTTGTTTTGTAATAACAGTAAGGCTTTACAAATGGATATTATAAAACAGCTTCAGTCATCCACTCCAAGAATTAATCCTGCAGCTAAATCCTACAGCAGGTTGCTATGAGTTTTAAAATTTTCACAAGCATTGTGTAGCTCTACAAATAGTCCCAGTTTGACTCTGAATAAAATAGAAGAGTATCTGGCAGGAGGGATGCATGCATTTGCTTAATATAGGGGTCTTCAAACTTGGCAACTTTAAGACTTGTGGACTTCAACTCCCAGAATTCCGTAGCCAGCCCTGGCTGGCTGAGGAATTCTGGGAGTTGAAGTCCACAAGTCGTAAAAGTTGCCAAGATGGTAAACCCCTGGCTTAATAGATAAAGTGGCTAGTCATTAAATATACAGGAACTTGGCATTTTATTTAGAATTGCTGCTGCTGCTTGTTCTTTTTTTTGCAAATTTATTTTGCAATAATACTTATTGTTACTTTTGAAATTAATTTCATTTAAAAAAAATAGGTCATTGGGGGTTTGCCTGCATATTAAAAGTGATACATTGTTTGGCTTTCTAGTGATGACATGTTGAATAAGAAATTATGGCTTCAGTGAAGTTAAAATTAATTAGAAAGTTTGAACTTGGTTGCCTGAACTCTTCTGAGTATATACAGGTAGTCCTTGACTTACAACCATTCGTTTAGCAACTTCAAAGTTATAGTGGCATGTATGATCGTTGCAGCATCCCCAAAGTCACATGATCAAAATTCCCACGCTTGGCAACTGGCATGTATTTACAATGGTTGTAAGTTGAGGCGTACCTGTATTTCCATTTTTTAAGATGCAATGACTATCTGTGCAATTTAATTACGCAAGGCTTTATTTCATAATCTAATATTGCTCGCTTGGATCACAGTTCACAAATAATTGCCAGAAATAGATATTGGTATGGAAAAGTATGATTCCTTCCAGGTATATTGGACTTCAGCTAAGGGATGGGAAAATGCAGTAGAAATCATGCAGGAGGCTATCAGGGCGTGAACGAGGAGGAACATGTTCAGATTCAGTCCAAGTAAAACACAGTGGCCTTTAATTCATAAACTGACTGATTCGAGAATATTATTGACTTTGACAGGAGCATTTTCCCAGACTGTGTAGACTGTAAGACAGGACCCTTCTGTTTTCATAGCTCCTGCTATGTAAGACAAGTAGAAATTGTGACCAGGAAGAGTTTTGCACAACTCTGGCTTGTGCCTGTGGTTCCAGCATTATCTGGCATAGGATGGACTGAGAACAGTCATGAATGCCCTTGGTATTTCACCATTGGATTGCTATTATTCATTTTACATGGTGCTGCCCTTGAAGGCCACTCCGAAGCTTTAGCTGCTTCAAAAAGCAATGGCTCATGTGCACACTAGGCTGCGTTGATCCTGCATATTATATTACTGCTGTGAAAACTGCACTGATTAGCAATGTGTTTCTGAGTACAGTTCAAGATACAGGTTGCTGCCTATAAAACTTTGTGTAGATTGAAGCTTGAATTTGCAAGAATTAACTTTCCCAGCTAGATTCTACCTTTAAAAAAAAATCTGGGCAACTAAACAGCACCCGCTGAAGGTTTCTTCCTATCGTGAGTACAGTGTGAGGGTATATGACAGCAAGCATTCTTTGTGTGTCACATCCCTGAAGCAAGGGCAGTTCCCACTCCCATGATCTTCTAAAGAATAGTATAAACAGCTTTTAAAAAAAATTAAAAGACTTTGTGAATTATTAACATCAGTATAGAAACAAGCCACTATGATTACCACCCAGATTGGCTAATTTGAAATTTGTAATCCAAGTCTTGCCTCACAAAAGCTAATGAATATGGTAGATAGTTTTTCTGATCTGTTATTCTGCTACCTGTGCCAGTTTCCTGCGGGGATCATGGTGGTAGCATTTGCACTTATGTATTCCATTCTCCATAGAAATGTTTGATAGATCTTAATATTCAGGATCTAATTAACCAATTTAATTTGGATTGGAGGCTTTCCTGCCCAGGTGTTTATTTAATGAGATGTTCAGAAATTACTTTTTGCTGACGCTATCCGCAAATGCTTAAATTAGAATAATGCTTCCAAATCTCTTTGCCAAGTGCCAGTTATTTCATTGAGTAGGTATGTGTTGCAAACTGCCTACGGTTCTGGGTTTTACTTGATATACATGGTGGACAGTCTCTGTGAAGAATGCTTTCCAGCATGGAAGCATTGTATGTATATGATGGTATGCATACTGACTGTTTATTTATTTATTTGTGGCATACTGACCATCAGAATAGGGCCGGGAGGTCATTGCAGCAAGGATGTATAGAATAGAATAACAGAGTTGGAAGGGACCTTGCAGGTCATTTAGTCCAACTCCCCACCCAAGCAGGAGAATCTACACCAGCGGTTCTCAACCTGTGGGTCGCAACCCCATTTGGGGCTGAACGACCATTTCACGGGGGTCGCCAAACAAGGCTGTCTGCCATTTTTCCCCCCTTTTCTTTAGCTGTGCTACTCCCTCTTATTCTATTGGCTTTTGAAAGCCAATAGAATAGACTCTATTCAAGAGACTCTATTCTATTGGCGTTCGAAAGCCAGTAGAATCTATTGGCTTTCGAAAGCCAATAGAATAGACTCTCTTAAATAGAGTCTAATTCTATTGGCTTTCAAAAGCCAATAGGAATTGTCCAGGCTGTCTCTGCCCTGCTGAGCCCACCAAATGCCCCAGTCTGCAAACGGTGCTGCAAGGCGAACTTTCTGGAAAGCTTCCCTCCCTGCTGAACAACTACTAAAAGTAAGTAAAAGAGGGCCAGGAGTGGGAGGTGGGAGGCCGGCGAGTGCAGGGAAGGTTGCTGGCATGCGTGGGGCTCAGCAGGTGCCTTACCTGCCTTGGGCTGGGCCAGCTGGTGGCCCAGCTGGTGGTCAGCCTGCGCCGTCGCTGCCACTTGCCATGGCCGCCCAGCAGTGCCTGGGCCTGCCTGCCACCGCCCCAAACGGGCAGTGGCCAAGGTAAGGCTAGTGGGGCAGCGGCAGGAGGGTTGCTTGCATGCATGGGGCCCAGCGGGTGCCTTACCTGCCTTGGGCTAGGCCAGCTGGTGGCCCGGCCAGTGGTCAGCCTGCGCTGTCTCTGCCGCTTGCCAGCTACACTTCGGCCGGTGCAGGGGGTGGCACTACGCATGCGCGGTGCTCCAGGGCAGAGAAATACAGGTAGTCCTCGACTTACGACTGGTTGCAGGGGTGCGGCATTAGGAAGGTTGAGAACCACTGCTCTACACCATTTTTGACAGACGGCAATCCAGTCTCTTGAAAGCTTCCAGTGATGAAAGTCCCACTACTTCTGAAGGTAATTTGTTCCATCAGATCAGCGGTTCTCAAACTGTGGGTCGCAACCCTTTTGGGGGAGTCGAACGACGCTTTCACAGGGGTCGCCTAGGACCATTGGAAAACACATATTTCTGATGGTCTTAGGAACCGAGACACCGCTCTTCTATCTGGCCACCGCCACCCTCCTCCTTCTCCGCCGGCTCCTCTGCCTCCAGGGCACCCTTCTCTTCTGACAGTGCCTGCTCCTGCCGCTGCAGCACTATCCCGCAGCAGCCATGCTGACTCCCGGCTGCTGGCCGAGAGCCGGGCCAACTCCCAGCTGATTCCCAGGAGCTGGGCCGACAAGCGGCAACGTACGCACGCTGACCCAACTCCCAGCTCACTATCGGGAGTTGGGCGGTGCTCATGGGGCCATCCGGATGTCGGCTGGCTGTGTCCTCCCCGTCTCCCCACTCATGGCAAGCCCAGGGGCTTGACACGTGCCCCTGACGCAGCCCCGGGCCGGCTCAGCTGCGTGGGTGGCCAAGCCAAGCCAGGTCTGGGCCGCTGCTGGTGCTTCTGCTGGGCTGCTCAGCCACTGCCGCCGCCGCTGGCTGAGCTGAGCTGCGGCGCCGAGCCGGTCCCTATTCATCCTGGTTGCCCGGCCGTGCTCCGCCCCCAGCTGCCCTCCGCGCTGCGCTGGAGCTTCCCCCGCACCGCCTGGCCCACCTCTCTCACCGTCGGAGGCGCAGCCCTGGGGCTGGCGGGCAGGAGCGACTCCTTCCCGGCTTGCCGGGCTCCAGGCCTCAGAAGCGGCCAGGTGGCGGGGAAGAGGGCGATTCCTGCATGTGCATTGGAGGCCAGCCGGATGGGCCGGGAGGAGAGAAGCGGTGCCTTCTGAGCAGGAGTTGGCATTCCGGCCGCACCTCTCTTGCATGTGACGAGTCGGAGAAGGGTTGTGGCAGTGAAGGGCTGCATGGCGTGGAAAGGGGCTTTCATGATCCTGCCGCTGCGATGGCACTCAGGAGGCTGGAGGGGTGGGCTGGTCCTGGGGGGCGGCTGGGAGAGGGCAAGAGGTTCCGGGATGAGGGTGGGGGCTCCAGACTACCATCCCCAGCAGCCCTAAAAAGCATTGGAAGAGTGGGGAATGGTGGGAGTTGCAGTTCATCACCATCTGGGAAAACATGTCTCTCCAAAGATCATTCCTTCCTTCCTTCCTTCCTTCCTTCCTTCCATCCATCCATCTCCTTCCCTTTCCCTTCAATCTCTCCTTCCTTCCTTCCTCCTTCCTTCCTTCTTTCCTTCTTCCTTCCTTCCTTCCTTCCTTCCTTTCCCCTTCAATCTCCTTCCTTCTCCATCTCCTTCCTTTCCCCTTCAATCTTCCTTCCTTCCATCTCGATCTCCATCCCTTCCTCTTCAATCTCTTTCTCCTTCCTTCTCCATCTCTTTCCTTTCCCCTTCAATCTTCCTTCCTTCCTTCCCCTTCCCTCCCTCCCAACATTTTTGAGCAAGGAAGAGTAAGCTTCTCCAAGCAGCATTGCTATATTGTTTTTGTGATTAATCACTATGCTTTAATTATGTTCAATTCGTAACAATGAAAATACACCCTGCATATCAGATATTTATGATTCAAAACAGTAGCAAAATTACAGTTATGAAGTAGCAACGAAAATAATTTTATGGTTGGGGGTCACCACAACATGAGGAACTGTATTAAAGGGTCGCGGCATTAGGAAGGTTGAGAACCGCTGCATTAGATGATTGTTCTGTCAGAAAATTTTTCCTTATTTGTTGTTCACCTTCAATATGGCAACAGAGTCAATCATATGTAGCACTCTCTAAAGCTCAACAGAAGTTGGTGTCAGTTTTGCGTCTTAGTGGAGATACACATAAGAAGCAAGATGCCACTTTTTTCTGAAGGGAACAACTTTCTGCGTGTGAGTATGAAGGGTGTGTTTGAAACACTGGGCTCAATCATTGAAATAACTGATTATTTTGTAGCCCAGAGAATAATAACATATGAAAAGCATGAATGATGTGATAAATACTGGATCAAGGCTTCACCTTCATTTCGATGACAGCCATTATTGTGAGCTATATATTTTGTTACATGTTTTGGCACTTCAGGAAATAAAAACATGCCTTTCCATCACATGCATCTCCAACCTGTCCAAATAGCAGGAGTCACAGCTCATCCAGTACATTTGGTAAGTTACTTTTTTTATCCTTTAATCATAAAAGAAGCTAAATGGCCACATATTTTTTGCAAAGGTGCTCTTTTTTCTTTGCTGTATTTGCTTCAGGCCATAACATATGGTTTATCCCATGAGGAAGACTGTCTCTTCTACTCAGTTTTATGTATCTGAAGTTACTGCTTTTGATTCTCTTACCCTGAGTCAAACAATTAAAATTTTACTTTATGAAGCACGAGAAGAGTACAGAGAAAAAAAAATAACTCCTTTCCTTTAATGCCCTATTTTTGCTCATGACATTCTTTGAAATGGTAAGACTGTGTAAATGTATTAACTGAATGCATATAAAGAGGGAGAATCAAGTCTGTTCTGTACTAAAAGGTTAACTTCCAAAAGAACGTATTAACATGTAAACCTAGGGGTTTTTTTCTCATTAGAATGCCCAGAACAGAGTTCCGGCACCTTTTTTGGATGGAACCTTGTAGGTAGACAAGGCGGATTATATGACGTGTGTGAGTTCCGGCACCCTTTTTTTTTTTTAACAAAAAAAGCACTGTGTAAACCATAAGAAACACACCCACATGAATCTACAGCTGTCCAAGTTTTTCTCAAATTATACATATTTTATATCTGTTTCCTAACATATGGGTGTTTATAAGCAATTTTTTTAAATATAAACACTTATTCACGTGTAATTTCCTACTTTGAGGCAAATTTTTATTTTAAAAAAATGATTTAATACATGTTTTGAATACATTTGGGATTCCTAGCTTTGTGTGAAACTGCAAAGCCAAACAATAGTTCAACATAGATAGATTTACATTTTGGATGATCTTGTTATTTTTAGGGAAAAATATGCGATAGAATTTTTTACATCCTTATGGCTTATCAAAGGCCTGGTAATATTTATTTTATTCCAACCATCCCAAATTTTTCTCTTTGCTCCAAGATCCTTGTACAATTCTTCCCTTCCTGGTTCTATCAAAACACATGTCATAATCCAACCTCATTCAACATTTCACCTTTCCATCCATTATTTTCTGCCAGTCCCAATCACTCTGTCTCAAGATTTTCTTCTTCACAATCGCAAATCCTGGATCTCTTACTTGGTATCCCTCCCCACCTCCCCCACCCCTCCCACCCTGAGACAAGCATAAGTGTGAGAAACACACTTACAATTACACTTGGGATCAGAACTTCTGTCACTAAGTGAAGTCGTTTTTAGGTGAGTTTTATGACCAATTTTGCTAAAGTCATTAAGCAAATCATCACGTCATTGTTGTAAAGTGAATCACATAGTTGTTAAGCAAATCACCCATTGACTTTGCTTTTTCAGAAGCCAGCTGGGAAAGTTGTAAATGATGATTACATAACCCCAGGATACTGCAATCGTCATAAATACATGCCAGTTGCTAAATGCCTGAATTTTTATCATGTGGCTATAGGGACACTGTGTGAATTTAAGTGTGAGGACTGGTCATAAGTCGCTTTTTTCCAGCATCATTGTAAGTTGAGGACTATCTGTATCCTGGACTAATATCCAGAAATTTATTTTCTGCCTTATTGTCCCAAAGGTACTTTTTCACAAAGCAACTGGAAAAAAGAAAAGAAAATTCAGTTGCCTTGTGAAAAAGCACCTTTGGGAA
The DNA here is from genome assembly GCF_016545835.1 of Crotalus tigris. Taxonomy (NCBI): domain Eukaryota; kingdom Metazoa; phylum Chordata; class Lepidosauria; order Squamata; family Viperidae; genus Crotalus; species Crotalus tigris. Next base: position 1,664,655 of record NW_024100527.1, read on the forward strand.
ATCGTGACCTGGATGACTGAGAATCTCCATAAACTTTGTGCCTTATTATTCATATCTTATAGTATTATTAGTCCACATGATGTTGTTGCCTCTAATCAGATAGGCATTCTATGTCCCAACTTCCCTTTATGCTGTTACCTTTTTTATATAAAATTCTATTCTCTTGGGAGAGAGATTTAATTTCAGTTCTATCAGTCAACACTGATATCTCTCTTTTAAACAGCAGTTACTAATACATCAGCACCAATTAGCAGTGCAATCTTAGTTTTAAAGCGGTAGGTTGGACATCCCAAATGTTGACGTTGCTCTCGCTAGTTTGTATTGCATGAAATTCAAGTGGGAGATGCCAAACAGATTATAGTGATTGAGAATTTTTAATTTGTGATGTTTTCCTACATGTAATAACATCGTATTTATTCTCTGGGTTGTTTATAACCATCTGTCTCTTGTTCCTTGAAGGCAAGAAGAATTCAGCCTGCCATAGGGTCTTCATTGTGTAACATAGTGTCTAAGAAACATATTGTGCTACCCTGTGAGATACTAGAAGTGAGAAACTATTTTGGTCTCTCCTGTTGAGAAACATTCACAATTCAGTCCATGTACTAACATTATGTTCTTTCTCACCATGTACCCTTCAGCTGCATCTGACATTCTACCTCCTGGTGTTTTGTGCTGTTCATCAACATAACATGCCTGGCACAGAAAGAAATCTTTCTCTCTGCCTGATTTCTCAAGCATATTAAATGCTCTCACTAATAATCACATGTAAAACTGTAAGGCAATGTTCTCGTAATAAGGCAATCTTCAAAGACCCTCCAAACTGAACTACTAATAGCTCACTGGACCCAGCATGCAGCAACTAAGAGGCACTAAGTATTTTAGAGCAATATTCTTGCAAGCAAACTAAAGAAAATGACTAAAAAACTTAAGGTAGAGGGGGAGATTGGATGGTTTCTGTCCCACGTGGAAGGCCGATTACTTTTTTGTGTTGCCCACTTAGTGCAATTTGGTGGAACGGCTTCTCGTTCATATGCCATATTATTGTTGGCTACAAGCAAACTGTCGTGCAATACTAATGAAGGGCAGGTGAACAGCATGGTGGTTTTTAAGACAAATGGCCTCTTGGCTTCGACAGGCAGCATTCATTTGGAATGAATCCCAGTTCTTGAACTTTCCCCTTCTCTGTATGTGTGTGTGTATTTTCCAAATGAATTGGAAAGTCTCTTTGCTGTTTTCCACTATTTAGCCAAGGCCTCTAATGAAATGAGTAGCGTTCTTAAAAGTGATTTTTCTAACAGTCAAGAAAGGAACAGATTGGCTCTCAATGGCACGCTCATCCTGACAGCTACAGAAGGAGAGTCTACAAAATTAAAATTCACTATTCAAAGCGATGTTATGTTGGTGCACCTTGGGAAGAAGTCACCCTTGGGTGATGTCATGATGTCATGGAATGGGGGCATATAGGACTATCTAGCAAAGCTGGCTGAGGAATTCTGGGAGTTGAAGTCCCCAAGTCTTAAAGTTGCCAAGGTTGAGGACCCCTGATCTAGAGGATTGAAACAATGCAATTGTCATAGTGTTTCCTAATTTACTGAGGTAGCAAAGATAGAAAAGTAGGGTAATTGAGATTTGTAGATTCATCTAGTATGACCAGCCTTCCATGATCTGTCTTAATTGCACACAAAACATCAAAATAGATATATCAGTAAATGGATACTTCCTCTGAACAAATGTGAATGTTGCAGAAAAGGCAAACATTTATTTATTTATAAATACGACTTAATGGCTGACCGTATTATATACAATAAACTGGGAGGCTCAGAAAATAATAAAATAAAAATATAGAAATACATAACAATCCTACCCAGTGCAAAAGAAACATCACTCTTCCCACCTTGGCATCCTGCCATCTTCAGATCAACTCCACAATAAAATTGCTGGGATTGCAGTAGATGGAGAAAGGAAGTTTTAACCTTTGTCCTTCCGTGGCCCAGATGAAAAGAATTCATCCCAAATTTCTGTTTGTATTGGGAGGAAATAAGAGCGGTGAATTTCCTCTCGGTGCAAATAGCTCCATTGAATTGATTTTTTTAATTAGGATTGCAGAGTGTAAAAAAAAGGTTTAAATGTGCTTCCTGTATCTGCTGTGATCTTTATTTCTCTTCTCGGCAGCTATTTGCTGATTAACATTAAACACAAAGATATATGTGATATAACATATCTAACTTAGCACTACAGGTAGTGCTCGTCTTAGGACCATAACTGAGCCCAACATTTCTGTTGTTAAACGAGACATTTATTAAGTGAGTTTTGCCCCATTTTATGACCTTTCGTGCCCAAGGTGTTAAGTGATTCATCGCAGTTGTTAAGTCAGTAACAAGGTTGTTAAGTCAACCTGGGTTAACCATTGATTTTGCTTGTCAGAAAGTCACAAAAAGGGATCACGTGACCCTGGGACCCTGCAACTGTCATAAATATGAGTCAATTGCCGAGCATCTGAATTTTGACCAGATCATCATGGAGATGCTTCAACAGCCATAAGTGTAAAAAACAGTCATAAGTCATTTTTTTCAGTGTCATTGTAACTTTGAACGGTCTCTAAACAAACTGTTGTAAGTTGAGGATTACCTGTATTCTGACCCATTTTATATGATTCACTAATGTGCTGTTAGAATAGAAAAAGAGAGCCAAGAAGTAATTTCAGTGGAATGCACATTTCCTATGGGATATTGTTTTATTTTGGAAAATAATTTTTCTTATTTTACATGAATGATTTGCTATTTTTGAGTAATCTTATTGGCCAGAGATCAACTGCACATTGTTTTATTGATACGCATCTTATTAGGAGTCTATTGCACTTTATAATAATTTGCTTTGTGAGCACTGTCTTGCAAAAGACTATAATCTTGAACTTGTTTTGAAAACTAAAACCATGCGGATGGTTTTCTTATTTTTAAATAACTTCGAAATGAATATCAGGTTTTATGAAGATGGGGATTCTTCCCACAGCACGAAGCCCGCTTGCTGTGTGTTGAAAATGTATGGGAATCAGGGGATTAAAACTCTCATAAAAATAAGCAGATTGAGCTTTTTGTGTATAAGTATATGTGTCATGGTGCTTATACAATGAGATTTTTATATAGTACTTCTGAGAGCTGCGTTAAATTGGCCCATCTGGTTTTCTCCTCTGTAAAGGCTTAGCTGTAGAAAGCCATAATTTCTGGATCAAAGCAGCTTGGTTAATTATTCCTGAAACACATGAAAATTAATATACATATTTTGTTTCCTTAGAAAGCACAGGAAGACAATGAAAGTAATGTCAGCCACTTAATGACTCTTTTGTACCTTTCAACCAAGAGACCTCAAAAGAACATCAAGAAAAATCAAGGCAAATGCTATTCCCAGCTGGTATCATTAAACATCTTGTATTCTCCAGAAATTAAAAAACTCTGTTGGTATTCTGGAAGGGCTGAAGAATAAATATTACTAAAATAAAATACGTATCTCTAGAGCCTTGATACCTGCTTTATTAGAATTCAGACAAATTGGCTAATTACAAGAGAAGCTCAACTTAGAGGAGTCAATTAATATGTGGTATGACTTGTTAAAAGTTGTTCCTTCAAACAAAGGATTACTTCACTGTTTTTGAATTACAAATGCAGAGAGCACTCTCCATCAATAAGATAGTAGGTGAATTGATGAATTTTGGCTTTCCTGGATATCCATTATAATTTCTTCATGAGATTATTTTTGATATGCAGAACAAATTGTTGGAAGGAGAATCTGCTATCCAGGAACTTTGAGATCAATTTTTTTTCCTGTAACATATTGGGAATCGTGCTGAAAACAATTCTTTAGCCACAAGCGAAGTAAATACATAGCAACTATTAGGAAGGACCAGTTAGTTTGACCTTTCCCGGCTTGGTTGTATTCATTATTTAATGGGGATAACCATTGTTTCTGAACTACTTCAGTGCAAATGCAAAGATTTAATCATTGGGACTGCTTAATAAGTGACCTTTTTATTACATAACTATTTCTTTCCTACAGTAACCACATTTTTTTGAGCCCTAATTCACCATTTAATTATGCTTTCTATTGACCAAAGGCTTTCTTGGAAAATGGAAAGGTCAAATACTGCATTGTTCCTTGCTGATTAAAATACAGTCCTCTGCATTTGCACAAGTGAGGTTTTATACGGGATAGATTTCTTTGATATGTATAGTACACTGAATTGATTAGAGTTAAGGCATGCTAAGCTACGTATTTATGTAGGCAAATCAGGTAATCCTTAAGTTACAACCACAATTGAACTTGAAATTTCTGTTGCTAAGCAAGACAATTGTTAAGTTTGTTTTGCCCTATTTCACGGCCCTTTTGGCTACAGTTGTTAAGTGAATCACTGCGGTCGTTAAGTTAGTGAATTGGATGTTAAATAAATCTGGCTTTCCCATTGATTTGCTTGTCAGAGGATCACCAAAGGTGATCACATGATCCTGGGACACTGTAACCATCATAAATAGTTGTCAAACGTCCAAATTTTGATCATATGTCCATGGGGATGCGGTAACAGTCATAAGTGTGAATAATGATCATAAGTCACCTTTTTTCAGTGTAACTTCAAATGGTCACTAAATGAATTATTGTAAGTCAAGGATTATCTGTAAAATGATTAGAAAGAAGACACTCCAAATCATTTTAAACGAGTAATAAATGTTGATCAGTCAGCATTTTTCCCTGGAGAATTAAAAGAAGATTTAGCTCGGACAAACTTAGCTGATATGGTGGAAAAGAAGGAACAGTAAGTAACTTTGACTTGAACAGAGGGCCATAAAGTAGTATTTCCTACTATTTCTGCATGTATTTCAGTCAGCTACCTAAGCTTGTTTCTTAAGAACAAATCAGGCAAACTAGTGCATAATGGCCTACCCTATGGGGACATTCACCACAGTGATCTCAATATGCTGATTGTATTTTACACATGAATGAGATTCCATCCTGTGCTTTATGAGTTTTGCATAGGAAGAAAAACAATTGTTTACTTTTCTGTGATGGAAATTGGGCTTTTTTCATTGGTCCATGTAACACTTGGAAATAATTTTCTTACTTCCTGTTTTCTGTTAGAATTTGTGGAACAATTTGGAATACTGTAGGAAACATGATCAGTCATGCAATTAAAAGTACTATCTTAACAACAATCTCAGTACTAATTATTTTTTTAAAATTGATCGTAATTATTCCATTTTGGGGTAAGCAGTGTCATACAAAGCACTGAATTAAGTGAGAAGATAGTATGCAATCCTCCCCCCTCAAGACAAGATAAAAAGAAAAGTAATATATGTAAATAAATCTAGTTTATACTAGCATATGTAAGAAAACCCCCAGAAAGTGGGGTGGGGATGGGTAGGGAGTATTTTAAAGCATGACAATTGAAGAGCAAATCTATGTTTTAGTCTTATCTGGTAAAACCCATTAGCCCTTCAGTTAAGCAATCTACAAGTTCAAGCAGTTCACAATTAATGAATTCACTGCTAAATTCTCTAGTAATGAATGCACTAGGAAACTGGAATGTTGCTTATTTTAAAACTCTGAATCTTATCCAAATCAACTAACATTCTATTAGAATTTGCAAATCTTAAAATTTCTCCATTCATTTTCAGATTTTGCTAAACATTTTACTAGGAATATAAATGTATTTGCTTCATCTGCATAATCCCGCATTATATCGTTGTATGATCTGCAAATGTTCAAATGTTTTCCTGTCAAACACAACTATCTTGTTCTTTGATACATTATTTTTCAGATCTATATTGCTCATTGTGTCATGCAAACTATCTGAAGTTTATTGCAAAGCATTCTCATTCTCTCCCAATAAGCATTGTTTTCACAGAAAAGTAAATGCACATTCACATCCTCCCAGCCAACATGCCACCACAAACATTCCCCATATATTTATCCATAGATTCATTACGTTTCCTTATTCTATTTCCTACTAACACTGAACAACTATGGAAGCAAATTACATCTTATTTTAACAGTTGTCCAGTTATACCATCAATACTTGTCATTCTAGCATTTTTCAATATACTCCCAGCATTTATTACTTCCTTTTCATCAGTGGTTTCTTGGACCCTAATATTTATTGCCTTCATTTCAGTTTCACTCATTGACATATCAATATCACTCCTGTACAAAGTCTAAAATACTCCTTCCAGCATTCTCTCTCTTCAGCTTCATTGCAAATCAATTCATCACTTTTATTTTTAAGTCCATTCACCATGCCGGAAGCATCTGGTTTAGCAATTTTCGCCCACCTCCAAGACGGTTTTTTTTTTTTTTATTTCCATGAAAATTGCTTGGCATTTTCTCTGCCTATTTTAATATTAGCCAATCACTGCTGTCTTTGACTGCATTCTTTGCAACAATCTTTTTTTCTTTATACAATCTCTATTTCTCATCTGTTATAGTGATTATTCCCTTATATGTGGTTTTCTTCATCTGTAGTTTCTTTCAAATTCCACCAATCATTCTTTTTCATATTTCTCACATTTTTCTGTGGCACTCTGATAGAAACAGGGATAGAGATATATAAATACAATTTCTTCTGTCCCAGGCATCTTGCATGTATTGCTTCATTACATCCATTTTCCATTCATGCAATTGGGTGATTAATCTTTTTTTCTACTACTTTTTCCTATACTATTTATATACATTTTTTTCTGCAATCATTTCATTTTCACTCTCATTTCTTTTACTTCTTTCATTGTCTTTCAACTCTATTTTTTTCCAAAATTCCTTTTGGACTTTAAGAAACAATCTGAACCACATTTAAAAATCTCTGATCATCTTATATCCTATGTCTTTCATCGGTCGCCTCAAGTTTTAAATTTATATTTGTTTCTTTGCCATGAATATGTGCAATGCGACTTATGCTTAAATCGCAAAATATATTCCAAACAAGAATAAACAAATGGTTTCTGAGCAGATATTTGACAGAAATCAACACTCTTATTCATTGTGATCTCTACAGATGATCCAATCATTTTTTTTCCTGCCCTCTGGGGTCTCATGCCCAACCATTTATTCATGTTGCCTAGCAAAATGTTTTTCCCCTGAACCAGTTTCATTCAGAAAATTGTGGAATATTGATCAGAACTCTAATCTGGTTCTTCCATTACCATAATTCACTGGAGCAAAACCCGTGACTTTCTTCAGTTTATGGATTTATGCTTCCATACATATCTACAACAACCCATTTATACTTAAATACTAACCCTTGCACATAGTTTAACATTTTCACTCATAATTAAACCTATGCCTTCCCTATTTTACATCTACTCTCAATTCCATTCCTCAAGGCTACTTTTATTCATATATCAATTATGACATCTTTCTACTTTCTCTTGTTTCACAGGTACACATCACATCTATTTTTCTTATATTCATTCCATTTGTGAATTTATTATCTCTACCATTTATTCTTGCGTGACTCTAGGAAGTAATCAAGGAAGATGGCCTTCACTAAGATATGCAGGGAATGTTAACTAAGCAAGAAGGGCTGGAACATTAAATTTAGAAAATTGAGTTGACTTTCAGTAGTGGCTCAAAGAGACTACTTCCATTTCTACAATCAAACTTGTAGACTTATTGTAGTCGGTCTTAATAATAGAGTTTTAGCTTTCATGTGGTTGATTCCCTGATCAGATCTTCTTAGTATTAGAATACAACTTCCATATGCCACATTGCCACCTTTAATGGACTGTGTGGGTGACCTTAGGGAATGAAGGGAAGAGATGCGGCCTAGGAAACAATCAGACAAGAACCCCCAGAGGCTTAATGGTCAGAGAAAAAAACTTAGGAAGCACCGACCATAATGGGTCAAGCAGTTAAAAGTGAATGTGGTAGGTTTATACTTCCCGACTTGCAAGATTCTTTTAAGATAGCCTTACAATAATGTAGAATAAGTTCATTTAATGATGTTTCTTAAAGATCTGAGATCCCTACATGAGTCCATAGATACTGATCTCTGCTATTTATCCATTCTTTGGTCAGTTAAAACTTTTCTGTAATAGTTTTTAGTAAGACAGACAGTAGGTTACCAGATTTAATAGCCTTTCTACCATATGCAGCATTGTCTGCTAAAAGTAAAGAGAATTTTTGCATATTTTGGCCATCCATAATTGAAATTCAGTTTCACTCCAAGCATGCTCATACTATTTGATGTAAGGAGGATCTGTAATCTGTAATCTAAAGACTTGCAAAGTGTTTACCTGCATTGTATTAATATTAAAAAACACTGATACAAAGTATTAGCACTACATATACTAATATGCACTAAAGCTGCATATTAATGGTGATAATATATATACATATATATATATTGAGAAATAACACAGACCATAGAAGATTGACAGGATCTATCTTGATCATTTGAACTTTCAGTACTTCCCATATCTTATCAAGGATATATATTTGGTTCCTTTATGCCTCTATTAATAAATATTTTGTCAAAAATGCGTTAGAAAAAAAAAGTGAATTAATATATCTCATGTTTTTAGTGTCAAAGCAGTACTGACCGCAGATCGATGAATGTATTTGCTCTTCTTTACAGTCCATTTTGGAATGGAAAAAGGGATTTTGAAACAAGCAATAATTATCTTACTGACTTAAAATCACAGAGAATGCAGTAAACATTTTAGGCAATATTCAGTGATGACATAAAAAGAGAGAGAAATTTTGCTGGTGGCATTTCCACCCTATTATTAAATAGCTATGCCAACAAATGAGTTTTATTTTATTTATACTCATTTTTATCTCCCTTCAACATTTTGCACTTATTTTATTTTCTTAACTGCCCTCTTTCAATTAGACATATATAGTGCAGAAAAGAGCAATAAGGATGATAAGGGCTCTGGAAGTTAAACCACATGAGGAACAGTTGTGGGAACTAGGTATGTCTAGTCTAAGAAGGGATGAAATGATAGCAGTCTTCCAACATTTGAGGGGTTGCCAGAGAGAAGCAGGGGTTAACCTATTCTCCAAAGATTATTAAAGAGATCCAATCTAGAATTAAGGAGAAATTTTCTGGCAGTGAAAGCAATTAATTAAGTTTGCCTCCAGAAGCTACGGGTGCTCCAACATTGGAGGTTTTCAAGAAGAGGTTGGACAACCATTTGTCCAAAATGATATAGGTTCTCCTGCTTGAATAAGAGTTATATTAGAAGATCTCCAAGATTCCTTCCAACCCTGTTATTCTGTGTTCTATATATTTATCTGAATACCATATGGAATAAGGTTAGTTTTCTAATAATTGTATTATACCAGATCTGGACTATTTATTTTGAGAGAGCTTGCACAGGATTGAAGTAATGTCCAAATAATTGAGATTCAGATGGTTTAGGTTAAAAAATTATTTGATTGCCTCTGAATCAGATTTACTTTTTGGATTAAATCATCCAATCACTTGTTTCCAAACTAAGCCAATGACTCTGTGGCTGGGTATCTATTTGCAGAAAGGTCCTTTTCTAACTTTAATTTACTTTCCAAATCAGTGTGACTTCCTTAAATTATCTGATTTGGAAATCCAGTATAGTTCAGAAATTCCAATTGAACCAGTGATCCAAACTGATTCAAAGTGAGCTGACATTTGAATTGGTGATATATTAATGTCCACAGGCCACGTTGCTTATCATCTCAGGATACCTTATTTATTTGCATTGAACTTCCAACCTGCTGACCTTCGCTTTTCTTTTTTAAATGCACAATGAATATGCTTCAGAAAGAAGTCTAGAAAGCTTCTTTTATGCCCTAGCTTAATAGTTCCACAATTCTTTCTATTGGCCTTTCCTTTTCATTTGCTCATCTCCTATAATTCTGCCTCTTTCATGTCGCAATTTCTTTCATCAAAATTCCCTTTGGCAAACTTTTATCTCTAATATGCTGTTGTTGCTTCTTCCTGTTTTGCTCTTTCTAAATTTACTGCACACTGCAGTTTTCTTCACCTATCCTTTTTGCATTACAGTCAGGGCTGCAATTAGACAAGTGAGCTACTTACCTTAAGCAGCAGATTCTGACTGAGGATAAAAAGATGCTGAAAAAGAGAATTTTATGTCAGAGTTTACTTGGTACCCTCTAAAATAAACCCATTGCTGGCTTTTGCATTATACTTATTTATAAGTTAAATAAAATTATACACACACACACACACACACACACACACACACACACATACATACATATCTAAAAGTCACAAAGAAGTGAAAGAAAACACTTCTAGAAAGGCATGGGTTATCCTGTAAAAAGTTTGGTCCCTGATACTCATTGATATAATTGTTGTTAGTGGTCGATAGAGATTTTTGGTGGGTACTTATTCATGCATATGATCCATATAACCTGATTCCAGATCTTTAGATCCCCTACTCCCGAATTGCTTCCAAGTCTCGGGCAAAATTGATTGACTATTTTTTCCCCCTTCCTTTCTAAACAGCCTTTGCAGCTGGAGTGTGATCTCTGTGCCATTATTTCAAACTCGGGTCAGATGACAGAACAGAAAGTAGGATCTGAAATTGACCAGGCTTCCTGTATATGGAGAATGAATAATGCTCCCACCAAGGGCTATGAAGAAGATGTTGGGAAAAGGACAACAGTAAGAGTCGTCTCCCATACCAGCGTCCCTCTTTTGCTTAAGAATGCAGACTATTTTTTCAAGGAAACCAATAGTACAATTTACGTCATCTGGGGACCTTTCCGAAATATGAGAAAAGATGGAAGTGGCATTGTATATAATATGCTGAAGAAGACTGTGGACAGTTATCCTGGGGCCAAAATCTATGTGACCACTGAAAAACGGATGAGCTACTGTGATGAGATCTTTAAAAAGGAAACTGGGAAGGATCGGTAAGTCCTGCATTGCAGACCAAAATAATTATTTCACTAATTTAACAAGAAAGTACTGGTTTTTTTAAAAAATCTGTACATGTCACCAATAAATCAATCTCTCAAATTAGTGTTTTAAAAGGATACACTCTTTTGGCTGGTGTTTTTGCCCTTGACTAGAAAAAAGTCCTATCCATTATCTTCTATTCATCATTTTCTTTCTTTTTGGCTAAGATCCTCAAACATACATGTTTATACAAAGGATTTTAATACTGTATGTTTACAACATTCCATTTGTTTAAGGTGCCAATTTCCATGCTTTAAAATTTGTAGGAAGGATAGCTTCATACTCAAGTGTTTAGGTTGGTACTGTCAAATGATATACAGGTACTGTAATTGGCCATATACAGAAAGAAACACAAGAGAAAAATACATTATTAGTGTACTGCTTGTTAGAGGTTTTATGAAGTTTCAAGCCTTTTGGTGTTTTATAAGCATGGGATGATAATGTATCCCAAGGTAGATACTATAGACCAGGAGTGTCAAACTGCCGGCCCAGGGGCTGGATGTGTCACAAGGAAACCGCGCCCACCCCATTTCCAGCAATGGGGGAAAAGGTCCGATATGTCGCGTGACATCGCGGGTTTGACATGTCTGCTATAAACTATTCTTATGTTCTATTTAGCTCCAGATGTTTGTATTAAAGCAGCCTTATAAAATTTGAAGAGCAGAAAATAGATTGAACAATTAGTTGGGCCATTTAAGGATGCACTGTTGTGGTCAGTTACAAAGAGAGAACAGAAAGTGCTCTATAACATCTTAGGCCAATTTTGTGGAACAAACTACACAAGATTCAAAAAATGAAGTAATACAACCCAGGTGGTATTTAAACAAAAAATGATTAAATTTAAATGGCTTAGCCAGAGATTGTTTTTTTTTTTTCTGGTCACGAAGAGAAAGGTGAGGGGGAAAAAAGTGATTTTGAAGCTTTTTCTACAACTTTTTGAATAAATGTTATATGTCTTTGGATGCTCCCAAAGGAATTAAATTTGAAAGGACAAAATGTGCTTAATAAAGCTTTTTTTGTAAAGTATCATTAGTTTACACAGCGCTATACAGAGCGTAAAAGATCACTACACCCTAAGTTGATTGTGTGAAAGTTAATAGTGGGAAATAGCAGGTGAAGAGAAAGGAAATGTAGCTCAGAAAAGACAGGATTTTGAAATAGAACTGACAATAAATTCATACATTCATTGACTGAAAAAAATTTAGGTTTTTTTTTTACAGTATGGATTTGTATGTTGCCTGAATGTTAAGGCAAGAAAAATGTTAAAATGTAGCCCTAATAACAAAAGGAGAGAGTTGTAACTGATATTTTCTTTTTTTTTATTGAAAAATTTTGTAAAAGTTACAATATACATCCCAAAACCCACCCACCCTAAACCCCACCTCTCCATCCCCCACTTCCCAGAGCTGAGTACAGGGTTACAAATATAATAATCATACTCTAACTAACATTAACCAACTATATAAATAACCAAGTCCATAATGCGCTTTAATTCCAATAAACATAATATAAACAAGTTAATATACTAATTATTAAACAATACTATATCCAAATTGTTAAACAATACTAATACTAAAAATAATAATAAAACTAATAGAAATTCTACTATAATAAACTCATAATAATAATAATACTCTAAAATTTACTCATAAACTAAATGGAACTATTTAGTCCCATATTTATTCTGAATATAATCTATCCATCTTCTCCAGACTGAAATGTATCTTTCTTGTGAATGATCCTTCAGATAAGCAGAAATTTTAGCCATTTCTGCTGTAACTGATATTTTCTTATATCATACAAACACTCTAATCCAGTGGTTCTAAACCTGTGGTCTGTGGACCCCTTGGGAGCCACAATGTCATCACCGGGGGTCAAAAACTTGAAGAAATGTTATGATTTAATCTTGAGTTTTGTAGTCCATGACCACTAAAGGGGGTCCACAGTGAAGAAAAGATTGAATGTAGAGATGCATAGAAAAAGTCTTCTATTTTTTATATGTAGCTTTCTATAGAACACAGCAAACTCTGTAAACACTGACTTATACCTGCAGCAAAGATATAGGATTAGTCTTCCATTGTATTATTTCTCAGCACCTCTGAAGCAGACTGATAATAGCACTTAGATTTATATACCATTTCACAGTGCTTTACAGCCCTCTCTAAGTGGGTTTATAGAGTCAGCCTATTGTCCCCAACAATCTGGCTCCTCATTTTACCGACCTCGGAAGGATGGAAGTCAACCTTGAGTTGGTGAGAATCGAACTACTGGCAGTCGACAGAATTAGCCCGCCAATGCTGCATTCCAACCACTGTGCCACCATGCCTCATTTCTATATAAAAGAGTTGCTATATATATAAAACAATTTGCCAAAAACACCTAGTGGAGTTTAGAGTAGAGTAGGACTCCAATGTATGAGTTTTAGATCAAAGTACAAGGCGGTCATGTCTTGTGGGCCATGTTGACTCTTCTGCCATGTTCCATATGTTGCTGTCTCAGTCTTGGCCCCACGGAGACAGCAAAGTCAGGCATAGAAATTTATTCTGTTTGTGAGCCATTTGCTGAACTGTCAAATAGTAACCGAGCTCCATGTGTGAAGAAAATGTACACACATCTTGCCAAACCATTAAACATTTGTTCACTCTTGATTTTTCTCCCTTAGTTCTTGTTTTGTTAGTAAAGCCAGATATTTTTTGCTTCCACAGATAAATAACTTTTCTTCCATTAGGGTGGTATTAAACAATGCTCTGGCTTTGCAGCAAAATTAGGAGGAAGCCAAAAGCTGCTCATAGGACACACAAATGCACAGCTTGTGTTGGAAATGGAAATTTTGGGAGGCTTATTCTTAAAATATTAACTGTGGAAATGTTGTATATGGCTAATGTGTGATCATAGTCTCGCAAAGTAACAAAACTCTAGCTTGTTGAGCCATTATCAGACATTTGATGGTTCTGCAGAGTGATATGATCCTGAAAAATGAAATACTTCTGTCATTACAGTATCTATATTTTTTTGTAAAGTATCACTAGCTTACACAGCACTGTACAGAGCGTAAAAGATCGCTACACCCTAAGTTGATTGTGTGAAAGTTAATAGTGGGAAATAGCAGGAGAAGAGAAAGGAAATGTAGCTCAGGAAAGACAGGATTTTGAAATAGAACTGATAATAAATTCATACATTCATTGATTGAAAAAAAATTCAATCTATATTATATATTTCTTGGAGATAGTTAAGAGGCATGTACTATAGTCTGTACATAGTATAGTCTGTACATTCTGTAATGCAAAATGTAGCAAAATTAAAAATTTACTAATTCTATTTATATATGCTGACAGAAGAGCCCAAACTAGCATTTTTAAGAATCCAATAATAAGAATTTTTGGGGATTGATGGCAAAATATCATCAAAGTTCCTACACTGCCACTCACTTCTCACTACATTCTACGCCACTATGTATTTCTCTATTATTTTTCATTCATTGATGTTGAGATACAATAAATGGGAAGCCTAACAATAATTATTAATTTATTCAGATTATATTTTAACTGGTCATTTTGGTGGGATAAGGTATTCTTTCAGCAATGGATCATAGTTTGGAAAGATTCCCTCCATGTATGCAACTCAAGATTATTTTCTCCATTGCTCTCCCCCCCCCCCCTCTCTCTCTCTCTCTCACACACACACACACACAAAGCTCTTTTACCATTAATTAACTCTCCAGGTTCCCAAATAGCTCTTAACCAAGTAAAAAATAGATTTCATAAACAGGCTGCTAAAATTGTGATTGCTCTCGTTTCCAATATGAACGTGAAGGCAAGTTTATTCTTTTCAGATACTTTTAATTAGTAAGGGTCCTTTAAGTCACAGTATATTCTCCTTTTCTGAATTATTGTTGTGCATAAAAATTATACTGTGGCAGGTAAACTTTCATACTAATGTGTTTTTAGTTTGTACAGTCTTGAAGGTGCTCAAAAACTGACAGCTTCTTCCAGTATTTTGTTAGCATTATTCAGGGCATGATTAAATACACAGGTTGAGATGAAAGGAGAATTTAAGCTATATGTGAAAGGATGCCAGCTAGTAGCAAAATGTGAAAAAAGATTTCTCCCCTTTTTGGAGTGTTTACCTGAATTTTGATGTGCAGTTTTGTTTCCCTGATGTTTAAAAATGTAATAGAAATTCTTACAGCATCATTTAATTAGTAATAGCTAGGGGAAAAAATCTTTGTAGATTGCATTGAAAGAAAAAGAGTTCATTTCAGCTTAGTAAAATGCATGGAGAGAAACTCTAGAGAGCATTTAATTAGCTGGCACCAAAGTTGCTCCATCTTCTGGGATCTCTAAAATTAATGAAGGTTAGAATCAAAGAGATCAATGCACCACGTACTGTAGCCTTATCAGATAATAGTGTAGAAAGGGAGAGTGGTTTAAATGGAAATTCAGCTTGCAACTATTTACAAACAAGCCATTTTCATAGAAATGATGCTAAAAATATCACTAAACAATGCTGCTATCAGTTAGCTTCAACCACAGCCAACCTGAAATTTGTCTTCCTATAATTGTTTATCCTACAGTTTACCGCTTGACTATATAGCCCCTAAAACAAATAGTGTATCCTCTCATGGTTAACACCTTGACTAGTGGGTCTCTATTCTATTCAGCTATTTACATGTTACATATTACAAAATGTGACTGTCACCTGATCTCAGATAGCATTCACACCAATAACTTGACACAACTTCCTAATTTGATGCACTGTGGATGTGTTAACACTTCTTCAACTACCCAATTCCCAACCATATGCTTTAATATAGTTGCAGATATGCTCTATAATGCAGGTTCTGAGTGCAGATCTCTGTATCACAGCAAATACATGTTGCTTTACATAGACTCAGGAATAGTCCTTTTTTCATCTGAAATTTATAACGTAACTTTGAAATGCAGGATTCTTGGAACACTTGAAACAGCTTATTCTGAGCTTGGCATATTCTGAACTCAGAAAATTTTGCATTACTCTGCTTTATTTTATTATTCTATTTTATTATTTTATTTTATGTTTTATTTTATTTTATATTTTACTTTATTATGCCTTTGAGTCAGTATTGACTCCTAAAGACTGCCTGAACAGGTCCTAAAAGTTTTCTTGGCAGGATTTCAGAAATGATTTGTCATTGCCTGCTTGCTAGGACTGAGAGAGACTGACTAACCCCAAATCAACCAGTTGGCTTTATGCCTCAGGTAGGATTAGAACTCATAGACTTAGGCTTTGACCACTATACTAAACTGGCTCTCAATAACTCTGCTAGTAACCTTTCTGTTACAAGTTGAAAATTATGTACAAATAATGCCAGAATATTAATCTAGTGGAAGATCTTTCATATATACAAGAATATATATAATTCCAAGGTGGCTTATGATTTGGTAGATATTTTATGCTTTCATTTCAGTGTTTCAGATGACTTTGGACTAATTGGTTTGATCCAGGCCTTACAGAAGATATCCCAAAGATATAATCAAGTTCTTTAGTTTTGAACATGTTATTTTCTGTTTTTGGATCGAAATTTACAATTTATTCATCCTAAAATGCTTTTTTATGTGAATCTTTTATGTGAAATAGTTTAATCCTATTATCATAAGTTCCAATAGACCAGCTACTCTATCATTTCTGTCCTTTCCATTCATGAACCTCCATTTTAGGATAAGCTTCTGTTTTTCCAGGCGTAGGAATAATATTTCTTTTTGCTAGATTCAGAATATGTCAAGAAGAAATACATTTGCAGGGAAATATTAGTATCCTATAACACATATTCTTTATTCTCTACTTTTGGAAACAAACTTATGGCTATGTTACCTAATTTGAATATTTAGTCTTTTATTTAGCTCCTAAAGCCAAAAAAAAAATGTTTGTGAGTTTTATAGGGTAGTATTCTTACTTGTATCCTTAATAAATGTGCCGGATAGTGTGGCATATTTGGATATGAAAATGTGTTTTATCATGTAAGGTAAATAAATGGGTTTTGATTTTGTTTTGTTTTTTTGCTGTTTATTGACTTCTACGTTAAGTTTCAAGGACCTGGCCTCATGAAACCTGGTTAGTTACTATATATTGGCACAATGGGTTTACTACTGCAACAATTCATATATGGCCATATGACTGAAATAATTCAGCACATAAAACTGTTTAGTTCAAAGTAATCTTTTTTTGAGATTCATTTTCCAATCAGATGTGGGTCTGAGTGCTATTGAGAGTGGATCTGGTATACAGTAGGTGTATCATATTCATCTCACTTTTCAACCTCATTTCTATCTTGCATTTCAGGATGGTAGATCATGATCTTGAGTTCAGGTGCTAACCAGACTCTTATCTACTTAGTTCTGCATGAAGACTACTTTGAAAGTCTTCTGATTGAGCTCTACGTCTGTCTTTTCTGATCCAATGTTTTCCAAAATACAACCCTCAGAATTCCTGGGCAGTATACTTATTATGCTCATTAGAAATTCTATTCGACAATTGTACTGCAACCAACTTGAAACTGCCAAACTGAGGGAAGTCTACCATAACAACCCGCAACTCTCCAAATTTTGTTATGTGTTACATTCCTTCTTTCAAGATAAACTACGTCAACTTTATGCCTCAAAATGTAAAACTATTTCATGAGTTCTTTTCCAGAGATCAGATCAAGTTCCTTAGTAAAGTTGAGCTCAACTCAAGGGTGTTTTGATCTTTTTAATAATAAATCTGTATTTGTATAAATGCTTCTTAGCAGACGTGCATATTAGAAAGAATAATATAGGTTTGGCCATTGGTGTTCAATTTTGAAGAAGTCACCATTTGGAGTGGTAATGTTGAACTTTGTTTCACATCTTCTAGTCTAGATAGACTTTTAATATTCTGAATAAAATTCTCTTTTGAATGGTTTGTATTTTTGTGTGTGAGAACATGTACTTCCTTACATTTATCATTTATTCAAATTCCAGACTTGATGTATCCAGAAACGTTTTAACATTTTCTCAGGATACTTCCTTAATTCTTTTTTTCATCTTCATTAATGGAATAACTAATCGCCCTGTTGGCTCAGATGAATCCTTCATTGATGAGAAAACACAAAAGCACAACAAATTAATGTATTAAATAGATTTTTTTAATTATAAAACACAAACTACATCCTCTAAATAAGCAGTTTAAGTGTTTTAAAGGCTACATAATATGCTAAAATACATCCTCTAAAACTCTGAGATGCTAGCAATATGCCTGATAGTTTTTGGTGGTTTGGGTGTGTTGGGGGGGGGGGAGATTTTCATGTGCACTTGGATGAACAATGGGGAAGAGTTTTGGTGACAGAGAGCTTTCCCAAAGAGGGCTCCAAATTAGAAGACTGCATAGTTTGGAGCTGGATGGGGAGAAAGGGAAGAGGTTCAAAGTAACCATATCCTAGAACAGGTGTGTCCAATCTATGGTCCACAGGCCATATACAGCCCTGAACAGCTAATGAAGAGGTCCCACAAGATGGTAAACTCTTAACATTATCATGTGCTTTATATATATTAACTATATTCTATATTTTACATGCGGCCCAAGACAATTCCTCTTCCCTCACTGAGGCCCAGGCAAGCCAAAAGGTTGCGCACTCATGCTCTAGAACAGGGGTCCCCAACCCACGGTCCATGGACTGGCACCAGTCCGCGGCATGTCAGAAACCGGGCCACACAAACCAGTGAAACCCCATCTGCAGGATGCAGGGAGCATGTGGAACCACGCTTGCTCCAGTCTGCGGAAAACCTCTCTCAACGGAACTGGTCCCTGGTGCCCAAAAATATGGAGATCCCTGCTCTAGAACCTCTCAGGATATACCTAGTAAATGAGAAAGTTGAAGCTTTAGTCCATTTTGGGTAAGCAAATAAAGGATTGAACTTGATTGGATAACATTGTCTCTGAGTTTGAGCCTGATAATCAAGAACTTTCCACTACAAGTCAGGAATTAACTAATAAAGAACTTACTGGTGGTCCTTCTAAAGTTCTAAACTTAATTCTCCTAATCTATTATTAAATGTTTTTATGTTTTTTTATAAAGCCATTCTTAATGAATAAACACGTTCATGTTCATTAGCTGAGAATTCTGATTTCTTTTTTTTTCATTCTAGGAAATGAACATAGTTTGGAGCAACTTTATGAAAATTATGGCTCTTAGTGTGCAAATAATAAAATAGCCAGTTAATTTATATTTGATTTATATTTTTGTAATCAAAATATCTGAGCATATTTGGATTGTATGAGATAAATTCAATACTGTGTTTACTTTTTACCTAGAAGTAAATCCCCTGAACAAAGTACAGTGTGTTTCTGAGTTTAGTTTCGTGGGGTTATATTAATGTTAAGCAATTTACATGTCTTTATTATGTTTTCTTCAATGTTTTATTTAATCAAGATATATCACTTTGGATAAAATCTAAATTTGCATCTGCAAAATTTGACAAGTCCTGTAGAATATTCTATAAGAGAACTGCTTATGAGACTAGGTTATGGGCTATATCCATTCATTTTTACGTACATTTTATAGTTGAAAAATGGCTATGAGGACTTACTCTGTTCAATCCTTAAGTCACTGAGTTACTACATTAAAAAGGCTATTTGCTTCCACTACATTATATTTATATTCAGTAGAATTCCACTTGTGCTAAAAGAAGATAATTAAGCTTTTCCCCAGATCTTGAAACTCAGACTCAAAGGAAGTTTCTCTGGAAAAGCACTTGATATGGCAAGAGACAACAGAGGAAAGTAAATTGAGAAAAAAAAAATCAATGTCGTGTTCTGAAATTTGCCAGATTTAGATCAAATCAATAGGGGTTTTTTTTGCCTGTTGCTTCTTTGTCAATGTTTATATTTTCATGGTTGAGGCACCCATCTCTTTTTAATAGCATAGTGCCAATCAATCAGAAATATAAATTGAACATATTTTCCTCATGGGAAACAGCCAGTTTGGAAATGAAAACAGTCCTGTTGGAGCATTTTAATCAGCATTTTGTTTCTCACATTCGGCCAACCATATCTTACTTTATATTCTCTGATTGTTGTTCCCCGTAAGTGGTATGTAGAGAAACTGGGGCCATATCATCTGGCCTATCACTACTTATCCCTAACTTAAGATAATTTATGAAAAAGGGTAAAATTCTCACTGATCACTGAGGAACTTGTAAGTGGTATGTAGAGAAACTGGGTCCATATCATCTGGCCTATCACTACTTATCCCTAACTTAAGATAATTTATGAAAAAGGGTAAAATTCTCACTGATCACTGAGGAACTTGTTATCTGTCTCCATTGAGAAAATTGTCCACTTATTTGTACTCTGTTTTCAGTTTTTTAAGTATGACTTGGCCAATAACAGCAGAAGAATCTTTGATTAAATTCTCAAAAGCTTGTTGAGAGTCCAAGTATCTGAATTTAGGTGCCTTTGCAGAATCCAAGCTGATTTGTCTTAGCAAGGCTTATTCCTCTCTGCGCTTGGTGATGTTCCTGTGAAGTTGAGCTACAATTTCTGGGATGTCCCCTGTGTTTATGTTAAAAACCTAGTTTAGTGTTGGCTATTTTCTGATCTTCTAGTATAACTGAGGGACAAGTTATATAATTTTATTAGGAGGTCAGCAATTTTGGGTTCTTAAGAAAATCTCAGACAGATGCCACCAGGACCAGTTCTTTGCTCCTGTGTGATCTTTCAAGTTCTTCTCTTGCAACTTTAATTGACTTTAATTGTCCCACTTGTCTCCTTGAGAAAATCAGTACAGGCTTAAGTATTTGTACTTTGTTTCCTGCAATAATTCAATAATATGAAGAATTCACTCGGTTTCTGTATCTCCTATTCCTCTTTAGCATTCCTTTCATACTTTTCCCCATCTAAAGGCCCAATGCTTTTCTTGCCCATTTGAATAAACTTAAATTTTCTTAATGGTGGTTTGTTTCATCATTGCATTTCTTTATACACTCATTTTTATTCTATCAGTCATGTACATCAGATTGGATGCCAATAAAGGGAAAATTAAGGAGATTTAAAATTTAGAGTATGAGAAATGCTTACTAACTTGGATACCTGATGTATCTAGAGCAAAGCTAAGCTACTTGGCTTATTGATGCAGTCATCTGCAAGAATTGTGCATCTTCCTTCAAATAACATTCCCTTTATGTACCACCACCCACCGAGAAAATTCACTTGCTGCTACAGCAATACCTAAACTTTGAATATGTATGGAAATTAGAATGTTTCCATGTTAATTTTTTTTCTGGTAGAACATACCAGAAAGCAGACTCTTTGAGAATATTTTTCACAATAAACTGAACCATGAATGCTTCCTAGTTCTCTTTCTCTTATTTGTCAAAAATAAATATGCCTGTTGTTTTCTTCAACAGTATTGGTGACTAGTATGGGAGAAAAGTACCATTATTGACATAAATGGTTTTTCACCTTCATCATGGTTTATTTGTTTTTTCAAACAGCATACTATTTTTATTGATTATCAAAATACTTTTTTTCTTTTATAAAAACACAAGTGTATCTACTTAATCTGCAGTGTCTCTGTTGTAGTACAAATAATGGCAATTTTGGGAAGCATTTGACAATAGTGCACATATTAAGAGGTAGTTTCTCTGTGGTCACAAATAAGGAAACTTAAACACTATATTACTGAAAAAACAACTCCCCCCCCCCAAAAGTAGCTATGTAAGTTAACACAACAGCAACATACCTTGTTTAACCAAGAGAAAATTCGCGGACTGTGAAGAACAGTGATTCAGATGAGTCAATTCTTACTGAAGGAACTTAAAGGTAGCCTTGAAATTATGTCCATTTCAAATATTTATTTAACAGCAAATATGAAACCAAGAAGAATATCTGCTAGCACTATAGAGATTCAGTGTCATGCTTTTATCTTTTGTTCAGTGCTGTGAATTTTTATATTTTGTTTGAATTTTATTTATGTATGAGATAAATTCTTGGCATTTTTGCCACTGAAAACTACATCCAGGGATTTCATGTACCAAGAAACATTTTACATCAGAAACTGAAAAGCTTAGTGACACAAACATCGATGGCAAAATATAAATGACTAAATAACTGTAAGGTTCTATTTTTTTTGCAAAGGGTAAAGCACCTGAATAAGTCCATCAAAGTCACTCTTTGAAGATACTTTCCAGATTACATAATGCTGGTAGATCCAGATTTCACGTTGAAATAAAGATAAAAGGCCTCTTTTCTGATTCAGATGATGGGAGCTGAGGAAAATCTTCATTAATTTTGTTATCACAACTAGTAGCTATGCAATTGCACATTAAAATGGCTTTGGGGTATTATTTTAATGTAAAAACCAGAAATTATACTTGTAATTGTGTTAGATTCAATAGGATAAAACGTTCATTCAAAAGATGCCCCTGAACTTCTATGTGATCTGAAATGATAAAAGATTGATGTGCTATTGGGAAGAATTGCGGCGATCAAAATGAATGTTTTGCCAAAGTTTCTTTTTTTATTTCAAATGATACCTATTTTAAAGAATGAGGTTAATTTAAATGAATGGCAGAAAGGTATTAACAAATTTATCTGGGCAGGGAAAAAACCAAGAGTAAAACTTAAAATTATACAGGATATTCATGAGAGAGGTGGACTCAAGGTACCAAATTTGAAATTGTATTATGATGCTGTGGTTTTAACATTAATAAGTGATTGGGTTAATTTAACAAATGTAGAAATACTCCTCTTAGAGGGTTGGGATTTACTTTTTGGATGGCATGCCTATTTAATTTTTAATAAAAAGGTTGATAGGGTCTTTAAATCTCATATTATAAGGATTTCTTTACTTCGGGTTTGGAGGAAATATTATAGAAGCGATTTTAAAATTCCACTATGGGCTATACCAGGGCATGCGATAGAAGGGATAAGGAGAGGAGTCAAGATGGATAATGTTTCTTATGCACAACTACTTAGATGGGATGGTAAAAATTGGCAATTAAAATCTTCGGAAGATTTAATACAAGAAAATATTATTTATTCATGGTTTCATTATAGACAAATAGTGGAGAGGTGGAAGATAGATCGTAATGTGGGTTTGCTTAGAGAAGATGAGAATTTATTAAAACAAATAAAAGATCAAAGACGAACCCATATTAAGAGAATTTATGGGGTGTTAGTAGAATTGGATTCAGAAGCAGAATTAGTTAAAGAATGTATGGTCAAATGGGCACAAAATTTTGATGAACCGGTTCTATTAGATACCTGGGAAATTATTTGGGTGAGGAATGTTAAATTTACACAAGCCCAAAATTTAAGGGAAAATTTTTACAAAATGTTTTATAGATGGCACCTTGATCCACAAAAAATGTCTCGTATGTATCCTGACTTACAGCCTAAATGTTGGAGATGTGGATGTTTGGATGCTACTTATTATCATATCTGGTGGTCATGCAAAAATATAAAAGCTTTTTGGATTAAGATATGGTGGAATATTCAAAGAATTTTTAGAAGAAGGGTAAAATTTACCCCACAACTGTTTTTGTTAGGCATTGTTTCTGATTGTGATACTAAAGAGACTATATTGATGTTAAATTTAATCACAGCAGCAAGATTGTTAGTAGGGCAATGTTGGAAGAAGGAATCTTTGCCTACCTTGCAAGAGTGGTTTTTTAAAGTTTCTTATTTGGCGGAAATAGGAAAGATTTCGGCTTTCTTGAAAGACCAATCGCAGGAGAAGTATTTTGCGGTATGGAAAAAATGGATAGACTTTATACAATATAATTTGGATATAAAAAAATATTATTTAGCTTTTCAATAGCTTATACTTAAAATTTAAGATATTTTATAGACTTTTTCCCTTTTTCTTTCTTCCTATTTTCTCGTATTTCCTTGTATTTTTGTTTTTTTATACATATATTATTGTTAACTAGTTTACAATTTGTTTAATTAATGTATTTAGATTTGTTTATGGTTTATATTTGTTTTAAGACTTTTTGAACAAATATTAATTAAGCCTATATTCAGCTCTGGGAAGGTTGGGGGAGGGCATGGGAGGGTTGGGGGGGGCTCAGGGAAGGGAACCATATTGTTTTGTAAAATTTAAAAATTTTCAATAAAAAAAAAGAT
Organism: Crotalus tigris; assembly: GCF_016545835.1. Lineage (NCBI taxonomy): Eukaryota > Metazoa > Chordata > Lepidosauria > Squamata > Viperidae > Crotalus > Crotalus tigris. The sequence goes on from NW_024100527.1 coordinate 1,688,719, forward strand.
TGATGTGTTATTGAATCCTACAAGTCACAGGACACTTAAAAATACTATATTATTGTAAAATTAAAGTTGGATGGACAATATTAGCTATATTGTCCATCCAACTTTAATTTACATATTCCTGTATAACCATATTCTGCACAGTTTCATGAGATACTATATTAATAATGCTTATTTTTCTCAGTATTACTGAAATCTAACCATTCTATTATGCTTATTTAAATAAAGGTCTTATCAGCTTTGAGACAAAATAAAATTATTAATGTTTTAGAAGAAATTACAGAACAACCTCTACTACCTCATAATTGATACACATACAGGAACAATTAGTAATGTTCTTCCTTCTAATTTTTAGGGAATTGTTCCGCTTAAAAATCTCTACAGATTTTACTTCACCAGTCATTGCCAACTATAGGGGGTGTCGCTGTCCAAAGACATTTTTGCAGTCATTTGGCCAGCATGATGTGACAGAGTGCTATTACCTTCCCACCAAAGTGGTACCTATTTATCTAGTCTTACTTATTTATTTACTCCATCTATTTTTTTATTTGCATGTATTCAAACTGCTAGGTTGGCAGAACCTGGGAGAAGATGGGAACTCATCCCATCGTGTAGCACTCAGTTCTCGAATCGAGGCTACTGGCTTTCCGACTGACAAGCCCAGAGTCTTAACCACTGCCCCACCCTCTAAACTTGGGGAAACTATATTAAATCAAGCTCACATTCAAATGGAAGTTACTAGTCATATATCTGCCTAATTTAATTCTCCATTCTCCAGTTTGCTCTCAAATAATATTTGCTGAGTTACACAACATAGCTTAGCTTGTGAATTCAGATCACTTTCTCTGACCAGTTTTATTGACACACACAACATGACCATAGTAATAATAACAAAGCTTTAAGAATTTGGCCTCTGTGGGCAGGTAGATTATTAGAGGAGGCAGTAGAAATAATTGCTCACTAATGTGAAGAAGTAAAAATATGTACTGTATTATATTGCTTATAATGTAAAATTAAAATAACAATTATATGATAATGAAAGTACACAATATGCTTAAGTTTATCTTTATATAAATTAATAGCTCATGAAGACTACAAAGATTACATCTAATTAAACTGAATACCATTATCACTGAAAGGTGAGTTTTAGCACAGCATTTGTAAGAACCATGGCTACCTACTGTTTAGAAATGTGACCATTTTATAATTCACCAGGACTAATTCTTTTGTTCTAAATGAATTGGAAATGCATTCACTCGGGACACATCTGTTAAGTGGGCTTACAAGTATGTTGAGTACATGGGAAAATGAAAAATAAGAAATTATACTACTATGATTATTACAGTATATCCACAAAAATGAGAAATCTTCAGGTTATGTTGGCCTTCAACAGAATATACATAATATACTCATGAGAAACAACTGAAATGGAACAAAATCCATATTAGGAACTCAGTCTTGATGAAGGTTGTAAGATACAACTAAAGGAAGATGAAGATGGAACTAAAGGACCAGGAAGTAAAGAGTTAAAATGGGTAAGCAGGTTATAATTTTTCATTATCTTAAAGAGGTTTTTTTAAAAAAAATAAAATAAAATAAAACATGGACTGAAATATTAATAACTAATATGTCAGAATTAGGATACAGATTTTAATGGTTAAATTTTTGAAGATGATGAGAAAAACATTTTAAAAACTTTAAAAAACTTTTACCTCACACTGGCATAGTAGAGTTAAAAGACACAGAAGATAACAAAATTGAGATTACCAAAATGGGAGTACAAAAGACAAATCGAGAAAAGTATCTGGACATACAACAGCTGAGACAAGAAAATCTGGACGATGCCTCTTTATGGAATTTACACAGGCTGGTGAAAGCTTTGAAGACGCCTTTTAAATGCCAAAGAGTGATAAAAGATCAAATCCTGCATTGCTGGAGAAATGATTTAAAGGTCAAGACTGTGTGGAGCAAAAAAAAAAAAAAAAATGGGAATCTAAAGTTGGACCATTTCACCAGGTATAAACTATTTGTTTGATATTTCTGGTAACTCCTAATGGATTTTTTGCTAAACCAGGAAGGAAAAGATGATGGTTTCTAGACTGTAAATAGATAAAACTTTTATCTATAATCTTAAAAGAGGATGAAAAATTAATATAATAACTAATGCTTGCTTTGATAAGCGATTGGAAGCACGTTTTTATTATTATGCTCTTGCTTTTTTCTACTTTTTTCTTTTTATTTCTTTTTTCTGCATCTTCTGGGTATTCGGATTTCTCTTTTTCTTCTAGTTTAGTTTGTATCAGTTTTTACTATATTACAAACATCAGTAAAATTATTAATAAAAAAGGAGAGAAATAAAAATAGGACTCTAGAATTTCTCACACTTGATAGTCTGGGGGACTATCAACATAGGAATGCAATTCCCAGCAGTGACAGCATCTCTATAGCCTAGTTGGAAGGTTATCAGCGTGAGTATGATCAAAGTCCTCTGATATACCTCTCTTATGCCCAGTGGAATCACTTTCAAAATATAGAGAATAAATAGGAAAGCTGTGTGCTGTCTGTTCTAATTTCAGATGCAGAGTGCCTAGAAGGCATGCATTCATTTTCATTCTTATATCACTATTACTGGTTATATAGGTTTTATTTAATCGATTGGGCAAAACATGTTACATCTACGAACAATTAGTGGACAGTACATATCAGAATCAATAACTGATTTTTAAATTAATCAGTTAATCAGGTGTGTTCTCCATAGTTGTCAGAGGGAAAAAAGCAAATTTCCACGGAATGTTTATAATTGTCACATGCAATAGCTACTGATACTTTTAAAAAATTAAAACAACATGGATAACTAGATTTGTGACAAACCTGTTCTGTTGATGTTGCAATAAAGGAGACTGTTGGAACTCGTTCTTTCGTCGCCAATGTTCTGTTTCAAGGAAAAGAGGCATTGAAATGAAGCAACGAGTTCCAACAGTCTCCTTTATTGCAACACCAACAGAACAGGTTTTAAAATGGTGCGGCCCCCTTTTATAACCCCCCTGCACAATACCTTGCTGGCCAATCCTTGCAAAGGCTGGAAGCAGCCTTTCTTATCCCAGGCATCCACATGGTCTGCCCGGGCTAATTGCTGCAGCTTGTGCCTGCCAGCCCAGGACATAACAGATATCATACAGTTTGATTGATTGATTTGCATCCCACCATTATTATTTTTACAAATAACTCAAGGGGGCGAACGTATTCAATATGTCTTCCTCCTCCTCGTCCCCCTCCTCCTATTTTCCCCACAACAACCCTGTAACGCGGGTTGGGCAGAGAAAAAGTGATTGGCCCAAAGTCACAGAGATGGCTTTCATGGCTAAGTTAAGACTTGAACTCATAACCTCCCACTTTCTAGCCTGGTACCTTAGCCACCAGACCAAACTGGCTCTCTTTTGGTTTTGAAAGGGAAACAGTACTTACAGCTATTTTTTTAAAACAACTAGAATAAAAATGTGCATTTTTTTTTCTTTTAGCAATCTATAGCAATGTATTCTTACTATCAACACTGACTTGCTGAGTTCAGGGAGAGTTACTTCCAGAGATTATGCATATTAAAGCAAGATTAATTCAGGAAATTTAGCTGAACAAGCTAGAAGTATGGTAATACTAAGCCATATTGGTGAATTATAACAGTGTCTCAAACCAAAAGCAATCCATATACATTATGTATATTCATGAAAGCACCCCATGGTTCAGTCAAGGTTTGCTTACTCACAGTTTGTTAACTATTGGTGGCTTTACACAGCACAATGTTATAAACCAGGATTTATTTACTATGGTGGAAGGATTGACAGAATGTGTCCCAAACCCAGCATACCTTACTTATTATAACTCTGTTTGGTATAAACTGGATTCATGAGACAACAGGCATGAATCATCACATTGCACTATCCTTTTCTAGTGCTTTAGAGGTCATACTGAAGATTATTAAACTCTAAGCACATGTAATAAATTTTGCCTAAAACCAATGGGAAAAACTTTTTATTTTATCCGTTATAGGATTTATTTAAAATATTATATATAGTTTGCCGTCAGCTTTTGCTCCATTATGATATTTATTCAGAATATTATATATAGTTTGCCCACTATCTTTTCTTTTCCTTTAGCTGTGTTCAGTTTTGTGAACTAGGAAACTACACAGAGGAAGTCAAAAAAGTCAAAATGGTGACTGCAAGGAAACCTCAACTCTTTCTTTTAACGTGTTGCATGATGCATGTAAAAAGGGGTTGGATTTTAATCCTACAATTGCAGCCCTCATCTCTTCTTCTTTTTTACTTCCACTGCAGTGCTCCTATCTAGTACTAATTATTCAATTAAAAATTATTTCTATTGTACCCTTCCCATGCTGCTTCTCTGCTTTTAAAAAGAATCTGAATTAAAATTTAAATAAAACCATGCTGCAGGTAAGTAATCTTGAAACGGTTTCCTTTTAAAATCATATTATTAAGAGTAACTACATCAATTTTTGGAAAGCTTCCTTATAAAACTTTAAAACTTTAGTAACAGTCAATGGATAGTTTTAATTACACATAAATTTAAATAGCATTATGGATCCAAATGAACTATTTTTCTTCCTCTGTGGGATAGATCACAACTGCATTTATCCCAGTAAATGGTTGATTGTGCAATCAAGAGCATTATCTGTATATCTGCATTAAATTGTAAAAAGAAAATGCATTTACTTTTTTTTTAATCTAAAATCACTGGGCTGCATAAAGGATGCTGCATATTAAAGAGCCTTCCCTGCAGAGTGGAGGTTACTACTACCTGCTTTGGCAGAGTTTACTATTTGTTGGAAAATAAGAGAGCCTAGCAAAGCTGATTGTACAAGGACATTCATCTCTGTTGGATTTTTCTCCAACATGGCTCTGTCCAGATGTCCCAAACCCCAACTCCTAGAAGTCCCAGCCAGCCAGGTGATTATGGAAGTTTTAATCTTTATTTGGAGGATGTCAGATTGGGAAAGCTACATTAATGAAAACTGATTGACATATTTGGAAGGACAGCCTCTGCAAAGGATTCCATTTCTCACACCACTGTTTTATCTGAGCAAATTATCTCTAAAACGGTTTCACCCATATCTCTTAAATTGTTTTCTTTTTAAACAAGATCCCTCGATTTTAAGAAAGGACAGTTGAAAAAAGATGTCTGTTGAGATAATCACAAAGGTAAGGTAAACTATCCATTCTCTGTCCCTATTAGTTCTCTGTCTTGCTTATCATCTGCAGAAGAATTATGAGTACATATATCTGATGTTTGGATGTCCATGCATGTGCACAGATACTGTACTTCTTTTTCCCACTCCTCTGTTGAAGTACAGACAGTTAAACATTTTAGACACTTTCATTTTTGTTTCCTTCCAGCTAGATCAGTGGTTCTCAACCTGTGGGTCGGCACCCCATTTGGGGTCGAATGACCATTTCATGGGGGTCGCCAAACAATGCAGTCCGACATTTTTTTTCCCCTTTTCCTTAGCTGTGCTTCTCCCTTTTATTCTATTGGCTTTTGAAAGCCAATAGAATAGACTCTCTTGAATAAAGTCTAATTCTATTGGCTTTCAAAAGCCAATAGGAATTGTCCAGTCTGTCTCTGCCCTGCTGAGCCCGCCAAAAGTCCCATTCTGCAAATGGTGCTGCACTAGTTGAGTAGTCCTCGACTTATGACCGGTTGAGTAGTCCTTGACTTACGACCGGTTGGGGGTTGCAGCATTAAAAAGGTTGAGAACCACTGAGCTAGATAATTCTGACGCCTTATTGAATACTCATAGTGCCGTTGTTTCATACAAGGTCAATTCTAAATTAAAGCTTTCTCATTCGCGGATGACAAAGTTTTCATGAAATTATCCAATTGTTCTTCATCAAAAATTGATTTTGGATGCCCAGGTCTCACCTTTGGGCCGGAATGCTTTATTCAGCTGAGATACTATGTCAACCATTTCAGTTTGACCAAAACGACACATGGCTTATTTGAATCACTCCTAAATTATTGCAATATAATCAAGTTAGGGCTGCTTTTCAAGAATTCAGGACTATAATTAATCCAGAATGCAATATCCCTTTATTAACAATGGCTATGTAGGAAGTTTATACATCCTTTGTTGAAGAGGCTGTAAATATAATATGAACCTATAATGCTAACTATTAAACCCTGAATGATTTAAGAATAAGATGCCTGAAAGTTTGCTGAAGCTTTTCAATTGTTCTGTTTTTGAGTCCCAGCTACCATAGAGATTATATTTAAAAAAGAACTACAGATAGTCCTTGATTTACAAGTCCAATTGGGACCAGAATTTTGCTTGTTGAGCAAGGCAGTTGTTAAATAAATTGCATCGAATTTTATGATTTTTTTTGCCATGCTTATTAAATGAGCAAGTAACTTTATAACTTTGCCATTTTAACTTTGAATGGTCACTAAATGAACGGTTGCAAGTCGAGGACTTTTTGTTCTTCATTCTTAAAATTTAGGATAATTTTTTAAGGAAAGCACTTAGCGTGAAATTTTAAATTGCTTTTGCAGCCTGTTGCCTACTCTCCAGCGTACACATCTTGATTTATTTTGAATTATTTCCACCCCATAGGAAATAATTTATTTTAAATTATTTTTCTCATAGGAAAAATAAAATTTAAAAATCTATAACTTGACTATTTAAAACAACCTTTCATTTTACAGTACATGTTTTAAGCACACCAAGAAGCAGAAATATAAAGAAAAATGAAAAAGAAGTTTATATTTGGAGAGGAAAAGAAACAGAAGCAGAAATGTTTGTTGTAATATACCATCCATGGTAGTACAATAACAGAAGAGATACTGCCTAATTGTTGTGAGTCGTAGTTTAGCAATCTCTTGCTTAGCTTATAAGAACATGTCAATGAGAGGATACACTATTCTAAGCCAATTGGCAGTACATAACTATTAATATACATTAAAATATATGTGTAAGATATGCAAATAAAGTGCAAGTTTCAATTTTCACAAGACAAAAATATCTTAAATATGTAACTCTAAATATACATAATCTACAAAAAAAACCCAGTCAAAAATATGAATTTCTTGGACTACTAGAGAAAATAAGAGAAAGTTTGAAACGCATTTGGTGATCATTTTCATAATTAGCAAATAATATTTGGGGTTTGAATCATGACCTCACTTTTCTCCCCATGCAATTCAGAGAGGCTAGTCTAAGTGCATTCTTGTAACAACAAACCTTTGTTTAATTACAACCATGAGATTATATATATATAATGTACTGCCTCTGTACCTTACATCCAGAAGGCAGTGAAGAGAATTAAGATGGTATAAAATAATTCATTTTGTTTAATATAATAAGCATAACAATAGAGAATGTGTGGACCATAAAATAGACAAAGTAATAGAAAATGTGGAAGCTAAAGTAAAGATAGTACCAATAGTAATAGGTGCCTTAGGTGCTATCCCAAAACATCTGGAGCACCACTTGAACACATCAGCATTTGCAAGATCCACCTTCAGTCAATTGCAAAAGGCAGCTTTACTTGGAACAGCTTAACATTCTGTGATGATACCGTTAGCACTATGAAATATCCCAGGTCCTTGTGAAGGATTTGCCAGGTGGATAAATACCAAATCCAGACCAAACATATGGCTGAAAAATTGGAGAATAATTGTAGAAAAGAAATTGAAAGATTATGGCATAAGCCAGCTGTAGTGATCCCAGTGGTTATCAGAAATACCATACCAAAAAAACCCCAAAAAACTCTTGGATGGCATTTAGAAAATATGTGCATTGACAAAATTTCCATTTGTCAATTACAAAAAGCAATACTGCTTGAATCTGCACATATATACTATGTGATATATAACACAGCCTAGATGTGTACTGAAGGCCAATACTAACTAAAGGACTGGCAGCTGTGATTTCACATTAGTGCACATACAATAATAATTAGCATGTAGGATAGTACTTGTATTACCTTAGAGACTGGGATATACTGCTTGTGACCAGTTGTAAATCTCTTAATATAGAGTCTTTCCTGTTGAATCCCAAAGTTCCATTCTCACAATCAGATGCCTCTGATAAGCATAGGTCATTCTATGAACATTTCCTTTCATTAAACTTGATTCCTGGTGAGTATTCTTGGCAGCAATATGGAAATGTTTTGCCAATGACTTTTCCAGGAATTTTTTTCTTTGCAGTTTAGTCTTCAGCTCTGGGATTTTCATGTGGACTCCCATCCAAGAATTTCACGAATGTGGTTGTAAAAGCAGCTTCTTTATGTGGTGTAAACCTCTAAATGGGGCTTCAGAGTTGATATCTAGGTCATCTACATTTTTTGTAAAGAAGGGAGATTGATATCTTTTATCAATTTACTTACTGACGTCTCATTTCTATGTTCATACCCAAAAGATGTTCTCAGAGCCGCTTGCTGTGGCCACTAATAAGATAGTCCCAGCCTCAAGCATCTCATCCTAAATATGTCTCTCCTCTGGTTTTCTCTTTTGTGTCAGTAGAGTACCATGCCATAACATTGGTCTAGATGTTAGATGGTCTCTGTAAAAATAGAATGTTTCCAAGGCAACTATTCACACTTCCAGCCTATGTTTAATGTACTGAATATGGAACGTGCTGCATGTGTATTGTCTAGCCCAGATTCTGCTAAGGAGAATTATAAAAAATAGTTGGGCTTTGTCTCTGGAGCAGCCTACAAAGTTCAAGGCCTGTCTGTTTAAGTGTTTTGTTCATAATCCTCAGTGTCATATATTCAAAAGTAATTTTCAATTCAGAATGATGCAGTGGGGAGGAGGGAAAATGTGAGGACAGTTTTGTTATTAACATTGACATCCCATGCTTCCAGATGCAAATCTTATCAGGAAGATGAATGGGACAGCCTATCTTCCTCTAACAGAGAAAGGAAGCTCTACTACTTAGCTAGCTTGACAAACTTTAGATTGACATATCACTGAGAAAGCTGCATTAACTGTAGCAGTATTAGATCTAAGGATTGACTCAAGGACCTAAAGATTTGTATACCTTGACCTCTGCAAAGATTTTCTAAAAAGCTATTGCCTATAGGACTGAAGCTTTGTTATGTCAGTGTGGTTGCCGTATCTGCAGCAAGACAGGGGCATCAAGACAAAGGGAAATCAAGCCTCTATCTAAACATTAAAATGCTGTTATCGATATGGATCTTCAGTGCTTTCATCTTTCAAGTTCTCAGAAATAAGTAATAATTTATGGCTTATGTAGAAACAATAACATAATAACTGACCACAAGTTAAATCCCGTAGCAATACTGTAATATATTTCTTACTGGTATGTCATTATAAGAAGTTTTTCAACTGAAAGCTATCATCCATTTTTTCCCCCGACATAAGGAATTTATATAGACTAAACTACGATATTCCTTTATAGGGTGGATAAATTTTCAGTAGTGATGGATTAAATCCATCAGATAACTCAATCTGAATTTGAGCTGAATTCTTTTATGAAAAAAGGCTCCAAAGTGAAATGAATATTTTAGGGTAATTTTTATGGATGTAGGTATTTTATAGATCATTTCCCATTGGAAAGCATTACAATATTTACTCAATATATGCTCTGTGGACATTTCTGAATCCTATACATGGATAATTGAGAAATCCATTAATATGCAGGTAGTCCATCAATTTATAAACTAAATAAATACAGGTAGTCCTTGAGCTATGACTACAAGAGTTGAGCCAACATTTTCATGGCTAAGCAAGTCGGTTGTTAAGTGAGGTTTTCCCGATTTTACAATCTTTTGCCACAGTTGTTAAGTAAATCATTTCAGTTATTAAGTGAGTCATGTGGTTGCTAAGCAAATCTGGATTCCCCCCCCCCTTGACTTTGCTTGTTAAAAGCTGTCTGAGAAAGTTATAAATGGTGATCACATGACCCCAGGACAGTGTAACTGTCACAAACACATGCCAGTTGCTAAGGGCCCACATTTTGATCACATGACCATGTGGATGCTACAATAGTCGTGGGTGTAAAAAAATGGTCACAAGTCATTTTTTTTCAGTGTCATTGTAACATCTAATGTTCACCAAGCAAATTGTTGCACCATCTGTAATTGAAAAACCATTTTGGAATCTGAAATTATATTTTGGATTACAATACTTAAATTTCATGGGAAAGAGATTTTGTGTCAGATTTTAAGGGATCAAAAAAAGCAATATCTGAAATATCCAGTCATTGATTTTCACCAAACCTAGGAAATGTTGCTTTTTTCAGTTCAGCTAAACTCAAACTTGTTGTTAAAGTTTACACTTCAGAAAGCCATTCTGTCTATTACTGAAGGAGTATTACATACTGAGAAAAAGAATTGAGCTTTATTTATTTTTTTCCTTTAAGACAGATCAAATACAAAATTGCCAGGCTTCACTTTCACTTCTCTTAAATAGACATTTCTCCTCTGTATTCTTCCATATCTCTCTGATTCCATTTTGAAAACAGTGCCAAAGGCAATGATAAACCGTGACATGATTTTTTGGGGTATTCTATGGTGTCCTAGCAGTAGGTTCTTTGATGTACCTATCATATAAGAAATAAAACAACCTGTTTTTGCCACAACTCAGTGGTGGAACATAGGGAAGGAACAAATACTACAGGGATGTTCTTTTATATCACCACATGATTCTTACCTTACCTTATCTTTCATTTCTTTTTCTCTTTATATATTATCATCACACAGGCCTAGACTTAATATCTAGCAAATTAAAGTTGTGATTTTTCCCCTTTTTACTGCCAGACATATTTATATTATTTCTCATTTCAACTATGATTATGATACCCCTGCCAATTCCGCTGTCAACATTCTGAAAAAGTCTACACAAGAAGTCTACACATTTTTAGTCATAAGTTTCCAAGTCTTCCATATGATTTGAAATTTTAATTTAGAACAATGTATTTAGATAACATTAAGATTTTTTTCCAAAATGCATAGAAGACAGGGATGGACTGGGTAAGAGTAAACTCATGCAAACCTTCAATAAAATGGGAGGTAAAAATAATAGGAACAAAACAAATTTCTCTAAACAGTTATTAAAATAATTACAAAGCATATCAATTATCACTAGGTCGAAGATAATCATTTTAACTCAAAAGGCAAGCCAAAAAAAATATGTTTAAATCAGCTTCCTAAGTTTTGATTAATATAGACCCCATGTTTGGCCTTTCTCCAGTATAAAATTATATTGATATTGGAAAAGAAGATTCGTAGTGAAGAATGCACTCTACATATTCCAATCCAGATAATTATACGTATAGTATATAAGAATTGCACCCAGATTAACCTGTAGGTATAGGGTTAATTCAGATGCAGTTCTTTACACAATTTACTTGGTTTTGTTATACATTTCTGTAATATCTAATACTATAGGAAATAAAAAATTTGAAATGATCTAGCAAGCCATCAAGTTTACTCTTTCAAATGACATTCTTTACATATCTCTGTTGAAACACAGTCTAGATCAGTGGTTCTCAACCTGTGGGTCGGGACCCCATTTGGGGTCGAATGACCGTTTCACGGGGGTCGCCAAACAATGCAGTCCGCCATTTTTTCCCCCTTTTCCTTAGCTGTGCTATTCCTTTTTATTCTATTGGCTTTTGAAAGCCAATAGAATAGACTCTCTTGAATAGAGTCTAATTCTATTGGCTTTCAAAAGCCAATAGGAATTGTCCAGGCTGTCTCTGCTCTGCTGAGCCCACCAAAAGTCCCATTCTGCAAAGAGTGCTGCACCAGTTGAGTAGTCCTCGACTTACGACCGGTTGAGTAGTCCTCGACTTACGACTGGTTGGGGGTCGCGGCATTAAAAAGGTTGAGAACCACTGGTCTAGATTGCAGTTGTCCAAATACGCAGTCCAAATATCTGAAGAAGAAGTAGTATCACATGACATAAGCACAAGCACATTAGGAATATAAATCTTTATACAATCCAACTTTCACATTTTAAATGCACTTGACTGGTGAAGGGAGAAGTATAAAATGAAATATAGGCAACAGAAAGTAAACCTGAATGTTGGCTATTATGGGAAAATGAACAAAGTTCACAGGTGTTCTTGATGGGCACATATACCCAACCACTGGTATAAAGAATTTGTTTTAGGTTCTAAAGATGTAGATTATATGTGTGTATTTTTAAATATGTCCATGTATTTGTGTGTGTATGTGTATATACATATAGAAATGGGCAGTGGTGGGATTCAAATATGTGAATAAATGGTTCTCTGTGTGAACGCCACAAGTCCATTCTGGGCCTGGGCAACAAAAAATTATCTATTTGTTCTGCCAAACTGGTGCAAACTGTCGAATCCTACCACTGGATATGGGACAAAAAAAGCATTTCTGTGATTCATGAAAACATTCAGAAAATACAGGTAGTCCTTGATCTACAACCTACCATAATTGGACCGGAATTCCAGTTGCTAAGCTATGTAGTTGTTAAGTGAGTTTTACCAGTTATGTCATTGAGTGAATCCTGCTTCCCCAATTCACTTTGTTTCAAAAGTTGACAGGGAAGGTCATTAATTGTGATGACCTAATCATATGTTACTTTAATTGATGTAAATGAGAGCCAGTTGCCAAGCACCCAAATTGTGATCAAGTGATTGTGGGAGTGTTGTGACTATTGTGACTTTGAAAATAGGTCATCAGTTATTTTTTTCCCCAAGGCCATTGGAACTTTGAATCTATATTAAACGAACTGTCCTAAACTGAGGACGACCTATAATGACAAATATTTCAAATCCAAAGATGATATAAGATGCTTACATCAATTTTATGGTAAATGCTGGTGCAGCGTATTACAACAAATCATGCTAACTATAGTGGCTTCATTTAGAGTAAAAATGTAGCACAATATCCAAAACCCATATTATTGTCATAGGTTGGGCATCTTTGACATGGACTATTAGCATACAATGTATTAAAGCCATTGAGACCCAGAGCTTCTTCTGTGGGATTGAAATTAAGTACAGTTTAGCAACTTGGGCAATATACCGTATATGCCAGCGTATTAGGCGACCCGACGTATAAGATGACCCCCGTCTTTATAGCTGGGCCGCATTCCTAGAACATCATCTTATACGCCGGAAACTACCAGTATTTCCGGCGTATAAGACGACTCGGCGCATAAGACAACCCCCGTCTTTGGCGCCGATTTCAGCGCTCGCGGAAGTCGTCTTATACGCCTGCATTTACGGGTATTTATCATTCCAAATATAGAGTATAGATACCTATGTAAACTTCTGCACACGAAGGGAGAAACTGTCAACAACAACAACAACAAAATACCCCATGCCAATAAAGTTAATCCAGTTTCACTGTGCAGATCCTCAGATAGTTATAACACCTAATTTTATATATTACTTCATAAAGGTTGAGCGACGGTTACAGCAAAGCTTGCAAAACCAATACATCTGGATAATGTTAACTCAACATGAATAGCTAAAAAGGTTTCTACTTTATCGCTGGCCTGCTTCTCACAGTGTTCAACCACTTGCCTTTGGGAAATTTGTAAGTGGAAATTGAATATTATGCAAGAGTGGCAGGTCTCATGAGACATGGTATTTCCAATCATGCTGAGAACTGAGAGATTCCAGGCAAAGTTGGTATTATGTTGTCAACCTTTCATTTTGGGTCTATGGCATAAAGAAGGGCTGTGCTTTTCTATTTCAGTTTAGTGTGCTAGTTGATTCCCACTCTGAGAAACATTCTGCACCTATAGATATGTAGACAGGATATTGGGCCATCAGAAATTACAGTCTTTATTCATTTTAAAGTGAAAATTAGAGTTAAATTTTCTGTCTGCATAACCATACTTTTATGCATGTAGGGCAGATTATCACCACTTGTGGAGAAACTATCCTATCCTATCCAATTTCTGTCACTAAATGAAAAATTTGTTAAGTGAGTTTTGCCCCGTTTTATAACCTTTCTTGCCACTTTTGTTAAGTGAACCCATGCAGTTCTTAAGGTAGTAACATGGTTGTTAAGTGAATCTGGCTTCTCCATTGACTTTGCTTGCCAGAAGGTTGCAAAATACGATCACCTGTTCCCAGAATACTGCAGTTGTCATGAGTCAGTTGCTAAGCGTCTGAATTTTGATCACATAACCATGAAAATACTGCAATGGTTGTTAAGTGTAAAAAACATTCATAAGTTACTTTTTTCAGAGCCGGTGTAACTTCGAGTGGTCGATAAACAAACTATTGTAAGTTGAGGACAACCTATAACTCATGTCACATTGTACAAGTTTTATTGGCGGAAGCAGCAAATTTTGCTAACCTGAACCTTAATAAGCGACAGTATTATGCAGTCCTCTATTGCCCTTTTCTGAGAAAAAGCAGTCCTTTATCAAAATATCTCCTTTCTGAGATGTTTCAGTCTCTTTCCCTTAAGTCCAAAGGACAAAGGTTTGGTCCCTTGGTCTTTAGTTTGAGTTTGAGTGTAAGTTGACCAAATCAATTTCAAGCATTGTTAAATTTCAGCTTCATAACTAATTAACAGCCACATTCTAATAGAGAAATGGAAAAGTGCTGTTTTGCTTTTTGTTCTGCTTTAGCTCGATATCATTTTGGTCTTTGGCTGTAGTCCAAAGAAATTAAATTAAATTGTTTTTAATTTAAATTGGAAATTAAATTAAAGAAATTAAATGTAATTGTTTTTTAATTTAAATAATACATAGCATCTGCATGCTGTGGCCAAGTATTTGGATTGTTATAGCTTCACTTTTATCTTTTGTCAATATGAATAGGATGCTTCTGGTTCCCACATAGATTGAATGTTTATGTAGGAACAGGAAAAAAAATACAATTAAGCATTGCTTTCATTGTTTTGAAGACCACCTGTCTTTCAGCAATTCTACTCCAGAAATTAGCATCTCCAGAAACTGGTTTAATGCCTGCATTTATTTTAAGCAATCAATGTTTCTATACTTTTTTGTATAACTTTATTTGAATAATATTGTATAATCATATCTTCCCAGAGCACTATCTGAGTTTTGGAAGAGAAGGCAAGGAATTGATTTATTCAAGTACTGTAATTTGGGAACACTTACTACTTTAGTGCAGTGGTGGCGAACCTATGGCACGCATGCTAGAGGCAGCACTCAGAGTCCTCTCTGTGGGCATGCGTGCCATGCCCAAGAGATGGCAACCATCCCTCTTCAACCAGCCGCCCACTAACTCACCGAGGTCCCACATGGCTGGATGCATTCCAGCACCCATGCGCTTGCTGGCTTCTGTGTGCAGGGGCTGATGGTGTCAATCAGCAGCCACCCCGGCCCTTGCCTCACTTTGCCCTGTGACAATGGCATCCCCTCCCTGCCTCACCTTGCCTCACCTCTCCCCGCAAGACGAGCCTCCTGCCCACTGCCCCACCTGCCAGAGACCCCCCTGGATCTCCCCCAGCCCTGCCCGGCCCCCACAGGCATCCCTCCCCATGAGCAACATTGAGATGATCACGCCCACCTTGACCACACCCACCCAATCTGCCATGACCACCACAGCCATGCCCATCCAGTGGGACACATCCACCTGGCACCCGGCGATAAATAAGTGGGTTTTGAGTTGCAGTTTGGGCACTTGATCTCTAAAAAGTTCGCCATCACTGCTTTAGTGGATTATATGTATGAGTACTGAGTTTGCTTGAGTTGTCTTCTAAATATATTCAAAATTAATTGCAGTTACAAAGAAGTTCTGGGAGTTGATAACAAAAGCTCAGTTTTAAGTATGTTAAGTATTTTTATGTTTTTATGTTAAGTTTGTTTGATACCATACATTTAGTTTTATAAAACTAAGGATGAAATGTGACCAGTATAGTTGAATATAGTACATTGCTGTATCTAGGATCACATCTCAAAAAGGCAAATAGCTATGCTATGTAATCTTATAATATATTTTTATAATCTTTATCTAAAAAAACTCAAGCAGATTCATTTTTGCATTTAATCATCCTTATGTAAGATGGTAAGCCTAACTAATTATCTTGTTATCCATTAGAGCTTTTCAGTGGAAGAAGAGGTAATTTCAAAATGGAAGAGGTAATTGTGTGTGTATGTATTTTGTGTGTGGGTGTGTGATGCAATCATCCATCCATAATTCCTTAAAGGGCCTGTCTCTTTTCCTAGGAGTCAACATTTTAAAGAAGCATTGATTGATAGGTATAACATTCATCTCCAGCAATGCCCTGAATCAAACATTTCCCTTTTAAATCTGGACCTCTGTGCAACTCTTGCGTTTAAGACTACACAAACCTATCTAGGCCTAAATTCCATTGGTTTAATCATACCTGTTGGGAAATTGCCAGCTAGGCTGGAAGGGGAATGTCAAGCATGGGCTTAGTTTACAGTTCTTGCTCAGCTGCAAAAGGCATAAGCTGGATCCATAAAGTCTTATCCTGTTGTTTCCAGAGGAAGGTAACCAGTCAGGGGATGTTCTTATAATTTAGGTAGGAACAATAAAGTTGCTTACTTTAGCTATTTACGAGTGGCTCTGCTTGCTTGGGCCTGACATACCTTACTTCTAAGTTAACATATGAACTATTTATTATATCATATAGCTGAGTACTACTGAATGTCAACTGGGATACTTTGTTGAGTCTCCTGGCTATCAAGTGACCAGTGTTACACTTCTAAAAATAAACAGAATGATAATTATAACCATATGGAAATATAGATGTCTTCCACTATTTGCCAAGTTGAGGTACAGTATTTCAATATATAAATCACAGGATGATGGATTAGTAATACTAACATACTATCTTGCCATTGAGTAGTGGCTTTTTTGCTGATGCCCCTTATGTTTAAATTTTATAAAATCAATGCCTTTGACTTTTCTCTAGATCGGGGTCCTCAAACTCTGCTCTTTTATGACTCATGGACTTCAACTCCCAGAATTCCTCAGCCAGGCACGCTGGCTGAGGAATTCTAGGAGTTGAAGTCCACGAGTCATAAAAGGGCTGAGTTTGAAGACCCTTGCTCTAGATCGCTGTATGTCTCTTCTCACTCATAATAGCTTTAGCAATTGCTAGCAATCGTAACTGAACTGATTATATACAGGAAACTCATGGTAAATTTTATCACAAATATTATTGAAAGGATCCTGAATTGAATAGTTTATGTGTGGTTGCTATATCTTTTCATAATGTATCCGAAGTAGAATAATTTGACTTTTGACTATTTGTGAACTCTGGCTGAAATGGAAAGTTTACCAGCCCCAAAAATATTTTCCTTATAATGCAACTGAGACAAATTACTTTCTATACCAGCACTGTAATGGAACGGACATATGGGCGCCTTCATGATATATCACTAATCACAGCATCATTGATATGAGGTCATTCATGACCTTCTACATAGTGCTGTCAATTTTTCTATGCTGCCACAATGAAGTACAAGGAACTGTTATTTATGGTAACTTTTCCTCTGCCACCCAGTAGGATTTGGTAATCAATATGTAAAGACTTACCAAAAAAAACCCCACGCATATATTTTACAACTGTACGTCTGAAAAAATGAAGAGACTAACCGTACTGTCACAGTCAGGTTTCCACTGATAAAATGTTACATTTAAAATTAAAATGAAGAAAATAATCCCGAAAGCAAAGCTGTAGGATGGGTGTTTGAGCCACTCATTTGTGTTAAAAGCTGAAGGGAGGTAGAAAGAATTGGGGCAGTTTGTTTTTCGTTATAGCAAGTATTAACATTCAGGCAGCTGACTAAAATAGATTTGCATAAGACTTGCTATTTTGATTTATTTGGAATTCTATCTTATAGAGAAAAATCAGAATTTTGAGGTATATCTGGAAGTCATCTTAGGGAAAAGCAAGATTACAATAGTTACTGGTGATTTTGATTAGGTGCCATTCTTACGTATAGCTCATTTTGTATTATCTCCATTCTTTTCAAACAACAAACTGAATAACGCAAAAAATATTAAATGCAAAACCTACATAAAGGCAACATTATAGCTTTACATTTTTAACTGCCTATAAATAAAGATAACTAAAGCTTTATTCAGTACATTGTATGCAATATAATTGGCAATATCCATTGGCCACACTTCCTGGGGCATAAGTGGTCTGAAACATCTAATCTCTGTCAGTTTGTGTACCCTTGAAATAATTGATTATGCCATCAGCTTTCTGAAATTAAAGGTCACATTACCAAATGAATAAAAGTTATTCACCTATCAGATATAGAAGTAGTTATGCATGGAAAACAAATATAATGCCTACAGATGGAGAAAATTATGAACAGCCAAATAAAAAGATAGATTTGTGTTGTCAGCAAGCTTAAATGGGTGAGAAGAACAGTGATTAGCAACTTCTTTTTGCTATCTTTTTATTGAAGATTTTTGAGATTTGCATGGAAATTCTCATGCATTAAACTACAGGTAGTCCTTGTTTAATAATCATGGACCTTTTGTTCTTTCCTTTAAAATCTTTTCAACTCATTTTGCTGGCTTCTTCCTATGCTTTCAAATTGTCAGAATCCTCCCAAATCATGATATTGTTCTCAGACATGTTCACTATCCCCACTATCAAACCCTCCACAAAGCCAGGAAATGTATCCTAATCTCCTGCTTCTGTTGATGCAGCCAGGACAGTATTTGCTTTTTTTTAAAAATTGCATGATATTATTGGTTCATATTCAGCCTGTGATCCACCAAGGCAACCAACTCCTTCTTTTCATGTACTGAACCCCAGCTGAGTTTCCCTCTCTCCTATATTCATGTGTTTGATTTTTCTTACCCAAATATAAGACCTTGGTTTTGTCCCTTCACTTCCTGGCTTCTTCCTGTGCTTTCAAGTTGTCAGAATCCTCCTGAATCATGATATTATCCTCAGAGATGTTCATTATTTCCACTATCTACCTAACTTGGTTTCACCTATACATTTGTTGATATCGTCTAGTCTCTCCTAAATCATTTATAAACATTTGTTTGCAAATATGACTCTTTCATTTATGAAGTGAGAGGGATTGAAGTCAGAAGCACTGACTTTTTCTATCGTGACAGCTATACTCTGGAATCTACAAGTAGTGGCCAAAATGGTGGAAACCTTTTGGGAAAAGTGTACAATAGAAATACCACCTTTGGTTAAGTTTCCACCCATTTTTCTTCTAATTTCTTTATAACTGTAGCCTTGTTCACCTAATAATACTATTTTACATCGCTTTCTGGGCAACTAGTCAACTCTTTGCACCATTACTTTAATTTTATTACATTTTACAAGCTCACTAAATGAAAGAACACAAAAAAGCCCAACCAACTTGATAGCGATCACATAAAACACTGACAAATGTCCTCCTCTCAGCTTCAGTACATGACATCAATAACTGAATCCTACTGTGATCTGATTGGCTCATTGCCAAAACAAGATGACACCTGATTGGCTCTCTAAACACTCATGCTCATTGGCTACAATCAGATGAAGGAAAGCTACCTGATATCAACCTAAGCAAGTTGTGCTTCCTTTTTCTGGTTATTTGGCTATAACTTTTCATAGAGTACAGTACAGATAATTGAACAAACTTTGTTGCATTACATTCTTGATTAAATTATCTTTCCATTGATATATAATTTTATGGTACTACTCCCCCCCAAAAGTGATGTTATTAGCTATCAAACCTCAAAAATACACTTTTTCCAAAAGGTTTCCACAATTTTGACCACTGCTGTAGCCTGACCTTCAGATGATTTTTTCCAAAGGTAGTGAAAATTATACTTCATAGGGAGTGACTGTGTGCCATCTCAAATATGAGATAAATATGATAAATATAGTTTTATATATGTTTGTATTTTGAGTTTTGTTTCATATTTTTTTACTCTGGGTTTTAGCCACATTTTTATGTGGCTACAAAAAAGCCACAAGTCTTAACAGATTTATTAGCATACAAATTCAATACGTAAAAAATAGAAACCACAAAAATGAACTGCCTGCTTACAGTAATCTGGGGCTATTCACAAAGAGGCTGCTACTCTTTTTAAACCATTTCTAGAATCAATGTATGCCACTAGTAATTCTACTGGAACTTTTAAGTTAATGTATCTTATTTATTTAAAGCATTTACACAGCCGCCCATCTTTTAATCAGCTCTGAGCAGCTCCCCAATCAAAGACCAAAAGGCGCATACAATCACATTAAAACTATAAGCCCAAATTTATTAAAATGTTAAAAACAACTAAAACCTGGAAAAAAAATCTTGCTGTGGAAGGAGAAACTCTAAAACTATCAAGGTCACCATTTTTTTTCCTCTAAAGTGGTCTGGCAACTGCCCAGCTTAGCCACATAGACAACTGCAAAGAAAGGAGGCGGAATTTACAATTCCTTAGAAGCAACCTAGAACTAAGCAGAAATTTCCTGACAGTAAGAACAATTAATCAGTAGAACAACTTGCTTCCAGAAGTTGTGAATGCTTCACCATTGGAAGCTTTTAAGAAGAGACTAGACAGCCATTTGTCTGAAATGACATAGGGCTTCCTGCCTGAGCAGGAGGTTTGAAATAAAAGACCTCCAAGGCCCCTTCCAACTCTGCATTCTATTCCATTCCATTCCATTCCATTCTATTCTATTCTAGGTTGGCTTAAAAAGGGTTAAAAAGAATGAAGTATAAAAGAAGCCAGAAGAGGTAGGCAGAAGAAGGGATTTCTTCTACATTTGGCAGGAGTTGCTACTGGAAAAAGAAGCAACTTGACAAGGCCCGAAGCAGAGGAGGCATGGCTAGGAGGACCAAAAACCAGAAGTTCTATGGCTAGGGAGAAAATCCAGGAAGATGTCAAGAAGATGGCAGAGCAAACTCCATGTGGTTCAGGTACTGGATAACTGGTCAGAAGAATAAGAAGGGGAGAAGCAGATAGCATCCCTAAGCTTGTAGAAAAGGTAGCATGGGAGAAGGAAACAACAGGTTGTACTATAAGCAAATATTGTACTATAAAACAAATATTAAATGGTGCTAGTTAAGTTCAGAGTAATAAGATATTGGAATACATAATTATACTAAGTCATAATATATAGTTTTGGATCATTTCCCTCAACAAAGAAATAAACCAGTGAAATGTTTTTGACTCATTTAATTGGATTCACTTTATCTAGTTTTGGACTTGGAGAACAGATCATGTTTTAGATCATATTTAGCAGAAATATTGAACATTCAGAGAGAGTTTCACAAACCTTTAAATACCACGGTACTAGGTAGGTGAATAGATATACACATATCTTCTTGTACAAACAGACAGCACTATCTACATTCACTAGCTGGGTATGTAGGTCTGGCTTCTTTTCTATCCCGTCTCCAGCCTCTATTGGTAGATCTTGCTAATACAGCCCCTTGAATGAAATCAGTATCCAGCAAATATCCAGGTGTCATATTCAGTCTTCTTCTTTCTCTTAGATAAATGAAAGAAAGCAGTTGGTTGAGGGACGTCTTTGCACATAATAGCTTCTCACTGTGTCTGTTAAAAGGCTGCAGTTCAGGAGGTTCATCAAGAGTAGTTCCATTTTACATCAAAAATATATTTTTTATTGAGGAAGACAGGAAGGAAACAATTCACCTTGCGAATACAGCATCCCCCCCATCTCTCTGATGCTTTTAATTAATGCATTAACTAGTATACTTTGCAATCAATTCCAGTGAGATTGATGCAGCTTCTATTAATGGCACCATTCACGCGAAGCATGTCAGATGTCATAGGCTCTGTCTCTTTATGCCTGGGTTTCCATCAAGATCTTCCCTTAATGGTAGGAATATGTTATCATTTCAATCAGGGAAGTGGTGCTGCACAATATGTTTTATATCTTGCCCGCCCTAGTTAAAAGACAAATGTTGTCTATGATGTTTCCCAGGGCTTCTTCTTCTTGGTTCAATAAATGGCAAAGTAGCCCATTTTCAATGGTTTTCTGCTGCTATACTGCAAGAGGTATAATTAAGTTGTGTCCCAGTAGTGAAGGTTTCTAAATGATGATGAGCCAAAACTAATTGTATTGATTTGTTTATTACTGGCTTAGGAAGCTCATCAAACAAATGGACTGAAACTATTTCCATATTCTTATCTGTTTGCTAAACGAGAAACAAATAACACTTCCATATGTCTGTTGCGTAGTGTCACTGCACTAATACTAATACTGATGAGAGACTCTGGCAAAAGAAGCAAGAAGAAGAAGAAGCACACTGCATTGCTGACATTTTGGAATGCACAACATTTTCAGCAGGCTGGAAAAGCACAGATATCAAATAATTCTAAAAGATTTGACATTCTAAACATTGCTGGGTGTGTCAAACAAAGCCAGCTTGTGGAATGGTTGAGGGATAAATAATCAGTCCTGCTTTGATACCATTTGAAAGTAATTATGAATGATTTTATTTTCCACAGCGAGGAGTAAATCTAGAGTCACCACAGTTACAAGAGATCCATGGATCGGGATAACCACGATATCCAGTGAGAACAACCATATTCTAAATTCAACTGTGCTCTTCCAGACGCTTTTGCATTGATAGAGATACCTTGAAGGTGTTGTGTGACTTTATCTGTCCATTGGTAGTGCACTTAAATGCTGCATAAGACTTTATTCCTGACATGCCAGAAACAATCTTAGGAGAATACCATGTACCTTGAATAGTTTGCTTTGTATACTACAGTAGGCTACGTGGGTTAATGGTGGGGCTGTACATTTGGGGTTTAAGATTAGATGCAGTTGACATGTGAAGGTAGAAAAAAAATGTTTTTATCAACCGTAACATGTATCTGTCTGCTAGTGTCAAAATGTGCATTTAGTTGCACCCACTCCTGCCCTTTCTTCAGGTATGTGCTCTATCAGCCACATCCTATATCATGATAAATGGGATCAATATCATCACTATATTAATTCTTCACTACAATGTGAAGAAACAGCCTCTGATGGCCTCATGCAGAAGTTCTCTTAATGTCTAATGGAAATGTCAATAGCATTTTCAAACTGAAGGTTGCATCTGAGGTCAACAATGGATCCTTTGTGCGCTGCTTTTGATCATTCCTGAGACACTGGTGACATTATTTCACAACTAACGAAGAATGGTGCTATGATTTACAGTAGTAGAATGGAAATGCTCTGTGCAGTAAAGAATTACATCCCATTTAAGAGGGCAGCAGATGGGATAAGCCACTATCTCAAAGCCATTTCATGATAATAAATAGCATCTATATAACAAGTAGATGTATTGTTCAAATGTTAATGAACTGGAGTTTCAAACATCCCTCAACACTTGTTTTCCTGGAGAAGGGCACAAGAGACTTGCAATTGGAGGACTACAGCTGGAATGTCAAGAGACAACAGCTGGAGTGCCACAGATCCATCTTGGCTATATTCAAAGACATTATTTGTTTTACTTAGCTTACAACCTGCTTTTTTTTTACAGCAGCTGTAGATAGTTTATAGAGAAATTTCCCCTTTATTTTATTCCAACAATAGTAACCTGTGAGATAGCTTTGGCTGAGAGACTTCAAACCACCCAGTGACCTTCCCGTGGCTAAGAATAGACTTGGAGTCTCCAGCAGTTTAACACCCTCTCCATACTGGCAGAATCCCACAATATAGGCAATAAAATCTAACTTAAAAATATATCCCAGTGATCTGGGACAGATTCCACTAAACTCAGTGGATTCGATTGCCAATGCCGAATGAGCCAAATGTTTTAGCTATCCCATAGTCTATACAGTTTGATTACCTTTTAAAATATATCGTTAACTTTCTCGTGTTAACTGAGTTTAGCATTCTGCATCTACTATGCACAATGTTTGGTTTTTGGTTTTTGTTTTTTTGGCACCGTGAGCAGGTTTTGCTCCCAAGAGACTTCTATAAATCTGGAGGCTGAATTATTCTTGCATCTCTTGAGAAGTGAATCTTGCCAGTTTGGCAAAGCTTTGTTCCAGCTGCAACACTACTATTACGTTGTGAGACTGTGGAATAGTTAATAACTTTCTAGACATGGATCTAAAGATACAAAGAATTATATAGCACAGTTATTAATCTTTCACCCTTCCATGTGGCTTTAAAAACATAACTTCTTTAAAAGCCTTATAGTACATGCAGAACAAACATGGTTGGAGCAAAAGCCTACATTTTAGTGCACTGCAAAGTTCCAGATGCCATTACTGGTCTGAGAGGATGGAATGAAGAATAATCACTTTAACTTCTGAGAGAGTTGTATAAGTTCCCAAATGTATGGTTTTAAAAACTATTATTAAGAAATAGTAAAAAAGCAAACAAAAAAACAACTAAACATTTTAGTAGCTTTTCTGCACTGCAAGAACATCTATTGAGTTGTACTATTTCTAGAACCAATTTCTTTGCCATGCTGAATCCCAAGGTCTTTTAACTGAAAATCAGGCAGTAATTGAAGTGCTTTTGCTGGAAATGCTTTGGTTAATCTTAATTTAGACACTTGGCTGGTACATTTTTAACCCCAGTTTATACAATATCAGTTGGCATGGCTCTTTGACTTTCTTATACACAGAAAGATGAGAAAAAGAGGCAGAAATCACTGTTTCCCATAAACTACTTCATGTATTCCGGAATATGTGCGGGGGCTTTGCGTACCTTCAGTTTGAAGCACAAACTGAAGACTAGAGGAACCATCTTAAGTTTGAGATTCATCCCCAACAGTAGAAGTAGCACTATCTTCAACAGTGAAGAGACACCGGGCAGAAAATATCCTGCAGCCAAGAAAGCTCCACATACATTTGCACTACTCAGGTGACCCTGAAGACACAGGTAAACCTCCAAATGGCCCCAACAACTCTCTAAAACAGGGGTGTCAAACTTGCTGCATCATATGATATGTCATAATGTATTGTGACTTTTTTCTCTTTGCCGGAGCTGGGGTGGGCATGACTTCCGTGTGACGCAACTTGCCCATGGGCTGGCAGAATGCAAAAGACCAGCTGTCTGTAAGCAGTATAAATCCTTCCACTCCCCACCATCTAGTCAAAGTTGAAGAAGCTTCTTGGATGAGAAGCGAAACTTCTTCAAAGAAAAACGAAAAAGTCCAGTTACCGCCTGAAAAAGCACCTTTGAGACCCTGGTCTAAAGGGAACTGTAATCACAGAATATTAATACAAAGCAGGATTTCTGGTCACTCAAGTAAGTTTTATTATGTTCAGGCAAAGGCAGACACAGCTCCCCTTATTATTCCACTGATCAAAGTGAGATAGGAGATTAGTAGAAGGAAGGCTGGTGCCCACACAAGAAGTTTGGACAAGGGGAGTATACATTATTTTTTTCCTTATAGCTTAGCCAATATGTTTCATATCAAGCAACATACAGACATTCCAATTTATGTAGAACCAGGTGATAGTGAAAAACTTTGCTGGCTACAAAACCATTTCAGAAGAGGTAATCCTTATTTAACAACCATAAATGGAACCAGCAACTTTGTCTTTAAGCAAAGTGGTTGCTAAGAGAAACACAATTGAGCTCCTAAGCTTATCTCAGCTTTGCTTTGCTTTACAGACCTGCAGAGGTCATAAATGTGAAGATTGGTCATAAAAGTTACTTTATCGCCATCACCATAACTTCAAACAGTCATTATAACAAGGAGTATTCACAAGGACTTTTCTGTGGACCTTCCCCCAATCTGATGTCTATCAAATATTTTATAAATATAATTAAGAATTCCTAGTTCTCAGCCCACAAAACAGTTGATAAATTGTTACTGGCCAAAATATTCTCTGTACTAGAAATGCGAATCATTTGGGAAAAGCATCTGTATGTGCTGTTGACCGATCATGTTTTCACTAAGAATTCCTGAAATTGATGCAAGTAACAGAACAAGAAATGAATGCATCATTTTCCAGAACCCTAATTGTTAATTATAATTTTGTAATTATTCTTCACATTTATTGGAAGTAAATCCTAGGAATTCAGTAAGCCTTAATTTTGAGTATTCCTTCATAGGTTTCCATTCTTAATTTTTTATTATTCCTTTGCTCTTTTGAAAACTGTTCAGTTGTCTTAGCTAGTGGGGGTTTATTTTATATGTATGTATGTATGCATATAAAATACATATACATCTCCATATACATATATACAATACTTTTTTTGTTTGTTTGTTTGCCTTCAGAGAGAATGAAAGGAGCAGTTTTCATTTCTCAAAAATAAAAATCCCTGTCTGAAGTGGACATTCGGGGGGGGGGGGGAGAGACTACTGTATTTCTGAATTTCTGTCAATTTCCTGACCAATATTTTCAATAAGCTACCACCACGTTGGGAAGAGTGGAGGGGAACATCCCGAAAACTTGGCTGTATTAGTTATTGGAGGGTGATTTCAGTGCAACCCCAGACACTGTATCTTTAGTATTTGACAGTATTTGTTGCCCGATATATCCAGACAATTTTAAGAGAGAGGAAGATAATAAAATTTTGTGATGAAAATAATATCCGTAAAAATAACATGAGGAACATTTCAAATCCTCATTTTATTAAAAACAAAAATAGAAGACTTAATGAAAATTATTTCCAGGATGACATATATCTGCTAAAAGCCATTAATATCATTTGTGGTAGACCTTAGCTTTGCTGCTTGGACATGCCTTCGTAGCCTTTTCTTTCCTTTCCAAAACCTCTTGGCTCTAGGATTAAAACAATTCTGCAAACTTCAGGCCTCTCTGTACGGTTTATTCAGCAATATTAACCCTCATTCTTTTTGGTGAACCTAAGATAACACAACTGTAGAGTTATACTGGATCTCAGAGTCAGTTGCCTGGGAATAGTCAAGTACGCTTTTGATAAATAGTTGCAGAGCAACAGGTCAATAACCAATTAAAGAGAACTATAGAAGAAAAGCTGCTGATCTAGAAAAGGAAGAAATTTATACTCATTAACTTATTTTTTGTAAAACCACAGAGACATGACCCCTCAAAAAAACCTAGGGGAAGAAAAACTTGATGTCTAGATAAAGTGTAAATAGTCCTGGAGGAGCAAGCTCTCGTTAAGCATAGAAAAGTCAGTAAAATAAATTTTTAGTATTAGAAATTGCTTAGCTTCATGCCAAATTCTTGGAAGGTCAATAGATCTGAAAATGAAAACATAATGCAAATCGAATTGGGAATTCACCTGTTGCCTGGGATGTGGGCAAGTAGAAAAATAATACTTTTGTCTGAAAGCTGAAAAACTAACATTAATATAAAGTCGATTGATGCAATTGTGGATAGTGCCAGAAATTATTTCAGGACATGTATTCTAATCATTCTCCAATGGACCTTGCACCTCTGGGAAAAGCACTGGAATGATGGATTTTAATCATTCTCACATTCCTTAAGACTTACAGGGAAAAAGTAAAATTATAAAGAAAATTTTCCTATTGTTGACCACTATTGCTATCCCTTTATATTTTGCTAAATGTAAGATGGAATAACTCTGGCTATGATATCATAATTTGCAGATATATGCAGCAATTACAGGTGATTCAAAATCAGTACATGTAGTCAAGTCCAGAAGATGGGATGAAGCTAGAACTATTTTGAAACATTTTTCTGACTATTCACAGGATATTTCATCTACGAATAGGACAGTTATAGCACCTTGAGCTTCTGTTTGCAAATGATAATAGTTGCCCAAAGATGCCCACATTTTAGACAGACTTACTTAGAAAAAAATTATCATAATTGCTGGAATTGTGTGTGTCTACTTTAATGAAAAAAAGAGTAGGGGTGACATGATAGCAGTGTTCCAATATCTCAGGGGTTGCCACAAAGAAGAGGAAGTCAACCTGTTCTCCAAAGCACCTGAAGGCAGGACAAGAAGCAATGTATGGAAACTAGTCAAGGAGAAAAGCAACCTAGAACCAAGGAGAAATTTCCTGAAAGTTAGAAAAAATTAATCAATGGAACGACTTGCCTCCAGAAATTGTGGATGCTCCAAAACTGGAAGAAGAGATTGGAAAACCATTTGTCTGAAATGATCTAGGTTTCCTGCTTGAGCATGGGGTTGGACTAGAAGACCTCCAAGATCTTCCAACTCTGTTATTCTGTTATGGAAAAAAGTGTTACACTGGATTTATAAATGATACCAGTTGATGTCTTAATAACTAAAATGGACACACAAATAATAAAACAGAAAAGTGACTTGGACAACTTTCTTATCTTGAACTTACAAAAGAGATGTATTAGACTTATGAAGGACTCCCTGTCAGGTGTGAACAATCAGATCCACCCTTGTAGACTTCAAACAGATTACTTTATTGTTCTATGGCCATTTCACAAGAATCTCCCCCAGACTGGTAGCTTTCACCCAGGAAATACTAGATAAGTCTCGGAAGTATTTGGGAAGACGGGATCAGACTTTGCCCTCTAGATTAATTTGCCACTTGAGCTCTCCTTCCAACTTAGTCAGTTGCTCTCCAACAGTTGCTGAGAAAAGACAGAGAAAATGAAATGATATCAGCTTTTGGGAAACTATTTAATAGAAAAAAATCCACATTTTAAAAGTAAAAAGAAAAAAAATATAAAATAGGCTTATTTGATCAAGATTAAAACATGTTTTTCTAGTTCCTCTTACTGGTTTTCTTAGCTATAACAGAATAACGAAGCTTTAACAATTGATTATAGATAAAATATGGGAAGAATTTTTGTTCTGTTTTTAGAGTAATAAGCTATGTTGTAAAAGTATAGGAAAGGCTTACAAAGTTGGTTTATTTGACTAAGAATAAAATGTTTTTGGTATGTGTTTCTAATGGGAAACAAAATGATAAAATATCAACTTGTGAGACACTATTTGAAGGGATTAGTATATTGTTTCTGGTAGTTATTAAGGGACTTTTCTTTACAGGTATAAATAACAAATTTTTAAAGATTGTTTAAGAGATGATATGGGAAGTTTTTTTCTGTTATATTTTTAGAGAAAGTGGTAGATTACTGTATTAAATGTAAAAATATAAAATTGATTTATTTGTTAACTCTTTGATAGATGATACATACATAGATGATAGATAGACAGACAGACAGGTAGATGATATATTGTTATTTCTGGTAATATTTTTCTCAGCCTTTTTCTCTTCTTTTATACATTTTTTGTAGTCTGTATTAGTTTTTATCTTTGTATTTTTAAATATTCATGGAAAATTATTTTTAAAAAGAGATTCCCATAGTTGCCAGATTAAAAATGAGCTATGTAAGTATTTTTCAGGTTCTAGTAACTCCAACATCTAAAGCTATTTTTTTAGGATGGCATAAAGGAAGAAACATAGAGGCTTAATAATTGTAACAAGAATGAAATGCAACCATAATATATAGTACAGTATTATTAAAGTGCTAAGAGCAGGCTTCCCAGCTTGAAACCCTCCAGATATTTTATAATTACAATAATCAGATGTCACAGTATGGTAGCTGTGGATTTTGGAAACGATGCCTCCAAGATACATGGAGAAAACAGATTGGGCATCTGTGCATGAGGTTGATGGACGATCCTAGGATGGATCAATAAAAAATATAACAAATGTAGCAAAAATTTAAAAGAAGGTGGACATACTCTTCTCCTCCTGCTTAAAAATCTCAATCATTTTCCCAAATGGCATTCAAGAAAACATCAAGAGAAAAAGAAGCATCAAAAAAAAAAAAAGCATCCTGTGGAAGAATCTGGTCTTTGTTCAAGTAAATGAGTTGTAAATGTTGCCAGTATGGAATAGTTTATATGCGGTAGCATCTTGCAGCAGCTTTGCTACCTTGCGATAAATGCAGCCTCAAGCAACAGTTTCCACTTGTGTGTATTTGCCTCTAACATGAGGAAGAAATCCAGGCAGACTTAGAATAGTGTTTATCAAAGAGAAACAGCTCTTAATTTGTAACTGCCACTCACAGTGTTCTGATTCCCCTTTATGACTTTCTTTAATAACAGAGACCAAAACACCCATCAATAAAAGGACACACTGTATTTATTTCACTACCAAAGTACTGCACTACTACAATAGCAAACCTAAAGAGGAATTGGGACAGAAGCCCCTTTTATGGATTTATGCAAATCAAAGTATATGTGTAAAGGTCAGAGACAGAGAAATTATGAAGATGGGACTACAGAGACAATGGTATTATTAAGAATACAGAGACTATGTTAGAACAGTGGTCAATATTTGGTGGGTAATTTCTAAGTGTTATGAAAGATGCAACCAACTGAAGGATCGGAAGAAAGAATATGTCTTCCGAGATAATAAACCAAGTCTTAGATAAATACTATTTGTTTTGTTAATCCTGCATTACTATATAGCCCCCCCCCCAAAAAAAAAGACAGCCTTGGATCTTTAAACCAGTTAAGGCAGCATAGCAGGTGAAAATTACTGACATTCTACAACCCGAAGTTTCCACAGACAAAACAATTGCTAAATGTACTGCAAAAAAATGACAACCCAAGAGACAGATGACTCTTTAAATTCTCCATTAACTTGTACAAAGGAAAAGTATTTGTGGGAAAAGATATTCAAGAAAGTGTAATAATTACTGAGCTTTCTATTTTTAATGAGGATGATCTACATGCTTTAAACAATACTGGTTTAAATAATATTCCTCCTAGTGTTACTGCCACCAATATTGTGGCTAAGCACCATTAATGAACTATTCAACCAGTGAGACCTTTTTTTTAGATAAATAACTGCAATTTTGGCAAAAACAGATAAAATAGAGGCATTTTGATCATATTTATTAAATATTACAACAACCTATGTAATATTGTAAGGCCCTCTCACTTTCAATGAAGTCCCTAAATGGCAAAGGATTCTAATAATTCTTAGCAACAAAAGAACTTGCTAATAAAAGAGATTGTGCACTTAACTATCAGCAAATTGCTTTTATGCATAGCAACTACCGGTGCCAAGAGATGGTTCTCTAAAGAGTCTATTAAACTTTCCTGAAGCCAACCTCTTCATTGCCAGCTGCAAGCAGTTGATATTAATAGCACCACCTGGCTTGCTTAGCTGTAATGGAAGAAAAGAGGTTACATTGTCAGCTAACTGTTTAACTATTTTATCTATGTTGTTAAGGAGAACAACTTACTTTTTGGAATCTCTCCTATGTAGGTCTTTAGTGATTATAATGTGAAACCATTCTTGAATAGCAATAGGTATTGTCTCCCCACTCCATATAAAGCATCTCACTGGGAAAGATGCTGATGACCCACATCCATTGATAGATGAAAGTTCTGTATTCAGTCCATTTGAACAAGAGTTGGTTGCTTGGTAGAGACAAATGTCAAAATGCAAAAGACAGACCCACGGACAAGAGAGAAAATCCTAGAAATGCAATAAAGGTGATTTGAGGGACACAAAAACTCTGGTGGCTTTTGCATTCCCTCAGAACAACTTTGATTTAAGTCATCAGGAGTTTTTAAAGTCAAAGGCAGAAGAGGAAAGATTAATTCATACATGATGTACCCCTGCACTAGTTAAAGAGAATTTAGAACTTTAAAGGGACGATGTGGATACAGGGGGCAACTGTATTGCTCTTAGTGAGAATTGCATGCAGCCAGATCTAAATTTGCTAGAAGACACTTCTCCATTAATTTTACAAGACTTCTTTGACCACCCTTCCCACTTGAATAGCCAATCAATAATGTGAAAGCCACACTTCTAATCTAGACACAGCCAATAGGGGGAGGAAATATTAATGTTAGTTTATGTGATTTGTTTTTCTTTTGTTTATATATATATATTTACCATAGAAGAGAATATTTGTAGCTCAGGGTTGAACTGTGGGGTCCTGGGTGCTCTCTGAACTTGGTTATTGTCTTGCTTTATTACCAAACTAGGTAACACCATCAGTTCGGTAATGAAACATATGCAACGAAACAACTGAACTTGGAGAGCA
This sequence comes from Crotalus tigris, assembly GCF_016545835.1. Taxonomy (NCBI): domain Eukaryota; kingdom Metazoa; phylum Chordata; class Lepidosauria; order Squamata; family Viperidae; genus Crotalus; species Crotalus tigris. Next base: position 1,720,586 of record NW_024100527.1, read on the forward strand.
CCAAGTCCCCACAATTTTTAAAACTGTGTTGGTTCTGCTCCCCTAGCTTTCTTTGTTTCCTAGTATCCCTTTTCTTTACTGTCCAATTTCCTTTACTTCTATTCATGTTTATGGCTGTTCTGGCATTTTATGGGGGGCCGGAAAACATGACTAGGTGGATGGGGAAAGGTATCTGTTTAGCTTACTTCAGGCCATTTTCTCCTTCAGTATCATGTGGCCTCCTTTACTTCCTTTCACACAGCTGTAAACGTTCATACATTAAAACTAGTTATTGATGTCATGCTAATATCCTCTCTTTTGTTCTTTAGCTTACAGCAATTTCCAATGGAAATGATAAGAGCTTTACATTCCAGCCATAAATATCCATTGGATATAAGCAGAGAACCGATTATATTTCTGTTTGGGAGATAATTGCATTTAAAGTCCATTGCTCTGCTGCTCTTGTAATAACATTTCAGCCCCAGAGCTCTCTTTTCAACATAAATATATATTCTAGGTGCATCTATTATTTCCCTATAGCTAAGGAACATTATTTGGGGGGGGGGCACAAAAAGGGGATGAATTGATTCTATAGTATTTTTTTAAAAAAATTAATTGGCTCCTTAAGAATGATTCATTTTGATTACAAAACTGGGCCACAGGGAGATGTCTATAAAAGAACAGCTAAGACCTAATCCAAAAAAGTATATTTAAAAAATCTAATATGGAAATTCCTACAATTTACTAATGGAGAGTCGCATGCATATTTTTCAGTGGCTAGATTAGTTTTTCTTTTCCTTTGGAAAGTAGTAATCTTAGAAGGTATTCAGGCAGAATTCTTCCACCTCCTGGCAGAGATCAGTGAGTGTCATCAAGTTGATAATCTCTGCAGAGAGAAGTGAACAAGCAGAGCCAAGAGAAGATACTTGTATTGTCAGCAAGACTAAGAACTTTCCCTTTTTTCCTCTGGCAAGAGAAGAAAAGAAGTCCATAAGGAAGAAAGCTGAAGAAGAAGGGAGCCCATGAGATCATTCAAATCCATCTCCAATCTAAATACAGTCCAATAGGGAAAATCCCACTGAACTAAGAGCCAGCCATTCCCAACATTGACAGCTTGCATGGATGCATCCATGCATAGTGTTTCAAATATTTGCAAGGAGAAAGGATCACAAATTCAGACTCCCATATCATCTGGAATTTTAGCCATACTCATTTCCTGTTTTTGCATTAAAAAAGTTATAAACCTGTGACTCCTTTTCCAGTAGACTTTGTAATATATGAGTGAAGCCCATATAAAGGTATGGGTATATAAGGGTAAGGGTTAGGGTTTTATTGATATAAATATAATTCTCCCACATACATTTATCCACCATGTACAAGAGACTTCTAAATAAGATACATTTGAACCATTCATAAGAATAAGTGTGCATTTATCCAATAGCAATAGCACTTAGACTTATATACCGCTTCACAGTGCTTTACAGCCCTTTCTAAGCAGTTTACAGAGTCAGGATATTGCCCCCAACAATCTGATTCCTCATTTTACCAACCTGGGAAAAAATAGAAGGCTGTGTCAACCTTAAGCTGATCAGAATCAAACTGCTTGCAGTCAGCAGAATTAGGCTGCAATACTGCATTCTAACCAGTGTTCCATCACAGCTCAATGTACCACACAAGAGCCTTCTAAATAAGATATATTTGAACCACTCACAAGAATAAAGGTGAAGGCAGTTGAGGAGAATCAGTATTTTACCAATATACATCTCTCAAACTGTTCACCTCTCCAAGATGTTCTAGAACCACAACTGAATTGATAAGTTCATATACCAACACACAAATGCATTGGAAAGGCAGCGCCAAGAACAATTTTCTTCAGCAGTACTATTCATCTTTTTTCAGGAAGTTTGTAAAACAACTACGAAACGCCGTAGTTTCTCTTTTGTCTGTTTCTTCATGTTGAATGCTTAATTCTCATTCATACTTAATTTTCCCAGTTAATAGCTCATCTCCTTATGCCAAAGCATTCAAATCTATTTCCCGCAATTTTCTTTAATCACTTTGTTCTTCCTTCACTATGCTATTTTGTTCTATTGAAGCTAGGCTTCTTTTTTTCTCTATAGGCCTTTTTTTAGCATTCATCTGAATGCATAAAGGATTCTAAGTGGTTGAAGCTATGCGGTCCCCACTTCCTACTAAATTATGCTCTCAAGCTGGAACTTCTAAAAGGAAGAAATTTGTGTTGTAAGCAAATGCAATTCTTCTCATTATCTAGTCCATAAGATAACAGAGTCCGCAATTTTGGGGAAAGCTGTATGCACACTGAGGTAGAGGTAAATGTAGTGTCTTTTTTGAGCTCTTGTCTTCATCTCGCCAAACAAAGAGGCAGTAAGAGCAGATGTTTTCTACCAAATGTGTTGCTCTCAAAATATGTTCAACTGACATGTTTTGCTTTCCACTATCAAAATTCGTTTCTAGAAATTAAACTCTAATATCTTTGATTTCCATTTAGTCTTCCATTTTCCAATAAGCTACATCAATATCTGAATTATTTGAATATTGGAAATGAATATACTGCACATGTAACACTTTGTTGTGATCTTTTCGGTTTTTAGAACAGGTATCGACCTAGGTCCTGATAGAGAATTGGGAAAGGTGATGTTGGCCAGCACAAATAATTCTCAACTTATGACCACAATTGAGCCCAACATTTCTGTTGCTAAGTGAAACATTTATTAAGTGAGTTTTGACCTTTCATGCCAAAGATGATAAGCGAATCATTGCAGTTGTTAAGTTAGTAATATAGTTGTTAAGTGAATCTGGTTTCCACATTGACTTTGCTTGTCAGAAGGTCACAAAAGCTTGTCACATGATCCTGGGACACTGCAACCACCATAAATTTGAGTCGGTTGCCAAGCATCTGAATTTTGATCACGTGATCATAGGGATGCTGCAACGGTTGTTAAGTGTGAAAAACAGTCATAAGTTACTTTTTTTCAGTGCCGTTGTAACTTCAAACAGTCACTGAATGAACTGTTGTAAGTCGAGGACTACCTGTAGTAGGAGAAAAGTATCCCAACCTTGTGGGAAAGCGTATTTCCCCCCCCCCCCTGGAAAAAGTAAGATGACTGGACTTGGTTCTATCCAAGTAACTACACCTATTATGGAAAAGGCAACTACATCACTATTAGACTAAGGTCAGGTTTTTTTCCTTTTGAAAATGTGGATCTAACTGGATCCCTGCTTTCCAAAACGACTTTGTGAGAGGTGTGCCATTTTGTAACATCTGAATCAAAATGCTACATGATACATGAATGTGAGTGTTATACAAGTAAGTTAAAACAAAATTCATATATATATAGCCATTACATACAATTTCTTTCTACTGCCTCAGAACTTTCCCCTCCCCCCCCAAAATAGTCTGCCTTCTATATTAAAAAAAATTCCCCACACACCTAAAAGATGACAGAAACATTATTTGTGTCACTTTCTGATTTTTTATATTGAAGGTATAACATATAAATACAGGTATAACTGTATTTGCATGAATGCTGTTACAATCCTCATAATGCTTGTGGTCTCAGATTATGCAAAGTTTGTACTCAAATGGAGGCTTTAACAGTATTCATACCAAAAATATTTCCCCAAACACACTCTTCCTTTCAATGGGAGTAAATCAAAAGCAGAGGAACATTAGGCTAACCCTAACATTCAGCTAACCCTAACCCTAACGCTTATGAGAAGCGATAATGATTATTCCTCCATTTTTCCCCATAGCACCAAGCCTTTAAGTTAGGTTGCGTTAAGAGAGGTTGGCCCAAAGTCATCCAGCAATTCCTCCATGCGTTAAAGCTGTACCTGGGTTTCCTACATTCCTAATGTAAAATCTGAACTATTACTCCACACTGATTCTTTATCCCTTTAGCAACAGGATGCAATAACTCACTCTTATTGTGTTCCACAGAGAATTAGTCTGCCACCAGATGCAATAGTGTAGGTGATGCAGAATACCCAATGGAATCACCTATTAATTTTAATTAATTAATTAAATTAAACTAGTTAATTAAAAGTTAATTTCACTTTTTCAGTAAATGTATTATGGACAGTGGTGGGATTCAGCCAGTTCTCATCACTTTGGCAGAATTAGTAGCTAATTTTTTGTTGCCCAGGCCCAGAGTGGACTTCCGGAAGTGACATCCACGCAGAGAACTGATTGTTCACATATTTGAATCCCACCACTGGTTATGGAACAAAGTTGCGACATTGTATGCCAAAACATGTTCAAGACCAGTATAGAGAGTCAAGGTATTTTCTATGCAGTATAGAGAGTCAAGGTATTTTCTATTTCTCTTTACCAAGAAAGTACAGAAACTGTTTCTGCTCTGTGGTACAACATTCCCTGTTTTGCTTTTAGAATATCTGAGAAATGATTTTCAAAATCTGCAATGTATTCTAAATTCAAGCTTCATTGCCTTTCCCTAGACCAGTGGTTCTCAACCTTTTTAATGCCGCGACCCCCAACCAGTCGTAAGTCGAGGACTACTCAACTGGTGCAGCACCGTTTGCAGAATGGGACTTTTGGCGGGCTCAGCAGGGCAGAGACAGCCTGGACAATTCCTATTGGCTTTTGAAAGCCAATAGAATTAGACTCTATTCAAGAGAGTCTATTCTATTGGCTTTCAAAAGCCAATAGAATAAAAAGGAGTAGCACAGCTAAGGAAAAGGGGGGAAAAATGGCGGACTGCGTTGTTTGGCGACCCCCGTGAAATGGTCGTTCAATCCCAAATGGGGTCCCGACCCATAGGTTGAGAACCACTGCCCTAGACCAATTGCTGTTTAAATCTTTACATGGTGAGAGGATTCATTCATGATTTAGGGCATGTACAAGCCAAAACATATGAAGGGCTACAAAATAGCCCATATTTCCTTTCCAAAGAAATACCCTTGCTTCCCCCATATACAGATATCTAGCTTTAGAATACAATATATAGAATTGTATTGTAATTATATTTTGTATTGTTTGCTCAGTTGTTTACATTTCAAACTTCCTGCTACAGTAACCCTTTCATGCAAGCCTTTCAAACTTAAAGGGCCCCATAAAAAAATGTCTTGAAATTTCTTCCATCTGTAATTTTTTTATATGATTTTAATTGGAGTTAAGAATTAATAACTTTATTTAAATCTTTCTTTGCCTTCTTCTGTTTTCTCTCTTCAGTATTCTTCCCTCTAGCCTTTGAATCTATAGATAGGGATCATGTTTTTTTTAATGCACCTCTAATATATTTAGATGATTTTATAAATAAAAGTGGATAGTGATAACATATTTGAGTGTGTCCTACTAACTATATTTTCTCTTGAATGTAATAAATTTTATATCCCTAACTGCAACTTGAATGCACATGGCACACAATACCATTCATATCATGGTTCCGACAGATGAAACTCTTCAAAAGAACTTTGAGGCATTGTTTACCTTAAAAAATCTTTATTTTGAGTAGCATAATATTGGCATTACATAATCGAAGCCAAAAACTGAAGTCCCCTCCCCTGAGCACATAGTATCAAAGCACAATTCCCTCCTTCAATTAACAGTCATAAATCACATTCCCCAATTAGCTTGAAGCAGGGGCCTCCTCTCCAGTTCTCCAGCCGCCAATTCCTTATCAGCTCTGGTTACAATAACCTTGTTTCTCACACTAGGTTTAGTGTTGTTATGTCTAGCTGGACTCTCATTCACATCCCCTCTCCCAGCATCATCTAACTCTAAAAGCAAAAGGTAAAAGATGGCTACATTTCCTTCTGTTGTCAATGCAAAAACATCTGATGTTAGCAGCATTGACAATTCATTTCATAGCGCAAGAGCTCCTTTGAATGAAATGTATAAACTTTTTGAAACAATATGGGGACTAGGCTGATCGCTGATTGTTTTTGATATGTATGTATGTATGTATGTATGTATGTATGTATGTATGTATGTATGTATTTACTGAATGTTTTCTGTTCTACTGTATGCATTTGGCCTTTTGTGAAATACCTATCTGTATTCATATTGCAGGTATTTATTCATTCAGTATTTTGCCTTCCTGAGGTAGCAGGAGTAAATTTATAAGAATTCAGATGGAAGATACACAGGAGGGTTGTTTTATTAAGGAATGGCAGGTGGTAAAATCTACTTCATTTCTTAAGGTGAAAGAGAACAGCAAGTGTCACAATAATAAGCAGAAGGCCACAAACAATAATTTGCAAACAATAAAATATTTCTGCTTACTTTTTCTAGATTATAAATACCTATGTATAGTTGATATGTCTAAGGACAAAATACACAAGCTATTGCTCAAAGTACTATTTCTGCAATGTTCATGAGCAGAAGTTGTGTTTAAATCGGATCCTATTATTTTTAAATTTTCTTATTGAATCAACAGCAGAGGGAACTATATGAAAACTGTGAAGTCATTTCAATTTATATCTGCTGATTAATCTTGCATTTTTCATTTGTACTTGCAGTATTTCCTAAAACTTTGATTTCCAGAAGGAACAATAAATTGTAATAAGTCTTAATGGATGCTTGCTAGAACAACAGCAAATTATTCTATCAAGAGACTTATGGAAAACCTTGCCTTTAAAAAAAACGATTTTATGAAGCAACCAAGAGTTAGAATTACTCAGTTTCAAAACGTTTGCTTCAGCATATTGCTTGGTATAATTTTTTTTTCCTACCTAAACTTGTCCCTCTGAAGTCTGCTTGTCAAATCATTTTTCTGTTTGTTAATAAAAGAAAATAATGAATGCTTTGTCTTTGCCATGATGGCAAGGATATTCAGATAGAAAGGATAGAAATCACAATCTAATTGTATCACTAGCCTGAGCACATAATCCTATAATCTAGTTAATCAAATTCAGAATATTATTTACAGAATTTCCCTTAACTGCTAGGCAACTTGAGGAAGTAAGTACATGCTATTAAATATACAGAAGGTCAGATAAATGTTTTATATTTATTTACTTTTATATCTACATAATGTATAGCTCTGGAGATAATATAACTTGTGACAGTGATCTTTGCCATATAAGTAATTGTTTTCCTCCAATATAAAAAGTCAGTCATTAACATTTTTGCCCATACAGAATTACTGTTAAGTCCCTTTAATTCAATGGATCTTGCTGTCAAGGTTCAGATAACTATTATAGATGGCCGTCTCAAGGAGAAAATTGTTGTCTTTCATAGAAGTATGCTAGTCTTATAAAATGTTAAGATGCTAAACTCTGAACAGTCTGCATAGAGAATGAAATGTATTGCATATGCTTTAATGTGTGTTTTCCAAACAAAAGCAGTCATCTCTGGCTTTTGTTTTACACTGTATTGCTTGTTTGTGTATTCAGCTGTTGGTTTCCTTTATTAGCTCAATCAGCATATATTAGTAGCCTACATTTTTAATTCAACTGCTTTGGAGCTAATTAGGCTTTTCAAATGGATTTTTTTTAAAGTTAAGATAAGTTGACATTACAAAGCTGGACTCAAAAAAAACCCCATGCACAGAGTATGTAAGGAAATTCATTTTATCATATGGTGTTATTCACAGAGGTAAGCACTATTGAATTTAATGGAATTTATTCCAAGGAAGAGAATATAAGGCAATGTTTAGCAACAGGGATTAAGGAAGTTTTAATGGCTTGCTTGCACAAACTTATCTAGAGGTAATAGGTGCTTCTATGCTTATCTAGAAATAATAGGGGCATATGAGGTACTCAAATGCACAGATTCATTTTCAAATGCAGCAAAAGCAATTAAATATTCCTGAATTCACCCATTATTTATTAAGGTTTCATCCTTTCCTATAATAACTGTGCTGTATGTTCAGATAATATAAGGGGACTTAATTATAAGACTGTTCTAAACCTGCCTGGAACAAATCACCCTTATATTGTGCTCCCATTATTGATCTGTATTAGTGAGAATTGAACCACAACTCTACATCTTCCTCAGGGATGGGGGGAATTGGTAAGTTCAAGAGGGCAGTGGGAGATGGAAAGCAATGAAGGGGGGGCACATAGTGGTTCAACAAATAGTAAAATGCCCATGATATTGTCATTCATTGCTTGTAGTGATCATAGTTGATTTTCATTGTGGGTTCTTCTTCTTATCTAAAAGAACACATATTCTGAGCTCTTGATTCATTCAAATTATAGAAAAATGAAACTGGAAGATTGGAACATAGAAAGCAGAACATTCCCTCTTCTTTTGTCTGAGTTACTTGATAGGCTTATTGAAAGGGTCTCTTGCTCAACTGACCTGCATGGTCCCAGATGTGAATATGATTTTAGGCTATATCAGAATAGAGTTGGAAGGACCATGGAGGTCTTCTAGTCCAACCCCCTGATCAAGCAGGAGACCCTATACCATTTCAGACAACTGATTGTCCAGTCTCTTCTTTAAAATCTTCAGTGATGAAACACAATTTCTGAAGACAAGCTGTTCCACTGGTTAATTGTCCTCACTCTTAGGAAGCTTCTCCTTAGTTCCAGGCTGCTTCTCTCCTTGATTAGTTTCTATCCATTGTTTCTTGTCCTGCCTACAGGTGCTTTGGTAAATAGGTTGATCCCCTCCTCTTTGTGGCAACCTCTCAAATACTGGAATGCTCCTATCATGTCACTCCTAGTCTTTCTTTTCTCTAGACTAGCCAAACCCAAATCCTGTAACCATTCTTCATATGTTTTAGGCTTTAATCATCTTAGTTGCTCTTCTTTGCACTTTTTCCAAAGTCTCAACATCTTTTTTGTAATATGGTGACCAAGACTGGATGCAGTATTCCAGGTGTGGTCTTACTAAGACTTTATAAAGTGGTACTAATACTTCATGTGATTTTGATTCTATGTCTCTGTTATTACAACCACGGATTGTATTAGCTTTTTTGGCTGTGGCGGCACACTGCTGGCTCATATTTAAGTGATCGTCCATTAGGACTCCAAGTTCGTCTCACAGTTACTGCTTTTGAGCTGGGTTTTACCTAATCTGTACTTGTACCTTTGGTTTTTCCTGTCTAAGTGTAAAACCTTGTTTTTCTCCACATTAAATTTCATGTAGTTGGATAGGGCCCATTGTTCAAGACTGTCAAGATATTTTTGGATCCTGAGCTTGTTAGATATTCCTGCCAGCTTAATGTCATCTGCAAATTTGATACGTTCCCCTTCTATTTTCTCATCTAAGTCATTTATGAAGATATTGAAGAGTACTGAGCTTGAGATGGAACCCTATGGCACCCCACTGTTTACTTCCCTCCATGTAGATGTAGTACCATTAAGGACGACTCGTCGAGTATGGTTTGTCAGCCAGTTAAAAATCCATCTGGAGGTGATGCTGTCTATCCCACATTTTTCTAGCTTACCAAGAAGTAGGTTGTTGTCTGCTTTGTTGAATGCCTTGCTGAAGTCTAAATATAATATGTTCAGAACGTTTCACTGGTCTACTAATTTAGTCACTTTGTCAAAGAATGAAATAAAATTGGTTTGGCATGATCTGTTTTTAACAAACCCATGCTGACTTTTAGTTATAACTTTATTTGTTTCTAGATGTTCGCAGATCTGTTTTTTGATTCACTTTTCCAGTACTTTCCCAGGTATTGATGTTAGGCTGATTGGTCTATAGTTTCCTGGGTCTGTTTTGGGTTTTTTTGTTTCGGTTTTTTTTGTTTTTGAAGATGGGAACCTCTTTTCCAATCCTCTAGTAGTTCCCTTTTCCAATCCTCTTGTAGTTCCCTGGTGCTCCAGGATTTTTGAAAGTAGTTCTGAGATAACATTTGCCAGCTCCTTCAGAACTTTTGGATGTAAACCATCAGGTCCCGGTGATTTATATTCATCTTGCAATTAACATTTCATAACATTTGGGACTTAACCAAATACAATTTGTTTTCTCTGTATTAAACCACTAGCTGGGTTGCCCCTGACAAAATCAATGCAGGAAGTTAATAAATGTGTGGCTTTAAGGGGCTACAAGTCTTTTAATATATTCTAGATATTGCTGGATGCATATTAAAGCTCTAAAAGTCTTGCCAATTGATTGAAAGCATGTTTATTCAGCCCAGTTGAATTCAGCTGGGATTTATTCCATAGACATAAGTTTAAAACTAAAATCTCCATCTGTGTTCTTCCAGTGTTTTTTAAGACAATATTTGTTGTTCTTAAATGTGTTTTTTTTAATGATCTAGGGTAAAATGGAGAGATATATATTTTAGCCCTTTTATTTAGATTAAGCTCCTCTTATATTTGTGTATACTGGAGTTATGAATTACAGTAGAACAAGGAAAAATGACCCTGTAAATGTACATCTAAAATATCCTGTTGAAACTGGAATTGTTTCTTAGTACAATTGCAATAATTAAAGTCTGTGTGAGTAAGTGGAATTTTAAGCCAACTGGTTTGGATCTGAGTCAGCCTCATTTCCATACATGTCAACAACAAGTTAAGATACCACTTTCTTGGCTGCATCTCAGGTGTACTAAGCCGAGAATTCTGGAAACCGCAGTTCCAATATATTTGGATGGAGCTACTGCCAGATGATTTGCCCTTTTGAAATACAATACTGTACACTACAGCATCTTCATTTTGGTGTTTGACCTGCATAAAATAAAAACATAGAATCTGTGAAGTGAACCACTGTACTGTATCAAAAAAGCAATTTTTCTAAAACTGTAGGGACAATAACTTTAAAGTTAAAAAATGAAGAGATAGAAGCTATAAGTCTGCTGTAAAACCAAAGCCAAAGATTTTGAGACAGTATTGTGCTTATCTCAAAAGCTAAAAAAGTAAGCCATGAATAACTGAAATTTAGTAATAACAATATCATAACGTAGCCCTATTATACCAGGGGATTTTGCCTGCTGTGGTACTGATGTTTACAATATTATATGTAATGAGGAATTTGGGGAATGGGCTAGAAATAATTCCATACCTTCCCTACTTTGTTTAGCATTTCGACAGCTGAACCTATCTGAGAGATAATATTCTGTATTGTAGATATTTTACATTACAGTGGCCAAGAAACCTGGTAACAAAATCCTCACAATCTACTGACTGATCCAAGACTAACCTTTAAGAATTGCTGAATTACCCAATGGTTGCAAAATTCTGTTGAATTTTCTGAGATAAAATCATGTCAATGTACAGAGAAACAAAAATAACCTGTCGAGTATAAGAAAAATGACCAGTGTTTATTCTATGTGTATCATTTTATTAAAATACATTTGTATTTATATGACAAGGGCTTCACAATGAATTTGAACAAAGAAATGACAAATCCACCTATATGAAAGAGAGATCATATGATAGTTCTATCTCTAGTGAAAATAAATACAATACAAAATGGAGGCATTGATTGCAGAACAACTTATAAGGCAGTCCTTAAATTATAACCATTTGTTCAATGGCTGAAGTTATGATACTGTTGCATGAAGGGACTGATAACTGGTCCTCAGAGTTGTGGCCATTGCAGCACCCCTGTGGTCATGTGAACAAAATTCGAACATTGGCAATTAGCTCGCACTTACAACAGGTTGGAGCATCTCACAGTCCCATGATCACCACTTGTGACATTCCTTGCAAGCTTCCCACAGTAAAGTCAATGGGAAAGCCAGCAGGGAAAACCACAAGTCCCACAGTATGTCTTCTCCACCCCCCAGTCTTTGTTTGCATGCACAATATACCTTTTCCCCTTTGATCGCATCATCTTAGTTCCTCTTGGCCTCCCTACACTCGTATACAAGCATGCACCCCCACTTTTCTATACTTGCACACATGCATTCATGTACCCTGTGCTGTCATTCCCTGGCCACCCTGTACCTATACATATGCTTGCACATACTCCACGCAATTTTCTCAGCATCTCTGTGATTACGTGCTCATCCCTCAGCCTCCCTGCACTGTCATATACCCATACCCCCCTTCTCTGATTTCCTTGCGCTCACACACATGAACACAGGCATCCTGTGTTCTCTTTCTCCTGCCTTCCTCAGCTTGCAGCATATTGCATCGCCCTCTTCCCCAACTCAAGCAAAACCTATGCTTAGCAACAGCAGTTCCAGTCCCACATGAAATTGTAACTCAAGGACTCCCTCTAATCTAATTTGGCACTAGATAAGCAGATGTCCTCCAGACATTTTGGACTTCAACTTCTTCTAACCCTGGTGAGCATGGCCAAAACTAAGAGATGTGAGATGTAGTCTCTAAAACCTCTGGAAACCCGGAAGATAGCCTTCAATTCCCAGAACACCCAACCAATGCCAATGCTGGCTAAATATTCTGGGAGCTGAAATTCCCACACAGCTGGAGATAGTAAATTAGGAATTTTGTTAAATTGGGATTTAGTTTATTGTTTAACCACATAAAACTAAAGTAGAAATGTGTCCTGTTGGGTAAACAGTCTTGAGGAATAGAAAGCAAAGTGAACAAGAAGGGATAGAAAAGAAAGTGCTTGACTCTTTCTATGCTACCTATATCCCCTAGATTTACTTGCTCCCAAATGGAATGATTATTTATACCGACAACCTACCATCTTTTCCTGAAATTTCTCTTCAGCTTTGAACAGGTTTTCTTCCCAGGGATCAAAGTAAGCGGTTATTCTTCAAATGTACTTCAAGGGCTCTCCTGCTTTTGAAAAAGCTAGTTTTTTAGGAATCTGGCATCACAACAATTTTGACCAAATGTATATGTTACTATTTTAAGTGTAGTAGAAAAGTATGGGAGAGCTAAGAATCTAGAGTATCAGCAGCAAATTTAAGATAAATAAAAATAGTGCTCTATTAATAGACCTCTCCTCAGCTACCTGGATCTTTGGTGATCAGTTAAATAACAATCCTAGTGTTTCTTCTTCACCGTACAGAAGAACTGGAATCCATAATTTTGACATTTTGCGTAATCCAGGATATGATCCTATTCAATCCAACCGAACAACTTATATTGTTGACTAGCAACTGACATTGTCTTCTTTCTGAATTCCAATAAATCTTTATCAAGTATTCCTGAATAATATAATATAGCATCCAGTTTGCACTTGGGTACAAAATAGGAATTCAATCCATTTCTTCTCTGGTTCAGCAATACTTTTTTGTAGACCAGGTTTCTGTACAAACTGAACTTCAAAAAACATGCAGAATTAGACCAATAAGTGCATATTCTTGTCTTTGTTTTTAAATATTTCCCTTGCTCTTTGTATACCAATGGGAATGTTCAATATAAATCTGGAATGTGAAGTCCTCAGGCTGTGGGTGGGAAGTCAGAAATCATTTATAAATGTTAAGCATAGCAAATCACAAACAAGATTCTAAAATTAAAATAAAATAAAATAAGGACATAGGTCCATTATGGTCTTGAAGAGATCCTCTGTACTCTGATTTTACCACATGACCTTTGTTATTGTGAGGTCTTAGTTAATAAAATTTGAGATAACCACCTTAGTTGATCAAATTTGTATCTTTACATCACCACAATGTAAAAAAGATGTTGAGACTCTAGAAAGAGTACAGAGAAGAGCAACAAAGATGATTAGGGGACTGGAGGCTAAAACAAATAAGGAACGGTTGCTGGGATTGGGTATGTCTAGTTTAACGAAGAGAAGGACGAGGGAGGACATGATAGCTGTGTTCCAATATCTCAGGGGCTGCCACAAAGAAGAGGGAGTCAAGCTATTTTCCAAAGCACCTGAAGGCAGGACAAGAAGCAACGGGTGGAAACTAACCAAAGAGAGAAGCAACATAGAACTAAGGAGAAACTTCCTGACAGTTAGAACAATTAACCAGTGGAACAACCTGCCTCCATAAGCGGTGAATGCTCCAACACTGGAAGTTTTAAAGAAGAGACTGGACAGCCATTTGTCCAAAATGGTATAGGGTTTCCTGCCTGAGCAGGGGGTTGGACTAGATGACCTCCAAGATCCCTTCCAACTTTATCATTATTATTATTATTAAAAGTAATTTTTTCTCAGTTTAATTCAGGTTTAATAGACTATATGGGTTTATAAAGTTATCTTTAGTTGGAAGGATATAATTATCTCAGTTTAAAGCACTCTTTCAAATAACTCAGCAAAGAATTTAGCAGTGGATTGATCTACTGTAGATATTTCTCAGGCAGAAGCAGGACAACATGTTAATCTTTTTGATGAGTCATGATCTCCAATTTTATTGGGAACCAAATGTTAACATTCAGATCCAATAAGAACAGCCTGTGTGTGCATGTGTAATTAGGTATAGATTTTTAAAGATAGTTTTAAATATAGGAACAACAAATACAAGGCAAGCTTTAGAATGTTTTCCAAGTATAATATTATTATATTGGTTATGCTATAACTGTATTATTCTCCCTTTAAAAGACACAGAGCAAATTTTAGGCAAATTGTAACTTATAAAGGTATGTGTCCCAGTACATTGATGATTGCTTAATATTTGGGAGAAGGTGCAAGGACAAAATCCAATGAAGCTCTTTTTTGTGAGAAAAACTCTCAATTATATATCCAGAAAGAGTTCTCAGATACATGCAGTTATAACTGAAGAGCAATAAATTGTTGAGAGCGCTCTTGTTCTTTTCTCTGAGAGGAGGAGAAATATTTTCCCCATAGGAAAATTAGTACAGCTTTAGATTGTTTACATCTAGAGTAGAAACTACACTAAGAAAAAAAAAAGACGAGAAGTCTACCACCATGAAAGAATCTTGTGCCTCCTGAAACTTGGATCAAGAGGATCAAGAGAGAGTTGCCATACTCCTGGATTTGTTAGAAGAAATTGACTGAAAGATACTTCCATATGTTTGTCCAACAACCCTTATGGGCACCACAGTGACTTCCCAGACATATATAATGCTATAAAGGTAGACAGAAATGTAACCATTTAGATTCCAGTGCTGATTTCAAATATTTGGGATTGCAAACTTCACATTGACATTTCACAAACAACACCAAGTTTGGAAGCAAAAATATCTATACTGAAAAGTCATATTTTTCAAAAACGTGTAGGTGTGCCTCTACTTCACCTGTCCCCTCCACCCCATCCCCACCCAAACATTGAGATTGTAATCAGGCAACAACAGAGCTAGAAGTCAGTAGCCTGCTTTCAGTTCCAAGTATTTTTTTCACATCAGAGGACTGCTAGCCTAGGATTTCAATCCTATCATCTACAAAAAGGATCTAATGTACAGTAAGTAAATTCATTTCCTGAAGATAACTGGGGTATTCATGGCCCTTATGTCCTTACCTCTTGAGAAACTATGACTTTCTGGGTCTCTTAGATCAGAGGTCCCCAATCCCTGGGATGCTGCCCATTCAGAACTGGGTCACAGAAGCAATGGACGACCACGCACATGTGTGCAGCTCTACTTACGCATGCAGCAGTGGGCACGCAAGTGTCATGGTTCCGATAGATAAAACCCATCAAAAGAACTTCAAGGCAAAATTCTTTCTTAGAGAACATTTATTCGGGAAACAAAGTATCGGCACTACATAGTTGAACCCAAAAACTAAATTCCCTTCCCCCGGATACAAAGTAACAATTCTCACCCCCAATAAACTGTCATAAAACACATTCCCCAGTTAGCTTCAAGCATGGGCTTTCTCCTAAGCTCCTCAGCCTGCCAAACATTATCAGCTTGTCCTTGAGTTCCCACAGCAGCGTTATTATTATGGCTAGCTGAGCTTATATCCTAAACCCCCCCCCCCCGCTGCACCTGATTTCTAAAAGTAAGGAAAAGCATGTTAAAGGAATAGAGAAAATGGCTGCATTTTCATCAGTTGTCAGAGCAGGAACATCCATTGTTAGCAGCATTGACAGCAAGCATGGGTGCACAGCTCCATTTCAATTAAAATACCCTCTTTAAAACTTCTAGAAATGTTTTAATATTTGTGTAATCATTGGTTGCCTAATTAAATATAGAAACTGACCTTTTCTTCTTTTTGAAAACATACAATAGAAAAAGCAATCACTTTAGGTAAAATCAGTGTCATCTGAATTAATGGTTTGATTAAAAACATTCGTTTTAATAGTGGACTATTTGTCAAGTGAATGGGGAGAAAGAAGATGAACATGTAGAAGGAGGTCTTCTCCCATTCCCCTTGAGATTGTATAGATAGCTTAATCAACCTTACTGACATACAAAATTAAATCATCTTTGTGCTTACTTTAAAAAAAACAGGATAAAATGAAATGATTGAACGTGTCTCTTTTGGAGGCAGCTTCTTTCTTAATATGCTGATTTGTTTGCAAAGATTAACCAGCACTAATAGCTTTTAGTGAATGCCTTAAGAATCTAGAGCAGGGGTCCCCAACCCCCAGTCCGTGGACCAGTACTGGGCTGTGGCATGCCAGCATCCGGTCCACACAAACAAGCAAAGCCCCATCCATGGGGTGCAGGCAGCACACAAAACCATGCACCCTCCAGTCCATGGAAAAACATCTCTCCACGGAACCGGTCTTTGGTGCCCAAAAGGTTAGGGACCTCTGATCTAGAATAATTCCTATGACTTTTTAATATTTTCTGATTGAGAGCACAAACCGTGTGGAATATTCAACTATAGTTAATTGTAATGTCTTTTAAGGACACAGCTCAAGAAAAAATCTTTAGAGCCAGAGATCCATAACTCCATCATCTATTCAAAGTATTTTACTATGTATGGTATATATAGTACTATAAACTTAACCTATTTGTCTTCATATTTCTAATACATGAAGGTAAGAAATATAAGAATTACATTTTTATCCTGCCAAAAATTATAGTTTTGTGGGTTCATAACTTATGTTTGCATAATAAACAACTGTATTTATCATGGACTGGAAATAAATAATCTAGTCATAGTTGCTATCATATCAACAGTAGTTCTATCCCTTCAGTCAAATCCTGAGGGAAGGAAGTTGAGCAAAGAATTTGGATTGTCCCATTCATTCACAGTAAAGTTTGTGGTTAAGTGATGATCTGAACTTCAGTCTTCTTAGTCATACAATCATAACCTTAATTACTTAAGTTCACCAAAATTAAAAATGAAATTTATTAATAAAAAAAATATTTTGCAGCTTTTGGGCTTTTCAAAGAATGTTTCAAAAGAGCTGGGTATTAGATTTCTTTTGCTGATGATGTAAGAAATATGAAGGCCCTGTAACTGGTATGATTTGGTTGTGTTATGTTTGAGATTTGTTTGGGTTTAAAATTACTAGGCATGTTAATACAAGCTTGGAAATAAATATAGTCAGGGGTTTCAATATCTCTAAAACATAAAATTGCTATTTCATGAAGGGCTTTGGCTCTATACAGTCTGAGGTATGGCAAAGAGAATGATTGCATGTTATTGGGGGGGGGAAGTACTCTGATTTTAAGAAATAAATTCACAATATGAATTTGTTGCCTATCTTTCAAAAGTATCTCTGTAAGCAAAAATGAGAAGATACAAAATGTTATTTGATCTAAAAATAATAATTGAGTCAAATGTATATTGTCAATTATATGGATTTTTTCAGTTAACTCATTTTTTAATTTTGTGTCAGTTTATTTTAATCTCTATAACGTCTTTATCTTCTTTTTTATATAATCACTTGCAGACTCTTTTCTATTTTACCTTATATATGTGTACACACAGACACACTAAAAGGTCATACTATCTGCCCATTTTACATTACTGCCTTATCTATTAAGGACCTTGACTTTCTTCAGATGTTAATGGCTGTGCTTTTCATTTAGAACAAAAAACCAAATTAACAAAATTCCACTCAGAGCTTCTGTCTGACCCATGATTATTTGGCAGGGAAGGAGGGGTAAATATCAAAAACAGTCAAAATTGAATGCAACATGATACATTCAAAAGGATGCCATGATGCACCTAGTATGGCTTTCATATTGAGTTTTTTGAGACCCCCCCCCCGTCTAAACCTTCAGGGGACTGGCCTGCTTCAGTAGGAGACAAGATGTTTCCTTAAGCTATCTGATATTTATTTGTTTGTATCCTGCCTTTATTATTTTTATAAATAACTCAAGGCAGCAAACATATCCAACACACCTTCCTTTTCCTCCCCCCCCCTCCCACTATAACCCTGTGAGGGAGGGTTGGGTTAAGAGAGAAGGATTGACCCAAGAACACCCACCTGGCTTTCATGCCTAAGGCAGGACTTTATAGCCTGGTGCCGTAACCACTAGACCAGTGGCTCTCTTGAAATGAGGGCAACATGTAAGAGCTCTTGCTGTTGTTGGTTTTTAAGTTTGAATGAATCTCTAAAACAGCTTCTTTCCTGAAATGGATGAAAAACTCTTCAATTTCAAGGATGTAAAGAAACAGACACTTATTTGAACCAGCAGGGAGAAACAAGAGGGCATTTTCCCCCCGCCCTTACTTATTTGTTATTTTGCTTCAAGTTTATTTATTTTCAAGTTTATATGCTTTTGATGTTCCACATTGGGTCTGCATCTGAAAAGCTAAATTTACATTGGGAAATCTAAAAGGGACAACGGAATAATCATTCTATTACTTTTAGAACTGATTAAGCCTACAAGTGAAATAATCAAATCAAGTCAGGTCACTTGCCAGCTGAGGAGCAAGGCCTTTTGGTGCAATGTGACTTGGATAGATCACTTGTCTTCCTTGATCTCTCAACATCAAAAAGAGGTTCTCATGCAAATCTAAATGACAAGTTCCAAACAAAGTATGCTAATGCATTTTCTTCTTTATCCAATTGTTTTTCTTTTGCTGCTTTGTTTAATGTCAGTTTTGACAAGCACAACCTCTGAGAATGACTTTCTGAGACTGTAGACCCGATTGCTTTCAACTAAAAGCCAGTATCAGCTCTTTAGATGCCATCCTATATAAGAAAAGTGCTTATTAGCTTTGTCATTAAAGTCTTCCCCTCCTCTCCATATTCCATATCTTTAAAGGCTGTAATCTAGTTTGCATTTGAAACTGCAAATAACTGGACACTGCAGAGCTGATGAGGTTATACAATAATGAGCTCTTTGGAAGAAGAAGGATTATGTAGCCTGCCCTGAAAGCAGACACAAATGAGCACTTTCTTTTTAAAGGTTGCAATCTTAACAGCCAGTGACTAAGATGCTGAAGCCCTATAGCTAAACGTGAAAGAGGGATCATAACCTAATCTTGGAGCCTATGCTTGGAACATAAAATAGAAATGCTGGATGGCAGAATTTTAACTTCATATAGGCCACTTTCCAACCTCTGTGAAATTAACATTGTGTCACCCAGATTTAAAATATTGGGCTAACAATACAGATTATCAGAGCAGATTTAATATGGTTTATTGTCATGTGTCATAGATCTGCATCTCTCCCCATTAATAATTGACAGGCATTCACCTTATGTAACTTTGAAAAGGTTGCATACCAAGAGTAACTCCAAGACTGTTTCTTGACCTGCAATACTATTAGGCTGGACTCTATAGTGTTCATACAAATTAGGATCAATTTGATAATCAAGCACCTATGCATGCTAATGATGGCCCATCCCTATGTCTATATAAAGTTTCTGTACTGTACTGGCTAATGCTACCATCTATATAATTTATGCTAGAAACACAGCAGATTCAGTCAAATCGTGGCACCATCAGACATCTTCAAGCTATATTGATTGCATTGATGTCAATAGCATGGAGTCTGGGTAGAGTCTGAAAGGTTGCCACACAAGCATCCTATATTAGTATAAGGGGAAATAATAGTAGAAGTAGAAGTCAAATCAATGTGCTGATCAGTATATTTAAACTGATTAGTTTATTCTAATGGAGAAGACTGGGATTAACTTCTAAAAATTAAACTTCAAAGGATTGTAGAGAACTATAGCAGTCCTGAAGCCTTATCACTCTGTGTTCTATTGTTTTATTTATCAGCCTATATTCAATTTTGGAGGGAAACTGTAGAAAATTTTTATTTAAAAAAAGTAGTATAAGGAAGTGAAGAAGTTAACTTCTCTCTTTGTTCTTATTGGACTTGTCTTTATACATGAACCAACAAATGCATCTTTAATTTTGTTTTTTAAACTTTATGCATATTTGACTTGAGAGCCAGTTTGCTAGGTAGTTGATAAATTATACAAAGAATTAGAATAACACAAGCTTGTCATTTTCAGATAAATCAGAAATAAGCAATCTGTATCTCTTCAGGTATTGCAGAACATCATCTCTCAGCATCCCTCATCCATGATCATGTTGCTTGGAACTGCCATTATAGAATTGTTAAACTCAAAAGACAACACGGATGAATATTTCAAGACTGGATTAATTTTGTACTTTGTGATTATAGCCCAAGCAATATTGGTATCTACATGGAATTTTGAGATAACTGCCCCAGTTAGCTATCTAAAGATCTGACTCACCATGGAATCTACAAGCCTGGGGCTGTTCAATCCAAATGTTTTGATTTAACTAATTTGAATTTCTGACTTGCTGCCTTTTAAAGACTTGCATACTCTGGACTTCATTTTTGTTTTAATGGCCCCTGACCAGTATTCAGCAATTATGTCAGAATATTTATATTCAGCAATTATCATAGCATCAAACATTTCTCCCCCCCCCCCAAACTATGAAGCAGTATTTCTTAAGTGCTTGGTACCTGAGGCCTTTCTTCTTAATTAGCTTTATTTTTTGAAATAAAAAAATCAACATTAAGGAGATTGTAGAGAAATTGTTGTTAAGAATATGCAGGTATCCTGCTGCCAGGAACCACATGGGGAAGCTAAGGGACACTGAAGTGATTTTCAATCTCTTTCTCTCATAGAGTCCAAATGAAATCTGGATCCATAAAAGTCATTTTAGCTTGAGAGAGATGATATTATCCGGTTCAACTTGTTACTCCAGATAGGAACCTCAAGCTTTGCTTTATCCTAAGATAATAAGGAAGGTTGATATACAATTTAGGAATCAAGGTGTTATTTTTGTTTTTGTGAAACTTTAAAGGCTTACTATTTTCTGATATTTTCTGATATTGCTTGTAATACATTCAGATCAAAACAGTCTTATCAGTTTTAAGTTTAAATGAAACTGTGTACAAAAGTGATCTTCTGTCCTTAGAAAAATGAACTTGGAGTTAATACAGATTTGCTCAAAGATTTGAACTGTGAGTAATGAATATTTCAGACAGTTAATTCAAGCAGAAATGAAATAGAATCTACCTAAATATTTCCAGCAACTAAGGGCTAAACCTTCCTAATTTGAATATCTCTAAAATTCTTGGAAATAACAGTTGGATAAGCTAAAGGAGAACAATATCTGACTTTCATTTTTTAAAAAAATGGTAAAAGAATCGGCAAAATACAGTTTACTTTTAAATCTGTAATTTTAATTTCATTTTATTAGATTGACCTTATGATTCATCACTTTATTAAATTATTAATGAATTTACTATGTTGAATGTATTTAAAGACATCAAACTAAAATAGCCCAATCAACTATTTTTAGCAGTATATCTTAGGTTGTTTGTAGAATGACAACAAATGCTGTAAACAATGTTGTATGTCTTCAAGGAACAACAATTAAAAGTATGTAAATCTTATTCTAATTGATTTAGTGATGAATGAAAAATCAATATCCTTAACTTGCAATCTTTCTATTTTAAATTATAGGTTTTTATATATTTTTTTTCAGTAGAATAAATTATTAATCCATGATAGGTTTATCTCTTCTTGGTTATCAGATATCTGCAGGATTTGATGAAGTGGGAAATTTGACACAATTACAAAAAGTAAGATACACCCAACTTACTCTATGCTATAACACATTTAGATCTATCATGCTATCTTTTTCTGGGCTAGTTGTGGTTAACTCAGTGCTGTCAGTCCGATTTGATTGATGTTCTTCTTTAGCAGTTTTTTCTCCCACCTGCAGCATTCAGTATTAAATCAGAGATCTTATCCATACAAACCAATGACTTTGCTAGCAAGCAAGCATCAAGGGCTGTCCTGTGTTAGGCAGAGTGAGATAGTAATCTGAGGTAGCAAATGCCAAAAGGCAATAAGATGATCAGGAAAAAAGCTATATGATTTTGGGTTTTACTAAGCTAGTCAGCAGGAGAGAATGTTATCCCTTCCCCAATGCTGAAGAAAGACTTTTGACTTTTGCACATACAAGGTTGAATTTTGTGCCCAGAACAACAGAAGATGTCTTTCGATTCTTTTAGGTGTGCCTAATATATCCTTAATAGTTACTGTCACAGCTACAGTGTTAGTAGTTGAGTTCATCCATTATACTAAGCCACAAAGCACCAATCACATTGTGGTTTAAGATGTCTATAAACCCAGATATGGGGGTGAGGTTAAGATGATGGGCTGTCAACCAGAATGTCAACAGTTCAAGACCCAAACCCACCGGATGGGGTGAGCTCCCATTCCTGCCCCAGTTCCTGTTAACCTAGCAATTCGAAAGCATGCAAATGCAAGTACATAGGTACCACTTTGGTAGGAAGGTAACAGCATTCCATGCGCCTCAGTGTATAGGCATATCAGTCGCATGACCACAGTAACATCTTTGGACAATGCTGGCTCCCTCAGCTTGGAAACAGATGAGTACCACACATTAGAGTGGGACATGACTGGACAGGGGATACCTTTACCTTTTAAAAAAACCTAAGTATGGTGTTGGAGGAGGCACTTAAGGAACTCTAGTTGAACAAGAGACAATTACTGTAGAGGTCTGTATTTTGTTTTGTTTTGTTTTGTCATTCTTATTATTGATGTTTATTAGATCTATATGTTTCACCTTTCTAAACTTTCAGTTGGGATGGCAGATCATTTCAAAAGAAAGTATCTAGAGCCTTTGTGGCCAGAATAAATATAGCAGACTTGAAAAGCAAAATAGTTTATCCAATGTATAATTGCCATAGAATGTTGGCGCATTGCTGGTGTTCTGTCATCAATTGGGAAAGGGAGGGAGGAACAAATGGGCAATAAAATTGTATACTTTTAATATGGGAAATTGGGGGTGGGGGGGTGGGAATTGACAGTTGAAGAAGAACAGAGCATTTTGGAAATCCAGTTAGTGCTGGTGCCCTGGCATCTTCAGGGCCACTTGCCCTGACAGTGGAATTTCATCTGCCTAAATACCTCAGAGTTTCTTATAACTTCTCTGTGGTGCTGGATTGGCTATGCATGGATAGACTGGGTGGAGGAGGGCTAGGCGCAGTGTTTCTCAACCTTGACAATTTTAAGGCATGTGGACTTCAACTCCCAGCATTCCACAGCCAGCAATGCTGGCTGTGGAATTCTGGGAGTTGAAGTCCACATGCCTTAAAATTGTCAAGGTTGAGAAACACTGGGCTAGGGGAAACCAGGGGTTTTAGTTCTGTATTGGTGTGCGGGAATTTTAGATTCTGCTTGACTCTACTACAATCAGCATGTTTGAATAAAAGTGCCTTTTCACTTCAACCAAATGGAGTCGAGAGTTTTAGTTTCTTAAGGGATCAGACTGGGGCAGGTCTGACAAATGCAGGGATTAGCATTTTGGCTACTCACACTGTCATTATGTAGAACCAATAAAGTAATTAGGGATATGATGCGCCTGACAAATAATCACATAATTCAAAATACGCAGTGATTCCTAGTGGGATCTAGGAATCTAGGCCCCGGCCAATGGGACATCATTTCCCTTCCCCTCTCTGCCCCAAGGCTGGCTCCAACCCTACTGACCTTTCAGAAGGCTTTTAAAACATGGTTTGATCAACTCACCTTAACCTTGTTAAGTTATATTGTGTTTTTATTGTTAGCCGCCCGGAGTCCTGCGGGAGTGGGGCGGCCTATAAATTTTAATAAATAAATAAATAAATCCCTTGAGAATGAAGCCTGCTAGATAGTTATATGATAGTTAATTGGAATTCACTCTCTTATATGATTTTTTTTCACCAGTTTTATCTTTTAATTTATTTTTGTCATATTTTAATGGTTTTTAATGTATTTGGATTGTTTTATTTTGCACCTGTCCAGAGTCTCAATGTAAGAAGATTGGCTATAAAAATGTGGTGAATAAATGAATAAAATTCCTTTTGCATGCCACTTTTAACTGGGTTGTGCTTAGGGAGGCTATTAGTGTGTCATGCAAATAAAAAAAAAGTTGGTTATCAATATTGATCCTCAGGTTCATTTCAAATTTAAGTACCTTCCTTAGTTAAGACACCTGAATCGGAATCTTCTCTGCCTTCTGTGACATTGAAAGAGCAACTTTAGGAATTTCTTCTTTGTAGCCTTTTCAATTTTCACTTTCTATTGACAGGTGTGTGTGGGGGGGGGGGAGAGAAAGGGATAAATATAAAGGAGATTCAGGGAAACGAGAGATAGAAAAGAAAGTGAAATGTCTCATTTGTTTTACATTGACAATAGGATATAAATTGGCTATTACAGTGTTTCCCAGCCTTGACAATTTTAAGGCATGTGGACAGCATTGCTGGCTGTGGAATTCTGGGAGTTGAAGTCCACATGCCTTAAAATTGTCAAGGTTGAGAAACACTAGGCTAACAGATAATTCACCAAGTCGTCCCACTCATGGGCTACAGCAATATAGAGCATGGATGTCCAATCTTTTGGCTTCCCTGGGCTGCATTGACTGAAGAGGAATTGTCTTGGGCCACATATAAAATATATAATATAGTTAATGTATATAAATCACATAATAATGTTAAAAGTTTACAATCTTGTGGAACTGCATATCTAACTGTCCCGAGCCACATGCAGCCCATGGGCCGTGGGTTGGACGTGCCTGGTACAGAGACAAATAAATTGTCTGAGTGAGGTGGGCTTCCCTGGCCGTACAAAGATAGCCTATTTAAAATTAAATATTTTTATTTTTGTGTTTTATTTATATCCTGCCTTTAACTCCATCGAGTCACCCCAACTCTACCCAGAATTAAGAGATTACAGGGTTGTAAGAAGGGAAATTTTATTTTTTATATAAACCACTCAAAGTGACAAACATTTCTAATATTCCTTCTTACTCCTTTTTTCTACATAACAACAACTCTGTGAGGTGAGTTGGGCTGAGAGGGAGTGACTGACCCAAAGAAACCCAGCTGGCTTGCATGGTAAGGTGGGATTAGAACTCAGTCTTTAATTTCCCAGTTCTCCTTTGCTGCCCTTGCTCCATCTCCTTGCTCCCTCTCACCCCCATTCACAGAGAGGTTGATGCTTCTCAAATTAAAAATATCTTTTTGCCCAACCGATTAAAATGTATTTTCCCATAGAGAAATATGCTGTTGGATTTCATTTGTAAATGTTGGGGAAAAGGACAGAAGGACACACAATTTGTATTGAGACATACTATGGTTCCCCTTCTGGTATCACGGTTTTTCAGAATATCTTATTCCATAGCATTAAGGCAAGCGGAAAGAAAGAGTTCTGTTGTCATTTTGCTTCGCAACTGACGTTATTTTCTGCTAGTAGAGTCCTATTTACGGCTCTGTCATTCAGTTCCCCCCAGTTCTTTCAGATACTGAACAGTTTCTAATTAGGTCTTTTCTAAGTCCAGTAATCAAACAGAGGCTTCCATTTCAATTTTCCATTTGGTGTCTTCTGCAGCAAACATAACAGTTAATGTGACTATACATTTTAACAACAGTAAACCCAGAAAAAAATGACTTTAAAAATTTCTCATCTTGCTTCTTTGGTCACATACCACATACTACTACAACATTTCTTCCCTTTCAGCATAAGCACGGGAAATTATTTCAGCTAGCTTTATTTTTGGAGTATTACTGGAAGATAAAACTAGTAGAAATCAGGAATCAGTACTGCACTGTAATCTTTCAAGCATGCTTTTTGCAAAATGCGAGGGGAAAAGTCCGTATTAAAATGGCAAGCATGAAGTACAGCTCAAAAGAAAAATTGATTTCATGCCTGTTGTACTTGACAAGTTATTTTAGAATGGAATATATGGTCTGTCACTAAATGGTGTAAACTATTCTTTGTTGGCTACAGATAAACAGATCTCAGAAAATACTTTTTTTTCTGGGTGGATCCAGCAGAATATTGAATCTAAGCATTTTTTTTATTTTTTGCCAAGGAACTTTTGCTTAATGCTTGCAAAACCGTGTTTTGCTTTACCTTACTGGGAAAAGCCCAGGTCAATGAAATGTGGTTCATGTGGAAAAACGTGGTATTTCTAAGAGATAGATAGGGTGGAGCTTTGGATCTGGGCCTTCCTTTAGTGACCTGAAAAGGCCCTCAAAGGAGAACTAATATACCATACTGATGTCAAGTACAAGAAATCCAGTCGGTTCACATTAATGTATAGATTTATTATACGCTAAAGATTCTTTACAAGAATCTGAACTACTAATGGTGAAAGCATATTGGTGGTAGATAACAGTCAATGGAATTCAAGGTGGACTGGACTTACATCTCTTCTGGGTGCGAAGGAATTCGAGACAGATGATGCATTTTAACACCTCTCTTGGGCTCAGCCTGGTCATCTCCTACATATGAAGTAGCTACCATTTTACCCATGCCACTACACACGTAGCTTTGTAAACACAGAACAAATGCCCACAGGCATATGG
The DNA here is from genome assembly GCF_016545835.1 of Crotalus tigris. Lineage (NCBI taxonomy): Eukaryota > Metazoa > Chordata > Lepidosauria > Squamata > Viperidae > Crotalus > Crotalus tigris. Next base: position 1,747,058 of record NW_024100527.1, read on the forward strand.
AGACAACTTATGGACTGAAGGGAGGGGGTTTGAAACTGATTTACCTCTTTTTAAAATACTTTTCTTTTTACCATTTAAACATTGCCTAAAAGTGAAAGTGGATAGGGGACTTCAGTTACTACTTGGTGATTTGTTAAAAGTATCGGATGGATAAAAGAAATGGCTTTACCCATTGAAAATGAAACCACAGTAACATTATCAGCTGATAAATTAGGTTGATAGTGAGGAACTCAAATTATCTACAGATCCAAATACCACCCTAGAAAGGAAGGTACAGAAAAAGCTAGGGCAGCACCAGTTTTATCTGTTCCTATCTGCTGTTTATTTTTGTCTTAAGGTCTTCTAGTCATTTCAAGATAATTTTTCATCCGTTTAAAATCAAATTAATGGAGCAGGAAAGTCAAGAACCTCTCCCCTCATCCCAACCCTTGACTTAATAGAAATACCAGTTTACAGTTGAAAGCATGCATTTCCTGAATAAATCTACCAGCCCATCCTGATATTAAATACATGCAACTCAAGCTAAATCTCACAGGGAACTGTCATAATATAGCACCACTAACAAGCTGCCTGTTTTTCCTGCCCTATGAACTTAACAACTCAATTACTCCCAACTGACTCCTCCCACCAACAAGAGTAGTTAAACCAATCAGAAAGCTTCCTAATTGCTTTCTTTAATGTTATCTATGATCCCTGGTGTGTTGCTTTCTTAAATAAGTCAAATTCATAAACTGCATTTATTACTGACTTACATCTCTGGCTTGTTAGGAAAGAACCTAGTCATAGATCACAAACTCGGTTTTCTAGTTCACTTGACTCTCATCAGAATCCAACAATAGTGAGGATTGTTATATTTGTTATTATTTGCAAACTAATCTTACTTTATCATACTTGAGAGAAAATCTTGTTCAGTATAACTAAAATTCGTTGTATATTCTCCTATGTTCTCAGGTTTCCTATGATCATTCATTGTTTCTTTTTAAACAGCAAGAACAATAATAATTGAATGCATCTTGGAGAGAGTAATTTATCCAAGTACTACTTTATTTAAGTTAGACTTATGGAAGAATAGAAGACATTTCTTTTGTAGATTATTTGCAGAAAGATTTAAGAGTAAAGTTTCAAGAGTTTTAAGAGTAAAGATCCTGAAGAACTTCTGTCTGAAACCCAAGTAATGGGATTATGATTAAATTAACTTGCAGGTATTCTGACAATAAATCATTCTTCTTCAACAGCACTAGAAATAGAAGCATTTGGTCACTACTCTTTTGAAGGAATTTCATATATGATGGATAGCACTGGAAAAAAAATTACAGATAATTCATACCATATTGTCTAAAATTAAAACATGAATATTTTATAGATATGATTATAGAATGAAAAATACCACATGGCACTCAGACATTTCCACGTACTAAAAATAAAAGAGAAAGAGATGCTAGAATTGATCTTGAGCTTCTGGTAGATGACAGTATAGAGCTGGTTTTCCATTCTCATCTTCTAGAATGTTCTTTGACCTCCTAGTCTAGCCAATAGCACTGAAATTCCCAGATGGTCTCCCATCCAGGAATAATAACTGCATTGTTTTGTCCTTGAACTATATACAGTACATAGGAGGCAGAAAGAAAAAAAAGAAAATGGTTCAAAAATACTTTTTTGTCAAATGTGAATCCTGACAAGAAATAGTAAGAGTGAATACAAGTGATATAAGTAATTCATTTCACATTAATTTCAATTAATAGTTTCAAATTATAGATTAATTTTTCTTACTCGGAAAATACAAGTAGGGCAGAAGCTTCAACTGATGCAGAATGCAACAGTGGGGGCCCTTATGTTTGTTTCTAGAAAAACAGATGTTACACCTCTTCTCCGCTAACTGCATTGGTTACCAGTCTGTTTGTGGATCCAGTTCAAGGTGCTGGTTTTGACCTTTAATCCCCTGCTTGACCTTTAATGCCCAAGACTTGAGGATCCTAGGGGACTGGTGAAATATTGGGATGGCTCCACTGTTTTTAATATCTGCTCTTCGCCCAATATTCTATTTTTTTTCTTTGCTTTTTTATAATTGTAGAGCTTTTAATGCTAATATATTGTTGTATTGTAAATATTCATTTTTTTTTTTAGTTTTTTCCATTTTCTCTTCTTTGTTATAATTCCCTCTGCAAGAGTCAGATGGTCAGAGCTTGGCATAAAAGCATGATTATGCCTGGCATAAGGCGACAAGATGAGCTGAAAAAATGCTTTAAAAAATAAGAGCCTGGCTTCATACAGGGTCGTGAAGCCATCATATTGGTTTGTATTCATCATAATTGGCATTAAGCAGGTAAACCTCTTTGAAAGAGACTTGGAAGGAAAATGACCCTCCATCCATTGACTCACAACATATGCATCTCCAGTGTTGTGACTCACATTTTGAGAAACGTTACTTTAGATTCCAAAATGAAGAAAATATACCATCCCTTATTTTAAAAAATACAAATGTTAGTGTCATTTTTCTATGAGTAGCAGCTGTATCAAATTATTTCCATACTGGAGCATTTAGAAAAGTTTACAATCTATGTAGTTTTTCAAGGATAGCACAGTGGAACTTTCACTCACTTTGTCTCGAAACAGGATAAGTCTAAATCAGTTGTTTAAATCCTACTTGTGGTAGGATAAAAAGAAAATTATGGACATCTATTGGCAAGAAATAATAGTGTGTGTGCAAGATGAAATCACATCAGAACCGCATTGATTGAACATACTTGCATCCTATGTTGGGACACAGATAGAAAAGAACACACTATACAGTATATATACTGTATGTGTCAGTATTTCTTCATCATCATTGTTATCTATGAATACCTGTAGAGAGTTTTCAACTTCCCCCATAAGCTGTTCATCTAAATCAAAAAATAATGCAGAGTGACAACAGAGCCACTCAGAGTGATAGCAGACCTTTCCAATCTCTTCTTGTCCATGAGACTTATACGATGCCTAATTCAATTTTACACGCATACATGAAAATATTTACTTTAAACATATATTTTTAAAATTTTGGAAGCTCTATAATGATTAATAATAATAATAATAATAATAATAATAATAATAATGTTGGAAGGGACCTTGGTCATTTAGTTCAACCCTGCTCAGGCAGGAAACCCTATACCATTTCAGACAAATGGCTGTCCAGTCTCTTCTTTAAAACTTCCAGTGTTGGAGCATTCACAGTTTCTGGATGCAGGCTGTTCCACTGATTAATTGTTCTAACTTTCAGGAAATTTCTCCTTAGTTCTAGGTTGCTTCTTTCTTTGGTTAGTTTCCAAGGTGTTTTGGAGAATAGCTTGACTCCCTCTTCTTTGTGGCAGCCCCTGAGATACTGGAATACTGCTATCATAACACCCCACATCTTTCTCTTCATTAAACTAGACATACCCAATTCCAGCAACCATTCCTTATACGTTTTAGCCTCCAATCTCCTAATCATCTTTGTTGCTCTTCTCTATACTCTTTCTAGAGTCTCAACATCTTTTTTACATCATGGTGACCAAAACTGGATGCAGTATTCCAAGTGTGGCCTTACCAAGGCATTGTAAAGTGTTTCAACACTTCACATGATCTTGATTCTATCCCTCTGTTAATGCAGCCTAGCACTGTGTTGGCTTTTTTGGCAGCTGCAGCACGCTGCTGGTTCATATTTAAGTTATTGTCCACTAGGACTCCGAGATCCCTCTCACAGTTACTGCTATTGAGGTATATACTATAGCTGTGCATTTGGTTTTTCTTGCCTAAATGTAGAATATTACTTTTTTCACCATTTAATTTCATTTTTTTAGATGGCGCCCAATGTTCAAGTCTGTCGATATCCTTCTGTATCTTAAACCTGTCTTCTGGAGTGTTGGCTATTCCTGCTAGCTTGGTGTTCTCTGCAAATTTGATGAGTTGCCCATCTATCCCGTCATCCAAATTATTGATGAAGATGTTGAAGAGCATTGGGCCCAGAACAGAGCACTGGGGCACGCCACTATACTCTTCCCTCCATGTAGATGCAGCTCCATTGAGGACCACACGCTGAGAACGTGACCCTCAGTATGCATGACTTTGCCTAGTTCAAAATGGATGCTTCAGCAATGTTTGTTCTGAGTATACATCTTGATGTTCAAAAGAATTTGGGGGAACTTTAATGTCTGATATCCTTTGATATGAAAAGACTGTGAGAAAATAATTCTTTTTATCTACAAATTGGTGCCAGCATTCCAAAATCCAGTTTGTTTATTTTCTTTACAGAAACCATATTTCAAAGCCTATCTATCCTGCAATGACATATACTTTCAGACATTTACCTGAACTTATACAGTGTTCTGCCATCAATGCAGGAGATAGACGTAACAGTAAAAAAATGTGCATGGATCATTCATCAGTTCATAAATGGATCTGGTATAGTAATGTAGATAAGTACCATATAGAAAAAAATCTAGCAAACATTTACACCGATAGAAAAAAAATTCTATTGGATTATTAATCATGGTACATCTTAATGAAATAATTGAAAACATACCTGTAAATTCAAGTTTGCTTGTTTCTTTAAATTCATATAGACTTTAGTTTTGCACACTTTGCATTCTGTGAATGTTAAAATTTAATTGGAGTTCCTCTGCATTTCTCCTTCTACAAGTTTTCGCTTCCCTACCTCTCCTTGATAGTAATTGTCATGGTTTTAATTTTTTTTCCTCCAAATGGACTCTTTTATGAGTTCTATTTGCTGTCTCTGGCAGAATAATTGAGCATAGGAATTTCACTTCCTTCTAAGTTCCAAAAGGCTTTCTTGTTAGTACTCAGTAATAGATAATCAGATGGCTCAGGAAAAGATGTATGTTTCATGTTTTACCTATTTATATGTAAGGTTTGGATTTTATTTGAAATGAAAGGCATAAACTCTGGATCTAAAAACTAATAGAATTCAGGCACTTACTTGCTGAGCCATAGCCTTTAGGTTAGATTGTGTGTCAGCCAGCAGTCAGCTTGTAGAACAAAGAACATTTTTGCACAAAAATGAAAAAAAAAGATTTCTGGTAAATGCAGCCAACCAGAAAATTCAGAGAATGTTTCTTGTAGATTATTATTAGAAATATTTTATACTCTCCCTGATTGCTGTAAAATCCTTGGGAAAGAAACCTACTCAAATAACGTTGGCTTGTGAACCATACAGAAAAATTGTTATCCTATATTTCACTAGAATGTAATGTTGTATCTTGCAAAATCTATCACTAGAAGGTTTCTAATATATAGTAATAGTAGTAATAGTAATAGTAGTAAAGTTGGAAGGGACCTTGGAGGTCATCTAGTCCAACCCCCTGCTCGGGCAGGAAACCCTACACCATTTCGGACAAATGGCTGTCCAGTCTCTTCTTAAAAACTTCCAGTGTTGGAGCATTTACTGCTTCTGGAGGCAAGCTGTTCCACTGATTAATTGTTCTCACTGTCAGGAAGTTTCTCCTTAGTTCTAGGTTGCTTCTCTCCTTGATTAGTTTCCACCCGTTGCTTCTTGTCCTGCCTTCAGGTGCTTTGGAAAATAGCTTAATTCCCTCTTCTTTATGGCAGCCCCTGAGATATTGGAATACTGCTATCATGTCCCCCCTTGTCCTTCTCTTCGTTAAACTAGACATACCCAATTCTAGCAACCGTTCCTTATATGTTTTAGCCTCCAGTCCCCTAATCATCTTTGTTGCTCTTCTCTGTACTCTTTCTAGAGTCTCAACATCTTTTTTACATCGTGGTGACCAAAACTGGATGCAGTATTCCAAGTGTGGCCTTACCAAGGCATTGAAGAGTGGTATTAATACTTCACGTGATCTTGATTCTATCCCTCTGTTAATGCAGCCTAGCACTGTGTTGGCCTTTTTGGCAGCTGCAGCACACTGCTGGCTCATATTTAAGTGATTGTCTACTAGGACTCCGAGGTCCCTCTCACAGTTACTACTATTGAGCATGGTGCCACCTATGCTGTACTTGTGCATTTGGTTTTTCTTGCCTAAATGTAGAACCTTGCTTTTTTCACCATTGAATTTCATTTTGTTAGTTAGTGCCCAGTGTTCAAGTCTGTCCAGATCCTTCTGTATCTGAAGCCTGTCTTCTGGAGTGTTGGCTATTCCTGCCAGCTTGGTGTCATCTGCAAATTTGATGAGTTCCCCATCTATCCCTTCATCCAAATCGTTGATGAAGATGTTGAAGAGTACTGGGCCCAGAACAGAGCCCTGGGGCACCCCACTACACACTTCCCTCCATATAGATGCAGTTCCATTGAGGACCACTCGCTGAGTACGGCCGGTCAGCCAGCTACGGATCCATCTGGTGGTGGTTCTGTCTACCCCACATTTTTCTATCTTGTCAAGTAGTAGGTTGTGATCTACTTTATCAAATGCCTTACTGAAGTCCAAGTAAATTATGTCCACAGCATTCCTCTGATCCACTAATTTTGTCACTTGGTCAAAGAATGCAATAAGATTTGTCTGGCATGATCTATTTTTGACAAACCCATGTTGGCTTTTAGTAATGACTTTGTTTGCCTCTAGGTGTTCGTTGATTCGTTGTTTGATTATCTTTTCCAGGATCTTCCCAGGTATTGAGGTCAGGCTGATAGGTCTGTAATTTCCTGGATCCATTTTTTTTCCTTTTTTGAGGATGGGAACTACATCAGCTCTTTTCCAGTCCTCTGGTAGTTCCCCTGTGTTCCAGGATCTTTGAAAAATATAGTTCAGTGGCTCCGATATCACATCTGCCAGTTCCTTGAGAACTCTGGGGTGTAATCCGTCTGGTCCTGGCGATTTGAACTCATCTAGGCTGGACAGGTGCTCACTAACGATTTTCTTGCCTATCTTAACTTGTGTTTCTGTTTTGTTTTTTGTGGCACTATTTTTGATAGGTTGGTCTGTTTTTTCCCTTTGTGTAAAGACAGATGCAAAAAATGAGTTAAATAGTTCTGCTTTCTCCCTGTTGCTTGTCACCTTCTTGCCACTTCCACCCACTAATGGACCAATCATTTCCTTCACTTTTTTCTTGTTTTTTACATGTTGAAAGAAGCTTTTTTTGTTATTTTTGACTTTGGTCGCAAGCCTCAGTTCATTTTGAGCCTTGGCTTTCTTCACTTCATCTTTGCAGGCTCGGGCTATTTGCTGATATTCTGACTTAGTTATGTTCCCCTCTTTCCACTTTCTATACTTGTCCTTTTTATCTTTCAATTTGTCAGAGAGTTCTTTATGCAGCCATGCTGGTTTCTTTTGAGAGCTGTTATTTTTCCTCTTTGTTGGTATTGTGCTAGACTGTGCTTTTATTATCTCATTTTTCAAAATTTCCCAAGCTTCTTGAGTTGTTTTCCCCTTGAGGATTCTCATCCATGGAATCCTTCCCAAGCCCTCTCTAAGTTTATTGAAATTAGCTCTCTTGAAGTCCAAGACTCTAGTTTGACTGTGTTCTATTGGTTGTGCTTCTATAATGTTGAATTCTAATATTGCATGATCACTTCCTCCCAGGGTTCCTATGGCTCCAACACCGTCTATCATTTCATCTCTGTTAGTGAGAATTAGATCCAAAATGGCTAATCCCCTAGTTCCATTCTCTACTTTTTGGGAGACAAAGTTGTCTGCTAGGTTTGCCAGGAACCTGTTTGATCTTCCACTTGGTGCGGAGTTTGTCTCCCAGTTGATGTCAGGGTAGTTAAAGTCCCCCATTACTATTGTGATGTGCTTCCTACATACCTTAGTTAGCTGACTAGCAAAAAGTTCATCTATTTCCTCTGTTTGGTTGGGTGGTCTGTAGTATACACCTATGGCAATGTCATTTCCCCCCCCTTTTATATTGACCCAAATGCATTCAAGACAGTTTTTATCATTGTTGTACTCTATTTCTGTGAAGATGTAGTTATTTCTTATATAGAGAGCAACTCCACCTCCTCTTTTATTTGGTCTGTTTCTTTTAAATAATTTAAATCCCTCTAGCTGTGTGTTCCATGTGTGAGTTTCATCCCACCATGTTTCCGTAATGGCAACAATATCGTATCTGCCCTCATTAACCTGAATTTCTAGTTCACCCTGTTTGCTGTTCATACTTTGTGCATTGGTGTATAAACATTTGAGTCCTTTGTGGGTGGCCCTGTGTTTCCTTTCTACATAACCTGTGTGGTGCCTGAGTTCCCCTATTGTCTTACCACCTATTTGGTTAGTGCACTTTATATGGCACTCGCTATTAGAGGCTTCATTTTGATTGGTAGCAAGGTTGGTATTCTTGTCCACACACACATCTGTGCTACATGCACTGATAGCCCTATAGTTTTTAAATTGCCGGGGACAGGGTTGTTCCGTATCAATTAACTCCCTGTCCCCGCTGTTTAGTTTAAATTTCCCTCCAGAAAATCTGTGAATTTATAGCCGAGTAACTCAGTCCCTTTTTTTGATGGATGCAAACCATCTCTTTTGTACATCTTTTGATTGGACCAGCTACTGACATCGTGACTAATATATCCAAAGCCTTCCCCTTTACACCATTCCTTTAGCCACATATTGAATTGTGCTATGCGCTGGCCTTTTCCGTTTTGCTCCTTATACACTGGTAAAACCTCTGAGAAAGTAAGCCTACAGCCTATTCTGCTAAGTTCCTTCCCCAAGCTCTGGAAATCATTCTGCACAGAGAGTACATCTTTTTGGGACAGATCATTAGTGCCAAGGTGTACAATAGCCTCCACATCACAGTCCTTGCTGCCATTCTTGATTATTTTAGAAATACGCTTCTTGTCCCTACTGGCAGTAGCACCTGGAAGACACCTGACCTCTTTCAAAGCCTCTGTGTCCTTTCCTAAATTTACATCCCTTATAATTGAATCACCTACCAGAAGGTAGCTTCTCTTTTTGGGAGCCTTTCTATTCTTGCATGACTGATGTGCAATACCTGATTCACACTTCTCCCTATCAAAATCTAGTTCTTCATCTCGGACCACAATCCCCTGCTTATTTGAGTTATCTTCACAAATACCTTTACCAGTCTCCTTAATGTCCCTATTAAGGTCAGCAAGAGCACTGTAGCTGTTGTGCAGGGACACAGCGAAAGCTTTGTGTTTATGGTTCACAGCTCTCACCCTGCCAGATCCCACGGTTGTCCACACTGCCCTTTTCCTGCAGGATCTTTGTGGTAAAGGGGGCTGATAGCAGGGAGGCTTACTAGAGTAGAGGGGCTGAACTGGACACCTAATTTCTGCCCGAAGAGCACGGATTACAGACCCTAGGTAAATGATCTGTCCTTGTAGGCTAGTGATTTGTTTACAGATAGGACAGTTTCCAAGTTTGAAAAGGGTACTGCGAAGGACGGCTGCAAAGCAGGTGTTGCACTGAACTAAGCCGGACATCTTAGATACAGGGGATGTCAGACACACTTGCCCTGAATGTACTGCTACTGTTTGTGATTTTTAGTTATATAGTTATATAATTCGCGCGCCGTTAGGCGCGCGGGCCGCTACTTTCCTGGTGGATTCTCCCAAAACTTACAGTTTAAGCAGCAGCTGGTGGAATGTAGCACGTTCCAGCAACCCGATCAGAGTTGGAATGGGGTTTAAATAGAGTATAATACCCTATAAATATAATGGAGATCCAATCAGGGCCTTGCTACTTTCCTGGTGGATTCTCCCAAAACTTACAGTTTAAGCAGCAGCTGGTGGAATGTAGCACGTTCCAGCAACCCGATCAGAGTTGGAATGGGGTTTAAATAGAGTATAATACCCTATAAATATAATGGAGATCCAATCAGGGCCTTGCTACTTTCCTGGTGGATTCTCCCAAAACTTACAGTTTAAGCAGCAGCTGGTGGAATGTAGCACGTTCCAGCAACCCGATCAGAGTTGGAATGGGGTTTAAATAGAGTATAATACCCTATAAATATAATGGAGATCCAATCAGGGCCTTGCTACTTTCCTGGTGGATTCTCCCAAAACTTACAGTTTAAGCAGCAGCTGGTGGAATGTAGCACGTTCCAGCAACCCGATCAGAGTTGGAATGGGGTTTAAATAGAGTATAATACCCTATAAATATAATGGAGATCCAATCAGGGCCTTGCTACTTTCCTGGTGGATTCTCCCAAAACTTACAGTTTAAGCAGCAGCTGGTGGAATGTAGCACGTTCCAGCAACCCGATCAGAGTTGGAATGGGGTTTAAATAGAGTATAATACCCTATAAATATAATGGAGATCCAATCAGGGCCTTGCTACTTTCCTGGTGGATTCTCCCAAAACTTACAGTTTAAGCAGCAGCTGGTGGAATGTAGCACGTTCCAGCAACCCGATCAGAGTTGGAATGGGGTTTAAATAGAGTATAATACCCTATAAATATAATGGAGATCCAATCAGGGCCTTGCTACTTTCCTGGTGGATTCTCCCAAAACTTACAGTTTAAGCAGCAGCTGGTGGAATGTAGCACGTTCCAGCAACCCGATCAGAGTTGGAATGGGGTTTAAATAGAGTATAATACCCTATATATATAATGGAGATCCAATCAGGGCCTTGCTACTTTCCTGGTGGATTCTCCCAAAACTTACAGTTTAAGCAGCAGCTGGTGGAATGTAGCACGTTCCAGCAACCCGATCAGAGTTGGAATGGGGTTTAAATAGAGTATAATACCCTATAAATATAATGGAGATCCAATCAGGGCCTTGCTACTTTCCTGGTGGATTCTCCCAAAACTTACAGTTTAAGCAGCAGCTGGTGGAATGTAGCACGTTCCAGCAACCCGATCAGAGTTGGAATGGGGTTTAAATAGAGTATATTTCTCCTTCTACAAGTTTTCGCTTCCCTACCTCTCCTTGATAGTAATTGTCATGGTTTTAATTTTTTTTCCTCCAAATGGACTCTTTTATGAGTTCTATTTGCTGTCTCTGGCAGAATAATTGAGCATAGGAATTTCACTTCCTTCTAAGTTCCAAAAGGCTTTCTTGTTAGTACTCAGTAATAGATAATCAGATGGCTCAGGAAAAGATGTATGTTTCATGTTTTACCTATTTATATGTAAGGTTTGGATTTTATTTGAAATGAAAGGCATAAACTCTGGATCTAAAAACTAATAGAATTCAGGCACTTACTTGCTGAGCCATAGCCTTTAGGTTAGATTGTGTGTCAGCCAGCAGTCAGCTTGTAGAACAAAGAACATTTTTGCACAAAAATGAAAAAAAAAGATTTCTGGTAAATGCAGCCAACCAGAAAATTCAGAGAATGTTTCTTGTAGATTATTATTAGAAATATTTTATACTCTCCCTGATTGCTGTAAAATCCTTGGGAAAGAAACCTACTCAAATAACGTTGGCTTGTGAACCATACAGAAAAATTGTTATCCTATATTTCACTAGAATGTAATGTTGTATCTTGCAAAATCTATCACTAGAAGGTTTCTAATATATAGAAACCTACTTCCTTTAGTTGACACTTATTATTTTATAAAATTTAAACGTGCACCATTCCACATCAAATCAAATCCCAGGTGAGTGTTATATAAAAAAAACTAAGCAGTTTATCAAATATCCATGATTTTAAAAAGATACAAATTATACGAAAGGGGAAACATTAAGAGTTGTGGAGATTAGATTAAAGTGAGTAAAACTGTATCCCAGAATATTATATACTAAACATGGTTTTTAAAAGAGGGCTATCATTGTGATGGTCCTATGATTTTGGTTATGTAAAGTATCCTATGTTAAGAAACTATTTGAAGTCAATCACAAAAGATCTTAAGACTTGGTCAATATGTGTATTTGTATAACGAGCTGTTTGTCACAATACACAGCAATGGAAGCAGGTCTACTGTTAGAGTTTTGGTAGCTGACTCAAGCAAAAACAGGATTCCCACAGATACTTTTTAAACAAGATTTATTGAATAGGTAAGAGGTAAGTTTTCTGACATTTCAACCCTGTACTGCTTTCAGTATACGGTAGAACCAATTCATCTTTTGGTTCAATAGGGCAGAGGCGTTTTCAATACATTCACCACATGGCTGTTCTTTTCCTAGATTATTGAGTGATATGTAGGTGGAGATTTTCTTATTTTCTTTTTTTATAATTTTATTGGTTTTCAAAAAAAGATATAAAGTTAGTTACAAGATAAACAGAAATTGAAAAGTAGGAAAGGAAAAGGCTTAGAAAAAAAATAGAAGTGCAGAAAAGAAAAAAAGTAAGAGAAATAAAGAATGACTTCCAACTTTTTTTGGTATAAATATAAGAATACATCAAACTTTACATTATTTCAATAATTCCATATAACACTAAGCATCAAATCCCAAAATCAGCTTTTCTTTTTTTTTTTTTGTAAAAATTTTTATTTTCAACTTTACAATACATAACAATCTTACAAATACTTCAGATAAAAAATAAAACAAATTGATATATACCACATTCGGTCTTGCCCGCCCATTTCCCCCCAAACCGCATCCCACCTCAAACCAACTTACTTCTTTCCTCTTTTTCTTCACTCACCCCCTCTCCTCCTTCACCTCAACCTTCCTGCTTACTTCTCACCTTCTTCTCCTCCCTCTTGATGCGGTCCAGGGGAAATGCCCGAGCAGTTCCTCTCTCAAAATTAAAACATTAATATTATATACAATAAGACTATTTCTACTTTATCTGAACTACTTAAACTTCAACCCCTCCACCCCCCACCCCCCTCCAAAATCAGCTTTTAATTTCTTTCAGTTTCCTGAAAAATGTCTAGTAAGAGAACAGAAAAAAAAAGTTTGCCAAAGTCTTTTCTTAGATCAGACATGTCAAACTCGCGACGTCACATGACGTCGTGCAACGTATCGGGACGGTTTTTCCATTGCTGGCAATGGGGTAGGCGCGGCTTCTGCATGACGTGTCTGGCCTACGGACTGGCAGTTTGACACCCCTGTCTTAGATCAAGGCTGTCAATTTCACTGTCTCCACCAATTCCTCCAAATTTTTTTACCCATGTTATCATACAATCTTTAACATTTTCCTTTGTTTCCATTTTCAGTAAATTTTTATACATTATATCAATAGTACAATCATCATTTGTATAGAGCTTTAAATCAAATTCTGTTTTACCCCTTTCAAATTCATAATTCTTCTCAGTGCTTTTTTTCTAAAAAAAAAAGAAAAAAAAGGAAAGGTGCCGGAACTCACACACGTCATACAACCTGCCTTGCCTACCCTACAAGGTTCCATCCAAAAAAAGGTGCCAGAACTCCGTTCTGGGCATTCTATGAGAAAAAAAGACCTGATTCTTCTTATCCAACTTAAATCTTTCCATTAACTGAGTGTAGTGAAGCCAATGTCATATAAAACCTTCTAACTCCAAGGTTTTACTTGTTTTAAGTTAAATTTTCCTTGAGAACAATTCCACAAATAGGCATAGATTAACTGATTTTGTTTAACTATCATTTCCCTTCTAAAAAAGGCTTCTTGAGGTAACAACTATAAAAGGATTTTAGGAGACAATTTTGCCTTATACCTATTCAAAATTCTCAATGTGACTCAGGATTTCTGAGAACTTTTAATAATTTAAGTACCCAATCATTCTGCAATTGCTTTTTTTAAAATAGATAATTTTCTAGTCCTCATTATCTGGAAAAATACAGAAGGAATTAAAATCATTACAATCATTATGGTGCATTATGACTACACTGAAGGAATTGAACAGTGTGCAGATAATCCAAGTCACTGCATTTAGTTCTTGGAGAGAAATTGTATCAGCTAAAAACCTATTAGAATAAAAAATAAAATTATTTATGGCAAAAAAAATCTGCATTTGTTTCTGTCTACCTTCTATTTTCTCCAAATTGAAAAGAACTTATTTTCTGAACCAATCCTAGAGCTCCTCTCATCACCAACTTATCATATTTTGCCTGCAAGCTGATATTATATTTGATGATAATTTTTCTCCCCGACTTTTCATGCTTTTATTTTGATTTATGCTTCAGTAGTTTAAAATTGGTTGTTTTCATTGTTGCTGTGTTGGTATGCTGCCCAGAATCAGGTTATGTGCAATGAGCAGTCATATACTGAAAATACACTAAATAGATAAATAAATGTTTTTGACTCTTCAAATTACTCTTTGTTTAGTGTTTGAAAAGTGAAGAAACATTACTCAAAGAAGAGGGGATTAAGAAAATACCTGAATGTGTACCAGACAACACTTTGTTTACTAAGCATTTATGATTTGTAAAAATAGAAAATCAATAAAATTTCATTAAAAACAACAACATCCTAATGCATCATTCTGCATATCATTCGTAGGAAGTTCAGAAATAGCTGGGCAGTGATCTGGATCTTTCATTTAGTCTTGTTTTAATGACTGCTAAAGACCATAAATGGTAGGATTATTTTTGCAAGGTGAAATCAATAAATCTGTTATCAGTTTCCCCAGATTATGTAATAAATTGTAATTTTCACAGTCTCTTTGTTGCCAAAAGCTTATCGGGCAAACAGGATTTGGAAGCAGGAAAAAGGTTCCTAAAGAAGCATAATATGGTTAGTACTATCAGTTCTGAGGCTGGTACTCTGTGTGACTGAATTGTTAATATTTAATCTGGTGTCTCCATTAGCATTTACTTTTGCTTCCTAGCATCACATTTGTATAATAAATTACTGGGGCAATGTTATCCGTTTTGAATTAAAAATACTTGCCTGTGGCTGAAAAGTCATTTAAAGATATTTCACATTTTCCTTTACTTCAAACAATATTTGTACCTTACAAAATTTCCGGTTGTATATTTGATTGTTTAAAATTTTTGGAACTAGCTTGTATTTTTGTCAGTATAGTTCATTAATCACTTTCAAAAGCAGTCAGTCTGTAACATTCACTAAAAGATTTAGAAATATTGTGGTTCTGTGTTTAAATAAATTATGGGCAGAGTCTCTGTGGTGGCATTGCTGCAGGTCTCACCTACTGAGAGATCCCTACTCAAAATATGGCTCATTATCTCAGATGTTAGTAATAGTAATAGTAGTAAAGTTGGAAGGGACCTTGGAGGTCATCTAGTCCAACCCCCTGCTCGGGCAGGAAACCCTACACCATTTCGGACAAATGGCTGTCCAGTCTCTTCTTAAAAACTTCCAGTGTTGGAGCATTTACTGCTTCTGGAGGCAAGCTGTTCCACTGATTAATTGTTCTCACTGTCAGGAAGTTTCTCCTTAGTTCTAGGTTGCTTCTCTCCTTGATTAGTTTCCACCCGTTGCTTCTTGTCCTGCCTTCAGGTGCTTTGGAAAATAGCTTAATTCCCTCTTCTTTATGGCAGCCCCTGAGATATTGGAATACTGCTATCATGTCCCCCCTTGTCCTTCTCTTCGTTAAACTAGACATACCCAATTCTAGCAACCGTTCCTTATATGTTTTAGCCTCCAGTCCCCTAATCATCTTTGTTGCTCTTCTCTGTACTCTTTCTAGAGTCTCAACATATTTTTTACATCGTGGTGACCAAAACTGGATGCAGTATTCCAAGTGTGGCCTTACCAAGGCATTGAAGAGTGGTATTAATACTTCGCGTGATCTTGATTCTATCCCTCTGTTAATGCAGCCTAGTACTGTGTTGGCCTTTTTGGCAGCTGCCGCACACTGCTGGCTCATATTTAAGTGATTGTCTACTAGGACTCCGAGGTCCCTCTCACAGTTACTATTATTGAGCATGGTGCCACCTATGCTGTACTTGTGCATTTGGTTTTTCTTGCCTAAATGTAGAACCTTGCTTTTTTCACCATTGAATTTCATTTTGTTAGTTAGTACCCAGTGTTCAAGTCTGTCCAGATCCTTCTGTATCTGAAGCCTGTCTTCTGGAGTGTTGGCTATTCCTGCCAGCTTGGTGTCGTCTGCAAATTTGATGAGTTCCCCATCTATCCCTTCATCCAAGTCATTGATGAAGATGTTGAAGAGTACTGGGCCCAGAACAGAGCCCTGGGGCACCCCACTACACAATTCCCTCCATATAGATGCAGTTCCATTGAGGACCACTCGCTGAGTACGGCCGGTCAGCCAGCTACGGATCCATCTGGTGGTGGTTCTGTCTACCCCACATTTTTCTATCTTGTCAAGTAGTAGGTTGTGATCTACTTTATCAAATGCCTTACTGAAGTCCAAGTAAATGTTGGATGAACTGATACTTTTCATTTAAGACAGTAGTTAAAATATGATCCCAAGAGTTACTTCTGTATTACTTTCCTGCATATTTCTGTTGTTGGACCATTGATCCTAACTTAGCATTCAAGGAATCAGTAAAACTGATTAGAACAGGATCACGTCTGTGAAGACCCAGCCAAAGGGATACTAAAAATATGTATTGCATCACAAATCTGTGCATTTTTTTTGTTTACTTTTTCAGGCTTGCTGGGTATTTCTATTGTACTTTGAGATTGAATATATGGGGGAAAAAGGATTTTTTTCAGATTCATTCATTCATATAGCCCCCATCTCATACCAGCGATATATTATTCTAATGCCCACCTTCAAAAATCTAATTTGCTTCCAGTAAGGTAATTCAGCAATTTATTGAGAGATTTAGCAACATAATTTTCTTCACAAGGAAAAGTGCCAAAAAGATAAACAAAAGCATTGTGAAAATTTAGGACTGCAAATGATTTATAGAGTTATATTCTGTTCTCTCGTTCTAATCTAGAGAGACTTGTAGTTGTACTGTATTATCTTATGGGGGAGAAAAATAGTATGTTCCAGAGGCCTAGAAGAATAGAACATTTCCACCTTATGCTGCAAAAGATGGAATATATATTCTATAAATTTAAATAGCTGCTGCCTCTTTTATAATAATCAGGAAATAGACCTAGAAGTTTGTATAATCTCTACTTTACTAATGACCTTCTTTCCGTGATTTGGGATAATATACTGTATAATAATGCAACAACCGTGTGTATGTATGTATGTGTGTGCTTGTTTGTTTGTTTGTTTGTTAGTATCCTTGTCTTTATTATTTTCACAAATAACTCAAATCAGCAAACATTTCTCTTTGTGACTAATCTGGCTGACCTTTTCTGCTCCTGCTTTTCTCGTCCCTATGTGTTCTTGGATCAGGTGCAGAAGGCAATTCCTCTTCCTCATCACTGACATATTCTAGTAGCTTGCCCGTCAGTGGTGGTGGGGATGGTCTTAGAGATTCTTTGGTTCTTTGGCAGTTTCTTGATTGGGGTATTGTTTACTTGATTGCTGATTTGATGTTAACCTTGCTGATCTGGGTGCGGATTGCATGTGCAGAGGTGCTTGGGTCTTTTTGTACCTTTTTGGGCTAAGTGATAGTCTCTTTTGCATAGTTTATAGATGTTGTTAATGTTTACGTGTCTATTGATGGCCGATTTGTCAGAGTGCCAGGCTTCTAGAAATTCCCTGGCATTTTTGGACTTGGCTTGGTCTAGGATGGTCACATTTTTCCAATTGAAACTACGGTTAAATCTGTCTATATGTTGTGAAATTAAAGAATTTGCATCATGTCTTCTGACTGCCAGTTGGGACACTTCTGGGTTTTTGGTGAAGAGAGTTGCAGGGGAATATTAATAAACCCACTAAACCACAGGTGTGTGTGTGTGTGTGTATGTGTGTGTGTGTGCGGGACAGCACACTTGATGATATATACTTTCATTATATTTATGTTTCTATATTATTCTTGGGTGCAAGAAACCCAGAAAAATGTTTGCTTCATGATCTAGTACTTAGATACGGCAGCAGAATCAGCCAAAAAAGCATGCCTATGGTGCTGAAATCAGTAGCTTGCTAGTCAAAAAGAAGTAACGTGCGGTATTATTTGCATTACAGTTCTCTGCATTGAACCATTCAAATCCAAATTTTATATATACATCAGAGCTTTCAATTTCAAATATCCTCCTGTTTTTTTAAAAAATGTACTGGTACTTCAGTTTTTTTTTTAAAAAAAAAATTCTTCAAGATTGTAGAGATAAAGAACACATAGCAGAAACAAGTATTTTCTGAACCAGATTGAAAGCTGTTTGTGTTTGCAGATTTGTTACCCAGCAGTGGTTCAGAACTACCTGTAGGAAAAAATTGTTTTGCAGACCTGAGATACTCAGCCATCCCTCTGGCTAAGCAATTCACAGTGTCACAGTGTTGATCGCTGCCCTTTTCTGCTACTTACATTCTTATTCTTGTTTTGACTCATCCAGATATTTCTGGGGTTTTTTTAATTGCCAATACAAATGAAATTGTATCTCAGATAGAATTCAATAGAAATTTGGCCCCTTTTTTTCCTTTGTTCATTTATTTAATTAAAGTATGTTGATGGTAGTTGGGGGACTTGATTAATACGATTACAAGGTTTCACCTATGAGAATACGAAGTAATTCAATAGCTGTCCTTGACATGGTTACCAGCTAACTAGGCTATTACTTTTGTATTCATCTATTGTAAATTTCACTGAAATATGCTATAGTGTCATGAACTTCATAATGTTAAAGAGAAAAAAAGACCGAAAAAAATTGCTGCCCAATTAATTTTGTCGTAAGGTCCTGGATTCACCTGTATTTTGTTTATCTTACTTTCTCAACAATGCACAAAAATACCAACTTTGATTAGAATATACATTTAGAGTAATTTTCATTTAGTATAATTTTGAGCTCTGGCTTTTATATGTTGATTTTAAAATGCACGCAATTTTTCATTGTTGCGTTGTTTTAATGAAAATGTTGCTACCTATGTCTTAGGAAACCCAATATCCTAGTACTTAGATCAGTGTTTCTCAACCTTGGCAATTTTAAGGCATGTGGACTTCAACTCCCAGAATTCCACAGCCAGCAATGCTGGCTGTGGAATTCTGGGAGTTGAAGTCCACATGCCTTAAAATTGCCAAGGTTGAGAAACACTGACTTAGATGATAATGTAAGAATGTTGTGTATTTCCCCCCCCACACACACACACACACTTTTTTTCATTACAAGTTTGTTTGGAATGTAGGCCTTGTCAGATCCAAGGCTGCAAAAATCCAGATGAACCCTAAATGGTAGCATTCTGTCCTTGAGCTGGTACTTGCATGCAACATTATCTATTATATATGCCATGCAAATGATCCAACATATTTCTTAAATTTTCTTTCTCTTTAATTTCCACTTATATGCCCATGAATTGATTACTTAGTGCTTGACATCTCTCATTCATAAAGCTTGAACTTGTACAATTGAAAAGATACAGTAGTTTTAGATGCTGAGGATAGTGTTATCTCTAAAACGGCATGAGCTGCAAAGAATTATATAAACTTACAATCCTGTAAGGTAAGATAGTATTAACCTTATTTGCTGTCTATTTAAGCCTGTATGAGGCTAGAAACTGGTAAAATCATTCCAACTCCAGGCTGACTGATTTTAAGAAGGTGGAGGAGGAGGAGGAGGAGGAGGAGGAGGAGGAGGAGGAGGAGGAGGAGGAGGAGGAGGAGAAGAAGAAGAAGAAGAAGAAGAAGAAGAAGAAGAAGAAGAAGAAGAAGAAGAAGAAGAAGAAGAAGAAGAAGAAGAAGAAGAAGAAGACTGATTCTTATACCTATTACTTTATTATATGTAACAGATAAAATAGAAGTACATGCTAAAAAAACATGTTTGATTCATTTCAATAAAGTTATGTCAGTTTAAACATATGAGCCCTGGGTGGTGAGTTTGTCCCAGAATGTGTTTAGGGAAGATTGTATGAAATTACATAAATATTTTGCCTAATGGGAATAACAAACACATGCTTTGAAAGCTAAATCCAGAAATTCCATTGCTCTTAGAGTGGTTTGGTATTTGGTATTTACATGTGAAAATGTCAAAAGAATGATAGATGTTCTTGAGCGCTAGTAATCTTGAGACAAATGGAAAATCTCTATGGCAGCCCTCTTATTTTCCCCTTTTCTGTATATGAGTAGAAAAAATTGAATTTTCTGTTGAGAATTTTGACATAATAGTATAGTTTTGCAGTAATGTTATGAAACAGTACCATTCTAAAATATATTGAAGTCTTCCTTCCTAAAAGTTATATTTCAAAAGCCAGGTATTTGCAGCTGTTCTTGGCAAAACAACATTGTTTTCTTCTTCCTCATCTCGGTGCAGTCTTTGCCAGCAGCTTTAGTGTACATGGATAAATTAACTATATTCTGTTGACACTCAGTTCCATTAGGAATAGGAGCGTACCAAACTCCATGTCAGATAATCAAAAATGAAGACACTTTACACGTCAAGTCATCCTGGATTATGTGGCTTGCTTATTTGTCCTCCTTTATTGTCTTATATCTTGTGGTGGTAGAAAGAAATTAGCATGAAGTTCAGCACAAAGTAGCGTGAAGTAAAATAGCTGAGGGAATGCGAATTGCAGTACTTACGTACAGTATACAAATCTAAAATAGAATATTAATGTACTTAAATGGATTCTGAGGAATTCTGGGAGTTGAAGTCCACAAGTCATAAAGAGCCAAACTTTGAAGACCCCTGGTTTAACTGCTATAGACCTCAGGTTCTTTCTTAAACCTTCAAGGAAGCCATGCAATTTCTTCAAGACATTGATGTATTACCAGAATTTTTGTTATATTCTGTTATTCTCTTTAGTGAGAGAGGAACACGTTATATCAATCATAAAGAGTTACATTCACTTCTAATCTCAATTTAAGTTGCTGATACTTACATTTAAAACATGTCTGTTTCAACTGAGTAACATTATTCAGTTAACATTTGCCCATTCCTTTTTGAGTGTATATTGGTGGCTCGCCTAATAGCCACAATGCCTTTTGACCATAATTTCGGGATCAATTACAGTCATAAGTCAAGGACTACTTGTATCTTAAAGAGAAATATAAATTAAAAGTATTTTTGATTAAAGTCCAAAATAAAGTCCTTATGTTAAAATTATAACCGTTAGGGTCACATGACAAAAAGATCCTATTAAAGTCAGTCATCTCAAGATTATTTGTTTGATTAATTAGGTTTGCTTAATAAATGTATAAAGCTACCCAACATATAATTTATTACCCTAGGTGGTATATATTAGTTTTAAAAAATTCAAACAAAACAAAAATAATATAAACTACAAATGAACACAGCATAACTGAAGCTGGGAATAGCAAACATTTTCCCAACAGGACAGGCTCAGTTACCATCCTGGTCCAATGCATGTGAAAAAAGCCAAGTCTGCATATTTCCATTAAAGGCTAATAGTATCTGGAAAGTAAGGAAATTACTTTGAAGGAAATATTCAAGGGCCAAAAGGGAATAAAACATTTTTTTAAGTCCTGATGAACAAGATATTATATGGAAGCAGATGAGGCAGAAATACCACACAATCAGATTTGCACATTTTAGGTATTCTAACCTTTTTCTGGTTAGAATATATTTCCTGGTCTGGTCTACCTACTGGGGCTAACATAAGGGTCAGAACTGTGCAAACATTAGGTAATAGTTTGTTCTAAAGGGTTTCGTTAGATGATACAGCCCCACAGAGGTCAGCTGGAACACATTCGCTTATTGGGAAAGGCAAAAATAACCAGAGCTAGGCAGTCCCACAAAAAACCTGCCCTGTGCTACTTAGAACTTTATAGGAGATAACCAGCTTCTTGAACTGAACTTGGAAGCTTGCAAGAGTAGTGGTGATATTCAGACATATTGAGACATGCCCATTATTATCTATGCTGCTTGCTTTCTGAATCAGTTGGTTTCAGGATGGTCTTCAAGGCAGTGGTGGGATTCAAATACCTGAACAACCAGTTCTCTTATTGAATGCAGGCCTGGGCCTCCGAGGCCTAGAACAGACTTCTGGAAGTGGCATCCATGCACTTCCGGAAGGCCGTTCTAGACCTGGGAAGCCTCCTCTCAGCCTCCAAGATCTAGAACAGACTTCCGGAAGTGGCATCCATGCCATTCTAGACATTCAGCCGGTTCTCCGAACTCAGCAAAATTTAGCTACCGGTTCTACTGAACTGGTGCGAACCGGCTGTATCCCACTACTGTTTCAAGGGCAATAATCTCTTGTAGATTACATTGCAGAAATCTAGCCAATTTAGTGATGTCAATGGTGATGAAGGCATGAATGATTATGAACACACTTCCTGATCCAGACACAGATATGTTTGGCAAACAAGATGGAAGTATTTAAAAGTCCTCTTCAAGCTAGATCAAATGAATGCAATTATTTACTAACACCCACTTTCCTTAACATATAAGAAATGGACAATAGCCTGGTTCAGAATGGGACTATAGATGGGAAAATTAATTCATGTATTCAGATCATGCATAAATATCCTCCCTAAGATATTGGTGGTGATAGACTGGTGTTAAATGCACAGAATTACTTAACAAAATAAACTTTGTAAAATAAGGTGATTGGTGGAAAAAATTGAATTCTCCATTCCAAAACTTGATCCAAGTCAATCCATCTCATTCTGGTTGCTTATTGTGCAGATAGGCCAGCATTCTCAAACATACTGAGCTATTCCAAGTTATAAATCTTTTGCTCCAGACAGGCCATTTACCATGGCATACTGCATGGAAGTAAGCCCTGTGAATATAGCCATAAATGTTTGTCTAGGTTGCTCCTAAGATCTGCTTCTATAAAGCAGATTGTTTGCTTTTGAAGAAGTGCTTTTGCATTTTGCAAGAAGAAAAATTATGTCTAGTGAATTTGGTCATTCATTTCTTTGTGGAGTTTAAAATCTGAAGAAAATAACACCCAGTCATTTTAAAGTATGCTTTTCTATTTTCTTTGTGGTGTTGAGATAGTTTCTTCAATAAATATAGAATCTCATTTATTTCAGAAAACAATTTCTCCACTCACGAATCTTGAGTTATTGTTACAAGCTTTGCCTGTAGATTTTTTGAACAACTTAATCTTGACACATCTTAATTTCTCAATCAATGAAGTTTCTATTCTTCCTTTAATGGTTTTCAGTTTTACCTGTATTTTACTCTACTGCTACTGTGATTACACACAAAAAAATTAAAAAATGATCAAGCCGTTAATTTTACTAGCAACATCTATTTATTTTCATGATCATTATAGACTTTAATTATATCAGAGAAATGTGTTAGTGTAGATGCAGATTTAAAAACTGATGGGATACCTGATTAAAATTCTGGTAGTACTCTGTATAAAATGTAAATACAACATAATTTTAGATAAAATCCATTTGCTAACATTTTTCTTCAAAACAGAAATAGAAAAAAGAAAGGTAGTTAGACTTTATGAATATCTGTGCTTCCTAGCTGAAACACACAGAACTCAGAAACATTCAAATACCATTTTAGAGTCAAAACAACACAGGATATTTAGATTATCATGGACTTACAAAAGAGTGTTCTGTACTGACATCACATAAGGTCCAACGGAGAGACTAATCTCACCTCTGTATAAATCTGCATTATGACAACCAGTCAGATTTCCAGGTCATCTAGATAATTTATGACACTTTCCAGATAACAAACCATCTTCTCACCTAAAACATAGTATTTAAGTTTTAGATCACGTCTTAAGATGGCCTGTTCAAGGGAAAAAAAGCATGAAGGGAAGGCAACATAGAAGTATAGCAAAACCTCAATTTAACGGCCCATTTGGCAGGAAGGGGCATTCATTAAATCTCAATTCATGTCACTAATGTAATTTACATCTTTTGTTAAATTACATAATTGACATTTTTATATCATTCATATCCATTTATGTCAATTACATAATAATGCAAATTATACAGAAATGACATGTGTAGACTTTGTCCTTTGTTTTGGGGTGAATTCTATTTGTCCATTGCATGCAGTAGTAAATGGCTGGACAAAGGTCACGACAGACAAGCATACTTTAAAACAATCAGCTTTTACTTTCTGTTGGAGAGGAGGGATTCTCCCCAGGTTGATTCTCCATTAAATCATATTTCTTACAGATTTCAACCTCCAGTCCAAATTTAAGACACGTTTCCTCTCAGTTCCTATTTAGTCTCTGGGGCCTTTAGCTCTTTCCTTACCCTGTGTTTCAAACTGTCTTGTCTCTACCCTGTTCAAGCAGGGCTTATTGGTCTTTCTGAAGATTTTCTTGGCAACAATTCAGCCTCTTTTCTCACTTCCAGCCCAGAGAAGGTCTTAGATCCCTTCTCTTGAAAATTACTTTACCAGTATCATGTGACTTTTCCAGTCTCTATTTTTTCTACATTGGATGTACCTGAGTGAATAGGAAGTCTTGAACTGATCCCTGAGAATTAAGATTTTGTTATACAGTATACCAATGGCAGTAGGTAGGGTCCTTGATACTAGCTCTTCTGAGCTTGGTTGTTTTCTTGCAGATGTTTCTTTACCACACTAGTTAACATTATCAGTGCTAAAGGGGGAGCGAGTATGGACAATGTTACCTAGTGTGGTAATTATTATTATTATTAAGTTCCCCACAGTTGAACCCTGAGCTACAAATATTCTCTTCCATTGGTATAATAGAAGTAGGATTCTGTCTTCCAGACATCTCCAAATGGGATACTGTAGTGAAGTTTGCTAGTTGTTTATATACAGTAGTTTGTCCTTTATTCTTGGTTGGGGTGCAGTTTCTTGCTTCATGAAAAAAAACCCACCTACATATCATTTAAAGGATATAAACAAAGGCTGAAAAGAAAACCAGCAGCCAGAGCACATCATTATCAGCAACCAACTTTCAGATAAACAGAAAAGAGCAGATAAACTATCAGGGAAGAAACAATACCACACCTCAACCATAACTGGCAGGACAAATAATTATATATAAACAGGCCCATATAAATAACCAGCAAACTTCATTCCCCTGAAAACTAATAATGTTACCTAGCATGGTGATTGAACATCTGAAGGAAACAACCAAGCTCAGAGAATACCAAGAACCCCACAGTTCATTCCTGAGGTACATTTATTCTCTATTACTGGTTTCTGTTCAAGGATGGTTATTGGCCCTTTTGGCATAGGTGGAAAGACCTAGTGATAAGATTTTCTCCCTTTAGAATTGTTAGTCACAATATTCATATAATTTGGATGCCATTGTTTACTTTTTCCACATTTGTTTTCCTCAAGCTTTTTCTTTAAGTTGGAAAGGATTACAGCTCCCCAAGTTGCCATATTTAGAGAACAAAAATACACTGTAAGAAGGAAATGTTTATGTTAAAAACAACAACAAAGCCTGGATTTATTTATTTACATATTTTCATGCTCCTCTACTACAGTGAAATTTGAGTGGCTCATTAAATCAGGTATGGTTCCTATCAGAGCTAACTGGGCCTGAAGCAGTATTTCAAAGTCAAAGTACCTGTCATTTAAAGCAATGTTTGTGGTGTGAAATTACACCTCTCTGCCATTTAAATCACTATTTCCTACCTGAAGTCAAAAGTCACTGACATTTAAACCTGTCTTAGCAAAATTCTCTCTCAAGCAAAAGCAAACAAGAAACAAAAAAACTAACTAAAGAAGCAAAGCCAAACAGTGCATCTTGTCTTTTAGCATCTAACGGACAGTGCTGATACGTTTCTAGCCACCCTCTTTCATCTACCAATCAGAAAATTTATTGATTGATTATTTGTTTGTTTCCCCTCTTTATTTTTATAAATAACTCAAGGTGACAAATATATCTAATATTCTTTCCTCCCACAATTTTTCCTATAACGGCTATCCTCTGAGTTGGGTTAGGCTGAGAGAATGATTGGCCAAAAGTCACCCAGTGGGCTTTCATGACCAGAACTCACTGTCTCCTGGTTTCTACCTGCTGCCTTAATCATTAGACCAAACTAGAAGGTTGATCTTATTCTCTCCTTAATGTTGAATATTGCTTTCTCCCACTCCATCTTGAAATGTCCAGGATTGGAAACTTTATGCTATGATACAATGGGATAATTTTTATTCCTAGCCAACAAGCCCCTCAGAATTCAAATCAACTGCATAGCCAACAAAAGACAGCACTGACCCTCAACCAATCCATGCAAGCCCCCCACCACCAGCACTTCACCTCCCAATGAAAACATCTCCATCATAAGACCCATCACAAGATTCTAACTGGTGATCCATCCCTGACCCACCACAAGATCCTCACTTAACAGACCCATACCTGACCTATCACTAGACCCATCACAAGACCTATCACAAGACCCTGACCTGATGTGTCCCTCACCTAATGTGACCTCACCATCAGAAGACCTACTGACCACACGAAGCCCTTATAAACAGAAGAACACTGACACTGACGTTCCCTAAATTCAACTGGTAACAAAATGGAAACAAACCTACAAGCTCAGAGAACGAATCTCCACCTTCAGCAATAATAAATTCTTCTGTCCTTTGAACACAACAAATGCTGTTGGTTATTTGCACCTGACAACAATTAGGTGAAAACACAGATGTATCTGGGGAGAATCTGAATATATAGTGACTCTACCCAAAAACAATGCTTTCTGGCCCATTATATGTACATGATTAAATTTCCAGGGAAGCAGTTACATGATATTTGCATGTAATGTGAACACAAATTCAGCATGCAGTTTTTCATGCAAACATATTAGAAACATTTAAGAAATTGTCCCACACTAAGTAATTTTAGTGTAGGTTCTTTATTACAAGCCATGAAAGTGAAACTGTAGAATATTCTGTTTATATTATTGTTATAGCTTTGGACAGGAGGTGTAACTTTATTTGCAATATGTTTTGGGAGAGATTGACAATAGTATCTAGGAACTTACGACCTTTATGAAAAATTTAAGATTGTTTTTCACACTTCCAATACCAACTTCTTCATTTGGTAGAAATACGTTTAGAGAATTCAGATTGAAATGTAAGGTGTTACAAACCATCTGTTTTCATTTCATTATATTCCTTTCTTCAGAACGGAAACAAATGAAATTGGACGTTTGCTTTAAACTATGGCATTTGTATTTTGTCATGTTTTCCATTTCTTAGGGAAAGTATCAGATAATTTGTTATTTTTACTTATTGTGTCAGAAGGGTATATTGATGAGAAGACAAAGGTCCAATTGTGTTAAAATAAAACATGACATATTGATTAATTCTTTTTTATTCAATATAAAACATAAAAAGCTTTTTGTTTTCCCTGTTTATAGCAGAAAATTAGAGGCTACTGGCAATATTGCATTTCCCAATAAACATTCATTATCAGAAACATCCTCTTTTTTTCACAATCCTCTGATCCTAATCCTCTGATCCTAAGGTTGGTGCTTCCATTGCACAGACAAGACACTGGTTAAAACAAAGACAGCTAAATGCAAAGCATCAGACTTGATAGCTGTTCTCTAGTCTCTTGCCAGGCTTTATATTAGAGCTCTGAATGTATTTAACAGTAAGTCCAAGTGGCTAGAGGGAACACTTTTCTGAGTGGCTGGAGAAACTCAAGGGATAAATAAAGACAAGGATAAAGAGAATGGTACAAAGCTGGCAGTTGTGAGCATTAAAAAAAATAGCTTGGCTTCAGTATGGCTTTATTGGTATTGAGTTATATTTATGGCCAATTTCCTGCTGGTTTTCTTTCTTCCAAGTAAGTCTCTCTGAGACATACTGTACTTCTTAGTAGGTGGTTGTTTTTTTAAGAGTCTAGAGCAGGAGTGCCCAACCTTGCCAACTTCAAGACTTGCGGACTTCAACACCCAGAATTCCCCAGCCAGCCAATTCTGGGAGTTGAAGTCCACAAATCTTAAATTTGCCAAAGTTGGATACCCCTGCTCTAGATTGTGAAGACACCTCCCACCAAATACAGTAGTGCAGTAGTAATTATTTCAGAGAAGGAATAATTGCAGACATCAATATGCACAATTTTATTAAAGAAAATATCAACATTTCAGGAATATTTGTCACCCCACAGACCATCAAGATCAGAGTGGAGAAGGATTCACTTGTAGTATTCTATTGAAATACCATGTTGTCAGCTTAAATTTTTATGTATAAATGCCTTAGATAGATGACAGGTGTCCTACATGTGTTCAAGAAATTACTATTAATTTTTTTTGTCAACAAAAGCAATGTAAGGGGTTTTTTTCATAAATTCCTACAACATAAACAACAATATCCATCTTTTTATAGATGGTTACCATAATTATATAGGTAACTGATCTATTGTCAACATGTACGATTAATTTCTTTGTTTCAGCAAAAGCAGAATTAATTCCTTCTAAAATAAGAATGGATATTTGTGGTGATTTGGTAATGAGGGAACATCTTTACCGAGGACAGATTTGATAAAATCCTCATCATGTCAGTGGAAATGAAATTGAACAAAAAAAAATGATGTATTTCTTGGTAATGTGTAAATGCTTTGGGTAGAGTTTTCTGTAATGAGAAACTTGCTGATACATGGACTTGTCTAGCTCTGTTAATGCTGTGCACAAACAGCACAGCATTTCCTTTCTCGGTCATCTTTTTTTTTTTCCTTCTCTAGGAAATGCTTAATGGTTACTTTTATTTGAAGTCTAACCTGCTACTGAGAATGTGGTGCATTGGATTTTAAATAATAATCTGTGTTTATCGGTGACAGTTACAGTATATTCTCCTATATTTACATGAATTATTTGACAATGTGTCAGTGAGTCAATGAAAGCTTCTTGTTCCAGGTGATGGAAATGCGTGTTCTTCTTTTAAACATTTAAACAAATGAGATGTAGTGATTAAGGTGCTAGATCAGGGGTCTTCAAACTTGGCCCTTTTATGACTTGCGGACTTCAACTCCCAGAATTCCTCAGCCAGGCACGCTGGCTGAGGAATTCTGAGAGTTGAAATCCGCAAGTCATAAAAGGGCCAAGTTTGAAGACCCGTGCACTAGATCAAGAGTGGGAAACCTGACTTCTTGTCATGACTTAGGCACAGAATCAGGCTGGGTAACCTTTGGCCAGTCACTCTCCCTCAGCCCTAGAAAGAAAGCAAGGACACACCATTTCCAATGATGTTGCCTAGTACTCTAGAAAGAATACAGAGAAGAGCAACGAAGATGATTAGGTGCCTGGAGGCTAAAACATATAAGGAACGGTTGCTGGAATTGGGTATGTCTAGTTTAATGAAGACAAGGACGAGGGGTGACATGACAGCTGTGTTCCAATATCTCAGGGGCTGCCACATAAAAGAGGGAGTCAAGCTATTTTCCAAAGCACCTGAAGGCAGGACAAGAAGCAATGGATGGAAACTAACCAAAGAGAGAAGCAACCTAGAACTAAGGAGAAATTTCCTGACAGTTAGAACAATTAATCAGTAGAACAATCTGCTCCAGAAGCTGTGAATGCTCCAACACTGGAAGTTTTTAAGAAGAGACAGGTATAATGGTATAGGATTTCCTGCCTGGATAGAGGGTTGGACTAGATGACCTCCAAGGTCTCTTCCAACTTTATTATTATTATTATTATTATTATTATTATTATTATTATTATTATTATTATTATTATTATTATTATAGATAGATTTGTTTAGGTAAGAGTCAGGTCTGATTTGAAAGAGGAAGAAAGAAAAACAAGAGTTCACCCACATCAGTGGGGTTTTTTTTCTTCAAGCAAGATATGTAAAATACATTTCAAATAAAGTTGAGATTAAAGATTTTTATAGAAGGATATCTTCCATATTACAGGAAGCAAAAATTCTATTACATTATGTACTGCATGATTCACCTATAGAATATACATGATAATAGTCTAGATATGAATATAAAAAAAATAAAAGATTGCCTTAAAAACAAGCAGTATTTCTTAATGCAGTAATTAGCACATCAGTCATGAATAGAATTAGCAATTAGGATTCTCTGAGGTCTGGGCAAAAATCAGTTTCAGGCATTCCATATGTGTGACTGTGTTTAGAACAACCAAGGAATAATTGGGAAAAAAATCTATTAACAAGGCTACTAGTTCTCATGGAGAAAATTCTATTTGCACTGGAGGTCTACTCCAAATTTATGTTAATAGCATAGTTGGCAATAGTAAGGGATCATGCATAGCCTTTATGTTTTTGCTGGCTTCATTATACCCCCAGTACATATAAGTACAACATCAACTAGAATAAAATGGGATTTAGCTAGCTAGAATTAATTTATGCTGGTCTGTATTATTACACTGGTTTCTATTTATTTCAGAATTTAAATGCAAAGGAATCAGGAGGTTCAGTTAACCAAGTCCTGAAGCCAAATTCTCATTCTAAACATTTATCCTCAATTTATATACCACTATCATACTATAGCAGTAGTAATCCCCAAATTCCAGAAATAAAAAAATAAACTTATGCTTGCTTAAAAAAACAGTTTTTGCTGCCAGATCTTATTTCTACAGTTTATGAAGCTTTTATTTTTCATGCTGACCCTTGCAGGTCAAATGCACCAGAATCTAAGTCAAAATTGTTAGACATTTTTGTCAGTTTATCAATGTCTTTGTTCATGTAACAAATAATAATGTCTTTAAGGAAGTATAAGCAATTTCTCAGTGAAGTCTTCTTTGTATTGTTTCTTCTACAGAATCCAGTCAGGTTCCTATCTCAGCACTGGTTGGTTCACCTTAATTCTAGCGATGGATGCCTGCTACAGAATACATGTCTACGGAATGATAAATGACACATACTGCAAGTAAGATCACAGCACATTATTTTGATCCGCCCACAGATCTAATGCCCTGTCAAAGTTTCACAATTCATTTTAATATCATAAACCCAACAAATGCATTAGGCAGCTGCTGCCTAGCAAAACTATATTGACATGGCATTTTATTGACAGTATATTTAGTCCCCGTATGATATGCGGTATTGATTAAATAAAAGTATTTTATAAAAATGTAATGACCAATGTTACAAAGGCCTTTTAACATCAAAGAACTTTCTGCCAAGTTGGACTGAACTAGGGAAATAGGAAAGTATAATTGTGTTCCACAATTTTTGTGCAGTTAGGAATGTTCAGGTTAGAAAGCACAAATTTGTTCTTGAGCAGATTTTGAGCAAACTTTGCAAATTCCCATCTTTCACGGTGCCATCACTTGAATAAAGAGCCTGGTGCACAATTATTTCCTACCAGATTAGAAGCCTATGATACAAACCATGTAGACATTAGGAAATTCTGTTATAACAGTAAAGAGCGCAAGTTCAGAGTTGGCTACAAAAATCGGTGCTTTGTGGTGATAAAGTGAGATCCAATTTAAGGAAAGTCCAAAAGGGAAAAATATTGTGTGTGCTGTTTATCCTTCTTTGCAAAGTCTCCTTATGTTCCAGGAATTAAGAACTCAGCCCTAATTAGGAATTTGGCCCCTTCTCTCCCTTCCGTGCCAATTACAAGCCTCAAAAAAGAGCAACACAGTTTCCTGTCATTTTGAAGAATGAAGCTTATAAAAGCGGTTTTGTGATCTCCCCAAAGGCTGAACATTTTTAAAATAATAAACACACACAGAGAGACACACAAACAACCCTTCCTAATATGCAGGAACAAAAAGTATAAACTCACTTATAAGCCTGTTGTAGCCTATGAACAAAATGTTATATTTTTTTCATAATTCCCTATTGAAGCCAACATTGCTTTCCTTTACTAATTACTTTTTGAGCCTAAAAGTATTATGATCATTGGCTTAGTTATATGGATTTTTTGAGACTATATTCCAGGGGTGTCAAACTCGCAACGTCACATGACGTGTCACGACGCATCGCAACTTTTTTTTTTCCATTGCCGGCAATGGGGTGGGCGCGGTTTCGACATGATGCATCCGACCCACAGGCTGGCAGTTTGACATCCATGCTATATTCTATTACATTTAGATTTTATCTATAAACATAAAATCTAAATGTAATAGATGTACAGGTAGTCCTCGACATACAACAGTTCATTTAGTGACTGTTCAAAGTTACAACAGCCCTAAAAAAAGTGACTTACGACCATTTTTCACACTTATGACCATTGCAGGTTCCCCACGATCACATGATCAAATTTGGATGCTTGGCAACTGATTCATACTTATGATGATTGCAGTGCCTGGGGTCATGTGATCACCTTTTGTGACCTTCTGACAAGCAAAGTTGATGAGAAAGCGAGATTTTCTTAACAACCAGGTTACTAATGTAATACCTGCGGTGTTTCAATTAACGACTGTGGCAAGAAAGGTTGTAAAATGGGGAAAAATTCACTTAACAAATGTCTCACTTAGCAACAGAAATTTTAGGCTCCATTGTGGTCGTACGTTGAGGACGACTTAAACACACACACACACACACACACACACACACACACACACACAAAAGCACACACAGACCTGAATATTCCAAATATATAAAAACTCTTATTGTTTATTGCCATGTTTCATAGACAGACAGACATACAGACAACTATAGATATAGATATAAAATCATTTTGTCGAAGCTGCTTTTAGAAGCCTTTTTTCAAGTATTTGTAAGGAGAATATTCATTTCTTTTAATGGATAAATTTTGTTTCTAGTTTACCTGTATGTCCCAAATATATAAAAACTCTATTTGTTGTGGCCTTGTTTCAGAAAGGTATACTGCATCATCACATCATAATATTAGAGGGAATAATAACATTAAATTTGTTGAGCTTGATCAAATTAAGATGTTGTGGATATTTTTTTTCTGTAAATCTAGTGCTGACACTTCATCTATTGTTCTAATGTTATAAGTAGTCGTTGACTTATGACCGCCTTGGAAAGGGTGCTTTTATGGCCCATAAAGCACTTGAAATGTCATACTGTCCCTTCCTTGTGGACACAAAAACACATTTCAGTTGCTTGGCAATCTGTTAGCATTTGCTACTGGTTGCTAAGTATCCCACGGTCATATGATTGCTATTTGCAATCTTCTCTGTTGACTTCCCCAGAAAGTCAACAGGGAAGCTGGCAGAGTCGGTCATAAGCAGATGGGATAGACAGGAACTGCCCACCCAGCCACACATGGGAGCCCTTGACTGCCTCCAAGGGGTACCAGGACAAATGAAGCTGCTGTACCTTGCACTGATTCAGCCTGCTGCCACCGAGCCATACACAAGAGCCCTCAGCCAGCTCCAGGACTCAACAGTGCACCATGTACCTTTCCATTCATCTGCAACTTTTGACAGATGCACTCAGCCCATGTCAGACACAACCCTACTACACGGGCCATCTTGTGGCATTCTGCCAGTGGGCACTATTCTCACAACTCTTTAGGCTCTGTTTTAAGGAGGCTTTAAGGATCATGGTAATAGCATCCATTTGCAGAATAGTTCAAAAGGTGGGGAGCATGCCAACAATGTGGGTGAGCAAGGATTGCAGACATTGAGCAAAACAGTCACATGACATCTTGCGTAATGGCTGCTTCTCTTAACAGCTGAGATTTCAGACCTAATTGCGGTCATAAGTCAAGGACTGCCCGTATAATAATTGTAGAATATTATAACTGTGGTATAATATTTGAAAGGTATTAAGGATGATACTGTTCTCAAGAACAGTAACAAAATGTAGTTATTTCCCACAAAGGTTTTCTGGATCTTCTACCATATTTGATAGCAGTTGTGAGGGTGTGCAAAATGTTAATCAGCACATTTCTAGCTTCTGTTTCATGAGGCAACTGGACTTTCTTTTTTCTCTTTGAAGACGTTTTGCTTCTCATCCAAGAATTTTCTTCAGCTCTGACTGGATGGTGGGGAATGGAAGGATTTATACTCTTTGTAGACAGCTAGTCATTTGTATTCTTTTAGACCAGACATGTCAAACGCAAGGCCCGGGGGCCGGATGCGGCCCGCGAAGTAGTTTCATGTGGCCTGCGAAGCCATCCTGGAAACAGTGAGGGAATGGCCCCCGCTGCCTTGGCCCTGGCCCAGGCCAGCCGGGAGCCAATGTACAATTTTATGGTGGCCATCTATGCTGAAACACATTCAGTCTTAGCTCCACAAGGCCATCTGGAAACAGCGAGAAACCAGCCCCTGCCACATTGGCCCCGCCCCCTGGGTGCATGCTGGGGAGGTGTCACCCTTTGTGAGGAATGAAGAAATGGACCATGCCTTGGCGCTTGCCCTGGTCCCACCCTCTTCTGCCAGAGACCTCAGATCTGTCCCACTCCTGCCCAGGCCCCCACAGGCACCCTTGACGCGAACGATGTAGAGCTGGCCATGCCCACCCAGTAGGCCACACCCACCCAGTAGGACGCACCCACCCTGGCCACACCCACTGGGCCCCGGAGGGCAACCGCAATGCTGATGCGGCCCTCAATGAAATTGAGTTTGACACCCCTTGTTTAGACAGTCGTTGATGCCACCTGGAGGCTTATCTGTGTCATCAGGGTCATCTGTGTGGTGCAAATGGGTGTGGAGCCTTCTAGGAACTGTTGAAAGAACTGGGTTGTAAACTGGAGATAGATGATGTCATATCCCTCCCCCTCTGTTGTGAGAGGGCTGTTCAATTTTGACATAGATGGCCTCTTTGACCCCTCTTTCAAACCAGTGGTCCTCTCTGCCCAAAATGGAGACTTTGCTGTTTTCAAAAGAATGGCCTTTTTCTTTTAAATGCAGATGGACTGCTGAATCTTGTCCTGATGAGTTTGTTCTCCTAAATTGTGCCATACGTTTATGAAGTGGTTGTTTTGTTTTGTTGGGATTTTGTTGGTGGGTCAAAGACACCATTGTGATTTGCACTACTCAGGTGACCCTGACAACACAGATAATAAGCCTTCAGGTGGCATCAATAACTCTCTAAAAGAATGCAAATGACCAGCTGTCTGCAAGGAGTGTAAATCCTTCCATTCCCCACCATCCAGTCAGAACTGGAGAAGCTTCTTGGAAGAGAAGCAAAACGTCTTCAAAGAGAAAAAAGAAAGTCCAGTTGCCTCATGAAAAAGCACCTTTGGAACAACCATGACCTGGATGACTGAGAATCTCCATAGACATTTCTAGCTTCTGATTTAGGCACTTCTACACTGTCACTGCTTCTATCCTCCAGTCCCATGAGAGCATTTTGAAGATAATAAATGATAGTTTTCTCTTCTGCCAACTTCTCAATGCTGGGGGGGGGAGGGCTATCAGTTCTTCAGTTGCTGGAGATCTCAAAGAACCAAGCCTTCCCTCACTTCCATTCCTTAGAAAAAGAGCTGGGAAGTTCATTGGGACAGAGTTGGTAAAAGTGTGGAAACCGACCATCCATAATGTCTCATAGTCCTTCAAAGAAAAGACTAACTTTATTGTGGTTTCAAATACACTGCAGCTAAGCCAGAATATATATCAATTGGACTTGTGTTTTTTTTTAAAACATAGCCTTTTTGAGAATACCTTTTTGATAAAAGACCCAAAGCTGTTTTCACACCGGCCTTGAATCAGGCTGTAAGAAAAGTATTACTGGCATTGGCGTTTTCTGTAGTGCAGTTGCAGAGTCAGAATCTTGTCTCTTTGCTGTGTCACACTACAAGGTGTAATTCAGCTAGAATCTGTGGATTAGCAGCCATACTGCATGATAAAATAGAAACCACCATAACTCACCACCATCCTTACCATAGGCCATAGAACTTTACCTATTACAGTCGCAAGTGTGAAAAACGATCATACCTCATTTTTTTTCAGTGCCATTGTTGCTTCAAGCAGTTACTAGATAAATGCTTGTAAATCAAGGTCTACCTATTTGTCTTTTTAATAGATAAAGCAGGCTTCCTTAACCTGGGGGCTTCCCATTTGTTCTGACCTGTTATTTCCAGAATTCTAAGTCACCCAGGCCATTCTTTTCTGGACTTTTGAAGGGTGTTACCCCAAATATCTGAGTGTTACAGGCAAGAAAAAGCTATTTGTATGCTTATAGATCAGGGGTCTTCAAATTTGGCCCTTTTATGACTTGTGGACCTCAACTCCCAGAATTCCTCCGCCAGCTTGCCTGGCTGAGGAATTCTGGGAATTGAAGTCCACAAGTCATAAAAGGGCCAAGTTTGAAGAGCCCTGTTATAAATAGATAGATGTGTGTATATAGCATATTTATTGATCAAATGCCTATCCAAGTGATTCTGGGCGGTTTACAAATCCAAACCACAAGGCCTTATAAAAGAGACATAATTAGAGTGAGGAACAGAATAAAATTAGAGTTTAAAAGGAGAGTTATAAGGCAGAATGAACACCCTCACATTACCAACCACCACCACCCTAGGTTGGGTGCCATTCTTGAATCTCCAAGCCAATTGACAGAAACAATGCCAGAAGGCCAAAAGACCATGGATCAATCTCACCTCTGAGGACAAAATATTCCATAGGATGGGGGCAGCAGCAGAGAAGGGTGTCTCTATTGTTATGGCATGAGGGGAAAATGAGTATTTCATGGATGTCTGTGTTTTGGCTTTGTTCTAGGTCAGAAGGCTTTAGGAAAGTCCCGTATCACTACTATGAACCTGGGAGGAGTGAATGCGATGAGTACGTCCTTCATGAAAATGCACCCTATGGAGGCCACAGGTTCATCACAGAAAAGAAAGTATTTGCTGAATGGGCTAAGAAACATACAATAACATTTACACACCCTAATTGGACCTTGTCTTGATGCTGGTTGTCACAGACTTCCACAACATAGGCTCTGGATTTAAATGACAATCCTCCTTAGGTGATAATGCAGAAAGTGATGGTTCTGCTGTGTGCTGTTTGTGTGTCTGTGTGTGCTCAGCTATGGAAGATTCTTACTCGGTCTCATTTTAACTGGATTTTTTTTTAGAAGTTTGACATGGCAACATTTGCTAGAGCAGGGTTCTTCAAACTTGGCCCTTTTATGACTTGTGGACTTCAACTCCCAGAATTCCTCAACCAGGCATGCTGGCTGAGGAATTCTGGGAGTTGAAGTCCACAAGTCATAAAAGGGCCAAGTTTGAAGACCCCTGTGCTAGAAGATGAAGTTCTGCTAGGAGGGGAAAACACTGCTCTGGGTTTTGTGGATAATGTCTCTAGTACTTGAATTTAAATGATAAATGCTACTATTAAAGCAACCCATCGTTTGGGGCAGTAACAGCCAGACAAATCAGTCTTGTAACTATACAGTTTGCATGGCTGAAGATTTATTGCAAATGAGCCACTTAGAGATGTGCTAAGAAGATCCTGATTGCTCTTGATTTCTAGAAGAGGACTGAGTAAGTCTGAAGCTCAGAGACAATCCGTATGGCAGAATGCCTCCATAACCTCCAGGTGTTCTGTCATGGTCTCAATTTTCTCAGCATCTATTTATTTAAGTTATATCGCTTTTTTGGAGCACAACTAAGAGTGGTGTCTAAGTCCAGGTAATATAGTTTTGGGCAATGACATTTCTTGTGATCTTGAGCAGTTCTCAGTTCTCAAACACCTACCTCACAAGGTGTTGTGAAGAGAAATCAAGGCTACTACAGTACAATGATTTTTTTTAATCAATCAATATGCTTATTTATATTTTTATATAAGTTCATGGATTCTTGACACATATTCCTCCTTATCTCCTATTTAAGAATACTAAACCCATGTGTATGAAATGATTTCTTTGAAACTCTACAGCGACATTCCAACTCCAAAAGCTCAGTGTGGATTAATTTCTTCAAAAGATTCTTTTTCACATACATTTTTTTTCCTTTTGATGGTAAGAGAGCCTGGAATGCTTAATAGCTGCCCATGTGTAATTGAAGTGCTGCACGCCTTGTTTTATCCATGCCGTAGAGACCATGCAAAGCATTCGATCATTTAAATTCCATTTTACTTAGAAAGATTTATTACAGAGATATGAGATCTAAAAAGAAGGAAAGAAAGCAGTGACAGACATTATACCAAAATTTCATTCTATTTTTAAGTTGAGGAATCATTTCAATTTATATCAGAAGTGTGTGTGTGTGTGTGTGTGTGTGTGTGTGTAAAACCGTCTAAATAACTTTAAGTTCCATATCACTTCAAAAAGTTCCTTAAAAATCTGCAAAATACTTGGATATCCTTCCTGCAATACTGTAATCATACTGCTAAAACTTGAAAAAAAAAGATTTATTGATCTTTTTTTTTTGTATAAAATGCCCAAGAGGCTAAGTATTGAATTCATCCCACATTTTGTATTGCTTTGCTGAATCATGAAAAGGCAATAGCAAAGTCATATTTTTTTACATATTAAAACGTTTGTATAAGGACTGATTTTTGTATTGTATATTTGTATATGAAGGTCTATAAGTCCTATATAGTCGCGTTACCACTGTTACTAAGTGCCATGCTGCTACATATTGTGTGGTTGTGTACTTTGAGCCAAGAATAGCTACCTTCTGCTTCAGTATCCAAAGGTAAATTGTTCACTCTCATTCTGGGAAATTTTGGTAACATCTAATAAGTTACCACAAATCTCTGTTTTATTTAGAAGCTTGTCACTACCTCTAAGAAAACACAAAGTTGTGTCAGATGGTTCAGCAGTCGAGGTTACAACAGAATGTGTGTATGGAAAATATCATTTACCATCAGTATATTCCAGGGCTCTGCATTTTTACTATTCTTCTGTTGATTCCAGTTTTTTCCCCATGACTATATTATTACTTCTGACTTGTTTGAATTGCCTTCATATGCTAATGTATATATCTTTTTTGAAAGTCTAATATTTTTCTTCTTTATAGAACTTCATATGCATTGTACTTGGTAGGAATAGCATGATATGAATGCTATTGAGTTATTAAAGTGGGATTTAGGAATTTATGACTCTATGTACAATACCCACATATATCCATTTTATACTAACTCTATAATATAGTTTCCTTCCAGAAAATTCTCCTAGATTCAACAGTGTCAAGAACACTTGATTCCTAGACATCCTTGGTATTTCTTGGAATTACATGATCAAATTAAATCACTGAGGAGTCTGTAGGGCAGGGGTCCCCAAGCCGTTAGGTGCAGCTCACTACCGGGCCATGGCCTGCTGGCCACTGGGCCATGAGTGGCTGGCCAGTGCACTCGCATGTGTGCACGGACTACCCCCCACTCATGTGAGTGTTGCCCGGAGCTTCACACAGACACTAGAGGCCCTGTTTGTATCGTGTGGGCACTAGCATCGTCCCAAGCATCATGTGGACACTAACATCCTGTTTGTGGTGTACGCTTGCTCACGGCCCTGTTTGCGGTGCTCGTATGCTCCCGGTCCCATTTTTAAATGCATGCATAAAGGTCCCTGTCCCTCCCTTTCCCTCAGAAAGTTGGGGACCTCTGCTGTAGGGTATATATTCAAGAGAAGAACCAACCAAAGTGGGAGCTGAAAGTTTTAATACTAAATCAAGAGTATGGTCATTGGCATATCTAAAAGAATGAAAGAGAGAAGAAACTTGGTTGTCGTTTAACTGTTCCCTTGATTGTGTTGTACAGGTTTCTTTGATCTTAATAGTTTCCGGGTTTGCCATTTGGGATAAATCAGAAGTTGGCGATTTGAATTTGCTGCCCTTGAGCTAATTCCAAACTTTTCTCTGAGCAATCAATTCTTTGGCTTTGTAAAAAGAATAGTTTGTCATTCCTTAGAGGTGAAGAGGAAAAAAAAAGCAGGAGAAGGTAAGACCAAAAAGAAATAAAATAAAATAACGGGGCATAGCAAAGAAAAAGAAAGTAGCATCCATGCCATATTTGGCCCTGGGTCCATAATCCATCATCCTTTGCTTTTTCCATTGCTAGCTCACATTATCTATGATGGAATAAAACCTTCAATAAAAATGTACCCACAACATACGAATTGATTTTCCACATAAACACTACACTAAGAATTGAGTGATATGCCCTGCAGTGTTTTGGATTCAATTAGAGGTAGTCTTCGGCTTATAACCATTTGTTTAGTGACCAACAGCACTGAAGAAAGTGACTTAGGACTGGTTTTCAGCTTACAATCATTGCAGCATTCCCATGGTCACATGATCAAAATTTGGACGCTTGGCAACTGGCATGTATTTGTGACAGTTGCACTGTCCTGGGGTCATGTGATCACCGTTGGTAACCTTCCCAGCTGGCTTCTGACAAGCAAAGTCAATGGGAAAAGCCATATTCACTTAACAACCATATAATTTACTTAGCAGCCTAAAAAGTTAAAAAATGGGGCACAACTCACTAAACAACTGTCTTGCTTAGCAATAGACATTTTGGTCTCCATTGTAGTTGCAAGTCAAGGACTACCTGTATACAGTATTTGAGTAATATTTGCATTAATAGCCACATACCATTCAATTCACCTTTTGTCTTAGCACCCTCTGTACTATGGTACAATCATTTTATTGGATAAAATATTTTTTCCTTAAAATTTAAGGAAAAAACTTAAGCATCTTAAACAATTATATGCCAGCATAACTGAAGGACCCATTAATGAGAACATTTTCTTATGTTGGTTTTCTAGATTTTCACATCTTTGCCACTGAAGTGTGGATTTAAGGATGGGGCTGGAAATTATTATGTTCCTAGCATAATTTAACTAATTATACCTGCCATTTATACTCACATATTCTAAGAGTGAACTTGTTCCTCCAAAGTATCCAGTTTATTAAAGACTATAATATCTGTCATAAAAGCTGCCAAAAATATTGATTTAGTAACTGGTAGTAATGATTAAGAATCCACTTTAATTCCAATTGAGTATAGAAATTGACTTCCAAGTAACTACATCAAAAGCTAGCTTTACAACTGTAAGCTTTCCTGACTGAAAGTAGGTTTCAGTGAAACTTACAATAGTTAAATACTACAGAAGTTATATTTAAGTTGCACATAACTTCACTGAATTTAATCTGATTCCACACGAAAAACAGATTCTAAAAACCATGGCAACTATCACCAATTATCATAGAAAGACCTAAGAGAATAACTTAGATGCCAAGTTATTTGGTATTAGCTACTTCACAATCCAGAGCAGCATGTTACATAAATACGGTATATGTTGCACTGAGAGAGATTTCAACCATACTTTGCAACTTCTTTTCTTCGGTTGTAATAAATTAAGAAAGCTTTAATAGTCCACTTATTATGCTCTCTTTTTGGAATGGAGATGAAGAATACGTTTAAGAAGTTAGAAAGGTAAAAACTCAATAATTTAGCCAAATAAGAAACCCAAACTAATAAAAGAACATGAGGAAATGCCTCTTCTTCATTCATGAGATGTCTGAAAATGATTTGGTGAATAGCTTGAGATGCTTGAAAGAGCAATTTAGCAGTGCGAGTGCAAGTTCGGATTTTAAAAATGCCATTGGAGAAATTGAAAATTGAAATATAGAAACAAGAAAATCATAGGAGAAAGATAGTATCTTGACTGAGCTTACATGAACACATGCATACAGTTTTGGAGGGATGATATTGAAGTAATTTGCCAATGTCGTCTTCTGTGATTTTTTTTAAAAAAACATAACTACTAGGATTTTAATATGGAAATACAGTGGGAAATTTCTTAGCTCATCCTAAGACCTATTAAAATAACTGATAAATTTGTGGCAAGCTAATATACAAATACTTGTATATTAATTGTTTTTTTTTATCTTTCTGTGCCATTACTTCAGGAGGCCATTGAGTTCGCCATTAAGAGAAATAATAAAATTATAGACAAACTAAAACAAATGAAAGACATTAGAATGGTTATTCAAAAGACAGCAAGATGGATAGTGTATAAATTTAATAAATAAATAAGTAAATTAACTAAGTAAATTAACAAAACATTGAATGCATATTGTAATTGGTTCACTAGTTATGTGCTATCAAGGAGGTGTTGACTCCTAGCAAATAGAGGCAGTTTAGAGGTTTTGTCTCTAAGCTGACTCTTAGAGACAGATTTTCTCCATGATGGTCTGTCCCCAACTTAGTCATTCAAGTCTTCCAACATTTGTTGAGGTTACTGAGTCTATTCACCTACTATTGATTTCTTTCCCTCCACCTTTCCTAGTATTAGAGTCTTCTCCAGAGAGCTAGTGCTTTGATAATTTGAGTAATCATTTGTGTCTCAGTTAAAAACTCTGGATTGGTTTGTTCGATAATCCATTTGTTTGTTTTTTTAATTGGCCAATACCTTAGTTGATATTCTCAGGAGTCTTCTCCAGCACCATAGTTCAGAAGTGTCAATACTCTTTCTATCTTGCTTTCTCAAACTCCAAGATTTGTCATTCCATTCCATTTATCCATATAACAACCCACAAATATTGTCTAAAAATAGAAAAGGAACAAGCCAAAATTCCTTGCACAAATAGAACAAATAGAGAATTCAAACAAATAGAATCAATAGATTAATTTATTGTTAATTATTACTTATTTTATGAACACTGAAATGAGTATAAATATTGGGTTATTTAAAAAAATACTTAATTTTAAGTTAAACTTTCATACACTGATTAACTTGCCTGCCATCAGCAAAAATTGTGATTAATTAGGGTTGCAAGTTATCTATTTATTAATTTTTGGCACAAGCTAGAGATAAATAAATAGGCACTGTTTTTTAAATAATTCCCTCAGTTTGCCTCTATAAACTCTATTAAATAATTCAAATTTCAAAAGAGGTAAGAAAAATGGAGATGATAGGAATACAGCTGTCATTGAAAATATAGATATTATAGGTGGAATGGAATTTTTATTCAGTTACTTAGAACTGTGAAGAAATGGGCTGAATTAATATGTAACAATGTGAATCCTTTATAAAAACATAGCACCTTTTTTCTGAAGGAAAATTGCCTGAAGGTATCACCAACATGATTTTTAGATTTTGCAAGCTCAAGAGATGCTGAGAGTATCTAGCAATGTCCCACGGAGAGACAACATTTCCAGATATTATAAATTATCAAACAACGGTCATAAACAGAACTCCAGGAAGGTTTCCTAAACCATTTTGCAGCTATATCCTTGGCCCAGAATATTAGTCCATATATTCATTCCAACTCATCCTAAATCTATACATTGAAGAACAAAAAAAATGATATTCCATTTTCTCATCATCTAGCATGCAAGATAAACAGTTTGGAATAACAAAGGAAGACATTTGGGAAGCACCACCCTGAGGAATTGAAGGTGAGGAAAAGTAAAAGAAAATATAATTTTTAAGCCAGCTACATATCTAGAACAGCAACAAAACATCTTCAGTGGGTTAAAAATTAAAAATTAAAATTAAAAATTAAAAAATTGTGAGCTAAATAAATGGTCAACGTAAGGATTCTCTCTAAAGCAGTGTTCTCAACCTTTTTAATGCTGCGACCCCAACCGGTCATAAGTTGAGGACTATTCAACCGGTCATAAGTCGAGGACTACCCAACCGGTCATAAGTTGAGGACTACCCAACCAGTCGTAAGTCGAGGACGTTTCCGGCCCGGGAGCACCACGCATGCGTGGTGCTGCCTCCTGCGCTGGCCGAGGCGTAGCTGGCAAGGGGCAGCGACGGCGCAGGGTGACCACCGGCTGGGCCACCAGCTGGCCCAGCCCAAGGGAGGTAAGGCACCCGCCGGGCCCAACATGCGCCAGCAACCCTCCCTGCGCCCGCCAGCCTCCCACCTCCCATCCCTGGCCCTCTTTTACTTACATTTTTAGTAGTTGCTCAGCAGGGAGGGGTAGAAACTTCCAGACAGCTCGCCTTCACTGCAGACAACTTGCAGCACCGTTTGCAGAATGGGACTTTTGGCGGGCTCAGCAGG
This sequence comes from Crotalus tigris, assembly GCF_016545835.1. Taxonomy (NCBI): domain Eukaryota; kingdom Metazoa; phylum Chordata; class Lepidosauria; order Squamata; family Viperidae; genus Crotalus; species Crotalus tigris. The sequence goes on from NW_024100527.1 coordinate 1,790,531, forward strand.
GCAGAGACAGCCTGGACAATTCCTATTGGCTTTTGAAAGCCAATAGAATTAGACTCTATTCAAGAGAGTCTATTCTATTGGCTTTCAAAAGCCAATAGAATAAAAGGGAGTAGCACAGCTAAGGAAAAGGGGGGGAAATGGTGGAGTGCGTTGTTTGGCAACCCCTGTGAAATGGTCGTTTGACCCCAAATAGGGGTCACGACCCACAGGTTGAGAACCACTGCTCTAAAGAATCTCCTTGTGTCTACTCAAGACATTGATAACTGAGTATCATCTGATTACATGGTGATTCTTCTCAAAGCACTCACTCCTTGAAGTTATACTCTCTGTCATTTCCCTACAAAGAAATAATGGTCTTCTTTCTAAAAACAAGTTCCAAAGGGCTTTGAATCAGAGCTCCTGAACTAAATGATGAAGGCAGAATACAAGATTTTAAATTGGAACAAGTCAAATTAGAGCTGTCTATTTTATCATCAATACTTTACTTCAATACGCTACTTTAAAAATGAATCCCAATCCACTTTAGTTTAGAATTTATGCTGATCTGAAACATAGCTCTAATAAAAAAATACATCCCAAGTTATATTCTACTATGTAATTATTTATCTTGGAAAATTACCAATATATACCAATACGTACTAATACATACAATAGCACTTTCTTTAGCTTTGTGTGATTAAAAAAGCAGGTTATTACATTAAAATAAACAGAGTAATACGGGCAATTTGAAGAGAATATTACTTAAAAATCAAGTATTTTTTTTTCTTTTCCTCATAGATCCTGATTTATGGAAAGCAGTACAAATTTTAGATTTAGTGGCATGTTTTAATTAAAATATTGGGAAAACATACTATCAAATATTAAGTAGCCTTTAATTTGAATACATACATACATACATACATACATACATACGTATATATATATATATATATATATATATATATATATATATATATATATGATTTGTATCATTTGCAACCTTATTTTTTGAGTATAGTCTTTATTAAGAATTTTAATTACAATGCTAACCTTACAGAAAGATAAGAGAAGAAAAAAGAAAAAAGAGAGCACAAAGAAAGATTATAATGAAAACAAATATGTAAAGAAGTTACCTAATCTCAAATATAAACAAATTTTAAAACTCTTCACACCTTATAAAGTTAAACAGAGATCTTTCAACCCATATCCTATCCTTTATCTACAGTATTAGCAAATCCATAAAATGTGAACTGTTCAATCCTGGTACCAGCAAAGTCCATAAAGAGTTGCCAGAACACTGCAAAACAAAACCTCATTTTAAGCAGATTTCTTCAAGGCTTTACCAAGCCTCTTTTGTAGATCCATTACAAAACCATTTTCCAGGTTTACAATTTTATTAGATCAAAGTCTTATTTAGCTTTCTGCTGTTTATTTTAAATTCTTTAAGTTCTTAAGCTTATAATTATTCTTTTTTTGGTTCAGAGTTTGTTCAGAGCTTATCTTCAACTCATCCAATAATAACTTTTCAGAATTCTCTTTTCAGAGGTCTCTAATTGCTTTAATATGGTTAATAGGCCATTTCTGAAAATGATTAGACAGTGAGATTTGTGAACTTAGTGTTCTTTAAAAGGGTCTGCTATGGTTGTAAGCAAGATGGTTGATTCTATCATTTCCTGGTGCTCAAACCTGCAAAGATGTGCTCTCCTGTTATATCCTAGCAAGAAGTGGCCATCTGGAGCACACGTGGGTGATTTCTCATCCTCTCCTTAACTGGAGGGTTTCCAAGGAACCAGTTTACCTTGGTCTTTGCCATGGTTGTCAGCTTCACTTTCACAGAGTCACTTGATATCTCCCCCTGCGAATCCACAGCTTTCTGAAAATACTTTTGTCTAAAAGTAAAGACACTTTTAAGTCTTACTTAAAGATGTTGGAAGTGTGTTTTTTTTTACTGATTGCATAGAAAAGGGGAAAGTTGCAATTAAATTATGAACATAGGCACCTTGGCCTCCCAGCTGAAAGAAAAATCACATTGCTGTTTGCTTTTCCAGAGGAAAACAAATGAAACTCAGAGCTATTATTTAAATTAGCTAATCTTTAGCATGAAGCTGACATAGATTTGCATAATCCGGGCTACTTGAACAAGGAATAGTATTTGCATGCACTACATGATTTATTAATCAGTGCTGGTGCCTGATCTGCAGGCCATCTTGACCTTGGCCCTGGTTGCTTGCTGCTTACCTCCATGAGTCAGTTTTTCAATCAGTTTTTGGTCTTTCTTTCTCCCTCCCCTCCCCCCACAGCGCTTTTCTCCTTGCTTAAACCTCCAGTTTCTCATAATCTTCTACTGGGCTCTTCATAGTGCTTGGACTATTAAGCATTGCTCTGGTATGCCTCATGTGTTCTCTCCTTCATCTCTTGCTCACAAGTAGTCTTCCTTTCCTTTCCTTTCCTTTCTCATTTGCTATCTATCATACCATGAGTTGGATTTATTAAGTTTCTTAAATAGCTTCCTAGCTCCTCTCATTTTCTTTCCTTCATTCTATCCTATCCTCCATTGTTTTAGGGCTGGTATTAACTGAACTATGAGACATCAGCATATCTCTTAGGAAAAGTTTCTATCTCTTCCTAAGATCTGTACCTCTGTTTGCCTAATTACCTATTTTAAAATGTTATATTTTCACTGTTCTTCAATCTAGCTATTTAGTTGACAATTTTAACTTTTCTGGTCTTCCACTCAGCTTCCTTGCAAACATTGGCTTGCATAACATTTTTTAAAAAATAAAAAGGTATTTATCCAGCCCTCTATAGAAATCAGCCTTACTGAAAGAGTTGGAATGTATTAATTTTTAAAAATGGGGATTTTTTTTTAAAATGGACATAAATGAATAGAAGTAGGTTTATTCTCGATGTAAAATTGATTTGGAAAGGATTTAATTGAAGCAGAATTGATACGAAACAATTGAAAGAAAGTTAATGTTTCAAGTTAGCTTAGTTGAAGGGAAGTTGATTTCAGACAATCTGGAAGAATGTATTTTACAATACATACAAACCATATATTAGAATTTTAACTTGATGAACATAGCTCAATAAATGTTGGACTGCAACTGGAGTGTTTTCTAGAAGTCATGCAAGATGATTTTATATAAGAGTGCATATACTTATTGAAAAAAAGTTGACAGAGGAGGATTTCAATGAATTATGTTTATATCCCCAAGAAGATAAATATCAAATAATGTTATCAAAATAGTCCTGACTTAAAATGGACATGACATAATGGAAGGCCATCAAGACTGGAAATGTTCTGATTATTTTATTGCTCTCAGGTTTCTACATTTCAATAAAATACCAGGCAAAGCTAATATACCTTTTCAATGCTTCATCAACTATAAGTTGATGAATAAATATTAGACTTATGACTTTCTGTTCCATTTTTGTTTCTTTTCATCTTTATCTTATTGTCAGTTCTGCCTCAGCTTGAACCTTTAAGCAAGAACGGTCCTCGGTTCCATTTGTTGAGAAAGGTATAGTTTGCTAAAGGTCAAGTGAAATACAGTAAAACAAAGCCAAAACTGAAATTGGCGCACCAAATCCCCAAGTAATTTTTTTCCCTGCTTAGGCATTTCCCCTTCCCCAGCGTCCCATTAATCTCCAAGAAGATGTTTTTGAAACCGTCACTCTGATGGTTGGCTGGCAGCTGCATTCTTCTCATAGCGGAGCGACCTTGAAACACCGACCTTGAAACACCATCTCAGAGAGGCACTTTCACTTTCTTAACTTTCACTTTTCCACCAAGTACTCCTCCTCCCTTTCACCACCCCCCAAGGGTTCATGGCAGACTGGCACCTGGCAGATCACTGAGTGCAGGTGTGAGCTGGTAGTTCTGACATTCATGATGCATATTCCAACTTTGTTCTAAATATATCTAAAATGATAGGTTAGTGATGAATAATCTGTTGCATTTAAAATGCCTTGTGATTTGCTGGCTCCATCTCATATTATCTATATAGCCATTCTCTGAAAATATGTCTCATATATTTTCAAGCGGTTCTATGTTGGTATGAAAATATGCTCTGAAGAACATTGGGAATTGTCTTCCACCTGATCTCCTTTAGTATTTCTTGTCCCAAAGCTAAGTACTGAGCCTGGTATAATAGAAAAGGAAGATGGAGAAGGAGGTAGCTGATAGAATTGAGCAAACATCCATACTTGCTCAAATGCTCATAAAGCTTATAGTACAAACTGCATAGTGCTTATTGTGAATAGATGGTGGACCTTTCAGCACAAACAAGATTGTTTTTAATAGCAGGAAGAGGATGTCTAGGAGACAAGCTAAATTGAGTTAAAAAATATTGAGGGTAACCAAGCAAATAAGAGGGATTTTGTTGATTTATGTTTATAGCTATCTCATATGCCTTCATATGGGTTATATTCCATGGAAATCAGAAGCCTTCATTTTTCTGTTTCCAAAGCTATAATTAGTTTCTAGAATTATATTTTATTTATTTTTATTTCTTTCTCTACAGTTTATATATGCAATCTGTTTTTTTAAATTACTAATAACCACTGTTAAGAAAAACTATTTACACATTTTAGTTATGTTTCTACATTACTTTGAAGTTTGGCTAGTACTGACAGATGTGTGCATAATATATTTCCCTCTAGAATCTGAAGTCACTTTTTACTGTAGGCATTTTAAAATACACTTTTGACATTGCCATTTGTCTGTTTTCTAACTGTAAATTATTTTGCCTTTCATTTTCCATTTCAATATTTTTATGCTTTGGAAAGGATTTTTTTTTGTATTTGAAAAAAATGTGCCTGAAATATTTTAAACTTAATAAACATATACACTTCCCCTCCCCCAGATTTTCTCTTTTCTTTAAACAACATGACATAAAATCTATCAATTGTATTTTATTGATCATTCATTAAGGTTAAGGGTTTATGGTGATTTGCAAAACAGTAGTCTTACTGTTATCTATTAAGAACTAATCTTAATGTATTATGGACTAATGAACCTCCAACTGTTTTGGAGGGAAGTTCAAGAATTCAAGTTTAGGTGGGAGCAAGCTAACAATGTGATTGGCTGATGCCCCAGAGGCAGACAGTATAAATAGCAGGCATTTTGCCGGGTTTTAATGAGTTCTGTTCTGAGTTAATAAACACTGTTGTACCATGCCGGTCTGGTTATTACCTATGAAACCCACTACACAACACTTACTGTACGCAAATTAACTTGAGTTGGTTTTATTGCATGAACAAAAGCTGGAAAAGCTTATGTCTCACAACTTGTTCCAGAGGTTGAGTAAGAGTTGTTGTTTTGTTATTACATTTACTATGCTGCCAGGACCACGATTTATACAACATCTGAACAGTAACAATGAATTAAAAATGCTATCCTCTTATACCAGTTCAATACAATTTTGTGAGGCTTTCTGCAAAGCCACACTCAGATCTACTATCTTCAGGATTCTTGGAAGACTACGTTATTTTTAGGTTTTATCTAGGAGGCGGGCAACCTTTTGAAATCAGAAAGCTGTTCAGTACTTCTGATTATTGGGTTATTGGCTTTCTCGTGCACTTCTACAGCCTTGGACAACTTGTGTTTGTGTCCTTGACAAAAGAACAGCATCCATCAAGAACAACATGATAGATACAGTGCAGCTCAAATAAATGCCTGGCTATTAGCCCTAGTTCTCAGAAAGAATATATAACATGCAGGTTTTAGGGAACCCAGCTTTCTAAGTGAGTGCCTTTTCTTCTTAAGTATTTTACTGCTCCTTCAGAAATCCCAGACAAATACAACCTAACAGTATATGCAATTTTCTCTGGATCAGTGCAAACTAGTCCCTGGGCACTCTTATATATTGCTATGGCTGAAAGGATCTTTCAAAATATATTTTATAAAATACAGAATGTATTAATAGTGGCTCTTGCTTTTTTCAGAATTTTCTTTTTAAGTTTTATTCAGGATCATTAGTGTATTATCAGAAAGGAATTCTAATCGCAACCTTTGGGATAAATTACATCTTCTCCGTTGCATGCTTATCCATACATCTGGTATATTTTTCTTCATCTGTACACATCCAATTCAGCAGCAGAATAAACACTGATACATCTCACTTTGTATGCACAATCACAACTCATTATAGCATCCATTCTTTTAGGTTGGTTTGGAATGTGTTCGTGCTATTTCAGGGCCCAACCACATTTTCAGCTTTTCATTCCAAAGGCACTTAAATGTACAAACCTCTTGCCCTAAATCTGTCTTATTCAAGGAGAACCCCTGGATCATAACTGAATGCTCAGTTCCTCAGATGTAGCACAAAGAAACAGGATTGATCTTATAATGATGAACCTGTACTTTCTTCCCTTGAGATGACTGGAGTTGGGAAGGGGCTTTGAAATTAGAATATAAACTTTACAGCTATATTCCTGGGCCTCACATTTATTTGTCAGATGTACATGGCCTCCCATTTCACACAAAGTGGCTCTGGGTAGCATACAATAAAACCAGCAATTAAAACATTCTACAAAACCAGTTAAAACAATAAAGGTAGATAAAACAAGATCACAGGAGGGAAGATATTACATATAATTCAGCCAGTGTGCGTGTTTTCTATTATCAGGAGGTCAATGAAACATGTTTTGAAGGCTTTCTGTAGGGCCACAAGGCTTGGGGCGAACTTCACCTTGGGAGGGATGATGTTCCAGAGAGCAGAAGCTATGGTAGAAAACATTCATCTCCTGAGTCCCCTGGAACTTCTTTGCAGATGGAACCTGAGCTTGTCTCTCTTGCCAGACCTGATGGGACAAACAGATGCAATTGGGAAGAGGCGATCCCTCATACTGGCCCATGCCTCCTAGGGCTTTAAAGGTCAAAACTATCACCCTGGATCAGACTGGAAAGCAAACTGTAGCTCATGGAGTAGCGGTCGAGCATTGGAGCACACATAACTGACTATGCCACCCTATTTTGCACTAGATGAAACTTCTGGATGCTGTTTAAGGGCAGCTACATGTAGATTTTTTTTTTTTTTTTTTGCAGTAGTCCATTTGGGAAGTGACCAGAGCAGACCCTCACAAACAGGGACTGATGCAACTGACGAACAATACAAACTTGTACAAACGTTCTTTGTGATAGAAAATCACTTCTTGAGAGTAATTACTGTCTTTCAAATCTAAGTGAAGATTGGAAATCAGATTTACCTTATTCAAAAATTAGAATTATTTTATCGAAATAGGGGCCTTTTTAAAAATCCAGTGATCTCATTTCAAGAGCAGGTTACAGATGCTCTACAAAGTGGCTCATGTGGTCATTCAAAAAAAAATCCATTAGCTAGAAAGTAGAAATATGCTGCATTTCAGATCAGAAGCCAAAGTGGGCTGTGCCACTCTGAACCTTCTTAAAGATGCTACAACTTTCTCTGGGGTTGCTTACATTGAAAAACAAGATTGTGGGGTTGAGAAAATAACTGCAGGTTTGACAAAGTGCCTTGCAGCCTAGCAGTTGCATAACATCTTAACTCAAATGTGCATTTTCCTGGAATCATGTAGTTTCGGAACAACCCAACAAAATTTGATTTAAGTATCCACCAACATGGGCAATTGGGCACCTTCTCTGCTCCAAAACAGTTTTTTGGCTTTGGATCCAAATCAGAATGCATTTCCTACTAGAAAGCAAACAGGTAACGTCATTTCCCACTAACCTCTTTTTCTTCCCAGGATGTTCTGCCACCCCAAGTGAAGAATTTATTGGTGCGCTGGTACCTTCATAACTCTGAGTTACTGTAATAGTTGGCTTAAGGACTAAAACCAGTAACATTCTGCTGTAATTTTAGTTCTTGAAGAAAAATGGTTCTGGGCACATTAGGAGAATTGGGTTGTCACCTTATGCAGGCTTTTAAAAAGTAAATCTCATTGACCACTGCTATGAGATTTATGTCCGAATAATTCTACTATGTTGGCTGCAAGCTTAGATGAAAGAACACTTTATTTCTGAGTAGACATATAAGACTGACTGAGCAAAAATTTCAGCTATTAAAATCAATAAGAATTGCAACCCATATATGGTTTTTCCCCCATAAATCCCATGTTTGATGTAATAGTATGTGAAAAAGACTTTGGGAGATGGGACGGAGGGGAACTGATGTTACCTAGGGAATGGTCCAATAAGAATATATAACCTGGATCTGCCTAATAGGTGGAGAAAGAGATTCAGAAGGGACCCTCCCCAACTTCTCAGGCTGCAAAAGTGATGGCAGGATATTTGTAATTTCAGACTTGCAAGATATTATTAATGTAGCCTTACAATAAAGTAGTATTAGCTCATCTGCTTGTGTTTGTTGTCTGCTCTACCTGGCGAGGCTGACACCAATCTTGCAACTCTGAGAATACAAATCTGCCACCATCTCATTTACACGTCTCTGAGAAGTTTGATCTTCTTTCTCCACCCATTATGAAACTATGGGCTATGTCTTCTCTTATCTGACAGTTCCCTAAGCAGCATCTCTTCTCCCTGTCTCCCAAGGTCGTTCCCGCATTCCATTTGGTAATAAGCATAACATGTTAACAGTAGAAAATTTGTAGCTATTAAGATTTTTTTTTCTCCCCTTGAAAGAAATACAGACTGAAAGTTGTGAATGTATCTTGGCATATCCATTAAGTATTGGGAGGGAAATAGAAGCCATTGCAAATGTTTAAGATCTAAAATGTTTTTTTTCTTTGATTTCCAAAGCATCTTTTTAAATATGATCATTCTGTCACAGCATTTTCTCAACTCTTCGTATTCTAAATGCTTTTAGACACACAGACCATGGGATTAATTATATAACATGAGCAACAATTCATGAATATTTAACACTCTCATTTATTCTTAATGAAGAATTATACATTTTGACAGTGGTATTTAATGTGCTTTAAGGAAATAGTACTCATTAATCCCCCCCCCACTCCCCGTATGTCTGTATGTGTGTAGACTTGTGAGATGGAATCAGAATATTAAGGTGGGTTGATTTAGGACAGTGGGTCGGGACCTCATTTGGGGTCAAACGACCATTTCACGGGGGTCGCCAAACAAGGCTGTCGGCCATTTTTTTCCCCTTTTCTTTGGTCACATCCCTGGCACCCGGTGATGTATAAGTGGTTGGGGGTCACCACAACATGGGGAACTGTATTATGGGGTCGTGGCATTAGGATGTTCCTAGGCTATGTTTTAGTACAGTTTTATTTGAGATTCTTGTCACTGTGGAAATGATATTTCTTTATATGATATACCTCAGTCATCACATTAAGGTTGCTATCCTATATGACAGTCACCCTAAAGCTACAATATTTATGATTAGACTTGTATAGAATTGTGCTAGATCTTAAAGACAGATTTATAATTCATTTCAACTCAACTGTTTGAAATTACAGGGATAAAATATTACAAATATTACTTGACCTTCTTGTCATTTTGTTTCTTGCCATAACCTGATGCCAAATATTGGTGTGGAACTAGGTAGAGTTAGTCCTTGATATATTATCCCAATTAAGCTCAACATTTCTATTGCTAAGCATGGCAACTGCTGAATGAGTTTTGCTTCATTTTACAACCTTCCTTGCCATAGTTGTTAAGTGAATCACTGCATGTTTTAAGATAGTAATGTGATTGTTAAGTGAATCTGGCTTCCCCACTGACTTTGCTCTGAACTCAAAACTCCACTTTGAGCTCTCAAAAACTTCTGAAAGTGTTAGCCGACATGATCTGGGGACACTGCAACCATCATAAATACCTGCCAGTTGCCAAGCATCCAAATTTTGATCAGGTGACCACGGGGATGCTGCAACGGTTGTATGAAAAATAGTCATAAGTCACTTTTTTTTCAGTGCTGTTGTAACTTTGAATGGTCCCTATCGAATGTTATAGGTCTAAGGACTATCTGTATTGAACAGATGAGAAGAGAGATTTAATGAAGGCAGTTTATCACATGTATTATTTATTCTAGTTGAGTGCCATATGTATTTTATGTATGCAGTTGCTTGATTTGACTGCCCTGATTGTTGCCAAGGAAGATTTCAGTGGACCTATTCTCTCTGTTGAGGGAATTTGAGCTGGATAGAACAATCTAATGCCGAGCAGTATCAAATCCAATAAATACGCTATCAAAGAACTTTTGAAAGTATTAGCCCACATTATCCCCCAGTTTTGATTCTTACCATATAAAATATAATCTTAAAGCAAAAAATCAAAGCACTAAAATTAGGAAGGAAATGAGAAAGAAGGGAGGAAGGAAGTAAATAAATCTACAAAACCCAATCAAGTATTTTATAAACTTGCAATAAGAATTGAATTTGCGCTTTGTAACAAATAAAGTGATCACAGCACTAATATTCTGGAAATTTCTGAGTACTCTGAAATGCAGGAATAAGGCCACTAAGATGCCCCCGTGGAAAGTAACATGTAACTTCGGAGATGCTATGATCCGGGTTGATGATCAACCGGGAAAGACAATTACAATTCCATTGAGACAAGCTGTGAATGCAGAGAAACAAATGTATCTGAGCCCCACACTCTTCAAGCAGCATTGGAGGCCCTTCTGATCCAAATTACAAAGCTGCCTCTATCAACATAAAAGCTTTCCATCCAACCCCAACCCTGAACTTTTCTGCTATCCTTGGATGCAGAATTACTCATCAGGTAGTCAAATCTGCTGCCAATTTGTTAGGGTAAACTATTTTCTACCTGGAGCTGTACATTTTCAGCAGAAGCGTGTGCAGATCTCCATTATGTTTCCCAGGCTATTTGCTGCTGTCTCTCTGCTTCCATTTTGATAAGCAACAGAAGCAATTAAAAAAAAATCCAGTCTTTAACACTTTTAGCCATGGGAGAAATTTTAAATTTCTGGAAGGGGTTGACTGATTGTATGCCTCACAAAACAAAATGCATAATTAAGCTGCCATACTCTCTCAACATAATCTACTCTTCTGAGCAGCTGAAAGCCCCTGTGTTCCTCCACCACTAAGTATTAAAAAAACCCTTCTTGCAATCAGCCTGAAGCTTACCAGATAAAAGATATTTTCTGAACAGACATAACAGAAACAGTTTAATCTCCCTAGTGCCACACCTCTGTGTGAGTCTGGAATAATGTCTCACAAAAGCTTTACCTGCATATGTAGGCAGAGAACGGACAATGGATATAGAGAGGAGAAATAGCCATCAATCCCATCTGTGGGGGTATCTTCTCTGCAAGAAAAACATCAAAGAAAGATTAAACTTGTCTTTCCTCCCCACTCCTCTAATGTTTTAAAATGTGCATCTTTTTTTTTTGCCTCTCTTAAATGAGGAAGAGAAGAGAAAGAACTTATTGAAGATTTTGTTCAAGGCCAAACTAAAAATGCCTTACCTCAACTCCCTGAAAGATAACAATAGCAACAGCAATAGCACTTAGACTTATACACCTCTTCATAGTGCTTTACAGCCCTCTCTAAGCGGTTTACAGCATCAGCATATGGCCCCCAACAATCTGGGTCCTCATTTTATTGACCTCAGAAGAATGAAAAATTAGTCAACCTTGAGCTGGTGAGAATCGAACTGCCAATACTGCAGTCTAACCACTGCACCACCATGGCTCAAGATACAGTCTTAATCAAAGTCAGCAGGTGAATATAATTCTCACTGCATACATTTAAGTGTCTGAGAGATGAAAGGTAGATTTGCTTTTCAGAGGAGCTACTATAGTTATTGTACCTCTTGCTTAAAAGGAGAAATAGGCAGCTCCTCAAGATTAAAATTAATGGTGCAGATTCCAAGTATTAATTTAAAAATAGTTTCTTAGAAGAAGAAAAACTTCCTGTAAGTTAGTATCACAGTGCAATAGCCATGCCAGTAGAAAGGACATTATATGGATATATACTGTAACAAATATTAAACCATTTACAGCTGGAAATAAAACAGCTGGCTTATTACAATAACTCTGGATCCTAAAAGAATAATTTAAAAGGTAGAGTCTAGCTCCAACCCGCAACAACAGAGCAGCCTATAACAGATTATTATAACTCTTGTTGTGTTGATTTTGTTTTCAGAAGGAAAATTGCCTGAGGCTCTAGCTACATATTATCACCAGCACTGTTAAAGCTCAATTTCCAGAGATCTATAGCTCTGCCCTTCTCTCTTCTAGACATGAAAACAACAGCAGGAGCCCTTTAAAATTAATTTCCGTCTTAAGAGACATTCTGCTCACCAAAGCACACAATGCTATCCTCATTTCTCAGATTAGCTAAGAGTCTCCAAATAACAAGCATGTTGCTGCTGTGGTTGTGTGGGCAGCATACAATTTTTAAAGAAGAAAAAGCTTGTAAACACAGCTCAGCTTGTAAACACAGCTCAGGAGTGGAGTAAGGGAGGAGCAGAGAACAAGGTTATCTCTGGAATTTGCTCTACTGCGCCAATCCTACCATCTCACGGATGGGCAATGTCAGAAAGGGATCCCTTAAACAATAAAGTTGTACAGTAGCCAAACAGGTTGCCACTGCACAAAGATGTACCCAAGTTGTGTGAAATATTTCCCTGCATAGGTTGGTAAATCATGCCTATTCCAGTAGCTGCCCTACAGCTGGCCTATCTCCAATTGATCCTACAATATGTTTCACCTGGAGAACAGAAAACCAGAGGTTCATTTTCTCACCCAGATTAGGACTTCCAATTTTATTATTTTATTTCCAACTCATCCCCCTTCATCCCCACATATCCTAAGGATTTCTTTTAAAATATTCTCTGGATCTTATTACTTATACTAATAAGGGCAAACTCTTGAATTCAGTTGTCTCAAGACAAGCCTAAACAGAATGAGCCTGAGTGATAGGTATGGAATTTGCAAGATAGCAAGGAGACATTGGGTAGTGCAATCAATAGCCTAAAGGAGTGTTGGACCAGCCATTACTGAGTGCCTTCAGTCTGGAACTGTTCCCAGATGTTGGGTGGATTTTTTATGTGGAGCAACAGGTTGGGCTAAATGTCTGATAGGTTCTTTCAAATTTTCTAGCCTTTCTCATTATGGTGAGTTAACAGTATGGCTTATATTGTTAAGAATATAAAATAAAAAGAACTATTAAATGCTACAAATATATAATACTAAAATAGATCTTTAATATCATCAACAGCTGGAAGACTGATTTAAAAAAATCCATATGTACTGATTTTCTAAACTCTAAGAACAGTGCAGAAGACGTTTTCGTGTACATGCAGAAGATAGCTTTCTTATAGACAGAATATTTTCAAAGGGTCTCTCTTAAGATGTTAAAAATTCAATTACCTTATAACATAATTCCTTATATAGTCTTGTTAGGTATTTATGGTTTAACAGATTAATAGCATCACTTTCAATTCAGCATTATAAATATTATAGACAACTAGATATTTAAAGACAAGCATCACATGATTTCCATATCTTGGATACAATAGATATATATTTTCAAAGGTTTCTTAAATTTATTTTTGCTTATTTTATTAGGCCAAATTTGCTCTAATAAATAGAACAAAACAGAACACTGTTACTGTTATTAATAATGTTACTGGAGCATGATCATATATTAAAAATAGAACCAATACTTTTATATTTTTGATCAACTAAATGTAAGGAGAACCCCCCCTTTTTTAATATAAGAAAGCCCCATATTAGCAAAGAAATGTCCCACCCCCGGAAGAGAAAAAGCTTCCTTGAAGTAAAACCACTCAAGCAGCCAGCCTCTGTGAATGGATATTTAGTTTCACAAACTATTCCATTCATAACCAAAATACCTTCAGCTACAGCCTCCACTGAAAGCTGAAATTGATCAGATTAAAAAAGCAGAGCGACAAAGACACCTAAAATCTACATTCCCCACCCTGCTCCAAGGGCACAACCTTTCAGTACCAACAGGAGTCAGACAACAACAATTAAAATATTAAAAGGGCATACTCAAGCACCGATTAAAGTACATTTCGCAATGAATCTGGGCATCTAAATCTCAAAACCCTAGAACCACATAAAAACGTATCCACTCACCAGACTGTTTTGTCAGCTGTCCCATATTCAGCTGAATCCTAAATAAATGGAGACCTCCTTTCCAACTGCAGCTTGCCTCCTGCTTCTTTCTCCCTGCTTAGAACTGGACTGGTTTTACTTCCAACAAAAGGATCAAGAATTAGGGACCAAAAAAGTACATCTTCCTACAAAGGTTTTAAAAGTCATCTATAATATATAATTTACTAATTTATTAGTAATAATCAATTTATAGCACTTTCAGTATACAAGAGATTTTACCATCTAACAAAGAATTTAAAATTTGATTAGAGTCTCCAGCTATTTATTTCACAGCTAAAATAAAAAGAAATTAAAGATACACATATAAAATATTTGGATGTTCCTTATTAGGGCCATAATAATCAATGAATGCATTAGTATTATAAAAGTATTAAATTGACATTAAAATATATTCTTATGAATAAAATGTCTTATATATTATGTATTTTGAAAATCTGTTAAATGTATTGACCATGTCTCTTGCAGATTTTGAATTATATTTTAATCCATATATCTGGATGAGAGATATTTCTTATGTGGAAGGACATGTGTTTCTTGCAAACCCCCAAACTTTTGGTTTTAAATTGCTCTATTTAGTAAGTATCCACCTCAACTTACAAGGAGATTTAAGGAGTCTACATGCCAGGAAACAAAGATTTTAAGTGAAAAAAAGAATACCTAAGGAAACCAGTATTCTGACAGGTCAAAACAAAACAAAACAATTTTTTTATGCAATTAAGACAAAACTTTGAAAGAGCTAAAGAGAAAACATCAAAAACCATAAAGAGAAAAAAGAGGGAGGAAAATTGAATAAGAAAATGAGATATGATAAAAGAAGAAACATGCAAATCCAAAACCACAAAAAGAAGCTTTTTTAAAAAAAAAAACCTAATTCTACAAGGATTTTCAAAAGAGATGCATTGAAAATACAGGTGTGTGTGTGTGTGTGTGTGTGTGTGTGTGTGTGTGTGTATGCGTGTGTGTGTACATACATATACACATACATACATACATTTACACATATCCTCACATACATCTCCACTGTTTATTTCAAATGATCTGAAGCTTTTCTGCAATTTGTGAATAAAAACCCTATCTCAAGATTTATGGCTTTAAAAATGCTTTAGGGGGATGGGGAATTTTATTTTATTTTGTCAAATAAGCTTCGTTAAATAGTTTACATTTTTGAACCATTTGTTACGGAAAAATAATTCTCTTCATTGCCTCTCATTCCAAAGGTTATCCTTGCCAAGATAAATGGAAGTTATGATCCCCTGTTAAAAATCTCATTACAATAGGATTGAGTTTTTTGTTGGATGGAAACAGACACTCACCTTCTATTTCTAACTATATTCCAGTTACACTGAAAAGATGTTTCATATTAATTTCTTCCCCAGATTATATGTATCTTTCCTTGGGGTCTAAAGAATATTTAAATGATTTCTACAAATAACTTATAAATGAGTCATTTCATTTTATCAAAATTGTGATGTTGGGTGACTCTTTTTTTTTATTGAACCAATTACTAGGGCTTTTGAATCGCCATTTTCTGATCTCAAGACTTTGCTTTCTCTCCAGAAAGTGGTTTCTTCTTGTTCACTGCAGTTTCTAGCTGCATTATTTTACTTTTTCTAAAGTTGTCATTTCAAATTTCGCTGCCTCTCGACTTCAGATGCATAATTTATTGCCACAGAGCATCAAGAGAAGTTTTCCACTTAGCAAGTCTTTAACTAATGGAAGCAAAAGTTAAATAGACCCTTAAAGTGGCAAAAGGCAAATAATAAATACCACCAATCCAAAGTCTACATTTTTCATTTTTAAAATTATTTTTTAACAAAAAAATTCCTACTTTATTTCTTATATATTAATCCTACTTTTCATTGAAGACCACATCAGGATACTGGAGGTTCCAATGTAATACTTCAAGATCCTAGTTAAGGATCTTTGGATTAGATTCTGGGCACAGCATTCAGATATGGGTGTCTAGATGTGGAAAGCCAAGTGAAAGAAGTTGTTGGATGCATAAACTGTTGGAAGAAAATGAAGGAGTCTTTAGTTGTAAAGCTCTCTTGCAGAATTAGAGCATTGTTAGTTAACAGCTATGTCTCACCTCTGATACTGACTGCATGAAGTCAAGACAAAAGACAGCTAGTTAGTCTCTATTTTATAAAAGAAAAATTAATTTACATAAAGATGAATAAAACGGACTAATGAGATCTGGATTTTGATCATCCAGATTTTTATGGCTCACAACTGGTAGCTCTAAAATAGAAAAAGCTGTAAAAGCTGGAGAACAGCCATCAATAGACACATAGAAATAAAGCTTATTTACACACCAATCAAAAGAGGCAATAAAAAAGCTAAGAAAGAACAATCAACATCCAGCTAAGCAGGTATTAACAGCAGGCAAACAGTATAGCACAGTAGTGGCGAACCTATGGCACGGGTGCCAGAGGCGGCACTCAGAGCCCTCTTTGTGGGCACACGTGCCATTACCCCAGCCTTGCCTCCCCCCGCGACTCCCTCCTCTCCAGCAGCCCCCCTGAAGGAGACTCGCCCTCGAGCGTGGCCCACACGGAGCAGCGCAGCCAAGGACATGGCAGCCAGGCAGCGTAGACAAGACTCTGCAGTTGATGCTGCAGGGTGCGAGCAGAGGGTGTGGCCGCCATAGCGCTGCTGGGCTGCCTGGGCAATCTGCAGCAGGCCCTGGAGGCGATGAGTGGTCCTGTGGGCAGGTGGGGCAGGGAATGGGGGGGCAGAGCAGGGACGGGCAAGGGGGTGGAGCGGGGGTGGGGCCAGTTTTTGAGTTCTTGGTCTCTAAAAGGTTCACCATCACTGGTATAGCAGAAGATAATACCTTAATCTAGGAACTACCAAGGAGAAAGAAATCACAGGCCACCAACATTGGAAAGTCAAACTACTGTATATAAACAAGAAACAAACCCTAACTCACATTGTTGATATTACCTAGTTAGGTAATGAATTGTCTGCAAGCAAATAACCAAGCACAGAGAACACCAAGGACTCCTTATATCAACCATGCTGGCTGAGGAATTCTGGGAGTTGAAGTCAACAAGTCATAAAAGGGCCAAATTTGAAGACCCCTGCCTTATATACTCAGCATCGCTGACTGCTAGCAATGTTGGTTGGAGCTACCAGAAGTTGTAGCTGAATATCATTTGGAAGATCATATGCTCCCCATTGCTACAATAAGTGGCAATTACAAATGAATTTGAATATTGCAATGAAAGCACTAACTAAATCAGACAGTTCTCAGATTGAAAGCACTCAAGATTCTTTCTATAATTAAAGCTCATGAATATTTCTGGGCATCTAATTGATTAAATTAGTGGTCTTCTTTCAGTTGGTGGACTGTCTATGTTTGCACTCATGGTTTGAGGCTTTGCTAGATTTGATTTTACATAAATTTATTCAAAGACAAAGTTTTTTTTAGTGGTAACCTCCATAAAATTGACTCAAGGGCAGATTCAACAGGTGTTTTTGAAGTAGTATCAACACAAATAAGTGCCAAACTACAAATAAATACCAAACTAAGATAAGATGAAGCATGCACCTCTGTGCAGAACAAGATTCTTAAGTTTAAAGGGGAGGAGATTAACTATTGAGCCTCCTTTGCAGCCAAAATTACATTCCTATATCTCTGCTTTGCCTCCAGAAGGTCACAGGTTATTTAATGAGACTCATTGTGTAGGTGTGGTATGATTAATCCAATTTGGTTCCACAGTGGAGATTCAAGACTTCTCTCCACCAACCTTTCACACTAGGATCCCAGTCCTTCAGGTAAGCAGTTAAAATTCCACTAAAATAAAATAAACATCTTTCACCCAAGCTTTATTTAACTAATGCCAGAGTTTGAGTATTGCCTGAAGTTATTAGAAGGACAGTATGTTAAGAAAGGTGGAATGAAATACAGAATATTTTGTTTCAGGTTTCCCTTTGTGATGGTGATGGTGGTACAAGTTTGTGCACATACAAATGATTGTGGGGTTTTTTTTCATACAAATTGAAAGTTGTGTGAGAGAGAAAAGTTTGAAATCCCAGAAGTAAAAGTTATCTAAACAGGAAGATAGGAATGGATGTTGTGGAATGACAAAAAACGAAAAGGTGGGATTTATTTGGGATACTGCTTATTGTATAGAATGCACTAGCCTGAGATGCACTCATTGAAATCCACATGAAATCTAGCGTTAAAACTTTTCCAATCAAGCACTGAATATTACCACATTGGCAGAAATATCCAGCTGACAGAGCATTTATTCTGCCAGTTAAATACTCGATTCTTGAAGAAAAGAGTTGCAAGATGAGGTTTTGGGTGTTAGGAATACCCCAAGGGACAGAGCGATGCTCTGAAATGAATCATTGATGTTATTAAATAGGAAATTGGCCCTTTGCACTCTGAAATTTTAGTATGAATATTTGTATTACAATCTTAGACTAGAATAATTTTTATTGGGCAAATCCAGAGAAGGCTGCATATGAGAAGACATACTGAATTCAGTGCAAAGCTAAAGGCATTCAACTATGCACATGCTGTTGGTCCATGGGAACTGAGACAAATTTTAGAGACTGACAGGAAGTACATTTCACTTGAATTCTTGTCTCCTAGATGCCCGCATTTTTTTCAAAGTGGACATTAGCAAACTATAATAGGCTTTTAAATCTTTTTTTTAACTTTAATATAGTTCTGCTGATGAATAAAAAACACTTTATCAACTCATATAAACTAGCAAGGCTCCAGTAAAGTGGAATCCTTTAGTCAAACACCCAGAAAGATAGATACAATTGCAGGAGAATCAAGATGAAGATCTATGCGGGACAAGGGCGGTTAAGAAGTTTGATCTATAAATAAAAATAAATAAATAATATGTCAAGGGTGACTGTACAAACTGAAGCCCCCCCCCCACATGTGATGTGGTGCATGCTAAAAAGGATGGTTTTTCAATCACACCATAGTACATATTAGGTTAATTTTTTAAAACTGCCCTCTGGATACCTGAACTGGTATGCAGGAATGATCTTGGGAGATAGGAGGAAGAACTGCAGCCTTGACAACAACAAAAAAGATATGTCAGCCCACAGAAGGAAAAGGTTGAGAAGGGACCCCTCCCCGTTTAAAGAAGGTAAAAGTAAAGGAGGAGATAAGTGCATTCTGTAATGGTACGTGGAAATTCCCTTGATAAACAGGTGGTAGGAGAATCACAGACTGGACAATCCATGTGCACCAGTTTCTGGACAACTTTGATAGGGCTGACAATGCCCTTGAATAGTTGGAAATAAGCCCCACTGAATTCAGTGAGACTTGATACCAAGGAGACCTCAGTATGCTTTGAAAATGATTCTAAAGAAATGCTTGGTAGCACACGTGAGTGCACACAAAGCACGCTTTAAAGCCACCCTGAAAAAGGCGTAGTGCCCCATTGAATTTGCTCCATGAAGCAGATATGACTCTTCAAGCCACAGCCCTCTTTTATTCTGTATTTGCATGGTAGCCTAAACAAAGCTGTGCTACAGCAGTAACAACCACTGAGTATATTAATGTGCTGTAATTATTACCGTGTTTTTCAAACTTGGCAGGTTTCAGTAATGAAGTAAAAGTTTGTCTCTGTGTTTATTCATCTAATAGATTTATATACTGCTTATTAACTAAAATTCTGAGCATGCGTTAAATATTTTTTTAAAAAAATAAATAAATTAATGAGAACATGTACAGTACTTGAAGAAATGCAAACAGAGTCACTGGAATCTGACTTGATACATGCATCCAACACAAATCAGCGGAACTGTTACTGAGTAAATACTCATAACATTTGTATTGTATGAAAACATATTTGTTCTTTGCATTTTCCATTAGGGGC
This sequence comes from Crotalus tigris, assembly GCF_016545835.1. Lineage (NCBI taxonomy): Eukaryota > Metazoa > Chordata > Lepidosauria > Squamata > Viperidae > Crotalus > Crotalus tigris. The sequence goes on from NW_024100527.1 coordinate 1,810,431, forward strand.
TAATTGAATTTTATTTACTGAGGAAGGAGTTTCACAAAATGGTCCCTTTCCTACATTTTGCTTTGCATTAGTTACTGTATATTGATCAGTGTGTTAAATAAAAAATCTCTCTTTCGGGGTGCTTCATCTGTCAGTAATGTGTTTCTTGCTTCCTCTTTGTGTGTGCGTAGATGTCATTGTGATTATGTTCTTTTAAGCGTAAATGGACAATAGCTCCAGTATCATATTCAGGGAACTTTGGGGTTGATTCAGGTTTCTATGCCACAAATTTACATTTCTGTAAATTGCTTTTCAGGTTAAATATTGCAAAATATTGCAAAATAAAAAAGGAATAATGAATAGGCTTTTCCTCCTGGGGTAGAATTTTAGAGAAGCTTTATACACATATATACATACATGTATATACCATCCTATAAACTTAGGGAATTCTCGGTGCCCTGGTTTTCTTCTTGTCCTGATATTATTTCATTTATTCAATATTTCTGGAAACTGTCCCAGTTTTCCTTACAACAGTAGTTCTACTGTGTTTGAGTTTAGAGGACACCATTATCATTACACTGGAGTTGTTTAGTGATGTGTTTGTGTTAACTGTACAAGCCAAGATTTCCATTTTAGTTACATGGGAAGTGAAAAGTAGGAAAATTATATACATGTTAGCAAAAATGTCACAACAGAATCTGTCATGAAAATTAACAGTTGTTAATTTATAGAAATTGCCTTTAACAACTCAGATGTATTTCTTTGAGCAAGCTATCAGTGATACATCAAGCAACCTGCCATCAAAGCTTGAATCTTGACCCCCCATCTTGTCTCAATAAATGTTTCAGCTCGATCTTAATACTGCTCTAAAAGTGGGTGTGACAGCTCCAATTTATCTCTAGCTGTGCAAAGTATTATTCTAAAATATTCAGAAACAAAGAAGTAGGGCAGATAAGATGAATGCTGATAGATGGAAACTTTGTGCTGTACGTGAATTTTTATTTCCTCTTGATTGTGAAGGCTAATATGGGGTGTTGAAGTATGCATGAGGTATCACTGCTGGCAACTGCCATTCATATTCATTGACATTCTATCAGTGAGCCGTTCAATTGTCATCCTTAGAGAATTTGACTACCGCATCTTGTTTTATCCTAGAAGTGCTCAGAACAGTTGCTCTAACACTCATTGTTGATTACCAAAATACCATATGGATTCATGGTGCTAATTAGTTTTCACTTTTGGGGCTAAAGTCTTCCTTGGTAGGAAGGTTTTGCCAAGATTTTATAATTACCTCTTAAACTATCCATGCAGTCAGCCACCAGTATTTATTGACTAAGTTTCACATCTCCAGAGCATCAGCATGTATCAAGACTCACTGCTGTAAAAGAAGTGAGCTCCAGTAAGGGAAATGGCTGTAGATATTTACTTATACTTCTGGTTTTCCATTATTATTCTTCCATAAATGACTATTTGAAGAAATGTTGTCCTCTTATAGTTGATTTATAGCTCACTTATAACATTAATCAGTAAATCTATTTATTCTATAAAATGTGCTTAAATTTAAGAAATTAGAGAAAGACATGAATATAATTGGTGTATGTGTCAGAACTGTTGTATACTTTTGATTGCCAGCAATAGTTTGATGCATAAGGAGAATATGAACATATCAATTGTCTGGTAAAAGAAAAAATATTGACTAGTAATTCAACTACTAGGAATGTTCCTCAATAAACCAATTTATTATTGATTTCTCAGTGAAAAGTGGGATAGAGGTTTTACAAATGGATGCAACTTTTAAAAATAATTTAATTCAAATAATTTGGAACTGTTAATTGAAAAAATCAATTCTGTGCAAGTCAATCAATATATATCACAGGAGAGTGAAAAATATTTCTTGATGAGTAGTCTAATGTAACATATTATTGACAGAGATAAATTAACTAAGATAGTAGCACTTATTATGATATAATAGCATTTGCAGATGAGCTAATAAAAGTCCTAATAAATATTCTTCAGCATCTCAGTTCAAACTAGCTTTCTTTGTGAGTCACACAAACAAGCATTGCATTGTAAAGTATCTTGGGATCTGTCAGACTAATTTAACAATAGCCCAAAGTAGAACTTAAAAACCATATTGTCTGATTAGAATCACATAGATAAGATAAAATAATAATGAATAGTCAGATAATCAGGTAATTAATAGTAAGTGAGACCTAGACATATATAGCTGATCATAGATGTGTATTGGGACAATGTATAGAATGAATAATTTAAAACTCTGATTTTCTAATTCGCAGGAATTTTAGAGGAGTTTTAAGATTAATTGATTTAAATTTATTCGATATTCAGCTCGAGTGGGCTCTGGGTGGCATACAAAACAAAACCAAAAAAAACTCCAGAAAAACTGCTAAAAATGTAAAATCAAAGCAAAACAAGCATATATTTCAAGATTCAGGAAAAGCCATCTTGAGTGCTAGGTAACTATCATATTGTGATAGTATTAGGTGGTTATCAGACTAAATAAAATAGTAGGATAACTCATTTACACAGTTCCTTGGCTCCTAATTTTTCCATATGTTCTGTGTCAATGCCCACTCTTGTTTCCCCAATATCAACTAATGGAATAATCTGAATATCCACCCTCTTTTTCCCATTGTAGAATTCTACAGCAATCAAGGCAATGCTGCTTCAGAGGAAATACTTAATTTATGAATAGGAAATCTGAGATGTGTCTTAAAATATATTTTCCTCCAAATACTACAAATGATTTCTTCAAGGAATGAGTTTAACTAATGTTCATGTTCATGATGATGGAGAAATCATAAAATCTGGAAGCCACTTTAACATGTTCATTTTGTTTGAACAACATCTATTTCCAATCAGAATGTTTATTTACTATTTGGAACACAAGTCTACTCCTAGATTAGGATAGGGCAGTCCCAATATCCTGCTTTAATGGATATTTTCCTAATGTATTTTCTTTTCACTTAATCTTACTAATTTCACCTCTGAATTTTCTGCTTCTGCTTCTAAGATCTGCCTGCTAAATGCATTCAGGGTTGTGCCTTTAAACGAATGCTGTTGAGCTGAATATGTAAAAGGAGGGGGGGAAATTCTAGAAAGAAAGTTGCTTGATTCACTTTGGCAGCTTAAGTCTCACCTCTGTGTTATACACTTAAGTATTCTGAGCACACCACGTGGGTATTAACCATCTATCTGTAATAGTCACACTTCACTATTTTTTCACTGTGTGCTTGGAAAATGTTTATGTATCTAGCCTGCCACTGTATCTAGCCTGCCACTGGGACTTGCCAGCATGTCATCTCCAGCAGCGATGATGGAGTATGTGCTCACAGTTCAGCATGACAGTTATTTGAACAATGCTGGTGTCAGATAGAGTCTGCTGGGAATGTGAGGCTGTCGATGGAGTGTAAGGTAGCCTATGAAAAAAAGCCAAGGGAAATGCATGAAGAGAGGGAAAAAAACCACATTGTATTGTCACTGTGGAAGATCAGCGAGGAGTGTTGTGCTCCAGTTTTATTTTTTTCCCCCATTGTGGAAAGCAATCCACATAAGGAGCACACCAAGGAGAAATTGTCAGCTCTTGAATTCAGTGACTAGTGGCCTGTCTGCTTTGTAAGAAAAAAGGAATCGCAAACAACAGAAAAGCAAAGACTTTTATAGAAGTCAAGAGCTACAAGGAGAAAGCCGAAGAATACCAAAATGAAGTCGGTGTGTACTTCATCAATTATCACAACAACAACAATAACAACAACAAACCTTTGACTGTGTCAATCACATCAGGCTATGGAAAGTGCTCAGAAACATAAAGAATCTAGAACATTTTATTGTCCTTGTGAGAAACTTATATACAGATCAGGAAGCCACAGTAAGAGTAGAACATGGGGAAAGCTTAGCTTCTCATTGGCACACGAGTGCGACAAGCCTACATATTTTCCTATTTTTATTTAACCCATATGCCAGATATATACTGTAACCAGGGAAGTTACTTTGGAAAAAGATGAGCATGGTTTTAAAACGGAAGTTAGACATATCAATAACCTGCACCATGCTGATGATATGACCCTGATAGCTGAAAATAGAAAGAATCTGCAAGACCTAGTACATGATGTTGCAAGTTTGACACCCCTGGCTTAGTGACTCTTACAATGGCACTGAAAAAAGTGACTTATGCCTATTTTTTACACTTATGACCATTGCAGCATCCCCAGGGTCACGTGACTTACATTCGGATCAGCTTGGCAACTGATTCATATTTATGATGGTTGCAATGTTTCGGGATCATGTGATCCTCTTTTACAACTTTCTGACAAGAAAAGTCAATGGGAAAACCAGATTCACTTAACAACCATATTACTGATTTAACAACTGCAGTGATTCACCTAACAAATGTGGCAAGAAAAGTCATAAAATGGGACAAAACTTACTTAGCAACATAAATTTTGGGCTCAATTGTGGTCATAAGTTGAGGACTATCTGTACACCCACTTACCACACTTTTAATGGGAAACTTGTGCCTGTTTCTCTGACATTAATCTTTGCACTGTTCTATCCCCTCTCTCCCACTGCTTGGCTCAAAGAAGCCTCTCGTCCGTCTCTCTTTCTCCCTCCTCTTTGTCTTTTTTTTCTATCCCTTTCTTATCAAAACCTCCTCCTTTTATATCCTCTCCTCTCTCCCCCTCCACTTTTTCTCTTTGGTGCAACTCCAGCTAATTCCTCTCCGTCAAGCTGCACGCTGCTCCTGGAAGCACCAATCAGCTAGAGCCCCGTGCAAATCCTGGGCGCTCAGCAGACCCCCAGCAACACCGCAACTCCAGCTGACTGTCCCACAGGCTTGTGCAGCGCTGCTGCCTCTTAAGCTCATCCCCCCACTACACTTTTACACTTTTTTTACACTTTTTTTTACACTTTTACACTGCTTTTCAACCCATCATATGCACATCACCTACCAGGTGCTGAAGTACCATCAATGGTATGCGTACCAAGCATTGAAAAGCACTGCCCTATACCATTTCAGATAAGTGGCTGTCCAGTCTCTTCTTAAAGCCCACAACTTCTGACAGCAAGCTGTTCCACTGGTTAATTGTCCTCACTGTTAGAAAGTTTCTCCTTAATTCCAAGTTGCTTCTCTCCTTGATTAGTTTCCATCCATTGTTCCTTGTCCTGTCCTCTGGTGCTTTGGAAAATAATTTGATCCCCTCCTCTTTGTGGCAGCCCCTTAAATATTGGAACACTGCTATCATGTAACCCCCTAGTCTTTCTTTTCTCTAGACTAGCCAAGCCCAAATCCTGCAGCCGTTTTTCATATGTTTTAGCTTCCAGGCCTTTAATCATCTTATTGCTCTTCTTTGCACTTTTTCTAAAGTCTCAACAGCTTTTTTGTAATGTGATGACCAAAACTGGATGCAGTATTCCAGGTGTGGCCTTACTAAAGCTTTATAAAGTCGTACTAATACTTTACATGATTTTGATTCTATGCCTCTGTTTATACAACCAAGGATTGCAATTAGCTTTTTTTGGGTGCTGCTGCACATTGCTGGCTCATATTTAAATGATTGTCCACTAGGACACCAAGGTCCCTCTCACAGTTACTGTTTTTGAGCCAGATTTCTCCTAATCTATACTTGAACCTTTGTTTTTCCTACTTAAATGTAAACTTTGCTTTTCTTTACATTAAATTTCATGTTGTTGAATAAGGCCCATTGTCAAGAACTTTTTGGATCCTAGTTTGTCTTCTGGGGTGTTAGCTATTCTTGCCAGCTTAGTGTCATCTGCAAATTTGATGAGTTCTCCTTCTGTTCCCTCATCTAAGCCATTTATGAAGATATTGAAGAGTACTGGGCCTAAGACAGAACCTTTTGGTACCTCATTGTTTACTTTCCTCCATGTATATGTAGTACCATTGAGAATGACACATTGAGTATGGTTTGTTAGCCAGTTACAAATCCATCTGGTGGTGATGCTGTCTATCCCATATTTTTCTAGCTTATCAAGAAGTAGGTTATGGTATACTTTATTGAATGCCATGTTGAAGTTTAAGTATACTATGTCCGCAGCATTTTGCTGGTCTACTAATTTAGTCACTTTGTCAAAAAATAAAATAAGGATAGGAATCCTTTGCAGATGTCCACATTGCTCACGGATGTCACGGAGTCCTAACACTAACCCTAAGTGGAATTGCCCTCCAATGGGATTTTCCCATATATTTTACCAGTAAGCTTAAATAAGGGTGGGCTCAAAAGCTTAGTAGCTTCCTAAATGTATCAATCGGCTAGGAATCCACTGGTGATATCCATTTTGCTCTCCGAGTTCATGGTGACCTAACACTAACCCTAAGTGGAATATTCCTCCAATCGGATTTTACCAATTATCATTCCAGGAAACATAGATAGGGTAGCCTACAAAAGTCAGTGCCCGCCTAACCATACCCAAGAACTCCAAATTTGTTCGCGATGTCCATTTTGCTCTTCAGGTTTAGGTGACCTAACCCTAACACTAAGTGGAATTTTCCTCCAATGGGATTTTCCTATGTGGTTTATCAGGAAACATAGATAGGGCAGATAAGAAAACTCAGTGCCCTTCTAACCATACCGAAGAACTCCGAAATTATTGGCAATCTCCATTTTGCTCTCCGAGTTTATGGTGACCTAACCCTAACCCTAAGTGGAATTTTCCACCAATGGGATTTTCCCATGTACTTTACCAGGAAACATAGATAGGGCAGCCTGGAAAAGTCAGTGCCCTCCTAGCCATACCAAAAAGCTCAGAATTTGGTGGCGATGTCCATTTTCCTCTGCGAGTTCATGGTGACCTAACCCAAACCCTAAGTGGAATTTTCCTCCAATGGGATTTTCCCATGTATTTTTCCAGAAAATATAGAGCAGCCTAGAAACATCAGTACCCTCCTAACCATACCAAAGCACTCTGAATTTGTCGGCAATGTCCATTTTGTTCTTCGAGTTCATGGTGAGCTAGCCCTATGTGGGATTTATCTCTGATGGGATATTCCCATATATTTTTCCAGGAACAATAGATAGAGCAGGAAACATAGATAGGGCAGCCTGGAAAAGTCAGGGCCCTCCTAACAGTTTGTTGGCAATGTCCATTTTTCTCTCTAAGTTCATGGTGACCAAACCCTAACCTCAACTGGAATTTTCCTCCAATGAGATTTTCCCATGTATTTTTCCAGAAAATACAGATAGGGCAGCCTAAAAAGGTCAGTACTCTCCTAACCATACCAAAGCACTCTGAATTTACTGGTGATGTCCATTAACCTCTGCAGGTTCATGGTGACCTGACCCTAATCCCAAGTGGAATTTTCCTCCAATGGGATTTTCCCATGTATTTTAACAGGAAACATAGATAGGGCACCCTAGAAAGGTCAGTACCCTTCTAAGCATACCAAAGAACTCCAGGTTTGTTGGCAATGTCCACTTTGCTCTATGAGTTCATGGTGACCTAATCTTAACCTTAAGTGGAATTTGCTCTAATGGGATTTTCCCATATATTTTTCCAGGAAACATATATAGGACAACCTAGAAAGTCAGTGCCCTTCTAATCGTATCCAAGAACTCCGGGTTTGTTGGCAATGTCCATTTTGCTCTCTGAGTTCATGGTGACCAAACCCTAACCCCAAGTGGAATTTTCCTCCAATGGGATTTTCCCATGTACTTTACCAGGAAACATAGATAGGGCAGCCTAGAAAGGTCAGTACCCTCCTAAGCATACCACAGTACTTTGAATTTGTTGGCAATTTCCATTTTGCTCTACAAGTTCATGGTGACCTAACTCTTACCCTAAGTGGATATTTCCTCCAAAGCGATTTTCCCATGTAGTTTTCCAGAAAACATAGATAGAGCAGCCTACAAAAGTCAGTACCCTCTTAACCATACCAAAGCACTCCAGGTTTGTTGGCAATGTCCAATTTACTCTACCAGTTCATGGTGACCTAACCCTAACCCTAAGTGGAATTTTCCTCCAATGGGATTTTCCCATGTAGTTTACCAGGAAACATAGATAGCGTAGCCTAGAAAGGTCAGTATCCTCCTAAGCATACCAAAGCACTCTGAAATTGTTGGCGATCTCCATTTTCCTCTGTGAGTTCATGGTGACCTAACCCTAACCCTAAGTGGATATTTCCTCCAAAGCGATTTTCCCATGTAGTTTTCCAGAAAACATAGATAGAGCAGCCTACAAAAGTCAGTACCCTCTTAACCATACCAAAGCACTCCAAGTTTGTTGGCAATGTCCAATTTACTCTACCAGTTCATGGTGACCTAACCCTAACCCTAAGTGGAATTTTCCTCCAATGGGATTTTCCCATGTACTTTACCAGGAAACATAAATAGGGCAGCCTAGAAAGGTCAGCACCCTCCTAAGCATACCAAAGCACTTTGAATTTCTTGGCAATGTCCATTTTGCTTTACAAGTTCATGGTGACCTAACTCTAACCCTAAGTGGAATTTTCCTCCAATAGGATTTTCCCATGTACCTTTTCAAGAAACATAAATAGGGCAGCATAGAAATGTCAGTACCCTCCTAATATTATACAAGAACTTTGAGATTGTGGGTGATCTCCATTTTGCTCTCCGAATTCATGGTGACCTAATCCTAACCCTAAGTGGGATTTTCCCATGTATTTTTCCAGGAAACATAGATACGGCAGGCTAGAAAAGTCAGTGCCCTCCTAACCATACCCAAGAACCCCGAGTTTGTTGGTGATGTCCATTTTGCTCTCCCAGTTCATGGTGACCTAACCCTAACCCTAAGTGGAATTTTCCTCCAATGGGATTTTCCCATATATTTTTCCAGGAAACATAGATAGGGCAGCCTAGAGAAGTCAGTGCTCTCCTAACCATACCCAAGAACTCCAAATTTGTTGGCGATGATTATTTTGCTCTCCGGGTTCATGGTGACCTAACCCTAACCCTATGTGGAATTTTCCTCCAAAGGGATTTTCCCATGTATTTTTCCAGAAAATATAGATAGGGCAGCCTAAAAAAGTCAGTACTCTCCTAAATTCCTAACTCTGAATTTAATGGCGATGTCCATTAACCTCTGCAGGTTCGTGGTGACCTGACCCTAATCCCAAGTGAAATTTTCCTCCAATGGGATTTTCACATGTATCTTTTCAAGAAACATAGACAGGGCAGCCTACAAATGTCAGTTCCCTCCTAACAGTACCCAAGAACTTTGAGATTGTGGGTGATCTTCGTTTTGCTAGCCGAGTTCATGGTGACCTAACCCTAACCCTAAATGGGATTTTCGTCCGATGGGATTTTCCCATGTATTCTTCCAGGAAACATAGATAGGGCAGGCTAGAAAAGTCAGTGCCCTCCGAACCATACCCAAGAACCCCGGGTTTCTTGGCAATGTCCATTTTGCTCTATGAGTTCATGGTGACCTAACCCTAACCCTAAGTGGAATTTTCCTCCAAAGGGATTTTCCCATGTATTTTACCAGGAAACATAGATAGCACAGCCTAGAAAGGTCAGTACTCTCCTAAGCATACCAAAGCACTCTGACATTGTTGGCGATGTCCATTATCCTCTGTGAGTTCATGGTGACCTAACCCTAACTCTAAGTGGAATTTTCCTCCAATGGGATTTTCCCATGTAGTTTTCCAGAAAACATAGATAGAGCGGCCTACAAAAGTCAGTACCCTCCTAACCATACCAAAGCACTCCAGGCTTGTTGGCAATGTCCAATTTACTCTACCAGTTCATGGTGACCTAACCCTAACCCTAAGTGGAATTTTCCTCCAATGGGATTTTCCCATATATTTTTCCAGGAAACATAGATAGGACAACCTAGAAAGTCAGTACCCTCCTAAGCATACCAAAACACTCTGAAATTGTTGGTGATGTCCATTTTCCTCTGTGAGTTCATGGTGACCTAACCCTAAGCCCAAGTGTAATTTTCCTCCAATGAGATTTTCCAATGTATTTTTCCAGAAAACATAGATAGGGCAGCCTAAAAAAGTCAGTACTCTCCTAACCATACCAAAGCACTCTGAATTTGCTGGCGATGTCAATTAACCTCTGCATGTTCATGGTGACCTAACCCTAACCCTAAGTGGAACTTTCCTCCAATGGGATTTTCCCATGTATTTTACCAGGAAACATAGATAGCGCAGCCTAGAAAGGTCAATACACTCCTAAGCATACCAAAGCACTCTAAAATTGTTGGCGATGTCCATTTTCCTCTGTGAGTTCATGGTGACCTAACCCTAACCCTAAGTGGAATTTTCCTCCAAAGGGATTTTCCCATGGATTTTACCAGGAAACATAGATAGCGCAGCCTAGAAAGGTTAGTACCCTCCTAAGCATACCAAAGCACTTTATAATTGTTGGCATGTCCATTTTCCTCTGTGAGTTCATGGTCACCTAACTCTAACCCTAAGTGGAATTTTCCTCCAAAGGGATTTTCCCATGTAGTTTTCCAGAAAACATAGATAGAGCAGCCTACAAAAGTCAGTACCCTCCTAACCATACCAAAGCACTCCAAGTTTGTTGGCAATGTCCAATTTAGTCTACGACTTCATGGTGACCTAACCCTAACCCTAAGTGGAATTTTCCTCCAAAGGGATTTTCCCATGTATTTTACCAGGAAACATAGATAGCGCAGCCTAGAAAGGTCAGTACTCTCCTAAGCATACCAAAGCACTTTATAATTGTTGGCGATGTCCATTTTCCTCTGTGAGTTCATGGTCAACTAACTCTAACACTAAGTGGAATTTTCCTCCAATGGGATTTTCCCATGTAGTTTTCCAGAAAACATAGATAGAGCAGCCTACAAAAGTCAGTACACTCCTAACCATACCAAAGCACTCCAGGTTTGTTGGCAATGTCCAATTTACTCTACAAGTTCATGGTGACCTAACCCTAACCCTAAGTGGAATTTTCCTCCGATGGGATTTTCCCATGTATTCTTCCAGGAAACATAGATAGGCCAGGCTAGAAAAGTCAGTGCCCTCCGAACCATACCAAAGAACCCCGGGTTTCTTGGCAATGTCCATTTTGCTCTATGAGTTCATGGTGATCTAACCCTAACCCTAAGTGGAATTTTCCTCCAAAGGAATTTTCCCATGTATTTTACCAGGAAACATAGATAGGGCAGCCTAAAAAAGTCAGTACTCTCATAACCATACCAAAGCACTCTGAATTTGCTGGCGATGTCCATTAACCTCTGCATGTTCATGACGACCTAACCCTAACCCTAAGTGGAATTTTCCTCCAAAGGGATTTTCCCATGTATTTTACCAGGAAACATAGTTAGCGCAGCCTAGAAAGGTCAATAACCTCCTAAGCATACCAAAGAACTCTAAAATTGTTGGCGATGTCCATTAACCTCTGCATGTTCATGATGACCTAACCCTAACCCTAAGTGGAATTTTCCGCCAAAGGGATTTTCCCATGTATTTTACCAGGAAACATAGATAGCGCAGCCTAGAAAGGTCAATACCCTCCTAAGCATACCAAAGAACTCTAAAATTGTTGGCGATGTCCATTTTCCTCTGTGAGTTCATGGTGACCTAACCCTAACCCTAAGTGGAACTTTCCTCCAATGGGATTTTCCCATGTACTTTACCAGGAAACATAGATAGGGCAGCCTGGAAAAGTCAGTGCCCTCCTAGCCATACCAAAAAGCTCAGAATTTGGTGGCGATGTCCATTTTCCTCTGCGAGTTCATGGTGACCTAACCCAAACCCTAAGTGGAATTTTCCTCCAATGGGATTTTCCCATGTATTTTTCCAGAAAACATAGAGCAGCCTAGAAACATCAGTACCCTCCTAACCATACCAAAGCACTCTGAATTTGTCGGCAATGTCCATTTTGTTCTTCGAGTTCATGGTGAGCTAGCCCTATGTGGGATTTATCTCTGATGGGATATTCCCATATATTTTTCCAGGAACAATAGATAGAGCAGGAAACATAGATAGGGCAGCCTGGAAAAGTCAGGGCCCTCCTAACAGTTTGTTGGCAATGTCCATTTTTCTCTCTAAGTTCATGGTGACCAAACCCTAACCTCAACTGGAATTTTCCTCCAATGAGATTTTCCCATGTATTTTTCCAGAAAATACAGATAGGGCAGCCTAAAAAGGTCAGTACTCTCCTAACCATACCAAAGCACTCTGAATTTACTGGTGATGTCCATTAACCTCTGCAGGTTCATGGTGACCTGACCCTAATCCCAAGTGGAATTTTCCTCCAATGGGATTTTCCCATGTATTTTAACAGGAAACATAGATAGGGCACCCTAGAAAGGTCAGTACCCTTCTAAGCATACCAAAGAACTCCAGGTTTGTTGGCAATGTCCACTTTGCTCTATGAGTTCATGGTGACCTAATCTTAACCTTAAGTGGAATTTGCTCTAATGGGATTTTCCCATATATTTTTCCAGGAAACATATATAGGACAACCTAGAAAGTCAGTGCCCTTCTAATCGTATCCAAGAACTCCGGGTTTGTTGGCAATGTCCATTTTGCTCTCTGAGTTCATGGTGACCAAACCCTAACTCCAAGTGGAATTTTCCTCCAATGGGATTTTCCCATGTACTTTACCAGGAAACATAGATAGGGCAGCCTAGAAAGGTCAGTACCCTCCTAAGCATACCACAGTACTTTGAATTTGTTGGCAATTTCCATTTTGCTCTACAAGTTCACGGTGACCTAACTCTTACCCTAAGTGGATATTTCCTCCAAAGCGATTTTCCCATGTAGTTTTCCAGAAAACATAGATAGAGCAGCCTACAAAAGTCAGTACCCTCTTAACCATACCAAAGCACTCCAGGTTTGTTGGCAATGTCCAATTTCCTCTAGCAGTTCATGGTGACCTAACCCTAACCCTAAGTGGAATTTTCCTCCAATGGGATTTTCCCATGTAGTTTACCAGGAAACATAGATAGCGTAGCCTAGAAAGGTCAGTATCCTCCTAAGCATACCAAAGCACTCTGAAATTGTTGGCGATCTCCATTTTCCTCTGTGAGTTCATGGTGACCTAACCCTAACCCTAAGTGGATATTTCCTCCAAAGCGATTTTCCCATGTAGTTTTCCAGAAAACATAGATAGAGCAGCCTACAAAAGTCAGTACCCTCTTAACCATACCAAAGCACTCCAAGTTTGTTGGCAATGTCCAATTTACTCTACCAGTTCATGGTGACCTAACCCTAACCCTAAGTGGAATTTTCCTCCAATGGGATTTTCCCATGTACTTTACCAGGAAACATAAATAGGGCAGCCTAGAAAGGTCAGCACCCTCCTAAGCATACCAAAGCACTTTGAATTTCTTGGCAATGTCCATTTTGCTTTACAAGTTCATGGTGACCTAACTCTAACCCTAAGTGGAATTTTCCTCCAATAGGATTTTCCCATGTACCTTTTCAAGAAACATAAATAGGGCAGCATAGAAATGTCAGTACCCTCCTAATATTATACAAGAACTTTGAGATTGTGGGTGATCTCCATTTTGCTCTCCGAATTCATGGTGACCTAATCCTAACCCTAAGTGGGATTTTCCCATGTATTTTTCCAGGAAACATAGATACGGCAGGCTAGAAAAGTCAGTGCCCTCCTAACCATACCCAAGAACCCCGAGTTTGTTGGTGATGTCCATTTTGCTCTCCCAGTTCATGGTGACCTAACCCTAACCCTAAGTGGAATTTTCCTCCAATGGGATTTTCCCATATATTTTTACAGGAAACATAGATAGGGCAGCCTAGAGAAGTCAGTGCTCTCCTAACCATACCCAAGAACTCCAAATTTGTTGGCGATGTTTATTTTGCTCTCCGGGTTCATGGTGACCTAACCCTAACCCTATGTGGAATTTTCCTCCAAAGGGATTTTCCCATGTATTTTCCCAGAAAATATAGATAGGGCAGCCTAAAAAAGTCAGTACTCTCCTAAATTCCTAACTCTGAATTTACTGGCGATGTCCATTAACCTCTGCAGGTTCGTGGTGACCTGACCCTAATCCCAAGTGAAATTTTCCTCCAATGGGATTTTCACATGTATCTTTTCAAGAAACATAGACAGGGCAGCCTACAAATGTCAGTTCCCTCCTAACAGTACCCAAGAACTTTGAGATTGTGGGTGATCTTCGTTTTGCTAGCCGAGTTCATGGTGACCTAACCCTAACCCTAAATGGGATTTTCGTCCGATGGGATTTTCCCATGTATTCTTCCAGGAAACATAGATAGGGCAGGCTAGAAAAGTCAGTGCCCTCCGAACCATACCCAAGAACCCCGGGTTTCTTGGCAATGTCCATTTTGCTCTATGAGTTCATGGTGACCTAACCCTAACCCTAAGTGGAATTTTCCTCCAAAGGGATTTTCCCATGTATTTTACCAGGAAACATAGATAGCACAGCCTAGAAAGGTCAGTACTCTCCTAAGCATACCAAAGCACTCTGACATTGTTGGCGATGTCCATTATCCTCTGTGAGTTCATGGTGACCTAACCCTAACTCTAAGTGGAATTTTCCTCCAATGGGATTTTCCCATGTAGTTTTCCAGAAAACATAGATAGAGCGGCCTACAAAAGTCAGTACCCTCCTAACCATACCAAAGCACTCCAGGCTTGTTGGCAATGTCCAATTTACTCTACCAGTTCATGGTGACCTAACCCTAACCCTAAGTGGAATTTTCCTCCAATGGGATTTTCCCATATATTTTTCCAGGAAACATAGATAGGACAACCTAGAAAGTCAGTACCCTCCTAAGCATACCAAAACACTCTGAAATTGTTGGTGATGTCCATTTTCCTCTGTGAGTTCATGGTGACCTAACCCTAAGCCCAAGTGTAATTTTCCTCCAATGAGATTTTCCAATGTATTTTTCCAGAAAACATAGATAGGGCAGCCTAAAAAAGTCAGTACTCTCCTAACCATACCAAAGCACTCTGAATTTGCTGGCGATGTCAATTAACCTCTGCATGTTCATGGTGACCTAACCCTAACCCTAAGTGGAACTTTCCTCCATTGGGATTTTCCCATGTATTTTACCAGGAAACATAGATAGCGCAGCCTACAAAAGTCAGTACCCTCCTAACCATACCAAAGCACTCTAAGTTTGTTGGCAATGTCCAATTTACTCTACGAGTTCATGGTGACCTAACCCTAACCCTAAGTGGAATTTTCCTCCAAAGGGATTTTCCCATGGATTTTACCAGGAAACATAGATAGCGCAGCCTAGAAAGGTTAGTACCCTCCTAAGCATACCAAAGCACTTTATAATTGTTGGTGATGTCCATTTTCCTCTGTGAGTTCATGGTCACCTAACTCTAACCCTAAGTGGAATTTTCCTCCAAAGGGATTTTCCCATGTAGTTTTCCAGAAAACATAGATAGAGCAGCCTACAAAAGTCAGTACCCTCCTAACCATACCAAAGCACTCCAAGTTTGTTGGCAATGTCCAATTTAGTCTACGACTTCATGGTGACCTAACCCTAACCCTAAGTGGAATTTTCCTCCAAAGGGATTTTCCCATGTATTTTACCAGGAAACATAGATAGCGCAGCCTAGAAAGGTCAGTACTCTCCTAAGCATACCAAAGCACTTTATAATTGTTGGCGATGTCCATTTTCCTCTGTGAGTTCATGGTCAACTAACTCTAACACTAAGTGGAATTTTCCTCCAATGGGATTTTCCCATGTAGTTTTCCAGAAAACATAGATAGAGCAGCCTACAAAAGTCAGTACACTCCTAACCATACCAAAGCACTCCAGGTTTGTTGGCAATGTCCAATTTACTCTACAAGTTCATGGTGACCTAACCCTAACACTAAGTGGAATTTTCCTCCAATGGGATTTTCCCATGTATTTTACCAGGAAACATAGATAGGGCAGCCTAGAAAGGTCAGTACCCTCCTAAGCATACGAAAGCACTTTGAATTTGTTAGCAATGTCGAATTTACTCTACAAGTTCATGGTGACCTAACTCTAACCCTAAGTGGAATTTTCCTCCAAAGGGATTTTCACATGTATCTTTTCAAGAAACATAGATAGGGCAGCATACAAATGTCAGTTCCCTCCTAACAGTACCCAAGAACTTTGAGATTGTGGGTGATCCTCGTTTTGCTATCCGAGTTCATGATGACCTAACCCTAACCCTAAATGGGATTTTCCTCCGATGGGATTTTCCCATGTATTCTTCCAGGAAACATAGATAGGCCAGGCTAGAAAAGTCAGTGCCCTCCGAACCATACCAAAGAACCCCGGGTTTCTTGGCAATGTCCATTTTGCTCTATGAGTTCATGGTGATCTAACCCTAACCCTAAGTGGAATTTTCCTCCAAAGGAATTTTCCCATGTATTTTACCAGGAAACATAGATAGGGCAGCCTAAAAAAGTCAGTACTCTCATAACCATACCAAAGCACTCTGAATTTGCTGGCGATGTCCATTAACCTCTGCATGTTCA
Source organism: Crotalus tigris (assembly GCF_016545835.1). Lineage (NCBI taxonomy): Eukaryota > Metazoa > Chordata > Lepidosauria > Squamata > Viperidae > Crotalus > Crotalus tigris. Next base: position 1,826,844 of record NW_024100527.1, read on the forward strand.
TGACGACCTAACCCTAACCCTAAGTGGAATTTTCCTCCAAAGGGATTTTCCCATGTATTTTACCAGGAAACATAGTTAGCGCAGCCTAGAAAGGTCAATACCCTCCTAAGCATACCAAAGAACTCTAAAATTGTTGGCGATGTCCATTAACCTCTGCATGTTCATGATGACCTAACCCTAACCCTAAGTGGAATTTTCCGCCAAAGGGATTTTCCCATGTATTTTACCAGGAAACATAGATAGCGTAGCCTAGAAAGGTCAATACCGTCCTAAGCATACCAAAGAACTCTAAAATTGTTGGCGATGTCCATTTTCCTCTGTGAGTTCATGGTGACCTAACCCTAACCCTAAGTGGAACTTTCCTCCAATGGGATTTTCCTATGTATTTTACCAGGAAACATAGATAGCGCAGCCTAGAAACGTCAGTACTCTCCTAAGCATACCAAAGCACTTTATAATTGTTGGTGATCTCCATTTTCCTCTGTGAGTTCGTGGTCATCTAACTCTAACCCTAAGTGGAATTTTCCTCCAATGGGATATTACCATGTATTTTACCAGGAAACATAGATAGAGCAGCCTACAAAAGTCAGTGCCCTCCTAACCATACCAAAGCACTCAAGTTTGTTGGCAATGTCCAATTTACTCTACGATTTCATGGTGACCTAACCCTAACCCTAAGTGGAATTTTCCTCCAATGGGATTTTCCCATGTATTTTACCAGGAAACATAGATAGCGCAGCCTAGAAAGGTTAGTACCCTCCTAAGCATACCAAAGCACTCTGAAATTCTTGGCGATGTCCATTTTCCTCTGTGAGTTCATGATGACCTAACACTAAGTGGAATTTTCCTCCAATGGGGTTTTCCCATGTAGTTTTCCAGAAAACATAGATAGGGCAGCCTACAAAAGTCAGTACCCTCCTAACCATACCAAAGCACTCCAAGTTTGTTGGCAATGTCCAATTTACTCTACAAGTTCATGGTGACCTAACCCTAACCCTAAGTGGAATTTTCCTCCAATGGGATTTTCCCATGTATTTTACCAGGAAACATAGATAGTGCAGCCTAGAAAGGTTAGTACCCTCCTAAGCATACCAAAGCACTCAGAAATTCTTGGCGATGTCCATTTTCCTCTGTGAGTTCATGATGACCTAACACTAAGTGGAATTTACCTCCAATGGGATTTTCCCATGTATTTTACCAGGAAACATAGATAGAGCAGCCTACAAAAGTCACTACCCTCCTAACCATACCAAAGCACTCCAGGTTTGTTGGCAATGTCCAATTTACTCTACGAGTTCATGGTGACCTAACCCTAACCCTAAGTGGAACTTTCCTCCAATGGGATTTTCCCATATATTTTACCAGGAAACATAGATAGCGCAGCCTAGAAAGGTCAGTACTCTCCTAAGCATACCAAAGCACTTTATAATTGTTGGCGATGTCCATTTTCCTCTGTGAGTTCATGGTCATCTAACTCTAACCCTAAGTGGAATTTTCCTCCAATGGGGTTTTCCCATGTAGTTTTCCAGAAAACATAGATAGGGCAGCCTACAGAAGTCAGTACCCTCCTAACCATACCAAAGCACTCCAAGTTTGTTGGCAATGTCCAATTTACTCTAAAAGTTCATGGTGACCTAACCCTAACCCTAAGTGGAATTTTCCTCCAATGGGATTTTCCCATGTATTTTACCAGGAAACATAGATAGGGCTGCCTAGAAAGGTCAGTACCCTCCTAAGCATACCAAAGCACTTTGAATTTCTTGGCAATTTCCATTTTGCTCTACAAATTCATGGTGACCTAACTCTAAACCTAAGTGGAATTTTCCTCCAATGGGATTTTCACATGTATCTTTTCAAGAAACATAGATAGGCAGCCTACAAATGTCAGTTCCCTCCTAACAGTACCCAAGAACTTGGAGATTGTGGGTGATCTTTGTTTTGCTACCCGAGTTCATGATAACCTAACCATAACCCTAAGTGGAATTTTCCTCCAAAGGGATTTTCCCATGTATTTTACCAGGAAACATAGATAGCGCAGCCTAGAAAGGTAAGTACCCTCCTTAGCATACCAAAGCACTCTGAAATTGTTGGCGATGTCCATTTTCCTCTGTGAGTTCATGGTGACCTAACCCTAACCCCAAGTGGAATTTTCCTCCAATGGGATTCTCCCATGTATTTTTCCAGGAAACATAGCTAGCGCAGCCTAGAAAGGTCAGTACCCTCCTAAGCATACCAAAGCACTTTGAAATTGTTGGCGATGTCCATTTTCCTCTGTGAGTTCATGGTGACCTAACCCTAACCCTAAGTGGAATTTTCCTCCAATGGGTTTTTCCCATGTAGTTTTCCAGAAAAGATAGATAGAGCAGCCTACAAAAGTCAGTGCCCTCCTAACCATACCAAAGCACTCCAAGTTTGTTGGCAATGTCCAATTTACTCTACGAGTTCATGGTGACCTAACCCTAACCCTAAGTGGAATTTTCCTCCAATGGGTTTTTCCCATGTAGTTTTCCAGAAAAGATAGATAGAGCAGCCTACAAAAGTCAGTGCCCTCCTAACCATACCAAAGCACTCCAAGTTTGTTGGCAATGTCCATTTTCCTCTGTGAGTTAATGGTGACCTAACCCTAACCCTAAGTGGAATTTTCCTCCAATGGGATTCTCCCATGTATTTTTCCAGGAAACATAGCTAGCACAGCCTAGAAAGGTCAGTACCCTCCTAAGCATACCAAAGCACTTTGAAATTGTTGGCGATGTCCATTTTCCTCTGTGAGTTCATGGTGACCTAACCCTAACCCTAAGTGGAATTTTCCTCCAATGGGGTTTTCCCATGCAGTTTTCCAGAAAACATAGATAGCGCAGCCTAGAAAGGTCAGTACCCTCCTAAGCATACCAAAGCACTTTGAATTTGTTGGCAATTTCCATTTTGCTCTACAAGTTCATGGTGACCTAACTCTAACCCTAAGTGGAATTTTCGTCCAATGCATTTTCACATGTATCATTTCAAGAAACATAGATAGGGCAGCCTACAAAAGTCAGTGCCCTCCTAACCATACAAAAGCACTCCAAGTTTGTTGGCAATGTCCAATTTATTCTACGAGTTCATGGTGACCTAACCCTAACCCTAAGTGGAATTTTCCTCCAATGGGATTTTCCCATGTACTTTACCAGGAAACATAGATAGGGCAGCCTAGAAAGGTCAGTACCCTCCTAAGCATACCAAAGCACTTTGAATTTGTTGGCAATTTCCATTTTGCTCTACAAGTTCATGGTGACCTAACTCTAACCCTAAGTGGAATTTTCGTCCAATGCATTTTCACATGTATCTTTTCAAGAAACATAGATAGGGCAGCCTACAAATGTCAGTTCCCTCCCAACAGTACCCAAGAACTTTGAGATTGTGGGTGATCTCCATTTTGCTATCCGAATTCATGGTGACCTAACCCTAACCCTAATTGGGATTTTCCTCCGATGGGATTTTCCCACGTATTTTTCCAGGAAACATAGATAGGGCAGGCTAGAAAAGTCAGTGCCCTCCTAACCATACCCAAGAACCACGGGTTTCTTGGCAATGTCCATTTTGCTCTATGAGTTCATGGTGACCTAATCTTACCCTTAAGTGGAATTTTGCTCTAATGGGATTTTCCCATATATTTTTCCAGGAAACATAGATAGGACAACCATGAAAGTCAGTGCCCTTCTAATCATATCCAAGAACTCCGAGTTTGTTGGCAATGTCCATTTTGCTCTCTGAGTTCATGGTGACCAAACCCTAACCCTAAGTGGAATTTTCCTCCAATAGGATTTTCCCATGTACCTTTTCAAGAAACATAAATAGGGCAACATAGAAATGTCAGTACCCTCCTAATATTATACAAGAACTTTGAGTTTGTGGGTGATCTCCATTTTGCTCTCCGAGTTCATGGTGACCTAATCCTAACCCTAAGTGGGATTTTCCTCTGATGGGATTTCCCCATGTATTTTTCTAGAAAACATACATACGGCAGGTTAGAAAAGTCAATACCCTCCTAACCATTCCCAAGAACCCCGAGTTTGTTGGCGATGTCAATTTTGCTCTATGAGTTCATAGTGACCTAATCCTAACCTTAAGTGGAATTTTGCTCCAATGGGATTTTCCCATATATTTTTCCAGGAATCATAGATAGGACAACCTAGAAAGTCAATGCTCTCCTAACCTTATCCAACGATTCCGAGTTTGTTGGCAATGTACATTTTGCTCTCTGAGTTCATGGTGACCAAACCCTAACCTCAAGTGAAATTTTCCTCCAATGAGATTTTCCCATGTATTTTTCCAGAAAATACAGATAGGGCAGCCTAAAAAAGTCAGTACTCTCCTAACCATACCAAAGCACTCTGAATTTACTGGCGATGTCCATTAACCTCTGCAGGTTCATGGTGAACTGACCCTAATCCCAAGTGAAATTTTCCTCCAATGGGATTTTCCCATGTATCTTTTCAAGAAACATAGATAGGGCAGCCTACAAATGTCAGTTCCCTCCTAACAGTACCCAAGAACTTTGAGATTGTAGGTGATCTTCGTTTTGCTATCCGAGTTCATGGTGACCTAACCCTAACCCTAAATGGGATTTTCCTCCGATGGGATTTTCCCATGTATTCTTCCAGGAAACATAGATAGGGCAGGCTAGAAAAGTCAGTGCCCTCCGAACCATACCCAAGAACCCCGGGTTTCTTGGCAATGTCCATTTTGCTCTAAGAGTTTATGGTGACCTAACTCTAACCCTAAGTGGAATTTTCCTCCAAAGGGATTTTCCCATGTATTTTACCAGGAAACATAGATAGCATAGCCTAGAAAGGTCAGTACCCTCCTAAGCATACCAAAGCACTCTGACATTGTTGGCGATGTCCATTTTCCTCTGTGAGTTCATGGTGACCTAACCCTAACTCTAAGTGGAATTTTCCTCCAATGGGATTTTCCCATGTAGTTTTGCAGAAAACATAGATAGAGCGGCCTACAAAAGTCAGTACCCTCCTAACCATACCAAAGCACTCCAAGTTTGTAGGCAATGTCCAATTTACTCTACGAGTTCATGGTGACCTAACCCTAACCCTAAGTGGACTTTTCCTCCAATGGGATTTTCCCATATATTTTTCCAAGAAACATAGATAGGACAACCTAGAAAGGTCAGTACCCTCCTAAGCATACCAAAGCACTCTGAAATTGTTGGCGATCTCCATTTTCCTCTGTGAGTTCATGGTGACCTAACCCTAACCCTAAGTGGAATTTTCCTCCAATAGGATTTTCCCATGTACCTTTTCAAGAAACATAAATAGGGCAACATATAAATGTCAGTACCCTCCTAATATTATACAAGAACTTTGAGTTTGTGGGTGATCTCCATTTTGCTCTCCGAGTTCATGGTGACCTAATCCTAACCCTAAGTGGGATTTTCCTCCAATGGGGTTTTCCCATGTATTTTTCTAGAAAACATAGATACGTCAGGTTAGAAAAGTCAATACCCTCCTAACCATTCCCAAGAACCCCGAGTTTGTTGGCGATGTCGATTTTGCTCTACGAGTTCATAGTGACCTAATCCTAACCTTAAGTGGAATATTGCTCCAATGGGATTTTCCCATATATTTTTCCAGGAAACATAGATAGGACAACCTAGAAAGTCAATGCTCTCCTAACCTTATCCAACGATTCCAAGTTTGTTGGCTATGTACATTTTGCTCTCTGAGTTCATGGTGACCAAACCTTAATCCCAAGTGAAATTTTCCTCCAATGGGATTTTCCCATGTATCTTTTCAAGAAACATAGATAGGGCAGCCTACAAATGTCAGTTCCCTCCTAACAGTACCCAAGAACTTTGAGATTGTGGGTGATCTTCGTTTTGCTATCCGAGTTCATGGTGACCTAACCCTAACGCTAAATGGGATTTTCCTCCGATGGGATTTTCCCATGTATTCTTCCAGGAAACATAGATAGGGCAGGCTAGAAAAGTCAGTGCCCTCCGAACCATACCCAAGAACCCCGGGTTCCTTGGCAATGTCCATTTTGCTCTATGAGTTTATGGTGACCTAACCCTAACCCTAAGTGGAATTTTCCTCCAAAGGGATTTTCCCATGTATTTTACCAGGAAACATAGCTAGTATAGCCTAGAAAGGTCAGTAACCTCCTAAGCATACCAAAGCACTCTGACATTATTGGCGATGTCCATTTTCCTCTGTGAGTTCTTGGTGACCTAACCCTAAGTGGAATTTTCCTCCAATGGGATTTTCCCATGTAGTTTTCCAGAAAACATAGAGCAGCCTACAAAAGTCACTACCCTCCTAACCATGCCAAAGCACTCCAGGTTTGTTGGCAATGTCCAATTTACTCTACGAGTTCATGGTGACCTAACCCTAACCCTAAGTGGAATTTTCCTCCAATGGGATTCTCCCATGTATTTTTCCAGGAAACATAGCTAGCGCAGCCTAGAAAGATTAGTACCCTCCTAAGCATACCAAAGCACTCTGAAATTCTTGGCGATGTCCATTTTCCTCTGTGAGTTCATGATGACCTAACACTAAGTGGAATTTTCCTCCAATGGGGTTTTCCCATGTAGTTTTCCAGAAAACATAGATAGGGCAGCCTACAAAAGTCAGTACCCTCCTAACCATACCAAAGCACTCCAAGTTTCTTGGCAATGTCCAATTTACTCTGCAAGTTCATGGTGACCTAACCCTAACCCTAAGTGGAATTTTCCTCCAATGGGATTTTCCCATGTATTTTACCAGGAAACATAGATAGCACAGCCTAGAAAGGTTAGTACCCTCCTCAGCATACCAAAGCACTCTGAAATTCTTGGCGATGTCCATTTTCCTCTGTGAGTTCATGATGACCTAACACTAAGTGGAATTTTCCTCCAATGGGGTTTTCCCATGTATTTTACCAGGAAACATAGATAGAGCAGCCTACAAAAGTCACTACCCTCCTAACCATACCAAAGCACTCCAGGTTTGTTGGCAATGTCCAATTTACTCTACGAGTTCATGGTGACCTAACCCTAACCCTAAGTGGAACTTTCCTCCAATGGGATTTTCCCATGTATTTTACCAGGAAACATAGATAGCGCAGCCAAGAAAGGTCAGTACTCTCCTAAGCATACCAAAGCACTTTATAATTGTTGGCGATGTCCATTTTCCTCTGTGAGTTCATGGTCACCTAACTCTAACCCTAAGTGGAATTTTCCTCCAATGGGGTTTTCCCATGTAGTTTTCCAGAAAACATAGATAGGGCAGCCTACAATATCAGTACCCTCCTAACCATACCAAAGCACTCCAAGTTTGTTGGCAATGTCCAATTTACTCTACGAGTTCATGGTGACCTAACCCTAACCCTAAGTGGAATTTTACTCCAATGGGATTTTCCCATGTATTTTACCAGGAAACATAGATAGCGCAGCCTTGAAAGGTTAGTACCCTCCTAAGCATACCAAAGCACTCTGAAATTCTTGGCGATGTCCATTTTCCTCTGTGAGTTCATGATGACCTAACACTAAGTGGAATTTTCCTCCAATGGGGTTTTCCCATGTAGTTTTCCAGAAAACATAGATAGCGCAGCCTACAAAAGTCAGTACCCTCCTAACCATACCAAAGCACTCCAAGTTTCTTGGAAATGTCCAATTTACTCTACAAGTTCATGGTGACCTAACCCTAACCCTAAGTGGAATTTTCCTACAATCGGATTTTCCCATGTATTTTACCAGGAAACATAGATAGGGCAGCCTAGAAAGGTCAGTACCCTCCTAAGCATACCAAAGCACTTTGAATTTCTTGGCAATTTCCATTTTGCTCTACAAATTCATGGTGACCTAAATCTAACCCTAAGTGGAATTTTCCTCCAAAGGGATTTTCCCATGTATTTTACCAGGAAACATAGAGCAGCCTACAAAAGTCAGTACCCTCCTAACCATACCAAAGCACTCTAAGTTTGTTGGCAATGTCCAATTTACTCTACGAGTTCATGGTGACCTAACCCTAACCCTAAGTGGAATTTTCCTCCAATGGGATTTTCCCATGTATTTTACCAGGAAATATAGATAGCGCAGCCTAGAAAGGTCAGTACCCTCCTAAGCATACCAAAGCACTCTGAAATTGTTGGCGATCTCCATTTTCCTCTGTGAGTTCATGGTGACCTAACCCTAACCCTAAGTGGAATTTTCGTCCAATATGATTTTCCCTTGTACCTTTTCAAGAAACATAAATAGGGCAACATAGAGATGTCAGTACCCTCCTAATATTATACAAGAACTTTGAGTTTGTGGGTGATCTCCATTTTGCTCTCTGAGTTCATGGTGACCTAATCCTAACCCTAAGTGGGATTTTCCTCTGATGGGATTCTCCCATGTATTTTTCCAGGAAACATAGCTAGCGCAGCTTAGAAAGGTCAGTACCCTCCTAAGCATACCAAAGCACTTTGAATTTCTTGGCAATGTCCATTTTGCTTTACAAGTTCATGGTGACCTAACTCTAACCCTAAGTGGAATTTTCCTCCAATAGGATTTTCCCATGTACCTTTTCAAGAAACATAAATAGGGCAGCATAGAAATGTCAGTACCCTCCTAATATTATACAAGAACTTTGAGATTGTGGGTGATCTCCATTTTGCTCTCCGAATTCATGGTGACCTAATCCTAACCCTAAGTGGGATTTTCCCATGTATTTTTCCAGGAAACATAGATACGGCAGGCTAGAAAAGTCAGTGCCCTCCTAACCATACCCAAGAACCCAGAGTTTGTTGGTGATGTCCATTTTGCTCTCCCAGTTCATGGTGACCTAACCCTAACCCTAAGTGGAATTTTCCTCCAATGGGATTTTCCCATATATTTTTACAGGAAACATAGATAGGGCAGCCTAGAGAAGTCAGTGCTCTCCTAACCATACCCAAGAACTCCAAATTTGTTGGCGATGTTTATTTTGCTCTCCGGGTTCATGGTGACCTAACCCTAACCCTATGTGGAATTTTCCTCCAAAGGGATTTTCCCATGTATTTTCCCAGAAAATATAGATAGGGCAGCCTAAAAAAGTCAGTACTCTCCTAAATTCCTAACTCTGAATTTACTGGCGATGTCCATTAACCTCTGCAGGTTCGTGGTGACCTGACCCTAATCCCAAGTGAAATTTTCCTCCAATGGGATTTTCACATGTATCTTTTCAAGAAACATAGACAGGGCAGCCTACAAATGTCAGTTCCCTCCTAACAGTACCCAAGAACTTTGAGATTGTGGGTGATCTTCGTTTTGCTAGCCGAGTTCATGGTGACCTAACCCTAACCCTAAATGGGATTTTCGTCCGATGGGATTTTCCCATGTATTCTTCCAGGAAACATAGATAGGGCAGGCTAGAAAAGTCAGTGCCCTCCGAACCATACCCAAGAACCCCGGGTTTCTTGGCAATGTCCATTTTGCTCTATGAGTTCATGGTGACCTAACCCTAACCCTAAGTGGAATTTTCCTCCAAAGGGATTTTCCCATGTATTTTACCAGGAAACATAGATAGCACAGCCTAGAAAGGTCAGTACTCTCCTAAGCATACCAAAGCACTCTGACATTGTTGGCGATGTCCATTATCCTCTGTGAGTTCATGGTGACCTAACCCTAACTCTAAGTGGAATTTTCCTCCAATGGGATTTTCCCATGTAGTTTTCCAGAAAACATAGATAGAGCGGCCTACAAAAGTCAGTACCCTCCTAACCATACCAAAGCACTCCAGGCTTGTTGGCAATGTCCAATTTACTCTACCAGTTCATGGTGACCTAACCCTAACCCTAAGTGGAATTTTCCTCCAATGGGATTTTCCCATATATTTTTCCAGGAAACATAGATAGGACAACCTAGAAAGTCAGTACCCTCCTAAGCATACCAAAACACTCTGAAATTGTTGGTGATGTCCATTTTACTCTGTGAGTTCATGGTGACCTAACCCTAAGCCCAAGTGTAATTTTCCTCCAATGAGATTTTCCAATGTATTTTTCCAGAAAACATAGATAGGGCAGCCTAAAAAAGTCAGTACTCTCCTAACCATACCAAAGCACTCTGAATTTGCTGGCGATGTCAATTAACCTCTGCATGTTCATGGTACCTAACCCTAACCCTAAGTGGAACTTTCCTCCATTGGGATTTTCCCATGTATTTTACCAGGAAACATAGATAGCGCAGCCTAGAAAGGTCAATACACTCCTAAGCAAACCAAAGCACTCTAAAATTGTTGGCGATGTCCATTTTCCTCTGTGAGTTCATGGTGACCTAACCCTAACCCTAAGTGGAATTTTCCTCCAAAGGGATTTTCCCATGGATTTTACCAGGAAACAAAAATAGCGCAGCCTAGAAAGGTTAGTACCCTCCTAAGCATACCAAAGCACTTTATAATTGTTGGTGATGTCCATTTTCCTCTGTGAGTTCATGGTCACCTAACTCTAACCCTAAGTGGAATTTTCCTCCAAAGGGATTTTCCCATGTAGTTTTCCAGAAAACATAGATAGAGCAGCCTACAAAAGTCAGTACCCTCCTAACCATACCAAAGCACTCCAAGTTTGTTGGCAATGTCCAATTTAGTCTACGACTTCATGGTGACCTAACCCTAACCCTAAGTGGAATTTTCCTCCAAAGGGATTTTCCCATGTATTTTACCAGGAAACATAGATAGCGCAGCCTAGAAAGGTCAGTACTCTCCTAAGCATACCAAAGCACTTTATAATTGTTGGCGATGTCCATTTTCCTCTGTGAGTTCATGGTCAACTAACTCTAACACTAAGTGGAATTTTCCTCCAATGGGATTTTCCCATGTAGTTTTCCAGAAAACATAGATAGAGCAGCCTACAAAAGTCAGTACACTCCTAACCATACCAAAGCACTCCAGGTTTGTTGGCAATGTCCAATTTACTCTACAAGTTCATGGTGACCTAACCCTAACACTAAGTGGAATTTTCCTCCAATGGGATTTTCCCATGTATTTTACCAGGAAACATAGATAGGGCAGCCTAGAAAGGTCAGTACCCTCCTAAGCATACGAAAGCACTTTGAATTTGTTAGCAATGTCGAATTTACTCTACAAGTTCATGGTGACCTAACTCTAACCCTAAGTGGAATTTTCCTCCAAAGGGATTTTCACATGTATCTTTTCAAGAAACATAGATAGGGCAGCATACAAATGTCAGTTCCCTCCTAACAGTACCCAAGAACTTTGAGATTGTGGGTGATCCTCGTTTTGCTATCCGAGTTCATGATGACCTAACCCTAACCCTAAATGGGATTTTCCTCCGATGGGATTTTCCCATGTATTCTTCCAGGAAACATAGATAGGCCAGGCTAGAAAAGTCAGTGCCCTCCGAACCATACCAAAGAACCCCGGGTTTCTTGGCAATGTCCATTTTGCTCTATGAGTTCATGGTGATCTAACCCTAACCCTAAGTGGAATTTTCCTCCAAAGGAATTTTCCCATGTATTTTACCAGGAAACATAGATAGGGCAGCCTAAAAAAGTCAGTACTCTCATAACCATACCAAAGCACTCTGAATTTGCTGGCGATGTCCATTAACCTCTGCATGTTCATGACGACCTAACCCTAACCCTAAGTGGAATTTTCCTCCAAAGGGATTTTCCCATGTATTTTACCAGGAAACATAGTTAGCGCAGCCTAGAAAGGTCAATACCCTCCTAAGCATACCAAAGAACTCTAAAATTGTTGGCGATGTCCATTAACCTCTGCATGTTCATGATGACCTAACCCTAACCCTAAGTGGAATTTTCCGCCAAAGGGATTTTCCCATGTATTTTACCAGGAAACATAGATAGCGTAGCCTAGAAAGGTCAATACCGTCCTAAGCATACCAAAGAACTCTAAAATTGTTGGCGATGTCCATTTTCCTCTGTGAGTTCATGGTGACCTAACCCTAACCCTAAGTGGAACTTTCCTCCAATGGGATTTTCCTATGTATTTTACCAGGAAACATAGATAGCGCAGCCTAGAAACGTCAGTACTCTCCTAAGCATACCAAAGCACTTTATAATTGTTGGTGATCTCCATTTTCCTCTGTGAGTTCGTGGTCATCTAACTCTAACCCTAAGTGGAATTTTCCTCCAATGGGATATTACCATGTATTTTACCAGGAAACATAGATAGAGCAGCCTACAAAAGTCAGTGCCCTCCTAACCATACCAAAGCACTCAAAGTTTGTTGGCAATGTCCAATTTACTCTACGATTTCATGGTGACCTAACCCTAACCCTAAGTGGAATTTTCCTCCAATGGGATTTTCCCATGTATTTTACCAGGAAACATAGATAGCGCAGCCTAGAAAGGTTAGTACCCTCCTAAGCATACCAAAGCACTCTGAAATTCTTGGCGATGTCCATTTTCCTCTGTGAGTTCATGATGACCTAACACTAAGTGGAATTTTCCTCCAATGGGGTTTTCCCATGTAGTTTTCCAGAAAACATAGATAGGGCAGCCTACAAAAGTCAGTACCCTCCTAACCATACCAAAGCACTCCAAGTTTGTTGGCAATGTCCAATTTACTCTACAAGTTCATGGTGACCTAACCCTAACCCTAAGTGGAATTTTCCTCCAATGGGATTTTCCCATGTATTTTACCAGGAAACATAGATAGTGCAGCCTAGAAAGGTTAGTACCCTCCTAAGCATACCAAAGCACTCAGAAATTCTTGGCGATGTCCATTTTCCTCTGTGAGTTCATGATGACCTAACACTAAGTGGAATTTACCTCCAATGGGATTTTCCCATGTATTTTACCAGGAAACATAGATAGAGCAGCCTACAAAAGTCACTACCCTCCTAACCATACCAAAGCACTCCAGGTTTGTTGGCAATGTCCAATTTACTCTACGAGTTCATGGTGACCTAACCCTAACCCTAAGTGGAACTTTCCTCCAATGGGATTTTCCCATATATTTTACCAGGAAACATAGATAGCGCAGCCTAGAAAGGTCAGTACTCTCCTAAGCATACCAAAGCACTTTATAATTGTTGGCGATGTCCATTTTCCTCTATGAGTTCATGGTCATCTAACTCTAACCCTAAGTGGAATTTTCCTCCAATGGGGTTTTCCCATGTAGTTTTCCAGAAAACATAGATAGGGCAGCCTACAAAAGTCAGTACCCTCCTAACCATACCAAAGCACTCCAAGTTTGTTGGCAATGTCCAATTTACTCTAAAAGTTCATGGTGACCTAACCCTAACCCTAAGTGGAATTTTCCTCCAATGGGATTTTCCCATGTATTTTACCAGGAAACATAGATAGGGCTGCCTAGAAAGGTCAGTACCCTCCTAAGCATACCAAAGCACTTTGAATTTCTTGGCAATTTCCATTTTGCTCTACAAATTCATGGTGACCTAACTCTAAACCTAAGTGGAATTTTCCTCCAATGGGATTTTCACATGTATCTTTTCAAGAAACATAGATAGGCAGCCTACAAATGTCAGTTCCCTCCTAACAGTACCCAAGAACTTTGAGATTGTGGGTGATCTTTGTTTTGCTACCCGAGTTCATGATAACCTAACCCTAACCCTAAGTGGAATTTTCCTCCAAAGGGATTTTCCCATGTATTTTACCAGGAAACATAGATAGCGCAGCCTAGAAAGGTCAGTACCCTCCTTATCATACCAAAGCACTCTGAAATTGTTGGCGATCTCCATTTTCCTCTGTGAGTTCATGGTGACCAACCCTAACCCTAAGTGGAACTTTCCTCCAATGGGATTTTCCCATGTATTTTTCCAGGAAACATAGATAGCGCAGCCTAGAAAGGTCAGTACCCTCCTAAGCATACCAAAGCACTTTGAAATTGTTGGCGATGTCCATTTTCCTCTGTGAGTTCATGGTGACCTAACCCTAACCCAAAGTGGAATTTTCCTCCAATGGGGTTTTCCCATGTAGTTTTCCAGAAAAGATAGATAGAGCAGCCTACAAAAGTCAGTGCCCTCCTAACCATACCAAAGCACTCCAAGTTTGTTGGCAATGTCCAATTTACTCTACGAGTTCATGGTGACCTAACCCTAACCCTAAGTGGAATTTTCCTCCAATGGGTTTTTCCCATGTAGTTTTCCAGAAAAGATAGATAGAGCAGCCTACAAAAGTCAGTGCCCTCCTAACCATACCAAAGCACTCCAAGTTTGTTGGCAATGTCCATTTTCCTCTGTGAGTTAATGGTGACCTAACCCTAACCCTAAGTGGAATTTTCCTCCAATGGGATTCTCCCATGTATTTTTCCAGGAAACATAGCTAGCACAGCCTAGAAAGGTCAGTACCCTCCTAAGCATACCAAAGCACTTTGAAATTGTTGGCGATGTCCATTTTCCTCTGTGAGTTCATGGTGACCTAACCCTAACCCTAAGTGGAATTTTCCTCCAATGGGGTTTTCCCATGCAGTTTTCCAGAAAACATAGATAGCGCAGCCTAGAAAGGTCAGTACCCTCCTAAGCATACCAAAGCACTTTGAATTTGTTGGCAATTTCCATTTTGCTCTACAAGTTCATGGTGACCTAACTCTAACCCTAAGTGGAATTTTCGTCCAATGCATTTTCACATGTATCATTTCAAGAAACATAGATAGGGCAGCCTACAAAAGTCAGTGCCCTCCTAACCATACAAAAGCACTCCAAGTTTGTTGGCAATGTCCAATTTATTCTACGAGTTCATGGTGACCTAACCCTAACCCTAAGTGGAATTTTCCTCCAATGGGATTTTCCCATGTACTTTACCAGGAAACATAGATAGGGCAGCCTAGAAAGGTCAGTACCCTCCTAAGCATACCAAAGCACTTTGAATTTGTTGGCAATTTCCATTTTGCTCTACAAGTTCATGGTGACCTAACTCTAACCCTAAGTGGAATTTTCGTCCAATGCATTTTCACATGTATCTTTTCAAGAAACATAGATAGGGCAGCCTACAAATGTCAGTTCCCTCCCAACAGTACCCAAGAACTTTGAGATTGTGGGTGATCTCCATTTTGCTATCCGAATTCATGGTGACCTAACCCTAACCCTAATTGGGATTTTCCTCCGATGGGATTTTCCCACGTATTTTTCCAGGAAACATAGATAGGGCAGGCTAGAAAAGTCAGTGCCCTCCTAACCATACCCAAGAACCACGGGTTTCTTGGCAATGTCCATTTTGCTCTATGAGTTCATGGTGACCTAATCTTACCCTTAAGTGGAATTTTGCTCTAATGGGATTTTCCCATATATTTTTCCAGGAAACATAGATAGGACAACCATGAAAGTCAGTGCCCTTCTAATCATATCCAAGAACTCCGAGTTTGTTGGCAATGTCCATTTTGCTCTCTGAGTTCATGGTGACCAAACCCTAACCCTAAGTGGAATTTTCCTCCAATAGGATTTTCCCATGTACCTTTTCAAGAAACATAAATAGGGCAACATAGAAATGTCAGTACCCTCCTAATATTATACAAGAACTTTGAGTTTGTGGGTGATCTCCATTTTGCTCTCCGAGTTCATGGTGACCTAATCCTAACCCTAAGTGGGATTTTCCTCTGATGGGATTTCCCCATGTATTTTTCTAGAAAACATACATACGGCAGGTTAGAAAAGTCAATACCCTCCTAACCATTCCCAAGAACCCCGAGTTTGTTGGCGATGTCAATTTTGCTCTATGAGTTCATAGTGACCTAATCCTAACCTTAAGTGGAATTTTGCTCCAATGGGATTTTCCCATATATTTTTCCAGGAATCATAGATAGGACAACCTAGAAAGTCAATGCTCTCCTAACCTTATCCAACGATTCCGAGTTTGTTGGCAATGTACATTTTGCTCTCTGAGTTCATGGTGACCAAACCCTAACCTCAAGTGAAATTTTCCTCCAATGAGATTTTCCCATGTATTTTTCCAGAAAATACAGATAGGGCAGCCTAAAAAAGTCAGTACTCTCCTAACCATACCAAAGCACTCTGAATTTACTGGCGATGTCCATTAACCTCTGCAGGTTCATGGTGAACTGACCCTAATCCCAAGTGAAATTTTCCTCCAATGGGATTTTCCCATGTATCTTTTCAAGAAACATAGATAGGGCAGCCTACAAATGTCAGTTCCCTCCTAACAGTACCCAAGAACTTTGAGATTGTAGGTGATCTTCGTTTTGCTATCCGAGTTCATGGTGACCTAACCCTAACCCTAAATGGGATTTTCCTCCGATGGGATTTTCCCATGTATTCTTCCAGGAAACATAGATAGGGCAGGCTAGAAAAGTCAGTGCCCTCCGAACCATACCCAAGAACCCCGGGTTTCTTGGCAATGTCCATTTTGCTCTAAGAGTTTATGGTGACCTAACTCTAACCCTAAGTGGAATTTTCCTCCAAAGGGATTTTCCCATGTATTTTACCAGGAAACATAGATAGCATAACCTAGAAAGGTCAGTACCCTCCTAAGCATACCAAAGCACTCTGACATTGTTGGCGATGTCCATTTTCCTCTGTGAGTTCATGGTGACCTAACCCTAACTCTAAGTGGAATTTTCCTCCAATGGGATTTTCCCATGTAGTTTTGCAGAAAACATAGATAGAGCGGCCTACAAAAGTCAGTACCCTCCTAACCATACCAAAGCACTCCAAGTTTGTAGGCAATGTCCAATTTACTCTACGAGTTCATGGTGACCTAACCCTAACCCTAAGTGGACTTTTCCTCCAATGGGATTTTCCCATATATTTTTCCAAGAAACATAGATAGGACAACCTAGAAAGGTCAGTACCCTCCTAAGCATACCAAAGCACTCTGAAATTGTTGGCGATCTCCATTTTCCTCTGTGAGTTCATGGTGACCTAACCCTAACCCTAAGTGGAATTTTCCTCCAATAGGATTTTCCCATGTACCTTTTCAAGAAACATAAATAGGGCAACATATAAATGTCAGTACCCTCCTAATATTATACAAGAACTTTGAGTTTGTGGGTGATCTCCATTTTGCTCTCCGAGTTCATGGTGACCTAATCCTAACCCTAAGTGGGATTTTCCTCCAATGGGGTTTTCCCATGTATTTTTCTAGAAAACATAGATACGTCAGGTTAGAAAAGTCAATACCCTCCTAACCATTCCCAAGAACCCCGAGTTTGTTGGCGATGTCGATTTTGCTCTACGAGTTCATAGTGACCTAATCCTAACCTTAAGTGGAATATTGCTCCAATGGGATTTTCCCATATATTTTTCCAGGAAACATAGATAGGACAACCTAGAAAGTCAATGCTCTCCTAACCTTATCCAACGATTCCAAGTTTGTTGGCTATGTACATTTTGCTCTCTGAGTTCATGGTGACCAAACCTTAATCCCAAGTGAAATTTTCCTCCAATGGGATTTTCCCATGTATCTTTTCAAGAAACATAGATAGGGCAGCCTACAAATGTCAGTTCCCTCCTAACAGTACCCAAGAACTTTGAGATTGTGGGTGATCTTCGTTTTGCTATCCGAGTTCATGGTGACCTAACCCTAACGCTAAATGGGATTTTCCTCCGATGGGATTTTCCCATGTATTCTTCCAGGAAACATAGATAGGGCAGGCTAGAAAAGTCAGTGCCCTCCGAACCATACCCAAGAACCCCGGGTTCCTTGGCAATGTCCATTTTGCTCTATGAGTTTATGGTGACCTAACCCTAACCCTAAGTGGAATTTTCCTCCAAAGGGATTTTCCCATGTATTTTACCAGGAAACATAGCTAGTATAGCCTAGAAAGGTCAGTACCCTCCTAAGCATACCAAAGCACTCTGACATTATTGGCGATGTCCATTTTCCTCTGTGAGTTCTTGGTGACCTAACCCTAAGTGGAATTTTCCTCCAATGGGATTTTCCCATGTAGTTTTCCAGAAAACATAGAGCAGCCTACAAAAGTCACTACCCTCCTAACCATGCCAAAGCACTCCAGGTTTGTTGGCAATGTCCAATTTACTCTACAAGTTCATGGTGACCTAACCCTAACCCTAAGTGGAATTTTCCTCCAATGGGATTCTCCCATGTATTTTTCCAGGAAACATAGCTAGCGCAGCCTAGAAAGATTAGTACCCTCCTAAGCATACCAAAGCACTCTGAAATTCTTGGCGATGTCCATTTTCCTCTGTGAGTTCATGATGACCTAACACTAAGTGGAATTTTCCTCCAATGGGGTTTTCCCATGTAGTTTTCCAGAAAACATAGATAGGGCAGCCTACAAAAGTCAGTACCCTCCTAACCATACCAAAGCACTCCAAGTTTCTTGGCAATGTCCAATTTACTCTGCAAGTTCATGGTGACCTAACCCTAACCCTAAGTGGAATTTTCCTCCAATGGGATTTTCCCATGTATTTTACCAGGAAACATAGATAGCACAGCCTAGAAAGGTTAGTACCCTCCTCAGCATACCAAAGCACTCTGAAATTCTTGGCGATGTCCATTTTCCTCTGTGAGTTCATGATGACCTAACACTAAGTGGAATTTTCCTCCAATGGGGTTTTCCCATGTATTTTACCAGGAAACATAGATAGAGCAGCCTACAAAAGTCACTACCCTCCTAACCATACCAAAGCACTCCAGGTTTGTTGGCAATGTCCAATTTACTCTACGAGTTCATGGTGACCTAACCCTAACCCTAAGTGGAACTTTCCTCCAATGGGATTTTCCCATATATTTTACCAGGAAACATAGATAGCGCAGCCTAGAAAGGTCAGTACTCTCCTAAGCATACCAAAGCACTTTATAATTGTTGGCGATGTCCATTTTCCTCTGTGAGTTCATGGTCACCTAACTCTAACCCTAAGTGGAATTTTCCTCCAATGGGGTTTTCCCATGTAGTTTTCCAGAAAACATAGATAGGGCAGCCTACAAAATCAGTACCCTCCTAACCATACCAAAGCACTCCAAGTTTGTTGGCAATGTCCAATTTACTCTACGAGTTCATGGTGACCTAACCCTAACCCTAAGTGGAATTTTACTCCAATGGGATTTTCCCATGTATTTTACCAGGAAACATAGATAGCGCAGCCTTGAAAGGTTAGTACCCTCCTAAGCATACCAAAGCACTCTGAAATTCTTGGCGATGTCCATTTTCCTCTGTGAGTTCATGATGACCTAACACTAAGTGGAATTTTCCTCCAATGGGGTTTTCCCATGTAGTTTTCCAGAAAACATAGATAGCGCAGCCTACAAAAGTCAGTACCCTCCTAACCATACCAAAGCACTCCAAGTTTGTTGGAAATGTCCAATTTACTCTACAAGTTCATGGTGACCTAACCCTAACCCTAAGTGGAATTTTCCTACAATTGGATTTTCCCATGTATTTTACCAGGAAACATAGATAGGGCAGCCTAGAAAGGTCAGTACCCTCCTAAGCATACCAAAGCACTTTGAATTTCTTGGCAATTTCCATTTTGCTCTACAAATTCATGGTGACCTAAATCTAACCCTAAGTGGAATTTTCCTCCAAAGGGATTTTCCCATGTATTTTACCAGGAAACATAGAGCAGCCTACAAAAGTCAGTACCCTCCTAACCATACCAAAGCACTCTAAGTTTGTTGGCAATGTCCAATTTACTCTACGAGTTCATGGTGACCTAACCCTAACCCTAAGTGGAATTTTCCTCCAATGGGATTTTCCCATGTATTTTACCAGGAAATATAGATAGCGCAGCCTAGAAAGGTCAGTACCCTCCTAAGCATACCAAAGCACTCTGAAATTGTTGGCGATCTCCATTTTCCTCTGTGAGTTCATGGTGACCTAACCCTAACCCTAAGTGGAATTTTCGTCCAATATGATTTTCCCTTGTACCTTTTCAAGAAACATAAATAGGGCAACATAGAGATGTCAGTACCCTCCTAATATTATACAAGAACTTTGAGTTTGTGGGTGATCTCCATTTTGCTCTCTGAGTTCATGGTGACCTAATCCTAACCCTAAGTGGGATTTTCCTCTGATGGGATTCTCCCATGTATTTTTCCAGGAAACATAGCTAGCGCAGCTTAGAAAGGTCAGTACCCTCCTAAGCATACCAAAGCACTTTGAATTTCTTGGCAATGTCCATTTTGCTTTACAAGTTCATGGTGACCTAACTCTAACCCTAAGTGGAATTTTCCTCCAATAGGATTTTCCCATGTACCTTTTCAAGAAACATAAATAGGGCAGCATAGAAATGTCAGTACCCTCCTAATATTATACAAGAACTTTGAGATTGTGGGTGATCTCCATTTTGCTCTCCGAATTCATGGTGACCTAATCCTAACCCTAAGTGGGATTTTCCCATGTATTTTTCCAGGAAACATAGATACGGCAGGCTAGAAAAGTCAGTGCCCTCCTAACCATACCCAAGAACCCAGAGTTTGTTGGTGATGTCCATTTTGCTCTCCCAGTTCATGGTGACCTAACCCTAACCCTAAGTGGAATTTTCCTCCAATGGGATTTTCCCATATATTTTTACAGGAAAAATAGATAGGGCAGCCTAGAGAAGTCAGTGCTCTCCTAACCATACCCAAGAACTCCAAATTTGTTGGCGATGTTTATTTTGCTCTCCGGGTTCATGGTGACCTAACCCTAACCCTATGTGGAAATTTCCTCCAAAGGGATTTTCCCATGTATTTTCCCAGAAAATATAGATAGGGCAGCCTAAAAAAGTCAGTACTCTCCTAAATTCCTAACTCTGAATTTACTGGCGATGTCCATTAACCTCTGCAGGTTCGTGGTGACCTGACCCTAATCCCAAGTGAAATTTTCCTCCAATGGGATTTTCACATGTATCTTTTCAAGAAACATAGACAGGGCAGCCTACAAATGTCAGTTCCCTCCTAACAGTACCCAAGAACTTTGAGATTGTGGGTGATCTTCGTTTTGCTAGCCGAGTTCATGGTGACCTAACCCTAACCCTAAATGGGATTTTCGTCCGATGGGATTTTCCCATGTATTCTTCCAGGAAACATAGATAGGGCAGGCTAGAAAAGTCAGTGCCCTCCGAACCATACCCAAGAACCCCGGGTTTCTTGGCAATGTCCATTTTGCTCTATGAGTTCATGGTGACCTAACCCTAACCCTAAGTGGAATTTTCCTCCAAAGGGATTTTCCCATGTATTTTACCAGGAAACATAGATAGCACAGCCTAGAAAGGTCAGTACTCTCCTAAGCATACCAAAGCACTCTGACATTGTTGGCGATGTCCATTATCCTCTGTGAGTTCATGGTGACCTAACCCTAACTCTAAGTGGAATTTTCCTCCAATGGGATTTTCCCATGTAGTTTTCCAGAAAACATAGATAGAGCGGCCTACAAAAGTCAGTACCCTCCTAACCATACCAAAGCACTCCAGGCTTGTTGGCAATGTCCAATTTACTCTACCAGTTCATGGTGACCTAACCCTAACCCTAAGTGGAATTTTCCTCCAATGGGATTTTCCCATATATTTTTCCAGGAAACATAGATAGGACAACCTAGAAAGTCAGTACCCTCCTAAGCATACCAAAACACTCTGAAATTGTTGGTGATGTCCATTTTCCTCTGTGAGTTCATGGTGACCTAACCCTAAGCCCAAGTGTAATTTTCCTCCAATGAGATTTTCCAATGTATTTTTCCAGAAAACATAGATAGGGCAGCCTAAAAAAGTCAGTACTCTCCTAACCATACCAAAGCACTCTGAATTTGCTGGCGATGTCAATTAACCTCTGCATGTTCATGGTGACCTAACCCTAACCCTAAGTGGAACTTTCCTCCATTGGGATTTTCCCATGTATTTTACCAGGAAACATAGATAGCGCAGCCTAGAAAGGTCAATACACTCCTAAGCATACCAAAGCACTCTAAAATTGTTGGCGATGTCCATTTTCCTCTGTGAGTTCATGGTGACCTAACCCTAACCCTAAGTGGAATTTTCCTCCAAAGGGATTTTCCCATGGATTTTACCAGGAAACATAGATAGCGCAGCCTAGAAAGGTTAGTACCCTCCTAAGCATACCAAAGCACTTTATAATTGTTGGTGATGTCCATTTTCCTCTGTGAGTTCATGGTCACCTAACTCTAACCCTAAGTGGAATTTTCCTCCAAAGGGATTTTCTCATGTAGTTTTCCAGAAAACATAGATAGAGCAGCCTACAAAAGTCAGTACCCTCCTAACCATACCAAAGCACTCCAAGTTTGTTGGCAATGTCCAATTTAGTCTACGACTTCATGGTGACCTAACCCTAACCCTAAGTGGAATTTTCCTCCAAAGGGATTTTCCCATGTATTTTACCAGGAAACATAGATAGCGCAGCCTAGAAAGGTCAGTACTCTCCTAAGCATACCAAAGCACTTTATAATTGTTGGCGATGTCCATTTTCCTCTGTGAGTTCATGGTCAACTAACTCTAACACTAAGTGGAATTTTCCTCCAATGGGATTTTCCCATGTAGTTTTCCAGAAAACATAGATAGAGCAGCCTACAAAAGTCAGTACACTCCTAACCATACCAAAGCACTCCAGGTTTGTTGGCAATGTCCAATTTACTCTACAAGTTCATGGTGACCTAACCCTAACACTAAGTGGAATTTTCCTCCAATGGGATTTTCCCATGTATTTTACCAGGAAACATAGATAGGGCAGCCTAGAAAGGTCAGTACCCTCCTAAGCATACGAAAGCACTTTGAATTTGTTAGCAATGTCGAATTTACTCTACAAGTTCATGGTGACCTAACTCTAACCCTAAGTGGAATTTTCCTCCAAAGGGATTTTCACATGTATCTTTTCAAGAAACATAGATAGGGCAGCATACAAATGTCAGTTCCCTCCTAACAGTACCCAAGAACTTTGAGATTGTGGGTGATCCTCGTTTTGCTATCCGAGTTCATGATGACCTAACCCTAACCCTAAATGGGATTTTCCTCCGATGGGATTTTCCCATGTATTCTTCCAGGAAACATAGATAGGCCAGGCTAGAAAAGTCAGTGCCCTCCGAACCATACCAAAGAACCCCGGGTTTCTTGGCAATGTCCATTTTGCTCTATGAGTTCATGGTGATCTAACCCTAACCCTAAGTGGAATTTTCCTCCAAAGGAATTTTCCCATGTATTTTACCAGGAAACATAGATAGGGCAGCCTAAAAAAGTCAGTACTCTCATAACCATACCAAAGCACTCTGAATTTGCTGGCGATGTCCATTAACCTCTGCATGTTCATGACGACCTAACCCTAACCCTAAGTGGAATTTTCCTCCAAAGGGATTTTCCCATGTATTTTACCAGGAAACATAGTTAGCGCAGCCTAGAAAGGTCAATACCCTCCTAAGCATACCAAAGAACTCTAAAATTGTTGGCGATGTCCATTAACCTCTGCATGTTCATGATGACCTAACCCTAACCCTAAGTGGAATTTTCCGCCAAAGGGATTTTCCCATGTATTTTACCAGGAAACATAGATAGCGTAGCCTAGAAAGGTCAATACCGTCCTAAGCATACCAAAGAACTCTAAAATTGTTGGCGATGTCCATTTTCCTCTGTGAGTTCATGGTGACCTAACCCTAACCCTAAGTGGAACTTTCCTCCAATGGGATTTTCCTATGTATTTTACCAGGAAACATAGATAGCGCAGCCTAGAAACGTCAGTACTCTCCTAAGCATACCAAAGCACTTTATAATTGTTGGTGATCTCCATTTTCCTCTGTGAGTTCGTGGTCATCTAACTCTAACCCTAAGTGGAATTTTCCTCCAATGGGATATTACCATGTATTTTACCAGGAAACATAGATAGAGCAGCCTACAAAAGTCAGTGCCCTCCTAACCATACCAAAGCACTCAAAGTTTGTTGGCAATGTCCAATTTACTCTACGATTTCATGGTGACCTAACCCTAACCCTAAGTGGAATTTTCCTCCAATGGGATTTTCCCATGTATTTTACCAGGAAACATAGATAGCGCAGCCTAGAAAGGTTAGTACCCTCCTAAGCATACCAAAGCACTCTGAAATTCTTGGCGATGTCCATTTTCCTCTGTGAGTTCATGATGACCTAACACTAAGTGGAATTTTCCTCCAATGGGGTTTTCCCATGTAGTTTTCCAGAAAACATAGATAGCGCAGCCTACAAAAGTCAGTACCCTCCTAACCATACCAAAGCACTCCAAGTTTGTTGGCAATGTCCAATTTACTCTACAAGTTCATGGTGACCTAACCCTAACCCTAAGTGGAATTTTCCTCCAATGGGATTTTCCCATGTATTTTACCAGGAAACATAGATAGTGCAGCCTAGAAAGGTTAGTACCCTCCTAAGCATACCAAAGCACTCAGAAATTCTTGGCGATGTCCATTTTCCTCTGTGAGTTCATGATGACCTAACACTAAGTGGAATTTACCTCCAATGGGATTTTCCCATGTATTTTACCAGGAAACATAGATAGAGCAGCCTACAAAAGTCACTACCCTCCTAACCATACCAAAGCACTCCAGGTTTGTTGGCAATGTCCAATTTACTCTACGAGTTCATGGTGACCTAACCCTAACCCTAAGTGGAACTTTCCTCCAATGGGATTTTCCCATATATTTTACCAGGAAACATAGATAGCGCAGCCTAGAAAGGTCAGTACTCTCCTAAGCATACCAAAGCACTTTATAATTGTTGGCGATGTCCATTTTCCTCTATGAGTTCATGGTCATCTAACTCTAACCCTAAGTGGAATTTTCCTCCAATGGGGTTTTCCCATGTAGTTTTCCAGAAAACATAGATAGGGCAGCCTACAAAAGTCAGTACCCTCCTAACCATACCAAAGCACTCCAAGTTTGTTGGCAATGTCCAATTTACTCTAAAAGTTCATGGTGACCTAACCCTAACCCTAAGTGGAATTTTCCTCCAATGGGATTTTCCCATGTATTTTACCAGGAAACATAGATAGGGCTGCCTAGAAAGGTCAGTACCCTCCTAAGCATACCAAAGCACTTTGAATTTCTTGGCAATTTCCATTTTGCTCTACAAATTCATGGTGACCTAACTCTAAACCTAAGTGGAATTTTCCTCCAATGGGATTTTCACATGTATCTTTTCAAGAAACATAGATAGGCAGCCTACAAATGTCAGTTCCCTCCTAACAGTACCCAAGAACTTTGAGATTGTGGGTGATCTTTGTTTTGCTACCCGAGTTCATGATAACCTAACCATAACCCTAAGTGGAATTTTCCTCCAAAGGGATTTTCCCATGTATTTTACCAGGAAACATAGATAGCGCAGCCTAGAAAGGTAAGTACCCTCCTTAGCATACCAAAGCACTCTGAAATTGTTGGCGATGTCCATTTTCCTCTGTGAGTTCATGGTGACCTAACCCTAACCCCAAGTGGAATTTTCCTCCAATGGGATTCTCCCATGTATTTTTCCAGGAAACATAGCTAGCGCAGCCTAGAAAGGTCAGTACCCTCCTAAGCATACCAAAGCACTTTGAAATTGTTGGCGATGTCCATTTTCCTCTGTGAGTTCATGGTGACCTAACCCTAACCCTAAGTGGAATTTTCCTCCAATGGGTTTTTCCCATGTAGTTTTCCAGAAAAGATAGATAGAGCAGCCTACAAAAGTCAGTGCCCTCCTAACCATACCAAAGCACTCCAAGTTTGTTGGCAATGTCCAATTTACTCTACGAGTTCATGGTGACCTAACCCTAACCCTAAGTGGAATTTTCCTCCAATGGGTTTTTCCCATGTAGTTTTCCAGAAAAGATAGATAGAGCAGCCTACAAAAGTCAGTGCCCTCCTAACCATACCAAAGCACTCCAAGTTTGTTGGCAATGTCCATTTTCCTCTGTGAGTTAATGGTGACCTAACCCTAACCCTAAGTGGAATTTTCCTCCAATGGGATTCTCCCATGTATTTTTCCAGGAAACATAGCTAGCACAGCCTAGAAAGGTCAGTACCCTCCTAAGCATACCAAAGCACTTTGAAATTGTTGGCGATGTCCATTTTCCTCTGTGAGTTCATGGTGACCTAACCCTAACCCTAAGTGGAATTTTCCTCCAATGGGGTTTTCCCATGCAGTTTTCCAGAAAACATAGATAGCGCAGCCTAGAAAGGTCAGTACCCTCCTAAGCATACCAAAGCACTTTGAATTTGTTGGCAATTTCCATTTTGCTCTACAAGTTCATGGTGACCTAACTCTAACCCTAAGTGGAATTTTCGTCCAATGCATTTTCACATGTATCATTTCAAGAAACATAGATAGGGCAGCCTACAAAAGTCAGTGCCCTCCTAACCATACAAAAGCACTCCAAGTTTGTTGGCAATGTCCAATTTATTCTACGAGTTCATGGTGACCTAACCCTAACCCTAAGTGGAATTTTCCTCCAATGAGTTTTTCCCATGTAGTTTTCAAGAAAACATAGATAGGGCAGCCTAGAAAGGTCAGTACCCTCCTAAGCATACCAAAGCACTTTGAATTTGTTGGCAATTTCCATTTTGCTCTACAAGTTCATGGTGACCTAACTCTAACCCTAAGTGGACTTTTCGTCCAATGCATTTTCACATGTATCTTTTCAAGAAACATAGATAGGGCAGCCTACAAATGTCAATTTCCTCCCAACAGTACCCAAGAACTTTGAGATTGTGGGTGATCTCCATTTTGCTATCCGAATTCATGGTGACCTAACCCTAACCCTAATTGGGATTTTCCTCCGATGGGATTTTCCCACGTATTTTTCCAGGAAACATAGATAGGGCAGGCTAGAAAAGTCAGTGCCCTCCTAACCATACCCAAGAACCACGGGTTTCTTGGCAATGTCCATTTTGCTCTATGAGTTCATGGTGACCTAATCTTACCCTTAAGTGGAATTTTGCTCTAATGGGATTTTCCCATATATTTTTCCAGGAAACATAGATAGGACAACCATGAAAGTCAGTGCCCTTCTAATCATATCCAAGAACTCCGAGTTTGTTGGCAATGTCCATTTTGCTCTCTGAGTTCATGGTGACCAAACCCTAACCCTAAGTGGACTTTTCCTCCAATAGGATTTTCCCATGTACCTTTTCAAGAAACATAAATAGGGCAACATAGAAATGTCAGTACCCTCCTAATATTATACAAGAACTTTGAGTTTGTGGGTGATCTCCATTTTGCTCTCCGAGTTCATGGTGACCTAATCCTAACCCTAAGTGGGATTTTCCTCTGATGGGATTTCCCCATGTATTTTTCTAGAAAACATACATACGGCAGGTTAGAAAAGTCAATACCCTCCTAACCATTCCCAAGAACCCCGAGTTTGTTGGCGATGTCAATTTTGCTCTATGAGTTCATAGTGACCTAATCCTAACCTTAAGTGGAATTTTGCTCCAATGGGATTTTCCCATATATTTTTCCAGGAATCATAGATAGGACAACCTAGAAAGTCAATGCTCTCCTAACCTTATCCAACGATTCCGAGTTTGTTGGCAATGTACATTTTGCTCTCTGAGTTCATGGTGACCAAACCCTAACCTCAAGTGAAATTTTCCTCCAATGAGATTTTCCCATGTATTTTTCCAGAAAATACAGATAGGGCAGCCTAAAAAAGTCAGTACTCTCCTAACCATACCAAAGCACTCTGAATTTACTGGCGATGTCCATTAACCTCTGCAGGTTCATGGTGAACTGACCCTAATCCCAAGTGAAATTTTCCTCCAATGGGATTTTCCCATGTATCTTTTCAAGAAACATAGATAGGGCAGCCTACAAATGTCAGTTCCCTCCTAACACTACCCAAGAACTTTGAGATTGTGGGTGATCTTCGTTTTGCTATCCGAGTTCATGGTGACCTAACCCTAACGCTAAATGGGATTTTCCTCCGATGGGATTTTCCCATGTATTCTTTCAGGAAACATAGATAGGGCAGGCTAGAAAAGTCAGTGCCCTCCGAAACATACCCAAGAACCCCGGGTTCCTTGGCAATGTCCATTTTGCTCTATGAGTTTATGGTGACCTAACCCTAACCCTAAGTGGAATTTTCCTCCAAAGGGATTTTCCCATGTATTTTACCAGGAAACATAGCTAGTATAGCCTAGAAAGGTCAGTAACCTCCTAAGCATACCAAAGCACTCTGACATTATTGGCGATGTCCATTTTCCTCTGTGAGTTCTTGGTGACCTAACCCTAAGTGGAATTTTCCTCCAATGGGATTTTCCCATGTAGTTTTCCAGAAAACATAGAGCAGCCTACAAAAGTCACTACCCTCCTAACCATGCCAAAGCACTCCAGGTTTGTTGGCAATGTCCAATTTACTCTACAAGTTCATGGTGACCTAACCCTAACCCTAAGTGGAATTTTCCTCCAATGGGATTCTCCCATGTATTTTTCCAGGAAACATAGCTAGCGCAGCCTAGAAAGATTAGTACCCTCCTAAGCATACCAAAGCACTCTGAAATTCTTGGCGATGTCCATTTTCCTCTGTGAGTTCATGATGACCTAACACTAAGTGGAATTTTCCTCCAATGGGGTTTTCCCATGTAGTTTTCCAGAAAACATAGATAGGGCAGCCTACAAAAGTCAGTACCCTCCTAACCATACCAAAGCACTCCAAGTTTCTTGGCAATGTCCAATTTACTCTGCAAGTTCATGGTGACCTAACCCTAACCCTAAGTGGAATTTTCCTCCAATGGGATTTTCCCATGTATTTTACCAGGAAACATAGATAGCACAGCCTAGAAAGGTTAGTACCCTCCTCAGCATACCAAAGCACTCTGAAATTCTTGGCGATGTCCATTTTCCTCTGTGAGTTCATGATGACCTAACACTAAGTGGAATTTTCCTCCAATGGGATTTTCCCATGTATTTTACCAGGAAACATAGATAGAGCAGCCTACAAAAGTCACTACCCTCCTAACCATACCAAAGCACTCCAGGTTTGTTGGCAATGTCCAATTTACTCTACGAGTTCATGGTGACCTAACCCTAACCCTAAGTGGAACTTTCCTCCAATGGGATTTTCCCATGTATTTTACCAGGAAACATAGATAGCGCAGCCAAGACAGGTCAGTACTCTCCTAAGCATACCAAAGCACTTTATAATTGTTGGCGATGTCCATTTTCCTCTGTGAGTTCATGGTCACCTAACTCTAACCCTAAGTGGAATTTTCCTCCAATGGGGTTTTCCCATGTAGTTTTCCAGAAAACATAGATAGGGCAGCCTACAAAATCAGTACCCTCCTAACCATACCAAAGCACTCCACGTTTGTTGGCAATGTCCAATTTACTCTACGAGTTCATGGTGACCTAACCCTAACCCTAAGTGGAACTTTCCTCCAATGGGATTTTCCCATGTATTTTACCAGGAAACATAGATAGCGCAGCCAAGAAAGGTCAGTACTCTCCTAAGCATACCAAAGCACTTTATAATTGTTGGCGATGTCCATTTTCCTCTGTGAGTTCATGGTCACCTAACTCTAACCCTAAGTGGAATTTTACTCCAATGGGATTTTCCCATGTATTTTACCAGGAAACATAGATAGCGCAGCCTTGAAAGGTTAGTACCCTCCTAAGCATACCAAAGCACTCTGAAATTCTTGGCAATTTCCATTTTGCTCTACAAATTCATGGTGACCTAAATCTAACCCTAAGTGGAATTTTCCTCCAAAGGGATTTTCCCATGTATTTTACCAGGAAACATAGAGCAGCCTACAAAAGTCAGTACCCTCCTAACCATACCAAAGCACTCTAAGTTTGTTGGCAATGTCCAATTTACTCTACGAGTTCATGGTGACCTAACCCTAACCCTAAGTGGAATTTTCCTACAATGGGATTTTCCCATGTATTTTACCAGGAAATATAGATAGCGCAGCCTAGAAAGGTCAGTACCCTCCTAAGCATACCAAAGCACTCTGAAATTGTTGGCGATCTCCATTTTCCTCTGTGAGTTCATGGTGACCTAACCCTAACCCTAAGTGGAATTTTCGTCCAATATGATTTTCCCTTGTACCTTTTCAAGAAACATAAATAGGGCAACATAGAGATGTCAGTACCCTCCTAATATTATACAAGAACTTTGAGTTTGTGGGTGATCTCCATTTTGCTCTCTGAGTTCATGGTGACCTAATCCTAACCCTAAGTGGGATTTTCCTCTGATGGGATTCTCCCATGTATTTTTCCAGGAAACATAGCTAGCGCAGCTTAGAAAGGTCAGTACCCTCCTAAGCATACCAAAGCACTTTGAAATTGTTGGCGATGTCCATTTTCCTCTTTGAGTTCATGGTGACCTAACCCTAACCCTAAGTGGAATTTTCCTCCAATGGGGTTTTCCCATGTAGTTTTCCAGAAAAGATAGATAGAGCAGCCTACGAACGTCAGTGCCCTCCTAACCATACCAAAGCACTCCAAGTTTGTTGGCAATGTCCAATTTACTCTACGAGTTCATGGTGACCTAACCCTAACCCTAAGTGGAATTTTCCTCCAATAGGATTTTCCCATATATTTTTCCAGGAAACATAGATAGGACAACCTAGAAAGTCAGTACCCTCCTAAGCATACCAAAGCACTCTGAAATTGTTGGTGATGTCCATTTTCCTCTGTGAGTTCATGGTGACCTAACCCTAACCCCCAGTGTAATTTTCCTCCAATGAGATTTTCCAATGTATTTTTCCAGAACACATAGATAGGGCAGCCTAAAAAAGCCAGTACTCTCCTAACCATACCAAAGCACTCTGAATTTGCTGGCGATGTCCATTAACCTCTGCATGTTCATGGTGACCTAACCCTCTCCCTAAGTGGAATTTTCCTCCAAAGGGATTTTCCCATGTATTTTACCAGGAAACATAGAGCAGCCTAGAGAAGTCAGTGCTCTCCTAACCATACCAAAGCACTCTAAGTTTGTTGGCAATGTCCAATTTACTCTACGAGTTCATGGTGACCTAACCCTAACCCTAAGTGGAATTTTCCTCCAATGGGATTTTCCCATGTATTTTACCAGGAAATATAGATAGCGCAGCCTAGAAAGGTCAGTACCCTCCTAAGCATACCAAAGCACTCTGAAATTGTTGGCGATCTCCATTTTCCTCTGTGAGTTCATGGTGACCTAACCCTAACCCTAAGTGGAATTTTCCTCCAATAGGATTTTCCCTTGTACCTTTTCAAGAAACATAAATAGGGCAACATAGAGATGTCAGTACCCTCCTAATATTATACAAGAACTTTGAGTTTGTGGGTGATCTCCATTTTGCTCTCTGAGTTCATGGTGACCTAATCCTAACCCTAAGTGGGATTTTCCTCTGATGGGATTTTCCCATGTATTTTTCTAGAAAACATAGATACGTCAGGTTAGAAAAGTCAATACCCTCCTAAACATTCCCAAGAACCCCGAGTTTGTTGGCGATGTCGATTTTGCTCTACGAGTTCATAGTGACCTAATCCTAACCTTAAGTGGAATTTTGCTCCAATGGGATTTTCCCATATATTTTTCCAGGAAACATAGATAGGACAACCTAGAAAGTCAATGCTCTCCTAACCTTATCCAACGCTTCCGAGTTTGTTGGCAATGTACATTTTGCTCTCTGAGTTCATGGTGACCAAACCCTAATCCCAAGTGAAATTTTCCTCCAATGGGATTTTCCCATGTATCTTTTCAAGAAACATAGATAGGGCAGCCTACAAATGTCAGTTCCCTCCTAACAGTACCCAAGAACTTGGAGATTGTGGGTGATCTTCGTTTTGCTATCCGAGTTCATGGTGACCTAACCCTAACGCTAAATGGGATTTTCCTCCGATGGGATTTTCCCATGTATTCTTCCAGGAAACATAGATAGGGCAGGCTAGAAAAGTCAGTGCCCTCCGAACCATACCCAAGAACCCCGGGTTTCTTGGCAATGTCCATTTTGCTCTAAGAGTTTATGGTGACCTAACTCTAACCCTAAGTGGAATTTTCCTCCAAAGGGATTTTCCCATGTATTTTACCAGGAAACATAGATAGCATAGCCTAGAAAGGTCAGTACCCTCCTAAGCATACCAAAGCACTCTGACATTGTTGGCGATGTCCATTTTCCTCTGTGAGTTCATGGTGACCTAACCCTAACTCTAAGTGGAATTTTCCTCCAATGGGATTTTCCCATGTAGTTTTGCAGAAAACATAGATAGAGCGGCCTACAAAAGTCAGTACCCTCCTAACCATACCAAAGCACTCCCAGTTTGTAGGCAATGTCCAATTTACTCTACGAGTTCATGGTGACCTAACCCTAACCCTAAGTGGAATTTTCCTCCAATGGGATTTTCCCATATATTTTTCCAAGAAACATAGATAGGACAACCTAGAAAGGTCAGTACCCTCCTAAGCATACCAAAGCACTCTGAAATTGTTGGCGATCTCCATTTTCCTCTGTGAGTTCATGGTGACCTAACCCTAACCCTAAGTGGAATTTTCCTCCAATAGGATTTTCCCATGTACCTTTTCAAGAAACATAAATAGGGCAACATATAAATGTCAGTACCCTCCTAATATTATACAAGAACTTTGAGTTTGTGGGTGATCTCCATTTTGCTCTCTGAGTTCATGGTGACCTAATCCTAACCCTAAGTGGGATTTTCCTCTGATGGGATTCTCCCATGTATTTTACCAGGAAACATAGATAGCACAGCCTAGAAAGGTTAGTACCCTCCTCAGCATACCAAAGCACTCTGAAATTCTTGGCGATGTCCATTTTCCTCTGTGAGTTCATGATGACCTAACACTAAGTGGAATTT